>NW_028295743.1:0-1200000 GCF_964341445.2 Mesoplodon mirus | reverse complement strand
TTTTAGGTAACACCTATAAGTGATATGATATGATATGTGTCTTTCACTTTCTGACTTACTACAAGTCACGTGATTACTTCTAGACTCATCTACGGTGCTGCAAATGGCATTGTGTCCTTTTTTCCCTTGGCTTCTCTTCTGCCTTAGCGGGGTCCATTTTCAACAATGTGATTCCCTGAGGGTTGTGGATTAGCTGACCTGGGCAGCCTTACCCTGCCGGCCCGCCCTCCCCAGGTGTGCCTCGTTGAGGTCAATATAAACAGAGCTCCAGGCAGCAATAGCCCCTGAAGCTGTGCCTGACTCCATATTCTCTGCCCCGTCAGCAGTCTCGGGGCTGTGCTGGTGGGAGGGAGTGAGGGGCCACAGCTTTGTGGGTGGCCCGGTGTGAGTGGGGTTCTGCTGGCCTTTCTGCAGGAGTTGCCAGGCTGCCGCCTGTAAAGAAGAGGATGTGTCACCCATACCTTCCGCTGGAATTTCTCTCCGGAGAGAGGTGAGGAAGCAAAAAAGCAGTGGGGGCCGGGACAGGAGGGGTATCTCAGGCAGGGCAATGGAAAGCTTCTGGAAGAGCGCCAGGGTCCAGGACCACGCTGGCTGGCCTGCAGGCACCAAGTTGGCCTGCGTGCTGTCGCTGGTGTGGCTCCACGGTCCTTCCTCTAGGCTTTCAAGCCCTTGTACATATTCAGGTGTTTTACCTGGAAAGGGTGGGAACAGTTCAGCAGCAGCTGGCCTGGGGCTCAGCTCACGTTTACTCACAGATGCCTCGGCACGGTCCCCCAGCTTTGCAATGAGGACGCTCCTTGCGTGGGGGTTGGGTTGCTGGCTGTATGGGAGATGGTTCCCCACCTCTGACCAATTTCAGAATTGTTTACCACTGGAGCAAGTGCCGTGATAGGGTTTTCCTCTGTATAACTCGTGGGTTCACTTTTTTTTTCTTTTATGTTTCAAGTTAGATGTTATTCCTCTTTTATGTATTTATAGATATAAGCATGGAAATAATTCATTCCTATAAATACATCTGTGTGACGGGAAGAACTTTTTTCTGTTTTATTTTTAAATTTTATTTTTTAAAATTTCGAAATTTTATTTATTTTTTTATACAGCACGTTATTATTAGTTATGTATTTTATGCATATACATGTATACAGGTCAATCCCAAACTCCCAACTCATCCCACCACCACCACCCCATGGCTTCCCACACTTGGTGTCCATACGTTTGTTCTCTACCTCTGTGTCTCTATTTCTTCCCTGCAAACCAGTTCATCTGTACCATTTTTAGGCTCCACATATATGCATTAATATACAATATTTGTTTTCCTCTTTCTGACTTACTTCATTCTGTATGACAGTCTCTCGATCCATCGATGTCTCTACAAATGACCCAGTTTCATTCCTTTTTATGGCCGAGTCATATTCCATTTTATATATGTACCACATCTTTATCCATTCATCTGTCTGTGGGCATTTAGGTTGCTTCCATTACCTGGCTATTGTAAATAGTGCTGCAACGAACATTGTGGTGAATGTGCCTTTTTGAAATACGGTTTTCTCTGGGTATATGCCCAGAAGTGGGATTGCTGGATCAGATGGTAATTCTATTTCTAATTTTTTTAAGGAAACTCCATACTGTTCTCCATAGGGACTGTATCAATTTACATTCCCACCAATAGTGGAAGAGGGCTCCTTTTGTCCACACCCTCCCCAGAATTGGTTGTTTGTAGATTTTCTGATGATGCCGATTCTAACAGGTGTGAGGTGATACCTCATTGTAGTTTTGATTTGCATTTCTCTAATAATTAGTGCTGTTGAGCAGCTTTTCATGTGCGTCTTGGCCATCTCTGTGTCTCCTTTGAAGAAACGTCTCTTTAGATCTTCTGCCCATTTTTTTTGGGTTGTTTGTTTTCTTAATATTAAGCTGCATGAGCTGTTTATATATATTGGAGATTAAACCTCTGTCCATTGATTCGTCTGCAACGATTTTCGCCCATTCTGAGGGATGCCTTTTTCCATTCCCGTGTTTTTTAACAAAAAAGGAAAGAAAGGAAAAGAAGCAGAACACGAATGTGCGTAAAATATGCCTTTTGAAACGGTCGTTTTGAAATATGGACGTCCTTTGAAATTTTTGGTCGATATGTGACCCCAGGATTTGTTTTCAGGGCAGGTGTCATTTACAGGCCTGCAATGATTTTGAATATCAACTGACCATTAGCGTTGGGATTAAAGCTGCTGTTGTGTGAAACGGCCACAAGGTGGCAGCAGTTCACCCTTACCAAATCTGGTTACTAGGGCAAGAGAGCCTCAGTGGAAGTGGTGTTCTAGATTGGAGTTTAGAATGGAATGTGCCAGGAGAAAGCCCCTCACGTTTGTCTCACTACTTCTTGTTCGTGTTTTTAATTTAATTTTTTTATTTTTTATTACAGCAAGTTTGATTACAATGTTTGGCTTGTTGTAGGTGTGGAAGATGTGGTTCTTTTACACATATACAGATGACTGTTCTTCTTGGGATCCTTTTCCCATGTACGTTATGACAGAATGTTGAGTAGTCCTCTCTTGGTATTCTGTAGGTCTTTGGTGATTATATATGTCACCTGTGTTTGTATATGTCTGTTAACCCCGATATCGTAATGAAACCAATCCTCACACCTTTCCATTGGTGAACCATAAGTTTGTTTAATGAATCTGTGATTGCCCTTCTCCGTGGAAATATCTGCCCTGGTATCCATTTTTAGGTAACACCTATAAGTGATATGATATGATATGTGTCTTTCACTTTCTGACTTACTACAAGTCACGTGATTACTTCTAGACTCATCTACGGTGCTGCAAATGGCATTGTGTCCTTTTTTCCCTTGGCTTCTCTTCTGCCTTAGCGGGGTCCATTTTCAACAATGTGATTCCCTGAGGGTTGTGGATTAGCTGACCTGGGCAGCCTTACCCTGCCGGCCCGCCCTCCCCAGGTGTGCCTCGTTGAGGTCAATATAAACAGAGCTCCAGGCAGCAATAACCCCTGAAGCTGTGCCTGACTCCATATTCTCTGCCCCGTCAGCAGTCTCGGGGCTGTGCTGGTGGGAGGGAGTGAGGGGCCACAGCTTTGTGGGTGGCCCGGTGTGAGTGGGGTTCTGCTGGCCTTTCTGCAGGAGTTGCCAGGCTGCCGCCTGTAAAGAAGAGGATGTGTCACCCATACCTTCCGCTGGAATTTCTCTCCGGAGAGAGGTGAGGAAGCAAAAAAGCAGTGGGGGCCGGGACAGGAGGGGTATCTCAGGCAGGGCAATGGAAAGCTTCTGGAAGAGCGCCAGGGTCCAGGACCACGCTGGCTGGCCTGCAGGCACCAAGTTGGCCTGCGTGCTGTCGCTGGTGTGGCTCCACGGTCCTTCCTCTAGGCTTTCAAGCCCTTGTACATATTCAGGTGTTTTACCTGGAAAGGGTGGGAACAGTTCAGCAGCAGCTGGCCTGGGGCTCAGCTCACGTTTACTCACAGATGCCTCGGCACGGTCCCCCAGCTTTGCAATGAGGACGCTCCTTGCGTGGGGGTTGGGTTGCTGGCTGTATGGGAGATGGTTCCCCACCTCTGACCAATTTCAGAATTGTTTACCACTGGAGCAAGTGCCGTGATAGGGTTTTCCTCTGTATAACTCGTGGGTTCACTTTTTTTTTCTTTTATGTTTCAAGTTAGATGTTATTCCTCTTTTATGTATTTATAGATATAAGCATGGAAATAATTCATTCCTATAAATACATCTGTGTGACGGGAAGAACTTTTTTCTGTTTTATTTTTAAATTTTATTTTTTAAAATTTCGAAATTTTATTTATTTTTTTATACAGCACGTTATTATTAGTTATGTATTTTATGCATATACATGTATACAGGTCAATCCCAAACTCCCAACTCATCCCACCACCACCACCCCATGGCTTCCCACACTTGGTGTCCATACGTTTGTTCTCTACCTCTGTGTCTCTATTTCTTCCCTGCAAACCAGTTCATCTGTACCATTTTTAGGCTCCACATATATGCATTAATATACAATATTTGTTTTCCTCTTTCTGACTTACTTCATTCTGTATGACAGTCTCTCGATCCATCGATGTCTCTACAAATGACCCAGTTTCATTCCTTTTTATGGCCGAGTCATATTCCATTTTATATATGTACCACATCTTTATCCATTCATCTGTCTGTGGGCATTTAGGTTGCTTCCATTACCTGGCTATTGTAAATAGTGCTGCAACGAACATTGTGGTGAATGTGCCTTTTTGAAATACGGTTTTCTCTGGGTATATGCCCAGAAGTGGGATTGCTGGATCAGATGGTAATTCTATTTCTAATTTTTTTAAGGAAACTCCATACTGTTCTCCATAGGGACTGTATCAATTTACATTCCCACCAATAGTGGAAGAGGGCTCCTTTTGTCCACACCCTCCCCAGAATTGGTTGTTTGTAGATTTTCTGATGATGCCGATTCTAACAGGTGTGAGGTGATACCTCATTGTAGTTTTGATTTGCATTTCTCTAATAATTAGTGCTGTTGAGCAGCTTTTCATGTGCGTCTTGGCCATCTCTGTGTCTCCTTTGAAGAAACGTCTCTTTAGATCTTCTGCCCATTTTTTTGGGGTTGTTTGTTTTCTTAATATTAAGCTGCATGAGCTGTTTATATATATTGGAGATTAAACCTCTGTCCATTGATTCGTCTGCAACGATTTTCGCCCATTCTGAGGGATGCCTTTTTCCATTCCCGTGTTTTTAAACAAAAAAGGAAAGAAAGGAAAAGAAGCAGAACACGAATGTGCGTAAAATATGCCTTTTGAAACGGTCGTTTTGAAATATGGACGTCCTTTGAAATTTTTGGTCGATATGTGACCCCAGGATTTGTTTTCAGGGCAGGTGTCATTTACAGGCCTGCAATGATTTTGAATATCAACTGACCATTAGCGTTGGGATTAAAGCTGCTGTTGTGTGAAACGGCCACAAGGTGGCAGCAGTTCACCCTTACCAAATCTGGTTACTAGGGCAAGAGAGCCTCAGTGGAAGTGGTGTTCTAGATTGGAGTTTAGAATGGAATGTGCCAGGAGAAAGCCCCTCACGTTTGTCTCACTACTTCTTGTTCGTGTTTTTAATTTAATTTTTTTATTTTTTATTACAGCAAGTTTGATTACAATGTTTGGCTTGTTGTAGGTGTGGAAGATGTGGTTCTTTTACACATATACAGATGACTGTTCTTCTTGGGATCCTTTTCCCATGTACGTTATGACAGAATGTTGAGTAGTCCTCTCTTGGTATTCTGTAGGTCTTTGGTGATTATATATGTCACCTGTGTTTGTATATGTCTGTTAACCCCGATATCGTAATGAAACCAATCCTCACACCTTTCCATTGGTGAACCATAAGTTTGTTTAATGAATCTGTGATTGCCCTTCTCCGTGGAAATATCTGCCCTGGTATCCATTTTTAGGTAACACCTATAAGTGATATGATATGATATGTGTCTTTCACTTTCTGACTTACTACAAGTCACGTGATTACTTCTAGACTCATCTACGGTGCTGCAAATGGCATTGTGTCCTTTTTTCCCTTGGCTTCTCTTCTGCCTTAGCGGGGTCCATTTTCAACAATGTGATTCCCTGAGGGTTGTGGATTAGCTGACCTGGGCAGCCTTACCCTGCCGGCCCGCCCTCCCCAGGTGTGCCTCGTTGAGGTCAATATAAACAGAGCTCCAGGCAGCAATAGCCCCTGAAGCTGTGCCTGACTCCATATTCTCTGCCCCGTCAGCAGTCTCGGGGCTGTGCTGGTGGGAGGGAGTGAGGGGCCACAGCTTTGTGGGTGGCCCGGTGTGAGTGGGGTTCTGCTGGCCTTTCTGCAGGAGTTGCCAGGCTGCCGCCTGTAAAGAAGAGGATGTGTCACCCATACCTTCCGCTGGAATTTCTCTCCGGACAGAGGTGAGGAAGGAAAAAAGCAGTGGGGGCCGGGACAGGAGGGGTATCTCAGGCAGGGCAATGGAAAGCTTCTGGAAGAGCGCCAGGGTCCAGGACCACGCTGGCTGGCCTGCAGGCACCAAGTTGGCCTGCGTGCTGTCGCTGGTGTGGCTCCACGGTCCTTCCTCTAGGCTTTCAAGCCCTTGTACATATTCAGGTGTTTTACCTGGAAAGGGTGGGAACAGTTCAGCAGCAGCTGGCCTGGGGCTCAGCTCACGTTTACTCACAGATGCCTCGGCACGGTCCCCCAGCTTTGCAATGAGGACGCTCCTTGCGTGGGGGTTGGGTTGCTGGCTGTATGGGAGATGGTTCCCCACCTCTGACCAATTTCAGAATTGTTTACCACTGGAGCAAGTGCCGTGATAGGGTTTTCCTCTGTATAACTCGTGGGTTCACTTTTTTTTTCTTTTATGTTTCAAGTTAGATGTTATTCCTCTTTTATGTATTTATAGATATAAGCATGGAAATAATTCATTCCTATAAATACATCTGTGTGACGGGAAGAACTTTTTTCTGTTTTATTTTTAAATTTTATTTTTTAAAATTTCGAAATTTTATTTATTTTTTTATACAGCACGTTATTATTAGTTATGTATTTTATGCATATACATGTATACAGGTCAATCCCAAACTCCCAACTCATCCCACCACCACCACCCCATGGCTTCCCACACTTGGTGTCCATACGTTTGTTCTCTACCTCTGTGTCTCTATTTCTTCCCTGCAAACCAGTTCATCTGTACCATTTTTAGGCTCCACATATATGCATTAATATACAATATTTGTTTTCCTCTTTCTGACTTACTTCATTCTGTATGACAGTCTCTCGATCCATCGATGTCTCTACAAATGACCCAGTTTCATTCCTTTTTATGGCCGAGTCATATTCCATTTTATATATGTACCACATCTTTATCCATTCATCTGTCTGTGGGCATTTAGGTTGCTTCCATTACCTGGCTATTGTAAATAGTGCTGCAACGAACATTGTGGTGAATGTGCCTTTTTGAAATACGGTTTTCTCTGGGTATATGCCCAGAAGTGGGATTGCTGGATCAGATGGTAATTCTATTTCTAATTTTTTTAAGGAAACTCCATACTGTTCTCCATAGGGACTGTATCAATTTACATTCCCACCAATAGTGGAAGAGGGCTCCTTTTGTCCACACCCTCCCCAGAATTGGTTGTTTGTAGATTTTCTGATGATGCCGATTCTAACAGGTGTGAGGTGATACCTCATTGTAGTTTTGATTTGCATTTCTCTAATAATTAGTGCTGTTGAGCAGCTTTTCATGTGCGTCTTGGCCATCTCTGTGTCTCCTTTGAAGAAACGTCTCTTTAGATCTTCTGCCCATTTTTTTGGGGTTGTTTGTTTTCTTAATATTAAGCTGCATGAGCTGTTTATATATATTGGAGATTAAACCTCTGTCCATTGATTCGTCTGCAACGATTTTCGCCCATTCTGAGGGATGCCTTTTTCCATTCCCGTGTTTTTAAACAAAAAAGGAAAGAAAGGAAAAGAAGCAGAACACGAATGTGCGTAAAATATGCCTTTTGAAACGGTCGTTTTGAAATATGGACGTCCTTTGAAATTTTTGGTCGATATGTGACCCCAGGATTTGTTTTCAGGGCAGGTGTCATTTACAGGCCTGCAATGATTTTGAATATCAACTGACCATTAGCGTTGGGATTAAAGCTGCTGTTGTGTGAAACGGCCACAAGGTGGCAGCAGTTCACCCTTACCAAATCTGGTTACTAGGGCAAGAGAGCCTCAGTGGAAGTGGTGTTCTAGATTGGAGTTTAGAATGGAATGTGCCAGGAGAAAGCCCCTCACGTTTGTCTCACTACTTCTTGTTCGTGTTTTTAATTTAATTTTTTTATTTTTTATTACAGCAAGTTTGATTACAATGTTTGGCTTGTTGTAGGTGTGGAAGATGTGGTTCTTTTACACATATACAGATGACTGTTCTTCTTGGGATCCTTTTCCCATGTACGTTATGACAGAATGTTGAGTAGTCCTCTCTTGGTATTCTGTAGGTCTTTGGTGATTATATATGTCACCTGTGTTTGTATATGTCTGTTAACCCCGATATCGTAATGAAACCAATCCTCACACCTTTCCATTGGTGAACCATAAGTTTGTTTAATGAATCTGTGATTGCCCTTCTCCGTGGAAATATCTGCCCTGGTATCCATTTTTAGGTAACACCTATAAGTGATATGATATGATATGTGTCTTTCACTTTCTGACTTACTACAAGTCACGTGATTACTTCTAGACTCATCTACGGTGCTGCAAATGGCATTGTGTCCTTTTTTCCCTTGGCTTCTCTTCTGCCTTAGCGGGGTCCATTTTCAACAATGTGATTCCCTGAGGGTTGTGGATTAGCTGACCTGGGCAGCCTTACCCTGCCGGCCCGCCCTCCCCAGGTGTGCCTCGTTGAGGTCAATATAAACAGAGCTCCAGGCAGCAATAGCCCCTGAAGCTGTGCCTGACTCCATATTCTCTGCCCCGTCAGCAGTCTCAGGGCTGTGCTGGTGGGAGGGAGTGAGGGGCCACAGCTTTGTGGGTGGCCCGGTGTGAGTGGGGTTCTGCTGGCCTTTCTGCAGGAGTTGCCAGGCTGCCGCCTGTAAAGAAGAGGATGTGTCACCCATACCTTCCGCTGGAATTTCTCTCCGGACAGAGGTGAGGAAGGAAAAAAGCAGTGGGGGCCGGGACAGGAGGGGTATCTCAGGCAGGGCAATGGAAAGCTTCTGGAAGAGCGCCAGGGTCCAGGACCACGCTGGCTGGCCTGCAGGCACCAAGTTGGCCTGCGTGCTGTCGCTGGTGTGGCTCCACGGTCCTTCCTCTAGGCTTTCAAGCCCTTGTACATATTCAGGTGTTTTACCTGGAAAGGGTGGGAACAGTTCAGCAGCAGCTGGCCTGGGGCTCAGCTCACGTTTACTCACAGATGCCTCGGCACGGTCCCCCAGCTTTGCAATGAGGACGCTCCTTGCGTGGGGGTTGGGTTGCTGGCTGTATGGGAGATGGTTCCCCACCTCTGACCAATTTCAGAATTGTTTACCACTGGAGCAAGTGCCGTGATAGGGTTTTCCTCTGTATAACTCGTGGGTTCACTTTTTTTTTCTTTTATGTTTCAAGTTAGATGTTATTCCTCTTTTATGTATTTATAGATATAAGCATGGAAATAATTCATTCCTATAAATACATCTGTGTGACGGGAAGAACTTTTTTCTGTTTTATTTTTAAATTTTATTTTTTAAAATTTCGAAATTTTATTTATTTTTTTATACAGCACGTTATTATTAGTTATGTATTTTATGCATATACATGTATACAGGTCAATCCCAAACTCCCAACTCATCCCACCACCACCACCCCATGGCTTCCCACACTTGGTGTCCATACGTTTGTTCTCTACCTCTGTGTCTCTATTTCTTCCCTGCAAACCAGTTCATCTGTACCATTTTTAGGCTCCACATATATGCATTAATATACAATATTTGTTTTCCTCTTTCTGACTTACTTCATTCTGTATGACAGTCTCTCGATCCATCGATGTCTCTACAAATGACCCAGTTTCATTCCTTTTTATGGCCGAGTCATATTCCATTTTATATATGTACCACATCTTTATCCATTCATCTGTCTGTGGGCATTTAGGTTGCTTCCATTACCTGGCTATTGTAAATAGTGCTGCAACGAACATTGTGGTGAATGTGCCTTTTTGAAATACGGTTTTCTCTGGGTATATGCCCAGAAGTGGGATTGCTGGATCAGATGGTAATTCTATTTCTAGTTATTTTAAGGAAACTCCATACTGTTCTCCATAGGGACTGTATCAATTTACATTCCCACCAATAGTGGAAGAGGGCTCCTTTTGTCCACACCCTCCCCAGAATTGGTTGTTTGTAGATTTTCTGATGATGCCGATTCTAACAGGTGTGAGGTGATACCTCATTGTAGTTTTGATTTGCATTTCTCTAATAATTAGTGCTGTTGAGCAGCTTTTCATGTGCGTCTTGGCCATCTCTGTGTCTCCTTTGAAGAAACGTCTCTTTAGATCTTCTGCCCATTTTTTTGGGGTTGTTTGTTTTTTTAATATTAAGCTGCATGAGCTGTTTATATATATTGGAGATTAAACCTCTGTCCATTGATTCGTCTGCAACGATTTTCGCCCATTCTGAGGGATGCCTTTTTCCATTCCCGTGTTTTTTAACAAAAAAGGAAAGAAAGGAAAAGAAGCAGAACACGAATGTGCGTAAAATATGCCTTTTGAAACGGTGGTTTTGAAATATGGACGTCCTTTGAAATTTTTGGTCGATATGTGACCCCAGGATTTGTTTTCAGGGCAGGTGTCATTTACAGGCCTGCAATGATTTTGAATATCAACTGACCATTAGCGTTGGGATTAAAGCTGCTGTTGTGTGAAACGGCCACAAGGTGGCAGCAGTTCACCCTTACCAAATCTGGTTACTAGGGCAAGAGAGCCTCAGTGGAAGTGGTGTTCTAGATTGGAGTTTAGAATGGAATGTACCAGGAGAAAGCCCCTCACGTTTGTCTCACTACTTCTTGTTCGTGTTTTTAATTTAAGTTTTTATTTTTTATTACAGCAAGTTTGATTACAATGTTTGGCTTGTTGTAGGTGTGGAAGATGTGGTTCTTTTACACATATACAGATGACTGTTCTTCTTGGGATCCTTTTCCCATGTACGTTATGACAGAATGTTGAGTAGTCCTCTCTTGGTATTCTGTAGGTCTTTGGTGATTATATATGTCACCTGTGTTTGTATATGTCTGTTAACCCCGATATCGTAATGAAACCAATCCTCACACCTTTCCATTGGTGAACCATAAGTTTGTTTAATGAATCTGTGATTGCCCTTCTCCGTGGAAATATCTGCCCTGGTATCCATTTTTAGGTAACACCTATAAGTGATATGATATGATATGTGTCTTTCACTTTCTGACTTACTACAAGTCACGTGATTACTTCTAGACTCATCTACGGTGCTGCAAATGGCATTGTGTCCTTTTTTCCCTTGGCTTCTCTTCTGCCTTAGCGGGGTCCATTTTCAACAATGTGATTCCCTGAGGGTTGTGGATTAGCTGACCTGGGCAGCCTTACCCTGCCGGCCCGCCCTCCCCAGGTGTGCCTCGTTGAGGTCAATATAAACAGAGCTCCAGGCAGCAATAGCCCCTGAAGCTGTGCCTGACTCCATATTCTCTGCCCCGTCAGCAGTCTCGGGGCTGTGCTGGTGGGAGGGAGTGAGGGGCCACAGCTTTGTGGGTGGCCCGGTGTGAGTGGGGTTCTGCTGGCCTTTCTGCAGGAGTTGCCAGGCTGCCGCCTGTAAAGAAGAGGATGTGTCACCCATACCTTCCGCTGGAATTTCTCTCCGGACAGAGGTGAGGAAGGAAAAAAGCAGTGGGGGCCGGGACAGGAGGGGTATCTCAGGCAGGGCAATGGAAAGCTTCTGGAAGAGCGCCAGGGTCCAGGACCACGCTGGCTGGCCTGCAGGCACCAAGTTGGCCTGCGTGCTGTCGCTGGTGTGGCTCCACGGTCCTTCCTCTAGGCTTTCAAGCCCTTGTACATATTCAGGTGTTTTACCTGGAAAGGGTGGGAACAGTTCAGCAGCAGCTGGCCTGGGGCTCAGCTCACGTTTACTCACAGATGCCTCGGCACGGTCCCCCAGCTTTGCAATGAGGACGCTCCTTGCGTGGGGGTTGGGTTGCTGGCTGTATGGGAGATGGTTCCCCACCTCTGACCAATTTCAGAATTGTTTACCACTGGAGCAAGTGCCGTGATAGGGTTTTCCTCTGTATAACTCGTGGGTTCACTTTTTTTTTCTTTTATGTTTCAAGTTAGATGTTATTCCTCTTTTATGTATTTATAGATATAAGCATGGAAATAATTCATTCCTATAAATACATCTGTGTGACGGGAAGAACTTTTTTCTGTTTTATTTTTAAATTTTATTTTTTAAAATTTTGAAATTTTATTTATTTTTTTATACAGCACGTTATTATTAGTTATGTATTTTATGCATATACATGTATACAGGTCAATCCCAAACTCCCAACTCATCCCACCACCACCACCCCATGGCTTCCCACACTTGGTGTCCATACGTTTGTTCTCTACCTCTGTGTCTCTATTTCTTCCCTGCAAACCAGTTCATCTGTACCATTTTTAGGCTCCACATATATGCATTAATATACAATATTTGTTTTCCTCTTTCTGACTTACTTCATTCTGTATGACAGTCTCTCGATCCATCGATGTCTCTACAAATGACCCAGTTTCATTCCTTTTTATGGCCGAGTCATATTCCATTTTATATATGTACCACATCTTTATCCATTCATCTGTCTGTGGGCATTTAGGTTGCTTCCATTACCTGGCTATTGTAAATAGTGCTGCAACGAACATTGTGGTGAATGTGCCTTTTTGAAATACGGTTTTCTCTGGGTATATGCCCAGAAGTGGGATTGCTGGATCAGATGGTAATTCTATTTCTAGTTATTTTAAGGAAACTCCATACTGTTCTCCATAGGGACTGTATCAATTTACATTCCCACCAATAGTGGAAGAGGGCTCCTTTTGTCCACACCCTCCCCAGAATTGGTTGTTTGTAGATTTTCTGATGATGCCGATTCTAACAGGTGTGAGGTGATACCTCATTGTAGTTTTGATTTGCATTTCTCTAATAATTAGTGCTGTTGAGCAGCTTTTCATGTGCGTCTTGGCCATCTCTGTGTCTCCTTTGAAGAAACGTCTCTTTAGATCTTCTGCCCATTTTTTTTGGGTTGTTTGTTTTTTTAATATTAAGCTGCATGAGCTGTTTATATATATTGGAGATTAAACCTCTGTCCATTGATTCGTCTGCAACGATTTTCGCCCATTCTGAGGGATGCCTTTTTCCATTCCCGTGTTTTTTAACAAAAAAGGAAAGAAAGGAAAAGAAGCAGAACACGAATGTGCGTAAAATATGCCTTTTGAAACGGTGGTTTTGAAATATGGACGTCCTTTGAAATTTTTGGTCGATATGTGACCCCAGGATTTGTTTTCAGGGCAGGTGTCATTTACAGGCCTGCAATGATTTTGAATATCAACTGACCATTAGCGTTGGGATTAAAGCTGCTGTTGTGTGAAACGGCCACAAGGTGGCAGCAGTTCACCCTTACCAAATCTGGTTACTAGGGCAAGAGAACCTCAGTGGAAGTGGTGTTCTAGATTGGAGTTTAGAATGGAATGTACCAGGAGAAAGCCCCTCACGTTTGTCTCACTACTTATTGTTCGTGTTTTTAATTTAAGTTTTTATTTTTTATTACAGCAAGTTTGATTACAATGTTTGGCTTGTTGTAGGTGTGGAAGATGTGGTTCTTTTACACATATACAGATGACTGTTCTTCTTGGGATCCTTTTCCCATGTACGTTATGACAGAATGTTGAGTAGTCCTCTCTTGGTATTCTGTAGGTCTTTGGTGATTATATATGTCACCTGTGTTTGTATATGTCTGTTAACCCCGATATCGTAATGAAACCAATCCTCACACCTTTCCATTGGTGAACCATAAGTTTGTTTAATGAATCTGTGATTGCCCTTCTCCGTGGAAATATCTGCCCTGGTATCCATTTTTAGGTAACACCTATAAGTGATATGATATGATATGTGTCTTTCACTTTCTGACTTACTACAAGTCACGTGATTACTTCTAGACTCATCTACGGTGCTGCAAATGGCATTGTGTCCTTTTTTCCCTTGGCTTCTCTTCTGCCTTAGCGGGGTCCATTTTCAACAATGTGATTCCCTGAGGGTTGTGGATTAGCTGACCTGGGCAGCCTTACCCTGCCGGCCCGCCCTCCCCAGGTGTGCCTCGTTGAGGTCAATATAAACAGAGCTCCAGGCAGCAATAGCCCCTGAAGCTGTGCCTGACTCCATATTCTCTGCCCCGTCAGCAGTCTCGGGGCTGTGCTGGTGGGAGGGAGTGAGGGGCCACAGCTTTGTGGGTGGCCCGGTGTGAGTGGGGTTCTGCTGGCCTTTCTGCAGGAGTTGCCAGGCTGCCGCCTGTAAAGAAGAGGATGTGTCACCCATACCTTCCGCTGGAATTTCTCTCCGGACAGAGGTGAGGAAGGAAAAAAGCAGTGGGGGCCGGGACAGGAGGGATATCTCAGGCAGGGCAATGGAAAGCTTCTGGAAGAGCGCCAGGGTCCAGGACCACGCTGGCTGGCCTGCAGGCACCAAGTTGGCCTGCGTGCTGTCGCTGGTGTGGCTCCACGGTCCTTCCTCTAGGCTTTCAAGCCCTTGTACATATTCAGGTGTTTTACCTGGAAAGGGTGGGAACAGTTCAGCAGCAGCTGGCCTGGGGCTCAGCTCACGTTTACTCACAGATGCCTCGGCACGGTCCCCCAGCTTTGCAATGAGGACGCTCCTTGCGTGGGGGTTGGGTTGCTGGCTGTATGGGAGATGGTTCCCCACCTCTGACCAATTTCAGAATTGTTTACCACTGGAGCAAGTGCCGTGATAGGGTTTTCCTCTGTATAACTCGTGGGTTCACTTTTTTTTTCTTTTATGTTTCAAGTTAGATGTTATTCCTCTTTTATGTATTTATAGATATAAGCATGGAAATAATTCATTCCTATAAATACATCTGTGTGACGGGAAGAACTTTTTTCTGTTTTATTTTTAAATTTTATTTTTTAAAATTTCGAAATTTTATTTATTTTTTTATACAGCACGTTATTATTAGTTATGTATTTTATGCATATACATGTATACAGGTCAATCCCAAACTCCCAACTCATCCCACCACCACCACCCCATGGCTTCCCACACTTGGTGTCCATACGTTTGTTCTCTACCTCTGTGTCTCTATTTCTTCCCTGCAAACCAGTTCATCTGTACCATTTTTAGGCTCCACATATATGCATTAATATACAATATTTGTTTTCCTCTTTCTGACTTACTTCATTCTGTATGACAGTCTCTCGATCCATCGATGTCTCTACAAATGACCCAGTTTCATTCCTTTTTATGGCCGAGTCATATTCCATTTTATATATGTACCACATCTTTATCCATTCATCTGTCTGTGGGCATTTAGGTTGCTTCCATTACCTGGCTATTGTAAATAGTGCTGCAACGAACATTGTGGTGAATGTGCCTTTTTGAAATACGGTTTTCTCTGGGTATATGCCCAGAAGTGGGATTGCTGGATCAGATGGTAATTCTATTTCTAGTTATTTTAAGGAAACTCCATACTGTTCTCCATAGGGACTGTATCAATTTACATTCCCACCAATAGTGGAAGAGGGCTCCTTTTGTCCACACCCTCCCCAGAATTGGTTGTTTGTAGATTTTCTGATGATGCCGATTCTAACAGGTGTGAGGTGATACCTCATTGTAGTTTTGATTTGCATTTCTCTAATAATTAGTGCTGTTGAGCAGCTTTTCATGTGCGTCTTGGCCATCTCTGTGTCTCCTTTGAAGAAACGTCTCTTTAGATCTTCTGCCCATTTTTTTTGGGTTGTTTGTTTTTTTAATATTAAGCTGCATGAGCTGTTTATATATATTGGAGATTAAACCTCTGTCCATTGATTCGTCTGCAACGATTTTCGCCCATTCTGAGGGATGCCTTTTTCCATTCCCGTGTTTTTTAACAAAAAAGGAAAGAAAGGAAAAGAAGCAGAACACGAATGTGCGTAAAATATGCCTTTTGAAACGGTCGTTTTGAAATATGGACGTCCTTTGAAATTTTTGGTCGATATGTGACCCCAGGATTTGTTTTCAGGGCAGGTGTCATTTACAGGCCTGCAATGATTTTGAATATCAACTGACCATTAGCGTTGGGATTAAAGCTGCTGTTGTGTGAAACGGCCACAAGGTGGCAGCAGTTCACCCTTACCAAATCTGGTTACTAGGGCAAGAGAGCCTCAGTGGAAGTGGTGTTCTAGATTGGAGTTTAGAATGGAATGTGCCAGGAGAAAGCCCCTCACGTTTGTCTCACTACTTCTTGTTCGTGTTTTTAATTTAAGTTTTTATTTTTTATTACAGCAAGTTTGATTACAATGTTTGGCTTGTTGTAGGTGTGGAAGATGTGGTTCTTTTACACATATACAGATGACTGTTCTTCTTGGGATCCTTTTCCCATGTACGTTATGACAGAATGTTGAGTAGTCCTCTCTTGGTATTCTGTAGGTCTTTGGTGATTATATATGTCACCTGTGTTTGTATATGTCTGTTAACCCCGATATCGTAATGAAACCAATCCTCACACCTTTCCATTGGTGAACCATAAGTTTGTTTAATGAATCTGTGATTGCCCTTCTCCGTGGAAATATCTGCCCTGGTATCCATTTTTAGGTAACACCTATAAGTGATATGATATGATATGTGTCTTTCACTTTCTGACTTACTACAAGTCACGTGATTACTTCTAGACTCATCTACGGTGCTGCAAATGGCATTGTGTCCTTTTTTCCCTTGGCTTCTCTTCTGCCTTAGCGGGGTCCATTTTCAACAATGTGATTCCCTGAGGGTTGTGGATTAGCTGACCTGGGCAGCCTTACCCTGCCGGCCCGCCCTCCCCAGGTGTGCCTCGTTGAGGTCAATATAAACAGAGCTCCAGGCAGCAATAGCCCCTGAAGCTGTGCCTGACTCCATATTCTCTGCCCCGTCAGCAGTCTCGGGGCTGTGCTGGTGGGAGGGAGTGAGGGGCCACAGCTTTGTGGGTGGCCCGGTGTGAGTGGGGTTCTGCTGGCCTTTCTGCAGGAGTTGCCAGGCTGCCGCCTGTAAAGAAGAGGATGTGTCACCCATACCTTCCGCTGGAATTTCTCTCCGGACAGAGGTGAGGAAGGAAAAAAGCAGTGGGGGCCGGGACAGGAGGGGTATCTCAGGCAGGGCAATGGAAAGCTTCTGGAAGAGCGCCAGGGTCCAGGACCACGCTGGCTGGCCTGCAGGCACCAAGTTGGCCTGCGTGCTGTCGCTGGTGTGGCTCCACGGTCCTTCCTCTAGGCTTTCAAGCCCTTGTACATATTCAGGTGTTTTACCTGGAAAGGGTGGGAACAGTTCAGCAGCAGCTGGCCTGGGGCTCAGCTCACGTTTACTCACAGATGCCTCGGCACGGTCCCCCAGCTTTGCAATGAGGACGCTCCTTGCGTGGGGGTTGGGTTGCTGGCTGTATGGGAGATGGTTCCCCACCTCTGACCAATTTCAGAATTGTTTACCACTGGAGCAAGTGCCGTGATAGGGTTTTCCTCTGTATAACTCGTGGGTTCACTTTTTTTTTCTTTTATGTTTCAAGTTAGATGTTATTCCTCTTTTATGTATTTATAGATATAAGCATGGAAATAATTCATTCCTATAAATACATCTGTGTGACGGGAAGAACTTTTTTCTGTTTTATTTTTAAATTTTATTTTTTAAAATTTTGAAATTTTATTTATTTTTTTATACAGCACGTTATTATTAGTTATGTATTTTATGCATATACATGTATACAGGTCAATCCCAAACTCCCAACTCATCCCACCACCACCACCCCATGGCTTCCCACACTTGGTGTCCATACGTTTGTTCTCTACCTCTGTGTCTCTATTTCTTCCCTGCAAACCAGTTCATCTGTACCATTTTTAGGCTCCACATATATGCATTAATATACAATATTTGTTTTCCTCTTTCTGACTTACTTCATTCTGTATGACAGTCTCTCGATCCATCGATGTCTCTACAAATGACCCAGTTTCATTCCTTTTTATGGCCGAGTCGTATTCCATTTTATATATGTACCACATCTTTATCCATTCATCTGTCTGTGGGCATTTAGGTTGCTTCCATTACCTGGCTATTGTAAATAGTGCTGCAACGAACATTGTGGTGAATGTGCCTTTTTGAAATACGGTTTTCTCTGGGTATATGCCCAGAAGTGGGATTGCTGGATCAGATGGTAATTCTATTTCTAGTTATTTTAAGGAAACTCCATACTGTTCTCCATAGGGACTGTATCAATTTACATTCCCACCAATAGTGGAAGAGGGCTCCTTTTGTCCACACCCTCCCCAGAATTGGTTGTTTGTAGATTTTCTGATGATGCCGATTCTAACAGGTGTGAGGTGATACCTCATTGTAGTTTTGATTTGCATTTCTCTAATAATTAGTGCTGTTGAGCAGCTTTTCATGTGCGTCTTGGCCATCTCTGTGTCTCCTTTGAAGAAACGTCTCTTTAGATCTTCTGCCCATTTTTTTTGGGTTGTTTGTTTTTTTTAATATTAAGCTGCATGAGCTGTTTATATATATTTGGAGATTAAACCTCTGTCCATTGATTCGTCTGCAACGATTTTCGCCCATTCTGAGGGATGCCTTTTTCCATTCCCGTGTTTTTTAACAAAAAAGGAAAGAAAGGAAAAGAAGCAGAACACGAATGTGCGTAAAATATGCCTTTTGAAACGGTGGTTTTGAAATATGGACGTCCTTTGAAATTTTTGGTCGATATGTGACCCCAGGATTTGTTTTCAGGGCAGGTGTCATTTACAGGCCTGCAATGATTTTGAATATCAACTGACCATTAGCGTTGGGATTAAAGCTGCTGTTGTGTGAAACGGCCACAAGGTGGCAGCAGTTCACCCTTACCAAATCTGGTTACTAGGGCAAGAGAGCCTCAGTGGAAGTGGTGTTCTAGATTGGAGTTTAGAATGGAATGTGCCAGGAGAAAGCCCCTCACGTTTGTCTCACTACTTCTTGTTCGTGTTTTTAATTTAATTTTTTTATTTTTTATTACAGCAAGTTTGATTACAATGTTTGGCTTGTTGTAGGTGTGGAAGATGTGGTTCTTTTACACATATACAGATGACTGTTCTTCTTGGGATCCTTTTCCCATGTACGTTATGACAGAATGTTGAGTAGTCCTCTCTTGGTATTCTGTAGGTCTTTGGTGATTATATATGTCACCTGTGTTTGTATATGTCTGTTAACCCCGATATCGTAATGAAACCAATCCTCACACCTTTCCATTGGTGAACCATAAGTTTGTTTAATGAATCTGTGATTGCCCTTCTCCGTGGAAATATCTGCCCTGGTATCCATTTTTAGGTAACACCTATAAGTGATATGATATGATATGTGTCTTTCACTTTCTGACTTACTACAAGTCACGTGATTACTTCTAGACTCATCTACGGTGCTGCAAATGGCATTGTGTCCTTTTTTCCCTTGGCTTCTCTTCTGCCTTAGCGGGGTCCATTTTCAACAATGTGATTCCCTGAGGGTTGTGGATTAGCTGACCTGGGCAGCCTTACCCTGCCGGCCCGCCCTCCCCAGGTGTGCCTCGTTGAGGTCAATATAAACAGAGCTCCAGGCAGCAATAGCCCCTGAAGCTGTGCCTGACTCCATATTCTCTGCCCCGTCAGCAGTCTCGGGGCTGTGCTGGTGGGAGGGAGTGAGGGGCCACAGCTTTGTGGGTGGCCCGGTGTGAGTGGGGTTCTGCTGGCCTTTCTGCAGGAGTTGCCAGGCTGCCGCCTGTAAAGAAGAGGATGTGTCACCCATACCTTCCGCTGGAATTTCTCTCCGGACAGAGGTGAGGAAGGAAAAAAGCAGTGGGGGCCGGGACAGGAGGGGTATCTCAGGCAGGGCAATGGAAAGCTTCTGGAAGAGCGCCAGGGTCCAGGACCACGCTGGCTGGCCTGCAGGCACCAAGTTGGCCTGCGTGCTGTCGCTGGTGTGGCTCCACGGTCCTTCCTCTAGGCTTTCAAGCCCTTGTACATATTCAGGTGTTTTACCTGGAAAGGGTGGGAACAGTTCAGCAGCAGCTGGCCTGGGGCTCAGCTCACGTTTACTCACAGATGCCTCGGCACGGTCCCCCAGCTTTGCAATGAGGACGCTCCTTGCGTGGGGGTTGGGTTGCTGGCTGTATGGGAGATGGTTCCCCACCTCTGACCAATTTCAGAATTGTTTACCACTGGAGCAAGTGCCGTGATAGGGTTTTCCTCTGTATAACTCGTGGGTTCACTTTTTTTTTCTTTTATGTTTCAAGTTAGATGTTATTCCTCTTTTATGTATTTATAGATATAAGCATGGAAATAATTCATTCCTATAAATACATCTGTGTGACGGGAAGAACTTTTTTCTGTTTTATTTTTAAATTTTATTTTTTAAAATTTCGAAATTTTATTTATTTTTTTATACAGCACGTTATTATTAGTTATGTATTTTATGCATATACATGTATACAGGTCAATCCCAAACTCCCAACTCATCCCACCACCACCACCCCATGGCTTCCCACACTTGGTGTCCATACGTTTGTTCTCTACCTCTGTGTCTCTATTTCTTCCCTGCAAACCAGTTCATCTGTACCATTTTTAGGCTCCACATATATGCATTAATATACAATATTTGTTTTCCTCTTTCTGACTTACTTCATTCTGTATGACAGTCTCTCGATCCATCGATGTCTCTACAAATGACCCAGTTTCATTCCTTTTTATGGCCGAGTCATATTCCATTTTATATATGTACCACATCTTTATCCATTCATCTGTCTGTGGGCATTTAGGTTGCTTCCATTACCTGGCTATTGTAAATAGTGCTGCAACGAACATTGTGGTGAATGTGCCTTTTTGAAATACGGTTTTCTCTGGGTATATGCCCAGAAGTGGGATTGCTGGATCAGATGGTAATTCTATTTCTAGTTATTTTAAGGAAACTCCATACTGTTCTCCATAGGGACTGTATCAATTTACATTCCCACCAATAGTGGAAGAGGGCTCCTTTTGTCCACACCCTCCCCAGAATTGGTTGTTTGTAGATTTTCTGATGATGCCGATTCTAACAGGTGTGAGGTGATACCTCATTGTAGTTTTGATTTGCATTTCTCTAATAATTAGTGCTGTTGAGCAGCTTTTCATGTGCGTCTTGGCCATCTCTGTGTCTCCTTTGAAGCAACGTCTCTTTAGATCTTCTGCCCATTTTTTTTGGGTTGTTTGTTTTTTTAATATTAAGCTGCATGAGCTGTTTATATATATTGGAGATTAAACCTCTGTCCATTGATTCGTCTGCAACGATTTTCGCCCATTCTGAGGGATGCCTTTTTCCATTCCCGTGTTTTTTAACAAAAAAGGAAAGAAAGGAAAAGAAGCAGAACACTAATGTGCGTAAAATATGCCTTTTGAAACGGTGGTTTTGAAATATGGACGTCCTTTGAAATTTTTGGTCGATATGTGACCCCAGGATTTGTTTTCAGGGCAGGTGTCATTTACAGGCCTGCAATGATTTTGAATATCAACTGACCATTAGCGTTGGGATTAAAGCTGCTGTTGTGTGAAACGGCCACAAGGTGGCAGCAGTTCACCCTTACCAAATCTGGTTACTAGGGCAAGAGAGCCTCAGTGGAAGTGGTGTTCTAGATTGGAGTTTAGAATGGAATGTGCCAGGAGAAAGCCCCTCACGTTTGTCTCACTACTTCTTGTTCGTGTTTTTAATTTAAGTTTTTATTTTTTATTACAGCAAGTTTGATTACAATGTTTGGCTTGTTGTAGGTGTGGAAGATGTGGTTCTTTTACACATATACAGATGACTGTTCTTCTTGGGATCCTTTTCCCATGTACGTTATGACAGAATGTTGAGTAGTCCTCTCTTGGTATTCTGTAGGTCTTTGGTGATTATATATGTCACCTGTGTTTGTATATGTCTGTTAACCCCGATATCGTAATGAAACCAATCCTCACACCTTTCCATTGGTGAACCATAAGTTTGTTTAATGAATCTGTGATTGCCCTTCTCCGTGGAAATATCTGCCCTGGTATCCATTTTTAGGTAACACCTATAAGTGATATGATATGATATGTGTCTTTCACTTTCTGACTTACTACAAGTCACGTGATTACTTCTAGACTCATCTACGGTGCTGCAAATGGCATTGTGTCCTTTTTTCCCTTGGCTTCTCTTCTGCCTTAGCGGGGTCCATTTTCAACAATGTGATTCCCTGAGGGTTGTGGATTAGCTGACCTGGGCAGCCTTACCCTGCCGGCCCGCCCTCCCCAGGTGTGCCTCGTTGAGGTCAATATAAACAGAGCTCCAGGCAGCAATAGCCCCTGAAGCTGTGCCTGACTCCATATTCTCTGCCCCGTCAGCAGTCTCGGGGCTGTGCTGGTGGGAGGGAGTGAGGGGCCACAGCTTTGTGGGTGGCCCGGTGTGAGTGGGGTTCTGCTGGCCTTTCTGCAGGAGTTGCCAGGCTGCCGCCTGTAAAGAAGAGGATGTGTCACCCATACCTTCCGCTGGAATTTCTCTCCGGACAGAGGTGAGGAAGGAAAAAAGCAGTGGGGGCCGGGACAGGAGGGGTATCTCAGGCAGGGCAATGGAAAGCTTCTGGAAGAGCGCCAGGGTCCAGGACCACGCTGGCTGGCCTGCAGGCACCAAGTTGGCCTGCGTGCTGTCGCTGGTGTGGCTCCACGGTCCTTCCTCTAGGCTTTCAAGCCCTTGTACATATTCAGGTGTTTTACCTGGAAAGGGTGGGAACAGTTCAGCAGCAGCTGGCCTGGGGCTCAGCTCACGTTTACTCACAGATGCCTCGGCATGGTCCCCCAGCTTTGCAATGAGGACGCTCCTTGCGTGGGGGTTGGGTTGCTGGCTGTATGGGAGATGGTTCCCCACCTCTGACCAATTTCAGAATTGTTTACCACTGGAGCAAGTGCCGTGATAGGGTTTTCCTCTGTATAACTCGTGGGTTCACTTTTTTTTTCTTTTATGTTTCAAGTTAGATGTTATTCCTCTTTTATGTATTTATAGATATAAGCATGGAAATAATTCATTCCTATAAATACATCTGTGTGACGGGAAGAACTTTTTTCTGTTTTATTTTTAAATTTTATTTTTTAAAATTTCGAAATTTTATTTATTTTTTTATACAGCACGTTATTATTAGTTATGTATTTTATGCATATACATGTATACAGGTCAATCCCAAACTCCCAACTCATCCCACCACCACCACCCCATGGCTTCCCACACTTGGTGTCCATACGTTTGTTCTCTACCTCTGTGTCTCTATTTCTTCCCTGCAAACCAGTTCATCTGTACCATTTTTAGGCTCCACATATATGCATTAATATACAATATTTGTTTTCCTCTTTCTGACTTACTTCATTCTGTATGACAGTCTCTCGATCCATCGATGTCTCTACAAATGACCCAGTTTCATTCCTTTTTATGGCCGAGTCATATTCCATTTTATATATGTACCACATCTTTATCCATTCATCTGTCTG
Source organism: Mesoplodon mirus (assembly GCF_964341445.2). Classification (NCBI taxonomy): domain Eukaryota; kingdom Metazoa; phylum Chordata; class Mammalia; order Artiodactyla; family Ziphiidae; genus Mesoplodon; species Mesoplodon mirus. The sequence continues at coordinate 1,176,769 of NW_028295743.1, read as the reverse complement.
TGGGCATTTAGGTTGCTTCCATTACCTGGCTATTGTAAATAGTGCTGCAACGAACATTGTGGTGAATGTGCCTTTTTGAAATACGGTTTTCTCTGGGTATATGCCCAGAAGTGGGATTGCTGGATCAGATGGTAATTCTATTTCTAGTTATTTTAAGGAAACTCCATACTGTTCTCCATAGGGACTGTATCAATTTACATTCCCACCAATAGTGGAAGAGGGCTCCTTTTGTCCACACCCTCCCCAGAATTGGTTGTTTGTAGATTTTCTGATGATGCCGATTCTAACAGGTGTGAGGTGATACCTCATTGTAGTTTTGATTTGCATTTCTCTAATAATTAGTGCTGTTGAGCAGCTTTTCATGTGCGTCTTGGCCATCTCTGTGTCTCCTTTGAAGAAACGTCTCTTTAGATCTTCTGCCCATTTTTTTGGGGTTGTTTGTTTTTTTAATATTAAGCTGCATGAGCTGTTTATATATATTGGAGATTAAACCTCTGTCCATTGATTCGTCTGCAACGATTTTCGCCCATTCTGAGGGATGCCTTTTTCCATTCCCGTGTTTTTTAACAAAAAAGGAAAGAAAGGAAAAGAAGCAGAACACTAATGTGCGTAAAATATGCCTTTTGAAACGGTGGTTTTGAAATATGGACGTCCTTTGAAATTTTTGGTCGATATGTGACCCCAGGATTTGTTTTCAGGGCAGGTGTCATTTACAGGCCTGCAATGATTTTGAATATCAACTGACCATTAGCGTTGGGATTAAAGCTGCTGTTGTGTGAAACGGCCACAAGGTGGCAGCAGTTCACCCTTACCAAATCTGGTTACTAGGGCAAGAGAGCCTCAGTGGAAGTGGTGTTCTAGATTGGAGTTTAGAATGGAATGTGCCAGGAGAAAGCCCCTCACGTTTGTCTCACTACTTCTTGTTCGTGTTTTTAATTTAAGTTTTTATTTTTTATTACAGCAAGTTTGATTACAATGTTTGGCTTGTTGTAGGTGTGGAAGATGTGGTTCTTTTACACATATACAGATGACTGTTCTTCTTGGGATCCTTTTCCCATGTACGTTATGACAGAATGTTGAGTAGTCCTCTCTTGGTATTCTGTAGGTCTTTGGTGATTATATATGTCACCTGTGTTTGTATATGTCTGTTAACCCCGATATCGTAATGAAACCAATCCTCACACCTTTCCATTGGTGAACCATAAGTTTGTTTAATGAATCTGTGATTGCCCTTCTCCGTGGAAATATCTGCCCTGGTATCCATTTTTAGGTAACACCTATAAGTGATATGATATGATATGTGTCTTTCACTTTCTGACTTACTACAAGTCACGTGATTACTTCTAGACTCATCTACGGTGCTGCAAATGGCATTGTGTCCTTTTTTCCCTTGGCTTCTCTTCTGCCTTAGCGGGGTCCATTTTCAACAATGTGATTCCCTGAGGGTTGTGGATTAGCTGACCTGGGCAGCCTTACCCTGCCGGCCCGCCCTCCCCAGGTGTGCCTCGTTGAGGTCAATATAAACAGAGCTCCAGGCAGCAATAGCCCCTGAAGCTGTGCCTGACTCCATATTCTCTGCCCCGTCAGCAGTCTCGGGGCTGTGCTGGTGGGAGGGAGTGAGGGGCCACAGCTTTGTGGGTGGCCCGGTGTGAGTGGGGTTCTGCTGGCCTTTCTGCAGGAGTTGCCAGGCTGCCGCCTGTAAAGAAGAGGATGTGTCACCCATACCTTCCGCTGGAATTTCTCTCCGGACAGAGGTGAGGAAGGAAAAAAGCAGTGGGGGCCGGGACAGGAGGGGTATCTCAGGCAGGGCAATGGAAAGCTTCTGGAAGAGCGCCAGGGTCCAGGACCACGCTGGCTGGCCTGCAGGCACCAAGTTGGCCTGCGTGCTGTCGCTGGTGTGGCTCCACGGTCCTTCCTCTAGGCTTTCAAGCCCTTGTACATATTCAGGTGTTTTACCTGGAAAGGGTGGGAACAGTTCAGCAGCAGCTGGCCTGGGGCTCAGCTCACGTTTACTCACAGATGCCTCGGCATGGTCCCCCAGCTTTGCAATGAGGACGCTCCTTGCGTGGGGGTTGGGTTGCTGGCTGTATGGGAGATGGTTCCCCACCTCTGACCAATTTCAGAATTGTTTACCACTGGAGCAAGTGCCGTGATAGGGTTTTCCTCTGTATAACTCGTGGGTTCACTTTTTTTTTCTTTTATGTTTCAAGTTAGATGTTATTCCTCTTTTATGTATTTATAGATATAAGCATGGAAATAATTCATTCCTATAAATACATCTGTGTGACGGGAAGAACTTTTTTCTGTTTTATTTTTAAATTTTATTTTTTAAAATTTTGAAATTTTATTTATTTTTTTATACAGCACGTTATTATTAGTTATGTATTTTATGCATATACATGTATACAGGTCAATCCCAAACTCCCAACTCATCCCACCACCACCACCCCATGGCTTCCCACACTTGGTGTCCATACGTTTGTTCTCTACCTCTGTGTCTCTATTTCTTCCCTGCAAACCAGTTCATCTGTACCATTTTTAGGCTCCACATATATGCATTAATATACAATATTTGTTTTCCTCTTTCTGACTTACTTCATTCTGTATGACAGTCTCTCGATCCATCGATGTCTCTACAAATGACCCAGTTTCATTCCTTTTTATGGCCGAGTCATATTCCATTTTATATATGTACCACATCTTTATCCATTCATCTGTCTGTGGGCATTTAGGTTGCTTCCATTACCTGGCTATTGTAAATAGTGCTGCAACGAACATTGTGGTGAATGTGCCTTTTTGAAATACGGTTTTCCCTGGGTATATGCCCAGAAGTGGGATTGCTGGATCAGATGGTAATTCTATTTCTAGTTATTTTAAGGAAACTCCATACTGTTCTCCATAGGGACTGTATCAATTTACATTCCCACCAATAGTGGAAGAGGGCTCCTTTTGTCCACACCCTCCCCAGAATTGGTTGTTTGTAGATTTTCTGATGATGCCGATTCTAACAGGTGTGAGGTGATACCTCATTGTAGTTTTGATTTGCATTTCTCTAATAATTAGTGCTGTTGAGCAGCTTTTCATGTGCGTCTTGGCCATCTCTGTGTCTCCTTTGAAGAAACGTCTCTTTAGATCTTCTGCCCATTTTTTTGGGTTGTTTGTTTTTTTAATATTAAGCTGCATGAGCTGTTTATATATACTGGAGATTAAACCTCTGTCCATTGATTCGTCTGCAACGATTTTCGCCCATTCTGAGGGATGCCTTTTTCCATTCCCGTGTTTTTTAACAAAAAAGGAAAGAAAGGAAAAGAAGCAGAACACGAATGTGCATAAAATATGCCTTTTGAAACGGTGGTTTTGAAATATGGACGTCCTTTGAAATTTTTGGTCGATATGTGACCCCAGGATTTGTTTTCAGGGCAGGTGTCATTTACAGGCCTGCAATGATTTTGAATATCAACTGACCATTAGCGTTGGGATTAAAGCTGCTGTTGTGTGAAACGGCCACAAGGTGGCAGCAGTTCACCCTTACCAAATCTGGTTACTAGGGCAAGAGAGCCTCAGTGGAAGTGGTGTTCTAGATTGGAGTTTAGAATGGAATGTACCAGGAGAAAGCCCCTCACGTTTGTCTCACTACTTCTTGTTCGTGTTTTTAATTTAAGTTTTTATTTTTTATTACAGCAAGTTTGATTACAATGTTTGGCTTGTTGTAGGTGTGGAAGATGTGGTTCTTTTACACATATACAGATGACTGTTCTTCTTGGGATCCTTTTCCCATGTACGTTATGACAGAATGTTGAGTAGTCCTCTCTTGGTATTCTGTAGGTCTTTGGTGATTATATATGTCACCTGTGTTTGTATATGTCTGTTAACCCCGATATCGTAATGAAACCAATCCTCACACCTTTCCATTGGTGAACCATAAGTTTGTTTAATGAATCTGTGATTGCCCTTCTCCGTGGAAATATCTGCCCTGGTATCCATTTTTAGGTAACACCTACAAGTGATATGATATGATATGTGTCTTTCACTTTCTGACTTACTACAAGTCACGTGATTACTTCTAGACTCATCTACGGTGCTGCAAATGGCATTGTGTCCTTTTTTCCCTTGGCTTCTCTTCTGCCTTAGCGGGGTCCATTTTCAACAATGTGATTCCCTGAGGGTTGTGGATTAGCTGACCTGGGCAGCCTTACCCTGCCGGCCCGCCCTCCCCAGGTGTGCCTCGTTGAGGTCAATATAAACAGAGCTCCAGGCAGCAATAGCCCCTGAAGCTGTGCCTGACTCCATATTCTCTGCCCCGTCAGCAGTCTCGGGGCTGTGCTGGTGGGAGGGAGTGAGGGGCCACAGCTTTGTGGGTGGCCCGGTGTGAGTGGGGTTCTGCTGGCCTTTCTGCAGGAGTTGCCAGGCTGCCGCCTGTAAAGAAGAGGATGTGTCACCCATACCTTCCGCTGGAATTTCTCTCCGGACAGAGGTGAGGAAGGAAAAAAGCAGTGGGGGCCGGGACAGGAGGGGTATCTCAGGCAGGGCAATGGAAAGCTTCTGGAAGAGCGCCAGGGTCCAGGACCATGCTGGCTGGCCTGCAGGCACCAAGTTGGCCTGCGTGCTGTCGCTGGTGTGGCTCCACGGTCCTTTCTCTAGGCTTTCAAGCCCTTGTACATATTCAGGTGTTTTACCTGGAAAGGGTGGGAACAGTTCAGCAGCAGCTGGCCTGGGGCTCAGCTCACGTTTACTCACAGATGCCTCGGCACGGTCCCCCAGCTTTGCAATGAGGACGCTCCTTGCGTGGGGGTTGGGTTGCTGGCTGTATGGGAGATGGTTCCCCACCTCTGACCAATTTCAGAATTGTTTACCACTGGAGCAAGTGCCGTGATAGGGTTTTCCTCTGTATAACTCGTGGGTTCACTTTTTTTTTCTTTTATGTTTCAAGTTAGATGTTATTCCTCTTTTATGTATTTATAGATATAAGCATGGAAATAATTCATTCCTATAAATACATCTGTGTGACGGGAAGAACTTTTTTCTGTTTTATTTTTAAATTTTATTTTTTAAAATTTCGAAATTTTATTTATTTTTTTATACAGCACGTTATTATTAGTTATGTATTTTATGCATATACATGTATACAGGTCAATCCCAAACTCCCAACTCATCCCACCACCACCACCCCATGGCTTCCCACACTTGGTGTCCATACGTTTGTTCTCTACCTCTGTGTCTCTATTTCTTCCCTGCAAACCAGTTCATCTGTACCATTTTTAGGCTCCACATATATGCATTAATATACAATATTTGTTTTCCTCTTTCTGACTTACTTCATTCTGTATGACAGTCTCTCGATCCATCGATGTCTCTACAAATGACCCAGTTTCATTCCTTTTTATGGCCGAGTCATATTCCATTTTATATATGTACCACATCTTTATCCATTCATCTGTCTGTGGGCATTTAGGTTGCTTCCATTACCTGGCTATTGTAAATAGTGCTGCAACGAACATTGTGGTGAATGTGCCTTTTTGAAATACGGTTTTCTCTGGGTATATGCCCAGAAGTGGGATTGCTGGATCAGATGGTAATTCTATTTCTAGTTATTTTAAGGAAACTCCATACTGTTCTCCATAGGGACTGTATCAATTTACATTCCCACCAATAGTGGAAGAGGGCTCCTTTTGTCCACACCCTCCCCAGAATTGGTTGTTTGTAGATTTTCTGATGATGCCGATTCTAACAGGTGTGAGGTGATACCTCATTGTAGTTTTGATTTGCATTTCTCTAATAATTAGTGCTGTTGAGCAGCTTTTCATGTGCGTCTTGGCCATCTCTGTGTCTCCTTTGAAGAAACGTCTCTTTAGATCTTCTGCCCATTTTTTTGGGTTGTTTGTTTTTTTAATATTAAGCTGCATGAGCTGTTTATATATATTGGAGATTAAACCTCTGTCCATTGATTCGTCTGCAACGATTTTCGCCCATTCTGAGGGATGCCTTTTTCCATTCCCGTGTTTTTTAACAAAAAAGGAAAGAAAGGAAAAGAAGCAGAACACTAATGTGCGTAAAATATGCCTTTTGAAACGGTCGTTTTGAAATATGGACGTCCTTTGAAATTTTTGGTCGATATGTGACCCCAGGATTTGTTTTCAGGGCAGGTGTCATTTACAGGCCTGCAATGATTTTGAATATCAACTGACCATTAGCGTTGGGATTAAAGCTGCTGTTGTGTGAAACGGCCACAAGGTGGCAGCAGTTCACCCTTACCAAATCTGGTTACTAGGGCAAGAGAGCCTCAGTGGAAGTGGTGTTCTAGATTGGAGTTTAGAATGGAATGTGCCAGGAGAAAGCCCCTCACGTTTGTCTCACTACTTCTTGTTCGTGTTTTTAATTTAAGTTTTTATTTTTTATTACAGCAAGTTTGATTACAATGTTTGGCTTGTTGTAGGTGTGGAAGATGTGGTTCTTTTACACATATACAGATGACTGTTCTTCTTGGGATCCTTTTCCCATGTACGTTATGACAGAATGTTGAGTAGTCCTCTCTTGGTATTCTGTAGGTCTTTGGTGATTATATATGTCACCTGTGTTTGTATATGTCTGTTAACCCCGATATCGTAATGAAACCAATCCTCACACCTTTCCATTGGTGAACCATAAGTTTGTTTAATGAATCTGTGATTGCCCTTCTCCGTGGAAATATCTGCCCTGGTATCCATTTTTAGGTAACACCTATAAGTGATATGATATGATATGTGTCTTTCACTTTCTGACTTACTACAAGTCACGTGATTACTTCTAGACTCATCTACGGTGCTGCAAATGGCATTGTGTCCTTTTTTCCCTTGGCTTCTCTTCTGCCTTAGCGGGGTCCATTTTCAACAATGTGATTCCCTGAGGGTTGTGGATTAGCTGACCTGGGCAGCCTTAACCTGCCGGCCCGCCCTCCCCAGGTGTGCCTCGTTGAGGTCAATATAAACAGAGCTCCAGGCAGCAATAGCCCCTGAAGCTGTGCCTGACTCCATATTCTCTGCCCCGTCAGCAGTCTCGGGGCTGTGCTGGTGGGAGGGAGTGAGGGGCCACAGCTTTGTGGGTGGCCCGGTGTGAGTGGGGTTCTGCTGGCCTTTCTGCAGGAGTTGCCAGGCTGCCGCCTGTAAAGAAGAGGATGTGTCACCCATACCTTCCGCTGGAATTTCTCTCCGGACAGAGGTGAGGAAGGAAAAAAGCAGTGGGGGCCGGGACAGGAGGGGTATCTCAGGCAGGGCAATGGAAAGCTTCTGGAAGAGCGCCAGGGTCCAGGACCACGCTGGCTGGCCTGCAGGCACCAAGTTGGCCTGCGTGCTGTCGCTGGTGTGGCTCCACGGTCCTTCCTCTAGGCTTTCAAGCCCTTGTACATATTCAGGTGTTTTACCTGGAAAGGGTGGGAACAGTTCAGCAGCAGCTGGCCTGGGGCTCAGCTCACGTTTACTCACAGATGCCTCGGCACGGTCCCCCAGCTTTGCAATGAGGACGCTCCTTGCGTGGGGGTTGGGTTGCTGGCTGTATGGGAGATGGTTCCCCACCTCTGACCAATTTCAGAATTGTTTACCACTGGAGCAAGTGCCGTGATAGGGTTTTCCTCTGTATAACTCGTGGGTTCACTTTTTTTTTCTTTTATGTTTCAAGTTAGATGTTATTCCTCTTTTATGTATTTATAGATATAAGCATGGAAATAATTCATTCCTATAAATACATCTGTGTGACGGGAAGAACTTTTTTCTGTTTTATTTTTAAATTTTATTTTTTAAAATTTCGAAATTTTATTTATTTTTTTATACAGCACGTTATTATTAGTTATGTATTTTATGCATATACATGTATACAGGTCAATCCCAAACTCCCAACTCATCCCACCACCACCACCCCATGGCTTCCCACACTTGGTGTCCATATGTTTGTTCTCTACCTCTCTGTCTCTATTTCTTCCCTGGAAACCAGTTCATCTGTACCATTTTTAGGCTCCACATATATGCATTAATATACAATATTTGTTTTCCTCTTTCTGACTTACTTCATTCTGTATGACAGTCTCTCGATCCATCGATGTCTCTACAAATGACCCAGTTTCATTCCTTTTTATGGCCGAGTCATATTCCATTTTATATATGTACCACATCTTTATCCATTCATCTGTCTGTGGGCATTTAGGTTGCTTCCATTACCTGGCTATTGTAAATAGTGCTGCAACGAACATTGTGGTGAATGTGCCTTTTTGAAATACGGTTTTCCCTGGGTATATGCCCAGAAGTGGGATTGCTGGATCAGATGGTAATTCTATTTCTAGTTATTTTAAGGAAACTCCATACTGTTCTCCATAGGGACTGTATCAATTTACATTCCCACCAATAGTGGAAGAGGGCTCCTTTTGTCCACACCCTCCCCAGAATTGGTTGTTTGTAGATTTTCTGATGATGCCGATTCTAACAGGTGTGAGGTGATACCTCATTGTAGTTTTGATTTGCATTTCTCTAATAATTAGTGCTGTTGAGCAGCTTTTCATGTGCGTCTTGGCCATCTCTGTGTCTCCTTTGAAGAAACGTCTCTTTAGATCTTCTGCCCATTTTTTTTGGGTTGTTTGTTTTTTTAATATTAAGCTGCATGAGCTGTTTATATATATTGGAGATTAAACCTCTGTCCATTGATTCGTCTGCAACTATTTTCGCCCATTCTGAGGGATGCCTTTTTCCATTCCCGTGTTTTTTAACAAAAAAGGAAAGAAAGGAAAAGAAGCAGAACACTAATGTGCGTAAAATATGCCTTTTGAAACGGTGGTTTTGAAATATGGACGTCCTTTGAAATTTTTGGTCGATATGTGACCCCAGGATTTGTTTTCAGGGCAGGTGTCATTTACAGGCCTGCAATGATTTTGAATATCAACTGACCATTAGCGTTGGGATTAAAGCTGCTGTTGTGTGAAACGGCCACAAGGTGGCAGCAGTTCACCCTTACCAAATCTGGTTACTAGGGCAAGAGAGCCTCAGTGGAAGTGGTGTTCTAGATTGGAGTTTAGAATGGAATGTGCCAGGAGAAAGCCCCTCACGTTTGTCTCACTACTTCTTGTTCGTGTTTTTAATTTAAGTTTTTATTTTTTATTACAGCAAGTTTGATTACAATGTTTGGCTTGTTGTAGGTGTGGAAGATGTGGTTCTTTTACACATATACAGATGACTGTTCTTCTTGGGATCCTTTTCCCATGTACGTTATGACAGAATGTTGAGTAGTCCTCTCTTGGTATTCTGTAGGTCTTTGGTGATTATATATGTCACCTGTGTTTGTATATGTCTGTTAACCCCGATATCGTAATGAAACCAATCCTCACACCTTTCCATTGGTGAACCATAAGTTTGTTTAATGAATCTGTGATTGCCCTTCTCCGTGGAAATATCTGCCCTGGTATCCATTTTTAGGTAACACCTATAAGTGATATGATATGATATGTGTCTTTCACTTTCTGACTTACTACAAGTCACGTGATTACTTCTAGACTCATCTACGGTGCTGCAAATGGCATTGTGTCCTTTTTTCCCTTGGCTTCTCTTCTGCCTTAGCGGGGTCCATTTTCAACAATGTGATTCCCTGAGGGTTGTGGATTAGCTGACCTGGGCAGCCTTACCCTGCCGGCCCGCCCTCCCCAGGTGTGCCTCGTTGAGGTCAATATAAACAGAGCTCCAGGCAGCAATAGCCCCTGAAGCTGTGCCTGACTCCATATTCTCTGCCCCGTCAGCAGTCTCGGGGCTGTGCTGGTGGGAGGGAGTGAGGGGCCACAGCTTTGTGGGTGGCCCGGTGTGAGTGGGGTTCTGCTGGCCTTTCTGCAGGAGTTGCCAGGCTGCCGCCTGTAAAGAAGAGGATGTGTCACCCATACCTTCCGCTGGAATTTCTCTCCGGACAGAGGTGAGGAAGGAAAAAAGCAGTGGGGGCCGGGACAGGAGGGGTATCTCAGGCAGGGCAATGGAAAGCTTCTGGAAGAGCGCCAGGGTCCAGGACCACGCTGGCTGGCCTGCAGGCACCAAGTTGGCCTGCGTGCTGTCGCTGGTGTGGCTCCACGGTCCTTCCTCTAGGCTTTCAAGCCCTTGTACATATTCAGGTGTTTTACCTGGAAAGGGTGGGAACAGTTCAGCAGCAGCTGGCCTGGGGCTCAGCTCACGTTTACTCACAGATGCCTCGGCACGGTCCCCCAGCTTTGCAATGAGGACGCTCCTTGCGTGGGGGTTGGGTTGCTGGCTGTATGGGAGATGGTTCCCCACCTCTGACCAATTTCAGAATTGTTTACCACTGGAGCAAGTGCCGTGATAGGGTTTTCCTCTGTATAACTCGTGGGTTCACTTTTTTTTTCTTTTATGTTTCAAGTTAGATGTTATTCCTCTTTTATGTATTTATAGATATAAGCATGGAAATAATTCATTCCTATAAATACATCTGTGTGACGGGAAGAACTTTTTTCTGTTTTATTTTTAAATTTTATTTTTTAAAATTTTGAAATTTTATTTATTTTTTTATACAGCACGTTATTATTAGTTATGTATTTTATGCATATACATGTATACAGGTCAATCCCAAACTCCCAACTCATCCCACCACCACCACCCCATGGCTTCCCACACTTGGTGTCCATACGTTTGTTCTCTACCTCTGTGTCTCTATTTCTTCCCTGCAAACCAGTTCATCTGTACCATTTTTAGGCTCCACATATATGCATTAATATACAATATTTGTTTTCCTCTTTCTGACTTACTTCATTCTGTATGACAGTCTCTCGATCCATCGATGTCTCTACAAATGACCCAGTTTCATTCCTTTTTATGGCCGAGTCATATTCCATTTTATATATGTACCACATCTTTATCCATTCATCTGTCTGTGGGCATTTAGGTTGCTTCCATTACCTGGCTATTGTAAATAGTGCTGCAACGAACATTGTGGTGAATGTGCCTTTTTGAAATACGGTTTTCCCTGGGTATATGCCCAGAAGTGGGATTGCTGGATCAGATGGTAATTCTATTTCTAGTTATTTTAAGGAAACTCCATACTGTTCTCCATAGGGACTGTATCAATTTACATTCCCACCAATAGTGGAAGAGGGCTCCTTTTGTCCACACCCTCCCCAGAATTGGTTGTTTGTAGATTTTCTGATGATGCCGATTCTAACAGGTGTGAGGTGATACCTCATTGTAGTTTTGATTTGCATTTCTCTAATAATTAGTGCTGTTGAGCAGCTTTTCATGTGCGTCTTGGCCATCTCTGTGTCTCCTTTGAAGAAACGTCTCTTTAGATCTTCTGCCCATTTTTTTGGGTTGTTTGTTTTTTTAATATTAAGCTGCATGAGCTGTTTATATATACTGGAGATTAAACCTCTGTCCATTGATTCGTCTGCAACGATTTTCGCCCATTCTGAGGGATGCCTTTTTCCATTCCCGTGTTTTTTAACAAAAAAGGAAAGAAAGGAAAAGAAGCAGAACACGAATGTGCATAAAATATGCCTTTTGAAACGGTGGTTTTGAAATATGGACGTCCTTTGAAATTTTTGGTCGATATGTGACCCCAGGATTTGTTTTCAGGGCAGGTGTCATTTACAGGCCTGCAATGATTTTGAATATCAACTGACCATTAGCGTTGGGATTAAAGCTGCTGTTGTGTGAAACGGCCACAAGGTGGCAGCAGTTCACCCTTACCAAATCTGGTTACTAGGGCAAGAGAGCCTCAGTGGAAGTGGTGTTCTAGATTGGAGTTTAGAATGGAATGTACCAGGAGAAAGCCCCTCACGTTTGTCTCACTACTTCTTGTTCGTGTTTTTAATTTAAGTTTTTATTTTTTATTACAGCAAGTTTGATTACAATGTTTGGCTTGTTGTAGGTGTGGAAGATGTGGTTCTTTTACACATATACAGATGACTGTTCTTCTTGGGATCCTTTTCCCATGTACGTTATGACAGAATGTTGAGTAGTCCTCTCTTGGTATTCTGTAGGTCTTTGGTGATTATATATGTCACCTGTGTTTGTATATGTCTGTTAACCCCGATATCGTAATGAAACCAATCCTCACACCTTTCCATTGGTGAACCATAAGTTTGTTTCATGAATCTGTGATTGCCCTTCTCCGTGGAAATATCTGCCCTGGTATCCATTTTTAGGTAACACCTACAAGTGATATGATATGATATGTGTCTTTCACTTTCTGACTTACTACAAGTCACGTGATTACTTCTAGACTCATCTACGGTGCTGCAAATGGCATTGTGTCCTTTTTTCCCTTGGCTTCTCTTCTGCCTTAGCGGGGTCCATTTTCAACAATGTGATTCCCTGAGGGTTGTGGATTAGCTGACCTGGGCAGCCTTACCCTGCCGGCCCGCCCTCCCCAGGTGTGCCTCGTTGAGGTCAATATAAACAGAGCTCCAGGCAGCAATAGCCCCTGAAGCTGTGCCTGACTCCATATTCTCTGCCCCGTCAGCAGTCTCGGGGCTGTGCTGGTGGGAGGGAGTGAGGGGCCACAGCTTTGTGGGTGGCCCGGTGTGAGTGGGGTTCTGCTGGCCTTTCTGCAGGAGTTGCCAGGCTGCCGCCTGTAAAGAAGAGGATGTGTCACCCATACCTTCCGCTGGAATTTCTCTCCGGACAGAGGTGAGGAAGGAAAAAAGCAGTGGGGGCCGGGACAGGAGGGGTATCTCAGGCAGGGCAATGGAAAGCTTCTGGAAGAGCGCCAGGGTCCAGGACCACGCTGGCTGGCCTGCAGGCACCAAGTTGGCCTGCGTGCTGTCGCTGGTGTGGCTCCACGGTCCTTTCTCTAGGCTTTCAAGCCCTTGTACATATTCAGGTGTTTTACCTGGAAAGGGTGGGAACAGTTCAGCAGCAGCTGGCCTGGGGCTCAGCTCACGTTTACTCACAGATGCCTCGGCACGGTCCCCCAGCTTTGCAATGAGGACGCTCCTTGCGTGGGGGTTGGGTTGCTGGCTGTATGGGAGATGGTTCCCCACCTCTGACCAATTTCAGAATTGTTTACCACTGGAGCAAGTGCCGTGATAGGGTTTTCCTCTGTATAACTCGTGGGTTCACTTTTTTTTTCTTTTATGTTTCAAGTTAGATGTTATTCCTCTTTTATGTATTTATAGATATAAGCATGGAAATAATTCATTCCTATAAATACATCTGTGTGACGGGAAGAACTTTTTTCTGTTTTATTTTTAAATTTTATTTTTTAAAATTTCGAAATTTTATTTATTTTTTTATACAGCACGTTATTATTAGTTATGTATTTTATGCATATACATGTATACAGGTCAATCCCAAACTCCCAACTCATCCCACCACCACCACCCCATGGCTTCCCACACTTGGTGTCCATACGTTTGTTCTCTACCTCTGTGTCTCTATTTCTTCCCTGCAAACCAGTTCATCTGTACCATTTTTAGGCTCCACATATATGCATTAATATACAATATTTGTTTTCCTCTTTCTGACTTACTTCATTCTGTATGACAGTCTCTCGATCCATCGATGTCTCTACAAATGACCCAGTTTCATTCCTTTTTATGGCCGAGTCATATTCCATTTTATATATGTACCACATCTTTATCCATTCATCTGTCTGTGGGCATTTAGGTTGCTTCCATTACCTGGCTATTGTAAATAGTGCTGCAACGAACATTGTGGTGAATGTGCCTTTTTGAAATACGGTTTTCTCTGGGTATATGCCCAGAAGTGGGATTGCTGGATCAGATGGTAATTCTATTTCTAGTTATTTTAAGGAAACTCCATACTGTTCTCCATAGGGACTGTATCAATTTACATTCCCACCAATAGTGGAAGAGGGCTCCTTTTGTCCACACCCTCCCCAGAATTGGTTGTTTGTAGATTTTCTGATGATGCCGATTCTAACAGGTGTGAGGTGATACCTCATTGTAGTTTTGATTTGCATTTCTCTAATAATTAGTGCTGTTGAGCAGCTTTTCATGTGCGTCTTGGCCATCTCTGTGTCTCCTTTGAAGAAACGTCTCTTTAGATCTTCTGCCCATTTTTTTTGGTTTGTTTGTTTTTTTAATATTAAGCTGCATGAGCTGTTTATATATATTGGAGATTAAACCTCTGTCCATTGATTCGTCTGCAACGATTTTCGCCCATTCTGAGGGATGCCTTTTTCCATTCCCGTGTTTTTTAACAAAAAAGGAAAGAAAGGAAAAGAAGCAGAACACTAATGTGCGTAAAATATGCCTTTTGAAACGGTGGTTTTGAAATATGGACGTCCTTTGAAATTTTTGGTCGATATGTGACCCCAGGATTTGTTTTCAGGGCAGGTGTCATTTACAGGCCTGCAATGATTTTGAATATCAACTGACCATTAGCGTTGGGATTAAAGCTGCTGTTGTGTGAAACGGCCACAAGGTGGCAGCAGTTCACCCTTACCAAATCTGGTTACTAGGGCAAGAGAGCCTCAGTGGAAGTGGTGTTCTAGATTGGAGTTTAGAATGGAATGTGCCAGGAGAAAGCCCCTCACGTTTGTCTCACTACTTCTTGTTCGTGTTTTTAATTTAAGTTTTTATTTTTTATTACAGCAAGTTTGATTACAATGTTTGGCTTGTTGTAGGTGTGGAAGATGTGGTTCTTTTACACATATACAGATGACTGTTCTTCTTGGGATCCTTTTCCCATGTACGTTATGACAGAATGTTGAGTAGTCCTCTCTTGGTATTCTGTAGGTCTTTGGTGATTATATATGTCACCTGTGTTTGTATATGTCTGTTAACCCCGATATCGTAATGAAACCAATCCTCACACCTTTCCATTGGTGAACCATAAGTTTGTTTAATGAATCTGTGATTGCCCTTCTCCGTGGAAATATCTGCCCTGGTATCCATTTTTAGGTAACACCTATAAGTGATATGATATGATATGTGTCTTTCACTTTCTGACTTACTACAAGTCACGTGATTACTTCTAGACTCATCTACGGTGCTGCAAATGGCATTGTGTCCTTTTTTCCCTTGGCTTCTCTTCTGCCTTAGCGGGGTCCATTTTCAACAATGTGATTCCCTGAGGGTTGTGGATTAGCTGACCTGGGCAGCCTTACCCTGCCGGCCCGCCCTCCCCAGGTGTGCCTCGTTGAGGTCAATATAAACAGAGCTCCAGGCAGCAATAGCCCCTGAAGCTGTGCCTGACTCCATATTCTCTGCCCCGTCAGCAGTCTCGGGGCTGTGCTGGTGGGAGGGAGTGAGGGGCCACAGCTTTGTGGGTGGCCCGGTGTGAGTGGGGTTCTGCTGGCCTTTCTGCAGGAGTTGCCAGGCTGCCGCCTGTAAAGAAGAGGATGTGTCACCCATACCTTCCGCTGGAATTTCTCTCCGGACAGAGGTGAGGAAGGAAAAAAGCAATGGGGGCCGGGACAGGAGGGGTATCTCAGGCAGGGCAATGGAAAGCTTCTGGAAGAGCGCCAGGGTCCAGGACCACGCTGGCTGGCCTGCAGGCACCAAGTTGGCCTGCGTGCTGTCGCTGGTGTGGCTCCACGGTCCTTCCTCTAGGCTTTCAAGCCCTTGTACATATTCAGGTGTTTTACCTGGAAAGGGTGGGAACAGTTCAGCAGCAGCTGGCCTGGGGCTCAGCTCACGTTTACTCACAGATGCCTCGGCACGGTCCCCCAGCTTTGCAATGAGGACGCTCCTTGCGTGGGGGTTGGGTTGCTGGCTGTATGGGAGATGGTTCCCCACCTCTGACCAATTTCAGAATTGTTTACCACTGGAGCAAGTGCCGTGATAGGGTTTTCCTCTGTATAACTCGTGGGTTCACTTTTTTTTTCTTTTATGTTTCAAGTTAGATGTTATTCCTCTTTTATGTATTTATAGATATAAGCATGGAAATAATTCATTCCTATAAATACATCTGTGTGACGGGAAGAACTTTTTTCTGTTTTATTTTTAAATTTTATTTTTTAAAATTTCGAAATTTTATTTATTTTTTTATACAGCACGTTATTATTAGTTATGTATTTTATGCATATACATGTATACAGGTCAATCCCAAACTCCCAACTCATCCCACCACCACCACCCCATGGCTTCCCACACTTGGTGTCCATATGTTTGTTCTCTACCTCTCTGTCTCTATTTCTTCCCTGGAAACCAGTTCATCTGTACCATTTTTAGGCTCCACATATATGCATTAATATACAATATTTGTTTTCCTCTTTCTGACTTACTTCATTCTGTATGACAGTCTCTCGATCCATCGATGTCTCTACAAATGACCCAGTTTCATTCCTTTTTATGGCCGAGTCATATTCCATTTTATATATGTACCACATCTTTATCCATTCATCTGTCTGTGGGCATTTAGGTTGCTTCCATTACCTGGCTATTGTAAATAGTGCTGCAACGAACATTGTGGTGAATGTGCCTTTTTGAAATACGGTTTTCTCTGGGTATATGCCCAGAAGTGGGATTGCTGGATCAGATGGTAATTCTATTTCTAGTTATTTTAAGGAAACTCCATACTGTTCTCCATAGGGACTGTATCAATTTACATTCCCACCAATAGTGGAAGAGGGCTCCTTTTGTCCACACCCTCCCCAGAATTGGTTGTTTGTAGATTTTCTGATGATGCCGATTCTAACAGGTGTGAGGTGATACCTCATTGTAGTTTTGATTTGCATTTCTCTAATAATTAGTGCTGTTGAGCAGCTTTTCATGTGCGTCTTGGCCATCTCTGTGTCTCCTTTGAAGAAACGTCTCTTTAGATCTTCTGCCCATTTTTTTTGGGTTGTTTGTTTTTTTAATATTAAGCTGCATGAGCTGTTTATATATATTGGAGATTAAACCTCTGTCCATTGATTCGTCTGCAACGATTTTCGCCCATTCTGAGGGATGCCTTTTTCCATTCCCGTGTTTTTTAACAAAAAAGGAAAGAAAGGAAAAGAAGCAGAACACTAATGTGCGTAAAATATGCCTTTTGAAACGGTGGTTTTGAAATATGGACGTCCTTTGAAATTTTTGGTCGATATGTGACCCCAGGATTTGTTTTCAGGGCAGGTGTCATTTACAGGCCTGCAATGATTTTGAATATCAACTGACCATTAGCGTTGGGATTAAAGCTGCTGTTGTGTGAAACGGCCACAAGGTGGCAGCAGTTCACCCTTACCAAATCTGGTTACTAGGGCAAGAGAGCCTCAGTGGAAGTGGTGTTCTAGATTGGAGTTTAGAATGGAATGTGCCAGGAGAAAGCCCCTCACGTTTGTCTCACTACTTCTTGTTCGTGTTTTTAATTTAAGTTTTTATTTTTTATTACAGCAAGTTTGATTACAATGTTTGGCTTGTTGTAGGTGTGGAAGATGTGGTTCTTTTACACATATACAGATGACTGTTCTTCTTGGGATCCTTTTCCCATGTACGTTATGACAGAATGTTGAGTAGTCCTCTCTTGGTATTCTGTAGGTCTTTGGTGATTATATATGTCACCTGTGTTTGTATATGTCTGTTAACCCCGATATCGTAATGAAACCAATCCTCACACCTTTCCATTGGTGAACCATAAGTTTGTTTAATGAATCTGTGATTGCCCTTCTCCGTGGAAATATCTGCCCTGGTATCCATTTTTAGGTAACACCTATAAGTGATATGATATGATATGTGTCTTTCACTTTCTGACTTACTACAAGTCACGTGATTACTTCTAGACTCATCTACGGTGCTGCAAATGGCATTGTGTCCTTTTTTCCCTTGGCTTCTCTTCTGCCTTAGCGGGGTCCATTTTCAACAATGTGATTCCCTGAGGGTTGTGGATTAGCTGACCTGGGCAGCCTTACCCTGCCGGCCCGCCCTCCCCAGGTGTGCCTCGTTGAGGTCAATATAAACAGAGCTCCAGGCAGCAATAGCCCCTGAAGCTGTGCCTGACTCCATATTCTCTGCCCCGTCAGCAGTCTCGGGGCTGTGCTGGTGGGAGGGAGTGAGGGGCCACAGCTTTGTGGGTGGCCCGGTGTGAGTGGGGTTCTGCTGGCCTTTCTGCAGGAGTTGCCAGGCTGCCGCCTGTAAAGAAGAGGATGTGTCACCCATACCTTCCGCTGGAATTTCTCTCCGGACAGAGGTGAGGAAGGAAAAAAGCAGTGGGGGCCGGGACAGGAGGGGTATCTCAGGCAGGGCAATGGAAAGCTTCTGGAAGAGCGCCAGGGTCCAGGACCACGCTGGCTGGCCTGCAGGCACCAAGTTGGCCTGCGTGCTGTCGCTGGTGTGGCTCCACGGTCCTTCCTCTAGGCTTTCAAGCCCTTGTACATATTCAGGTGTTTTACCTGGAAAGGGTGGGAACAGTTCAGCAGCAGCTGGCCTGGGGTTCAGCTCACGTTTACTCACAGATGCCTCGGCACGGTCCCCCAGCTTTGCAATGAGGACGCTCCTTGCGTGGGGGTTGGGTTGCTGGCTGTATGGGAGATGGTTCCCCACCTCTGACCAATTTCAGAATTGTTTACCACTGGAGCAAGTGCCGTGATAGGGTTTTCCTCTGTATAACTCGTGGGTTCACTTTTTTTTTCTTTTATGTTTCAAGTTAGATGTTATTCCTCTTTTATGTATTTATAGATATAAGCATGGAAATAATTCATTCCTATAAATACATCTGTGTGACGGGAAGAACTTTTTTCTGTTTTATTTTTAAATTTTATTTTTTAAAATTTCGAAATTTTATTTATTTTTTTATACAGCACGTTATTATTAGTTATGTATTTTATGCATATACATGTATACAGGTCAATCCCAAACTCCCAACTCATCCCACCACCACCACCCCATGGCTTCCCACACTTGGTGTCCATACGTTTGTTCTCTACCTCTGTGTCTCTATTTCTTCCCTGCAAACCAGTTCATCTGTACCATTTTTAGGCTCCACATATATGCATTAATATACAATATTTGTTTTCCTCTTTCTGACTTACTTCATTCTGTATGACAGTCTCTCGATCC
Organism: Mesoplodon mirus; assembly: GCF_964341445.2. Taxonomy (NCBI): domain Eukaryota; kingdom Metazoa; phylum Chordata; class Mammalia; order Artiodactyla; family Ziphiidae; genus Mesoplodon; species Mesoplodon mirus. The sequence continues at coordinate 1,157,823 of NW_028295743.1, read as the reverse complement.
ATCGATGTCTCTACAAATGACCCAGTTTCATTCCTTTTTATGGCCGAGTCATATTCCATTTTATATATGTACCACATCTTTATCCATTCATCTGTCTGTGGGCATTTAGGTTGCTTCCATTACCTGGCTATTGTAAATAGTGCTGCAACGAACATTGTGGTGAATGTGCCTTTTTGAAATACGGTTTTCTCTGGGTATATGCCCAGAAGTGGGATTGCTGGATCAGATGGTAATTCTATTTCTAGTTATTTTAAGGAAACTCCATACTGTTCTCCATAGGGACTGTATCAATTTACATTCCCACCAATAGTGGAAGAGGGCTCCTTTTGTCCACACCCTCCCCAGAATTGGTTGTTTGTAGATTTTCTGATGATGCCGATTCTAACAGGTGTGAGGTGATACCTCATTGTAGTTTTGATTTGCATTTCTCTAATAATTAGTGCTGTTGAGCAGCTTTTCATGTGCGTCTTGGCCATCTCTGTGTCTCCTTTGAAGAAACGTCTCTTTAGATCTTCTGCCCATTTTTTTGGGTTGTTTGTTTTTTTAATATTAAGCTGCATGAGCTGTTTATATATATTGGAGATTAAACCTCTGTCCATTGATTCGTCTGCAACGATTTTCGCCCATTCTGAGGGATGCCTTTTTCCATTCCCGTGTTTTTTAACAAAAAAGGAAAGAAAGGAAAAGAAGCAGAACACGAATGTGCGTAAAATATGCCTTTTGAAACGGTGGTTTTGAAATATGGACGTCCTTTGAAATTTTTGGTCGATATGTGACCCCAGGATTTGTTTTCAGGGCAGGTGTCATTTACAGGCCTGCAATGATTTTGAATATCAACTGACCATTAGCGTTGGGATTAAAGCTGCTGTTGTGTGAAACGGCCACAAGGTGGCAGCAGTTCACCCTTACCAAATCTGGTTACTAGGGCAAGAGAGCCTCAGTGGAAGTGGTGTTCTACATTGGAGTTTAGAATGGAATGTACCAGGAGAAAGCCCCTCACGTTTGTCTCACTACTTCTTGTTCGTGTTTTTAATTTAAGTTTTTATTTTTTATTACAGCAAGTTTGATTACAATGTTTGGCTTGTTGTAGGTGTGGAAGATGTGGTTCTTTTACACATATACAGATGACTGTTCTTCTTGGGATCCTTTTCCCATGTACGTTATGACAGAATGTTGAGTAGTCCTCTCTTGGTATTCTGTAGGTCTTTGGTGATTATATATGTCACCTGTGTTTGTATATGTCTGTTAACCCCGATATCGTAATGAAACCAATCCTCACACCTTTCCATTGGTGAACCATAAGTTTGTTTAATGAATCTGTGATTGCCCTTCTCCGTGGAAATATCTGCCCTGGTATCCATTTTTAGGTAACACCTACAAGTGATATGATATGATATGTGTCTTTCACTTTCTGACTTACTACAAGTCACGTGATTACTTCTAGACTCATCTACGGTGCTGCAAATGGCATTGTGTCCTTTTTTCCCTTGGCTTCTCTTCTGCCTTAGCGGGGTCCATTTTCAACAATGTGATTCCCTGAGGGTTGTGGATTAGCTGACCTGGGCAGCCTTACCCTGCCGGCCCGCCCTCCCCAGGTGTGCCTCGTTGAGGTCAATATAAACAGAGCTCCAGGCAGCAATAGCCCCTGAAGCTGTGCCTGACTCCATATTCTCTGCCCCGTCAGCAGTCTCGGGGCTGTGCTGGTGGGAGGGAGTGAGGGGCCACAGCTTTGTGGGTGGCCCGGTGTGAGTGGGGTTCTGTTGGCCTTTCTGCAGGAGTTGCCAGGCTGCCGCCTGTAAAGAAGAGGATGTGTCACCCATACCTTCCGCTGGAATTTCTCTCCGGACAGAGGTGAGGAAGGAAAAAAGCAGTGGGGGCCGGGACAGGAGGGGTATCTCAGGCAGGGCAATGGAAAGCTTCTGGAAGAGCGCCAGGGTCCAGGACCACGCTGGCTGGCCTGCAGGCACCAAGTTGGCCTGCGTGCTGTCGCTGGTGTGGCTCCACGGTCCTTCCTCTAGGCTTTCAAGCCCTTGTACATATTCAGGTGTTTTACCTGGAAAGGGTGGGAACAGTTCAGCAGCAGCTGGCCTGGGGCTCAGCTCACGTTTACTCACAGATGCCTCGGCACGGTCCCCCAGCTTTGCAATGAGGACGCTCCTTGCGTGGGGGTTGGGTTGCTGGCTGTATGGGAGATGGTTCCCCACCTCTGACCAATTTCAGAATTGTTTACCACTGGAGCAAGTGCCGTGATAGGGTTTTCCTTTGTATAACTCGTGGGTTCACTTTTTTTTTCTTTTATGTTTCAAGTTAGATGTTATTCCTCTTTTATGTATTTATAGATATAAGCATGGAAATAATTCATTCCTATAAATACATCTGTGTGACGGGAAGAACTTTTTTCTGTTTTATTTTTAAATTTTATTTTTTAAAATTTCGAAATTTTATTTATTTTTTTATACAGCACGTTATTATTAGTTATGTATTTTATGCATATACATGTATACAGGTCAATCCCAAACTCCCAACTCATCCCACCACCACCACCCCATGGCTTCCCACACTTGGTGTCCATACGTTTGTTCTCTACCTCTGTGTCTCTATTTCTTCGCTGCAAACCATTTCATCTGTACCATTTTTAAGCTCCACATATATGCATTAATATACAATATTTGTTTTCCTCTTTCTGACTTACTTCATTCTGTATGACAGTCTCTCGATCCATCGATGTCTCTACAAATGACCCAGTTTCATTCCTTTTTATGGCCGAGTAATATTCCATTTTATATATGTACCACATCTTTATCCATTCATCTGTCTGTGGGCATTTAGGTTGCTTCCATTACCTGGCTATTGTAAATAGTGCTGCAACGAACATTGTGGTGAATGTGCCTTTTTGAAATACGGTTTTCTCTGGGTATATGCCCAGAAGTGGGATTGCTGGATCAGATGGTAATTCTATTTCTAGTTATTTTAAGGAAACTCCATACTGTTCTCCATAGTGACTGTATCAATTTACATTCCCACCAATAGTGGAAGAGGGCTCCTTTTGTCCACACCCTCCCCAGAATTGGTTGTTTGTAGATTTTCTGATGATGCCGATTCTAACAGGTGTGAGGTGATACCTCATTGTAGTTTTGATTTGCATTTCTCTAATAATTAGTGCTGTTGAGCAGCTTTTCATGTGTGTCTTGGCCATCTCTGTGTCTCCTTTGAAGAAACGTCTCTTTAGATCTTCTGCCCATTTTTTTTGGGTTGTTTGTTTTCTTAATATTAAGCTGCATGAGCTGTTTATATATATTGGAGATTAAACCTCTGTCCATTGATTCGTCTGCAACGATTTTCGCCCATTCTGAGGGATGCCTTTTTCCATTCCCGTGTTTTTTAACAAAAAAGGAAAGAAAGGAAAAGAAGCAGAACACGAATGTGCATAAAATATGCCTTTTGAAACGGTCGTTTTGAAATATGGACGTCCTTTGAAATTTTTGGTCGATATGTGACCCCAGGATTTGTTTTCAGGGCAGGTGTCATTTACAGGCCTGCAATGATTTTGAATATCAACTGACCATTAGCGTTGGGATTAAAGCTGCTGTTGTGTGAAACGGCCACAAGGTGGCAGCAGTTCACTCTTACCAAATCTGGTTACTAGGGCAAGAGAGCCTCAGTGGAAGTGGTGTTCTAGATTGGAGTTTAGAATGGAATGTGCCAGGAGAAAGCCCCTCACGTTTGTCTCACTACTTCTTGTTCGTGTTTTTAATTTAATTTTTTTATTTTTTATTACAGCAAGTTTGATTACAATGTTTGGCTTGTTGTAGGTGTGGAAGATGTGGTTCTTTTACACATATACAGATGACTGTTCTTCTTGGGATCCTTTTCCCATGTACGTTATGACAGAATGTTGAGTAGTCCTCTCTTGGTATTCTGTAGGTCTTTGGTGATTATATATGTCACCTGTGTTTGTATATGTCTGTTAACCCCGATATCGTAATGAAACCAATCCTCACACCTTTCCATTGGTGAACCATAAGTTTGTTTAATGAATCTGTGATTGCCCTTCTCCGTGGAAATATCTGCCCTGGTATCCATTTTTAGGTAACACCTATAAGTGATATGATATGATATGTGTCTTTCACTTTCTGACTTACTACAAGTCACGTGATTACTTCTAGACTCATCTACGGTGCTGCAAATGGCATTGTGTCCTTTTTTCCCTTGGCTTCTCTTCTGCCTTAGCGGGGTCCATTTTCAACAATGTGATTCCCTGAGGGTTGTGGATTAGCTGACCTGGGCAGCCTTACCCTGCCGGCCCGCCCTCCCCAGGTGTGCCTCGTTGAGGTCAATATAAACAGAGCTCCAGGCAGCAATAGCCCCTGAAGCTGTGCCTGACTCCATATTCTCTGCCCCGTCAGCAGTCTCGGGGCTGTGCTGGTGGGAGGGAGTGAGGGGCCACAGCTTTGTGGGTGGCCCGGTGTGAGTGGGGTTCTGCTGGCCTTTCTGCAGGAGTTGCCAGGCTGCCGCCTGTAAAGAAGAGGATGTGTCACCCATACCTTCCGCTGGAATTTCTCTCCGGACAGAGGTGAGGAAGGAAAAAAGCAGTGGGGGCCGGGACAGGAGGGGTATCTCAGGCAGGGCAATGGAAAGCTTCTGGAAGAGCGCCAGGGTCCAGGACCACGCTGGCTGGCCTGCAGGCACCAAGTTGGCCTGCGTGCTGTCGCTGGTGTGGCTCCACGGTCCTTCCTCTAGGCTTTCAAGCCCTTGTACATATTCAGGTGTTTTACCTGGAAAGGGTGGGAACAGTTCAGCAGCAGCTGGCCTGGGGTTCAGCTCACGTTTACTCACAGATGCCTCGGCACGGTCCCCCAGCTTTGCAATGAGGACGCTCCTTGCGTGGGGGTTGGGTTGCTGGCTGTATGGGAGATGGTTCCCCACCTCTGACCAATTTCAGAATTGTTTACCACTGGAGCAAGTGCCGTGATAGGGTTTTCCTCTGTATAACTCGTGGGTTCACTTTTTTTTTCTTTTATGTTTCAAGTTAGATGTTATTCCTCTTTTATGTATTTATAGATATAAGCATGGAAATAATTCATTCCTATAAATACATCTGTGTGACGGGAAGAACTTTTTTCTGTTTTATTTTTAAATTTTATTTTTTAAAATTTCGAAATTTTATTTATTTTTTTATACAGCACGTTATTATTAGTTATGTATTTTATGCATATACATGTATACAGGTCAATCCCAAACTCCCAACTCATCCCACCACCACCACCCCATGGCTTCCCACACTTGGTGTCCATACGTTTGTTCTCTACCTCTGTGTCTCTATTTCTTCCCTGCAAACCAGTTCATCTGTACCATTTTTAGGCTCCACATATATGCATTAATATACAATATTTGTTTTCCTCTTTCTGACTTACTTCATTCTGTATGACAGTCTCTCGATCCATCGATGTCTCTACAAATGACCCAGTTTCATTCCTTTTTATGGCCGAGTCATATTCCATTTTATATATGTACCACATCTTTATCCATTCATCTGTCTGTGGGCATTTAGGTTGCTTCCATTACCTGGCTATTGTAAATAGTGCTGCAACGAACATTGTGGTGAATGTGCCTTTTTGAAATACGGTTTTCTCTGGGTATATGCCCAGAAGTGGGATTGCTGGATCAGATGGTAATTCTATTTCTAGTTATTTTAAGGAAACTCCATACTGTTCTCCATAGGGACTGTATCAATTTACATTCCCACCAATAGTGGAAGAGGGCTCCTTTTGTCCACACCCTCCCCAGAATTGGTTGTTTGTAGATTTTCTGATGATGCCGATTCTAACAGGTGTGAGGTGATACCTCATTGTAGTTTTGATTTGCATTTCTCTAATAATTAGTGCTGTTGAGCAGCTTTTCATGTGCGTCTTGGCCATCTCTGTGTCTCCTTTGAAGAAACGTCTCTTTAGATCTTCTGCCCATTTTTTTTGGGTTGTTTGTTTTCTTAATATTAAGCTGCGTGAGCTGTTTATATATATTGGAGATTAAACCTCTGTCCATTGATTCGTCTGCAACGATTTTCGCCCATTCTGAGGGATGCCTTTTTCCATTCCCGTGTTTTTTAACAAAAAAGGAAAGAAAGGAAAAGAAGCAGAACACGAATGTGCGTAAAATATGCCTTTTGAAACGGTCGTTTTGAAATATGGACGTCCTTTGAAATTTTTGGTCGATATGTGACCCCAGGATTTGTTTTCAGGGCAGGTGTCATTTACAGGCCTGCAATGATTTTGAATATCAACTGACCATTAGCGTTGGGATTAAAGCTGCTGTTGTGTGAAACGGCCACAAGGTGGCAGCAGTTCACTCTTACCAAATCTGGTTACTAGGGCAAGAGAGCCTCAGTGGAAGTGGTGTTCTAGATTGGAGTTTAGAATGGAATGTGCCAGGAGAAAGCCCCTCACGTTTGTCTCACTACTTCTTGTTCGTGTTTTTAATTTAATTTTTTTATTTTTTATTACAGCAAGTTTGATTACAATGTTTGGCTTGTTGTAGGTGTGGAAGATGTGGTTCTTTTACACATATACAGATGACTGTTCTTCTTGGGATCCTTTTCCCATGTACGTTATGACAGAATGTTGAGTAGTCCTCTCTTGGTATTCTGTAGGTCTTTGGTGATTATATATGTCACCTGTGTTTGTATATGTCTGTTAACCCCGATATCGTAATGAAACCAATCCTCACACCTTTCCATTGGTGAACCATAAGTTTGTTTAATGAATCTGTGATTGCCCTTCTCCGTGGAAATATCTGCCCTGGTATCCATTTTTAGGTAACACCTATAAGTGATATGATATGATATGTGTCTTTCACTTTCTGACTTACTACAAGTCACGTGATTACTTCTAGACTCATCTACGGTGCTGCAAATGGCATTGTGTCCTTTTTTCCCTTGGCTTCTCTTCTGCCTTAGCGGGGTCCATTTTCAACAATGTGATTCCCTGAGGGTTGTGGATTAGCTGACCTGGGCAGCCTTACCCTGCCGGCCCGCCCTCCCCAGGTGTGCCTCGTTGAGGTCAATATAAACAGAGCTCCAGGCAGCAATAGCCCCTGAAGCTGTGCCTGACTCCATATTCTCTGCCCCGTCAGCAGTCTCGGGGCTGTGCTGGTGGGAGGGAGTGAGGGGCCACAGCTTTGTGGGTGGCCCGGTGTGAGTGGGGTTCTGCTGGCCTTTCTGCAGGAGTTGCCAGGCTGCCGCCTGTAAAGAAGAGGATGTGTCACCCATACCTTCCGCTGGAATTTCTCTCCGGACAGAGGTGAGGAAGGAAAAAAGCAGTGGGGGCCGGGACAGGAGGGGTATCTCAGGCAGGGCAATGGAAAGCTTCTGGAAGAGCGCCAGGGTCCAGGACCACGCTGGCTGGCCTGCAGGCACCAAGTTGGCCTGCGTGCTGTCGCTGGTGTGGCTCCATGGTCCTTCCTCTAGGCTTTCAAGCCCTTGTACATATTCAGGTGTTTTACCTGGAAAGGGTGGGAACAGTTCAGCAGCAGCTGGCCTGGGGCTCAGCTCACGTTTACTCACAGATGCCTCGGCACGGTCCCCCAGCTTTGCAATGAGGACGCTCCTTGCGTGGGGGTTGGGTTGCTGGCTGTATGGGAGATGGTTCCCCACCTCTGACCAATTTCAGAATTGTTTACCACTGGAGCAAGTGCCGTGATAGGGTTTTCCTCTGTATAACTCGTGGGTTCACTTTTTTTTTCTTTTATGTTTCAAGTTAGATGTTATTCCTCTTTTATGTATTTATAGATATAAGCATGGAAATAATTCATTCCTATAAATACATCTGTGTGACGGGAAGAACTTTTTTCTGTTTTATTTTTAAATTTTACTTTTTAAAATTTTGAAATTTTATTTATTTTTTTATACAGCACGTTATTATTAGTTATGTATTTTATGCATATACATGTATACAGGTCAATCCCAAACTCCCAACTCATCCCACCACCACCACCCCATGGCTTCCCACACTTGGTGTCCATACGTTTGTTCTCTACCTCTGTGTCTCTATTTCTTCGCTGCAAACCAGTTCATCTGTACCATTTTTAGGCTCTACATATATGCATTAATATACAATATTTGTTTTCCTCTTTCTGACTTACTTCATTCTGTATGACAGTCTCTCGATCCATCGATGTCTCTACAAATGACCCAGTTTCATTCCTTTTTATGGCCGAGTAATATTCCATTTTATATATGTACCACATCTTTATCCATTCATCTGTCTGTGGGCATTTAGGTTGCTTCCATTACCTGGCTATTGTAAATAGTGCTGCAACGAACATTGTGGTGAATGTGCCTTTTTGAAATACGGTTTTCTCTGGGTATATGCCCAGAAGTGGGATTGCTGGATCAGATGGTAATTCTATTTCTAGTTATTTTAAGGAAACTCCATACTGTTCTCCATAGGGACTGTATCAATTTACATTCCCACCAATAGTGGAAGAGGGCTCCTTTTGTTCACACCCTCCCCAGAATTGGTTGTTTGTAGATTTTCTGATGATGCCGATTCTAACAGGTGTGAGGTGATACCTCATTGTAGTTTTGATTTGCATTTCTCTAATAATTAGTTCTGTTGAGCAGCTTTTCTTGTGCGTCTTGGCCATCTCTGTGTCTCCTTTCAAGAAACGTCTCTTTAGATCTTCTGCCCATTTTTTTGGGTTGTTTGTTTTTTTAATATTAAGCTGCATGAGCTGTTTATATATATTGGAGATTAAACCTCTGTCCATTGATTCGTCTGCAACGATTTTCGCCCATTCTGAGGGATGCCTTTTTCCATTCCCGTGTTTTTTAACAAAAAAGGAAAGAAAGGAAAAGAAGCAGAACACGAATGTGCATAAAATATGCCTTTTGAAACGGTGGTTTTGAAATATGGACGTCCTTTGAAATTTTTGGTCGATATGTGACCCCAGGATTTGTTTTCAGGGCAGGTGTCATTTACAGGCCTGCAATGATTTTGAATATCAACTGACCATTAGCGTTGGGATTAAAGCTGCTGTTGTGTGAAACGGCCACAAGGTGGCAGCAGTTCACCCTTACCAAATCTGGTTACTAGGGCAAGAGAGCCTCAGTGGAAGTGGTGTTCTAGATTGGAGTTTAGAATGGAATGTGCCAGGAGAAAGCCCCTCACGTTTGTCTCACTACTTCTTGTTCGTGTTTTTAATTTAATTTTTTTATTTTTTATTACAGCAAGTTTGATTACAATGTTTGGCTTGTTGTAGGTGTGGAAGATGTGGTTCTTTTACACATATACAGATGACTGTTCTTCTTGGGATCCTTTTCCCATGTACGTTATGACAGAATGTTGAGTAGTCCTCTCTTGGTATTCTGTAGGTCTTTGGTGATTATATATGTCACCTGTGTTTGTATATGTCTGTTAACCCCGATATCATAATGAAACCAATCCTCACACCTTTCCATTGGTGAACCATAAGTTTGTTTAATGAATCTGTGATTGCCCTTCTCCGTGGAAATATCTGCCCTGGTATCCATTTTTAGGTAACACCTATAAGTGATATGATATGATATGTGTCTTTCACTTTCTGACTTACTACAAGTCACGTGATTACTTCTAGACTCATCTACGGTGCTGCAAATGGCATTGTGTCCTTTTTTCCCTTGGCTTCTCTTCTGCCTTAGCGGGGTCCATTTTCAACAATGTGATTCCCTGAGGGTTGTGGATTAGCTGACCTGGGCAGCCTTACCCTGCCGGCCCGCCCTCCCCAGGTGTGCCTCGTTGAGGTCAATATAAACAGAGCTCCAGGCAGCAATAGCCCCTGAAGCTGTGCCTGACTCCATATTCTCTGCCCCGTCAGCAGTCTCGGGGCTGTGCTGGTGGGAGGGAGTGAGGGGCCACAGCTTTGTGGGTGGCCCGGTGTGAGTGGGGTTCTGCTGGCCTTTCTGCAGGAGTTGCCAGGCTGCCGCCTGTAAAGAAGAGGATGTGTCACCCATACCTTCCGCTGGAATTTCTCTCCGGACAGAGGTGAGGAAGGAAAAAAGCAGTGGGGGCCGGGACAGGAGGGGTATCTCAGGCAGGGCAATGGAAAGCTTCTGGAAGAGCGCCAGGGTCCAGGACCACGCTGGCTGGCCTGCAGGCACCAAGTTGGCCTGCGTGCTGTCGCTGGTGTGGCTCCACGGTCCTTCCTCTAGGCTTTCAAGCCCTTGTACATATTCAGGTGTTTTACCTGGAAAGGGTGGGAACAGTTCAGCAGCAGCTGGCCTGGGGTTCAGCTCACGTTTACTCACAGATGCCTCGGCACGGTCCCCCAGCTTTGCAATGAGGACGCTCCTTGCGTGGGGGTTGGGTTGCTGGCTGTATGGGAGATGGTTCCCCACCTCTGACCAATTTCAGAATTGTTTACCACTGGAGCAAGTGCCGTGATAGGGTTTTCCTCTGTATAACTCGTGGGTTCACTTTTTTTTTCTTTTATGTTTCAAGTTAGATGTTATTCCTCTTTTATGTATTTATAGATATAAGCATGGAAATAATTCATTCCTATAAATACATCTGTGTGACGGGAAGAACTTTTTTCTGTTTTATTTTTAAATTTTATTTTTTAAAATTTCGAAATTTTATTTATTTTTTTATACAGCACGTTATTATTAGTTATGTATTTTATGCATATACATGTATACAGGTCAATCCCAAACTCCCAACTCATCCCACCACCACCACCCCATGGCTTCCCACACTTGGTGTCCATACGTTTGTTCTCTACCTCTGTGTCTCTATTTCTTCCCTGCAAACCAGTTCATCTGTACCATTTTTAGGCTCCACATATATGCATTAATATACAATATTTGTTTTCCTCTTTCTGACTTACTTCATTCTGTATGACAGTCTCTCGATCCATCGATGTCTCTACAAATGACCCAGTTTCATTCCTTTTTATGGCCGAGTCATATTCCATTTTATATATGTACCACATCTTTATCCATTCATCTGTCTGTGGGCATTTAGGTTGCTTCCATTACCTGGCTATTGTAAATAGTGCTGCAACGAACATTGTGGTGAATGTGCCTTTTTGAAATACGGTTTTCTCTGGGTATATGCCCAGAAGTGGGATTGCTGGATCAGATGGTAATTCTATTTCTAGTTATTTTAAGGAAACTCCATACTGTTCTCCATAGGGACTGTATCAATTTACATTCCCACCAATAGTGGAAGAGGGCTCCTTTTGTCCACACCCTCCCCAGAATTGGTTGTTTGTAGATTTTCTGATGATGCCGATTCTAACAGGTGTGAGGTGATACCTCATTGTAGTTTTGATTTGCATTTCTCTAATAATTAGTGCTGTTGAGCAGCTTTTCATGTGCGTCTTGGCCATCTCTGTGTCTCCTTTGAAGAAACGTCTCTTTAGATCTTCTGCCCATTTTTTTGGGTTGTTTGTTTTTTTAATATTAAGCTGCATGAGCTGTTTATATATATTGGAGATTAAACCTCTGTCCATTGATTCGTCTGCAACGATTTTCGCCCATTCTGAGGGATGCCTTTTTCCATTCCCGTGTTTTTTAACAAAAAAGGAAAGAAAGGAAAAGAAGCAGAACACGAATGTGCGTAAAATATGCCTTTTGAAACGGTGGTTTTGAAATATGGACGTCCTTTGAAATTTTTGGTCGATATGTGACCCCAGGATTTGTTTTCAGGGCAGGTGTCATTTACAGGCCTGCAATGATTTTGAATATCAACTGACCATTAGCGTTGGGATTAAAGCTGCTGTTGTGTGAAACGGCCACAAGGTGGCAGCAGTTCACCCTTACCAAATCTGGTTACTAGGGCAAGAGAGCCTCAGTGGAAGTGGTGTTCTAGATTGGAGTTTAGAATGGAATGTACCAGGAGAAAGCCCCTCACGTTTGTCTCACTACTTCTTGTTCGTGTTTTTAATTTAAGTTTTTATTTTTTATTACAGCAAGTTTGATTACAATGTTTGGCTTGTTGTAGGTGTGGAAGATGTGGTTCTTTTACACATATACAGATGACTGTTCTTCTTGGGATCCTTTTCCCATGTACGTTATGACAGAATGTTGAGTAGTCCTCTCTTGGTATTCTGTAGGTCTTTGGTGATTATATATGTCACCTGTGTTTGTATATGTCTGTTAACCCCGATATCGTAATGAAACCAATCCTCACACCTTTCCATTGGTGAACCATAAGTTTGTTTAATGAATCTGTGATTGCCCTTCTCCGTGGAAATATCTGCCCTGGTATCCATTTTTAGGTAACACCTACAAGTGATATGATATGATATGTGTCTTTCACTTTCTGACTTACTACAAGTCACGTGATTACTTCTAGACTCATCTACGGTGCTGCAAATGGCATTGTGTCCTTTTTTCCCTTGGCTTCTCTTCTGCCTTAGCGGGGTCCATTTTCAACAATGTGATTCCCTGAGGGTTGTGGATTAGCTGACCTGGGCAGCCTTACCCTGCCAGCCCGCCCTCCCCAGGTGTGCCTCGTTGAGGTCAATATAAACAGAGCTCCAGGCAGCAATAGCCCCTGAAGCTGTGCCTGACTCCATATTCTCTGCCCCGTCAGCAGTCTCGGGGCTGTGCTGGTGGGAGGGAGTGAGGGGCCACAGCTTTGTGGGTGGCCCGGTGTGAGTGGGGTTCTGTTGGCCTTTCTGCAGGAGTTGCCAGGCTGCCGCCTGTAAAGAAGAGGATGTGTCACCCATACCTTCCGCTGGAATTTCTCTCCGGACAGAGGTGAGGAAGGAAAAAAGCAGTGGGGGCCGGGACAGGAGGGGTATCTCAGGCAGGGCAATGGAAAGCTTCTGGAAGAGCGCCAGGGTCCAGGACCACGCTGGCTGGCCTGCAGGCACCAAGTTGGCCTGCGTGCTGTCGCTGGTGTGGCTCCACGGTCCTTCCTCTAGGCTTTCAAGCCCTTGTACATATTCAGGTGTTTTACCTGGAAAGGGTGGGAACAGTTCAGCAGCAGCTGGCCTGGGGCTCAGCTCACGTTTACTCACAGATGCCTCGGCACGGTCCCCCAGCTTTGCAATGAGGACGCTCCTTGCGTGGGGGTTGGGTTGCTGGCTGTATGGGAGATGGTTCCCCACCTCTGACCAATTTCAGAATTGTTTACCACTGGAGCAAGTGCCGTGATAGGGTTTTCCTTTGTATAACTCGTGGGTTCACTTTTTTTTTCTTTTATGTTTCAAGTTAGATGTTATTCCTCTTTTATGTATTTATAGATATAAGCATGGAAATAATTCATTCCTATAAATACATCTGTGTGACGGGAAGAACTTTTTTCTGTTTTATTTTTAAATTTTATTTTTTAAAATTTTGAAATTTTATTTATTTTTTTATACAGCACATTATTATTAGTTATGTATTTTATGCATATACATGTATACAGGTCAATCCCAAACTCCCAACTCATCCCACCACCACCACCCCATGGCTTCCCACACTTGGTGTCCATACGTTTGTTCTCTACCTCTGTGTCTCTATTTCTTCGCTGCAAACCATTTCATCTGTACCATTTTTAAGCTCCACATATATGCATTAATATACAATATTTGTTTTCCTCTTTCTGACTTACTTCATTCTGTATGACAGTCTCTCGATCCATCGATGTCTCTACAAATGACCCAGTTTCATTCCTTTTTATGGCCGAGTAATATTCCATTTTATATATGTACCACATCTTTATCCATTCATCTGTCTGTGGGCATTTAGGTTGCTTCCATTACCTGGCTATTGTAAATAGTGCTGCAACGAACATTGTGGTGAATGTGCCTTTTTGAAATACGGTTTTCTCTGGGTATATGCCCAGAAGTGGGATTGCTGGATCAGATGGTAATTCTATTTCTAGTTTTTTTAAGGAAACTCCATACTGTTCTCCATAGTGACTGTATCAATTTACATTCCCACCAATAGTGGAAGAGGGCTCCTTTTGTCCACACCCTCCCCAGAATTGGTTGTTTGTAGATTTTCTGATGATGCCGATTCTAACAGGTGTGAGGTGATACCTCATTGTAGTTTTGATTTGCATTTCTCTAATAATTAGTGCTGTTGAGCAGCTTTTCATGTGCGTCTTGGCCATCTCTGTGTCTCCTTTGAAGAAACGTCTCTTTAGATCTTCTGCCCATTTTTTTTGGGTTGTTTGTTTTCTTAATATTAAGCTGCATGAGCTGTTTATATATATTGGAGATTAAACCTCTGTCCATTGATTCGTCTGCAACGATTTTCGCCCATTCTGAGGGATGCCTTTTTCCATTCCCGTGTTTTTTAACAAAAAAGGAAAGAAAGGAAAAGAAGCAGAACACGAATGTACGTAAAATATGCCTTTTGAAACGGTCGTTTTGAAATATGGACGTCCTTTGAAATTTTTGGTCGATATGTGACCCCAGGATTTGTTTTCAGGGCAGGTGTCATTTACAGGCCTGCAATGATTTTGAATATCAACTGACCATTAGCGTTGGGATTAAAGCTGCTGTTGTGTGAAACGGCCACAAGGTGGCAGCAGTTCACTCTTACCAAATCTGGTTACTAGGGCAAGAGAGCCTCAGTGGAAGTGGTGTTCTAGATTGGAGTTTAGAATGGAATGTGCCAGGAGAAAGCCCCTCACGTTTGTCTCACTACTTCTTGTTCGTGTTTTTAATTTAATTTTTTTATTTTTTATTACAGCAAGTTTGATTACAATGTTTGGCTTGTTGTAGGTGTTGAAGATGTGGTTCTTTTACACATATACAGATGACTGTTCTTCTTGGGATCCTTTTCCCATGTACGTTATGACAGAATGTTGAGTAGTCCTCTCTTGGTATTCTGTAGGTCTTTGGTGATTATATATGTCACCTGTGTTTGTATATGTCTGTTAACCCCGATATCGTAATGAAACCAATCCTCACACCTTTCCATTGGTGAACCATAAGTTTGTTTAATGAATCTGTGATTGCCCTTCTCCGTGGAAATATCTGCCCTGGTATCCATTTTTAGGTAACACCTATAAGTGATATGATATGATATGTGTCTTTCACTTTCTGACTTACTACAAGTCACGTGATTACTTCTAGACTCATCTACGGTGCTGCAAATGGCATTGTGTCCTTTTTTCCCTTGGCTTCTCTTCTGCCTTAGCGGGGTCCATTTTCAACAATGTGATTCCCTGAGGGTTGTGGATTAGCTGACCTGGGCAGCCTTACCCTGCCGGCCCGCCCTCCCCAGGTGTGCCTCGTTGAGGTCAATATAAACAGAGCTCCAGGCAGCAATAGCCCCTGAAGCTGTGCCTGACTCCATATTCTCTGCCCCGTCAGCAGTCTCGGGGCTGTGCTGGTGGGAGGGAGTGAGGGGCCACAGCTTTGTGGGTGGCCCGGTGTGAGTGGGGTTCTGCTGGCCTTTCTGCAGGAGTTGCCAGGCTGCCGCCTGTAAAGAAGAGGATGTGTCACCCATACCTTCCGCTGGAATTTCTCTCCGGACAGAGGTGAGGAAGGAAAAAAGCAGTGGGGGCCGGGACAGGAGGGGTATCTCAGGCAGGGCAATGGAAAGCTTCTGGAAGAGCGCCAGGGTCCAGGACCACGCTGGCTGGCCTGCAGGCACCAAGTTGGCCTGCGTGCTGTCGCTGGTGTGGCTCCATGGTCCTTCCTCTAGGCTTTCAAGCCCTTGTACATATTCAGGTGTTTTACCTGGAAAGGGTGGGAACAGTTCAGCAGCAGCTGGCCTGGGGCTCAGCTCACGTTTACTCACAGATGCCTCGGCACGGTCCCCCAGCTTTGCAATGAGGACGCTCCTTGCGTGGGGGTTGGGTTGCTGGCTGTATGGGAGATGGTTCCCCACCTCTGACCAATTTCAGAATTGTTTACCACTGGAGCAAGTGCCGTGATAGGGTTTTCCTCTGTATAACTCGTGGGTTCACTTTTTTTTTCTTTTATGTTTCAAGTTAGATGTTATTCCTCTTTTATGTATTTATAGATATAAGCATGGAAATAATTCATTCCTATAAATACATCTGTGTGACGGGAAGAACTTTTTTCTGTTTTATTTTTAAATTTTACTTTTTAAAATTTTGAAATTTTATTTATTTTTTTATACAGCACGTTATTATTAGTTATGTATTTTATGCATATACATGTATACAGGTCAATCCCAAACTCCCAACTCATCCCACCACCACCACCCCATGGCTTCCCACACTTGGTGTCCATACGTTTGTTCTCTACCTCTGTGTCTCTATTTCTTCGCTGCAAACCAGTTCATCTGTACCATTTTTAGGCTCTACATATATGCATTAATATACAATATTTGTTTTCCTCTTTCTGACTTACTTCATTCTGTATGACAGTCTCTCGATCCATCGATGTCTCTACAAATGACCCAGTTTCATTCCTTTTTATGGCCGAGTAATATTCCATTTTATATATGTACCACATCTTTATCCATTCATCTGTCTGTGGGCATTTAGGTTGCTTCCATTACCTGGCTATTGTAAATAGTGCTGCAACGAACATTGTGGTGAATGTGCCTTTTTGAAATACGGTTTTCTCTGGGTATATGCCCAGAAGTGGGATTGCTGGATCAGATGGTAATTCTATTTCTAGTTATTTTAAGGAAACTCCATACTGTTCTCCATAGGGACTGTATCAATTTACATTCCCACCAATAGTGGAAGAGGGCTCCTTTTGTCCACACCCTCCCCAGAATTGGTTGTTTGTAGATTTTCTGATGATGCCGATTCTAACAGGTGTGAGGTGATACCTCATTGTAGTTTTGATTTGCATTTCTCTAATAATTAGTGCTGTTGAGCAGCTTTTCATGTGTGTCTTGGCCATCTCTGTGTCTCCTTTGAAGAAACGTCTCTTTAGATCTTCTGCCCATTTTTTTGGGTTGTTTGTTTTTTTAATATTAAGCTGCATGAGCTGTTTATATATATTGGAGATTAAACCTCTGTCCATTGATTCGTCTGCAACGATTTTCGCCCATTCTGAGGGATGCCTTTTTCCATTCCCGTGTTTTTTAACAAAAAAGGAAAGAAAGGAAAAGAAGCAGAACACGAATGTGCGTAAAATATGCCTTTTGAAACGGTGGTTTTGAAATATGGACGTCCTTTGAAATTTTTGGTCGATATGTGACCCCAGGATTTGTTTTCAGGGCAGGTGTCATTTACAGGCCTGCAATGATTTTGAATATCAACTGACCATTAGCGTTGGGATTAAAGCTGCTGTTGTGTGAAACGGCCACAAGGTGGCAGCAGTTCACCCTTACCAAATCTGGTTAATAGGGCAAGAGAGCCTCAGTGGAAGTGGTGTTCTAGATTGGAGTTTAGAATGGAATGTACCAGGAGAAAGCCCCTCACGTTTGTCTCACTACTTCTTGTTCGTGTTTTTAATTTAAGTTTTTATTTTTTATTACAGCAAGTTTGATTACAATGTTTGGCTTGTTGTAGGTGTGGAAGATGTGGTTCTTTTACACATATACAGATGACTGTTCCTCTTGGGATCCTTTTCCCATGTACCTTATGACAGAATGTTGAGTAGTCCTCTCTTGGTATTCTGTAGGTCTTTGGTGATTATATATGTCACCTGTGTTTGTATATGTCTGTTAACCCCGATATCGTAATGAAACCAATCCTCACACCTTTCCATTGGTGAACCATAAGTTTGTTTAATGAATCTGTGATTGCCCTTCTCCGTGGAAATATCTGCCCTGGTATCCATTTTTAGGTAACACCTACAAGTGATATGATATGATATGTGTCTTTCACTTTCTGACTTACTACAAGTCACGTGATTACTTCTAGACTCATCTACGGTGCTGCAAATGGCATTGTGTCCTTTTTTCCCTTGGCTTCTCTTCTGCCTTAGCGGGGTCCATTTTCAACAATGTGATTCCCTGAGGGTTGTGGATTAGCTGACCTGGGCAGCCTTACCCTGCCGGCCCGCCCTCCCCAGGTGTGCCTTGTTGAGGTCAATATAAACAGAGCTCCAGGCAGCAATAGCCCCTGAAGCTGTGCCTGACTCCATATTCTCTGCCCCGTCAGCAGTCTCGGGGCTGTGCTGGTGGGAGGGAGTGAGGGGCCACAGCTTTGTGGGTGGCCCGGTGTGAGTGGGGTTCTGCTGGCCTTTCTGCAGGAGTTGCCAGGCTGCCGCCTGTAAAGAAGAGGATGTGTCACCCATACCTTCCGCTGGAATTTCTCTCCGGACAGAGGTGAGGAAGGAAAAAAGCAGTGGGGGCCGGGACAGGAGGGGTATCTCAGGCAGGGCAATGGAAAGCTTCTGGAAGAGCGCCAGGGTCCAGGACCACGCTGGCTGGCCTGCAGGCACCAAGTTGGCCTGCGTGCTGTCGCTGGTGTGGCTCCACGGTCCTTCCTCTAGGCTTTCAAGCCCTTGTACATATTCAGGTGTTTTACCTGGAAAGGGTGGGAACAGTTCAGCAGCAGCTGGCCTGGGGCTCAGCTCACGTTTACTCACAGATGCCTCGGCACGGTCCCCCAGCTTTGCAATGAGGACGCTCCTTGCGTGGGGGTTGGGTTGCTGGCTGTATGGGAGATGGTTCCCCACCTCTGACCAATTTCAGAATTGTTTACCACTGGAGCAAGTGCCGTGATAGGGTTTTCCTTTGTATAACTCGTGGGTTCACTTTTTTTTTCTTTTATGTTTCAAGTTAGATGTTATTCCTCTTTTATGTATTTATAGATATAAGCATGGAAATAATTCATTCCTATAAATACATCTGTGTGACGGGAAGAACTTTTTTCTGTTATATTTTTAAATTTTATTTTTTAAAATTTTGAAATTTTATTTATTTTTTTATACAGCACGTTATTATTAGTTATGTATTTTATGCATATACATGTATACAGGTCAATCCCAAACTCCCAACTCATCCCACCACCACCACCCCATGGCTTCCCACACTTGGTGTCCATATGTTTGTTCTCTACCTCTCTGTCTCTATTTCTTCCCTGGAAACCAGTTCATCTGTACCATTTTTAGGCTCCACATATATGCATTAATATACAATATTTGTTTTCCTCTTTCTGACTTACTTCATTCTGTATGACAGTCTCTCGATCCATCGATGTCTCTACAAATGACCCAGTTTCATTCCTTTTTATGGCCGAGTCATATTCCATTTTATATATGTACCACATCTTTATCCATTCATCTGTCTGTGGGCATTTAGGTTGCTTCCATTACCTGGCTATTGTAAATAGTGCTGCAACGAACATTGTGGTGAATGTGCCTTTTTGAAATACGGTTTTCTCTGGGTATATGCCCAGAAGTGGGATTGCTGGATCAGATGGTAATTCTATTTCTAGTTATTTTAAGGAAACTCCATACTGTTCTCCATAGGGACTGTATCAATTTACATTCCCACCAATAGTGGAAGAGGGCTCCTTTTGTCCACACCCTCCCCAGAATTGGTTGTTTGTAGATTTTCTGATGATGCCGATTCTAACAGGTGTGAGGTGATACCTCATTGTAGTTTTGATTTGCATTTCTCTAATAATTAGTGCTGTTGAGCAGCTTTTCATGTGCGTCTTGGCCATCTCTGTGTCTCCTTTGAAGAAACGTCTCTTTAGATCTTCTGCCCATTTTTTCTGGGTTGTTTGTTTTTTTTAATATTAAGCTGCATGAGCTGTTTATATATATTGGAGATTAAACCTCTGTCCATTGATTCGTCTGCAACGATTTTCGCCCATTCTGAGGGATACCTTTTTCCATTCCCGTGTTTTTTAACAAAAAAGGAAAGAAAGGAAAAGAAGCAGAACACTAATGTGCGTAAAATATGCCTTTTGAAACGGTGGTTTTGAAATATGGACGTCATTTGAAATTTTTGGTCGATATGTGACCCCAGGATTTGTTTTCAGGGCAGGTGTCATTTACAGGCCTGCAATGATTTTGAATATCAACTGACCATTAGCGTTGGGATTAAGGCTGCTGTTGTGTGAAACGGCCACAAGGTGGCAGCAGTTCACCCTTACCAAATCTGGTTACTAGGGCAAGAGAGCCTCAGTGGAAGTGGTGTTCTAGATTGGAGTTTAGAATGGAATGTACCAGGAGAAAGCCCCTCACGTTTGTCTCACTACTTCTTGTTCGTGTTTTTAATTTAAGTTTTTATTTTTTATTACAGCAAGTTTGATTACAATGTTTGGCTTGTTGTAGGTGTGGAAGATGTGGTTCTTTTACACATATACAGATGACTGTTCTTCTTGGGATCCTTTTCCCATGTACGTTATGACAGAATGTTGAGTAGTCCTCTCTTGGTATTCTGTAGGTCTTTGGTGATTATATATGTCACCTGTGTTTGTATATGTCTGTTAACCCCGATATCGTAATGAAACCAATCCTCACACCTTTCCATTGGTGAACCATAAGTTTGTTTAATGAATCTGTGATTGCCCTTCTCCGTGGAAATATCTGCCCTGGTATCCATTTTTAGGTAACACCTATAAGTGATATGATATGATATGTGTCTTTCACTTTCTGACTTACTACAAGTCACGTGATTACTTCTAGACTCATCTACGGTGCTGCAAATGGCATTGTGTCCTTTTTTCCCTTGGCTTCTCTTCTGCCTTAGCGGGGTCCATTTTCAACAATGTGATTCCCTGAGGGTTGTGGATTAGCTGACCTGGGCAGCCTTACCCTGCCGGCCCGCCCTCCCCAGGTGTGCCTCGTTGAGGTCAATATAAACAGAGCTCCAGGCAGCAATAGCCCCTGAAGCTGTGCCTGACTCCATATTCTCTGCCCCGTCAGCAGTCTCGGGGCTGTGCTGGTGGGAGGGAGTGAGGGGCCACAGCTTTGTGGGTGGCCCGGTGTGAGTGGGGTTCTGCTGGCCTTTCTGCAGGAGTTGCCAGGCTGCCGCCTGTAAAGAAGAGGATGTGTCACCCATACCTTCCGCTGGAATTTCTCTCCGGACAGAGGTGAGGAAGGAAAAAAGCAGTGGGGGCCGGGACAGGAGGGGTATCTCAGGCAGGGCAATGGAAAGCTTCTGGAAGAGCGCCAGGGTCCAGGACCACGCTGGCTGGCCTGCAGGCACCAAGTTGGCCTGCGTGCTGTCGCTGGTGTGGCTCCACGGTCCTTCCTCTAGGCTTTCAAGCCCTTGTACATATTCAGGTGTTTTACCTGGAAAGGGTGGGAACAGTTCAGCAGCAGCTGGCCTGGGGCTCAGCTCACGTTTACTCACAGATGCCTCGGCACGGTCCCCCAGCTTTGCAATGAGGACGCTCCTTGCGTGGGGGTTGGGTTGCTGGCTGTATGGGAGATGGTTCCCCACCTCTGACCAATTTCAGAATTGTTTACCACTGGAGCAAGTGCCGTGATAGGGTTTTCCTCTGTATAACTCGTGGGTTCACTTTTTTTTTCTTTTATGTTTCAAGTTAGATGTTATTCCTCTTTTATGTATTTATAGATATAAGCATGGAAATAATTCATTCCTATAAATACATCTGTGTGACGGGAAGAACTTTTTTCTGTTTTATTTTTAAATTTTATTTTTTAAAATTTTGAAATTTTATTTATTTTTTTATACAGCACGTTATTATTAGTTATGTATTTTATGCATATACATGTATACAGGTCAATCCCAAACTCCCAACTCATCCCACCACCACCACCCCATGGCTTCCCACACTTGGTGTCCATACGTTTGTTCTCTACCTCTGTGTCTCTATTTCTTCCCTGCAAACCAGTTCATCTGTACCATTTTTAGGCTCCACATATATGCATTAATATACAATATTTGTTTTCCTCTTTCTGACTTACTTCATTCTGTATGACAGTCTCTCGATCCATCGATGTCTCTACAAATGACCCAGTTTCATTCCTTTTTATGGCCGAGTCATATTCCATTTTATATATGTACCACATCTTTATCCATTCATCTGTCTGTGGGCATTTAGGTTGCTTCCATTACCTGGCTATTGTAAATAGTGCTGCAACGAACATTGTGGTGAATGTGCCTTTTTGAAATACGGTTTTCTCTGGGTATATGCCCAGAAGTGGGATTGCTGGATCAGATGGTAATTCTATTTCTAGTTTTTTTAAGGAAACTCCATACTGTTCTCCATAGGGACTGTATCAATTTACATTCCCACCAATAGTGGAAGAGGGCTCCTTTTGTCCACACCCTCCCCAGAATTGGTTGTTTGTAGATTTTCTGATGATGCCGATTCTAACAGGTGTGAGGTGATACCTCATTGTAGTTTTGATTTGCATTTCTCTAATAATTAGTGCTGTTGAGCAGCTTTTCATGTGCGTCTTGGCCATCTCTGTGTCTCCTTTGAAGAAACGTCTCTTTAGATCTTCTGCCCATTTTTTTTGGGTTGTTTGTTTTCTTAATATTAAGCTGCATGAGCTGTTTATATATATTGGAGATTAAACCTCTGTCCATTGATTCGTCTGCAACGATTTTCGCCCATTCTGAGGGATGCCTTTTTCCATTCCCGTGTTTTTTAACAAAAAAGGAAAGAAAGGAAAAGAAGCAGAACACGAATGTGCGTAAAATATGCCTTTTGAAACGGTGGTTTTGAAATATGGACGTCCTTTGAAATTTTTGGTCGATATGTGACCCCAGGATTTGTTTTCAGGGCAGGTGTCATTTACAGGCCTGCAATGATTTTGAATATCAACTGACCATTAGCGTTGGGATTAAAGCTGCTGTTGTGTGAAACGGCCACAAGGTGGCAGCAGTTCACCCTTACCAAATCTGGTTACTAGGGCAAGAGAGCCTCAGTGGAAGTGGTGTTCTAGATAGGAGTTTAGAATGGAATGTACCAGGAGAAAGCCCCTCACGTTTGTCTCACTACTTCTTGTTCGTGTTTTTAATTTAAGTTTTTATTTTTTATTACAGCAAGTTTGATTACAATGTTTGGCTTGTTGTAGGTGTGGAAGATGTGGTTCTTTTACACATATACAGATGACTGTTCTTCTTGGGATCCTTTTCCCATGTACGTTATGACAGAATGTTGAGTAGTCCTCTCTTGGTATTCTGTAGGTCTTTGGTGATTATATATGTCACCTGTGTTTGTATATGTCTGTTAACCCCGATATCGTAATGAAACCAATCCTCACACCTTTCCATTGGTGAACCATAAGTTTGTTTAATGAATCTGTGATTGCCCTTCTCCGTGGAAATATCTGCCCTGGTATCCATTTTTAGGTAACACCTATAAGTGATATGATATGATATGTGTCTTTCACTTTCTGACTTACTACAAGTCACGTGATTACTTCTAGACTCATCTACAGTGCTGCAAATGGCATTGTGTCCTTTTTTCCCTTGGCTTCTCTTCTGCCTTAGCGGGGTCCATTTTCAACAATGTGATTCCCTGAGGGTTGTGGATTAGCTGACCTGGGCAGCCTTACCCTGCCGGCCCGCCCTCCCCAGGTGTGCCTCGTTGAGGTCAATATAAACAGAGCTCCAGGCAGCAATAGCCCCTGAAGCTGTGCCTGACTCCATATTCTCTGCCCCGTCAGCAGTCTCGGGGCTGTGCTGGTGGGAGGG
The DNA here is from genome assembly GCF_964341445.2 of Mesoplodon mirus. Taxonomy (NCBI): domain Eukaryota; kingdom Metazoa; phylum Chordata; class Mammalia; order Artiodactyla; family Ziphiidae; genus Mesoplodon; species Mesoplodon mirus. The sequence continues at coordinate 1,134,341 of NW_028295743.1, read as the reverse complement.
AGTGAGGGGCCACAGCTTTGTGGGTGGCCCGGTGTGAGTGGGGTTCTGCTGGCCTTTCTGCAGGAGTTGCCAGGCTGCCGCCTGTAAAGAAGAGGATGTGTCACCCATACCTTCCGCTGGAATTTCTCTCCGGACAGAGGTGAGGAAGGAAAAAAGCAGTGGGGGCCGGGACAGGAGGGGTATCTCAGGCAGGGCAATGGAAAGCTTCTGGAAGAGCGCCAGGGTCCAGGACCACGCTGGCTGGCCTGCAGGCACCAAGTTGGCCTGCGTGCTGTCGCTGGTGTGGCTCCACGGTCCTTCCTCTAGGCTTTCAAGCCCTTGTACATATTCAGGTGTTTTACCTGGAAAGGGTGGGAACAGTTCAGCAGCAGCTGGCCTGGGGCTCAGCTCACGTTTACTCACAGATGCCTCGGCACGGTCCCCCAGCTTTGCAATGAGGACGCTCCTTGCGTGGGGGTTGGGTTGCTGGCTGTATGGGAGATGGTTCCCCACCTCTGACCAATTTCAGAATTGTTTACCACTGGAGCAAGTGCCGTGATAGGGTTTTCCTCTGTATAACTCGTGGGTTCACTTTTTTTTTCTTTTATGTTTCAAGTTAGATGTTATTCCTCTTTTATGTATTTATAGATATAAGCATGGAAATAATTCATTCCTATAAATACATCTGTGTGACGGGAAGAACTTTTTTCTGTTTTATTTTTAAATTTTATTTTTTAAAATTTCGAAATTTTATTTATTTTTTTATACAGCACGTTATTATTAGTTATGTATTTTATGCATATACATGTATACAGGTCAATCCCAAACTCCCAACTCATCCCACCACCACCACCCCATGGCTTCCCACACTTGGTGTCCATACGTTTGTTCTCTACCTCTGTGTCTCTATTTCTTCCCTGCAAACCAGTTCATCTGTACCATTTTTAGGCTCCACATATATGCATTAATATACAATATTTGTTTTCCTCTTTCTGACTTACTTCATTCTGTATGACAGTCTCTCGATCCATCGATGTCTCTACAAATGACCCAGTTTCATTCCTTTTTATGGCCGAGTCATATTCCATTTTATATATGTACCACATCTTTATCCATTCATCTGTCTGTGGGCATTTAGGTTGCTTCCATTACCTGCCTATTGTAAATAGTGCTGCAACGAACATTGTGGTGAATGTGCCTTTTTGAAATACGGTTTTCTCTGGGTATATGCCCAGAAGTGGGATTGCTGGATCAGATGGTAATTCTATTTCTAATTTTTTTAAGGAAACTCCATACTGTTCTCCATAGGGACTGTATCAATTTACATTCCCACCAATAGTGGAAGAGGGCTCCTTTTGTCCACACCCTCCCCAGAATTGGTTGTTTGTAGATTTTCTGATGATGCCGATTCTAACAGGTGTGAGGTGATACCTCATTGTAGTTTTGATTTGCATTTCTCTAATAATTAGTGCTGTTGAGCAGCTTTTCATGTGCGTCTTGGCCATCTCTGTGTCTCCTTTGAAGAAACGTCTCTTTAGATCTTCTGCCCATTTTTTTTGGGTTGTTTGTTTTCTTAATATTAAGCTGCATGAGCTGTTTATATATGTTGGAGATTAAACCTCTGTCCATTGATTCGTCTGCAACGATTTTCGCCCATTCTGAGGGATGCCTTTTTCCATTCCCGTGTTTTTTAACAAAAAAGGAAAGAAAGGAAAAGAAGCAGAACACGAATGTGCGTAAAATATGCCTTTTGAAACGGTCGTTTTGAAATATGGACGTCCTTTGAAATTTTTGGTCGATATGTGACCCCAGGATTTGTTTTCAGGGCAGGTGTCATTTACAGGCCTGCAATGATTTTGAATATCAACTGACCATTAGCGTTGGGATTAAAGCTGCTGTTGTGTGAAACGGCCACAAGGTGGCAGCAGTTCACCCTTACCAAATCTGGTTACTAGGGCAAGAGAGCCTCAGTGGAAGTGGTGTTCTAGATTGGAGTTTAGAATGGAATGTGCCAGGAGAAAGCCCCTCACGTTTGTCTCACTACTTCTTGTTCGTGTTTTTAATTTAATTTTTTTATTTTTTATTACAGCAAGTTTGATTACAATGTTTGGCTTGTTGTAGGTGTGGAAGATGTGGTTCTTTTACACATATACAGATGACTGTTCTTCTTGGGATCCTTTTCCCATGTACGTTATGACAGAATGTTGAGTAGTCCTCTCTTGGTATTCTGTAGGTCTTTGGTGATTATATATGTCACCTGTGTTTGTATATGTCTGTTAACCCCGATATCGTAATGAAACCAATCCTCACACCTTTCCATTGGTGAACCATAAGTTTGTTTAATGAATCTGTGATTGCCCTTCTCCGTGGAAATATCTGCCCTGGTATCCATTTTTAGGTAACACCTATAAGTGATATGATATGATATGTGTCTTTCACTTTCTGACTTACTACAAGTCACGTGATTACTTCTAGACTCATCTACGGTGCTGCAAATGGCATTGTGTCCTTTTTTCCCTTGGCTTCTCTTCTGCCTTAGCGGGGTCCATTTTCAACAATGTGATTCCCTGAGGGTTGTGGATTAGCTGACCTGGGCAGCCTTACCCTGCCGGCCCGCCCTCCCCAGGTGTGCCTCGTTGAGGTCAATATAAACAGAGCTCCAGGCAGCAATAGCCCCTGAAGCTGTGCCTGACTCCATATTCTCTGCCCCGTCAGCAGTCTCGGGGCTGTGCTGGTGGGAGGGAGTGAGGGGCCACAGCTTTGTGGGTGGCCTGGTGTGAGTGGGGTTCTGCTGGCCTTTCTGCAGGAGTTGCCAGGCTGCCGCCTGTAAAGAAGAGGATGTGTCACCCATACCTTCCGCTGGAATTTCTCTCCGGACAGAGGTGAGGAAGGAAAAAAGCAGTGGGGGCCGGGACAGGAGGGGTATCTCAGGCAGGGCAATGGAAAGCTTCTGGAAGAGCGCCAGGTTCCAGGACCACGCTGGCTGGCCTGCAGGCACCAAGTTGGCCTGCGTGCTGTCGCTGGTGTGGCTCCACGGTCCTTCCTCTAGGCTTTCAAGCCCTTGTACATATTCAGGTGTTTTACCTGGAAAGGGTGGGAACAGTTCAGCAGCAGCTGGCCTGGGGCTCAGCTCACGTTTACTCACAGATGCCTCGGCACGGTCCCCCAGCTTTGCAATGAGGACGCTCCTTGCGTGGGGGTTGGGTTGCTGGCTGTATGGGAGATGGTTCCCCACCTCTGACCAATTTCAGAATTGTTTACCACTGGAGCAAGTGCCGTGATAGGGTTTTCCTCTGTATAACTCGTGGGTTCACTTTTTTTTTCTTTTATGTTTCAAGTTAGATGTTATTCCTCTTTTATGTATTTATAGATATAAGCATGGAAATAATTCATTCCTATAAATACATCTGTGTGACGGGAAGAACTTTTTTCTGTTTTATTTTTAAATTTTATTTTTTAAAATTTCGAAATTTTATTTATTTTTTTATACAGCACGTTATTATTAGTTATGTATTTTATGCATATACATGTATACAGGTCAATCCCAAACTCCCAACTCATCCCACCACCACCACCCCATGGCTTCCCACACTTGGTGTCCATACGTTTGTTCTCTACCTCTGTGTCTCTATTTCTTCCCTGCAAACCAGTTCATCTGTACCATTTTTAGGCTCCACATATATGCATTAATATACAATATTTGTTTTCCTCTTTCTGACTTACTTCATTCTGTATGACAGTCTCTCGATCCATCGATGTCTCTACAAATGACCCAGTTTCATTCCTTTTCATGGCCGAGTCATATTCCATTTTATATATGTACCACATCTTTATCCATTCATCTGTCTGTGGGCATTTAGGTTGCTTCCATTACCTGGCTATTGTAAATAGTGCTGCAACGAACATTGTGGTGAATGTGCCTTTTTGAAATACGGTTTTCTCTGGGTATATGCCCAGAAGTGGGATTGCTGGATCAGATGGTAATTCTATTTCTAGTTATTTTAAGGAAACTCCATACTGTTCTCCATAGGGACTGTATCAATTTACATTCCCACCAATAGTGGAAGAGGGCTCCTTTTGTCCACACCCTCCCCAGAATTGGTTGTTTGTAGATTTTCTGATGATGCCGATTCTAACAGGTGTGAGGTGATACCTCATTGTAGTTTTGATTTGCATTTCTCTAATAATTAGTGCTGTTGAGCAGCTTTTCATGTGCGTCTTGGCCATCTCTGTGTCTCCTTTGAAGAAACGTCTCTTTAGATCTTCTGCCCATTTTTTTTGGGTTGTTTGTTTTCTTAATATTAAGCTGCATGAGCTGTTTATATATATTGGAGATTAAACCTCTGTCCATTGATTCGTCTGCAACGATTTTCGCCCATTCTGAGGGATGCCTTTTTCCATTCCCGTTTTTTTTTAACAAAAAAGGAAAGAAAGGAAAAGAAGCAGAACACTAATGTGCGTAAAATATGCCTTTTGAAACGGTCGTTTTGAAATATGGACGTCCTTTGAAATTTTTGGTCGATATGTGACCCCAGGATTTGTTTTCAGGGCAGGTGTCATTTACAGGCCTGCAATGATTTTGAATATCAACTGACCATTAGCGTTGGGATTAAAGCTGCTGTTGTGTGAAACGGCCACAAGGTGGCAGCAGTTCACCCTTACCAAATCTGGTTACTAGGGCAAGAGAGCCTCAGTGGAAGTGGTGTTCTAGATAGGAGTTTAGAATGGAATGTACCAGGAGAAAGCCCCTCACGTTTGTCTCACTACTTCTTGTTCGTGTTTTTAATTTAAGTTTTTATTTTTTATTACAGCAAGTTTGATTACAATGTTTGGCTTGTTGTAGGTGTGGAAGATGTGGTTCTTTTACACATATACAGATGACTGTTCTTCTTGGGATCCTTTTCCCATGTACGTTATGACAGAATGTTGAGTAGTCCTCTCTTGGTATTCTGTAGGTCTTTGGTGATTATATATGTCACCTGTGTTTGTATATGTCTGTTAACCCCGATATCGTAATGAAACCAATCCTCACACCTTTCCATTGGTGAACCATAAGTTTGTTTAATGAATCTGTGATTGCCCTTCTCCGTGGAAATATCTGCCCTGGTATCCATTTTTAGGTAACACCTATAAGTGATATGATATGATATGTGTCTTTCACTTTCTGACTTACTACAAGTCACGTGATTACTTCTAGACTCATCTACGGTGCTGCAAATGGCATTGTGTACTTTTTTCCCTTGGCTTCTCTTCTGCCTTAGCGGGGTCCATTTTCAACAATGTGATTCCCTGAGGGTTGTGGATTAGCTGACCTGGGCAGCCTTACCCTGCCGGCCCGCCCTCCCCAGGTGTGCCTCGTTGAGGTCAATATAAACAGAGCTCCAGGCAGCAATAGCCCCTGAAGCTGTGCCTGACTCCATATTCTCTGCCCCGTCAGCAGTCTCGGGGCTGTGCTGGTGGGAGGGAGTGAGGGGCCACAGCTTTGTGGGTGGCCCGGTGTGAGTGGGGTTCTGCTGGCCTTTCTGCAGGAGTTGCCAGGCTGCCGCCTGTAAAGAAGAGGATGTGTCACCCATACCTTCCGCTGGAATTTCTCTCCGGACAGAGGTGAGGAAGGAAAAAAGCAGTGGGGGCCGGGACAGGAGGGGTATCTCAGGCAGGGCAATGGAAAGCTTCTGGAAGAGCGCCAGGGTCCAGGACCACGCTGGCTGGCCTGCAGGCACCAAGTTGGCCTGCGTGCTGTCGCTGGTGTGGCTCCACGGTCCTTCCTCTAGGCTTTCAAGCCCTTGTACATATTCAGGTGTTTTACCTGGAAAGGGTGGGAACAGTTCAGCAGCAGCTGGCCTGGGGCTCAGCTCACGTTTACTCACAGATGCCTCGGCACGGTCCCCCAGCTTTGCAATGAGGACGCTCCTTGCGTGGGGGTTGGGTTGCTGGCTGTATGGGAGATGGTTCCCCACCTCTGACCAATTTCAGAATTGTTTACCACTGGAGCAAGTGCCGTGATAGGGTTTTCCTCTGTATAACTCGTGGGTTCACTTTTTTTTTCTTTTATGTTTCAAGTTAGATGTTATTCCTCTTTTATGTATTTATAGATATAAGCATGGAAATAATTCATTCCTATAAATACATCTGTGTGACGGGAAGAACTTTTTTCTGTTTTATTTTTAAATTTTATTTTTTAAAATTTCGAAATTTTATTTATTTTTTTATACAGCACGTTATTATTAGTTATGTATTTTATGCATATACATGTATACAGGTCAATCCCAAACTCCCAACTCATCCCACCACCACCACCCCATGGCTTCCCACACTTGGTGTCCATACGTTTGTTCTCTACCTCTGTGTCTCTATTTCTTCCCTGCAAACCAGTTCATCTGTACCATTTTTAGGCTCCACATATATGCATTAATATACAATATTTGTTTTCCTCTTTCTGACTTACTTCATTCTGTATGACAGTCTCTCGATCCATCGATGTCTCTACAAATGACCCAGTTTCATTCCTTTTTATGGCCGAGTCATATTCCATTTTATATATGTACCACATCTTTATCCATTCATCTGTCTGTGGGCATTTAGGTTGCTTCCATTACCTGGCTATTGTAAATAGTGCTGCAACGAACATTGTGGTGAATGTGCCTTTTTGAAATACGGTTTTCTCTGGGTATATGCCCAGAAGTGGGATTGCTGGATCAGATGGTAATTCTATTTCTAATTTTTTTAAGGAAACTCCATACTGTTCTCCATAGGGACTGTATCAATTTACATTCCCACCAATAGTGGAAGAGGGCTCCTTTTGTCCACACCCTCCCCAGAATTGGTTGTTTGTAGATTTTCTGATGATGCCGATTCTAACAGGTGTGAGGTGATACCTCATTGTAGTTTTGATTTGCATTTCTCTAATAATTAGTGCTGTTGAGCAGCTTTTCATGTGCGTCTTGGCCATCTCTGTGTCTCCTTTGAAGAAACGTCTCTTTAGATCTTCTGCCCATTTTTTTTGGGTTGTTTGTTTTCTTAATATTAAGCTGCATGAGCTGTTTATATATATTGGAGATTACACCTCTGTCCATTGATTCGTCTGCAACGATTTTCGCCCATTCTGAGGGATGCCTTTTTCCATTCCCGTGTTTTTTAACAAAAAAGGAAAGAAAGGAAAAGAAGCAGAACACGAATGTGCGTAAAATATGCCTTTTGAAACGGTCGTTTTGAAATATGGACGTCCTTTGAAATTTTTGGTCGATATGTGACCCCAGGATTTGTTTTCAGGGCAGGTGTCATTTACAGGCCTGCAATGATTTTGAATATCAACTGACCATTAGCGTTGGGATTAAAGCTGCTGTTGTGTGAAACGGCCACAAGGTGGCAGCAGTTCACCCTTACCAAATCTGGTTATTAGGGCAAGAGAGCCTCAGTGGAAGTGGTGTTCTAGATTGGAGTTTAGAATGGAATGTGCCAGGAGAAAGCCCCTCACGTTTGTCTCACTACTTCTTGTTCGTGTTTTTAATTTAAGTTTTTATTTTTTATTACAGCAAGTTTGATTACAATGTTTGGCTTGTTGTAGGTGTGGAAGATGTGGTTCTTTTACACATATACAGATGACTGTTCTTCTTGGGATCCTTTTCCCATGTACGTTATGACAGAATGTTGAGTAGTCCTCTCTTGGTATTCTGTAGGTCTTTGGTGATTATATATGTCACCTGTGTTTGTATATGTCTGTTAACCCCGATATCGTAATGAAACCAATCCTCACACCTTTCCATTGGTGAACCATAAGTTTGTTTAATGAATCTGTGATTGCCCTTCTCCGTGGAAATATCTGCCCTGGTATCCATTTTTAGGTAACACCTATAAGTGATATGATATGATATGTGTCTTTCACTTTCTGACTTACTACAAGTCACGTGATTACTTCTAGACTCATCTACGGTGCTGCAAATGGCATTGTGTCCTTTTTTCCCTTGGCTTCTCTTCTGCCTTAGCGGGGTCCATTTTCAACAATGTGATTCCCTGAGGGTTGTGGATTAGCTGACCTGGGCAGCCTTACCCTGCCGGCCCGCCCTCCCCAGGTGTGCCTCGTTGAGGTCAATATAAACAGAGCTCCAGGCAGCAATAGCCCCTGAAGCTGTGCCTGACTCCATATTCTCTGCCCCGTCAGCAGTCTCGGGGCTGTGCTGGTGGGAGGGAGTGAGGGGCCACAGCTTTGTGGGTGGCCCGGTGTGAGTGGGGTTCTGCTGGCCTTTCTGCAGGAGTTGCCAGGCTGCCGCCTGTAAAGAAGAGGATGTGTCACCCATACCTTCCGCTGGAATTTCTCTCCGGACAGAGGTGAGGAAGGAAAAAAGCAGTGGGGGCCGGGACAGGAGGGGTATCTCAGGCAGGGCAATGGAAAGCTTCTGGAAGAGCGCCAGGGTCCAGGACCACGCTGGCTGGCCTGCAGGCACCAAGTTGGCCTGCGTGCTGTCGCTGGTGTGGCTCCACGGTCCTTCCTCTAGGCTTTCAAGCCCTTGTACATATTCAGGTGTTTTACCTGGAAAGGGTGGGAACAGTTCAGCAGCAGCTGGCCTGGGGCTCAGCTCACGTTTACTCACAGATGCCTCGGCACGGTCCCCCAGCTTTGCAATGAGGACGCTCCTTGCGTGGGGGTTGGGTTGCTGGCTGTATGGGAGATGGTTCCCCACCTCTGACCAATTTCAGAATTGTTTACCACTGGAGCAAGTGCCGTGATAGGGTTTTCCTCTGTATAACTCGTGGGTTCACTTTTTTTTTCTTTTATGTTTCAAGTTAGATGTTATTCCTCTTTTATGTATTTATAGATATAAGCATGGAAATAATTCATTCCTATAAATACATCTGTGTGACGGGAAGAACTTTTTTCTGTTTTATTTTTAAATTTTATTTTTTAAAATTTCGAAATTTTATTTATTTTTTTATACAGCACGTTATTATTAGTTATGTATTTTATGCATATACATGTATACAGGTCAATCCCAAACTCCCAACTCATCCCACCACCACCACCCCATGGCTTCCCACACTTGGTGTCCATACGTTTGTTCTCTACCTCTGTGTCTCTATTTCTTCCCTGCAAACCAGTTCATCTGTACCATTTTTAGGCTCCACATATATGCATTAATATACAATATTTGTTTTCCTCTTTCTGACTTACTTCATTCTGTATGACAGTCTCTCGATCCATCGATGTCTCTACAAATGACCCAGTTTCATTCCTTTTTATGGCCGAGTCATATTCCATTTTATATATGTACCACATCTTTATCCATTCATCTGTCTGTGGGCATTTAGGTTGCTTCCATTACCTGGCTATTGTAAATAGTGCTGCAACGAACATTGTGGTGAATGTGCCTTTTTGAAATACGGTTTTCTCTGGGTATATGCCCAGAAGTGGGATTGCTGGATCAGATGGTAATTCTATTTCTAATTTTTTTAAGGAAACTCCATACTGTTCTCCATAGGGACTGTATCAATTTACATTCCCACCAATAGTGGAAGAGGGCTCCTTTTGTCCACACCCTCCCCAGAATTGGTTGTTTGTAGATTTTCTGATGATGCCGATTCTAACAGGTGTGAGGTGATACCTCATTGTAGTTTTGATTTGCATTTCTCTAATAATTAGTGCTGTTGAGCAGCTTTTCATGTGCGTCTTGGCCATCTCTGTGTCTCCTTTGAAGAAACGTCTCTTTAGATCTTCTGCCCATTTTTTTTGGGTTGTTTGTTTTCTTAATATTAAGCTGCATGAGCTGTTTATATATATTGGAGATTACACCTCTGTCCATTGATTCGTCTGCAACGATTTTCGCCCATTCTGAGGGATGCCTTTTTCCATTCCCGTGTTTTTTAACAAAAAAGGAAAGAAAGGAAAAGAAGCAGAACACGAATGTGCGTAAAATATGCCTTTTGAAACGGTCGTTTTGAAATATGGACGTCCTTTGAAATTTTTGGTCGATATGTGACCCCAGGATTTGTTTTCAGGGCAGGTGTCATTTACAGGCCTGCAATGATTTTGAATATCAACTGACCATTAGCGTTGGGATTAAAGCTGCTGTTGTGTGAAACGGCCACAAGGTGGCAGCAGTTCACCCTTACCAAATCTGGTTATTAGGGCAAGAGAGCCTCAGTGGAAGTGGTGTTCTAGATTGGAGTTTAGAATGGAATGTGCCAGGAGAAAGCCCCTCACGTTTGTCTCACTACTTCTTGTTCGTGTTTTTAATTTAAGTTTTTATTTTTTATTACAGCAAGTTTGATTACAATGTTTGGCTTGTTGTAGGTGTGGAAGATGTGGTTCTTTTACACATATACAGATGACTGTTCTTCTTGGGATCCTTTTCCCATGTACGTTATGACAGAATGTTGAGTAGTCCTCTCTTGGTATTCTGTAGGTCTTTGGTGATTATATATGTCACCTGTGTTTGTATATGTCTGTTAACCCCGATATCGTAATGAAACCAATCCTCACACCTTTCCATTGGTGAACCATAAGTTTGTTTAATGAATCTGTGATTGCCCTTCTCCGTGGAAATATCTGCCCTGGTATCCATTTTTAGGTAACACCTATAAGTGATATGATATGATATGTGTCTTTCACTTTCTGACTTACTACAAGTCACGTGATTACTTCTAGACTCATCTACGGTGCTGCAAATGGCATTGTGTCCTTTTTTCCCTTGGCTTCTCTTCTGCCTTAGCGGGGTCCATTTTCAACAATGTGATTCCCTGAGGGTTGTGGATTAGCTGACCTGGGCAGCCTTACCCTGCCGGCCCGCCCTCCCCAGGTGTGCCTCGTTGAGGTCAATATAAACAGAGCTCCAGGCAGCAATAGCCCCTGAAGCTGTGCCTGACTCCATATTCTCTGCCCCGTCAGCAGTCTCGGGGCTGTGCTGGTGGGAGGGAGTGAGGGGCCACAGCTTTGTGGGTGGCCCGGTGTGAGTGGGGTTCTGCTGGCCTTTCTGCAGGAGTTGCCAGGCTGCCGCCTGTAAAGAAGAGGATGTGTCACCCATACCTTCCGCTGGAATTTCTCTCCGGACAGAGGTGAGGAAGGAAAAAAGCAGTGGGGGCCGGGACAGGAGGGGTATCTCAGGCAGGGCAATGGAAAGCTTCTGGAAGAGCGCCAGGGTCCAGGACCACGCTGGCTGGCCTGCAGGCACCAAGTTGGCCTGCGTGCTGTCGCTGGTGTGGCTCCACGGTCCTTCCTCTAGGCTTTCAAGCCCTTGTACATATTCAGGTGTTTTACCTGGAAAGGGTGGGAACAGTTCAGCAGCAGCTGGCCTGGGGCTCAGCTCACGTTTACTCACAGATGCCTCGGCACGGTCCCCCAGCTTTGCAATGAGGACGCTCCTTGCGTGGGGGTTGGGTTGCTGGCTGTATGGGAGATGGTTCCCCACCTCTGACCAATTTCAGAATTGTTTACCACTGGAGCAAGTGCCGTGATAGGGTTTTCCTCTGTATAACTCGTGGGTTCACTTTTTTTTTCTTTTATGTTTCAAGTTAGATGTTATTCCTCTTTTATGTATTTATAGATATAAGCATGGAAATAATTCATTCCTATAAATACATCTGTGTGACGGGAAGAACTTTTTTCTGTTTTATTTTTAAATTTTATTTTTTAAAATTTCGAAATTTTATTTATTTTTTTATACAGCACGTTATTATTAGTTATGTATTTTATGCATATACATGTATACAGGTCAATCCCAAACTCCCAACTCATCCCACCACCACCACCCCATGGCTTCCCACACTTGGTGTCCATACGTTTGTTCTCTACCTCTGTGTCTCTATTTCTTCCCTGCAAACCAGTTCATCTGTACCATTTTTAGGCTCCACATATATGCATTAATATACAATATTTGTTTTCCTCTTTCTGACTTACTTCATTCTGTATGACAGTCTCTCGATCCATCGATGTCTCTACAAATGACCCAGTTTCATTCCTTTTCATGGCCGAGTCATATTCCATTTTATATATGTACCACATCTTTATCCATTCATCTGTCTGTGGGCATTTAGGTTGCTTCCATTACCTGGCTATTGTAAATAGTGCTGCAACGAACATTGTGGTGAATGTGCCTTTTTGAAATACGGTTTTCTCTGGGTATATGCCCAGAAGTGGGATTGCTGGATCAGATGGTAATTCTATTTCTAGTTTTTTTAAGGAAACTCCATACTGTTCTCCATAGGGACTGTATCAATTTACATTCCCACCAATAGTGGAAGAGGGCTCCTTTTGTCCACACCCTCCCCAGAATTGGTTGTTTGTAGATTTTCTGATGATGCCGATTCTAACAGGTGTGAGGTGATACCTCATTGTAGTTTTGATTTGCATTTCTCTAATAATTAGTGCTGTTGAGCAGCTTTTCATGTGCGTCTTGGCCATCTCTGTGTCTCCTTTGAAGAAACGTCTCTTTAGATCTTCTGCCCATTTTTTTTGGGTTGTTTGTTTTCTTAATATTAAGCTGCATGAGCTGTTTATATATATTGGAGATTAAACCTCTGTCCATTGATTCGTCTGCAACGATTTTCGCCCATTCTGAGGGATGCCTTTTTCCATTCCCGTTTTTTTTTAACAAAAAAGGAAAGAAAGGAAAAGAAGCAGAACACTAATGTGCGTAAAATATGCCTTTTGAAACGGTCGTTTTGAAATATGGACGTCCTTTGAAATTTTTGGTCGATATGTGACCCCAGGATTTGTTTTCAGGGCAGGTGTCATTTACAGGCCTGCAATGATTTTGAATATCAACTGACCATTAGCGTTGGGATTAAAGCTGCTGTTGTGTGAAACGGCCACAAGGTGGCAGCAGTTCACCCTTACCAAATCTGGTTACTAGGGCAAGAGAGCCTCAGTGGAAGTGGTGTTCTAGATAGGAGTTTAGAATGGAATGTACCAGGAGAAAGCCCCTCACGTTTGTCTCACTACTTCTTGTTCGTGTTTTTAATTTAAGTTTTTATTTTTTATTACAGCAAGTTTGATTACAATGTTTGGCTTGTTGTAGGTGTGGAAGATGTGGTTCTTTTACACATATACAGATGACTGTTCTTCTTGGGATCCTTTTCCCATGTACGTTATGACAGAATGTTGAGTAGTCCTCTCTTGGTATTCTGTAGGTCTTTGGTGATTATATATGTCACCTGTGTTTGTATATGTCTGTTAACCCCGATATCGTAATGAAACCAATCCTCACACCTTTCCATTGGTGAACCATAAGTTTGTTTAATGAATCTGTGATTGCCCTTCTCCGTGGAAATATCTGCCCTGGTATCCATTTTTAGGTAACACCTATAAGTGATATGATATGATATGTGTCTTTCACTTTCTGACTTACTACAAGTCACGTGATTACTTCTAGACTCATCTACGGTGCTGCAAATGGCATTGTGTCCTTTTTTCCCTTGGCTTCTCTTCTGCCTTAGCGGGGTCCATTTTCAACAATGTGATTCCCTGAGGGTTGTGGATTAGCTGACCTGGGCAGCCTTACCCTGCCGGCCCGCCCTCCCCAGGTGTGCCTCGTTGAGGTCAATATAAACAGAGCTCCAGGCAGCAATAGCCCCTGAAGCTGTGCCTGACTCCATATTCTCTGCCCCGTCAGCAGTCTCGGGGCTGTGCTGGTGGGAGGGAGTGAGGGGCCACAGCTTTGTGGGTGGCCCGGTGTGAGTGGGGTTCTGCTGGCCTTTCTGCAGGAGTTGCCAGGCTGCCGCCTGTAAAGAAGAGGATGTGTCACCCATACCTTCCGCTGGAATTTCTCTCCGGACAGAGGTGAGGAAGGAAAAAAGCAGTGGGGGCCGGGACAGGAGGGGTATCTCAGGCAGGGCAATGGAAAGCTTCTGGAAGAGCGCCAGGGTCCAGGACCACGCTGGCTGGCCTGCAGGCACCAAGTTGGCCTGCGTGCTGTCGCTGGTGTGGCTCCACGGTCCTTCCTCTAGGCTTTCAAGCCCTTGTACATATTCAGGTGTTTTACCTGGAAAGGGTGGGAACAGTTCAGCAGCAGCTGGCCTGGGGCTCAGCTCACGTTTACTCACAGATGCCTCGGCACGGTCCCCCAGCTTTGCAATGAGGACGCTCCTTGCGTGGGGGTTGGGTTGCTGGCTGTATGGGAGATGGTTCCCCACCTCTGACCAATTTCAGAATTGTTTACCACTGGAGCAAGTGCCGTGATAGGGTTTTCCTCTGTATAACTCGTGGGTTCACTTTTTTTTTCTTTTATGTTTCAAGTTAGATGTTATTCCTCTTTTATGTATTTATAGATATAAGCATGGAAATAATTCATTCCTATAAATACATCTGTGTGACGGGAAGAACTTTTTTCTGTTTTATTTTTAAATTTTATTTTTTAAAATTTCGAAATTTTATTTATTTTTTTATACAGCACGTTATTATTAGTTATGTATTTTATGCATATACATGTATACAGGTCAATCCCAAACTCCCAACTCATCCCACCACCACCACCCCATGGCTTCCCACACTTGGTGTCCATACGTTTGTTCTCTACCTCTGTGTCTCTATTTCTTCCCTGCAAACCAGTTCATCTGTACCATTTTTAGGCTCCACATATATGCATTAATATACAATATTTGTTTTCCTCTTTCTGACTTACTTCATTCTGTATGACAGTCTCTCGATCCATCGATGTCTCTACAAATGACCCAGTTTCATTCCTTTTTATGGCCGAGTCATATTCCATTTTATATATGTACCACATCTTTATCCATTCATCTGTCTGTGGGCATTTAGGTTGCTTCCATTACCTGGCTATTGTAAATAGTGCTGCAACGAACATTGTGGTGAATGTGCCTTTTTGAAATACGGTTTTCTCTGGGTATATGCCCAGAAGTGGGATTGCTGGATCAGATGGTAATTCTATTTCTAATTTTTTTAAGGAAACTCCATACTGTTCTCCATAGGGACTGTATCAATTTACATTCCCACCAATAGTGGAAGAGGGCTCCTTTTGTCCACACCCTCCCCAGAATTGGTTGTTTGTAGATTTTCTGATGATGCCGATTCTAACAGGTGTGAGGTGATACCTCATTGTAGTTTTGATTTGCATTTCTCTAATAATTAGTGCTGTTGAGCAGCTTTTCATGTGCGTCTTGGCCATCTCTGTGTCTCCTTTGAAGAAACGTCTCTTTAGATCTTCTGCCCATTTTTTTTGGGTTGTTTGTTTTCTTAATATTAAGCTGCATGAGCTGTTTATATATATTGGAGATTACACCTCTGTCCATTGATTCGTCTGCAACGATTTTCGCCCATTCTGAGGGATGCCTTTTTCCATTCCCGTGTTTTTTAACAAAAAAGGAAAGAAAGGAAAAGAAGCAGAACACGAATGTGCGTAAAATATGCCTTTTGAAACGGTCGTTTTGAAATATGGACGTCCTTTGAAATTTTTGGTCGATATGTGACCCCAGGATTTGTTTTCAGGGCAGGTGTCATTTACAGGCCTGCAATGATTTTGAATATCAACTGACCATTAGCGTTGGGATTAAAGCTGCTGTTGTGTGAAACGGCCACAAGGTGGCAGCAGTTCACCCTTACCAAATCTGGTTATTAGGGCAAGAGAGCCTCAGTGGAAGTGGTGTTCTAGATTGGAGTTTAGAATGGAATGTGCCAGGAGAAAGCCCCTCACGTTTGTCTCACTACTTCTTGTTCGTGTTTTTAATTTAAGTTTTTATTTTTTATTACAGCAAGTTTGATTACAATGTTTGGCTTGTTGTAGGTGTGGAAGATGTGGTTCTTTTACACATATACAGATGACTGTTCTTCTTGGGATCCTTTTCCCATGTACGTTATGACAGAATGTTGAGTAGTCCTCTCTTGGTATTCTGTAGGTCTTTGGTGATTATATATGTCACCTGTGTTTGTATATGTCTGTTAACCCCGATATCGTAATGAAACCAATCCTCACACCTTTCCATTGGTGAACCATAAGTTTGTTTAATGAATCTGTGATTGCCCTTCTCCGTGGAAATATCTGCCCTGGTATCCATTTTTAGGTAACACCTATAAGTGATATGATATGATATGTGTCTTTCACTTTCTGACTTACTACAAGTCACGTGATTACTTCTAGACTCATCTACGGTGCTGCAAATGGCATTGTGTCCTTTTTTCCCTTGGCTTCTCTTCTGCCTTAGCGGGGTCCATTTTCAACAATGTGATTCCCTGAGGGTTGTGGATTAGCTGACCTGGGCAGCCTTACCCTGCCGGCCCGCCCTCCCCAGGTGTGCCTCGTTGAGGTCAATATAAACAGAGCTCCAGGCAGCAATAGCCCCTGAAGCTGTGCCTGACTCCATATTCTCTGCCCCGTCAGCAGTCTCGGGGCTGTGCTGGTGGGAGGGAGTGAGGGGCCACAGCTTTGTGGGTGGCCCGGTGTGAGTGGGGTTCTGCTGGCCTTTCTGCAGGAGTTGCCAGGCTGCCGCCTGTAAAGAAGAGGATGTGTCACCCATACCTTCCGCTGGAATTTCTCTCCGGACAGAGGTGAGGAAGGAAAAAAGCAGTGGGGGCCGGGACAGGAGGGGTATCTCAGGCAGGGCAATGGAAAGCTTCTGGAAGAGCGCCAGGGTCCAGGACCACGCTGGCTGGCCTGCAGGCACCAAGTTGGCCTGCGTGCTGTCGCTGGTGTGGCTCCACGGTCCTTCCTCTAGGCTTTCAAGCCCTTGTACATATTCAGGTGTTTTACCTGGAAAGGGTGGGAACAGTTCAGCAGCAGCTGGCCTGGGGCTCAGCTCACGTTTACTCACAGATGCCTCGGCACGGTCCCCCAGCTTTGCAATGAGGACGCTCCTTGCGTGGGGGTTGGGTTGCTGGCTGTATGGGAGATGGTTCCCCACCTCTGACCAATTTCAGAATTGTTTACCACTGGAGCAAGTGCCGTGATAGGGTTTTCCTCTGTATAACTCGTGGGTTCACTTTTTTTTTCTTTTATGTTTCAAGTTAGATGTTATTCCTCTTTTATGTATTTATAGATATAAGCATGGAAATAATTCATTCCTATAAATACATCTGTGTGACGGGAATAACTTTTTCTGTTTTATTTTTAAATTTTATTCTTTAAAATTTCGAAATTTTATTTATTTTTTTATACAGCACGTTATTATTAGTTATGTATTTTATGCATATACATGTATACAGGTCAATCCCAAACTCCCAACTCATCCCACCACCACCACCCCATGGCTTCCCACACTTGGTGTCCATACGTTTGTTCTCTACCTCTGTCTCTCTATTTCTTCCCTGCAAACCAGTTCATCTGTACCATTTTTAGGCTCCACATATATGCATTAATATACAATATTTGTTTTCCTATTTCTGACTTAATTCATTCTGTATGACAGTCTCTCGATCCATCGATGTCTACAAATGACCCAGTTTCATTCCTTTTTATGGCCGAGTAATATTTCATTTTATATATGTACCACATCTTTATCCATTTATCTGTCTGTGGGCATTTAGGTGGCTTCTATTACCTGGCTATTGTAAATTGTGCTGCAACGAAGTTTGTGGTGAATGTGCCTTTTTGATTTACGGTTTTCTCTGGGTATATGCCCAGAAGGGGATTGCTGGATCAGATGGTAATTCTATTTCTAGTTTTTTTAAGGAAACTCCATACTGTTCTCCATAGTGACTGTATCAATTTACATTCCCACCAATAGTGGAAGAGGGCTCCTTTTGTCCACACCCTCCCCAGAATTGGTTGTTTGTAGATTTTCTGATGATGCCGATTCTAACAGGTGTGAGGTGATACCTCATTGTAGTTTTGATTTGCATTTCTCTAATAATTAGTGCTGTTGAGCAGCTTTTCATGGGCGTCTTGGCCATCTCTGTGTCTTCTTTGAAGAAACGCCTCTTTAGATCTTCTGCCCATTTTTGTATTGGGTTGTTTGTTTTTTTAATATTAAGCTGCATGAGCTGTTTATATATATTGGAGATTAAACCTCTGTCCATTGATTCGTTTGCAACGATTTTTGCCCATTCTGAGGGATGCCTTTTTCCTTTCCCGTTTTTTTTTTAACAAAAAGGGAAAGAAAGGAAAAGAAGCAGAACACTAATGTGCGTAAAATATGCCTTTTGAAACGGTCGTTTTGAAATATGGACGTCCTTTGAATTTTTTGGTCGATATGTGACCCCAGGAATTGTGTTCAGGGCAGGTGTCATTTACAGGCCTGCAATGATTTTGAATATCAACTGACCATTAGCGCTGGGATTAAAGCTGCTGTTGTGTGAAACGGCCACAAGGTGGCAGCAGTTCACCCTTACCAAATCTGGTTACTAGGGCAAGAGAGCCTCAGTGGAAGTGGTGTTCTAGATTGGAATTTAGAATGGAATGTGCCAGGAGAAAG
Organism: Mesoplodon mirus; assembly: GCF_964341445.2. Lineage (NCBI taxonomy): Eukaryota > Metazoa > Chordata > Mammalia > Artiodactyla > Ziphiidae > Mesoplodon > Mesoplodon mirus. The sequence goes on along the minus strand of NW_028295743.1, from coordinate 1,116,011 downwards.
CCCCTGAATTTTGTCTCACTACTTCTTGTTCGTGTTTTTAATTTAATTTTTTTATTTTTTATTACAGCAAGTTTAATTACAATGTTTGGCTTCTTGTAGGTGTGGAAGATGTGGTTCTTTTACACATATACAGATGTCTGTTCTTCCTGGGATCCTTTTCCCATGTACGTTATGACAGAATGTTGAGTAGTCCTCTCTTGGTATTCTGTAGGTCTTTGGTGATTATATATGTCATCTGTGTTTGTATATGATTGTTAACCCCGATATCGTAATGAAACCAAACCTCACACCTTTCCTTTCGTGAACCATAAGTTTGTTTAATGAATCTGTGATTGCCCTTCTCCGTGGAAATATCTGCCCTGGTATCCATTTTTAGGTAACACCTATAAGTGATATGATATGGTATGTGTCTTTCACTTTCTGACTTACTACAAGTCACGTGATTACTTCTAGACTCATTTACGGTGCTGCAAATGGCATTGTGTCCTTTTTTTCCTTGGCTTCTCTTCTGCCTTAGCGAGGTCCATTTTCAACAATGTGATTCCCTGAGGGTTGTGGATTAGCTGACCTGGGCAGCCTTACCCTGCCGGCCCGCCCTCCCCAGGTGTGCCTCGTTGAGATCAATATAAACAGAGCTCCAGGCAGCAATAGCCCCTGAAGCTGTGCCTGACTCCATATTCTCTGCCCCGTCAGCAGTCTCGGGGCTGTGCTGGTGGGAGGGAGTGAGGGGCCACAGCTTTGTGGGTGGCCCGGTGTGAGTGGGGTTCTGCTGGCCTTTCTGCAGGAGTTGCCAGGCTGCCGCCTGTAAAGAAGAGGATGTGTCACCCATACCTTCCGCTGGAATTTCTCTCCGGACAGAGGTGAGGAAGGAAAAAAGCAGTGGGGGCCGGGACAGGAGGGGTATCTCAGGCAGGGCAATGGAAAGCTTCTGGAAGAGCGCCAGGGTCCAGGACCACGCTGGCTGGCCTGCAGGCACCAAGTTGGCCTGCGTGCTGTCGCTGGTGTGGCTCCACGGTCCTTCCTCTAGGCTTTCAAGCCCTTGTACATATTCAGGTGTTTTACCTGGAAAGGGTGGGAACAGTTCAGCAGCAGCTGGCCTGGGGCTCAGCTCACGTTTACTCACAGATGCCTCGGCACGGTCCCCCAGCTTTGCAATGAGGACGCTCCTTGCGTGGGGGTTGGGTTGCTGGCTGTATGGGAGATGGTTCCCCACCTCTGACCAATTTCAGAATTGTTTACCACTGGAGCAAGTGCCGTGATAGGGTTTTCCTCTGTATAACTCGTGGGTTCACTTTTTTTTTCTTTTATGTTTCAAGTTAGATGTTATTCCTCTTTTATGTATTTATAGATATAAGCATGGAAATAATTCATTCCTATAAATACATCTGTGTGACGGGAAGAACTTTTTTCTGTTTTATTTTTAAATTTTATTTTTTAAAATTTCGAAATTTTATTTATTTTTTTATACAGCACGTTATTATTAGTTATGTATTTTATGCATATACATGTATACAGGTCAATCCCAAAATCCCAACTCATCCCACCACCACCACCCCATGGCTTCCCACACTTGGTGTCCATACGTTTGTTCTCTACCTCTGTGTCTCTATTTCTTCCCTGCAAACCAGTTCATCTGTACCATTTTTAGGCTCCACATATATGCATTAATATACAATATGTGTTTTCCTCTTTCTGACTTACTTCATTCTGTATGACAGTCTCTCGATCCATCGATGTCTCTACAAATGACCCAGTTTCATTCCTTTTTATGGCCGAGTCATATTCCATTTTATATATGTACCACATCTTTATCCATTCATCTGTCTGTGGGCATTTAGGTTGCTTCCATTACCTGGCTATTGTAAATAGTGCTGCAACGAACATTGTGGTGAATGTGCCTTTTTGAAATACGGTTTTCTCTGGGTATATGCCCAGAAGTGGGATTGCTGGATCAGATGGTAATTCTATTTCTAGTTTTTTTAAGGAAACTCCATACTGTTCTCCATAGTGACTGTATCAATTTACATTCCCACCAATAGTGGAAGAGGGCTCCTTTTGTCCACACCCTCCCCAGAATTGGTTGTTTGTAGATTTTCTGATGATGCCGATTCTAACAGGTGTGAGGTGATACCTCATTGTAGTTTTGATTTGCATTTCTCTAATAATTAGTGCTGTTGAGCAGCTTTTCATGTGCGTCTTGGCCATCTCTGTGTCTCCTTTGAAGAAACGTCTCTTTAGATCTTCTGCCCATTTTTTTGGGGTTGTTTGTTTTCTTAATATTAAGCTGCATGAGCTGTTTATATATATTGGAGATTAAACCTCTGTCCATTGATTCGTCTGCAACGATTTTCGCCCATTCTGAGGGATGCCTTTTTCCATTCCCGTGTTTTTTAACAAAAAAGGAAAGAAAGGAAAAGAAGCAGAACACGAATGTGCGTAAAATATGCCTTTTGAAACGGTCGTTTTGAAATATGGACGTCCTTTGAAATTTTTGGTCGATATGTGACCCCAGGATTTGTTTTCAGGGCAGGTGACATTTACAGGCCTGCAATGATTTTGAATATCAACTGACCATTAGCGTTGGGATTAAAGCTGCTGTTGTGTGAAACGGCCACAAGGTGGCAGCAGTTCACCCTTACCAAATCTGGTTACTAGGGCAAGAGAGCCTCAGTGGAAGTGGTGTTCTAGATTGGAGTTTAGAATGGAATGTGCCAGGAGAAAGCCCCTCACGTTTGTCTCACTACTTCTTGTTCGTGTTTTTAATTTAATTTTTTTATTTTTTATTACAGCAAGTTTGATTACAATGTTTGGCTTGTTGTAGGTGTGGAAGATGTGGTTCTTTTACACATATACAGATGACTGTTCTTCTTGGGATCCTTTTCCCATGTACGTTATGACAGAATGTTGAGTAGTCCTCTCTTGGTATTCTGTAGGTCTTTGGTGATTATATATGTCACCTGTGTTTGTATATGTCTGTTAACCCCGATATCGTAATGAAACCAATCCTCACACCTTTCCATTGGTGAACCATAAGTTGTTTAATGAATCTGTGATTGCCCTTCTCCGTGGAAATATCTGCCCTGGTATCCATTTTTAGGTAACACCTATAAGTGATATGATATGATATGTGTCTTTCACTTTCTGACTTACTACAAGTCACGTGATTACTTCTAGACTCATCTACGGTGCTGCAAATGGCATTGTGTCCTTTTTTCCCTTGGCTTCTCTTCTGCCTTAGCGGGGTCCATTTTCAACAATGTGATTCCCTGAGGGTTGTGGATTAGCTGACCTGGGCAGCCTTACCCTGCCGGCCCGCCCTCCCCAGGTGTGCCTCGTTGAGGTCAATATAAACAGAGCTCCAGGCAGCAATAGCCCCTGAAGCTGTGCCTGACTCCATATTCTCTGCCCCGTCAGCAGTCTCGGGGCTATGCTGGTGGGAGGGAGTGAGGGGCCACAGCATTGTGGGTGGCCCGGTGTGAGTGGGGTTCTGCTGGCCTTTCTGCAGGAGTTGCCAGGCTGCCGCCTGTAAAGAAGAGGATGTGTCACCCATACCTTCCGCTGGAATTTCTCTCCGGACAGAGTTGAGGAAGGAAAAAAGCAGTGGGGGCCGGGACAGGAGGGGTATCTCAGGCAGGGCAATGGAAAGCTTCTGGAAGAGCGCCAGGGTCCAGGACCACGCTGGCTGGCCTGCAGGCACCAAGTTGGCCTGCGTGCTGTCGCTGGTGTGGCTCCACGGTCCTTCCTCTAGGCTTTCAAGCCCTTGTACATATTCAGGTGTTTTACCTGGAAAGGGTGGGAACAGTTCAGCAGCAGCTGGCCTGGGGCTCAGCTCACGTTTACTCACAGATGCCTCGGCACGGTCCCCCAGCTTTGCAATGAGGACGCTCCTTGCGTGGGGGTTGGGTTGCTGGCTGTATGGGAGATGGTTCCCCACCTCTGACCAATTTCAGAATTGTTTACCACTGGAGCAAGTGCCGTGATAGGGTTTTCCTCTGTATAACTCGTGGGTTCACTTTTTTTTTCTTTTATGTTTCAAGTTAGATGTTATTCCTCTTTTATGTATTTATAGATATAAGCATGGAAATAATTCATTCCTATAAATACATCTGTGTGACGGGAAGAACTTTTTTCTGTTTTATTTTTAAATTTTATTTTTTAAAATTTCGAAATTTTATTTATTTTTTTATACAGCACGTTATTATTAGTTATGTATTTTATGCATATACATGTATACAGGTCAATCCCAAACTCCCAACTCATCCCACCACCACCACCCCATGGCTTCCCACACTTGGTGTCCATACGTTTGTTCTCTACCTCTGTGTCTCTATTTCTTCCCTGCAAACCAGTTCATCTGTACCATTTTTAGGCTCCACATATATGCATTAATATACAATATTTGTTTTCCTCTTTCTGACTTACTTCATTCTGTATGACAGTCTCTCGATCCATCGATGTCTCTACAAATGACCCAGTTTCATTCCTTTTTATGGCCGAGTCATATTCCATTTTATATATGTACCACATCTTTATCCATTCATCTGTCTGTGGGCATTTAGGTTGCTTCCATTACCTGGCTATTGTAAATAGTGCTGCAACGAACATTGTGGTGAATGTGCCTTTTTGAAATACGGTTTTCTCTGGGTATATGCCCAGAAGTGGGATTGCTGGATCAGATGGTAATTCTATTTCTAGTTTTTTTAAGGAAACTCCATACTGTTCTCCATAGTGACTGTATCAATTTACATTCCCACCAATAGTGGAAGAGGGCTCCTTTTGTCCACACCCTCCCCAGAATTGGTTGTTTGTAGATTTTCTGATGATGCCGATTCTAACAGGTGTGAGGTGATACCTCATTGTAGTTTTGATTTGCATTTCTCTAATAATTAGTGCTGTTGAGCAGCTTTTCATGTGCGTCTTGGCCATCTCTGTGTCTCCTTTGAAGAAACGTCTCTTTAGATCTTCTGCCCATTTTTTTGGGGTTGTTTGTTTTCTTAATATTAAGCTGCATGAGCTGTTTATATATATTGGAGATTAAACCTCTGTCCATTGATTCGTCTGCAACGATTTTCGCCCATTCTGAGGGATGCCTTTTTCCATTCCCGTGTTTTTTAACAAAAAAGGAAAGAAAGGAAAAGAAGCAGAACACGAATGTGCGTAAAATATGCCTTTTGAAACGGTCGTTTTGAAATATGGACGTCCTTTGAAATTTTTGGTCGATATGTGACCCCAGGATTTGTTTTCAGGGCAGGTGTCATTTACAGGCCTGCAATGATTTTGAATATCAACTGACCATTAGCGTTGGGATTAAAGCTGCTGTTGTGTGAAACGGCCACAAGGTGGCAGCAGTTCACCCTTACCAAATCTGGTTACTAGGGCAAGAGAGCCTCAGTGGAAGTGGTGTTCTAGATTGGAGTTTAGAATGGAATGTGCCAGGAGAAAGCCCCTCACGTTTGTCTCACTACTTCTTGTTCGTGTTTTTAATTTAATTTTTTTATTTTTTATTACAGCAAGTTTGATTACAATGTTTGGCTTGTTGTAGGTGTGGAAGATGTGGTTCTTTTACACATATACAGATGACTGTTCTTCTTGGGATCCTTTTCCCATGTACGTTATGACAGAATGTTGAGTAGTCCTCTCTTGGTATTCTGTAGGTCTTTGGTGATTATATATGTCACCTGTGTTTGTATATGTCTGTTAACCCCGATATCGTAATGAAACCAATCCTCACACCTTTCCATTGGTGAACCATAAGTTGTTTAATGAATCTGTGATTGCCCTTCTCCGTGGAAATATCTGCCCTGGTATCCATTTTTAGGTAACACCTATAAGTGATATGATATGATATGTGTCTTTCACTTTCTGACTTACTACAAGTCACGTGATTACTTCTAGACTCATCTACGGTGCTGCAAATGGCATTGTGTCCTTTTTTCCCTTGGCTTCTCTTCTGCCTTAGCGGGGTCCATTTTCAACAATGTGATTCCCTGAGGGTTGTGGATTAGCTGACCTGGGCAGCCTTACCCTGCCGGCCCGCCCTCCCCAGGTGTGCCTCGTTGAGGTCAATATAAACAGAGCTCCAGGCAGCAATAGCCCCTGAAGCTGTGCCTGACTCCATATTCTCTGCCCCGTCAGCAGTCTCGGGGCTATGCTGGTGGGAGGGAGTGAGGGGCCACAGCATTGTGGGTGGCCCGGTGTGAGTGGGGTTCTGCTGGCCTTTCTGCAGGAGTTGCCAGGCTGCCGCCTGTAAAGAAGAGGATGTGTCACCCATACCTTCCGCTGGAATTTCTCTCCGGACAGAGTTGAGGAAGGAAAAAAGCAGTGGGGGCCGGGACAGGAGGGGTATCTCAGGCAGGGCAATGGAAAGCTTCTGGAAGAGCGCCAGGGTCCAGGACCACGCTGGCTGGCCTGCAGGCACCAAGTTGGCCTGCGTGCTGTCGCTGGTGTGGCTCCACGGTCCTTCCTCTAGGCTTTCAAGCCCTTGTACATATTCAGGTGTTTTACCTGGAAAGGGTGGGAACAGTTCAGCAGCAGCTGGCCTGGGGCTCAGCTCACGTTTACTCACAGATGCCTCGGCACGGTCCCCCAGCTTTGCAATGAGGACGCTCCTTGCGTGGGGGTTGGGTTGCTGGCTGTATGGGAGATGGTTCCCCACCTCTGACCAATTTCAGAATTGTTTACCACTGGAGCAAGTGCCGTGATAGGGTTTTCCTCTGTATAACTCGTGGGTTCACTTTTTTTTTCTTTTATGTTTCAAGTTAGATGTTATTCCTCTTTTATGTATTTATAGATATAAGCATGGAAATAATTCATTCCTATAAATACATCTGTGTGACGGGAAGAACTTTTTTCTGTTTTATTTTTAAATTTTATTTTTTAAAATTTCGAAATTTTATTTATTTTTTTATACAGCACGTTATTATTAGTTATGTATTTTATGCATTACATGTATACAGGTCAATCCCAAACTCCCAACTCATCCCACCACCACCACCCCATGGCTTCCCACACTTGGTGTCCATACGTTTGTTCTCTACCTCTGTGTCTCTATTTCTTCCCTGCAAACCAGTTCATCTGTACCATTTTTAGGCTCCACATATATGCATTAATATACAATATTTGTTTTCCTCTTTCTGACTTACTTCATTCTGTATGACAGTCTCTCGATCCATCGATGTCTCTACAAATGACCCAGTTTCATTCCTTTTTATGGCCGAGTCATATTCCATTTTATATATGTACCACATCTTTATCCATTCATCTGTCTGTGGGCATTTAGGTTGCTTCCATTACCTGCCTATTGTAAATAGTGCTGCAACGAACATTGTGGTGAATGTGCCTTTTTGAAATACGGTTTTCTCTGGGTATATGCCCAGAAGTGGGATTGCTGGATCAGATGGTAATTCTATTTCTAGTTTTTTTAAGGAAACTCCATACTGTTCTCCATAGGGACTGTATCAATTTACATTCCCACCAATAGTGGAAGAGGGCTCCTTTTGTCCACACCCTCCCCAGAATTGGTTGTTTGTAGATTTTCTGATGATGCCGATTCTAACAGGTGTGAGGTGATACCTCATTGTAGTTTTGATTTGCATTTCTCTAATAATTAGTGCTGTTGAGCAGCTTTTCATGTGCGTCTTGGCCATCTCTGTGTCTCCTTTGAAGAAACGTCTCTTTAGATCTTCTGCCCATTTTTTTGGGGTTGTTTGTTTTCTTAATATTAAGCTGCATGAGCTGTTTATATATATTGGAGATTACACCTCTGTCCATTGATTCGTCTGCAACGATTTTCGCCCATTCTGAGGGATGCCTTTTTCCATTCCCGTGTTTTTTAACAAAAAAGGAAAGAAAGGAAAAGAAGCAGAACACGAATGTGCGTAAAATATGCCTTTTGAAACGGTGGTTTTGAAATATGGACGTCCTTTGAAATTTTTGGTCGATATGTGACCCCAGGATTTGTTTTCAGGGCAGGTGTCATTTACAGGCCTGCAATGATTTTGAATATCAACTGACCATTAGCGTTGGGATTAAAGCTGCTGTTGTGTGAAACGGCCACAAGGTGGCAGCAGTTCACCCTTACCAAATCTGGTTACTAGGGCAAGAGAGCCTCAGTGGAAGTGGTGTTCTAGATAGGAGTTTAGAATGGAATGTGCCAGGAGAAAGCCCCTCACGTTTGTCTCACTACTTCTTGTTCGTGTTTTTAATTTAAGTTTTTATTTTTTATTACAGCAAGTTTGATTACAATGTTTGGCTTGTTGTAGGTGTGGAAGATGTGGTTCTTTTACACATATACAGATGACTGTTCTTCTTGGGATCCTTTTCCCATGTACGTTATGACAGAATGTTGAGTAGTCCTCTCTTCGTATTCTGTAGGTCTTTGGTGATTATATATGTCACCTGTGTTTGTATATGTCTGTTAACCCCGATATCGTAATGAAACCAATCCTCACACCTTTCCATTGGTGAACCATAAGTTTGTTTAATGAATCTGTGATTGCCCTTCTCCGTGGAAATATCTGCCCTGGTATCCATTTTTAGGTAACACCTATAAGTGATATGATATGATATGTGTCTTTCACTTTCTGACTTACTACAAGTCACGTGATTACTTCTAGACTCATCTACGGTGCTGCAAATGGCATTGTGTCCTTTTTTCCCTTGGCTTCTCTTCTGCCTTAGCGGGGTCCATTTTCAACAATGTGATTCCCTGAGGGTTGTGGATTAGCTGACCTGGGCAGCCTTACCCTGCCGGCCCGCCCTCCCCAGGTGTGCCTCGTTGAGGTCAATATAAACAGAGCTCCAGGCAGCAATAGCCCCTGAAGCTGTGCCTGACTCCATATTCTCTGCCCCGTCAGCAGTCTCGGGGCTGTGCTGGTGGGAGGGAGTGAGGGGCCACAGCTTTGTGGGTGGCCCGGTGTGAGTGGGGTTCTGCTGGCCTTTCTGCAGGAGTTGCCAGGCTGCCGCCTGTAAAGAAGAGGATGTGTCACCCATACCTTCCGCTGGAATTTCTCTCCGGACAGAGGTGAGGAAGGAAAAAAGCAGTGGGGGCCGGGACAGGAGGGGTATCTCAGGCAGGGCAATGGAAAGCTTCTGGAAGAGCGCCAGGGTCCAGGACCACGCTGGCTGGCCTGCAGGCACCAAGTTGGCCTGCGTGCTGTCGCTGGTGTGGCTCCACGGTCCTTCCTCTAGGCTTTCAAGCCCTTGTACATATTCAGGTGTTTTACCTGGAAAGGGTGGGAACAGTTCAGCAGCAGCTGGCCTGGGGCTCAGCTCACGTTTACTCACAGATGCCTCGGCACGGTCCCCCAGCTTTCAAATGAGGATGCTCCTTGCGTGGGGGTTGGGTTGCTGGCTGTATGGGAGATGGTTCCCCACCTCTGACCAATTTCAGAATTGTTTACCACTGGAGCAAGTGCCGTGATAGGGTTTTCCTCTGTATAACTCGTGGGTTCACTTTTTTTTTCTTTTATGTTTCAAGTTAGATGTTATTCCTCTTTTATGTATTTATAGATATAAGCATGGAAATAATTCATTCCTATAAATACATCTGTGTGACGGGAAGAACTTTTTTCTGTTTTATTTTTAAATTTTATTTTTTAAAATTTCGAAATTTTATTTATTTTTTTATACAGCACGTTATTATTAGTTATGTATTTTATGCATATACATGTATACAGGTCAATCCCAAACTCCCAACTCATCCCACCACCACCACCCCATGGCTTCCCACACTTGGTGTCCATACGTTTGTTCTCTACCTCTGTGTCTCTATTTCTTCCCTGCAAACCAGTTCATCTGTACCATTTTTAGGCTCCACATATATGCATTAATATACAATATTTGTTTTCCTCTTTCTGACTTACTTCATTCTGTATGACAGTCTCTCGATCCATCGATGTCTCTACAAATGACCCAGTTTCATTCCTTTTTATGGCCGAGTCATATTCCATTTTATATATGTACCACATCTTTATCCATTCATCTGTCTGTGGGCATTTAGGTTGCTTCCATTACCTGCCTATTGTAAATAGTGCTGCAACGAACATTGTGGTGAATGTGCCTTTTTGAAATACGGTTTTCTCTGGGTATATGCCCAGAAGTGGGATTGCTGGATCAGATGGTAATTCTATTTCTAGTTTTTTTAAGGAAACTCCATACTGTTCTCCATAGGGACTGTATCAATTTACATTCCCACCAATAGTGGAAGAGGGCTCCTTTTGTCCACACCCTCCCCAGAATTGGTTGTTTGTAGATTTTCTGATGATGCCGATTCTAACAGGTGTGAGGTGATACCTCATTGTAGTTTTGATTTGCATTTCTCTAATAATTAGTGCTGTTGAGCAGCTTTTCATGTGCGTCTTGGCCATCTCTGTGTCTCCTTTGAAGAAACGTCTCTTTAGATCTTCTGCCCATTTTTTTGGGGTTGTTTGTTTTCTTAATATTAAGCTGCATGAGCTGTTTATATATATTGGAGATTAAACCTCTGTCCATTGATTCGTCTGCAACGATTTTCGCCCATTCTGAGGGATGCCTTTTTCCATTCCCGTGTTTTTTAACAAAAAAGGAAAGAAAGGAAAAGAAGCAGAACACGAATGTGCGTAAAATATGCCTTTTGAAATGGTGGTTTTGAAATATGGACGTCCTTTGAAATTTTTGGTCGATATGTGACCCCAGGATTTGTTTTCAGGGCAGGTGTCATTTACAGGCCTGCAATGATTTTGAATATCAACTGACCATTAGCGTTGGGATTAAAGCTGCTGTTGTGTGAAACGGCCACAAGGTGGCAGCAGTTCACCCTTACCAAATCTGGTTACTAGGGCAAGAGAGCCTCAGTGGAAGTGGTGTTCTAGATTGGAGTTTAGAATGGAATGTGCCAGGAGAAAGCCCCTCACGTTTGTCTCAATACTTCTTGTTCGTGTTTTTAATTTAATTTTTTTTATTTTTTATTACAGCAAGTTTGATTACAATGTTTGGCTTGTTGTAGGTGTGGAAGATGTGGTTCTTTTACACATATACAGATGACTGTTCTTCTTGGGATCCTTTTCCCATGTACGTTATGACAGAATGTTGAGTAGTCCTCTCTTGGTATTCTGTAGGTCTTTGGTGATTATATATGTCACCTGTGTTTGTATATGTCTGTTAACCCCGATATCGTAATGAAACCAATCCTCACACCTTTCCATTGGTGAACCATAAGTTTGTTTAATGAATCTGTGATTGCCCTTCTCCGTGGAAATATCTGCCCTGGTATCCATTTTTAGGTAACACCTATAAGTGATATGATATGATATGTGTCTTTCACTTTCTGACTTACTACAAGTCACGTGATTACTTCTAGACTCATCTACGGTGCTGCAAATGGCATTGTGTCCTTTTTTCCCTTGGCTTCTCTTCTGCCTTAGCGGGGTCCATTTTCAACAATGTGATTCCCTGAGGGTTGTGGATTAGCTGACCTGGGCAGCCTTACCCTGCCGGCCCGCCCTCCCCAGGTGTGCCTCGTTGAGGTCAATATAAACAGAGCTCCAGGCAGCAATAGCCCCTGAAGCTGTGCCTGACTCCATATTCTCTGCCCCGTCAGCAGTCTCGGGGCTGTGCTGGTGGGAGGGAGTGAGGGGCCACAGCTTTGTGGGTGGCCCGGTGTGAGTGGGGTTCTGCTGGCCTTTCTGCAGGAGTTGCCAGGCTGCCGCCTGTAAAGAAGAGGATGTGTCACCCATACCTTCCGCTGGAATTTCTCTCCGGACAGAGGTGAGGAAGGAAAAAAGCAGTGGGGGCCGGGACAGGAGGGGTATCTCAGGCAGGGCAATGGAAAGCTTCTGGAAGAGCGCCAGGGTCCAGGACCACGCTGGCTGGCCTGCAGGCACCAAGTTGGCCTGCGTGCTGTCGCTGGTGTGGCTCCACGGTCCTTCCTCTAGGCTTTCAAGCCCTTGTACATATTCAGGTGTTTTACCTGGAAAGGGTGGGAACAGTTCAGCAGCAGCTGGCCTGGGGCTCAGCTCACGTTTACTCACAGATGCCTCGGCACGGTCCCCCAGCTTTGCAATGAGGACGCTCCTTGCGTGGGGGTTGGGTTGCTGGCTGTATGGGAGATGGTTCCCCACCTCTGACCAATTTCAGAATTGTTTACCACTGGAGCAAGTGCCGTGATAGGGTTTTCCTCTGTATAACTCGTGGGTTCACTTTTTTTTTCTTTTATGTTTCAAGTTAGATGTTATTCCTCTTTTATGTATTTATAGATATAAGCATGGAAATAATTCATTCCTATAAATACATCTGTGTGACGGGAAGAACTTTTTTCTGTTTTATTTTTAAATTTTATTTTTTAAAATTTCGAAATTTTATTTATTTTTTTATACAGCACGTTATTATTAGTTATGTATTTTATGCATATACATGTATACAGGTCAATCCCAAACTCCCAACTCATCCCACCACCACCACCCCATGGCTTCCCACACTTGGTGTCCATACGTTTGTTCTCTACCTCTGTGTCTCTATTTCTTCCCTGCAAACCAGTTCATCTGTACCATTTTTAGGCTCCACATATATGCATTAATATACAATATTTGTTTTCCTCTTTCTGACTTACTTCATTCTGTATGACAGTCTCTCGATCCATCGATGTCTCTACAAATGACCCAGTTTCATTCCTTTTTATGGCCGAGTCATATTCCATTTTATATATGTACCACATCTTTATCCATTCATCTGTCTGTGGGCATTTAGGTTGCTTCCATTACCTGCCTATTGTAAATAGTGCTGCAACGAACATTGTGGTGAATGTGCCTTTTTGAAATACGGTTTTCTCTGGGTATATGCCCAGAAGTGGGATTGCTGGATCAGATGGTAATTCTATTTCTAGTTTTTTTAAGGAAACTCCATACTGTTCTCCATAGTGACTGTATCAATTTACATTCCCACCAATAGTGGAAGAGGGCTCCTTTTGTCCACACCCTCCCCAGAATCGGTTGTTTGTAGATTTTCTGATGATGCCGATTCTAACAGGTGTGAGGTGATACCTCATTGTAGTTTTGATTTGCATTTCTCTAATAATTAGTGCTGTTGAGCAGCTTTTCATGTGCGTCTTGGCCATCTCTGTGTCTCCTTTGAAGAAACGTCTCTTTAGATCTTCTGCCCATTTTTTTGGGTTGTTTGTTTTCTTAATATTAAGCTGCATGAGCTGTTTATATATATTGGAGATTAAACCTCTGTCCATTGATTCGTCTGCAACGATTTTCGCCCATTCTGAGGGATGCCTTTTTCCATTCCCGTGTTTTTTAACAAAAAAGGAAAGAAAGGAAAAGAAGCAGAACACGAATGTGCGTAAAATATGCCTTTTGAAACGGTCGTTTTGAAATATGGACGTCCTTTGAAATTTTTGGTCGATATGTGACCCCAGGATTTGTTTTCAGGGCAGGTGTCATTTACAGGCCTGCAATGATTTTGAATATCAACTGACCATTAGCGTTGGGATTAAAGCTGCAGTTGTGTGAAACGGCCACAAGGTGGCAGCAGTTCACCCTTACCTAATCTGGTTACTAGGGCAAGAGAGCCTCAGTGGAAGTGGTGTTCTAGATTGGAGTTTAGAATGGAATGTGCCAGGAGAAAGCCCCTCACGTTTGTCTCACTACTTCTTGTTCGTGTTTTTAATTTAAGTTTTTTTATTTTTTATTACAACAAGTTTGATTACAGTGTTTGGCTTGTTGTAGGTTTGGAAGATGTGGTTCTTTTACACATATACAGATGACTGTTCTTCTTGGGATCCTTTTCCCATGTACGTTATGACAGAATGTTGAGTAGTCCTCTCTTGGTATTCTGTAGGTCTTTGGTGATTATATATGTCACCTGTGTTTGTATATGTCTGTTAACCCCGATATCATAATGAAACCAATCCTCACACCTTTCCATTGGTGAACCATAAGTTTGTTTAATGAATCTGTGATTGCCCTTCTCCGTGGAAATATCTGCCCTGGTATCCATTTTTAGGTAACACCTATAAGTGATATGATATGATATGTGTCTTTCACTTTCTGACTTACTACAAGTCACGTGATTACTTCTAGACTCATCTACGGTGCTGCAAATGGCATTGTGTCCTTTTTTCCCTTGGCTTCTCTTCTGCCTTAGCGGGGTCCATTTTCAACAATGTGATTCCCTGAGGGTTGTGGATTAGCTGACCTGGGCAGCCTTACCCTGCCGGCCCGCCCTCCCCAGGTGTGCCTCGTTGAGGTCAATATAAACAGAGCTCCAGGCAGCAATAGCCCCTGAAGCTGTGCCTGACTCCATATTCTCTGCCCCGTCAGCAGTCTCGGGGCTGTGCTGGTGGGAGGGAGTGAGGGGCCACAGCTTTGTGGGTTGCCCAGTGTGAGTGGGGTTCTGCTGGCCTTTCTGCAGGAGTTGCCAGGCTGCCGCCTGTAAAGAAGAGGATGTGTCACCCATACCTTCCGCTGGAATTTCTCTCCGGACAGAGGTGAGGAAGGAAAAAAGCAGTGGGGGCCGGGACAGGAGGGGTATCTCAGGCAGGGCAATGGAAAGCTTCTGGAAGAGCGCCAGGGTCCAGGACCACGCTGGCTGGCCTGCAGGCACCAAGTTGGCCTGCGTGCTGTCGCTGGTGTGGCTCCACGGTCCTTCCTCTAGGCTTTCAAGCCCTTGTACATATTCAGGTGTTTTACCTGGAAAGGGTGGGAACAGTTCAGCAGCAGCTGGCCTGGGGCTCAGCTCACGTTTACTCACAGATGCCTCGGCACGGTCCCCCAGCTTTGCAATGAGGACGCTCCTTGCGTGGGGGTTGGGTTGCTGGCTGTATGGGAGATGGTTCCCCACCTCTGACCAATTTCAGAATTGTTTACCACTGGAGCAAGTGCCGTGATAGGGTTTTCCTCTGTATAACTCGTGGGTTCACTTTTTTTTTCTTTTATGTTTCAAGTTAGATGTTATTCCTCTTTTATGTATTTATAGATATAAGCATGGAAATAATTCATTCCTATAAATACATCTGTGTGACGGGAAGAACTTTTTTCTGTTTTATTTTTAAATTTTATTTTTTAAAATTTTGAAATTTTATTTATTTTTTTATACAGCACGTTATTATTAGTTATGTATTTTA
The DNA here is from genome assembly GCF_964341445.2 of Mesoplodon mirus. Lineage (NCBI taxonomy): Eukaryota > Metazoa > Chordata > Mammalia > Artiodactyla > Ziphiidae > Mesoplodon > Mesoplodon mirus. Next base: position 1,100,908 of record NW_028295743.1, on the reverse strand, counting down.
TGCATATACATGTATACAGGTCAATCCCAAACTCCCAACTCATCCCACCACCACCACCCCATGGCTTCCCACACTTGGTGTCCATATGTTTGTTCTCTACCTCTCTGTCTCTATTTCTTCCCTGGAAACCAGTTCATCTGTACCATTTTTAGGCTCCACATATATGCATTAATATACAATATTTGTTTTCCTCTTTCTGACTTACTTCATTCTGTATGACAGTCTCTCGATCCATCGATGTCTCTACAAATGACCCAGTTTCATTCCTTTTTATGGCCGAGTCATATTCCATTTTATATATGTACCACATCTTTATCCATTCATCTGTCTGTGGGCATTTAGGTTGCTTCCATTACCTGGCTATTGTAAATAGTGCTGCAACGAACATTGTGGTGAATGTGCCTTTTTGAAATACGGTTTTCTCTGGGTATATGCCCAGAAGTGGGATTGCTGGATCAGATGGTAATTCTATTTCTAGTTATTTTAAGGAAACTCCATACTGTTCTCCATAGGGACTGTATCAATTTACATTCCCACCAATAGTGGAAGAGGGCTCCTTTTGTCCACACCCTCCCCAGAATTGGTTGTTTGTAGATTTTCTGATGATGCCGATTCTAACAGGTGTGAGGTGATACCTCATTGTAGTTTTGATTTGCATTTCTCTAATAATTAGTGCTGTTGAGCAGCTTTTCATGTGCGTCTTGGCCATCTCTGTGTCTCCTTTGAAGAAACGTCTCTTTAGATCTTCTGCCCATTTTTTTTGGGTTGTTTGTTTTCTTAATATTAAGCTGCATGAGCTGTTTATATATATTGGAGATTAAACCTCTGTCCATTGATTCGTCTGCAACGATTTTCGCCCATTCTGAGGGATGCCTTTTTCCATTCCCGTGTTTTTTAACAAAAAAGGAAAGAAAGGAAAAGAAGCAGAACACTAATGTGCGTAAAATATGCCTTTTGAAACGGTCGTTTTGAAATATGGACGTCCTTTGAAATTTTTGGTCGATATGTGACCCCAGGATTTGTTTTCAGGGCAGGTGTCATTTACAGGCCTGCAATGATTTTGAATATCAACTGACCATTAGCGTTGGGATTAAAGCTGCTGTTGTGTGAAACGGCCACAAGGTGGCAGCAGTTCACCCTTACCAAATCTGGTTACTAGGGCAAGAGAGCCTCAGTGGAAGTGGTGTTCTAGATTGGAGTTTAGAATGGAATGTGCCAGGAGAAAGCCCCTCACGTTTGTCTCACTACTTCTTGTTCGTGTTTTTAATTTAATTTTTTTATTTTTTATTACAGCAAGTTTGATTACAATGTTTGGCTTGTTGTAGGTGTGGAAGATGTGGTTCTTTTACACATATACAGATGACTGTTCTTCTTGGGATCCTTTTCCCATGTACGTTATGACAGAATGTTGAGTAGTCCTCCCTTGGTATTCTGTACGTCTTTGGTGATTATATATGTCACCTGTGTTTGTATATGTCTGTTAACCCCGATATCGTAATGAAACCAATCCTCACACCTTTCCATTGGTGAACCATAAGTTTGTTTAATGAATCTGTGATTGCCCTTCTACGTGGAAACATCTGCCCTGGTATCCATTTTTAGGTAACACCTATAAGTGATATGATATGATATGTGTCTTTCACTTTCTGACTTACTACAAGTCACGTGATTACTTCTAGACTCATCTACGTTGCTGCAAATGGCATTGTGTCCTTTTTTCCCTTGGCTTCTCTTCTGCCTTAGTGGGGTCCATTTTCAACAATGTGATTCCCTGAGGGTTGTGGATTAGCTGACCTGGGCAGCCTTACCCTGCCGGCCCGCCCTCCCCAGGTGTGCCTCGTTGAGGTCAATATAAACAGAGCTCCAGGCAGCAATAGCCCCTGAAGCTGTGCCTGACTCCATATTCTCTGCCCCGTCAGCAGTCTCGGGGCTGTGCTGGTGGGAGGGAGTGAGGGGCCACAGCTTTGTTGGTGGCCCGGTGTGAGTGGGGTTCTGCTGGCCTTTCTGCAGGAGTTGCCAGGCTGCCGCCTGTAAAGAAGAGGATGTGTCACCCATACCTTCCGCTGGAATTTCTCTCCGGACAGAGTTGAGGAAGGAAAAAAGCAGTGGGGGCCGGGACAGGAGGGGTATCTCAGGCAGGGCAATGGAAAGCTTCTGGAAGAGCGCCAGGGTCCAGGACCACGCTGGCTGGCCTGCAGGCACCAAGTTGGCCTGCGTGCTGTCGCTGGTGTGGCTCCACGGTCCTTCCTCTAGGCTTTCAAGCCCTTGTACATATTCAGGTGTTTTACCTGGAAAGGGTGGGAACAGTTCAGCAGCAGCTGGCCTGGGGCTCAGCTCACGTTTACTCACAGATGCCTCGGCACGGTCCCCCAGCTTTGCAATGAGGACGCTCCTTGCGTGGGGGTTGGGTTGCTGGCTGTATGGGAGATGGTTCCCCACCTCTGACCAATTTCAGAATTGTTTACCACTGGAGCAAGTGCCGTGATAGGGTTTTCCTCTGTATAACTCGTGGGTTCACTTTTTTTTTCTTTTATGTTTCAAGTTAGATGTTATTCCTCTTTTATGTATTTATAGATATAAGCATGGAAATAATTCATTCCTATAAATACATCTGTGTGACGGGAAGAACTTTTTTCTGTTTTATTTTTAAATTTTATTTTTTAAAATTTTGAAATTTTATTTATTTTTTTATACAGCACGTTATTATTAGTTATGTATTTTATGCATATACATGTATACAGGTCAATCCCAAACTCCCAACTCATCCCACCACCACCACCCCATGGCTTCCCACACTTGGTGTCCATACGTTTGTTCTCTACCTCTGTGTCTCTATTTCTTCCCTGCAAACCAGTTCATCTGTACCATTTTTAGGCTCCACATATATGCATTAATATACAATATTTGTTTTCCTCTTTCTGACTTACTTCATTCTGTATGACAGTCTCTCGATCCATCGATGTCTCTACAAATGACCCAGTTTCATTCCTTTTTATGGCCGAGTCATATTCCATTTTATATATGTACCACATCTTTATCCATTCATCTGTCTGTGGGCATTTAGGTTGCTTCCATTACCTGCCTATTGTAAATAGTGCTGCAACGAACATTGTGGTGAATGTGCCTTTTTGAAATACGGTTTTCTCTGGGTATATGCCCAGAAGTGGGATTGCTGGATCAGATGGTAATTCTATTTCTAATTTTTTTAAGGAAACTCCATACTGTTCTCCATAGGGACTGTATCAATTTACATTCCCACCAATAGTGGAAGAGGGCTCCTTTTGTCCACACCCTCCCCAGAATTGGTTGTTTGTAGATTTTCTGATGATGCCGATTCTAACAGGTGTGAGGTGATACCTCATTGTAGTTTTGATTTGCATTTCTCTAATAATTAGTGCTGTTGAGCAGCTTTTCATGTGCGTCTTGGCCATCTCTGTGTCTCCTTTGAAGAAACGTCTCTTTAGATCTTCTGCCCATTTTTTTGGGTTGTTTGTTTTCTTAATATTAAGCTGCATGAGCTGTTTATATATATTGGAGATTACACCTCTGTCCATTGATTCGTCTGCAACGATTTTCGCCCATTCTGAGGGATGCCTTTTTCCATTCCCGTGTTTTTTAACAAAAAAGGAAAGAAAGGAAAAGAAGCAGAACACGAATGTGCGTAAAATATGCCTTTTGAAACGGTGGTTTTGAAATATGGACGTCCTTTGAAATTTTTGGTCGATATGTGACCCCAGGATTTGTTTTCAGGGCAGGTGTCATTTACAGGCCTGCAATGATTTTGAATATCAACTGACCATTAGCGTTGGGATTAAAGCTGCTGTTGTGTGAAACGGCCACAAGGTGGCAGCAGTTCACCCTTACCAAATCTGGTTACTAGGGCAAGAGAGCCTCAGTGGAAGTGGTGTTCTAGATAGGAGTTTAGAATGGAATGTGCCAGGAGAAAGCCCCTCACGTTTGTCTCACTACTTCTTGTTCGTGTTTTTAATTTAAGTTTTTATTTTTTATTACAGCAAGTTTGATTACAATGTTTGGCTTGTTGTAGGTGTGGAAGATGTGGTTCTTTTACACATATACAGATGACTGTTCTTCTTGGGATCCTTTTCCCATGTACGTTATGACAGAATGTTGAGTAGTCCTCTCTTGGTATTCTGTAGGTCTTTGGTGATTATATATGTCACCTGTGTTTGTATATGTCTGTTAACCCCGATATCGTAATGAAACCAATCCTCACACCTTTCCATTGGTGAACCATAAGTTTGTTTAATGAATCTGTGATTGCCCTTCTCCGTGGAAATATCTGCCCTGGTATCCATTTTTAGGTCACACCTATAAGTGATATGATATGATATGTGTCTTTCACTTTCTGACTTACTACAAGTCACGTGATTACTTCTAGACTCATCTACGGTGCTGCAAATGGCATTGTGTCCTTTTTTCCCTTGGCTTCTCTTCTGCCTTAGCGGGGTCCATTTTCAACAATGTGATTCCCTGAGGGTTGTGGATTAGCTGACCTGGGCAGCCTTACCCTGCCGGCCCGCCCTCCCCAGGTGTGCCTCGTTGAGGTCAATATAAACAGAGCTCCAGGCAGCAATAGCCCCTGAAGCTGTGCCTGACTCCATATTCTCTGCCCCGTCAGCAGTCTCGGGGCTGTGCTGGTGGGAGGGAGTGAGGGGCCACAGCTTTGTGGGTGGCCCGGTGTGAGTGGGGTTCTGCTGGCCTTTCTGCAGGAGTTGCCAGGCTGCCGCCTGTAAAGAAGAGGATGTGTCACCCATACCTTCCACTGGAATTTCTCTCCGGACAGAGGTGAGGAAGGAAAAAAGCAGTGGGGGCCGGGACAGGAGGGGTATCTCAGGCAGGGCAATGGAAAGCTTCTGGAAGAGCGCCAGGGTCCAGGACCACGCTGGCTGGCCTGCAGGCACCAAGTTGGCCTGCGTGCTGTCGCTGGTGTGGCTCCACGGTCCTTCCTCTAGGCTTTCAAGCCCTTGTACATATTCAGGTGTTTTACCTGGAAAGGGTGGGAACAGTTCAGCAGCAGCTGGCCTGGGGCTCAGCTCACGTTTACTCACAGATGCCTCGGCACGGTCCCCCAGCTTTGCAATGAGGACGCTCCTTGCGTGGGGGTTGGGTTGCTGGCTGTATGGGAGATGGTTCCCCACCTCTGACCAATTTCAGAATTGTTTACCACTGGAGCAAGTGCCGTGATAGGGTTTTCCTCTGTATAACTCGTGGGTTCACTTTTTTTTCTTTTATGTTTCAAGTTAGATGTTATTCCTCTTTTATGTATTTATAGATATAAGCATGGAAATAATTCATTCCTATAAATACATCTGTGTGACGGGAAGAACTTTTTTCTGTTTTATTTTTAAATTTTATTTTTTAAAATTTCGAAATTTTATTTATTTTTTTATACAGCACGTTATTATTAGTTATGTATTTTATGCATATACATGTATACAGGTCAATCCCAAACTCCCAACTCATCCCACCACCACCACCCCATGGCTTCCCACACTTGGTGTCCATACGTTTGTTCTCTACCTCTGTGTCTCTATTTCTTCCCTGCAAACCAGTTCATCTGTACCATTTTTAGGCTCCACATATATGCATTAATATACAATATTTGTTTTCCTCTTTCTGACTTACTTCATTCTGTATGACAGTCTCTCGATCCATCGATGTCTCTACAAATGACCCAGTTTCATTCCTTTTTATGGCCGAGTCATATTCCATTTTATATATGTACCACATCTTTATCCATTCATCTGTCTGTGGGCATTTAGGTTGCTTCCATTACCTGGCTATTGTAAATAGTGCTGCAACGAACATTGTGGTGAATGTGCCTTTTTGAAATACGGTTTTCTCTGGGTATATGCCCAGAAGTGGGATTGCTGGATCAGATGGTAATTCTATTTCTAATTTTTTTAAGGAAACTCCATACTGTTCTCCATAGGGACTGTATCAATTTACATTCCCACCAATAGTGGAAGAGGGCTCCTTTTGTCCACACCCTCCCCAGAATTGGTTGTTTGTAGATTTTCTGATGATGCCGATTCTAACAGGTGTGAGGTGATACCTCATTGTAGTTTTGATTTGCATTTCTCTAATAATTAGTGCTGTTGAGCAGCTTTTCATGTGCGTCTTGGCCATCTCTGTGTCTCCTTTGAAGAAACGTCTCTTTAGATCTTCTGCCCATTTTTTTGGGGTTGTTTGTTTTTTTAATATTAAGCTGCATGAGCTGTTTATATATATTGGAGATTAAACCTCTGTCCATTGATTCGTCTGCAACGATTTTCGCCCATTCTGAGGGATGCCTTTTTCCATTCCCGTGTTTTTTAACAAAAAAGGAAAGAAAGGAAAAGAAGCAGAACACGAATGTGCGTAAAATATGCCTTTTGAAATGGTGGTTTTGAAATATGGAAGTCCTTTGAAATTTTTGGTCGATATGTGACCCCAGGATTTGTTTTCAGGGCAGGTGTCATTTACAGGCCTGCAATGATTTTGAATATCAACTGACCATTAGCGTTGGGATTAAAGCTGCTGTTGTGTGAAACGGCCACAAGGTGGCAGCAGTTCACCCTTACCAAATCTGGTTACTAGGGCAAGAGAGCCTCAGTGGAAGTGGTGTTCTAGATTGGAGTTTAGAATGGAATGTGCCAGGAGAAAGCCCCTCACGTTTGTCTCACTACTTCTTGTTCGTGTTTTTAATTTAATTTTTTTATTTTTTATTACAGCAAGTTTGATTACAATGTTTGGCTTGTTGTAGGTGTGGAAGATGTGGTTCTTTTACACATATACAGATGACTGTTCTTCTTGGGATCCTTTTCCCATGTACGTTATGACAGAATGTTGAGTAGTCCTCTCTTGGTATTCTGTAGGTCTTTGGTGATTATATATGTCACCTGTGTTTGTATATGTCTGTTAACCCCGATATCGTAATGAAACCAATCCTCACACCTTTCCATTGGTGAACCATAAGTTTGTTTAATGAATCTGTGATTGCCCTTCTCCGTGGAAATATCTGCCCTGGTATCCATTTTTAGGTAACACCTATAAGTGATATGATATGATATGTGTCTTTCACTTTCTGACTTACTACAAGTCACGTGATTACTTCTAGACTCATCTACGGTGCTGCAAATGGCATTGTGTCCTTTTTTCCCTTGGCTTCTCTTCTGCCTTAGCGGGGTCCATTTTCAACAATGTGATTCCCTGAGGGTTGTGGATTAGCTGACCTGGGCAGCCTTACCCTGCCGGCCCGCCCTCCCCAGGTGTGCCTCGTTGAGGTCAATATAAACAGAGCTCCAGGCAGCAATAGCCCCTGAAGCTGTGCCTGACTCCATATTCTCTGCCCCGTCAGTCTCGGGGCTGTGCTGGTGGGAGGGAGTGAGGGGCCACAGCTTTGTGGGTGGCCCGGTGTGAGTGGGGTTCTGCTGGCCTTTCTGCAGGAGTTGCCAGGCTGCCGCCTGTAAAGAAGAGGATGTGTCACCCATACCTTCCGCTGGAATTTCTCTCCGGACAGAGGTGAGGAAGGGAAAAAGCAGTGGGGGCCGGGACAGGAGGGGTATCTCAGGCAGGGCAATGGACAGCTTCTGGAAGAGCGCCAGGGTCCAGGACCACGCTGGCTGGCCTGCAGGCACCAAGTTGGCCTGCGTGCTGTCGCTGGTTTGGCTCCACGGTCCTTCCTCTAGGCTTTCAAGCCCTTGTACATATTCAGGTGTTTTACCTGGAAAGGGTGGGAACAGTTCAGCAGCAGCTGGCCTGGGGCTCAGCTCACGTTTACTCACAGATGCCTCGGCACGGTCCCCCAGCTTTGCAATGAGGACGCTCCTTGCGTGGGGGTTGGGTTGCTGGCTGTATGGGAGATGGTTCCCCACCTCTGACCAATTTCAGAATTGTTTACCACTGGAGCAAGTGCCGTGATAGGGTTTTCCTCTGTATAACTCGTGGGTTCACTTTTTTTTTCTTTTATGTTTCAAGTTAGATGTTATTCCTCTTTTATGTATTTATAGATATAAGCATGGAAATAATTCATTCCTATAAATACATCTGTGTGACGGGAAGAACTTTTTTCTGTTTTATTTTTAAATTTTATTTTTTAAAATTTCGAAATTTTATTTATTTTTTTATACAGCACGTTATTATTAGTTATGTATTTTATGCATATACATGTATACAGGTCAATCCCAAACTCCCAACTCATCCCACCACCACCACCCCATGGCTTCCCACACTTGGTGTCCATACGTTTGTTCTCTACCTCTGTGTCTCTATTTCTTCCCTGCAAACCAGTTCATCTGTACCATTTTTAGGCTCCACATATATGCATTAATATACAATATTTGTTTTCCTCTTTCTGACTTACTTCATTCTGTATGACAGTCTCTCGATCCATCGATGTCTCTACAAATGACCCAGTTTCATTCCTTTTTATGGCCGAGTCATATTCCATTTTATATATGTACCACATCTTTATCCATTCATCTGTCTGTGGGCATTTAGGTTGCTTCCATTACCTGGCTATTGTAAATAGTGCTGCAACGAACATTGTGGTGAATGTGCCTTTTTGAAATACGGTTTTCTCTGGGTATATGCCCAGAAGTGGGATTGCTGGATCAGATGGTAATTCTATTTCTAGTTTTTTTAAGGAAACTCCATACTGTTCTCCATAGTGACTGTATCAATTTACATTCCCACCAATAGTGGAAGAGGGCTCCTTTTGTCCACACCCTCCCCAGAATTGGTTGTTTGTAGATTTTCTGATGATGCCGATTCTAACAGGTGTGAGGTGATACCTCATTGTAGTTTTGATTTGCATTTCTCTAATAATTAGTGCTGTTGAGCAGCTTTTCATGTGCGTCTTGGCCATCTCTGTGTCTCCTTTGAAGAAACGTCTCTTTAGATCTTCTGCCCATTTTTTTGGGTTGTTTGTTTTCTTAATATTAAGCTGCATGAGCTGTTTATATATATTGGAGATTAAACCTCTGTCCATTGATTCGTCTGCAACGATTTTCGCCCATTCTGAGGGATGCCTTTTTCCATTCCCGTGTTTTTTAACAAAAAAGGAAAGAAAGGAAAAGAAGCAGAACACGAATGTGCGTAAAATATGCCTTTTGAAACGGTCGTTTTGAAATATGGACGTCCTTTGAAATTTTTGGTCGATATGTGACCCCAGGATTTGTTTTCAGGGCAGGTGTCATTTACAGGCCTGCAATGATTTTGAATATCAACTGACCATTAGCGTTGGGATTAAAGCTGCTGTTGTGTGAAACGGCCACAAGGTGGCAGCAGTTCACCCTTACCAAATCTGGTTACTAGGGCAAGAGAGCCTCAGTGGAAGTGGTGTTCTAGATTGGAGTTTAGAATGGAATGTGCCAGGAGAAAGCCCCTCACGTTTGTCTCACTACTTCTTGTTCGTGTTTTTAATTTAATTTTTTTATTTTTTATTACAGCAAGTTTGATTACAATGTTTGGCTTGTTGTAGGTGTGGAAGATGTGGTTCTTTTACACATATACAGATGACTGTTCTTCTTGGGATCCTTTTCCCATGTACGTTATGACAGAATGTTGAGTAGTCCTCCCTTGGTATTCTGTAGGTCTTTGGTGATTATATATGTCACCTGTGTTTGTATATGTCTGTTAACCCCGATATCGTAATGAAACCAATCCTCACACCTTTCCATTGGTGAACCATAAGTTTGTTTAATGAATCTGTGATTGCCCTTCTACGTGGAAATATCTGCCCTGGTATCCATTTTTAGGTAACACCTATAAGTGATATGATATGATATGTGTCTTTCACTTTCTGACTTACTACAAGTCACGTGATTACTTCTAGACTCATCTACGTTGCTGCAAATGGCATTGTGTCCTTTTTTCCCTTGGCTTCTCTTCTGCCTTAGCGGGGTCCATTTTCAACAATGTGATTCCCTGAGGGTTGTGGATTAGCTGACCTGGGCAGCCTTACCCTGCCGGCCCGCCCTCCCCAGGTGTGCCTCGTTGAGGTCAATATAAACAGAGCTCCAGGCAGCAATAGCCCCTGAAGCTGTGCCTGACTCCATATTCTCTGCCCCGTCAGCAGTCTCGGGGCTGTGCTGGTGGGAGGGAGTGAGGGGCCACAGCTTTGTGGGTGGCCCGGTGTGAGTGGGGTTCTGCTGGCCTATCTGCAGGAGTTGCCAGGCTGCCGCCTGTAAAGAAGAGGATGTGTCACCCATACCTTCCGCTGGAATTTCTCTCCGGACAGAGGTGAGGAAGGAAAAAAGCAGTGGGGGCCGGGACAGGAGGGGTATCTCAGGCAGGGCAATGGAAAGCTTCTGGAAGAGCGCCAGGGTCCAGGACCATGCTGGCTGGCCTGCAGGCACCAAGTTGGCCTGCGTGCTGTCGCTGGTGTGGCTCCACGGTCCTTCCTCTAGGCTTTCAAGCCCTTGTACATATTCAGGTGTTTTACCTGGAAAGGGTGGGAACAGTTCAGCAGCAGCTGGCCTGGGGCTCAGCTCACGTTTACTCACAGATGCCTCGGCACGGTCCCCCAGCTTTGCAATGAGGACGCTCCTTGCGTGGGGGTTGGGTTGCTGGCTGTATGGGAGATGGTTCCCCACCTCTGACCAATTTCAGAATTGTTTACCACTGGAGCAAGTGCCGTGATAGGGTTTTCCTCTGTATAACTCGTGGGTTCACTTTTTTTTTCTTTTATGTTTCAAGTTAGATGTTATTCCTCTTTTATGTATTTATAGATATAAGCATGGAAATAATTCATTCCTATAAATACATCTGTGTGACGGGAAGAACTTTTTTCTGTTTTATTTTTAAATTTTATTTTTTAAAATTTCGAAATTTTATTTATTTTTTTATACAGCACGTTATTATTAGTTATGTATTTTATGCATATACATGTATACAGGTCAATCCCAAACTCCCAACTCATCCCACCACCACCACCCCATGGCTCCCAACACTTGGTGTCCATACGTTTGTTCTCTACCTCTGTGTCTCTATTTCTTCCCTGCAAACCAGTTCATCTGTACCATTTTTAGGCTCCACATATATGCATTAATATACAATATTTGTTTTCCTCTTTCTGACTTACTTCATTCTGTATGACAGTCTCTCGATCCATCGATGTCTCTACAAATGACCCAGTTTCATTCCTTTTTATGGCCGAGTCATATTCCATTTTATATATGTACCACATCTTTATCCATTCATCTGTCTGTGGGCATTTAGGTTGCTTCCATTACCTGCCTATTGTAAATAGTGCTGCAACGAACATTGTGGTGAATGTGCCTTTTTGAAATACGGTTTTCTCTGGGTATATGCCCAGAAGTGGGATTGCTGGATCAGATGGTAATTCTATTTCTAATTTTTTTAAGGAAACTCCATACTGTTCTCCATAGGGACTGTATCAATTTACATTCCCACCAATAGTGGAAGAGGGCTCCTTTTGTCCACACCCTCCCCAGAATTGGTTGTTTGTAGATTTTCTGATGATGCCGATTCTAACAGGTGTGAGGTGATACCTCATTGTAGTTTTGATTTGCATTTCTCTAATAATTAGTGCTGTTGAGCAGCTTTTCATGTGCGTCTTGGCCATCTCTGTGTCTCCTTTGAAGAAACGTCTCTTTAGATCTTCTGCCCATTTTTTTTGGGTTGTTTGTTTTCTTAATATTAAGCTGCATGAGCTGTTTATATATATTGGAGATTAAACCTCTGTCCATTGATTCGTCTGCAACGATTTTCGCCCATTCTGAGGGATGCCTTTTTCCATTCCCGTGTTTTTTAACAAAAAAGGAAAGAAAGGAAAAGAGGCAGAACACTAATGTGCGTAAAATATGCCTTTTGAAACGGTCGTTTTGAAATATGGACGTCCTTTGAAATTTTTGGTCGATATGTGACCCCAGGATTTGTTTTCAGGGCAGGTGTCATTTACAGGCCTGCAATGATTTTGAATATCAACTGACCATTAGCGTTGGGATTAAAGCTGCTGTTGTGTGAAACGGCCACAAGGTGGCAGCAGTTCACCCTTACCAAATCTGGTTACTAGGGCAAGAGAGCCTCAGTGGAAGTGGTGTTCTAGATTGGAGTTTAGAATGGAATGTGCCAGGAGAAAGCCCCTCACGTTTGTCTCACTACTTCTTGTTCGTGTTTTTAATTTAATTTTTTTATTTTTTATTACAGCAAGTTTGATTACAATGTTTGGCTTGTTGTAGGTGTGGAAGATGTGGTTCTTTTACACATATACAGATGACTGTTCTTCTTGGGATCCTTTTCCCATGTACGTTATGACAGAATGTTGAGTAGTCCTCCCTTGGTATTCTGTAGGTCTTTGGTGATTATATATGTCACCTGTGTTTGTATATGTCTGTTAACCCCGATATCGTAATGAAACCAATCCTCACACCTTTCCATTGGTGAACCATAAGTTTGTTTAATGAATCTGTGATTGCCCTTCTACGTGGAAATATCTGCCCTGGTATCCATTTTTAGGTAACACCTATAAGTGATATGATATGATATGTGTCTTTCACTTTCTGACTTACTACAAGTCACGTGATTACTTCTAGACTCATCTACGTTGCTGCAAATGGCATTGTGTCCTTTTTTCCCTTGGCTTCTCTTCTGCCTTAGCGGGGTCCATTTTCAACAATGTGATTCCCTGAGGGTTGTGGATTAGCTGACCTGGGCAGCCTTACCCTGCCGGCCCGCCCTCCCCAGGTGTGCCTCGTTGAGGTCAATATAAACAGAGCTCCAGGCAGCAATAGCCCCTGAAGCTGTGCCTGACTCCATATTCTCTGCCCCGTCAGCAGTCTCGGGGCTGTGCTGGTGGGAGGGAGTGAGGGGCCACAGCTTTGTGGGTGGCCCGGTGTGAGTGGGGTTCTGCTGGCCTTTCTGCAGGAGTTGCCAGGCTGCCGCCTGTAAAGAAGAGGATGTGTCACCCATACCTTCCGCTGGAATTTCTCTCCGGACAGAGTTGAGGAAGGAAAAAAGCAGTGGGGGCCGGGACAGGAGGGGTATCTCAGGCAGGGCAATGGAAAGCTTCTGGAAGAGCGCCAGGGTCCAGGACCACGCTGGCTGGCCTGCAGGCACCAAGTTGGCCTGCGTGCTGTCGCTGGTGTGGCTCCACGGTCCTTCCTCTAGGCTTTCAAGCCCTTGTACATATTCAGGTGTTTTACCTGGAAAGGGTGGGAACAGTTCAGCAGCAGCTGGCCTGGGGCTCAGCTCACGTTTACTCACAGATGCCTCGGCACGGTCCCCCAGCTTTGCAATGAGGACGCTCCTTGCGTGGGGGTTGGGTTGCTGGCTGTATGGGAGATGGTTCCCCACCTCTGACCAATTTCAGAATTGTTTACCACTGGAGCAAGTGCCGTGATAGGGTTTTCCTCTGTATAACTCGTGGGTTCACTTTTTTTTTCTTTTATGTTTCAAGTTAGATGTTATTCCTCTTTTATGTATTTATAGATATAAGCATGGAAATAATTCATTCCTATAAATACATCTGTGTGACGGGAAGAACTTTTTTCTGTTTTATTTTTAAATTTTATTTTTTAAAATTTTGAAATTTTATTTATTTTTTTATACAGCACGTTATTATTAGTTATGTATTTTATGCATATACATGTATACAGGTCAATCCCAAACTCCCAACTCATCCCACCACCACCACCCCATGGCTTCCCACACTTGGTGTCCATACGTTTGTTCTCTACCTCTGTGTCTCTATTTCTTCCCTGCAAACCAGTTCATCTGTACCATTTTTAGGCTCCACATATATGCATTAATATACAATATTTGTTTTCCTCTTTCTGACTTACTTCATTCTGTATGACAGTCTCTCGATCCATCGATGTCTCTACAAATGACCCAGTTTCATTCCTTTTTATGGCCGAGTCATATTCCATTTTATATATGTACCACATCTTTATCCATTCATCTGTCTGTGGGCATTTAGGTTGCTTCCATTACCTGCCTATTGTAAATAGTGCTGCAACGAACATTGTGGTGAATGTGCCTTTTTGAAATACGGTTTTCTCTGGGTATATGCCCAGAAGTGGGATTGCTGGATCAGATGGTAATTCTATTTCTAATTTTTTTAAGGAAACTCCATACTGTTCTCCATAGGGACTGTATCAATTTACATTCCCACCAATAGTGGAAGAGGGCTCCTTTTGTCCACACCCTCCCCAGAATTGGTTGTTTGTAGATTTTCTGATGATGCCGATTCTAACAGGTGTGAGGTGATACCTCATTGTAGTTTTGATTTGCATTTCTCTAATAATTAGTGCTGTTGAGCAGCTTTTCATGTGCGTCTTGGCCATCTCTGTGTCTCCTTTGAAGAAACGTCTCTTTAGATCTTCTGCCCATTTTTTTGGGTTGTTTGTTTTCTTAATATTAAGCTGCATGAGCTGTTTATATATATTGGAGATTACACCTCTGTCCATTGATTCGTCTGCAACGATTTTCGCCCATTCTGAGGGATGCCTTTTTCCATTCCCGTGTTTTTTAACAAAAAAGGAAAGAAAGGAAAAGAAGCAGAACACGAATGTGCGTAAAATATGCCTTTTGAAACGGTCGTTTTGAAATATGGACGTCCTTTGAAATTTTTGGTCGATATGTGACCCCAGGATTTGTTTTCAGGGCAGGTGTCATTTACAGGCCTGCAATGATTTTGAATATCAACTGACCATTAGCGTTGGGATTAAAGCTGCTGTTGTGTGAAACGGCCACAAGGTGGCAGCAGTTCACCCTTACCAAATCTGGTTACTAGGGCAAGAGAGCCTCAGTGGAAGTGGTGTTCTAGATAGGAGTTTAGAATGGAATGTGCCAGGAGAAAGCCCCTCACGTTTGTCTCACTACTTCTTGTTCGTGTTTTTAATTTAAGTTTTTATTTTTTATTACAGCAAGTTTGATTACAATGTTTGGCTTGTTGTAGGTGTGGAAGATGTGGTTCTTTTACACATATACAGATGACTGTTCTTCTTGGGATCCTTTTCCCATGTACGTTATGACAGAATGTTGAGTAGTCCTCTCTTCGTATTCTGTAGGTCTTTGGTGATTATATATGTCACCTGTGTTTGTATATGTCTGTTAACCCCGATATCGTAATGAAACCAATCCTCACACCTTTCCATTGGTGAACCATAAGTTTGTTTAATGAATCTGTGATTGCCCTTCTCCGTGGAAATATCTGCCCTGGTATCCATTTTTAGGTAACACCTATAAGTGATATGATATGATATGTGTCTTTCACTTTCTGACTTACTACAAGTCACGTGATGACTTCTAGACTCATCTACGGTGCTGCAAATGGCATTGTGTCCTTTTTTCCCTTGGCTTCTCTTCTGCCTTAGCGGGGTCCATTTTCAACAATGTGATTCCCTGAGGGTTGTGGATTAGCTGACCTGGGCAGCCTTACCCTGCCGGCCCGCCCTCCCCAGGTGTGCCTCGTTGAGGTCAATATAAACAGAGCTCCAGGCAGCAATAGCCCCTGAAGCTGTGCCTGACTCCATATTCTCTGCCCCGTCAGCAGTCTCGGGGCTGTGCTGGTGGGAGGGAGTGAGGGGCCACAGCTTTGTGGGTGGCCCGGTGTGAGTGGGGTTCTGCTGGCCTTTCTGCAGGAGTTGCCAGGCTGCCGCCTGTAAAGAAGAGGATGTGTCACCCATACCTTCCGCTGGAATTTCTCTCCGGACAGAGGTGAGGAAGGAAAAAAGCAGTGGGGGCCGGGACAGGAGGGGTATCTCAGGCAGGGCAATGGACAGCTTCTGGAAGAGCGCCAGGGTCCAGGACCACGCTGGCTGGCCTGCAGGCACCAAGTTGGCCTGCGTGCTGTCGCTGGTGTGGCTCCACGGTCCTTCCTCTAGGCTTTCAAGCCCTTGTACATATTCAGGTCTTTTACCTGGAAAGGGTGGGAACAGTTCAGCAGCAGCTGGCCTGGGGCTCAGCTCACGTTTACTCACAGATGCCTCGGCACGGTCCCCCAGCTTTGCAATGAGGACGCTCCTTGCGTGGGGGGTGGGTTGCTGGCTGTATGGGAGATGGTTCCCCACCTCTGACCAATTTCAGAATTGTTTACCACTGGAGCAAGTGCCGTGATAGGGTTTTCCTCTGTATAACTCGTGGGTTCACTTTTTTTTCTTTTATGTTTCAAGTTAGATGTTATTCCTCTTTTATGTATTTATAGATATAAGCATGGAAATAATTCATTCCTATAAATACATCTGTGTGACGGGAAGAACTTTTTTCTGTTTTATTTTTAAATTTTATTTTTTAAAATTTCGAAATTTTATTTATTTTTTTATACAGCACGTTATTATTAGTTATGTATTTTATGCATATACATGTATACAGGTCAATCCCAAACTCCCAACTCATCCCACCACCACCACCCCATGGCTTCCCACACTTGGTGTCCATACGTTTGTTCTCTACCTCTGTGTCTCTATTTCTTCCCTGCAAACCAGTTCATCTGTACCATTTTTAGGCTCCACATATATGCATTAATATACAATATTTGTTTTCCTCTTTCTGACTTACTTCATTCTGTATGACAGTCTCTCGATCCATCGATGTCTCTACAAATGACCCAGTTTCATTCCTTTTTATGGCCGAGTCATATTCCATTTTATATATGTACCACATCTTTATCCATTCATCTGTCTGTGGGCATTTAGGTTGCTTCCATTACCTGGCTATTGTAAATAGTGCTGCAACGAACATTGTGGTGAATGTGCCTTTTTGAAATACGGTTTTCTCTGGGTATATGCCCAGAAGTGGGATTGCTGGATCAGATGGTAATTCTATTTCTAATTTTTTTAAGGAAACTCCATACTGTTCTCCATAGGGACTGTATCAATTTACATTCCCACCAATAGTGGAAGAGGGCTCCTTTTGTCCACACCCTCCCCAGAATTGGTTGTTTGTAGATTTTCTGATGATGCCGATTCTAACAGGTGTGAGGTGATACCTCATTGTAGTTTTGATTTGCATTTCTCTAATAATTAGTGCTGTTGAGCAGCTTTTCATGTGCGTCTTGGCCATCTCTGTGTCTCCTTTGAAGAAACGTCTCTTTAGATCTTCTGCCCATTTTTTTGGGGTTGTTTGTTTTCTTAATATTAAGCTGCATGAGCTGTTTATATATATTGGAGATTAAACCTCTGTCCATTGATTCGTCTGCAACGATTTTCGCCCATTCTGAGGGATGCCTTTTTCCATTCCCGTGTTTTTTAACAAAAAAGGAAAGAAAGGAAAAGAAGCAGAACACGAATGTGCGTAAAATATGCCTTTTGAAATGGTGGTTTTGAAATATGGACGTCCTTTGAAATTTTTGGTCGATATGTGACCCCAGGATTTGTTTTCAGGGCAGGTGTCATTTACAGGCCTGCAATGATTTTGAATATCAACTGACCATTAGCGTTGGGATTAAAGCTGCTGTTGTGTGAAACGGCCACAAGGTGGCAGCAGTTCACCCTTACCAAATCTGGTTACTAGGGCAAGAGAGCCTCAGTGGAAGTGGTGTTCTAGATTGGAGTTTAGAATGGAATGTGCCAGGAGAAAGCCCCTCACGTTTGTCTCACTACTTCTTGTTCGTGTTTTTAATTTAATTTTTTTATTTTTTATTACAGCAAGTTTGATTACAATGTTTGGCTTGTTGTAGGTGTGGAAGATGTGGTTCTTTTACACATATACAGATGACTGTTCTTCTTGGGATCCTTTTCCCATGTACGTTATGACAGAATGTTGAGTAGTCCTCTCTTGGTATTCTGTAGGTCTTTGGTGATTATATATGTCACCTGTGTTTGTATATGTCTGTTAACCCCGATATCGTAATGAAACCAATCCTCACACCTTTCCATTGGTGAACCATAAGTTTGTTTAATGAATCTGTGATTGCCCTTCTCCGTGGAAATATCTGCCCTGGTATCCATTCTTAGGTAACACCTATAAGTGATATGATATGATATGTGTCTTTCACTTTCTGACTTACTACAAGTCACGTGATTACTTCTAGACTCATCTACGGTGCTGCAAATGGCATTGTGTCCTTTTTTCCCTTGGCTTCTCTTCTGCCTTAGCGGGGTCCATTTTCAACAATGTGATTCCCTGAGGGTTGTGGATTAGCTGACCTGGGCAGCCTTACCCTGCCGGCCCGCCCTCCCCAGGTGTGCCTCGTTGAGGTCAATATAAACAGAGCTCCAGGCAGCAATAGCCCCTGAAGCTGTGCCTGACTCCATATTCTCTGCCCCGTCAGTCTCGGGGCTGTGCTGGTGGGAGGGAGTGAGGGGCCACAGCTTTGTGGGTGGCCCGGTGTGAGTGGGGTTCAGCTGGCCTTTCTGCAGGAGTTGCCAGGCTGCCGCCTGTAAAGAAGAGGATGTGTCACCCATACCTTCCGCTGGAATTTCTCTCCGGACAGAGGTGAGGAAGGAAAAAAGCAGTGGGGGCCGGGACAGGACGGGTATCTCAGGCAGGGCAATGGAAAGCTTCTGGAAGAGCGCCAGGGTCCAGGACCATGCTGGCTGGCCTGCAGGCACCAAGTTGGCCTGCGTGCTGTCGCTGGTGTGGCTCCACGGTCCTTCCTCTAGGCTTTCAAGCCCTTGTACATATTCAGGTGTTTTACCTGGAAAGGGTGGGAACAGTTCAGCAGCAGCTGGCCTGGGGCTCAGCTCACGTTTACTCACAGATGCCTCGGCACGGTCCCCCAGCTTTGCAATGAGGATGCTCCTTGCGTGGGGGTTGGGTTGCTGGCTGTATGGGAGATGGTTCCCCACCTCTGACCAATTTCAGAATTGTTTACCACTGGAGCAAGTGCCGTGATAGGGTTTTCCTCTGTATAACTCGTGGGTTCACTTATTTTTTTCTTTTATGTTTCAAGTTAGATGTTATTCCTCTTTTATGTATTTATAGATATAAGCATGGAAATAATTCATTCCTATAAATACATCTGTGTGACGGGAAGAACTTTTTTCTGTTTTATTTTTAAATTTTATTTTTTAAAATTTTGAAATTTTATTTATTTTTTTATACAGCACGTTATTATTAGTTATGTATTTTATGCATATACATGTATACAGGTCAATCCCAAACTCCCAACTCATCCCACCACCACCACCCCATGGCTTCCCACACTTGGTGTCCATACGTTTGTTCTCTACCTCTGTGTCTCTATTTCTTCGCTGCAAACCAGTTCATCTGTACCATTTTTAGGCTCTACATATATGCATTAATATACAATATTTGTTTTCCTCTTTCTGACTTACTTCATTCTGTATGACAGTCTCTCGATCCATCGATGTCTCTACAAATGACCCAGTTTCATTCCTTTTTATGGCCGAGTAATATTCCATTTTATATATGTACCACATCTTTATCCATTCATCTGTCTGTGGGCATTTAGGTTGCTTCCATTACCTGGCTATTGTAAATAGTGCTGCAACGAACATTGTGGTGAATGTGCCTTTTTGAAATACGGTTTTCTCTGGGTATATGCCCAGAAGTGGGATTGCTGGATCAGATGGTAATTCTATTTCTAGTTTTTTTAAGGAAACTCCATACTGTTCTCCATAGTGACTGTATCAATTTACATTCCCACCAATAGTGGAAGAGGGCTCCTTTTGTCCACACCCTCCCCAGAATTGGTTGTTTGTAGATTTTCTGATGATGCCGATTCTAACAGGTGTGAGGTGATACCTCATTGTAGTTTTGATTTGCATTTCTCTAATAATTAGTGCTGTTGAGCAGCTTTTCATGTGCGTCTTGGCCATCTCTGTGTCTCCTTTGAAGAAACGTCTCTTTAGATCTTCTGCCCATTTTTTTTGGGTTGTTTGTTTTCTTAATATTAAGCTGCATGAGCTGTTTATATATATTGGAGATTAAACCTCTGTCCATTGATTCGTCTGCAACGATTTTCGCCCATTCTGAGGGATGCCTTTTTCCATTCCCGTGTTTTTTAACAAAAAAGGAAAGAAAGGAAAAGAAGCAGAACACGAATGTGCGTAAAATATGCCTTTTGAAACGGTCGTTTTGAAATATGGACGTCCTTTGAAATTTTTGGTCGATATGTGACCCCAGGATTTGTTTTCAGGGCAGGTGTCATTTACAGGCCTGCAATGATTTTGAATATCAACTGACCATTAGCGTTGGGATTAAAGCTGCTGTTGTGTGAAACGGCCACAAGGTGGCAGCAGTTCACCCTTACCTAATCTGGTTACTAGGGCAAGAGAGCCTCAGTGGAAGTGGTGTTCTAGATTGGAGTTTAGAATGGAATGTGCCAGGAGAAAGCCCCTCACGTTTGTCTCACTACTTCTTGTTCGTGTTTTTAATTTAAGTTTTTTTATTTTTTATTACAACAAGTTTGATTACAATGTTTGGCTTGTTGTAGGTGTGGAAGATGTGGTTCTTTTACACATATACAGATGACTGTTCTTCTTGGGATCCTTTTCCCATGTACGTTATGACAGAATGTTGAGTAGTCCTCTCTTGGTATTCTGTAGGTCTTTGGTGATTATATATGTCACCTGTGTTTGTATATGTCTGTTAACCCCGATATCGTAATGAAACCAATCCTCACACCTTTCCATTGGTGAACCATAAGTTTGTTTAATGAATCTGTGATTGCCCTTCTCCGTGGAAATATCTGCCCTGGTATCCATTTTTAGGTAACACCTATAAGTGATATGATATGATATGTGTCTTTCACTTTCTGACTTACTACAAGTCACGTGATTACTTCTAGACTCATCTACGGTGCTGCAAATGGCATTGTGTCCTTTTTTCCCTTGGCTTCTCTTCTGCCTTAGCGGGGTCCATTTTCAACAATGTGATTCCCTGAGGGTTGTGGATTAGCTGACCTGGGCAGCCTTACCCTGCCGGCCCGCCCTCCCCAGGTGTGCCTCGTTGAGGTCAATATAAACAGAGCCCCAGGCAGCAATAGCCCCTGAAGCTGTGCCTGACTCCATATTCTCTGCCCCGTCAGCAGACTCGGGGCTGTGCTGGTGGGAGGGAGTGAGGGGCCACAGCTTTGTGGGTGGCCCAGTGTGAGTGGGGTTCTGCTGGCCTTTCTGCAGGAGTTGCCAGGCTGCCGCCTGTAAAGAAGAGGATGTGTCACCCATACCTTCTGCTGGAATTTCTCTCCGGACAGAGGTGAGGAAGGAAAAAAGCAGTGGGGGCCGGGACAGGAGGGGTATCTCAGGCAGGGCAATGGAAAGCTTCTGGAAGAGCGCCAGGGTCCAGGACCACGCTGGCTGGCCTGCAGGCACCAAGTTGGCCTGCGTGCTGTCGCTGGTGTGGCTCCACGGTCCTTCCTCTAGTCTTTCAAGCCCTTGTACATATTCAGGTGTTTTACCTGGAAAGGGTGGGAACAGTTCAGCAGCAGCTGGCCTGGGGCTCAGCTCACGTTTACTCACAGATGCCTCGGCACGGTCCCCCAGCTTTGCAATGAGGACGCTCCTTGCGTGGGGGTTGGGTTGCTGGCTGTATGGGAGATGGTTCCCCACCTCTGACCAATTTCAGAATTGTTTACCACTGGAGCAAGTGCCGTGATAGGGTTTTCCTCTGTATAACTCGTGGGTTCACTTTTTTTTTCTTTTATGTTTCAAGTTAGATGTTATTCCTCTTTTATGTATTTATAGATATAAGCATGGAAATAATTCATTCCTATAAATACATCTGTGTGACGGGAAGAACTTTTTTCTGTTTTATTTTTAAATTTTATTTTTTAAAATTTTGAAATTTTATTTATTTTTTTATACAGCACGTTATTATTAGTTATGTATTTTATGCATATACATGTATACAGGTCAATCCCAAACTCCCAACTCATCCCACCACCACCACCCCATGGCTTCCCACACTTGGTGTCCATACGTTTGTTCTCTACCTCTGTGTCTCTATTTCTTCCCTGCAAACCAGTTCATCTGTACCATTTTTAGGCTCCACATATATGCATTAATATACAATATTTGTTTTCCTCTTTCTGACTTACTTCATTCTGTATGACAGTCTCTCGATCCATCGATGTCTCTACAAATGACCCAGTTTCATTCCTTTTTATGGCCGAGTCATATTCCATTTTATATATGTACCACATCTTTATCCATTCATCTGTCTGTGGGCATTTAGGTTGCTTCCATTACCTGGCTATTGTAAATAGTGCTGCAACGAACATTGTGGTGAATGTGCCTTTTTGATTTACGGTTTTCTCTGGGTATATGCCCAGAAGTGGGATTGCTGGATCAGATGGTAATTCTATTTCTAGTTTTTTTAAGGAAACTCCATACTGTTCTCCATAGGGACTGTATCAATTTACATTCCCACCAATAGTGGAAGAGGGCTCCTTTTGTCCACACCCTCCCCAGAATTGGTTGTTTGTAGATTTTCTGATGATGCCGATTCTAACAGGTGTGAGGTGATACCTCATTGTAGTTTTGATTTGCATTTCTCTAATAATTAGTGCTGTTGAGCAGCTTTTCATGTGCGTCTTGGCCATCTCTGTGTCTCCTTTGAAGAAACGTCTCTTTAGATCTTCTGCCCATTTTTTTTGGGTTGTTTGTTTTCTTAATATTAAGCTGCATGAGCTGTTTATATATATTGGAGATTAAACCTCTGTCCATTGATTCGTCTGCAACGATTTTCGCCCATTCTGAGGGATGCCTTTTTCCATTCCCGTGTTTTTTAACAAAAAAGGAAAGAAAGGAAAAGAAGCAGAACACTAATGTGCGTAAAATATGCCTTTTGAAACGGTGGTTTTGAAATATGGACGTCCTTTGAAATTTTTGGTCGATATGTGACCCCAGGATTTGTTTTCAGGGCAGGTGTCATTTACAGGCCTGCAATGATTTTGAATATCAACTGACCATTAGCGTTGGGATTAAAGCTGCTGTTGTGTGAAACGGCCACAAGGTGGCAGCAGTTCACCCTTACCAAATCTGGTTACTAGGGCAAGAGAGCCTCAGTGGAAGTGGTGTTCTAGATAGGAGTTTAGAATGGAATGTGCCAGGAGAAAGCCCCTCACGTTTGTCTCACTACTTCTTGTTCGTGTTTTTAATTTAAGTTTTTATTTTTTATTACAGCAAGTTTGATTACAATGTTTGGCTTGTTGTAGGTGTGGAAGATGTGGTTCTTTTACACATATACAGATGACTGTTCTTCTTGGGATCCTTTTCCCATGTACGTTATGACAGAATGTTGAGTAGTCCTCTCTTCGTATTCTGTAGGTCTTTGGTGATTATATATGTCACCTGTGTTTGTATATGTCTGTTAACCCCGATATCGTAATGAAACCAATCCTCACACCTTTCCATTGGTGAACCATAAGTTTGTTTAATGAATCTGTGATTGCCCTTCTCCGTGGAAATATCTGCCCTGGTATCCATTTTTAGGTAACACCTATAAGTGATATGATATGATATGTGTCTTTCACTTTCTGACTTACTACAAGTCACGTGATGACTTCTAGACTCATCTACGGTGCTGCAAATGGCATTGTGTCCTTTTTTCCCTTGGCTTCTCTTCTGCCTTAGCGGGGTCCATTTTCAACAATGTGATTCCCTGAGGGTTGTGGATTAGCTGACCTGGGCAGCCTTACCCTGCCGGCCCGCCCTCCCCAGGTGTGCCTCGTTGAGGTCAATATAAACAGAGCTCCAGGCAGCAATAGCCCCTGAAGCTGTGCCTGACTCCATATTCTCTGCCCCGTCAGCAGTCTCGGGGCTGTGCTGGTGGGAGGGAGTGAGGGGCCACAGCTTTGTGGGTGGCCCGGTGTGAGTGGGGTTCTGCTGGCCTTTCTGCAGGAGTTGCCAGGCTGCCGCCTGTAAAGAAGAGGATGTGTCACCCATACCTTCCGCTGGAATTTCTCTCCGGACAGAGGTGAGGAAGGAAAAAAGCAGTGGGGGCCGGGACAGGAGGGGTATCTCAGGCAGGGCAATGGACAGCTTCTGGAAGAGCGCCAGGGTCCAGGACCACGCTGGCTGGCCTGCAGGCACCAAGTTGGCCTGCGTGCTGTCGCTGGTGTGGCTCCACGGTCCTTCCTCTAGGCTTTCAAGCCCTTGTACATATTCAGGTCTTTTACCTGGAAAGGGTGGGAACAGTTCAGCAGCAGCTGGCCTGGGGCTCAGCTCACGTTTACTCACAGATGCCTCGGCACGGTCCCCCAGCTTTGCAATGAGGACGCTCCTTGCGTGGGGGGTGGGTTGCTGGCTGTATGGGAGATGGTTCCCCACCTCTGACCAATTTCAGAATTGTTTACCACTGGAGCAAGTGCCGTGATAGGGTTTTCCTCTGTATAACTCGTGGGTTCACTTTTTTTTCTTTTATGTTTCAAGTTAGATGTTATTCCTCTTTTATGTATTTATAGATATAAGCATGGAAATAATTCATTCCTATAAATACATCTGTGTGACGGGAAGAACTTTTTTCTGTTTTATTTTTAAATTTTATTTTTTAAAATTTCGAAATTTTATTTATTTTTTTATACAGCACGTTATTATTAGTTATGTATTTTATGCATATACATGTATACAGGTCAATCCCAAACTCCCAACTCATCCCACCACCACCACCCCATGGCTTCCCACACTTGGTGTCCATACGTTTGTTCTCTACCTCTGTGTCTCTATTTCTTCCCTGCAAACCAGTTCATCTGTACCATTTTTAGGCTCCACATATATGCATTAATATACAATATTTGTTTTCCTCTTTCTGACTTACTTCATTCTGTATGACAGTCTCTCGATCCATCGATGTCTCTACAAATGACCCAGTTTCATTCCTTTTTATGGCCGAGTCATATTCCATTTTATATATGTACCACATCTTTATCCATTCATCTGTCTGTGGGCATTTAGGTTGCTTCCATTACCTGGCTATTGTAAATAGTGCTGCAACGAACATTGTGGTGAATGTGCCTTTTTGAAATACGGTTTTCTCTGGGTATATGCCCAGAAGTGGGATTGCTGGATCAGATGGTAATTCTATTTCTAATTTTTTTAAGGAAACTCCATACTGTTCTCCATAGGGACTGTATCAATTTACATTCCCACCAATAGTGGAAGAGGGCTCCTTTTGTCCACACCCTCCCCAGAATTGGTTGTTTGTAGATTTTCTGATGATGCCGATTCTAACAGGTGTGAGGTGATACCTCATTGTAGTTTTGATTTGCATTTCTCTAATAATTAGTGCTGTTGAGCAGCTTTTCATGTGCGTCTTGGCCATCTCTGTGTCTCCTTTGAAGAAACGTCTCTTTAGATCTTCTGCCCATTTTTTTGGGGTTGTTTGTTTTCTTAATATTAAGCTGCATGAGCTGTTTATATATATTGGAGATTAAACCTCTGTCCATTGATTCGTCTGCAACGATTTTCGCCCATTCTGAGGGATGCCTTTTTCCATTCCCGTGTTTTTTAACAAAAAAGGAAAGAAAGGAAAAGAAGCAGAACACGAATGTGCGTAAAATATGCCTTTTGAAATGGTGGTTTTGAAATATGGACGTCCTTTGAAATTTTTGGTCGATATGTGACCCCAGGATTTGTTTTCAGGGCAGGTGTCATTTACAGGCCTGCAATGATTTTGAATATCAACTGACCATTAGCGTTGGGATTAA
Source organism: Mesoplodon mirus (assembly GCF_964341445.2). Lineage (NCBI taxonomy): Eukaryota > Metazoa > Chordata > Mammalia > Artiodactyla > Ziphiidae > Mesoplodon > Mesoplodon mirus. The sequence goes on along the minus strand of NW_028295743.1, from coordinate 1,075,329 downwards.
AGCTGCTGTTGTGTGAAACGGCCACAAGGTGGCAGCAGTTCACCCTTACCAAATCTGGTTACTAGGGCAAGAGAGCCTCAGTGGAAGTGGTGTTCTAGATTGGAGTTTAGAATGGAATGTGCCAGGAGAAAGCCCCTCACGTTTGTCTCACTACTTCTTGTTCGTGTTTTTAATTTAATTTTTTTATTTTTTATTACAGCAAGTTTGATTACAATGTTTGGCTTGTTGTAGGTGTGGAAGATGTGGTTCTTTTACACATATACAGATGACTGTTCTTCTTGGGATCCTTTTCCCATGTACGTTATGACAGAATGTTGAGTAGTCCTCTCTTGGTATTCTGTAGGTCTTTGGTGATTATATATGTCACCTGTGTTTGTATATGTCTGTTAACCCCGATATCGTAATGAAACCAATCCTCACACCTTTCCATTGGTGAACCATAAGTTTGTTTAATGAATCTGTGATTGCCCTTCTCCGTGGAAATATCTGCCCTGGTATCCATTCTTAGGTAACACCTATAAGTGATATGATATGATATGTGTCTTTCACTTTCTGACTTACTACAAGTCACGTGATTACTTCTAGACTCATCTACGGTGCTGCAAATGGCATTGTGTCCTTTTTTCCCTTGGCTTCTCTTCTGCCTTAGCGGGGTCCATTTTCAACAATGTGATTCCCTGAGGGTTGTGGATTAGCTGACCTGGGCAGCCTTACCCTGCCGGCCCGCCCTCCCCAGGTGTGCCTCGTTGAGGTCAATATAAACAGAGCTCCAGGCAGCAATAGCCCCTGAAGCTGTGCCTGACTCCATATTCTCTGCCCCGTCAGTCTCGGGGCTGTGCTGGTGGGAGGGAGTGAGGGGCCACAGCTTTGTGGGTGGCCCGGTGTGAGTGGGGTTCAGCTGGCCTTTCTGCAGGAGTTGCCAGGCTGCCGCCTGTAAAGAAGAGGATGTGTCACCCATACCTTCCGCTGGAATTTCTCTCCGGACAGAGGTGAGGAAGGAAAAAAGCAGTGGGGGCCGGGACAGGACGGGTATCTCAGGCAGGGCAATGGAAAGCTTCTGGAAGAGCGCCAGGGTCCAGGACCATGCTGGCTGGCCTGCAGGCACCAAGTTGGCCTGCGTGCTGTCGCTGGTGTGGCTCCACGGTCCTTCCTCTAGGCTTTCAAGCCCTTGTACATATTCAGGTGTTTTACCTGGAAAGGGTGGGAACAGTTCAGCAGCAGCTGGCCTGGGGCTCAGCTCACGTTTACTCACAGATGCCTCGGCACGGTCCCCCAGCTTTGCAATGAGGATGCTCCTTGCGTGGGGGTTGGGTTGCTGGCTGTATGGGAGATGGTTCCCCACCTCTGACCAATTTCAGAATTGTTTACCACTGGAGCAAGTGCCGTGATAGGGTTTTCCTCTGTATAACTCGTGGGTTCACTTATTTTTTTCTTTTATGTTTCAAGTTAGATGTTATTCCTCTTTTATGTATTTATAGATATAAGCATGGAAATAATTCATTCCTATAAATACATCTGTGTGACGGGAAGAACTTTTTTCTGTTTTATTTTTAAATTTTATTTTTTAAAATTTTGAAATTTTATTTATTTTTTTATACAGCACGTTATTATTAGTTATGTATTTTATGCATATACATGTATACAGGTCAATCCCAAACTCCCAACTCATCCCACCACCACCACCCCATGGCTTCCCACACTTGGTGTCCATACGTTTGTTCTCTACCTCTGTGTCTCTATTTCTTCGCTGCAAACCAGTTCATCTGTACCATTTTTAGGCTCTACATATATGCATTAATATACAATATTTGTTTTCCTCTTTCTGACTTACTTCATTCTGTATGACAGTCTCTCGATCCATCGATGTCTCTACAAATGACCCAGTTTCATTCCTTTTTATGGCCGAGTAATATTCCATTTTATATATGTACCACATCTTTATCCATTCATCTGTCTGTGGGCATTTAGGTTGCTTCCATTACCTGGCTATTGTAAATAGTGCTGCAACGAACATTGTGGTGAATGTGCCTTTTTGAAATACGGTTTTCTCTGGGTATATGCCCAGAAGTGGGATTGCTGGATCAGATGGTAATTCTATTTCTAGTTTTTTTAAGGAAACTCCATACTGTTCTCCATAGTGACTGTATCAATTTACATTCCCACCAATAGTGGAAGAGGGCTCCTTTTGTCCACACCCTCCCCAGAATTGGTTGTTTGTAGATTTTCTGATGATGCCGATTCTAACAGGTGTGAGGTGATACCTCATTGTAGTTTTGATTTGCATTTCTCTAATAATTAGTGCTGTTGAGCAGCTTTTCATGTGCGTCTTGGCCATCTCTGTGTCTCCTTTGAAGAAACGTCTCTTTAGATCTTCTGCCCATTTTTTTTGGGTTGTTTGTTTTCTTAATATTAAGCTGCATGAGCTGTTTATATATATTGGAGATTAAACCTCTGTCCATTGATTCGTCTGCAACGATTTTCGCCCATTCTGAGGGATGCCTTTTTCCATTCCCGTGTTTTTTAACAAAAAAGGAAAGAAAGGAAAAGAAGCAGAACACGAATGTGCGTAAAATATGCCTTTTGAAACGGTCGTTTTGAAATATGGACGTCCTTTGAAATTTTTGGTCGATATGTGACCCCAGGATTTGTTTTCAGGGCAGGTGTCATTTACAGGCCTGCAATGATTTTGAATATCAACTGACCATTAGCGTTGGGATTAAAGCTGCTGTTGTGTGAAACGGCCACAAGGTGGCAGCAGTTCACCCTTACCTAATCTGGTTACTAGGGCAAGAGAGCCTCAGTGGAAGTGGTGTTCTAGATTGGAGTTTAGAATGGAATGTGCCAGGAGAAAGCCCCTCACGTTTGTCTCACTACTTCTTGTTCGTGTTTTTAATTTAAGTTTTTTTATTTTTTATTACAACAAGTTTGATTACAATGTTTGGCTTGTTGTAGGTGTGGAAGATGTGGTTCTTTTACACATATACAGATGACTGTTCTTCTTGGGATCCTTTTCCCATGTACGTTATGACAGAATGTTGAGTAGTCCTCTCTTGGTATTCTGTAGGTCTTTGGTGATTATATATGTCACCTGTGTTTGTATATGTCTGTTAACCCCGATATCGTAATGAAACCAATCCTCACACCTTTCCATTGGTGAACCATAAGTTTGTTTAATGAATCTGTGATTGCCCTTCTCCGTGGAAATATCTGCCCTGGTATCCATTTTTAGGTAACACCTATAAGTGATATGATATGATATGTGTCTTTCACTTTCTGACTTACTACAAGTCACGTGATTACTTCTAGACTCATCTACGGTGCTGCAAATGGCATTGTGTCCTTTTTTCCCTTGGCTTCTCTTCTGCCTTAGCGGGGTCCATTTTCAACAATGTGATTCCCTGAGGGTTGTGGATTAGCTGACCTGGGCAGCCTTACCCTGCCGGCCCGCCCTCCCCAGGTGTGCCTCGTTGAGGTCAATATAAACAGAGCCCCAGGCAGCAATAGCCCCTGAAGCTGTGCCTGACTCCATATTCTCTGCCCCGTCAGCAGACTCGGGGCTGTGCTGGTGGGAGGGAGTGAGGGGCCACAGCTTTGTGGGTGGCCCAGTGTGAGTGGGGTTCTGCTGGCCTTTCTGCAGGAGTTGCCAGGCTGCCGCCTGTAAAGAAGAGGATGTGTCACCCATACCTTCTGCTGGAATTTCTCTCCGGACAGAGGTGAGGAAGGAAAAAAGCAGTGGGGGCCGGGACAGGAGGGGTATCTCAGGCAGGGCAATGGAAAGCTTCTGGAAGAGCGCCAGGGTCCAGGACCACGCTGGCTGGCCTGCAGGCACCAAGTTGGCCTGCGTGCTGTCGCTGGTGTGGCTCCACGGTCCTTCCTCTAGTCTTTCAAGCCCTTGTACATATTCAGGTGTTTTACCTGGAAAGGGTGGGAACAGTTCAGCAGCAGCTGGCCTGGGGCTCAGCTCACGTTTACTCACAGATGCCTCGGCACGGTCCCCCAGCTTTGCAATGAGGACGCTCCTTGCGTGGGGGTTGGGTTGCTGGCTGTATGGGAGATGGTTCCCCACCTCTGACCAATTTCAGAATTGTTTACCACTGGAGCAAGTGCCGTGATAGGGTTTTCCTCTGTATAACTCGTGGGTTCACTTTTTTTTTCTTTTATGTTTCAAGTTAGATGTTATTCCTCTTTTATGTATTTATAGATATAAGCATGGAAATAATTCATTCCTATAAATACATCTGTGTGACGGGAAGAACTTTTTTCTGTTTTATTTTTAAATTTTATTTTTTAAAATTTTGAAATTTTATTTATTTTTTTATACAGCACGTTATTATTAGTTATGTATTTTATGCATATACATGTATACAGGTCAATCCCAAACTCCCAACTCATCCCACCACCACCACCCCATGGCTTCCCACACTTGGTGTCCATACGTTTGTTCTCTACCTCTGTGTCTCTATTTCTTCCCTGCAAACCAGTTCATCTGTACCATTTTTAGGCTCCACATATATGCATTAATATACAATATTTGTTTTCCTCTTTCTGACTTACTTCATTCTGTATGACAGTCTCTCGATCCATCGATGTCTCTACAAATGACCCAGTTTCATTCCTTTTTATGGCCGAGTCATATTCCATTTTATATATGTACCACATCTTTATCCATTCATCTGTCTGTGGGCATTTAGGTTGCTTCCATTACCTGGCTATTGTAAATAGTGCTGCAACGAACATTGTGGTGAATGTGCCTTTTTGAAATACGGTTTAATCTGGGTATATGCCCAGAAGTGGGATTGCTGGATCAGATGGTAATTCTATTTCTAGTTATTTTAAGGAAACTCCATACTGTTCTCCATAGGGACTGTATCAATTTACATTCCCACCAATAGTGGAAGAGGGCTCCTTTTGTCCACACCCTCCCCAGAATTGGTTGTTTGTAGATTTTCTGATGATGCCGATTCTAACAGGTGTGAGGTGATACCTCATTGTAGTTTTGATTTGCATTTCTCTAATAATTAGTGCTGTTGAGCAGCTTTTCATGTGCGTCTTGGCCATCTCTGTGTCTCCTTTGAAGAAACGTCTCTTTAGATCTTCTGCCCATTTTTTTTGGGTTGTTTGTTTTCTTAATATTAAGCTGCATGAGCTGTTTATATATATTGGAGATTAAACCTCTGTCCATTGATTCGTCTGCAACGATTTTCGCCCATTCTGAGGGATGCCTTTTTCCATTCCCGTGTTTTTTAACAAAAAAGGAAAGAAAGGAAAAGAAGCAGAACACTAATGTGCGTAAAATATGCCTTTTGAAACGGTCGTTTTCAAATATGGACGTCCTTTGAATTTTTTGGTCGATATGTGACCCCAGGATTTGTTTTCAGGGCAGGTGTCATTTACAGGCCTGCAATGATTTTGAATATCAACTGACCATTAGCGTTGGGATTAAAGCTGCTGTTGTGTTAAACGGCCACAAGGTGGCAGCAGTTCACCCTTACCAAATCTGGTTACTAGGGCAAGAGAGCCTCAGTGGAAGTGGTGTTCTAGATTGGAGTTTAGAATGGAATGTGCCAGGAGAAAGCCCCTCACGTTTGTCTCACTACTTCTTGTTCGTGTTTTTAATTTAATTTTTTTATTTTTTATTACAGCAAGTTTGATTACAATGTTTGGCTTGTTGTAGGTGTGGAAGATGTGGTTCTTTTACACATATACAGATGACTGTTCTTCTTGGGATCCTTTTCCCATGTACGTTATGACAGAAGGTTGAGTAGTCCTCCCTTGGTATTCTGTAGGTCTTTGGTGATTATATATGTCACCTGTGTTTGTATATGTCTGTTAACCCCGATATCGTAATGAAACCAATCCTCACACCTTTCCATTGGTGAACCATAAGTTTGTTTAATGAATCTGTGATTGCCCTTCTCCGTGGAAATATCTGCCCTGGTATCCATTTTTAGGTAACACCTATAAGTGATATGATATGATATGTGTCTTTCACTTTCTGACTTACTACAAGTCACGTGATTACTTCTAGACTCATCTACGGTGCTGCAAATGGCATTGTGTCCTTTTTTCCCTTGGCTTCTCTTCTGCCTTAGCGGGGTCCATTTTCAACAATGTGATTCCCTGAGGGTTGTGGATTAGCTGACCTGGGCAGCCTTACCCTGCCGGCCCGCCCTCCCCAGGTGTGCCTCGTTGAGGTCAATATAAACAGAGCTCCAGGCAGCAATAGCCCCTGAAGCTGTGCCTGACTCCATATTCTCTGCCCCGTCAGTCTCGGGGCTGTGCTGGTGGGAGGGAGTGAGGGGCCACAGCTTTGTGGGTGGCCCGGTGTGAGTGGGGTTCAGCTGGCCTTTCTGCAGGAGTTGCCAGGCTGCCGCCTGTAAAGAAGAGGATGTGTCACCCATACCTTCCGCTGGAATTTCTCTCTGGACAGAGGTGAGGAAGGAAAAAAGCAGTGGGGGCCGGGACAGGACGGGTATCTCAGGCAGGGCAATGGAAAGCTTCTGGAAGAGCGCCAGGGTCCAGGACCATGCTGGCTGGCCTGCAGGCACCAAGTTGGCCTGCGTGCTGTCGCTGGTGTGGCTCCACGGTCCTTCCTCTAGGCTTTCAAGCCCTTGTACATATTCAGGTGTTTTACCTGGAAAGGGTGGGAACAGTTCAGCAGCAGCTGGCCTGGGGCTCAGCTCACGTTTACTCACAGATGCCTCGGCACGGTCCCCCAGCTTTGCAATGAGGATGCTCCTTGCGTGGGGGTTGGGTTGCTGGCTGTATGGGAGATGGTTCCCCACCTCTGACCAATTTCAGAATTGTTTACCACTGGAGCAAGTGCCGTGATAGGGTTTTCCTCTGTATAACTCGTGGGTTCACTTTTTTTTTTCTTTTATGTTTCAAGTTAGATGTTATTCCTCTTTTATGTATTTATAGATATAAGCATGGAAATAATTCATTCCTATAAATACATCTGTGTGACGGGAAGAACTTTTTTCTGTTTTATTTTTAAATTTTATTTTTTAAAATTTTGAAATTTTATTTATTTTTTTATACAGCACGTTATTATTAGTTATGTATTTTATGCATATACATGTATACAGGTCAATCCCAAACTCCCAACTCATCCCACCACCACCACCCCATGGCTTCCCACACTTGGTGTCCATATGTTTGTTCTCTACCTCTGTGTCTCTATTTCTTCCCTGGAAACCAGTTCATCTGTACCATTTTTAGGCTCCACATATATGCATTAATATACAATATTTGTTTTCCTCTTTCTGACTTACTTCATTCTGTATGACAGTCTCTCGATCCATCGATGTCTCTACAAATGACCCAGTTTCATTCCTTTTTATGGCCGAGTCATATTCCATTTTATATATGTACCACATCTTTATCCATTCATCTGTCTGTGGGCATTTAGGTTGCTTCCATTACCTGGCTATTGTAAATAGTGCTGCAACGAACATTGTGGTGAATGTGCCTTTTTGAAATACGGTTTTCTCTGGGTATATGCCCAGAAGTGGGATTGCTGGATCAGATGGTAATTCTATTTCTAGTTATTTTAAGGAAACTCCATACTGTTCTCCATAGGGACTGTATCAATTTACATTCCCACCAATAGTGGAAGAGGGCTCCTTTTGTCCACACCCTCCCCAGAATTGGTTGTTTGTAGATTTTCTGATGATGCCGATTCTAACAGGTGTGAGGTGATACCTCATTGTAGTTTTGATTTGCATTTCTCTAATAATTAGTGCTGTTGAGCAGCTTTTCATGTGCGTCTTGGCCATCTCTGTGTCTCCTTTGAAGAAACGTCTCTTTAGATCTTCTGCCCATTTTTTTTGGGTTGTTTGTTTTCTTAATATTAAGCTGCATGAGCTGTTTATATATATTGGAGATTAAACCTCTGTCCATTGATTCGTCTGCAACGATTTTCGCCCATTCTGAGGGATGCCTTTTTCCATTCCCGTGTTTTTTAACAAAAAAGGAAAGAAAGGAAAAGAAGCAGAACACTAATGTGCGTAAAATATGCCTTTTGAAACGGTCGTTTTCAAATATGGACGTCCTTTGAATTTTTTGGTCGATATGTGACCCCAGGATTTGTTTTCAGGGCAGGTGTCATTTACAGGCCTGCAATGATTTTGAATATCAACTGACCATTAGCGTTGGGATTAAAGCTGCTGTTGTGTTAAACGGCCACAAGGTGGCAGCAGTTCACCCTTACCAAATCTGGTTACTAGGGCAAGAGAGCCTCAGTGGAAGTGGTGTTCTAGATTGGAGTTTAGAATGGAATGTGCCAGGAGAAAGCCCCTCACGTTTGTCTCACTACTTCTTGTTCGTGTTTTTAATTTAATTTTTTTATTTTTTATTACAGCAAGTTTGATTACAATGTTTGGCTTGTTGTAGGTGTGGAAGATGTGGTTCTTTTACACATATACAGATGACTGTTCTTCTTGGGATCCTTTTCCCATGTACGTTATGACAGAAGGTTGAGTAGTCCTCCCTTGGTATTCTGTAGGTCTTTGGTGATTATATATGTCACCTGTGTTTGTATATGTCTGTTAACCCCGATATCGTAATGAAACCAATCCTCACACCTTTCCATTGGTGAACCATAAGTTTGTTTAATGAATCTGTGATTGCCCTTCTACGTGGAAATATCTGCCCTGGTATCCATTTTTAGGTAACACCTATAAGTGATATGATATGGTATGTGTCTTTCACTTTCTGACTTACTACAAGTCACGTGATTACTTCTAGACTCATCTACGGTGCTGCAAATGGCATTGTGTCCTTTTTTCCCTTGGCTTCTCTTCTGCCTTAGCGGGGTCCATTTTCAACAATGTGATTCCCTGAGGGTTGTGGATTAGCTGACCTGGGCAGCCTTACCCTGCCGGCCCGCCCTCCCCAGGTGTGCCTCGTTGAGGTCAATATAAACAGAGCTCCAGGCAGCAATAGCCGCTGAAGCTGTGCCTGACTCCATATTCTCTGCCCCGTCAGCAGTCTCGGGGCTGTGCTGGTGGGAGGGAGTGAGGGGCCACAGCTTTGTGGGTGGCCCGGTGTGAGTGGGGCTCTGCTGGCCTTTCTGCAGGAGTTGCCAGGCTGCCGCCTGTAAAGAAGAGGATGTGTCACCCATACCTTCCGCTGGAATTTCTCTCCGGACAGAGGTGAGGAAGGAAAAAAGCAGTGGGGGCCAGGACAGGAGGGGTATCTCAGGCAGGGCAATGGAAAGCTTCTGGAAGAGCGCCAGGGTCCAGGACCACGCTGGCTGGCCTGCAGGCACCAAGTTGGCCTGCGTGCTGTCGCTGGTGTGGCTCCACGGTCCTTCCTCTAGGCTTTCAAGCCCTTGTACATATTCAGGTGTTTTACCTGGAAAGGGTGGGAACAGTTCAGCAGCAGCTGGCCTGGGGCTCAGCTCACGTTTACTCACAGATGCCTCGGCACGGTCCCCCAGCTTTGCAATGAGGACGCTCCTTGCGTGGGGGTTGGGTTGCTGGCTGTATGGGAGATGGTTCCCCACCTCTGACCAATTTCAGAATTGTTTACCACTGGAGCAAGTGCCGTGATAGGGTTTTCCTCTGTATAACTCGTGGGTTCACTTTTTTTTTCTTTTATGTTTCAAGTTAGATGTTATTCCTCTTTTATGTATTTATAGATATAAGCATGGAAATAATTCATTCCTATAAATACATCTGTGTGACGGGAAGAACTTTTTTCTGTTTTATTTTTAAATTTTATTTTTTAAAATTTTGAAATTTTATTTATTTTTTTATACAGCACGTTATTATTAGTTATGTATTTTATGCATATACATGTATACAGGTCAATCCCAAACTCCCAACTCATCCCACCACCACCACCCCATGGCTTCCCACACTTGGTGTCCATACGTTTGTTCTCTACCTCTGTGTCTCTATTTCTTCCCTGCAAACCAGTTCATCTGTACCATTTTTAGGCTCCACATATATGCATTAATATACAATATGTGTTTTCCTCTTTCTGACTTACTTCATTCTGTATGACAGTCTCTCGATCCATCGATGTCTCTACAAATGACCCAGTTTCATTCCTTTTTATGGCCGAGTCATATTCCATTTTATATATGTACCACATCTTTATCCATTCATCTGTCTGTGGGCATTTAGGTTGCTTCCATTACCTGGCTATTGTAAATAGTGCTGCAACGAACATTGTGGTGAATGTGCCTTTTTGAAATACGGTTTTCTCTGGGTATATGCCCAGAAGTGGGATTGCTGGATCAGATGGTAATTCTATTTCTAGTTTTTTTAAGGAAACTCCATACTGTTCTCCATAGTGACTCTATCAATTTACATTCCCACCAATAGTGGAAGAGGGCTCCTTTTGTCCACACCCTCCCCAGAATTGGTTGTTTGTAGATTTTCTGATGATGCCGATTCTAACAGGTGTGAGGTGATACCTCATTGTAGTTTTGATTTGCATTTCTCTAATAATTAGTGCTGTTGAGCAGCTTTTCATGTGCGTCTTGGCCATCTCTGTGTCTCCTTTGAAGAAACGTCTCTTTAGATCTTCTGCCCATTTTTTTTGGGTTGTTTGTTTTCTTAATATTAAGCTGCATGAGCTGTTTATATATATTGGAGATTAAACCTCTGTCCATTGATTCGTCTGCAACGATTTTCGCCCATTCTGAGGGATGCCTTTTTCCATTCCCGTGTTTTTTAACAAAAAAGGAAAGAAAGGAAAAGAAGCAGAACACGAATGTGCGTAAAATATGCCTTTTGAAACGGTCGTTTTGAAATATGGACGTCCTTTGAATTTTTTGGTCGATATGTGACCCCAGGATTTGTTTTCAGGGCAGGTGTCATTTACAGGCCTGCAATGATTTTGAATATCAACTGACCATTAGCGTTGGGATTAAAGCTGCTGTTGTGTGAAACGGCCACAAGGTGGCAGCAGTTCACCCTTACCAAATCTGGTTACTAGGGCAAGAGAGCCTCAGTGGAAGTGGTGTTCTAGATTGGAGTTTAGAATGGAATGTACCAGGAGAAAGCCCCTCACGTTTGTCTCACTACTTCTTGTTCGTGTTTTTAATTTAAGTTTTTATTTTTTATTACAGCAAGTTTGATTACAATGTTTGGCTTGTTGTAGGTGTGGAAGATGTGGTTCTTTTACACATATACAGATGACTGTTCTTCTTGGGATCCTTTTCCCATGTACGTTATGACAGAATGTTGAGTAGTCCTCTCTTGGTATTCTGTAGGTCTTTGGTGATTATATATGTCACCTGTGTTTGTATATGTCTGTTAACCCCGATATCGTAATGAAACCAATCCTCACACCTTTCCATTGGTGAACCATAAGTTTGTTTAATGAATCTGTGATTGCCCTTCTCCGTGGAAATATCTGCCCTGGTATCCATTTTTAGGTAACACCTATAAGTGATATGATATGATATGTGTCTTTCACTTTCTGACTTACTACAAGTCACGTGATTACTTCTAGACTCATCTACGGTGCTGCAAATGGCATTGTGTCCTTTTTTCCCTTGGCTTCTCTTCTGCCTTAGCGGGGTCCATTTTCAACAATGTGATTCCCTGAGGGTTGTGGATTAGCTGACCTGGGCAGCCTTACCCTGCCGGCCCGCCCTCCCCAGGTGTGCCTCGTTGAGGTCAATATAAACAGAGCTCCAGGCAGCAATAGCCCCTGAAGCTGTGCCTGACTCCATATTCTCTGCCCCGTCAGCAGTCTCGGGGCTGTGCTGGTGGGAGGGAGTGAGGGGCCACAGCTTTGTGGGTGGCCCGGTGTGAGTGGGGTTCTGCTGGCCTTTCTGCAGGAGTTGCCAGGCTGCCGCCTGTAAAGAAGAGGATGTGTCACCCATACCTTCCGCTGGAATTTCTCTCCGGACAGAGGTGAGGAAGGAAAAAAGCAGTGGGGGCCGGGACAGGAGGGGTATCTCAGGCAGGGCAATGGAAAGCTTCTGGAAGAGCGCCAGGGTCCAGGACCACGCTGGCTGGCCTGCAGGCACCAAGTTGGCCTGCGTGCTGTCGCTGGTGTGGCTCCACGGTCCTTCCTCTAGGCTTTCAAGCCCTTGTACATATTCAGGTGTTTTACCTGGAAAGGGTGGGAACAGTTCAGCAGCAGCTGGCCTGGGGCTCAGCTCACGTTTACTCACAGATGCCTCGGCACGGTCCCCCAGCTTTGCAATGAGGACGCTCCTTGCGTGGGGGTTGGGTTGCTGGCTGTATGGGAGATGGTTCCCCACCTCTGACCAATTTCAGAATTGTTTACCACTGGAGCAAGTGCCGTGATAGGGTTTTCCTCTGTATAACTCGTGGGTTCACTTTTTTTTTCTTTTATGTTTCAAGTTAGATGTTATTCCTCTTTTATGTATTTATAGATATAAGCATGGAAATAATTCATTCCTATAAATACATCTGTGTGACGGGAAGAACTTTTTTCTGTTTTATTTTTAAATTTTATTTTTTAAAATTTCGAAATTTTATTTATTTTTTTATACAGCACGTTATTATTAGTTATGTATTTTATGCATATACATGTATACAGGTCAATCCCAAACTCCCAACTCATCCCACCACCACCACCCCATGGCTTCCCACACTTGGTGTCCATACGTTTGTTCTCTACCTCTGTGTCTCTATTTCTTCCCTGCAAACCAGTTCATCTGTACCATTTTTAGGCTCCACATATATGCATTAATATACAATATTTGTTTTCCTCTTTCTGACTTACTTCATTCTGTATGACAGTCTCTCGATCCATCGATGTCTCTACAAATGACCCAGTTTCATTCCTTTTTATGGCCGAGTCATATTCCATTTTATATATGTACCACATCTTTATCCATTCATCTGTCTGTGGGCATTTAGGTTGCTTCCATTACCTGGCTATTGTAAATAGTGCTGCAACGAACATTGTGGTGAATGTGCCTTTTTGAAATACGGTTTTCTCTGGGTATATGCCCAGAAGTGGGATTGCTGGATCAGATGGTAATTCTATTTCTAGTTATTTTAAGGAAACTCCATACTGTTCTCCATAGGGACTGTATCAATTTACATTCCCACCAATAGTGGAAGAGGGCTCCTTTTGTCCACACCCTCCCCAGAATTGGTTGTTTGTAGATTTTCTGATGATGCCGATTCTAACAGGTGTGAGGTGATACCTCATTGTAGTTTTGATTTGCATTTCTCTAATAATTAGTGCTGTTGAGCAGCTTTTCATGTGCGTCTTGGCCATCTCTGTGTCTCCTTTGAAGAAACGTCTCTTTAGATCTTCTGCCCATTTTTTTGGGGTTGTTTGTTTTTTTAATATTAAGCTGCATGAGCTGTTTATATATATTGGAGATTAAACCTCTGTCCATTGATTCGTCTGCAACGATTTTCGCCCATTCTGAGGGATGCCTTTTTCCATTCCCGTGTTTTTTAACAAAAAAGGAAAGAAAGGAAAAGAAGCAGAACACGAATGTGCGTAAAATATGCCTTTTGAAACGGTGGTTTTGAAATATGGACGTCCTTTGAAATTTTTGGTCGATATGTGACCCCAGGATTTGTTTTCAGGGCAGGTGTCATTTACAGGCCTGCAATGATTTTGAATATCAACTGACCATTAGCGTTGGGATTAAAGCTGCTGTTGTGTGAAACGGCCACAAGGTGGCAGCAGTTCACCCTTACCAAATCTGGTTACTAGGGCAAGAGAGCCTCAGTGGAAGTGGTGTTCTAGATTGGAGTTTAGAATGGAATGTACCAGGAGAAAGCCCCTCACGTTTGTCTCACTACTTCTTGTTCGTGTTTTTAATTTAAGTTTTTATTTTTTATTACAGCAAGTTTGATTACAATGTTTGGCTTGTTGTAGGTGTGGAAGATGTGGTTCTTTTACACATATACAGATGACTGTTCTTCTTGGGATCCTTTTCCCATGTACGTTATGACAGAATGTTGAGTAGTCCTCTCTTGGTATTCTGTAGGTCTTTGGTGATTATATATGTCACCTGTGTTTGTATATGTCTGTTAACCCCGATATCGTAATGAAACCAATCCTCACACCTTTCCATTGGTGAACCATAAGTTTGTTTAATGAATCTGTGATTGCCCTTCTCCGTGGAAATATCTGCCCTGGTATCCATTTTTAGGTAACACCTATAAGTGATATGATATGATATGTGTCTTTCACTTTCTGACTTACTACAAGTCACGTGATTACTTCTAGACTCATCTACGGTGCTGCAAATGGCATTGTGTCCTTTTTTCCCTTGGCTTCTCTTCTGCCTTAGCGGGGTCCATTTTCAACAATGTGATTCCCTGAGGGTTGTGGATTAGCTGACCTGGGCAGCCTTACCCTGCCGGCCCGCCCTCCCCAGGTGTGCCTCGTTGAGGTCAATATAAACAGAGCTCCAGGCAGCAATAGCCCCTGAAGCTGTGCCTGACTCCATATTCTCTGCCCCGTCAGCAGTCTCGGGGCTGTGCTGGTGGGAGGGAGTGAGGGGCCACAGCTTTGTGGGTGGCCCGGTGTGAGTGGGGTTCTGCTGGCCTTTCTGCAGGAGTTGCCAGGCTGCCGCCTGTAAAGAAGAGGATGTGTCACCCATACCTTCTGCTGGAATTTCTCTCCGGACAGAGGTGAGGAAGGAAAAAAGCAGTGGGGGCCGGGACAGGAGGGGTATCTCAGGCAGGGCAATGGAAAGCTTCTGGAAGAGCGCCAGGGTCCAGGACCACGCTGGCTGGCCTGCAGGCACCAAGTTGGCCTGCGTGCTGTCGCTGGTGTGGCTCCACGGTCCTTCCTCTAGGCTTTCAAGCCCTTGTACATATTCAGGTGTTTTACCTGGAAAGGGTGGGAACAGTTCAGCAGCAGCTGGCCTGGGGCTCAGCTCACGTTTACTCACAGATGCCTCGGCACGGTCCCCCAGCTTTGCAATGAGGACGCTCCTTGCGTGGGGGTTGGGTTGCTGGCTGTATGGGAGATGGTTCCCCACCTCTGACCAATTTCAGAATTGTTTACCACTGGAGCAAGTGCTGTGATAGGGTTTTCCTCTGTATAACTCGTGGGTTCACTTTTTTTTTCTTTTATGTTTCAAGTTAGATGTTATTCCTCTTTTATGTATTTATAGATATAAGCATGGAAATAATTCATTCCTATAAATACATCTGTGTGACGGGAAGAACTTTTTTCTGTTTTATTTTTAAATTTTATTTTTTAAAATTTCGAAATTTTATTTATTTTTTTATACAGCACGTTATTATTAGTTATGTATTTTATGCATATACATGTATACAGGTCAATCCCAAACTCCCAACTCATCCCACCACCACCACCCCATGGCTTCCCACACTTGGTGTCCATACGTTTGTTCTCTACCTCTGTGTCTCTATTTCTTCCCTGCAAACCAGTTCATCTGTACCATTTTTAGGCTCCACATATATGCATTAATATACAATATTTGTTTTCCTCTTTCTGACTTACTTCATTCTGTATGACAGTCTCTCGATCCATCGATGTCTCTACAAATGACCCAGTTTCATTCCTTTTTATGGCCGAGTCATATTCCATTTTATATATGTACCACATCTTTATCCATTCATCTGTCTGTGGGCATTTAGGTTGCTTCCATTACCTGCCTATTGTAAATAGTGCTGCAACGAACATTGTGGTGAATGTGCCTTTTTGAAATACGGTTTTCTCTGGGTATATGCCCAGAAGTGGGATTGCTGGATCAGATGGTAATTCTATTTCTAGTTATTTTAAGGAAACTCCATACTGTTCTCCATAGGGACTGTATCAATTTACATTCCCACCAATAGTGGAAGAGGGCTCCTTTTGTCCACACCCTCCCCAGAATTGGTTGTTTGTAGATTTTCTGATGATGCCGATTCTAACAGGTGTGAGGTGATACCTCATTGTAGTTTTGATTTGCATTTCTCTAATAATTAGTGCTGTTGAGCAGCTTTTCATGTGCGTCTTGGCCATCTCTGTGTCTCCTTTGAAGAAACGTCTCTTTAGATCTTCTGCCCATTTTTTTGGGTTGTTTGTTTTTTTAATATTAAGCTGCATGAGCTGTTTATATATATTGGAGATTAAACCTCTGTCCATTGATTCGTCTGCAACGATTTTCGCCCATTCTGAGGGATGCCTTTTTCCATTCCCGTGTTTTTTAACAAAAAAGGAAAGAAAGGAAAAGAAGCAGAACACTAATGTGCGTAAAATATGCCTTTTGAAACGGTGGTTTTGAAATATGGACGTCCTTTGAAATTTTTGGTCGATATGTGACCCCAGGATTTGTTTTCAGGGCAGGTGTCATTTACAGGCCTGCAATGATTTTGAATATCAACTGACCATTAGCGTTGGGATTAAAGCTGCTGTTGTGTGAAACGGCCACAAGGTGGCAGCAGTTCACCCTTACCAAATCTGGTTACTAGGGCAAGAGAGCCTCAGTGGAAGTGGTGTTCTAGATTGGAGTTTAGAATGGAATGTGCCAGGAGAAAGCCCCTCACGTTTGTCTCACTACTTCTTGTTCGTGTTTTTAATTTAAGTTTTTATTTTTTATTACAGCAAGTTTGATTACAATGTTTGGCTTGTTGTAGGTGTGGAAGATGTGGTTCTTTTACACATATACAGATGACTGTTCTTCTTGGGATCCTTTTCCCATGTACGTTATGACAGAATGTTGAGTAGTCCTCTCTTGGTATTCTGTAGGTCTTTGGTGATTATATATGTCACCTGTGTTTGTATATGTCTGTTAACCCCGATATCGTAATGAAACCAATCCTCACACCTTTCCATTGGTGAACCATAAGTTTGTTTAATGAATCTGTGATTGCCCTTCTCCGTGGAAATATCTGCCCTGGTATCCATTTTTAGGTAACACCTATAAGTGATATGATATGATATGTGTCTTTCACTTTCTGACTTACTACAAGTCACGTGATTACTTCTAGACTCATCTACGGTGCTGCAAATGGCATTGTGTCCTTTTTTCCCTTGGCTTCTCTTCTGCCTTAGCGGGGTCCATTTTCAACAATGTGATTCCCTGAGGGTTGTGGATTAGCTGACCTGGGCAGCCTTACCCTGCCGGCCCGCCCTCCCCAGGTGTGCCTCGTTGAGGTCAATATAAACAGAGCTCCAGGCAGCAATAGCCCCTGAAGCTGTGCCTGACTCCATATTCTCTGCCCCGTCAGCAGTCTCGGGGCTGTGCTGGTGGGAGGGAGTGAGGGGCCACAGCTTTGTGGGTGGCCCGGTGTGAGTGGGGTTCTGCTGGCCTATCTGCAGGAGTTGCCAGGCTGCCGCCTGTAAAGAAGAGGATGTGTCACCCATACCTTCCGCTGGAATTTCTCTCCGGACAGAGGTGAGGAAGGAAAAAAGCAGTGGGGGCCGGGACAGGAGGGGTATCTCAGGCAGGGCAATGGAAAGCTTCTGGAAGAGCGCCAGGGTCCAGGACCACGCTGGCTGGCCTGCAGGCACCAAGTTGGCCTGCGTGCTGTCGCTGGTGTGGCTCCACGGTCCTTCCTCTAGGCTTTCAAGCCCTTGTACATATTCAGGTGTTTTACCTGGAAAGGGTGGGAACAGTTCAGCAGCAGCTGGCCTGGGGCTCAGCTCACGTTTACTCACAGATGCCTCGGCACGGTCCCCCAGCTTTGCAATGAGGACGCTCCTTGCGTGGGGGTTGGGTTGCTGGCTGTATGGGAGATGGTTCCCCACCTCTGACCAATTTCAGAATTGTTTACCACTGGAGCAAGTGCCGTGATAGGGTTTTCCTCTGTATAACTCGTGGGTTCACTTTTTTTTTCTTTTATGTTTCAAGTTAGATGTTATTCCTCTTTTATGTATTTATAGATATAAGCATGGAAATAATTCATTCCTATAAATACATCTGTGTGACGGGAAGAACTTTTTTCTGTTTTATTTTTAAATTTTATTTTTTAAAATTTCGAAATTTTATTTATTTTTTTATACAGCACGTTATTATTAGTTATGTATTTTATGCATATACATGTATACAGGTCAATCCCAAACTCCCAACTCATCCCACCACCACCACCCCATGGCTTCCCACACTTGGTGTCCATACGTTTGTTCTCTACCTCTGTGTCTCTATTTCTTCCCTGCAAACCAGTTCATCTGTACCATTTTTAGGCTCCACATATATGCATTAATATACAATATTTGTTTTCCTCTTTCTGACTTACTTCATTCTGTATGACAGTCTCTCGATCCATCGATGTCTCTACAAATGACCCAGTTTCATTCCTTTTTATGGCCGAGTCATATTCCATTTTATATATGTACCACATCTTTATCCATTCATCTGTCTGTAGGCATTTAGGTTGCTTCCATTACCTGGCTATTGTAAATAGTGCTGCAACGAACATTGTGGTGAATGTGCCTTTTTGAAATACGGTTTTCTCTGGGTATATGCCCAGAAGTGGGATTGCTGGATCAGATGGTAATTCTATTTCTAGTTATTTTAAGGAAACTCCATACTGTTCTCCATAGGGACTGTATCAATTTACATTCCCACCAATAGTGGAAGAGGGCTCCTTTTGTCCACACCCTCCCCAGAATTGGTTGTTTGTAGATTTTCTGATGATGCCGATTCTAACAGGTGTGAGGTGATACCTCATTGTAGTTTTGATTTGCATTTCTCTAATAATTAGTGCTGTTGAGCAGCTTTTCATGTGCGTCTTGGCCATCTCTGTGTCTCCTTTGAAGAAACGTCTCTTTAGATCTTCTGCCCATTTTTTTGGGGTTGTTTGTTTTTTTAATATTAAGCTGCATGAGCTGTTTATATATATTGGAGATTAAACCTCTGTCCATTGATTCGTCTGCAACGATTTTCGCCCATTCTGAGGGATGCCTTTTTCCATTCCCGTGTTTTTTAACAAAAAAGGAAAGAAAGGAAAAGAAGCAGAACACGAATGTGCGTAAAATATGCCTTTTGAAACGGTGGTTTTGAAATATGGACGTCCTTTGAAATTTTTGGTCGATATGTGACCCCAGGATTTGTTTTCAGGGCAGGTGTCATTTACAGGCCTGCAATGATTTTGAATATCAACTGACCATTAGCGTTGGGATTAAAGCTGCTGTTGTGTGAAACGGCCACAAGGTGGCAGCAGTTCACCCTTACCAAATCTGGTTAAAAGGGCAAGAGAGCCTCAGTGGAAGTGGTGTTCTAGATTGGAGTTTAGAATGGAATGTGCCAGGAGAAAGCCCCTCACGTTTGTCTCACTACTTCTTGTTCGTGTTTTTAATTTAAGTTTTTATTTTTTATTACAGCAAGTTTGATTACAATGTTTGGCTTGTTGTAGGTGTGGAAGATGTGGTTCTTTTACACATATACAGATGACTGTTCTTCTTGGGATCCTTTTCCCATGTACGTTATGACAGAATGTTGAGTAGTCCTCTCTTGGTATTCTGTAGGTCTTTGGTGATTATATATGTCACCTGTGTTTGTATATGTCTGTTAACCCCGATATCGTAATGAAACCAATCCTCACACCTTTCCATTGGTGAACCATAAGTTTGTTTAATGAATCTGTGATTGCCCTTCTCCGTGGAAATATCTGCCCTGGTATCCATTTTTAGGTAACACCTATAAGTGATATGATATGATATGTGTCTTTCACTTTCTGACTTACTACAAGTCACGTGATTACTTCTAGACTCATCTACGGTGCTGCAAATGGCATTGTGTCCTTTTTTCCCTTGGCTTCTCTTCTGCCTTAGCGGGGTCCATTTTCAACAATGTGATTCCCTGAGGGTTGTGGATTAGCTGACCTGGGCAGCCTTACCCTGCCGGCCCGCCCTCCCCAGGTGTGCCTCGTTGAGGTCAATATAAACAGAGCTCCAGGCAGCAATAGCCCCTGAATCTGTGCCTGACTCCATATTCTCTGCCCCGTCAGCAGTCTCGGGGCTGTGCTGGTGGGAGGGAGTGAGGGGCCACAGCTTTGTGGGTGGCCCGGTGTGAGTGGGGTTCTGCTGGCCTATCTGCAGGAGTTGCCAGGCTGCCGCCTGTAAAGAAGAGGATGTGTCACCCATACCTTCCGCTGGAATTTCTCTCCGGACAGAGGTGAGGAAGGAAAAAAGCAGTGGGGGCCGGGACAGGAGGGGTATCTCAGGCAGGGCAATGGAAAGCTTCTGGAAGAGCGCCAGGGTCCAGGACCACGCTGGCTGGCCTGCAGGCACCAAGTTGGCCTGCGTGCTGTCGCTGGTGTGGCTCCACGGTCCTTCCTCTAGGCTTTCAAGCCCTTGTACATATTCAGGTGTTTTACCTGGAAAGGGTGGGAACAGTTCAGCAGCAGCTGGCCTGGGGCTCAGCTCACGTTTACTCACAGATGCCTCGGCACGGTCCCCCAGCTTTGCAATGAGGACGCTCCTTGCGTGGGGGTTGGGTTGCTGGCTGTATGGGAGATGGTTCCCCACCTCTGACCAATTTCAGAATTGTTTACCACTGGAGCAAGTGCCGTGATAGGGTTTTCCTCTGTATAACTCGTGGGTTCACTTTTTTTTTCTTTTATGTTTCAAGTTAGATGTTATTCCTCTTTTATGTATTTATAGATATAAGCATGGAAATAATTCATTCCTATAAATACATCTGTGTGACGGGAAGAACTTTTTTCTGTTTTATTTTTAAATTTTATTTTTTAAAATTTCGAAATTTTATTTATTTTTTTATACAGCACGTTATTATTAGTTATGTATTTTATGCATATACATGTATACAGGTCAATCCCAAACTCCCAACTCATCCCACCACCACCACCCCATGGCTTCCCACACTTGGTGTCCATACGTTTGTTCTCTACCTCTGTGTCTCTATTTCTTCCCTGCAAACCAGTTCATCTGTACCATTTTTAGGCTCCACATATATGCATTAATATACAATATTTGTTTTCCTCTTTCTGACTTACTTCATTCTGTATGACAGTCTCTCGATCCATCGATGTCTCTACAAATGACCCAGTTTCATTCCTTTTTATGGCCGAGTCATATTCCATTTTATATATGTACCACATCTTTATCCATTCATCTGTCTGTGGGCATTTAGGTTGCTTCCATTACCTGGCTATTGTAAATAGTGCTGCAACGAACATTGTGGTGAATGTGCCTTTTTGAAATACGGTTTTCTCTGGGTATATGCCCAGAAGTGGGATTGCTGGATCAGATGGTAATTCTATTTCTAGTTATTTTAAGGAAACTCCATACTGTTCTCCATAGTGACTGTATCAATTTACATTCCCACCAATAGTGGAAGAGGGCTCCTTTTGTCCACACCCTCCCCAGAATTGGTTGTTTGTAGATTTTCTGATGATGCCGATTCTAACAGGTGTGAGGTGATACCTCATTGTAGTTTTGATTTGCATTTCTCTAATAATTAGTGCTGTTGAGCAGCTTTTCATGTGCGTCTTGGCCATCTCTGTGTCTCCTTTGAAGAAACGTCTCTTTAGATCTTCTGCCCATTTTTTTTGGGTTGTTTGTTTTCTTAATATTAAGCTGCATGAGCTGTTTATATATATTGGAGATTAAACCTCTGTCCATTGATTCGTCTGCAACGATTTTCGCCCATTCTGAGGGATGCCTTTTTCCATTCCCGTGTTTTTTAACAAAAAAGGAAAGAAAGGAAAAGAAGCAGAACACGAATGTGCGTAAAATATGCCTTTTGAAACGGTGGTTTTGAAATATGGACGTCCTTTGAAATTTTTGGTCGATATGTGACCCCAGGATTTGTTTTCAGGGCAGGTGTCATTTACAGGCCTGCAATGATTTTGAATATCAACTGACCATTAGCGTTGGGATTAAAGCTGCTGTTGTGTGAAACGGCCACAAGGTGGCAGCAGTTCACCCTTACCAAATCTGGTTACTAGGGCAAGAGAGCCTCAGTGGAAGTGGTGTTCTAGATTGGAGTTTAGAATGGAATGTGCCAGGAGAAAGCCCCTCACGTTTGTCTCACTACTTCTTGTTCGTGTTTTTAATTTAAGTTTTTATTTTTTATTACAGCAAGTTTGATTACAATGTTTGGCTTGTTGTAGGTGTGGAAGATGTGGTTCTTTTACACATATACAGATGACTGTTCTTCTTGGGATCCTTTTCCCATGTACGTTATGACAGAATGTTGAGTAGTCCTCTCTTGGTATTCTGTAGGTCTTTGGTGATTATATATGTCACCTGTGTTTGTATATGTCTGTTAACCCCGATATCGTAATGAAACCAATCCTCACACCTTTCCATTGGTGAACCATAAGTTTGTTTAATGAATCTGTGATTGCCCTTCTCCGTGGAAATATCTGCCCTGGTATCCATTTTTAGGTAACACCTATAAGTGATATGATATGATATGTGTCTTTCACTTTCTGACTTACTACAAGTCACGTGATTACTTCTAGACTCATCTACGGTGCTGCAAATGGCATTGTGTCCTTTTTTCCCTTGGCTTCTCTTCTGCCTTAGCGGGGTCCATTTTCAACAATGTGATTCCCTGAGGGTTGTGGATTAGCTGACCTGGGCAGCCTTACCCTGCCGGCCCGCCCTCCCCAGGTGTGCCTCGTTGAGGTCAATATAAACAGAGCTCCAGGCAGCAATAGCCCCTGAATCTGTGCCTGACTCCATATTCTCTGCCCCGTCAGCAGTCTCGGGGCTGTGCTGGTGGGAGGGAGTGAGGGGCCACAGCTTTGTGGGTGGCCCGGTGTGAGTGGGGTTCTGCTGGCCTATCTGCAGGAGTTGCCAGGCTGCCGCCTTAAAGAAGAGGATGTGTCACCCATACCTTCCGCTGGAATTTCTCTCCGGACAGAGGTGAGGAAGGAAAAAAGCAGTGGGGGCCGGGACAGGAGGGGTATCTCAGGCAGGGCAATGGAAAGCTTCTGGAAGAGCGCCAGGGTCCAGGACCACGCTGGCTGGCCTGCAGGCACCAAGTTGGCCTGCGTGCTGTCGCTGGTGTGGCTCCACGGTCCTTCCTCTAGGCTTTCAAGCCCTTGTACATATTCAGGTGTTTTACCTGGAAAGGGTGGGAACAGTTCAGCAGCAGCTGGCCTGGGGCTCAGCTCACGTTTACTCACAGATGCCTCGGCACGGTCCCCCAGCTTTGCAATGAGGACGCTCCTTGCGTGGGGGTTGGGTTGCTGGCTGTATGGGAGATGGTTCCCCACCTCTGACCAATTTCAGAATTGTTTACCACTGGAGCAAGTGCCGTGATAGGGTTTTCCTCTGTATAACTCGTGGGTTCACTTTTTTTTTCTTTTATGTTTCAAGTTAGATGTTATTCCTCTTTTATGTATTTATAGATATAAGCATGGAAATAATTCATTCCTATAAATACATCTGTGTGACGGGAAGAACTTTTTTCTGTTTTATTTTTAAATTTTATTTTTTAAAATTTCGAAATTTTATTTATTTTTTTATACAGCACGTTATTATTAGTTATGTATTTTATGCATATACATGTATACAGGTCAATCCCAAACTCCCAACTCATCCCACCACCACCACCCCATGGCTTCCCACACTTGGTGTCCATACGTTTGTTCTCTACCTCTGTGTCTCTATTTCTTCCCTGCAAACCAGTTCATCTGTACCATTTTTAGGCTCCACATATATGCATTAATATACAATATTTGTTTTCCTCTTTCTGACTTACTTCATTCTGTATGACAGTCTCTCGATCCATCGATGTCTCTACAAATGACCCAGTTTCATTCCTTTTTATGGCCGAGTCATATTCCATTTTATATATGTACCACATCTTTATCCATTCATCTGTCTGTGGGCATTTAGGTTGCTTCCATTACCTGGCTATTGTAAATAGTGCTGCAACGAACATTGTGGTGAATGTGCCTTTTTGAAATACGGTTTTCTCTGGGTATATGCCCAGAAGTGGGATTGCTGGATCAGATGGTAATTCTATTTCTAGTTATTTTAAGGAAACTCCATACTGTTCTCCATAGTGACTGTATCAATTTACATTCCCACCAATAGTGGAAGAGGGCTCCTTTTGTCCACACCCTCCCCAGAATTGGTTGTTTGTAGATTTTCTGATGATGCCGATTCTAACAGGTGTGAGGTGATACCTCATTGTAGTTTTGATTTGCATTTCTCTAATAATTAGTGCTGTTGAGCAGCTTTTCATGTGCGTCTTGGCCATCTCTGTGTCTCCTTTGAAGAAACGTCTCTTTAGATCTTCTGCCCATTTTTTTTGGGTTGTTTGTTTTCTTAATATTAAGCTGCATGAGCTGTTTATATATATTGGAGATTAAACCTCTGTCCATTGGTTCGTCTGCAACGATTTTCGCCCATTCTGAGGGATGCCTTTTTCCATTCCCGTGTTTTTTAACAAAAAAGGAAAGAAAGGAAAAGAAGCAGAACACGAATGTGCGTAAAATATGCCTTTTGAAACGGTGGTTTTGAAATATGGACGTCCTTTGAAATTTTTGGTCGATATGTGACCCCAGGATTTGTTTTCAGGGCAGGTGTCATTTACAGGCCTGCAATGATTTTGAATATCAACTGACCATTAGCGTTGGGATTAAAGCTGCTGTTGTGTGAAACGGCCACAAGGTGGCAGCAGTTCACCCTTACCAAATCTGGTTACTAGGGCAAGAGAGCCTCAGTGGAAGTGGTGTTCTAGATTGGAGTTTAGAATGGAATGTGCCAGGAGAAAGCCCCTCACGTTTGTCTCACTACTTCTTGTTCGTGTTTTTAATTTAATTTTTTTATTTTTTATTACAGCAAGTTTGATTACAATGTTTGGCTTGTTGTAGGTGTGGAAGATGTGGTTCTTTTACACATATACAGATGACTGTTCTTCTTGGGATCCTTTTCCCATGTACGTTATGACAGAATGTTGAGTAGTCCTCTCTTGGTATTCTGTAGGTCTTTGGTGATTATATATGTCACCTGTGTTTGTATATGTCTGTTAACCCCGATATCGTAATGAAACCAATCCTCACACCTTTCCATTGGTGAACCATAAGTTTGTTTAATGAATCTGTGATTGCCCTTCTCCGTGGAAATATCTGCCCTGGTATCCATTTTTAGGTAACACCTATAAGTGATATGATATGATATGTGTCTTTCACTTTCTGACTTACTACAAGTCACGTGATTACTTCTAGACTCATCTACGGTGCTGCAAATGGCATTGTGTCCTTTTTTCCCTTGGCTTCTCTTCTGCCTTAGCGGGGTCCATTTTCAACAATGTGATTCCCTGAGGGTTGTGGATTAGCTGACCTGGGCAGCCTTACCCTGCCGGCCCGCCCTCCCCAGGTGTGCCTCGTTGAGGTCAATATAAACAGAGCTCCAGGCAGCAATAGCCCCTGAAGCTGTGCCTGACTCCATATTCTCTGCCCCGTCAGCAGTCTCGGGGCTGTGCTGGTGGGAGGGAGTGAGGGGCCACAGCTTTGTGGGTGGCCCGGTGTGAGTGGGGTTCTGCTGGCCTTTCTGCAGGAGTTGCCAGGCTGCCGCCTGTAAAGAAGAGGATGTGTCACCCATACCTTCCGCTGGAATTTCTCTCCGGACAGAGGTGAGGAAGGAAAAAAGCAGTGGGGGCCGGGACAGGAGGGGTATCTCAGGCAGGGCAATGGAAAGCTTCTGGAAGAGCGCCAGGGTCCAGGACCACGCTGGCTGGCCTGCAGGCACCAAGTTGGCCTGCGTGCTGTCGCTGGTGTGGCTCCACGGTCCTTCCTCTAGGCTTTCAAGCCCTTGTACATATTCAGGTGTTTTACCTGGAAAGGGTGGGAACAGTTCAGCAGCAGCTGGCCTGGGGCTCAGCTCACGTTTACTCACAGATGCCTCGGCACGGTCCCCCAGCTTTGCAATGAGGACGCTCCTTGCGTGGGGGTTGGGTTGCTGGCTGTATGGGAGATGGTTCCCCACCTCTGACCAATTTCAGAATTGTTTACCACTGGAGCAAGTGCCGTGATAGGGTTTTCCTCTGTATAACTCGTGGGTTCACTTTTTTTTTCTTTTATGTTTCAAGTTAGATGTTATTCCTCTTTTATGTATTTATAGATATAAGCATGGAAATAATTCATTCCTATAAATACATCTGTGTGACGGGAAGAACTTTTTTCTGTTTTATTTTTAAATTTTATTTTTTAAAATTTTGAAATTTTATTTATTTTTTTATACAGCACGTTATTATTAGTTATGTATTTTATGCATATACATGTATACAGGTCAATCCCAAACTCCCAACTCATCCCACCACCACCACCCCATGGCTTCCCACACTTGGTGTCCATACGTTTGTTCTCTACCTCTGTGTCTCTATTTCTTCCCTGCAAACCAGTTCATCTGTACCATTTTTAGGCTCCACATATATGCATTAATATACAATATTTGTTTTCCTCTTTCTGACTTACTTCATTCTGTATGACAGTCTCTCGATCCATCGATGTCTCTACAAATGACCCAGTTTCATTCCTTTTTATGGCCGAGTCATATTCCATTTTATATATGTACCACATCTTTATCCATTCATCTGTCTGTGGGCATTTAGGTTGCTTCCATTACCTGGCTATTGTAAATAGTGCTGCAACGAACATTGTGGTGAATGTGCCTTTTTGAAATACGGTTTTCTCTGGGTATATGCCCAGAAGTGGGATTGCTGGATCAGATGGTAATTCTATTTCTAATTTTTTTAAGGAAACTCCATACTGTTCTCCATAGGGACTGTATCAATTTACATTCCCACCAATAGTGGAAGAGGGCTCCTTTTGTCCACACCCTCCCCAGAATTGGTTGTTTGTAGATTTTCTGATGATGCCGATTCTAACAGGTGTGAGGTGATACCTCATTGTAGTTTTGATTTGCATTTCTCTAATAATTAGTGCTGTTGAGCAGCTTTTCATGTGCGTCTTGGCCATCTCTGTGTCTCCTTTGAAGAAACGTCTCTTTAGATCTTCTACCCATTTTTTTGGGGTTGTTTGTTTTCTTAATATTAAGCTGCATGAGCTGTTTATATATATTGGAGATTAAACCTCTGTCCATTGATTCGTCTGCAACGATTTTCGCCCATTCTGAGGGATGCCTTTTTCCATTCCCGTGTTTTTTAACAAAAAAGGAAAGAAAGGAAAAGAAGCAGAACACGAATGTGCGTAAAATATGCCTTTTGAAACGGTCGTTTTGAAATATGGACGTCCTTTGAAATTTTTGGTCGATATGTGACCCCAGGATTTGTTTTCAGGGCAGGTGTCATTTACAGGCCTGCAATGATTTTGAATATCAACTGACCATTAGCGTTGGGATTAAAGCTGCTGTTGTGTGAAACGGCCACAAGGTGGCAGCAGTTCACCCTTACCAAATCTGGTTACTAGGGCAAGAGAGCCTCAGTGGAAGTGGTGTTCTAGATTGGAGTTTAGAATGGAATGTGCCAGGAGAAAGCCCCTCACGTTTGTCTCACTACTTCTTGTTCGTGTTTTTAATTTAATTTTTTTATTTTTTATTACAGCAAGTTTGATTACAATGTTTGGCTTGTTGTAGGTGTGGAAGATGTGGTTCTTTTACACATATACAGATGACTGTTCTTCTTGGGATCCTTTTCCCATGTACGTTATGACAGAATGTTGAGTAGTCCTCTCTTGGTATTCTGTAGGTCTTTGGTGATTATATATGTCACCTGTGTTTGTATATGTCTGTTAACCCCGATATCGTAATGAAACCAATCCTCACACCTTTCCATTGGTGAACCATAAGTTTGTTTAATGAATCTGTGATTGCCCTTCTCCGTGGAAATATCTGCCCTGGTATCCATTTTTAGGTAACACCTATAAGTGATATGATATGATATGTGTCTTTCACTTTCTGACTTACTACAAGTCACGTGATTACTTCTAGACTCATCTACGGTGCTGCAAATGGCATTGTGTCCTTTTTTCCCTTGGCTTCTCTTCTGCCTTAGCGGGGTCCATTTTCAACAATGTGATTCCCTGAGGGTTGTGGATTAGCTGACCTGGGCAGCCTTACCCTGCCGGCCCGCCCTCCCCAGGTGTGCCTCGTTGAGGTCAATATAAACAGAGCTCCAGGCAGCAATAGCCCCTGAAGCTGTGCCTGACTCCATATTCTCTGCCCCGTCAGCAGTCTCGGGGCTGTGCTGGTGGGAGGGAGTGAGGGGCCACAGCTTTGTGGGTGGCCCGGTGTGAGTGGGGTTCTGCTGGCCTTTCTGCAGGAGTTGCCAGGCTGCCGCCTGTAAAGAAGAGGATGTGTCACCCATACCTTCCGCTGGAATTTCTCTCCGGACAGAGGTGAGGAAGGAAAAAAGCAGTGGGGGCCGGGACAGGAGGGGTATCTCAGGCAGGGCAATGGAAAGCTTCTGGAAGAGCGCCAGGGTCCAGGACCACGCTGGCTGGCCTGCAGGCACCAAGTTGGCCTGCGTGCTGTCGCTGGTGTGGCTCCACGGTCCTTCCTCTAGGCTTTCAAGCCCTTGTACATATTCAGGTGTTTTACCTGGAAAGGGTGGGAACAGTTCAGCAGCAGCTGGCCTGGGGCTCAGCTCACGTTTACTCACAGATGCCTCGGCACGGTCCCCCAGCTTTGCAATGAGGACGCTCCTTGCGTGGGGGTTGGGTTGCTGGCTGTATGGGAGATGGTTCCCCACCTCTGACCAATTTCAGAATTGTTTACCACTGGAGCAAGTGCCGTGATAGGGTTTTCCTCTGTATAACTCGTGGGTTCACTTTTTTTTTCTTTTATGTTTCAAGTTAGATGTTATTCCTCTTTTATGTATTTATAGATATAAGCATGGAAATAATTCATTCCTATAAATACATCTGTGTGACGGGAAGAACTTTTTTCTGTTTTATTTTTAAATTTTATTTTTTAAAATTTCGAAATTTTATTTATTTTTTTATACAGCACGTTATTATTAGTTATGTATTTTATGCATATACATGTATACAGGTCAATCCCAAACTCCCAACTCATCCCACCACCACCACCCCATGGCTTCCCACACTTGGTGTCCATACGTTTGTTCTCTACCTCTGTGTCTCTATTTCTTCCCTGCAAACCAGTTCATCTGTACCATTTTTAGGCTCCACATATATGCATTAATATACAATATTTGTTTTCCTCTTTCTGACTTACTTCATTCTGTATGACAGTCTCTTGATCCATCGATGTCTCTACAAATGACCCAGTTTCATTCCTTTTTATGGCCGAGTCATATTCCATTTTATATATGTACCACATCTTTATCCATTCATCTGTCTGTGGGCATTTAGGTTGCTTCCATTACCTGGCTATTGTAAATAGTGCTGCAACGAACATTGTGGTGAATGTGCCTTTTTGAAATACGGTTTTCTCTGGGTATATGCCCAGAAGTGGGATTGCTGGATCAGATGGTAATTCTATTTCTAGTTATTTTAAGGAAACTCCATACTGTTCTCCATAGGGACTGTATCAATTTACATTCCCACCAATAGTGGAAGAGGGCTCCTTTTGTCCACACCCTCCCCAGAATTGGTTGTTTGTAGATTTTCTGATGATGCCGATTCTAACAGGTGTGAGGTGATACCTCATTGTAGTTTTGATTTGCATTTCTCTAATAATTAGTGCTGTTGAGCAGCTTTTCATGTGCGTCTTGGCCATCTCTGTGTCTCCTTTGAAGAAACGTCTCTTTAGATCTTCTGCCCATTTTTTTGGGGTTGTTTGTTTTTTTAATATTAAGCTGCATGAGCTGTTTATATATATTGGAGATTAAACCTCTGTCCATTGATTCGTCTGCAACGATTTTCGCCCATTTTGAGGGATGCCTTTTTCCATTCCCGTGTTTTTTAACAAAAAAGGAAAGAAAGGAAAAGAAGCAGAACACGAATGTGCGTAAAATATGCCTTTTGAAACGGTGGTTTTGAAATATGGACGTCCTTTGAAATTTTTGGTCGATATGTGACCCCAGGATTTGTTTTCAGGGCAGGTGTCATTTACAGGCCTGCAATGATTTTGAATATCAACTGACCATTAGCGTTGGGATTAAAGCTGCTGTTGTGTGAAACGGCCACAAGGTGGCAGCAGTTCACCCTTACCAAATCTGGTTACTAGGGCAAGAGAGCCTCAGTGGAAGTGGTGTTCTAGATTGGAGTTTAGAATGGAATGTACCAGGAGAAAGCCCCTCACGTTTGTCTCACTACTTCTTGTTCGTGTTTTTAATTTAAGTTTTTATTTTTTATTACAGCAAGTTTGATTACAATGTTTGGCTTGTTGTAGGTGTGGAAGATGTGGTTCTTTTACACATATACAGATGACTGTTCTTCTTGGGATCCTTTTCCCATGTACGTTATGACAGAATGTTGAGTAGTCCTCTCTTGGTATTCTGTAGGTCTTTGGTGATTATATATGTCACCTGTGTTTGTATATGTCTGTTAACCCCGATATCGTAATGAAACCAATCCTCACACCTTTCCATTGGTGAACCATAAGTTTGTTTAATGAATCTGTGATTGCCCTTCTCCGTGGAAATATCTGCCCTGGTATCCATTTTTAGGTAACACCTATAAGTGATATGATATGATATGTGTCTTTCACTTTCTGACTTACTACAAGTCACGTGATTACTTCTAGACTCATCTACGGTGCTGCAAATGGCATTGTGTCCTTTTTTCCCTTGGCTTCTCTTCTGCCTTAGCGGGGTCCATTTTCAACAATGTGATTCCCTGAGGGTTGTGGATTAGCTGACCTGGGCAGCCTTACCCTGCCGGCCCGCCCTCCCCAGGTGTGCCTCGTTGAGGTCAATATAAACAGAGCTCCAGGCAGCAATAGCCCCTGAAGCTGTGCCTGACTCCATATTCTCTGCCCCGTCAGCAGTCTCGGGGCTGTGCTGGTGGGAGGGAGTGAGGGGCCACAGCTTTGTGGGTGGCCCGGTGTGAGTGGGGTTCTGCTGGCCTTTCTGCAGGAGTTGCCAGGCTGCCGCCTGTAAAGAAGAGGATGTGTCACCCATACCTTCCGCTGGAATTTCTCTCCGGACAGAGGTGAGGAAGGAAAAAAGCAGTGGGGGCCGGGACAGGAGGGGTATCTCAGGCAGGGCAATGGAAAGCTTCTGGAAGAGCGCCAGGGTCCAGGACCACGCTGGCTGGCCTGCAGGCACCAAGTTGGCCTGCGTGCTGTCGCTGGTGTGGCTCCACGGTCCTTCCTCTAGGCTTTCAAGCCCTTGTACATATTCAGGTGTTTTACCTGGAAAGGGTGGGAACAGTTCAGCAGCAGCTGGCCTGGGGCTCAGCTCACGTTTACTCACAGATGCCTCGGCACGGTCCCCCAGCTTTGCAATGAGGACGCTCCTTGCGTGGGGGTTGGGTTGCTGGCTGTATGGGAGATGGTTCCCCACCTCTGACCAATTTCAGAATTGTTTACCACTGGAGCAAGTGCCGTGATAGGGTTTTCCTCTGTATAACTCGTGGGTTCACTTTTTTTTTCTTTTATGTTTCAAGTTAGATGTTATTCCTCTTTTATGTATTTATAGATATAAGCATGGAAATAATTCATTCCTATAAATACATCTGTGTGACGGGAAGAACTTTTTTCTGTTTTATTTTTAAATTTTATTTTTTAAAATTTTGAAATTTTATTTATTTTTTTATACAGCACGTTATTATTAGTTATGTATTTTATGCATATACATGTATACAGGTCAATCCCAAACTCCCAACTCATCCCACCACCACCACCCCATGGCTTCCCACACTTGGTGTCCATACGTTTGTTCTCTACCTCTGTGTCTCTATTTCTTCCCTGCAAACCAGTTCATCTGTACCATTTTTAGGCTCCACATATATGCATTAATATACAATATTTGTTTTCCTCTTTCTGACTTACTTCATTCTGTATGACAGTCTCTCGATCCATCGATGTCTCTACAAATGACCCAGTTTCATTCCTTTTTATGGCCGAGTCATATTCCATTTTATATATGTACCACATCTTTATCCATTCATCTGTCTGTGGGCATTTAGGTTGCTTCCATTACCTGGCTATTGTAAATAGTGCTGCAACGAACATTGTGGTGAATGTGCCTTTTTGAAATACGGTTTTCTCTGGGTATATGCCCAGAAGTGGGATTGCTGGATCAGATGGTAATTCTATTTCTAGTTATTTTAAGGAAACTCCATACTGTTCTCCATAGGGACTGTATCAATTTACATTCCCACCAATAGTGGAAGAGGGCTCCTTTTGTCCACACCCTCCCCAGAATTGGTTGTTTGTAGATTTTCTAATGATGCCGATTCTAACAGGTGTGAGGTGATACCTCATTGTAGTTTTGATTTGCATTTCTCTAATAATTAGTGCTGTTGAGCAGCTTTTCATGTGCGTCTTGGCCATCTCTGTGTCTCCTTTGAAGAAACGTCTCTTTAGATCTTCTGCCCATTTTTTTTGGGTTGTTTGTTTTTTTAATATTAAGCTGCATGAGCTGTTTATATATATTGGAGATTAAACCTCTGTCCATTGATTCGTCTGCAACGATTTTCGCCCATTCTGAGGGATGCCTTTTTCCATTCCCGTGTTTTTTAACAAAAAAGGAAAGAAAGGAAAAGAAGCAGAACACGAATGTGCGTAAAATATGCCTTTTGAAACGGTGGTTTTGAAATATGGACGTCCTTTGAAATTTTTGGTCGATATGTGACCCCAGGATTTGTTTTCAGGGCAGGTGTCATTTACAGGCCTGCAATGATTTTGAATATCAACTGACCATTAGCGTTGGGATTAAAGCTGCTGTTGTGTGAAACGGCCACAAGGTGGCAGCAGTTCACCCTTACCAAATCTGGTTACTAGGGCAAGAGAGCCTCAGTGGAAGTGGTGTTCTAGATTGGAGTTTAGAATGGAATGTGCCAGGAGAAAGCCCCTCACGTTTGTCTCACTACTTCTTGTTCGTGTTTTTAATTTAAGTTTTTATTTTTTATTACAGCAAGTTTGATTACAATGTTTGGCTTGTTGTAGGTGTGGAAGATGTGGTTCTTTTACACATATACAGATGACTGTTCTTCTTGGGATCCTTTTCCCATGTACGTTATGACAGAATGTTGAGTAGTCCTCTCTTGGTATTCTGTAGGTCTTTGGTGATTATATATGTCACCTGTGTTTGTATATGTCTGTTAACCCCGATATCGTAATGAAACCAATCCTCACACCTTTCCATTGGTGAACCATAAGTTTGTTTAATGAATCTGTGATTGCCCTTCTCCGTGGAAATATCTGCCCTGGTATCCATTTTTAGGTAACACCTATAAGTGATATGATATGATATGTGTCTTTCACTTTCTGACTTACTACAAGTCACGTGATTACTTCTAGACTCATCTACGGTGCTGCAAATGGCATTGTGTCCTTTTTTCCCTTGGCTTCTCTTCTGCCTTAGCGGGGTCCATTTTCAACAATGTGATTCCCTGAGGGTTATGGATTAGCTGACCTGGGCAGCCTTACCCTGCCGGCCCGCCCTCCCCAGGTGTGCCTCGTTGAGGTCAATATAAACAGAGCTCCAGGCAGCAATAGCCCCTGAAGCTGTGCCTGACTCCATATTCTCTGCCCCGTCAGCAGTCTCGGGGCTGTGCTGGTGGGAGGGAGTGAGGGGCCACAGCTTTGTGGGTGGCCCGGTGTGAGTGGGGTTCTGCTGGCCTTTCTGCAGGAGTTGCCAGGCTGCCGCCTGTAAAGAAGAGGATGTGTCACCCATACCTTCCGCTGGAATTTCTCTCCGGACAGAGGTGAGGAAGGAAAAAAGCAGTGGGGGCCGGGACAGGAGGGGTATCTCAGGCAGGGCAATGGAAAGCTTCTGGAAGAGCGCCAGGGTCCAGGACCACGCTGGCTGGCCTGCAGGCACCAAGTTGGCCTGCGTGCTGTCGCTGGTGTGGCTCCACGGTCCTTCCTCTAGGCTTTCAAGCCCTTGTACATATTCAGGTGTTTTACCTGGAAAGGGTGGGAACAGTTCAGCAGCAGCTGGCCTGGGGCTCAGCTCACGTTTACTCACAGATGCCTCGGCACGGTCCCCCAGCTTTGCAATGAGGACGCTCCTTGCGTGGGGGTTGGGTTGCTGGCTGTATGGGAGATGGTTCCCCACCTCTGACCAATTTCAGAATTGTTTACCACTGGAGCAAGTGCCGTGATAGGGTTTTCCTCTGTATAACTCGTGGGTTCACTTTTTTTTTCTTTTATGTTTCAAGTTAGATGTTATTCCTCTTTTATGTATTTATAGATATAAGCATGGAAATAATTCATTCCTATAAATACATCTGTGTGACGGGAAGAACTTTTTTCTGTTTTATTTTTAAATTTTATTTTTTAAAATTTCGAAATTTTATTTATTTTTTTATACAGCACGTTATTATTAGTTATGTATTTTATGCATATACATGTATACAGGTCAATCCCAAACTCCCAACTCATCCCACCACCCCATGGCTTCCCACACTTGGTGTCCATACGTTTGTTCTCTACCTCTGTGTCTCTATTTCTTCCCTGCAAACCAGTTCATCTGTACCATTTTTAGGCTCCACATATATGCATTAATATACAATATTTGTTTTCCTCTTTCTGACTTACTTCATTCTGTATGACAGTCTCTCGATCCATCGATGTCTCTACAAATGACCCAGTTTCATTCCTTTTTATGGCCGAGTCATATTCCATTTTATATATGTACCACATCTTTATCCATTCATCTGTCTGTGGGCATTTAGGTTGCTTCCATTACCTGGCTATTGTAAATAGTGCTGCAACGAACATTGTGGTGAATGTGCCTTTTTGAAATACGGTTTTCTCTGGGTATATGCCCAGAAGTGGGATTGCTGGATCAGATGGTAATTCTATTTCTAGTTATTTTAAGGAAACTCCATACTGTTCTCCATAGGGACTGTATCAATTTACATTCCCACCAATAGTGGAAGAGGGCTCCTTTTGTCCACACCCTCCCCAGAATTGGTTGTTTGTAGATTTTCTGATGATGCCGATTCTAACAGGTGTGAGGTGATACCTCATTGTAGTTTTGATTTGCATTTCTCTAATAATTAGTGCTGTTGAGCAGCTTTTCATGTGCGTCTTGGCCATCTCTGTGTCTCCTTTGAAGAAACGTCTCTTTAGATCTTCTGCCCATTTTTTTGGGGTTGTTTGTTTTTTTAATATTAAGCTGCATGAGCTGTTTATATATATTGGAGATTAAACCTCTGTCCATTGATTCGTCTGCAACGATTTTCGCCCATTCTGAGGGATGCCTTTTTCCATTCCCGTGTTTTTTAACAAAAAAGGAAAGAAAGGAAAAGAAGCAGAACACGAATGTGCGTAAAATATGCCTTTTGAAACGGTGGTTTTGAAATATGGACGTCCTTTGAAATTTTTGGTCGATATGTGACCCCAGGATTTGTTTTCAGGGCAGGTGTCATTTACAGGCCTGCAATGATTTTGAATATCAACTGACCATTAGCGTTGGGATTAAAGCTGCTGTTGTGTGAAACGGCCACAAGGTGGCAGCAGTTCACCCTTACCAAATCTGGTTACTAGGGCAAGAGAGCCTCAGTGGAAGTGGTGTTCTAGATTGGAGTTTAGAATGGAATGTACCAGGAGAAAGCCCCTCACGTTTGTCTCACTACTTCTTGTTCGTGTTTTTAATTTAAGTTTTTATTTTTTATTACAGCAAGTTTGATTACAATGTTTGGCTTGTTGTAGGTGTGGAAGATGTGGTTCTTTTACACATATACAGATGACTGTTCTTCTTGGGATCCTTTTCCCATGTACGTTATGACAGAATGTTGAGTAGTCCTCTCTTGGTATTCTGTAGGTCTTTGGTGATTATATATGTCACCTGTGTTTGTATATGTCTGTTAACCCCGATATCGTAATGAAACCAATCCTCACACCTTTCCATTGGTGAACCATAAGTTTGTTTAATGAATCTGTGATTGCCCTTCTCCGTGGAAATATCTGCCCTGGTATCCATTTTTAGGTAACACCTATAAGTGATATGATATGATATGTGTCTTTCACTTTCTGACTTACTACAAGTCACGTGATTACTTCTAGACTCATCTACGGTGCTGAAAATGGCATTGTGTCCTTTTTTCCCTTGGCTTCTCTTCTGCCTTAGCGGGGTCCATTTTCAACAATGTGATTCCCTGAGGGTTGTGGATTAGCTGACCTGGGCAGCCTTACCCTGCCGGCCCGCCCTCCCCAGGTGTGCCTCGTTGAGGTCAATATAAACAGAGCTCCAGGCAGCAATAGCCCCTGAAGCTGTGCCTGACTCCATATTCTCTGCCCCGTCAGCAGTCTCGGGGCTGTGCTGGTGGGAGGGAGTGAGGGGCCACAGCTTTGTGGGTGGCCCGGTGTGAGTGGGGTTCTGCTGGCCTTTCTGCAGGAGTTGCCAGGCTGCCGCCTGTAAAGAAGAGGATGTGTCACCCATACCTTCCGCTGGAATTTCTCTCCGGACAGAGGTGAGGAAGGAAAAAAGCAGTGGGGGCCGGGACAGGAGGGGTATCTCAGGCAGGGCAATGGAAAGCTTCTGGAAGAGCGCCAGGGTCCAGGACCACGCTGGCTGGCCTGCAGGCACCAAGTTGGCCTGCGTGCTGTCGCTGGTGTGGCTCCACGGTCCTTCCTCTAGGCTTTCAAGCCCTTGTACATATTCAGGTGTTTTACCTGGAAAGGGTGGGAACAGTTCAGCAGCAGCTGGCCTGGGGCTCAGCTCACGTTTACTCACAGATGCCTCGGCACGGTCCCCCAGCTTTGCAATGAGGACGCTCCTTGCGTGGGGGTTGGGTTGCTGGCTGTATGGGAGATGGTTCCCCACCTCTGACCAATTTCAGAATTGTTTACCACTGGAGCAAGTGCCGTGATAGGGTTTTCCTCTGTATAACTCGTGGGTTCACTTTTTTTTTCTTTTATGTTTCAAGTTAGATGTTATTCCTCTTTTATGTATTTATAGATATAAGCATGGAAATAATTCATTCCTATAAATACATCTGTGTGACGGGAAGAACTTTTTTCTGTTTTATTTTTAAATTTTATTTTTTAAAATTTTGAAATTTTATTTATTTTTTTATACAGCACGTTATTATTAGTTATGTATTTTATGCATATACATGTATACAGGTCAATCCCAAACTCCCAACTCATCCCACCACCACCACCCCATGGCTTCCCACACTTGGTGTCCATACGTTTGTTCTCTACCTCTGTGTCTCTATTTCTTCCCTGCAAACCAGTTCATCTGTACCATTTTTAGGCTCCACATATATGCATTAATATACAATATTTGTTTTCCTCTTTCTGACTTACTTCATTCTGTATGACAGTCTCTCGATCCATCGATGTCTCTACAAATGACCCAGTTTCATTCCTTTTTATGGCCGAGTCATATTCCATTTTATATATGTACCACATCTTTATCCATTCATCTGTCTGTGGGCATTTAGGTTGCTTCCATTACCTGGCTATTGTAAATAGTGCTGCAACGAACATTGTGGTGAATGTGCCTTTTTGAAATACGGTTTTCTCTGGGTATATGCCCAGAAGTGGGATTGCTGGATCAGATGGTAATTCTATTTCTAGTTATTTTAAGGAAACTCCATACTGTTCTCCATAGGGACTGTATCAATTTACATTCCCACCAATAGTGGAAGAGGGCTCCTTTTGTCCACACCCTCCCCAGAATTGGTTGTTTGTAGATTTTCTAATGATGCCGATTCTAACAGGTGTGAGGTGATACCTCATTGTAGTTTTGATTTGCATTTCTCTAATAATTAGTGCTGTTGAGCAGCTTTTCATGTGCGTCTTGGCCATCTCTGTGTCTCCTTTGAAGAAACGTCTCTTTAGATCTTCTGCCCATTTTTTTTGGGTTGTTTGTTTTTTTAATATTAAGCTGCATGAGCTGTTTATATATATTGGAGATTAAACCTCTGTCCATTGATTCGTCTGCAACGATTTTCGCCCATTCTGAGGGATGCCTTTTTCCATTCCCGTGTTTTTTAACAAAAAAGGAAAGAAAGGAAAAGAAGCAGAACACGAATGTGCGTAAAATATGCCTTTTGAAACGGTGGTTTTGAAATATGGACGTCCTTTGAAATTTTTGGTCGATATGTGACCCCAGGATTTGTTTTCAGGGCAGGTGTCATTTACAGGCCTGCAATGATTTTGAATATCAACTGACCATTAGCGTTGGGATTAAAGCTGCTGTTGTGTGAAACGGCCACAAGGTGGCAGCAGTTCACCCTTACCAAATCTGGTTACTAGGGCAAGAGAGCCTCAGTGGAAGTGGTGTTCTAGATTGGAGTTTAGAATGGAATGTGCCAGGAGAAAGCCCCTCACGTTTGTCTCACTACTTCTTGTTCGTGTTTTTAATTTAAGTTTTTATTTTTTATTACAGCAAGTTTGATTACAATGTTTGGCTTGTTGTAGGTGTGGAAGATGTGGTTCTTTTACACATATACAGATGACTGTTCTTCTTGGGATCCTTTTCCCATGTACGTTATGACAGAATGTTGAGTAGTCCTCTCTTGGTATTCTGTAGGTCTTTGGTGATTATATATGTCACCTGTGTTTGTATATGTCTGTTAACCCCGATATCGTAATGAAACCAATCCTCACACCTTTCCATTGGTGAACCATAAGTTTGTTTAATGAATCTGTGATTGCCCTTCTCCGTGGAAATATCTGCCCTGGTATCCATTTTTAGGTAACACCTATAAGTGATATGATATGATATGTGTCTTTCACTTTCTGACTTACTACAAGTCACGTGATTACTTCTAGACTCATCTACGGTGCTGCAAATGGCATTGTGTCCTTTTTTCCCTTGGCTTCTCTTCTGCCTTAGCGGGGTCCATTTTCAACAATGTGATTCCCTGAGGGTTATGGATTAGCTGACCTGGGCAGCCTTACCCTGCCGGCCCGCCCTCCCCAGGTGTGCCTCGTTGAGGTCAATATAAACAGAGCTCCAGGCAGCAATAGCCCCTGAAGCTGTGCCTGACTCCATATTCTCTGCCCCGTCAGCAGTCTCGGGGCTGTGCTGGTGGGAGGGAGTGAGGGGCCACAGCTTTGTGGGTGGCCCGGTGTGAGTGGGGTTCTGCTGGCCTTTCTGCAGGAGTTGCCAGGCTGCCGCCTGTAAAGAAGAGGATGTGTCACCCATACCTTCCGCTGGAATTTCTCTCCGGACAGAGGTGAGGAAGGAAAAAAGCAGTGGGGGCCGGGACAGGAGGGGTATCTCAGGCAGGGCAATGGAAAGCTTCTGGAAGAGCGCCAGGGTCCAGGACCACGCTGGCTGGCCTGCAGGCACCAAGTTGGCCTGCGTGCTGTCGCTGGTGTGGCTCCACGGTCCTTCCTCTAGGCTTTCAAGCCCTTGTACATATTCAGGTGTTTTACCTGGAAAGGGTGGGAACAGTTCAGCAGCAGCTGGCCTGGGGCTCAGCTCACGTTTACTCACAGATGCCTCGGCACGGTCCCCCAGCTTTGCAATGAGGACGCTCCTTGCGTGGGGGTTGGGTTGCTGGCTGTATGGGAGATGGTTCCCCACCTCTGACCAATTTCAGAATTGTTTACCACTGGAGCAAGTGCCGTGATAGGGTTTTCCTCTGTATAACTCGTGGGTTCACTTTTTTTTTCTTTTATGTTTCAAGTTAGATGTTATTCCTCTTTTATGTATTTATAGATATAAGCATGGAAATAATTCATTCCTATAAATACATCTGTGTGACGGGAAGAACTTTTTTCTGTTTTATTTTTAAATTTTATTTTTTAAAATTTCGAAATTTTATTTATTTTTTTATACAGCACGTTATTATTAGTTATGTATTTTATGCATATACATGTATACAGGTCAATCCCAAACTCCCAACTCATCCCACCACCCCATGGCTTCCCACACTTGGTGTCCATACGTTTGTTCTCTACCTCTGTGTCTCTATTTCTTCCCTGCAAACCAGTTCATCTGTACCATTTTTAGGCTCCACATATATGCATTAATATACAATATTTGTTTTCCTCTTTCTGACTTACTTCATTCTGTATGACAGTCTCTCGATCCATCGATGTCTCTACAAATGACCCAGTTTCATTCCTTTTTATGGCCGAGTCATATTCCATTTTATATATGTACCACATCTTTATCCATTCATCTGTCTGTGGGCATTTAGGTTGCTTCCATTACCTGGCTATTGTAAATAGTGCTGCAACGAACATTGTGGTGAATGTGCCTTTTTGAAATACGGTTTTCTCTGGGTATATGCCCAGAAGTGGGATTGCTGGATCAGATGGTAATTCTATTTCTAGTTATTTTAAGGAAACTCCATACTGTTCTCCATAGGGACTGTATCAATTTACATTCCCACCAATAGTGGAAGAGGGCTCCTTTTGTCCACACCCTCCCCAGAATTGGTTGTTTGTAGATTTTCTGATGATGCCGATTCTAACAGGTGTGAGGTGATACCTCATTGTAGTTTTGATTTGCATTTCTCTAATAATTAGTGCTGTTGAGCAGCTTTTCATGTGCGTCTTGGCCATCTCTGTGTCTCCTTTGAAGAAACGTCTCTTTAGATCTTCTGCCCATTTTTTTGGGGTTGTTTGTTTTTTTAATATTAAGCTGCATGAGCTGTTTATATATATTGGAGATTAAACCTCTGTCCATTGATTCGTCTGCAACGATTTTCGCCCATTCTGAGGGATGCCTTTTTCCATTCCCGTGTTTTTTAACAAAAAAGGAAAGAAAGGAAAAGAAGCAGAACACGAATGTGCGTAAAATATGCCTTTTGAAACGGTGGTTTTGAAATATGGACGTCCTTTGAAATTTTTGGTCGATATGTGACCCCAGGATTTGTTTTCAGGGCAGGTGTCATTTACAGGCCTGCAATGATTTTGAATATCAACTGACCATTAGCGTTGGGATTAAAGCTGCTGTTGTGTGAAACGGCCACAAGGTGGCAGCAGTTCACCCTTACCAAATCTGGTTACTAGGGCAAGAGAGCCTCAGTGGAAGTGGTGTTCTAGATTGGAGTTTAGAATGGAATGTACCAGGAGAAAGCCCCTCACGTTTGTCTCACTACTTCTTGTTCGTGTTTTTAATTTAAGTTTTTATTTTTTATTACAGCAAGTTTGATTACAATGTTTGGCTTGTTGTAGGTGTGGAAGATGTGGTTCTTTTACACATATACAGATGACTGTTCTTCTTGGGATCCTTTTCCCATGTACGTTATGACAGAATGTTGAGTAGTCCTCTCTTGGTATTCTGTAGGTCTTTGGTGATTATATATGTCACCTGTGTTTGTATATGTCTGTTAACCCCGATATCGTAATGAAACCAATCCTCACACCTTTCCATTGGTGAACCATAAGTTTGTTTAATGAATCTGTGATTGCCCTTCTCCGTGGAAATATCTGCCCTGGTATCCATTTTTAGGTAACACCTATAAGTGATATGATATGATATGTGTCTTTCACTTTCTGACTTACTACAAGTCACGTGATTACTTCTAGACTCATCTACGGTGCTGAAAATGGCATTGTGTCCTTTTTTCCCTTGGCTTCTCTTCTGCCTTAGCGGGGTCCATTTTCAACAATGTGATTCCCTGAGGGTTGTGGATTAGCTGACCTGGGCAGCCTTACCCTGCCGGCCCGCCCTCCCCAGGTGTGCCTCGTTGAGGTCAATATAAACAGAGCTCCAGGCAGCAATAGCCCCTGAAGCTGTGCCTGACTCCATATTCTCTGCCCCGTCAGCAGTCTCGGGGCTGTGCTGCTGGGAGGGAGTGAGGGGCCACAGCTTTGTGGGTGGCCCGGTGTGAGTGGGGTTCTGCTGGCCTTTCTGCAGGAGTTGCCAGGCTGCCGCCTGTAAAGAAGAGGATGTGTCACCCATACCTTCCGCTGGAATTTCTCTCCGGACAGAGGTGAGGAAGGAAAAAAGCAGTGGGGGCCGGGACAGGAGGGGTATCTCAGGCAGGGCAATGGAAAGCTTCTGGAAGAGCGCCAGGGTCCAGGACCACGCTGGCTGGCCTGCAGGCACCAAGTTGGCCTGCGTGCTGTCGCTGGTGTGGCTCCACGGTCCTTCCTCTAGGCTTTCAAGCCCTTGTACATATTCAGGTGTTTTACCTGGAAAGGGTGGGAACAGTTCAGCAGCAGCTGGCCTGGGGCTCAGCTCACGTTTACTCACAGATGCCTCGGCACGGTCCCCCAGCTTTGCAATGAGGACGCTCCTTGCGTGGGGGTTGGGTTGCTGGCTGTATGGGAGATGGTTCCCCACCTCTGACCAATTTCAGAATTGTTTACCACTGGAGCAAGTGCCGTGATAGGGTTTTCCTCTGTATAACTCGTGGGTTCACTTTTTTTTTCTTTTATGTTTCAAGTTAGATGTTATTCCTCTTTTATGTATTTATAGATATAAGCATGGAAATAATTCATTCCTATAAATACATCTGTGTGACGGGAAGAACTTTTTTCTGTTTTATTTTTAAATTTTATTTTTTAAAATTTTGAAATTTTATTTATTTTTTTATACAGCACGTTATTATTAGTTATGTATTTTATGCATATACATGTATACAGGTCAATCCCAAACTCCCAACTCATCCCACCACCACCACCCCATGGCTTCCCACACTTGGTGTCCATACGTTTGTTCTCTACCTCTGTGTCTCTATTTCTTCCCTGCAAACCAGTTCATCTGTACCATTTTTAGGCTCCACATATATGCATTAATATACAATATTTGTTTTCCTCTTTCTGACTTACTTCATTCTGTATGACAGTCTCTCGATCCATCGATGTCTCTACAAATGACCCAGTTTCATTCCTTTTTATGGCCGAGTCATATTCCATTTTATATATGTACCACATCTTTATCCATTCATCTGTCTGTGGGCATTTAGGTTGCTTCCATTACCTGGCTATTGTAAATAGTGCTGCAACGAACATTGTGGTGAATGTGCCTTTTTGAAATACGGTTTTCTCTGGGTATATGCCCAGAAGTGGGATTGCTGGATCAGATGGTAATTCTATTTCTAGTTATTTTAAGGAAACTCCATACTGTTCTCCATAGGGACTGTATCAATTTACATTCCCACCAATAGTGGAAGAGGGCTCCTTTTGTCCACACCCTCCCCAGAATTGGTTGTTTGTAGATTTTCTAATGATGCCGATTCTAACAGGTGTGAGGTGATACCTCATTGTAGTTTTGATTTGCATTTCTCTAATAATTAGTGCTGTTGAGCAGCTTTTCATGTGCGTCTTGGCCATCTCTGTGTCTCCTTTGAAGAAACGTCTCTTTAGATCTTCTGCCCATTTTTTTTGGGTTGTTTGTTTTTTTAATATTAAGCTGCATGAGCTGTTTATATATATTGGAGATTAAACCTCTGTCCATTGATTCGTCTGCAACGATTTTCGCCCATTCTGAGGGATGCCTTTTTCCATTCCCGTGTTTTTTAACAAAAAAGGAAAGAAAGGAAAAGAAGCAGAACACGAATGTGCGTAAAATATGCCTTTTGAAACGGTGGTTTTGAAATATGGACGTCCTTTGAAATTTTTGGTCGATATGTGACCCCAGGATTTGTTTTCAGGGCAGGTGTCATTTACAGGCCTGCAATGATTTTGAATATCAACTGACCATTAGCGTTGGGATTAAAGCTGCTGTTGTGTGAAACGGCCACAAGGTGGCAGCAGTTCACCCTTACCAAATCTGGTTAGTAGGGCAAGAGAGCCTCAGTGGAAGTGGTGTTCTAGATTGGAGTTTAGAATGGAATGTGCCAGGAGAAAGCCCCTCACGTTTGTCTCACTACTTCTTGTTCGTGTTTTTAATTTAAGTTTTTATTTTTTATTACAGCAAGTTTGATTACAATGTTTGGCTTGTTGTAGGTGTGGAAGATGTGGTTCTTTTACACATATACAGATGACTGTTCTTCTTGGGATCCTTTTCCCATGTACGTTATGACAGAATGTTGAGTAGTCCTCTCTTGGTATTCTGTAGGTCTTTGGTGATTATATATGTCACCTGTGTTTGTATATGTCTGTTAACCCCGATATCGTAATGAAACCAATCCTCACACCTTTCCATTGGTGAACCATAAGTTTGTTTAATGAATCTGTGATTGTCCTTCTCCGTGGAAATATCTGCCCTGGTATCCATTTTTAGGTAACACCTATAAGTGATATGATATGATATGTGTCTTTCACTTTCTGACTTACTACAAGTCACGTGATTACTTCTAGACTCATCTACGGTGCTGCAAATGGCATTGTGTCCTTTTTTCCCTTGGCTTCTCTTCTGCCTTAGCGGGGTCCATTTTCAACAATGTGATTCCCTG
This sequence comes from Mesoplodon mirus, assembly GCF_964341445.2. Lineage (NCBI taxonomy): Eukaryota > Metazoa > Chordata > Mammalia > Artiodactyla > Ziphiidae > Mesoplodon > Mesoplodon mirus. The sequence goes on along the minus strand of NW_028295743.1, from coordinate 1,031,125 downwards.
AGGGTTGTGGATTAGCTGACCTGGGCAGCCTTACCCTGCCGGCCCGCCCTCCCCAGGTGTGCCTCGTTGAGGTCAATATAAACAGAGCTCCAGGCAGCAATAGCCCCTGAAGCTGTGCCTGACTCCATATTCTCTGCCCCGTCAGCAGTCTCGGGGCTGTGCTGGTGGGAGGGAGTGAGGGGCCACAGCTTTGTGGGTGGCCCGGTGTGAGTGGGGTTCTGCTGGCCTTTCTGCAGGAGTTGCCAGGCTGCCGCCTGTAAAGAAGAGGATGTGTCACCCATACCTTCCGCTGGAATTTCTCTCCGGACAGAGGTGAGGAAGGAAAAAAGCAGTGGGGGCCGGGACAGGAGGGGTATCTCAGGCAGGGCAATGGAAAGCTTCTGGAAGAGCGCCAGGGTCCAGGACCACGCTGGCTGGCCTGCAGGCACCAAGTTGGCCTGCGTGCTGTCGCTGGTGTGGCTCCACGGTCCTTCCTCTAGGCTTTCAAGCCCTTGTACATATTCAGGTGTTTTACCTGGAAAGGGTGGGAACAGTTCAGCAGCAGCTGGCCTGGGGCTCAGCTCACGTTTACTCACAGATGCCTCGGCACGGTCCCCCAGCTTTGCAATGAGGACGCTCCTTGCGTGGGGGTTGGGTTGCTGGCTGTATGGGAGATGGTTCCCCACCTCTGACCAATTTCAGAATTGTTTACCACTGGAGCAAGTGCCGTGATAGGGTTTTCCTCTGTATAACTCGTGGGTTCACTTTTTTTTTCTTTTATGTTTCAAGTTAGATGTTATTCCTCTTTTATGTATTTATAGATATAAGCATGGAAATAATTCATTCCTATAAATACATCTGTGTGACGGGAAGAACTTTTTTCTGTTTTATTTTTAAATTTTATTTTTTAAAATTTCGAAATTTTATTTATTTTTTTATACAGCACGTTATTATTAGTTATGTATTTTATGCATATACATGTATACAGGTCAATCCCAAACTCCCAACTCATCCCACCACCACCACCCCATGGCTTCCCACACTTGGTGTCCATACGTTTGTTCTCTACCTCTGTGTCTCTATTTCTTCCCTGCAAACCAGTTCATCTGTACCATTTTTAGGCTCCACATATATGCATTAATAGACAATATTTGTTTTCATCTTTCTGACTTACTTCATTCTGTATGACAGTCTCTCGATCCATCGATGTCTCTACAAATGACCCAGTTTCATTCCTTTTTATGGCCGAGTCATATTCCATTTTATATATGTACCACATCTTTATCCATTCATCTGTCTGTGGGCATTTAGGTTGCTTCCATTACCTGGCTATTGTAAATAGTGCTGCAACGAACATTGTGGTGAATGTGCCTTTTTGAAATACGGTTTTCTCTGGGTATATGCCCAGAAGTGGGATTGCTGGATCAGATGGTAATTCTATTCCTAGTTTTTTTAAGGAAACTCCATACTGTTCTCCATAGGGACTGTATCAATTTACAATCCCACCAATAGTGGAAGAGGGCTCCTTTTGTCCACACCCTCCCCAGAATTGGTTGTTTGTAGATTTTCTGATGATGCCGATTCTAACAGGTGTGAGGTGATACCTCATTGTAGTTTTGATTTGCATTTCTCTAATAATTAGTGCTGTTGAGCAGCTTTTCATGTGCGTCTTGGCCATCTCTGTGTCTCCTTTGAAGAAACGTCTCTTTAGATCTTCTGCCCATTTTTTTTGGGTTGTTTGTTTTCTTAATATTAAGCTGCATGAGCTGTTTATATATATTGGAGATTAAACCTCTGTCCATTGATTCGTCTGCAACGATTTTCGCCCATTCTGAGGGATGCCTTTTTCCATTCCCGTGTTTTTTAACAAAAAAGGAAAGAAAGGAAAAGAAGCAGAACACGAATGTGCGTAAAATATGCCTTTTGAAACGGTCGTTTTGAAATATGGACGTCCTTTGAAATTTTTGGTCGATATGTGACCCCAGGATTTGTTTTCAGGGCAGGTGTCATTTACAGGCCTGCAATGATTTTGAATATCAACTGACCATTAGCGTTGGGATTAAAGCTGCTGTTGTGTGAAACGGCCACAAGGTGGCAGCAGTTCACCCTTACCAAATCTGGTTACTAGGGCAAGAGAGCCTCAGTGGAAGTGGTGTTCTAGATTGGAGTTTAGAATGGAATGTACCAGGAGAAAGCCCCTCACGTTTGTCTCACTCCTTCTTGTTCGTGTTTTTAATTTAAGTTTTTATTTTTTATTACAGCAAGTTTGATTACAATGTTTGGCTTGTTGTAGGTGTGGAAGATGTGGTTCTTTTACACATATACAGATGACTGTTCTTCTTGGGATCCTTTTCCCATGTACGTTATGACAGAATGTTGAGTAGTCCTCTCTTGGTATTCTGTAGGTCTTTGGTGATTATATATGTCACCGGTGTTTTTATATGTCTGTTAACCCCGATATCGTAATGAAACCAATCCTCACACCTTTCCATTGGTGAACCATAAGTTTGTTTAATGAATCTGTGATTGCCCTTCTCCGTGGAAATATCTGCCCTGGTATCCATTTTTAGGTAACACCTATAAGTGATATGATATGATATGTGTCTTTCACTTTCTGACTTACTACAAGTCACGTGATTACTTCTAGACTCATCTACGGTGCTGCAAATGGCATTGTGTCCTTTTTTCCCTTGGCTTCTCTTCTGCCTTAGCGGGGTCCATTTTCAACAATGTGATTCCCTGAGGGTTGTGGATTAGCTGACCTGGGCAGCCTTACCCTGCCGGCCCGCCCTCCCCAGGTGTGCCTCGTTGAGGTCAATATAAACAGAGCTCCAGGCAGCAATAGCCCCTGAAGCTGTGCCTGACTCCATATTCTCTGCCCCGTCAGCAGTCTCGGGGCTGTGCTGGTGGGAGGGAGTGAGGGGCCACAGCTTTGTGGGTGGCCCGGTGTGAGTGGGGTTCTGCTGGCCTTTCTGCAGGAGTTGCCAGGCTGCCGCCTGTAAAGAAGAGGATGTGTCACCCATACCTTCCGCTGGAATTTCTCTCCGGACAGAGGTGAGGAAGGAAAAAAGCAGTGGGGGCCGGGACAGGAGGGGTATCTCAGGCAGGGCAATGGAAAGCTTCTGGAAGAGCGCCAGGGTCCAGGACCACGCTGGCTGGCCTGCAGGCACCAAGTTGGCCTGCATGCTGTCGCTGGTGTGGCTCCACGGTCCTTCCTCTAGGCTTTCAAGCCCTTGTACATATTCAGGTGTTTTACCTGGAAAGGGTGGGAACAGTTCAGCAGCAGCTGGCCTGGGGCTCAGCTCACGTTTACTCACAGATGCCTCGGCACGGTCCCCCAGCTTTGCAATGAGGACGCTCCTTGCGTGGGGGTTGGGTTGCTGGCTGTATGGGAGATGGTTCCCCACCTCTGACCAATTTCAGAATTGTTTACCACTGGAGCAAGTGCCGTGATAGGGTTTTCCTCTGTATAACTCGTGGGTTCACTTTTTTTTTCTTTTATGTTTCAAGTTAGATGTTATTCCTCTTTTATGTATTTATAGATATAAGCATGGAAATAATTCATTCCTATAAATACATCTGTGTGACGGGAAGAACTTTTTTCTGTTTTATTTTTAAATTTTATTTTTTAAAATTTTGAAATTTTATTTATTTTTTTATACAGCACGTTATTATTAGTTATGTATTTTATGCATATACATGTATACAGGTCAATCCCAAACTCCCAACTCATCCCACCACCACCACCCCATGGCTTCCCACACTTGGTGTCCATACGTTTGTTCTCTACCTCTGTGTCTCTATTTCTTCCCTGCAAACCAGTTCATCTGTACCATTTTTAGGCTCCACATATATGCATTAATATACAATATTTGTTTTCCTCTTTCTGACTTACTTCATTCTGTATGACAGTCTCTCGATCCATCGATGTCTCTACAAATGACCCAGTTTCATTCCTTTTTATGGCCGAGTCATATTCCATTTTATATATGTACCACATCTTTATCCATTCATCTGTCTGTGGGCATTTAGGTTGCTTCCATTACCTGGCTATTGTAAATAGTGCTGCAACGAACATTGTGGTGAATGTGCCTTTTTGATTTACGGTTTTCTCTGGGTATATGCCCAGAAGTGGGATTGCTGGATCAGATGGTAATTCTATTTCTAGTTTTTTTAAGGAAACTCCATACTGTTCTCCATAGGGACTGTATCAATTTACATTCCCACCAATAGTGGAAGAGGGCTCCTTTTGTCCACACCCTCCCCAGAATTGGTTGTTTGTAGATTTTCTGATGATGCCGATTCTAACAGGTGTGAGGTGATACCTCATTGTAGTTTTGATTTGCATTTCTCTAATAATTAGTGCTGTTGAGCAGCTTTTCATGTGCGTCTTGGCCATCTCTGTGTCTCCTTTGAAGAAACGTCTCTTTAGATCTTCTGCCCATTTTTTTGGGGTTGTTTGTTTTCTTAATATTAAGCTGCATGAGCTGTTTATATATATTGGAGATTAAACCTCTGTCCATTGATTCGTCTGCAACGATTTTCGCCCATTCTGAGGGATGCCTTTTTCCATTCCCGTGTTTTTTAACAAAAAAGGAAAGAAAGGAAAAGAAGCAGAACACGAATGTGCGTAAAATATGCCTTTTGAAACGGTGGTTTTGAAATATGGACGTCCTTTGAAATTTTTGGTCGATATGTGACCCCAGGATTTGTTTTCAGGGCAGGTGTCATTTACAGGCCTGCAATGATTTTGAATATCAACTGACCATTAGCGTTGGGATTAAAGCTGCTGTTGTGTGAAACGGCCACAAGGTGGCAGCAGTTCACCCTTACCAAATCTGGTTACTAGGGCAAGAGAGCCTCAGTGGAAGTGGTGTTCTAGATTGGAGTTTAGAATGGAATGTACCAGGAGAAAGCCCCTCACGTTTGTCTCACTACTTCTTGTTCGTGTTTTTAATTTAAGTTTTTATTTTTTATTACAGCAAGTTTGATTACAATGTTTGGCTTGTTGTAGGTGTGGAAGATGTGGTTCTTTTACACATATACAGATGACTGTTCTTCTTGGGATCCTTTTCCCATGTACGTTATGACAGAATGTTGAGTAGTCCTCTCTTGGTATTCTGTAGGTCTTTGGTGATTATATATGTCACCTGTGTTTGTATATGTCTGTTAACCCCGATATCGTAATGAAACCAATCCTCACACCTTTCCATTGGTGAACCATAAGTTTGTTTAATGAATCTGTGATTGCCCTTCTCCGTGGAAATATCTGCCCTGGTATCCATTTTTAGGTAACACCTATAAGTGATATGATATGATATGTGTCTTTCACTTTCTCACTTACTACAAGTCACGTGATTACTTCTAGACTCATCTACGGTGCTGCAAATGGCATTGTGTCCTTTTTTCCCTTGGCTTCTCTTCTGCCTTAGCGGGGTCCATTTTCAACAATGTGATTCCCTGAGGGTTGTGGATTAGCTGACCTGGGCAGCCTTACCCTGCCGGCCCGCCCTCCCCAGGTGTGCCTCGTTGAGGTCAATATAAACAGAGCTCCAGGCAGCAATAGCCCCTGAAGCTGTGCCTGACTCCATATTCTCTGCCCCGTCAGCAGTCTCGGGGCTGTGCTGGTGGGAGGGAGTGAGGGGCCACAGCTTTGTGGGTGGCCCGGTGTGAGTGGGGTTCTGCTGGCCTTTCTGCAGGAGTTGCCAGGCTGCCGCCTGTAAAGAAGAGGATGTGTCACCCATACCTTCCGCTGGAATTTCTCTCCGGACAGAGGTGAGGAAGGAAAAAAGCAGTGGGGGCCGGGACAGGAGGGGTATCTCAGGCAGGGCAATGGAAAGCTTCTGGAAGAGCGCCAGGGTCCAGGACCACGCTGGCTGGCCTGCAGGCACCAAGTTGGCCTGCGTGCTGTCGCTGGTGTGGCTCCACGGTCCTTCCTCTAGGCTTTCAAGCCCTTGTACATATTCAGGTGTTTTACCTGGAAAGGGTGGGAACAGTTCAGCAGCAGCTGGCCTGGGGCTCAGCTCACGTTTACTCACAGATGCCTCGGCACGGTCCCCCAGCTTTGCAATGAGGACGCTCCTTGCGTGGGGGTTGGGTTGCTGGCTGTATGGGAGATGGTTCCCCACCTCTGACCAATTTCAGAATTGTTTACCACTGGAGCAAGTGCCGTGATAGGGTTTTCCTCTGTATAACTCGTGGGTTCACTTTTTTTTTCTTTTATGTTTCAAGTTAGATGTTATTCCTCTTTTATGTATTTATAGATATAAGCATGGAAATAATTCATTCCTATAAATACATCTGTGTGACGGGAAGAACTTTTTTCTGTTTTATTTTTAAATTTTATTTTTTAAAATTTCGAAATTTTATTTATTTTTTTATACAGCACGTTATTATTAGTTATGTATTTTATGCATATACATGTATACAGGTCAATCCCAAACTCCCAACTCATCCCACCACCACCACCCCATGGCTTCCCACACTTGGTGTCCATACGTTTGTTCTCTACCTCTGTGTCTCTATTTCTTCCCTGCAAACCAGTTCATCTGTACCATTTTTAGGCTCCACATATATGCATTAATATACAATATTTGTTTTCCTCTTTCTGACTTACTTCATTCTGTATGACAGTCTCTCGATCCATCGATGTCTCTACAAATGACCCAGTTTCATTCCTTTTTATGGCCGAGTCATATTCCATTTTATATATGTACCACATCTTTATCCATTCATCTGTCTGTGGGCATTTAGGTTGCTTCCATTACCTGGCTATTGTAAATAGTGCTGCAACGAACATTGTGGTGAATGTGCCTTTTTGATTTACGGTTTTCTCTGGGTATATGCCCAGAAGTGGGATTGCTGGATCAGATGGTAATTCTATTCCTAGTTTTTTTAAGGAAACTCCATACTGTTCTCCATAGGGACTGTATCAATTTACAATCCCACCAATAGTGGAAGAGGGCTCCTTTTGTCCACACCCTCCCCAGAATTGGTTGTTTGTAGATTTTCTGATGATGCCGATTCTAACAGGTGTGAGGTGATACCTCATTGTAGTTTTGATTTGCATTTCTCTAATAATTAGTGCTGTTGAGCAGCTTTTCATGTGCGTCTTGGCCATCTCTGTGTCTCCTTTGAAGAAACGTCTCTTTAGATCTTCTGCCCATTTTTTTGGGGTTGTTTGTTTTCTTAATATTAAGCTGCATGAGCTGTTTATATATATTGGAGATTAAACCTCTGTCCATTGATTCGTCTGCAACGATTTTCGCCCATTCTGAGGGATGCCTTTTTCCATTCCCGTGTTTTTTAACAAAAAAGGAAAGAAAGGAAAAGAAGCAGAACACGAATGTGCGTAAAATATGCCTTTTGAAACGGTGGTTTTGAAATATGGACGTCCTTTGAAATTTTTGGTCGATATGTGACCCCAGGATTTGTTTTCAGGGCAGGTGTCATTTACAGGCCTGCAATGATTTTGAATATCAACTGACCATTAGCGTTGGGATTAAAGCTGCTGTTGTGTGAAACGGCCACAAGGTGGCAGCAGTTCACCCTTACCAAATCTGGTTACTAGGGCAAGAGAGCCTCAGTGGAAGTGGTGTTCTAGATTGGAGTTTAGAATGGAATGTACCAGGAGAAAGCCCCTCACGTTTGTCTCACTCCTTCTTGTTCGTGTTTTTAATTTAAGTTTTTATTTTTTATTACAGCAAGTTTGATTACAATGTTTGGCTTGTTGTAGGTGTGGAAGATGTGGTTCTTTTACACATATACAGATGACTGTTCTTCTTGGGATCCTTTTCCCATGTACGTTATGACAGAATGTTGAGTAGTCCTCTCTTGGTATTCTGTAGGTCTTTGGTGATTATATATGTCACCGGTGTTTGTATATGTCTGTTAACCCCGATATCGTAATGAAACCAATCCTCACACCTTTCCATTGGTGAACCATAAGTTTGTTTAATGAATCTGTGATTGCCCTTCTCCGTGGAAATATCTGCCCTGGTATCCATTTTTAGGTAACACCTATAAGTGATATGATATGATATGTGTCTTTCACTTTCTGACTTACTACAAGTCACGTGATTACTTCTAGACTCATCTACGGTGCTGCAAATGGCATTGTGTCCTTTTTTCCCTTGGCTTCTCTTCTGCCTTAGCGGGGTCCATTTTCAACAATGTGATTCCCTGAGGGTTGTGGATTAGCTGACCTGGGCAGCCTTACCCTGCCGGCCCGCCCTCCCCAGGTGTGCCTCGTTGAGGTCAATATAAACAGAGCTCCAGGCAGCAATAGCCCCTGAAGCTGTGCCTGACTCCATATTCTCTGCCCCGTCAGCAGTCTCGGGGCTGTGCTGGTGGGAGGGAGTGAGGGGCCACAGCTTTGTGGGTGGCCCGGTGTGAGTGGGGTTCTGCTGGCCTATCTGCAGGAGTTGCCAGGCTGCCGCCTGTAAAGAAGAGGATGTGTCACCCATACCTTCCGCTGGAATTTCTCTCCGGACAGAGGTGAGGAAGGAAAAAAGCAGTGGGGGCCGGGACAGGAGGGGTATCTCAGGCAGGGCAATGGAAAGCTTCTGGAAGAGCGCCAGGGTCCAGGACCACGCTGGCTGGCCTGCAGGCACCAAGTTGGCCTGCGTGCTGTCGCTGGTGTGGCTCCACGGTCCTTCCTCTAGGCTTTCAAGCCCTTGTACATATTCAGGTGTTTTACCTGGAAAGGGTGGGAACAGTTCAGCAGCAGCTGGCCTGGGGCTCAGCTCACGTTTACTCACAGATGCCTCGGCACGGTCCCCCAGCTTTGCAATGAGGACGCTCCTTGCGTGGGGGTTGGGTTGCTGGCTGTATGGGAGATGGTTCCCCACCTCTGACCAATTTCAGAATTGTTTACCACTGGAGCAAGTGCCGTGATAGGGTTTTCCTCTGTATAACTCGTGGGTTCACTTTTTTTTTCTTTTATGTTTCAAGTTAGATGTTATTCCTCTTTTATGTATTTATAGATATAAGCATGGAAATAATTCATTCCTATAAATACATCTGTGTGACGGGAAGAACTTTTTTCTGTTTTATTTTTAAATTTTATTTTTTAAAATTTCGAAATTTTATTTATTTTTTTATACAGCACGTTATTATTAGTTATGTATTTTATGCATATACATGTATACAGGTCAATCCCAAACTCCCAACTCATCCCACCACCACCACCCCATGGCTTCCCACACTTGGTGTCCATACGTTTGTTCTCTACCTCTGTGTCTCTATTTCTTCCCTGCAAACCAGTTCATCTGTACCATTTTTAGGCTCCACATATATGCATTAATATACAATATTTGTTTTCCTCTTTCTGACTTACTTCATTCTGTATGACAGTCTCTCGATCCATCGATGTCTCTACAAATGACCCAGTTTCATTCCTTTTTATGGCCGAGTCATATTCCATTTTATATATGTACCACATCTTTATCCATTCATCTGTCTGTGGGCATTTAGGTTGCTTCCATTACCTGGCTATTGTAAATAGTGCTGCAACGAACATTGTGGTGAATGTGCCTTTTTGATTTACGGTTTTCTCTGGGTATATGCCCAGAAGTGGGATTGCTGGATCAGATGGTAATTCTATTCCTAGTTTTTTTAAGGAAACTCCATACTGTTCTCCATAGGGACTGTATCAATTTACAATCCCACCAATAGTGGAAGAGGGCTCCTTTTGTCCACACCCTCCCCAGAATTGGTTGTTTGTAGATTTTCTGATGATGCCGATTCTAACAGGTGTGAGGTGATACCTCATTGTAGTTTTGATTTGCATTTCTCTAATAATTAGTGCTGTTGAGCAGCTTTTCATGTGCGTCTTGGCCATCTCTGTGTCTCCTTTGAAGAAACGTCTCTTTAGATCTTCTGCCCATTTTTTTGGGGTTGTTTGTTTTCTTAATATTAAGCTGCATGAGCTGTTTATATATATTGGAGATTAAACCTCTGTCCATTGATTCGTCTGCAACGATTTTCGCCCATTCTGAGGGATGCCTTTTTCCATTCCCGTGTTTTTTAACAAAAAAGGAAAGAAAGGAAAAGAAGCAGAACACGAATGTGCGTAAAATATGCCTTTTGAAACGGTCGTTTTGAAATATGGACGTCCTTTGAAATTTTTGGTCGATATGTGACCCCAGGATTTGTTTTCAGGGCAGGTGTCATTTACAGGCCTGCAATGATTTTGAATATCAACTGACCATTAGCGTTGGGATTAAAGCTGCTGTTGTGTGAAACGGCCACAAGGTGGCAGCAGTTCACCCTTACCAAATCTGGTTACTAGGGCAAGAGAGCCTCAGTGGAAGTGGTGTTCTAGATTGGAGTTTAGAATGGAATGTACCAGGAGAAAGCCCCTCACGTTTGTCTCACTACTTCTTGTTCGTGTTTTTAATTTAAGTTTTTATTTTTTATTACAGCAAGTTTGATTACAATGTTTGGCTTGTTGTAGGTGTGGAAGATGTGGTTCTTTTACACATATACAGATGACTGTTCTTCTTGGGATCCTTTTCCCATGTACGTTATGACAGAATGTTGAGTAGTCCTCTCTTGGTATTCTGTAGGTCTTTGGTGATTATATATGTCACCGGTGTTTGTATATGTCTGTTAACCCCGATATCGTAATGAAACCAATCCTCACACCTTTCCATTGGTGAACCATAAGTTTGTTTAATGAATCTGTGATTGCCCTTCTCCGTGGAAATATCTGCCCTGGTATCCATTTTTAGGTAACACCTATAAGTGATATGATATGATATGTGTCTTTCACTTTCTGACTTACTACAAGTCACGTGATTACTTCTAGACTCATCTACGGTGCTGCAAATGGCATTGTGTCCTTTTTTCCCTTGGCTTCTCTTCTGCCTTAGCGGGGTCCATTTTCAACAATGTGATTCCCTGAGGGTTGTGGATTAGCTGACCTGGGCAGCCTTACCCTGCCGGCCCGCCCTCCCCAGGTGTGCCTCGTTGAGGTCAATATAAACAGAGCTCCAGGCAGCAATAGCCCCTGAAGCTGTGCCTGACTCCATATTCTCTGCCCCGTCAGCAGTCTCGGGGCTGTGCTGGTGGGAGGGAGTGAGGGGCCACAGCTTTGTGGGTGGCCCGGTGTGAGTGGGGTTCTGCTGGCCTATCTGCAGGAGTTGCCAGGCTGCCGCCTGTAAAGAAGAGGATGTGTCACCCATACCTTCCGCTGGAATTTCTCTCCGGACAGAGGTGAGGAAGGAAAAAAGCAGTGGGGGCCGGGACAGGAGGGGTATCTCAGGCAGGGCAATGGAAAGCTTCTGGAAGAGCGCCAGGGTCCAGGACCACGCTGGCTGGCCTGCAGGCACCAAGTTGGCCTGCGTGCTGTCGCTGGTGTGGCTCCACGGTCCTTCCTCTAGGCTTTCAAGCCCTTGTAAATATTCAGGTGTTTTACCTGGAAAGGGTGGGAACAGTTCAGCAGCAGCTGGCCTGGGGCTCAGCTCACGTTTACTCACAGATGCCTCGGCACGGTCCCCCAGCTTTGCAATGAGGACGCTCCTTGCGTGGGGGTTGGGTTGCTGGCTGTATGGGAGATGGTTCCCCACCTCTGACCAATTTCAGAATTGTTTACCACTGGAGCAAGTGCCGTGATAGGGTTTTCCTCTGTATAACTCGTGGGTTCACTTTTTTTTTCTTTTATGTTTCAAGTTAGATGTTATTCCTCTTTTATGTATTTATAGATATAAGCATGGAAATAATTCATTCCTATAAATACATCTGTGTGACGGGAAGAACTTTTTTCTGTTTTATTTTTAAATTTTATTTTTTAAAATTTTGAAATTTTATTTATTTTTTTATACAGCACGTTATTATTAGTTATGTATTTTATGCATATACATGTATACAGGTCAATCCCAAACTCCCAACTCATCCCACCACCACCACCCCATGGCTTCCCACACTTGGTGTCCATACGTTTGTTCTCTACCTCTGTGTCTCTATTTCTTCCCTGCAAACCAGTTCATCTGTACCATTTTTAGGCTCCACATATATGCATTAATATACAATATTTGTTTTCCTCTTTCTGACTTACTTCATTCTGTATGACAGTCTCTCGATCCATCGATGTCTCTACAAATGACCCAGTTTCATTCCTTTTTATGGCCGAGTCATATTCCATTTTATATATGTACCACATCTTTATCCATTCATCTGTCTGTGGGCATTTAGGTTGCTTCCATTACCTGGCTATTGTAAATAGTGCTGCAACGAACCTTGTGGTGAATGTGCCTTTTTGAAATACGGTTTTCTCTGGGTATATGCCCAGAAGTGGGATTGCTGGATCAGATGGTAATTCTATTTCTAGTTATTTTAAGGAAACTCCATACTGTTCTCCATAGGGACTGTATCAATTTACATTCCCACCAATAGTGGAAGAGGGCTCCTTTTGTCCACACCCTCCCCAGAATTGGTTGTTTGTAGATTTTCTGATGATGCCGATTCTAACAGGTGTGAGGTGATACCTCATTGTAGTTTTGATTTGCATTTCTCTAATAATTAGTGCTGTTGAGCAGCTTTTCATGTGCGTCTTGGCCATCTCTGTGTCTCCTTTGAAGAAACGTCTCTTTAGATCTTCTGCCCATTTTTTTTCGGTTGTTTGTTTTCTTAATATTAAGCTGCATGAGCTGTTTATATATATTGGAGATTAAACCTCTGTCCATTGATTCATCTGCAACGATTTTCGCCCATTCTGAGGGATGCCTTTTTCCATTCCCGTGTTTTTTAACAAAAAAGGAAAGAAAGGAAAAGAAGCAGAACACGAATGTGCGTAAAATATGCCTTTTGAAACGGTCGTTTTGAAATATGGACGTCCTTTGAAATTTTTGGTCGATATGTGACCCCAGGATTTGTTTTCAGGGCAGGTGTCATTTACAGGCCTGCAATGATTTTGAATATCAACTGACCATTAGCGTTGGGATTAAAGCTGCTGTTGTGTGAAACGGCCACAAGGTGGCAGCAGTTCACCCTTACCAAATCTGGTTACTAGGGCAAGAGAGCCTCAGTGGAAGTGGTGTTCTAGATTGGAGTTTAGAATGGAATGTGCCAGGAGAAAGCCCCTCACGTTTGTCTCACTACTTCTTGTTCGTGTTTTTAATTTAATTTTTTTATTTTTTATTACAGCAAGTTTGATTACAATGTTTGGCTTGTTGTAGGTGTGGAAGATGTGGTTCTTTTACACATATACAGATGACTGTTCTTCTTGGGATCCTTTTCCCATGTACGTTATGACAGAATGTTGAGTAGTCCTCTCTTGGTATTCTGTAGGTCTTTGGTGATTATATATGTCACCTGTGTTTGTATATGTCTGTTAACCCCGATATCGTAATGAAACCAATCCTCACACCTTTCCATTGGTGAACCATAAGTTTGTTTAATGAATCTGTGATTGCCCTTCTCCGTGGAAATATCTGCCCTGGTATCCATTTTTAGGTAACACCTATAAGTGATATGATATGATATGTGTCTTTCACTTTCTGACTTACTACAAGTCACGTGATTACTTCTAGACTCATCTACGGTGCTGCAAATGGCATTGTGTCCTTTTTTCCCTTGGCTTCTCTTCTGCCTTAGCGGGGTCCATTTTCAACAATGTGATTCCCTGAGGGTTGTGGATTAGCTGACCTGGGCAGCCTTACCCTGCCGGCCCGCCCTCCCCAGGTGTGCCTCGTTGAGGTCAATATAAACAGAGCTCCAGGCAGCAATAGCCCCTGAAGCTGTGCCTGACTCCATATTCTCTGCCCCGTCAGCAGTCTCGGGGCTGTGCTGGTGGGAGGGAGTGAGGGGCCACAGCTTTGTGGGTGGCCCGGTGTGAGTGGGGTTCTGCTGGCCTTTCTGCAGGAGTTGCCAGGCTGCCGCCTGTAAAGAAGAGGATGTGTCACCCATACCTTCCGCTGGAATTTCTCTCCGGACAGAGGTGAGGAAGGAAAAAAGCAGTGGGGGCCGGGACAGGAGGGGTATCTCAGGCAGGGCAATGGAAAGCTTCTGGAAGAGCGCCAGGGTCCAGGACCACGCTGGCTGGCCTGCAGGCACCAAGTTGGCCTGCGTGCTGTCGCTGGTGTGGCTCCACGGTCCTTCCTCTAGGCTTTCAAGCCCTTGTACATATTCAGGTGTTTTACCTGGAAAGGGTGGGAACAGTTCAGCAGCAGCTGGCCTGGGGCTCAGCTCACGTTTACTCACAGATGCCTCGGCACGGTCCCCCAGCTTTGCAATGAGGACGCTCCTTGCGTGGGGGTTGGGTTGCTGGCTGTATGGGAGATGGTTCCCCACCTCTGACCAATTTCAGAATTGTTTACCACTGGAGCAAGTGCCGTGATAGGGTTTTCCTCTGTATAACTCGTGGGTTCACTTTTTTTTTCTTTTATGTTTCAAGTTAGATGTTATTCCTCTTTTATGTATTTATAGATATAAGCATGGAAATAATTCATTCCTATAAATACATCTGTGTGACGGGAAGAACTTTTTTCTGTTTTATTTTTAAATTTTATTTTTTAAAATTTTGAAATTTTATTTATTTTTTTATACAGCACGTTATTATTAGTTATGTATTTTATGCATATACATGTATACAGGTCAATCCCAAACTCCCAACTCATCCCACCACCACCACCCCATGGCTTCCCACACTTGGTGTCCATACGTTTGTTCTCTACCTCTGTGTCTCTATTTCTTCCCTGCAAACCAGTTCATCTGTACCATTTTTAGGCTCCACATATATGCATTAATATACAATATTTGTTTTCCTCTTTCTGACTTACTTCATTCTGTATGACAGTCTCTCGATCCATCGATGTCTCTACAAATGACCCAGTTTCATTCCTTTTTATGGCCGAGTCATATTCCATTTTATATATGTACCACATCTTTATCCATTCATCTGTCTGTGGGCATTTAGGTTGCTTCCATTACCTGGCTATTGTAAATAGTGCTGCAACGAACATTGTGGTGAATGTGCCTTTTTGATTTACGGTTTTCTCTGGGTATATGCCCAGAAGTGGGATTGCTGGATCAGATGGTAATTCTATTTCTAGTTTTTTTAAGGAAACTCCATACTGTTCTCCATAGGGACTGTATCAATTTACATTCCCACCAATAGTGGAAGAGGGCTCCTTTTGTCCACACCCTCCCCAGAATTGGTTGTTTGTAGATTTTCTGATGATGCCGATTCTAACAGGTGTGAGGTGATACCTCATTGTAGTTTTGATTTGCATTTCTCTAATAATTAGTGCTGTTGAGCAGCTTTTCATGTGCGTCTTGGCCATCTCTGTGTCTCCTTTGAAGAAACGTCTCTTTAGATCTCCTGCCCATTTTTTTGGGTTGTTTGTTTTCTTAATATTAAGCTGCATGAGCTGTTTATATATATTGGAGATTAAACCTCTGTCCATTGATTCGTCTGCAACGATTTTCGCCCATTCTGAGGGATGCCTTTTTCCATTCCCGTGTTTTTTAACAAAAAAGGAAAGAAAGGAAAAGAAGCAGAACACGAATGTGCGTAAAATATGCCTTTTGAAACGGTGGTTTTGAAATATGGACGTCCTTTGAAATTTTTGGTCGATATGTGACCCCAGGATTTGTTTTCAGGGCAGGTGTCATTTACAGGCCTGCAATGATTTTGAATATCAACTGACCATTAGCGTTGGGATTAAAGCTGCTGTTGTGTGAAACGGCCACAAGGTGGCAGCAGTTCACCCTTACCAAATCTGGTTACTAGGGCAAGAGAGCCTCAGTGGAAGTGGTGTTCTAGATTGGAGTTTAGAATGGAATGTGCCAGGAGAAAGCCCCTCACGTTTGTCTCACTCCTTCTTGTTCGTGTTTTTAATTTAATTTTTTTATTTTTTATTACAGCAAGTTTGATTACAATGTTTGGCTTGTTGTAGGTGTGGAAGATGTGGTTCTTTTACACATATACAGATGACTGTTCTTCTTGGGATCCTTTTCCCATGTACGTTATGACAGAATGTTGAGTAGTCCTCTCTTGGTATTCTGTAGGTCTTTGGTGATTATATATGTCACCTGTGTTTGTATATGTCTGTTAACCCCGATATCATAATGAAACCAATCCTCACACCTTTCCATTGGTGAACCATAAGTTTGTTTAATGAATCTGTGATTGCCCTTCTCCGTGGAAATATCTGCCCTGGTATCCATTTTTAGGTAACACCTATAAGTGATATGATATGATATGTGTCTTTCACTTTCTGACTTACTACAAGTCACGTGATTACTTCTAGACTCATCTACGGTGCTGCAAATGGCATTGTGTCCTTTTTTCCCTTGGCTTCTCTTCTGCCTTAGCGGGGTCCATTTTCAACAATGTGATTCCCTGAGGGTTGTGGATTAGCTGACCTGGGCAGCCTTACCCTGCCGGCCCACCCTCCCCAGGTGTGCCTCGTTGAGGTCAATATAAACAGAGCTCCAGGCAGCAATAGCCCCTGAAGCTGTGCCTGACTCCATATTCTCTGCCCCGTCAGCAGTCTCGGGGCTGTGCTGGTGGGAGGGAGTGAGGGGCCACAGCTTTGTGGGTGGCCCGGTGTGAGTGGGGTTCTGCTGGCCTTTCTGCAGGAGTTGCCAGGCTGCCGCCTGTAAAGAAGAGGATGTGTCACCCATACCTTCCGCTGGAATTTCTCTCCGGACAGAGGTGAGGAAGGAAAAAAGCAGTGGGGGCCGGGACAGGAGGGGTATCTCAGGCAGGGCAATGGAAAGCTTCTGGAAGAGCGCCAGGGTCCAGGACCACGCTGGCTGGCCTGCAGGCACCAAGTTGGCCTGCGTGCTGTCGCTGGTGTGGCTCCACGGTCCTTCCTCTAGGCTTTCAAGCCCTTGTACATATTCAGGTGTTTTACCTGGAAAGGGTGGGAACAGTTCAGCAGCAGCTGGCCTGGGGCTCAGCTCACGTTTACTCACAGATGCCTCGGCACGGTCCCCCAGCTTTGCAATGAGGACGCTCCTTGCGTGGGGGTTGGGTTGCTGGCTGTATGGGAGATGGTTCCCCACCTCTGACCAATTTCAGAATTGTTTACCACTGGAGCAAGTGCCGTGATAGGGTTTTCCTCTGTATAACTCGTGGGTTCACTTTTTTTTTCTTTTATGTTTCAAGTTAGATGTTATTCCTCTTTTATGTATTTATAGATATAAGCATGGAAATAATTCATTCCTATAAATACATCTGTGTGACGGGAAGAACTTTTTTCTGTTTTATTTTTAAATTTTATTTTTTAAAATTTTGAAATTTTATTTATTTTTTTATACAGCACGTTATTATTAGTTATGTATTTTATGCATATACATGTATACAGGTCAATCCCAAACTCCCAACTCATCCCACCACCACCACCCCATGGCTTCCCACACTTGGTGTCCATACGTTTGTTCTCTACCTCTGTGTCTCTATTTCTTCCCTGCAAACCAGTTCATCTGTACCATTTTTAGGCTCCACATATATGCATTAATATACAATATTTGTTTTCCTCTTTCTGACTTACTTCATTCTGTATGACAGTCTCTCGATCCATCGATGTCTCTACAAATGACCCAGTTTCATTCCTTTTTATGGCCGAGTCATATTCCATTTTATATATGTACCACATCTTTATCCATTCATCTGTCTGTGGGCATTTAGGTTGCTTCCATTACCTGGCTATTGTAAATAGTGCTGCAACGAACATTGTGGTGAATGTGCCTTTTTGAAATACGGTTTTCTCTGGGTATATGCCCAGAAGTGGGATTGCTGGATCAGATGGTAATTCTATTTCTAGTTATTTTAAGGAAACTCCATACTGTTCTCCATAGGGTCTGTATCAATTTACATTCCCACCAATAGTGGAAGAGGGCTCCTTTTGTCCACACCCTCCCCAGAATTGGTTGTTTGTAGATTTTCTGATGATGCCGATTCTAACAGGTGTGAGGTGATACCTCATTGTAGTTTTGATTTGCATTTCTCTAATAATTAGTGCTGTTGAGCAGCTTTTCATGTGCGTCTTGGCCATCTCTGTGTCTCCTTTGAAGAAACGTCTCTTTAGATCTTCTGCCCATTTTTTTTCGGTTGTTTGTTTTCTTAATATTAAGCTGCATGAGCTGTTTATATATATTGGAGATTAAACCTCTGTCCATTGATTCATCTGCAACGATTTTCGCCCATTCTGAGGGATGCCTTTTTCCATTCCCGTGTTTTTTAACAAAAAAGGAAAGAAAGGAAAAGAAGCAGAACACGAATGTGCGTAAAATATGCCTTTTGAAACGGTGGTTTTGAAATATGGACGTCCTTTGAAATTTTTGGTCGATATGTGACCCCAGGATTTGTTTTCAGGGCAGGTGTCATTTACAGGCCTGCAATGATTTTGAATATCAACTGACCATTAGCGTTGGGATTAAAGCTGCTGTTGTGTGAAACGGCCACAAGGTGGCAGCAGTTCACCCTTACCAAATCTGGTTACTAGGGCAAGAGAGCCTCAGTGGAAGTGGTGTTCTAGATTGGAGTTTAGAATGGAATGTGCCAGGAGAAAGCCCCTCACGTTTGTCTCACTCCTTCTTGTTCGTGTTTTTAATTTAATTTTTTTTATTTTTTATTACAGCAAGTTTGATTACAATGTTTGGCTTGTTGTAGGTGTGGAAGATGTGGTTCTTTTACACATATACAGATGACTGTTCTTCTTGGGATCCTTTTCCCATGTACGTTATGACAGAATGTTGAGTAGTCCTCTCTTGGTATTCTGTAGGTCTTTGGTGATTATATATGTCACCTGTGTTTGTATATGTCTGTTAACCCCGATATCGTAATGAAACCAATCCTCACACCTTTCCATTGGTGAACCATAAGTTTGTTTAATGAATCTGTGATTGCCCTTCTCCGTGGAAATATCTGCCCTGGTATCCATTTTTAGGTAACACCTATAAGTGATATGATATGATATGTGTCTTTCACTTTCTGACTTACTACAAGTCACGTGATTACTTCTAGACTCATCTACGGTGCTGCAAATGGCATTGTGTCCTTTTTTCCCTTGGCTTCTCTTCTGCCTTAGCGGGGTCCATTTTCAACAATGTGATTCCCTGAGGGTTGTGGATTAGCTGACCTGGGCAGCCTTACCCTGCCGGCCCGCCCTCCCCAGGTGTGCCTCGTTGAGGTCAATATAAACAGAGCTCCAGGCAGCAATAGCCCCTGAAGCTGTGCCTGACTCCATATTCTCTGCCCCGTCAGCAGTCTCGGGGCTGTGCTGGTGGGAGGGAGTGAGGGGCCACAGCTTTGTGGGTGGCCCGGTGTGAGTGGGGTTCTGCTGGCCTTTCTGCAGGAGTTGCCAGGCTGCCGCCTGTAAAGAAGAGGATGTGTCACCCATACCTTCTGCTGGAATTTCTCTCCGGACAGAGGTGAGGAAGGAAAAAAGCAGTGGGGGCCGGGACAGGAGGGGTATCTCAGGCAGGGCAATGGAAAGCTTCTGGAAGAGCGCCAGGGTCCAGGACCACGCTGGCTGGCCTGCAGGCACCAAGTTGGCCTGCGTGCTGTCGCTGGTGTGGCTCCACGGTCCTTCCTCTAGGCTTTCAAGCCCTTGTACATATTCAGGTGTTTTACCTGGAAAGGGTGGGAACAGTTCAGCAGCAGCTGGCCTGGGGCTCAGCTCACGTTTACTCACAGATGCCTCGGCACGGTCCCCCAGCTTTGCAATGAGGACGCTCCTTGCGTGGGGGTTGGGTTGCTGGCTGTATGGGAGATGGTTCCCCACCTCTGACCAATTTCAGAATTGTTTACCACTGGAGCAAGTGCCGTGATAGGGTTTTCCTCTGTATAACTCGTGGGTTCACTTTTTTTTTCTTTTATGTTTCAAGTTAGATGTTATTCCTCTTTTATGTATTTATAGATATAAGCATGGAAATAATTCATTCCTATAAATACATCTGTGTGACGGGAAGAACTTTTTTCTGTTTTATTTTTAAATTTTATTTTTTAAAATTTTGAAATTTTATTTATTTTTTTATACAGCACGTTATTATTAGTTATGTATTTTATGCATATACATGTATACAGGTCAATCCCAAACTCCCAACTCATCCCACCACCACCACCCCATGGCTTCCCACACTTGGTGTCCATACGTTTGTTCTCTACCTCTGTGTCTCTATTTCTTCCCTGCAAACCAGTTCATCTGTACCATTTTTAGGCTCCACATATATGCATTAATATACAATATTTGTTTTCCTCTTTCTGACTTACTTCATTCTGTATGACAGTCTCTCGATCCATCGATGTCTCTACAAATGACCCAGTTTCATTCCTTTTTATGGCCGAGTCATATTCCATTTTATATATGTACCACATCTTTATCCATTCATCTGTCTGTGGGCATTTAGGTTGCTTCCATTACCTGGCTATTGTAAATAGTGCTGCAACGAACATTGTGGTGAATGTGCCTTTTTGAAATACGGTTTTCTCTGGGTATATGCCCAGAAGTGGGATTGCTGGATCAGATGGTAATTCTATTTCTAGTTTTTTTAAGGAAACTCCATACTGTTCTCCATAGGGACTGTATCAATTTACATTCCCACCAATAGTGGAAGAGGGCTCCTTTTGTCCACACCCTCCCCAGAATTGGTTGTTTGTAGATTTTCTGATGATGCCGATTCTAACAGGTGTGAGGTGATACCTCATTGTAGTTTTGATTTGCATTTCTCTAATAATTAGTGCTGTTGAGCAGCTTTTCATGTGTGTCTTGGCCATCTCTGTGTCTCCTTTGAAGAAACGTCTCTTTAGATCTTCTGCCCATTTCTTTGGGTTGTTTGTTTTCTTAATATTAAGCTGCATGAGCTGTTTATATATATTGGAGATTAAACCTCTGTCCATTGATTCGTCTGCAACGATTTTCGCCCATTCTGAGGGATGCCTTTTTCCATTCCCGTGTTTTTTAACAAAAAAGGAAAGAAAGGAAAAGAAGCAGAACACGAATGTGCGTAAAATATGCCTTTTGAAACGGTGGTTTTGAAATATGGACGTCCTTTGAAATTTTTGGTCGATATGTGACCCCAGGATTTGTTTTCAGGGCAGGTGTCATTTACAGGCCTGCAATGATTTTGAATATCAACTGACCATTAGCGTTGGGATTAAAGCTGCTGTTGTGTGAAACGGCCACAAGGTGGCAGCAGTTCACCCTTACCAAATCTGGTTACTAGGGCAAGAGAGCCTCAGTGGAAGTGGTGTTCTAGATTGGAGTTTAGAATGGAATGTGCCAGGAGAAAGCCCCTCACGTTTGTCTCACTACTTCTTGTTCGTGTTTTTAATTTAATTTTTTTATTTTTTATTACAGCAAGTTTGATTACAATGTTTGGCTTGTTGTAGGTGTGGAAGATGTGGTTCTTTTACACATATACAGATGACTGTTCTTCTTGGGATCCTTTTCCCATGTACGTTATGACAGAATGTTGAGTAGTCCTCTCTTGGTATTCTGTAGGTCTTTGGTGATTATATATGTCACCTGTGTTTGTATATGTCTGTTAACCCCGATATCGTAATGAAACCAATCCTCACACCTTTCCATTGGTGAACCATAAGTTTGTTTAATGAATCTGTGATTGCCCTTCTCCGTGGAAATATCTGCCCTGGTATCCATTTTTAGGTAACACCTATAAGTGATATGATATGATATGTGTCTTTCACTTTCTGACTTACTACAAGTCACGTGATTACTTCTAGACTCATCTACGGTGCTGCAAATGGCATTGTGTCCTTTTTTCCCTTGGCTTCTCTTCTGCCTTAGCGGGGTCCATTTTCAACAATGTGATTCCCTGAGGGTTGTGGATTAGCTGACCTGGGCAGCCTTACCCTGCCGGCCCGCCCTCCCCAGGTGTGCCTCGTTGAGGTCAATATAAACAGAGCTCCAGGCAGCAATAGCCCCTGAAGCTGTGCCTGACTCCATATTCTCTGCCCCGTCAGCAGTCTCGGGGCTGTGCTGGTGGGAGGGAGTGAGGGGCCACAGCTTTGTGGGTGGCCCGGTGTGAGTGGGGTTCTGCTGGCCTTTCTGCAGGAGTTGCCAGGCTGCCGCCTGTAAAGAAGAGGATGTGTCACCCATACCTTCCGCTGGAATTTCTCTCCGGACAGAGGTGAGGAAGGAAAAAAGCAGTGGGGGCCGGGACAGGAGGGGTATCTCAGGCAGGGCAATGGAAAGCTTCTGGAAGAGCGCCAGGGTCCAGGACCACGCTGGCTGGCCTGCAGGCACCAAGTTGGCCTGCGTGCTGTCGCTGGTGTGGCTCCACGGTCCTTCCTCTAGGCTTTCAAGCCCTTGTACATATTCAGGTGTTTTACCTGGAAAGGGTGGGAACAGTTCAGCAGCAGCTGGCCTGGGGCTCAGCTCACGTTTACTCACAGATGCCTCGGCACGGTCCCCCAGCTTTGCAATGAGGACGCTCCTTGCGTGGGGGTTGGGTTGCTGGCTGTATGGGAGATGGTTCCCCACCTCTGACCAATTTCAGAATTGTTTACCACTGGAGCAAGTGCCGTGATAGGGTTTTCCTCTGTATAACTCGTGGGTTCACTTTTTTTTTCTTTTATGTTTCAAGTTAGATGTTATTCCTCTTTTATGTATTTATAGATATAAGCATGGAAATAATTCATTCCTATAAATACATCTGTGTGACGGGAAGAACTTTTTTCTGTTTTATTTTTAAATTTTATTTTTTAAAATTTCGAAATTTTATTTATTTTTTTATACAGCACGTTATTATTAGTTATGTATTTTATGCATATACATGTATACAGGTCAATCCCAAACTCCCAACTCATCCCACCACCACCACCCCATGGCTTCCCACACTTGGTGTCCATACGTTTGTTCTCTACCTCTGTGTCTCTATTTCTTCCCTGCAAACCAGTTCATCTGTACCATTTTTAGGCTCCACATATATGCATTAATATACAATATTTGTTTTCCTCTTTCTGACTTACTTCATTCTGTATGACAGTCTCTCGATCCATCGATGTCTCTACAAATGACCCAGTTTCATTCCTTTTTATGGCCGAGTCATATTCCATTTTATATATGTACCACATCTTTATCCATTCATCTGTCTGTGGGCATTTAGGTTGCTTCCATTACCTGGCTATTGTAAATAGTGCTGCAACGAACATTGTGGTGAATGTGCCTTTTTGAAATACGGTTTTCTCTGGGTATATGCCCAGAAGTGGGATTGCTGGATCAGATGGTAATTCTATTTCTAGTTATTTTAAGGAAACTCCATACTGTTCTCCATAGGGACTGTATCAATTTACATTCCCACCAATAGTGGAAGAGGGCTCCTTTTGTCCACACCCTCCCCAGAATTGGTTGTTTGTAGATTTTCTGATGATGCCGATTCTAACAGGTGTGAGGTGATACCTCATTGTAGTTTTGATTTGCATTTCTCTAATAATTAGTGCTGTTGAGCAGCTTTTCATGTGCGTCTTGGCCATCTCTGTGTCTCCTTTGAAGAAACGTCTCTTTAGATCTTCTGCCCATTTTTTTGGGGTTGTTTGTTTTCTTAATATTAAGCTGCATGAGCTGTTTATATATATTGGAGATTAAACCTCTGTCCATTGATTCGTCTGCAACGATTTTCGCCCATTTTGAGGGATGCCTTTTTCCATTCCCGTGTTTTTTAACAAAAAAGGAAAGAAAGGAAAAGAAGCAGAACACGAATGTGCGTAAAATATGCCTTTTGAAACGGTGGTTTTGAAATATGGACGTCCTTTGAAATTTTTGGTCGATATGTGACCCCAGGATTTGTTTTCAGGGCAGGTGTCATTTACAGGCCTGCAATGATTTTGAATATCAACTGACCATTAGCGTTGGGATTAAAGCTGCTGTTGTGTGAAACGGCCACAAGGTGGCAGCAGTTCACCCTTACCAAATCTGGTTACTAGGGCAAGAGAGCCTCAGTGGAAGTGGTGTTCTAGATTGGAGTTTAGAATGGAATGTACCAGGAGAAAGCCCCTCACGTTTGTCTCACTACTTCTTGTTCGTGTTTTTAATTTAAGTTTTTATTTTTTATTACAGCAAGTTTGATTACAATGTTTGGCTTGTTGTAGGTGTGGAAGATGTGGTTCTTTTACACATATACAGATGACTGTTCTTCTTGGGATCCTTTTCCCATGTACGTTATGACAGAATGTTGAGTAGTCCTCTCTTGGTATTCTGTAGGTCTTTGGTGATTATATATGTCACCTGTGTTTGTATATGTCTGTTAACCCCGATATCGTAATGAAACCAATCCTCACACCTTTCCATTGGTGAACCATAAGTTTGTTTAATGAATCTGTGATTGCCCTTCTCCGTGGAAATATCTGCCCTGGTATCCATTTTTAGGTAACACCTATAAGTGATATGATATGATATGTGTCTTTCACTTTCTGACTTACTACAAGTCACGTGATTACTTCTAGACTCATCTACGGTGCTGCAAATGGCATTGTGTCCTTTTTTCCCTTGGCTTCTCTTCTGCCTTAGCGGGGTCCATTTTCAACAATGTGATTCCCTGAGGGTTGTGGATTAGCTGACCTGGGCAGCCTTACCCTGCCGGCCCGCCCTCCCCAGGTGTGCCTCGTTGAGGTCAATATAAACAGAGCTCCAGGCAGCAATAGCCCCTGAAGCTGTGCCTGACACCATATTCTCTGCCCCGTCAGCAGTCTCGGGGCTGTGCTGGTGGGAGGGAGTGAGGGGCCACAGCTTTGTGGGTGGCCCGGTGTGAGTGGGGTTCTGCTGGCCTTTCTGCAGGAGTTGCCAGGCTGCCGCCTGTAAAGAAGAGGATGTGTCACCCATACCTTCCGCTGGAATTTCTCTCCGGACAGAGGTGAGGAAGGAAAAAAGCAGTGGGGGCCGGGACAGGAGGGGTATCTCAGGCAGGGCAATGGAAAGCTTCTGGAAGAGCGCCAGGGTCCAGGACCACGCTGGCTGGCCTGCAGGCACCAAGTTGGCCTGCGTGCTGTCGCTGGTGTGGCTCCACGGTCCTTCCTCTAGGCTTTCAAGCCCTTGTACATATTCAGGTGTTTTACCTGGAAAGGGTGGGAACAGTTCAGCAGCAGCTGGCCTGGGGCTCAGCTCACGTTTACTCACAGATGCCTCGGCACGGTCCCCCAGCTTTGCAATGAGGACGCTCCTTGCGTGGGGGTTGGGTTGCTGGCTGTATGGGAGATGGTTCCCCACCTCTGACCAATTTCAGAATTGTTTACCACTGGAGCAAGTGCCGTGATAGGGTTTTCCTCTGTATAACTCGTGGGTTCACTTTTTTTTTCTTTTATGTTTCAAGTTAGATGTTATTCCTCTTTTATGTATTTATAGATATAAGCATGGAAATAATTCATTCCTATAAATACATCTGTGTGACGGGAAGAACTTTTTTCTGTTTTATTTTTAAATTTTATTTTTTAAAATTTTGAAATTTTATTTATTTTTTTATACAGCACGTTATTATTAGTTATGTATTTTATGCATATACATGTATACAGGTCAATCCCAAACTCCCAACTCATCCCACCACCACCACCCCATGGCTTCCCACACTTGGTGTCCATACGTTTGTTCTCTACCTCTGTGTCTCTATTTCTTCCCTGCAAACCAGTTCATCTGTACCATTTTTAGGCTCCACATATATGCATTAATATACAATATTTGTTTTCCTCTTTCTGACTTACTTCATTCTGTATGACAGTCTCTCGATCCATCGATGTCTCTACAAATGACCCAGTTTCATTCCTTTTTATGGCCGAGTCATATTCCATTTTATATATGTACCACATCTTTATCCATTCATCTGTCTGTGGGCATTTAGGTTGCTTCCATTACCTGGCTATTGTAAATAGTGCTGCAACGAACATTGTGGTGAATGTGCCTTTTTGAAATACGGTTTTCTCTGGGTATATGCCCAGAAGTGGGATTGCTGGATCAGATGGTAATTCTATTTCTAGTTATTTTAAGGAAACTCCATACTGTTCTCCATAGGGACTGTATCAATTTACATTCCCACCAATAGTGGAAGAGGGCTCCTTTTGTCCACACCCTCCCCAGAATTGGTTGTTTGTAGATTTTCTAATGATGCCGATTCTAACAGGTGTGAGGTGATACCTCATTGTAGTTTTGATTTGCATTTCTCTAATAATTAGTGCTGTTGAGCAGCTTTTCATGTGCGTCTTGGCCATCTCTGTGTCTCCTTTGAAGAAACGTCTCTTTAGATCTTCTGCCCATTTTTTTTGCGTTGTTTGTTTTTTTAATATTAAGCTGCATGAGCTGTTTATATATATTGGAGATTAAACCTCTGTCCATTGATTCGTCTGCAACGATTTTCGCCCATTCTGAGGGATGCCTTTTTCCATTCCCGTGTTTTTTAACAAAAAAGGAAAGAAAGGAAAAGAAGCAGAACACGAATGTGCGTAAAATATGCCTTTTGAAACGGTGGTTTTGAAATATGGACGTCCTTTGAAATTTTTGGTCGATATGTGACCCCAGGATTTGTTTTCAGGGCAGGTGTCATTTACAGGCCTGCAATGATTTTGAATATCAACTGACCATTAGCGTTGGGATTAAAGCTGCTGTTGTGTGAAACGGCCACAAGGTGGCAGCAGTTCACCCTTACCAAATCTGGTTACTAGGGCAAGAGAGCCTCAGTGGAAGTGGTGTTCTAGATTGGAGTTTAGAATGGAATGTGCCAGGAGAAAGCCCCTCACGTTTGTCTCACTACTTCTTGTTCGTGTTTTTAATTTAAGTTTTTATTTTTTATTACAGCAAGTTTGATTACAATGTTTGGCTTGTTGTAGGTGTGGAAGATGTGGTTCTTTTACACATATACAGATGACTGTTCTTCTTGGGATCCTTTTCCCATGTACGTTATGACAGAATGTTGAGTAGTCCTCTCTTGGTATTCTGTAGGTCTTTGGTGATTATATATGTCACCTGTGTTTGTATATGTCTGTTAACCCCGATATCGTAATGAAACCAATCCTCACACCTTTCCATTGGTGAACCATAAGTTTGTTTAATGAATCTGTGATTGCCCTTCTCCGTGGAAATATCTGCCCTGGTATCCATTTTTAGGTAACACCTATAAGTGATATGATATGATATGTGTCTTTCACTTTCTGACTTACTACAAGTCACGTGATTACTTCTAGACTCATCTACGGTGCTGCAAATGGCATTGTGTCCTTTTTTCCCTTGGCTTCTCTTCTGCCTTAGCGGGGTCCATTTTCAACAATGTGATTCCCTGAGGGTTGTGGATTAGCTGACCTGGGCAGCCTTACCCTGCCGGCCCGCCCTCCCCAGGTGTGCCTCGTTGAGGTCAATATAAACAGAGCTCCAGGCAGCAATAGCCCCTGAAGCTGTGCCTGACTCCATATTCTCTGCCCCGTCAGCAGTCTCGGGGCTGTGCTGGTGGGAGGGAGTGAGGGGCCACAGCTTTGTGGGTGGCCCGGTGTGAGTGGGGTTCTGCTGGCCTTTCTGCAGGAGTTGCCAGGCTGCCGCCTGTAAAGAAGAGGATGTGTCACCCATACCTTCCGCTGGAATTTCTCTCCGGACAGAGGTGAGGAAGGAAAAAAGCAGTGGGGGCCGGGACAGGAGGGGTATCTCAGGCAGGGCAATGGAAAGCTTCTGGAAGAGCGCCAGGGTCCAGGACCACGCTGGCTGGCCTGCAGGCACCAAGTTGGCCTGCGTGCTGTCGCTGGTGTGGCTCCACGGTCCTTCCTCTAGGCTTTCAAGCCCTTGTACATATTCAGGTGTTTTACCTGGAAAGGGTGGGAACAGTTCAGCAGCAGCTGGCCTGGGGCTCAGCTCACGTTTACTCACAGATGCCTCGGCACGGTCCCCCAGCTTTGCAATGAGGACGCTCCTTGCGTGGGGGTTGGGTTGCTGGCTGTATGGGAGATGGTTCCCCACCTCTGACCAATTTCAGAATTGTTTACCACTGGAGCAAGTGCCGTGATAGGGTTTTCCTCTGTATAACTCGTGGGTTCACTTTTTTTTTCTTTTATGTTTCAAGTTAGATGTTATTCCTCTTTTATGTATTTATAGATATAAGCATGGAAATAATTCATTCCTATAAATACATCTGTGTGACGGGAAGAACTTTTTTCTGTTTTATTTTTAAATTTTATTTTTTAAAATTTTGAAATTTTATTTATTTTTTTATACAGCACGTTATTATTAGTTATGTATTTTATGCATATACATGTATACAGGTCAATCCCAAACTCCCAACTCATCCCACCACCACCACCCCATGGCTTCCCACACTTGGTGTCCATACGTTTGTTCTCTACCTCTGTGTCTCTATTTCTTCCCTGCAAACCAGTTCATCTGTACCATTTTTAGGCTCCACATATATGCATTAATATACAATATTTGTTTTCCTCTTTCTGACTTACTTCATTCTGTATGACAGTCTCTCGATCCATCGATGTCTCTACAAATGACCCAGTTTCATTCCTTTTTATGGCCGAGTCATATTCCATTTTATATATGTACCACATCTTTATCCATTCATCTGTCTGTGGGCATTTAGGTTGCTTCCATTACCTGGCTATTGTAAATAGTGCTGCAACGAACATTGTGGTGAATGTGCCTTTTTGAAATACGGTTTTCTCTGGGTATATGCCCAGAAGTGGGATTGCTGGATCAGATGGTAATTCTATTTCTAGTTATTTTAAGGAAACTCCATACTGTTCTCCATAGGGACTGTATCAATTTACATTCCCACCAATAGTGGAAGAGGGCTCCTTTTGTCCACACCCTCCCCAGAATTGGTTGTTTATAGATTTTCTGATGATGCCGATTCTAACAGGTGTGAGGTGATACCTCATTGTAGTTTTGATTTGCATTTCTCTAATAATTAGTGCTGTTGAGCAGCTTTTCATGTGCGTCTTGGCCATCTCTGTGTCTCCTTTGAAGCAACGTCTCTTTAGATCTTCTGCCCATTTTTTTTGGGTTGTTTGTTTTTTTAATATTAAGCTGCATGAGCTGTTTATATATATTGGAGATTAAACCTCTGTCCATTGATTCGTCTGCAACGATTTTCGCCCATTCTGAGGGATGCCTTTTTCCATTCCCGTGTTTTTTAACAAAAAAGGAAAGAAAGGAAAAGAAGCAGAACACTAATGTGCGTAAAATATGCCTTTTGAAATGGTGGTTTTGAAATATGGACGTCCTTTGAAATTTTTGGTCGATATGTGACCCCAGGATTTGTTTTCAGGGCAGGTGTCATTTACAGGCCTGCAATGATTTTGAATATCAACTGACCATTAGCGTTGGGATTAAAGCTGCTGTTGTGTGAAACGGCCACAAGGTGGCAGCAGTTCACCCTTACCAAATCTGGTTAGTAGGGCAAGAGAGCCTCAGTGGAAGTGGTGTTCTAGATTGGAGTTTAGAATGGAATGTGCCAGGAGAAAGCCCCTCACGTTTGTCTCACTACTTCTTGTTCGTGTTTTTAATTTAAGTTTTTATTTTTTATTACAGCAAGTTTGATTACAATGTTTGGCTTGTTGTAGGTGTGGAAGATGTGGTTCTTTTACACATATACAGATGACTGTTCTTCTTGGGATCCTTTTCCCATGTACGTTATGACAGAATGTTGAGTAGTCCTCTCTTGGTATTCTGTAGGTCTTTGGTGATTATATATGTCACCTGTGTTTGTATATGTCTGTTAACCCCGATATCGTAATGAAACCAATCCTCACACCTTTCCATTGGTGAACCATAAGTTTGTTTAATGAATCTGTGATTGCCCTTCTCCGTGGAAATATCTGCCCTGGTATCCATTTTTAGGTAACACCTATAAGTGATATGATATGATATGTGTCTTTCACTTTCTGACTTACTACAAGTCACATGATTACTTCTAGACTCATCTACGGTGCTGCAAATGGCATTGTGTCCTTTTTTCCCTTGGCTTCTCTTCTGCCTTAGCGGGGTCCATTTTCAACAATGTGATTCCCTGAGGGTTGTGGATTAGCTGACCTGGGCAGCCTTACCCTGCCGGCCCGCCCTCCCCAGGTGTGCCTCGTTGAGGTCAATATAAACAGAGCTCCAGGCAGCAATAGCCCCTGAAGCTGTGCCTGACTCCATATTCTCTGCCCCGTCAGCAGTCTCGGGGCTGTGCTGGTGGGAGGGAGTGAGGGGCCACAGCTTTGTGGGTGGCCCGGTGTGAGTGGGGTTCTGCTGGCCTTTCTGCAGGAGTTGCCAGGCTGCCGCCTGTAAAGAAGAGGATGTGTCACCCATAGCTTCCGCTGGAATTTCTCTCCGGACAGAGGTGAGGAAGGAAAAAAGCAGTGGGGGCCGGGACAGGAGGGGTATCTCAGGCAGGGCAATGGAAAGCTTCTGGAAGAGCGCCAGGGTCCAGGACCACGCTGGCTGGCCTGCAGGCACCAAGTTGGCCTGCGTGCTGTCGCTGGTGTGGCTCCACGGTCCTTCCTCTAGGCTTTCAAGCCCTTGTACATATTCAGGTGTTTTACCTGGAAAGGGTGGGAACAGTTCAGCAGCAGCTGGCCTGGGGCTCAGCTCACGTTTACTCACAGATGCCTCGGCACGGTCCCCCAGCTTTGCAATGAGGACGCTCCTTGCGTGGGGGTTGGGTTGCTGGCTGTATGGGAGATGGTTCCCCACCTCTGACCAATTTCAGAATTGTTTACCACTGGAGCAAGTGCCGTGATAGGGTTTTCCTCTGTATAACTCGTGGGTTCACTTTTTTTTTCTTTTATGTTTCAAGTTAGATGTTATTCCTCTTTTATGTATTTATAGATATAAGCATGGAAATAATTCATTCCTATAAATACATCTGTGTGACGGGAAGAACTTTTTTCTGTTTTATTTTTAAATTTTATTTTTTAAAATTTCGAAATTTTATTTATTTTTTTATACAGCACGTTATTATTAGTTATGTATTTTATGCATATACATGTATACAGGTCAATCCCAAACTCCCAACTCATCCCACCACCACCACCCCATGGCTTCCCACACTTGGTGTCCATACGTTTGTTCTCTACCTCTGTGTCTCTATTTCTTCCCTGCAAACCAGTTCATCTGTACCATTTTTAGGCTCCACATATATGCATTAATAGACAATATTTGTTTTCATCTTTCTGACTTACTTCATTCTGTATGACAGTCTCTCGATCCATCGATGTCTCTACAAATGACCCAGTTTCATTCCTTTTTATGGCCGAGTCATATTCCATTTTATATATGTACCACATCTTTATCCATTCATCTGTCTGTGGGCATTTAGGTTGCTTCCATTACCTGGCTATTGTAAATAGTGCTGCAACGAACATTGTGGTGAATGTGCCTTTTTGAAATACGGTTTTCTCTGGGTATATGCCCAGAAGTGGGATTGCTGGATCAGATGGTAATTCTATTCCTAGTTTTTTTAAGGAAACTCCATACTGTTCTCCATAGGGACTGTATCAATTTACAATCCCACCAATAGTGGAAGAGGGCTCCTTTTGTCCACACCCTCCCCAGAATTGGTTGTTTGTAGATTTTCTGATGATGCCGATTCTAACAGGTGTGAGGTGATACCTCATTGTAGTTTTGATTTGCATTTCTCTAATAATTAGTGCTGTTGAGCAGCTTTTCATGTGCGTCTTGGCCATCTCTGTGTCTCCTTTGAAGAAACGTCTCTTTAGATCTTCTGCCCATTTTTTTTGGGTTGTTTGTTTTCTTAATATTAAGCTGCATGAGCTGTTTATATATATTGGAGATTAAACCTCTGTCCATTGATTCGTCTGCAACGATTTTCGCCCATTCTGAGGGATGCCTTTTTCCATTCCCGTGTTTTTTAACAAAAAAGGAAAGAAAGGAAAAGAAGCAGAACACGAATGTGCGTAAAATATGCCTTTTGAAACGGTCGTTTTGAAATATGGACGTCCTTTGAAATTTTTGGTCGATATGTGACCCCAGGATTTGTTTTCAGGGCAGGTGTCATTTACAGGCCTGCAATGATTTTGAATATCAACTGACCATTAGCGTTGGGATTAAAGCTGCTGTTGTGTGAAACGGCCACAAGGTGGCAGCAGTTCACCCTTACCAAATCTGGTTACTAGGGCAAGAGAGCCTCAGTGGAAGTGGTGTTCTAGATTGGAGTTTAGAATGGAATGTACCAGGAGAAAGCCCCTCACGTTTGTCTCACTCCTTCTTGTTCGTGTTTTTAATTTAAGTTTTTATTTTTTATTACAGCAAGTTTGATTACAATGTTTGGCTTGTTGTAGGTGTGGAAGATGTGGTTCTTTTACACATATACAGATGACTGTTCTTCTTGGGATCCTTTTCCCATGTACGTTATGACAGAATGTTGAGTAGTCCTCTCTTGGTATTCTGTAGGTCTTTGGTGATTATATATGTCACCGGTGTTTGTATATGTCTGTTAACCCCGATATCGTAATGAAACCAATCCTCACACCTTTCCATTGGTGAACCATAAGTTTGTTTAATGAATCTGTGATTGCCCTTCTCCGTGGAAATATCTGCCCTGGTATCCATTTTTAGGTAACACCTATAAGTGATATGATATGATATGTGTCTTTCACTTTCTGACTTACTACAAGTCACGTGATTACTTCTAGACTCATCTACGGTGCTGCAAATGGCATTGTGTCCTTTTTTCCCTTGGCTTCTCTTCTGCCTTAGCGGGGTCCATTTTCAACAATGTGATTCCCTGAGGGTTGTGGATTAGCTGACCTGGGCAGCCTTAACCTGCCGGCCCGCCCTCCCCAGGTGTGCCTCGTTGAGGTCAATATAAACAGAGCTCCAGGCAGCAATAGCCCCTGAAGCTGTGCCTGACTCCATATTCTCTGCCCCGTCAGCAGTCTCGGGGCTGTGCTGGTGGGAGGGAGTGAGGGGCCACAGCTTTGTGGGTGGCCCGGTGTGAGTGGGGTTCTGCTGGCCTTTCTGCAGGAGTTGCCAGGCTGCCGCCTGTAAAGAAGAGGATGTGTCACCCATACCTTCCGCTGGAATTTCTCTCCGGACAGAGGTGAGGAAGGAAAAAAGCAGTGGGGGCCGGGACAGGAGGGGTATCTCAGGCAGGGCAATGGAAAGCTTCTGGAAGAGCGCCAGGGTCCAGGACCACGCTGGCTGGCCTGCAGGCACCAAGTTGGCCTGCGTGCTGTCGCTGGTGTGGCTCCACGGTCCTTCCTCTAGGCTTTCAAGCCCTTGTACATATTCAGGTGTTTTACCTGGAAAGGGTGGGAACAGTTCAGCAGCAGCTGGCCTGGGGCTCAGCTCACGTTTACTCACAGATGCCTCGGCACGGTCCCCCAGCTTTGCAATGAGGACGCTCCTTGCGTGGGGGTTGGGTTGCTGGCTGTATGGGAGATGGTTCCCCACCTCTGACCAATTTCAGAATTGTTTACCACTGGAGCAAGTGCCGTGATAGGGTTTTCCTCTGTATAACTCGTGGGTTCACTTTTTTTTTCTTTTATGTTTCAAGTTAGATGTTATTCCTCTTTTATGTATTTATAGATATAAGCATGGAAATAATTCATTCCTATAAATACATCTGTGTGACGGGAAGAACTTTTTTCTGTTTTATTTTTAAATTTTATTTTTTAAAATTTTGAAATTTTATTTATTTTTTTATACAGCACGTTATTATTAGTTATGTATTTTATGCATATACATGTATACAGGTCAATCCCAAACTCCCAACTCATCCCACCACCACCACCCCATGGCTTCCCACACTTGGTGTCCATACGTTTGTTCTCTACCTCTGTGTCTCTATTTCTTCCCTGCAAACCAGTTCATCTGTACCATTTTTAGGCTCCACATATATGCATTAATATACAATATTTGTTTTCCTCTTTCTGACTTACTTCATTCTGTATGACAGTCTCTCGATCCATCGATGTCTCTACAAATGACCCAGTTTCATTCCTTTTTATGGCCGAGTCATATTCCATTTTATATATGTACCACATCTTTATCCATTCATCTGTCTGTGGGCATTTAGGTTGCTTCCATTACCTGGCTATTGTAAATAGTGCTGCAACGAACATTGTGGTGAATGTGCCTTTTTGATTTACGGTTTTCTCTGGGTATATGCCCAGAAGTGGGATTGCTGGATCAGATGGTAATTCTATTTCTAGTTTTTTTAAGGAAACTCCATACTGTTCTCCATAGGGACTGTATCAATTTACATTCCCACCAATAGTGGAAGAGGGCTCCTTTTGTCCACACCCTCCCCAGAATTGGTTGTTTGTAGATTTTCTGATGATGCCGATTCTAACAGGTGTGAGGTGATACCTCATTGTAGTTTTGATTTGCATTTCTCTAATAATTAGTGCTGTTGAGCAGCTTTTCATGTGCGTCTTGGCCATCTCTGTGTCTCCTTTGAAGAAACGTCTCTTTAGATCTTCTGCCCATTTTTTTGGGGTTGTTTGTTTTCTTAATATTAAGCTGCATGAGCTGTTTATATATATTGGAGATTAAACCTCTGTCCATTGATTCGTCTGCAACGATTTTCGCCCATTCTGAGGGATGCCTTTTTCCATTCCCGTGTTTTTTAACAAAAAAGGAAAGAAAGGAAAAGAAGCAGAACACGAATGTGCGTAAAATATGCCTTTTGAAACGGTCGTTTTGAAATATGGACGTCCTTTGAAATTTTTGGTCGATATGTGACCCCAGGATTTGTTTTCAGGGCAGGTGTCATTTACAGGCCTGCAATGATTTTGAATATCAACTGACCATTAGCGTTGGGATTAAAGCTGCTGTTGTGTGAAACGGCCACAAGGTGGCAGCAGTTCACCCTTACCAAATCTGGTTACTAGGGCAAGAGAGCCTCAGTGGAAGTGGTGTTCTAGATTGGAGTTTAGAATGGAATGTACCAGGAGAAAGCCCCTCACGTTTGTCTCACTCCTTCTTGTTCGTGTTTTTAATTTAAGTTTTTATTTTTTATTACAGCAAGTTTGATTACAATGTTTGGCTTGTTGTAGGTGTGGAAGATGTGGTTCTTTTACACATATACAGATGACTGTTCTTCTTGGGATCCTTTTCCCATGTACGTTATGACAGAATGTTGAGTAGTCCTCTCTTGGTATTCTGTAGGTCTTTGGTGATTATATATGTCACCGGTGTTTGTATATGTCTGTTAACCCCGATATCGTAATGAAACCAATCCTCACACCTTTCCATTGGTGAACCATAAGTTTGTTTAATGAATCTGTGATTGCCCTTCTCCGTGGAAATATCTGCCCTGGTATCCATTTTTAGGTAACACCTATAAGTGATATGATATGATATGTGTCTTTCACTTTCTGACTTACTACAAGTCACGTGATTACTTCTAGACTCATCTACGGTGCTGCAAATGGCATTGTGTCCTTTTTTCCCTTGGCTTCTCTTCTGCCTTAGCGGGGTCCATTTTCAACAATGTGATTCCCTGAGGGTTGTGGATTAGCTGACCTGGGCAGCCTTAACCTGCCGGCCCGCCCTCCCCAGGTGTGCCTCGTTGAGGTCAATATAAACAGAGCTCCAGGCAGCAATAGCCCCTGAAGCTGTGCCTGACTCCATATTCTCTGCCCCGTCAGCAGTCTCGGGGCTGTGCTGGTGGGAGGGAGTGAGGGGCCACAGCTTTGTGGGTGGCCCGGTGTGAGTGGGGTTCTGCTGGCCTTTCTGCAGGAGTTGCCAGGCTGCCGCCTGTAAAGAAGAGGATGTGTCACCCATACCTTCCGCTGGAATTTCTCTCCGGACAGAGGTGAGGAAGGAAAAAAGCAGTGGGGGCCGGGACAGGAGGGGTATCTCAGGCAGGGCAATGGAAAGCTTCTGGAAGAGCGCCAGGGTCCAGGACCACGCTGGCTGGCCTGCAGGCACCAAGTTGGCCTGCGTGCTGTCGCTGGTGTGGCTCCACGGTCCTTCCTCTAGGCTTTCAAGCCCTTGTACATATTCAGGTGTTTTACCTGGAAAGGGTGGGAACAGTTCAGCAGCAGCTGGCCTGGGGCTCAGCTCACGTTTACTCACAGATGCCTCGGCACGGTCCCCCAGCTTTGCAATGAGGATGCTCCTTGCGTGGGGGTTGGGTTGCTGGCTGTATGGGAGATGGTTCCCCACCTCTGACCAATTTCAGAATTGTTTACCACTGGAGCAAGTGCCGTGATAGGGTTTTCCTCTGTATAACTCGTGGGTTCACTTTTTTTTTCTTTTATGTTTCAAGTTAGATGTTATTCCTCTTTTATGTATTTATAGATATAAGCATGGAAATAATTCATTCCTATAAATACATCTGTGTGACGGGAAGAACTTTTTTCTGTTTTATTTTTAAATTTTATTTTTTAAAATTTCGAAATTTTATTTATTTTTTATACAGCACGTTATTATTAGTTATGTATTTTATGCATATACATGTATACAGGTCAATCCCAAACTCCCAACTCATCCCACCACCACCACCCCATGGCTTCCCACACTTGGTGTCCATACGTTTGTTCTCTACCTCTGTGTCTCTATTTCTTCCCTGCAAACCAGTTCATCTGTACCATTTTTAGGCTCCACATATATGCATTAATATACAATATTTGTTTTCCTCTTTCTGACTTACTTCATTCTGTATGACAGTCTCTCGATCCATCGATGTCTCTACAAATGACCCAGTTTCATTCCTTTTTATGGCCGAGTCATATTCCATTTTATATATGTACCACATCTTTATCCATTCATCTGTCTGTGGGCATTTAGGTTGCTTCCATTACCTGGCTATTGTAAATAGTGCTGCAACGAACATTGTGGTGAATGTGCCTTTTTGATTTACGGTTTTCTCTGGGTATATGCCCAGAAGTGGGATTGCTGGATCACATGGTAATTCTATTTCTAGTTTTTTTAAGGAAACTCCATACTGTTCTCCATAGGGACTGTATCAATTTACATTCCCACCAATAGTGGAAGAGGGCTCCTTTTGTCCACACCCTCCCCAGAATTGGTTGTTTGTAGATTTTCTGATGATGCCGATTCTAACAGGTGTGAGGTGATACCTCATTGTAGTTTTGATTTGCATTTCTCTAATAATTAGTGCTGTTGAGCAGCTTTTCATGTGCGTCTTGGCCATCTCTGTGTCTCCTTTGAAGAAACGTCTCTTTAGATCTTCTGCCCATTTTTTTGGGGTTGTTTGTTTTCTTAATATTAAGCTGCATGAGCTGTTTATATATATTGGAGATTAAACCTCTGTCCATTGATTCGTCTGCAACGATTTTCGCCCATTCTGAGGGATGCCTTTTTCCATTCCCGTGTTTTTTAACAAAAAAGGAAAGAAAGGAAAAGAAGCAGAACACGAATGTGCGTAAAATATGCCTTTTGAAACGGTCGTTTTGAAATATGGACGTCCTTTGAAATTTTTGGTCGATATGTGACCCCAGGATTTGTTTTCAGGGCAGGTGTCATTTACAGGCCTGCAATGATTTTGAATATCAACTGACCATTAGCGTTGGGATTAAAGCTGCTGTTGTGTGAAACGGCCACAAGGTGGCAGCAGTTCACCCTTACCAAATCTGGTTACTAGGGCAAGAGAGCCTCAGTGGAAGTGGTGTTCTAGATTGGAGTTTAGAATGGAATGTGCCAGGAGAAAGCCCCTCACGTTTGTCTCACTCCTTCTTGTTCGTGTTTTTAATTTAATTTTTTTATTTTTTATTACAGCAAGTTTGATTACAATGTTTGGCTTGTTGTAGGTGTGGAAGATGTGGTTCTTTTACACATATACAGATGACTGTTCTTCTTGGGATCCTTTTCCCATGTACGTTATGACAGAATGTTGAGTAGTCCTCTCTTGGTATTCTGTAGGTCTTTGGTGATTATATATGTCACCTGTGTTTGTATATGTCTGTTAACCCCGATATCGTAATGAAACCAATCCTCACACCTTTCCATTGGTGAACCATAAGTTTGTTTAATGAATCTGTGATTGCCCTTCTCCGTGGAAATATCTGCCCTGGTATCCATTTTTAGGTAACACCTATAAGTGATATGATATGATATGTGTCTTTCACTTTCTGACTTACTACAAGTCACGTGATTACTTCTAGACTCATCTACGGTGCTGCAAATGGCATTGTGTCCTTTTTTCCCTTGGCTTCTCTTCTGCCTTAGCGGGGTCCATTTTCAACAATGTGATTCCCTGAGGGTTGTGGATTAGCTGACCTGGGCAGCCTTACCCTGCCGGCCCGCCCTCCCCAGGTGTGCCTCGTTGAGGTCAATATAAACAGAGCTCCAGGCAGCAATAGCCCCTGAAGCTGTGCCTGACTCCATATTCTCTGCCCCGTCAGCAGTCTCGGGGCTGTGCTGGTGGGAGGGAGTGAGGGGCCACAGCTTTGTGGGTGGCCCGGTGTGAGTGGGGTTCTGCTGGCCTTTCTGCAGGAGTTGCCAGGCTGCCGCCTGTAAAGAAGAGGATGTGTCACCCATAGCTTCCGCTGGAATTTCTCTCCGGACAGAGGTGAGGAAGGAAAAAAGCAGTGGGGGCCGGGACAGGAGGGGTATCTCAGGCAGGGCAATGGAAAGCTTCTGGAAGAGCGCCAGGGTCCAGGACCACGCTGGCTGGCCTGCAGGCACCAAGTTGGCCTGCGTGCTGTCGCTGGTGTGGCTCCACGGTCCTTCCTCTAGGCTTTCAAGCCCTTGTACATATTCAGGTGTTTTACCTGGAAAGGGTGGGAACAGTTCAGCAGCAGCTGGCCTGGGGCTCAGCTCACGTTTACTCACAGATGCCTCGGCACGGTCCCCCAGCTTTGCAATGAGGACGCTCCTTGCGTGGGGGTTGGGTTGCTGGCTGTATGGGAGATGGTTCCCCACCTCTGACCAATTTCAGAATTGTTTACCACTGGAGCAAGTGCCGTGATAGGGTTTTCCTCTGTATAACTCGTGGGTTCACTTTTTTTTTCTTTTATGTTTCAAGTTAGATGTTATTCCTCTTTTATGTATTTATAGATATAAGCATGGAAATAATTCATTCCTATAAATACATCTGTGTGACGGGAAGAACTTTTTTCTGTTTTATTTTTAAATTTTATTTTTTAAAATTTCGAAATTTTATTTATTTTTTATACAGCACGTTATTATTAGTTATGTATTTTATGCATATACATGTATACAGGTCAATCCCAAACTCCCAACTCATCCCACCACCACCACCCCATGGCTTCCCACACTTGGTGTCCATACGTTTGTTCTCTACCTCTGTGTCTCTATTTCTTCCCTGCAAACCAGTTCATCTGTACCATTTTTAGGCTCCACATATATGCATTAATATACAATATTTGTTTTCCTCTTTCTGACTTACTTCATTCTGTATGACAGTCTCTCGATCCATCGATGTCTCTACAAATGACCCAGTTTCATTCCTTTTTATGGCCGAGTCATATTCCATTTTATATATGTACCACATCTTTATCCATTCATCTGTCTGTGGGCATTTAGGTTGCTTCCATTACCTGGCTATTGTAAATAGTGCTGCAACGAACATTGTGGTGAATGTGCCTTTTTGATTTACGGTTTTCTCTGGGTATATGCCCAGAAGTGGGATTGCTGGATCACATGGTAATTCTATTTCTAGTTTTTTTAAGGAAACTCCATACTGTTCTCCATAGGGACTGTATCAATTTACATTCCCACCAATAGTGGAAGAGGGCTCCTTTTGTCCACACCCTCCCCAGAATTGGTTGTTTGTAGATTTTCTGATGATGCCGATTCTAACAGGTGTGAGGTGATACCTCATTGTAGTTTTGATTTGCATTTCTCTAATAATTAGTGCTGTTGAGCAGCTTTTCATGTGCGTCTTGGCCATCTCTGTGTCTCCTTTGAAGAAACGTCTCTTTAGATCTCCTGCCCATTTTTTTGGGTTGTTTGTTTTCTTAATATTAAGCTGCATGAGCTGTTTATATATATTGGAGATTAAACCTCTGTCCATTGATTCGTCTGCAACGATTTTCGCCCATTCTGAGGGATGCCTTTTTCCATTCCCGTGTTTTTTAACAAAAAAGGAAAGAAAGGAAAAGAAGCAGAACACGAATGTGCGTAAAATATGCCTTTTGAAACGGTCGTTTTGAAATATGGACGTCCTTTGAAATTTTTGGTCGATATGTGACCCCAGGATTTGTTTTCAGGGCAGGTGTCATTTACAGGCCTGCAATGATTTTGAATATCAACTGACCATTAGCGTTGGGATTAAAGCTGCTGTTGTGTGAAACGGCCACAAGGTGGCAGCAGTTCACCCTTACCAAATCTGGTTACTAGGGCAAGAGAGCCTCAGTGGAAGTGGTGTTCTAGATTGGAGTTTAGAATGGAATGTGCCAGGAGAAAGCCCCTCACGTTTGTCTCACTACTTCTTGTTCGTGTTTTTAATTTAATTTTTTTATTTTTTATTACAGCAAGTTTGATTACAATGTTTGGCTTGTTGTAGGTGTGGAAGATGTGGTTCTTTTACACATATACAGATGACTGTTCTTCTTGGGATCCTTTTCCCATGTACGTTATGACAGAATGTTGAGTAGTCCTCTCTTGGTATTCTGTAGGTCTTTGGTGATTATATATGTCACCTGTGTTTGTATATGTCTGTTAACCCCGATATCGTAATGAAACCAATCCTCACACCTTTCCATTGGTGAACCATAAGTTTGTTTAATGAATCTGTGATTGCCCTTCTCCGTGGAAATATCTGCCCTGGTATCCATTTTTAGGTAACACCTATAAGTGATATGATATGATATGTGTCTTTCACTTTCTGACTTACTACAAGTCACGTGATTACTTCTAGACTCATCTACGGTGCTGCAAATGGCATTGTGTCCTTTTTTCCCTTGGCTTCTCTTCTGCCTTAGCGGGGTCCATTTTCAACAATGTGATTCCCTGAGGGTTGTGGATTAGCTGACCTGGGCAGCCTTACCCTGCCGGCCCGCCCTCCCCAGGTGTGCCTCGTTGAGGTCAATATAAACAGAGCTCCAGGCAGCAATAGCCCCTGAAGCTGTGCCTGACTCCATATTCTCTGCCCCGTCAGCAGTCTCGGGGCTGTGCTGGTGGGAGGGAGTGAGGGGCCACAGCTTTGTGGGTGGCCCGGTGTGAGTGGGGTTCTGCTGGCCTTTCTGCAGGAGTTGCCAGGCTGCCGCCTGTAAAGAAGAGGATGTGTCACCCATACCTTCCGCTGGAATTTCTCTCCGGACAGAGGTGAGGAAGGAAAAAAGCAGTGGGGGCCGGGACAGGAGGGGTATCTCAGGCAGGGCAATGGAAAGCTTCTGGAAGAGCGCCAGGGTCCAGGACCACGCTGGCTGGCCTGCAGGCACCAAGTTGGCCTGCGTGCTGTCGCTGGTGTGGCTCCACGGTCCTTCCTCTAGGCTTTCAAGCCCTTGTACATATTCAGGTGTTTTACCTGGAAAGGGTGGGAACAGTTCAGCAGCAGCTGGCCTGGGGCTCAGCTCACGTTTACTCACAGATGCCTCGGCACGGTCCCCCAGCTTTGCAATGAGGACGCTCCTTGCGTGGGGGTTGGGTTGCTGGCTGTATGGGAGATGGTTCCCCACCTCTGACCAATTTCAGAATTGTTTACCACTGGAGCAAGTGCCGTGATAGGGTTTTCCTCTGTATAACTCGTGGGTTCACTTTTTTTTTCTTTTATGTTTCAAGTTAGATGTTATTCCTCTTTTATGTATTTATAGATATAAGCATGGAAATAATTCATTCCTATAAATACATCTGTGTGACGGGAAGAACTTTTTTCTGTTTTATTTTTAAATTTTATTTTTTAAAATTTCGAAATTTTATTTATTTTTTTATACAGCACGTTATTATTAGTTATGTATTTTATGCATATACATGTATACAGGTCAATCCCAAACTCCCAACTCATCCCACCACCACCACCCCATGGCTTCCCACACTTGATGTCCATACGTTTGTTCTCTACCTCTGTGTCTCTATTTCTTCCCTGCAAACCAGTTCATCTGTACCATTTTTAGGCTCCACATATATGCATTAATATACAATATTTGTTTTCCTCTTTCTGACTTACTTCATTCTGTATGACAGTCTCTCGATCCATCGATGTCTCTACAAATGACCCAGTTTCATTCCTTTTTATGGCCGAGTCATATTCCATTTTATATATGTACCACATCTTTATCCATTCATCTGTCTGTGGGCATTTAGGTTGCTTCCATTACCTGGCTATTGTAAATAGTGCTGCAACGAACATTGTGGTGAATGTGCCTTTTTGAAATACGGTTTTCTCTGGGTATATGCCCAGAAGTGGGATTGCTGGATCAGATGGTAATTCTATTTCTAGTTATTTTAAGGAAACTCCATACTGTTCTCCATAGTGACTGTATCAATTTACATTCCCACCAATAGTGGAAGAGGGCTCCTTTTGTCCACACCCTCCCCAGAATTGGTTGTTTGTAGATTTTCTGATGATGCCGATTCTAACAGGTGTGAGGTGATACCTCATTGTAGTTTTGATTTGCATTTCTCTAATAATTAGTGCTGTTGAGCAGCTTTTCATGTGCGTCTTGGCCATCTCTGTGTCTCCTTTGAAGAAACGTCTCTTTAGATCTTCTGCCCATTTTTTTTGGGTTGTTTGTTTTCTTAATATTAAGCTGCATGAGCTGTTTATATATATTGGAGATTAAACCTCTGTCCATTGATTCGTCTGCAACGATTTTCGCCCATTCTGAGGGATGCCTTTTTCCATTCCCGTGTTTTTTAACAAAAAAGGAAAGAAAGGAAAAGAAGCAGAACACGAATGTGCGTAAAATATGCCTTTTGAAACGGTCGTTTTGAAATATGGACGTCCTTTGAAATTTTTGGTCGATATGTGACCCCAGGATTTGTTTTCAGGGCAGGTGTCATTTACAGGCCTGCAATGATTTTGAATATCAACTGACCATTAGCGTTGGGATTAAAGCTGCTGTTGTGTGAAACGGCCACAAGGTGGCAGCAGTTCACCCTTACCAAATCTGGTTACTAGGGCAAGAGAGCCTCAGTGGAAGTGGTGTTCTAGATTGGAGTTTAGAATGGAATGTGCCAGGAGAAAGCCCCTCACGTTTGTCTCACTACTTCTTGTTCGTGTTTTTAATTTAATTTTTTTATTTTTTATTACAG
This sequence comes from Mesoplodon mirus, assembly GCF_964341445.2. Classification (NCBI taxonomy): domain Eukaryota; kingdom Metazoa; phylum Chordata; class Mammalia; order Artiodactyla; family Ziphiidae; genus Mesoplodon; species Mesoplodon mirus. The sequence goes on along the minus strand of NW_028295743.1, from coordinate 988,067 downwards.
CAAGTTTGATTACAATGTTTGGCTTGTTGTAGGTGTGGAAGATGTGGTTCTTTTACACATATACAGATGACTGTTCTTCTTGGGATCCTTTTCCCATGTACGTTATGACAGAATGTTGAGTAGTCCTCTCTTGGTATTCTGTAGGTCTTTGGTGATTATATATGTCACCTGTGTTTGTATATGTCTGTTAACCCCGATATCGTAATGAAACCAATCCTCACACCTTTCCATTGGTGAACCATAAGTTTGTTTAATGAATCTGTGATTGCCCTTCTCCGTGGAAATATCTGCCCTGGTATCCATTTTTAGGTAACACCTATAAGTGATATGATATGATATGTGTCTTTCACTTTCTGACTTACTACAAGTCACGTGATTACTTCTAGACTCATCTACGGTGCTGCAAATGGCATTGTGTCCTTTTTTCCCTTGGCTTCTCTTCTGCCTTAGCGGGGTCCATTTTCAACAATGTGATTCCCTGAGGGTTGTGGATTAGCTGACCTGGGCAGCCTTACCCTGCCGGCCCGCCCTCCCCAGGTGTGCCTCGTTGAGGTCAATATAAACAGAGCTCCAGGCAGCAATAGCCCCTGAAGCTGTGCCTGACTCCATATTCTCTGCCCCGTCAGCAGTCTCGGGGCTGTGCTGGTGGGAGGGAGTGAGGGGCCACAGCTTTGTGGGTGGCCCGGTGTGAGTGGGGTTCTGCTGGCCTTTCTGCAGGAGTTGCCAGGCTGCCGCCTGTAAAGAAGAGGATGTGTCACCCATACCTTCCGCTGGAATTTCTCTCCGGAGAGAGGTGAGGAAGCAAAAAAGCAGTGGGGGCCGGGACAGGAGGGGTATCTCAGGCAGGGCAATGGAAAGCTTCTGGAAGAGCGCCAGGGTCCAGGACCACGCTGGCTGGCCTGCAGGCACCAAGTTGGCCTGCGTGCTGTCGCTGGTGTGGCTCCACGGTCCTTCCTCTAGGCTTTCAAGCCCTTGTACATATTCAGGTGTTTTACCTGGAAAGGGTGGGAACAGTTCAGCAGCAGCTGGCCTGGGGCTCAGCTCACGTTTACTCACAGATGCCTCGGCACGGTCCCCCAGCTTTGCAATGAGGACGCTCCTTGCGTGGGGGTTGGGTTGCTGGCTGTATGGGAGATGGTTCCCCACCTCTGACCAATTTCAGAATTGTTTACCACTGGAGCAAGTGCCGTGATAGGGTTTTCCTCTGTATAACTCGTGGGTTCACTTTTTTTTTCTTTTATGTTTCAAGTTAGATGTTATTCCTCTTTTATGTATTTATAGATATAAGCATGGAAATAATTCATTCCTATAAATACATCTGTGTGACGGGAAGAACTTTTTTCTGTTTTATTTTTAAATTTTATTTTTTAAAATTTCGAAATTTTATTTATTTTTTTATACAGCACGTTATTATTAGTTATGTATTTTATGCATATACATGTATACAGGTCAATCCCAAACTCCCAACTCATCCCACCACCACCACCCCATGGCTTCCCACACTTGGTGTCCATACGTTTGTTCTCTACCTCTGTGTCTCTATTTCTTCCCTGCAAACCAGTTCATCTGTACCATTTTTAGGCTCCACATATATGCATTAATATACAATATTTGTTTTCCTCTTTCTGACTTACTTCATTCTGTATGACAGTCTCTCGATCCATCGATGTCTCTACAAATGACCCAGTTTCATTCCTTTTTATGGCCGAGTCATATTCCATTTTATATATGTACCACATCTTTATCCATTCATCTGTCTGTGGGCATTTAGGTTGCTTCCATTACCTGGCTATTGTAAATAGTGCTGCAACGAACATTGTGGTGAATGTGCCTTTTTGAAATACGGTTTTCTCTGGGTATATGCCCAGAAGTGGGATTGCTGGATCAGATGGTAATTCTATTTCTAATTTTTTTAAGGAAACTCCATACTGTTCTCCATAGGGACTGTATCAATTTACATTCCCACCAATAGTGGAAGAGGGCTCCTTTTGTCCACACCCTCCCCAGAATTGGTTGTTTGTAGATTTTCTGATGATGCCGATTCTAACAGGTGTGAGGTGATACCTCATTGTAGTTTTGATTTGCATTTCTCTAATAATTAGTGCTGTTGAGCAGCTTTTCATGTGCGTCTTGGCCATCTCTGTGTCTCCTTTGAAGAAACGTCTCTTTAGATCTTCTGCCCATTTTTTTTGGGTTGTTTGTTTTCTTAATATTAAGCTGCATGAGCTGTTTATATATATTGGAGATTAAACCTCTGTCCATTGATTCGTCTGCAACGATTTTCGCCCATTCTGAGGGATGCCTTTTTCCATTCCCGTGTTTTTTAACAAAAAAGGAAAGAAAGGAAAAGAAGCAGAACACGAATGTGCGTAAAATATGCCTTTTGAAACGGTCGTTTTGAAATATGGACGTCCTTTGAAATTTTTGGTCGATATGTGACCCCAGGATTTGTTTTCAGGGCAGGTGTCATTTACAGGCCTGCAATGATTTTGAATATCAACTGACCATTAGCGTTGGGATTAAAGCTGCTGTTGTGTGAAACGGCCACAAGGTGGCAGCAGTTCACCCTTACCAAATCTGGTTACTAGGGCAAGAGAGCCTCAGTGGAAGTGGTGTTCTAGATTGGAGTTTAGAATGGAATGTGCCAGGAGAAAGCCCCTCACGTTTGTCTCACTACTTCTTGTTCGTGTTTTTAATTTAATTTTTTTATTTTTTATTACAGCAAGTTTGATTACAATGTTTGGCTTGTTGTAGGTGTGGAAGATGTGGTTCTTTTACACATATACAGATGACTGTTCTTCTTGGGATCCTTTTCCCATGTACGTTATGACAGAATGTTGAGTAGTCCTCTCTTGGTATTCTGTAGGTCTTTGGTGATTATATATGTCACCTGTGTTTGTATATGTCTGTTAACCCCGATATCGTAATGAAACCAATCCTCACACCTTTCCATTGGTGAACCATAAGTTTGTTTAATGAATCTGTGATTGCCCTTCTCCGTGGAAATATCTGCCCTGGTATCCATTTTTAGGTAACACCTATAAGTGATATGATATGATATGTGTCTTTCACTTTCTGACTTACTACAAGTCACGTGATTACTTCTAGACTCATCTACGGTGCTGCAAATGGCATTGTGTCCTTTTTTCCCTTGGCTTCTCTTCTGCCTTAGCGGGGTCCATTTTCAACAATGTGATTCCCTGAGGGTTGTGGATTAGCTGACCTGGGCAGCCTTACCCTGCCGGCCCGCCCTCCCCAGGTGTGCCTCGTTGAGGTCAATATAAACAGAGCTCCAGGCAGCAATAACCCCTGAAGCTGTGCCTGACTCCATATTCTCTGCCCCGTCAGCAGTCTCGGGGCTGTGCTGGTGGGAGGGAGTGAGGGGCCACAGCTTTGTGGGTGGCCCGGTGTGAGTGGGGTTCTGCTGGCCTTTCTGCAGGAGTTGCCAGGCTGCCGCCTGTAAAGAAGAGGATGTGTCACCCATACCTTCCGCTGGAATTTCTCTCCGGAGAGAGGTGAGGAAGCAAAAAAGCAGTGGGGGCCGGGACAGGAGGGGTATCTCAGGCAGGGCAATGGAAAGCTTCTGGAAGAGCGCCAGGGTCCAGGACCACGCTGGCTGGCCTGCAGGCACCAAGTTGGCCTGCGTGCTGTCGCTGGTGTGGCTCCACGGTCCTTCCTCTAGGCTTTCAAGCCCTTGTACATATTCAGGTGTTTTACCTGGAAAGGGTGGGAACAGTTCAGCAGCAGCTGGCCTGGGGCTCAGCTCACGTTTACTCACAGATGCCTCGGCACGGTCCCCCAGCTTTGCAATGAGGACGCTCCTTGCGTGGGGGTTGGGTTGCTGGCTGTATGGGAGATGGTTCCCCACCTCTGACCAATTTCAGAATTGTTTACCACTGGAGCAAGTGCCGTGATAGGGTTTTCCTCTGTATAACTCGTGGGTTCACTTTTTTTTTCTTTTATGTTTCAAGTTAGATGTTATTCCTCTTTTATGTATTTATAGATATAAGCATGGAAATAATTCATTCCTATAAATACATCTGTGTGACGGGAAGAACTTTTTTCTGTTTTATTTTTAAATTTTATTTTTTAAAATTTCGAAATTTTATTTATTTTTTTATACAGCACGTTATTATTAGTTATGTATTTTATGCATATACATGTATACAGGTCAATCCCAAACTCCCAACTCATCCCACCACCACCACCCCATGGCTTCCCACACTTGGTGTCCATACGTTTGTTCTCTACCTCTGTGTCTCTATTTCTTCCCTGCAAACCAGTTCATCTGTACCATTTTTAGGCTCCACATATATGCATTAATATACAATATTTGTTTTCCTCTTTCTGACTTACTTCATTCTGTATGACAGTCTCTCGATCCATCGATGTCTCTACAAATGACCCAGTTTCATTCCTTTTTATGGCCGAGTCATATTCCATTTTATATATGTACCACATCTTTATCCATTCATCTGTCTGTGGGCATTTAGGTTGCTTCCATTACCTGGCTATTGTAAATAGTGCTGCAACGAACATTGTGGTGAATGTGCCTTTTTGAAATACGGTTTTCTCTGGGTATATGCCCAGAAGTGGGATTGCTGGATCAGATGGTAATTCTATTTCTAATTTTTTTAAGGAAACTCCATACTGTTCTCCATAGGGACTGTATCAATTTACATTCCCACCAATAGTGGAAGAGGGCTCCTTTTGTCCACACCCTCCCCAGAATTGGTTGTTTGTAGATTTTCTGATGATGCCGATTCTAACAGGTGTGAGGTGATACCTCATTGTAGTTTTGATTTGCATTTCTCTAATAATTAGTGCTGTTGAGCAGCTTTTCATGTGCGTCTTGGCCATCTCTGTGTCTCCTTTGAAGAAACGTCTCTTTAGATCTTCTGCCCATTTTTTTGGGGTTGTTTGTTTTCTTAATATTAAGCTGCATGAGCTGTTTATATATATTGGAGATTAAACCTCTGTCCATTGATTCGTCTGCAACGATTTTCGCCCATTCTGAGGGATGCCTTTTTCCATTCCCGTGTTTTTAAACAAAAAAGGAAAGAAAGGAAAAGAAGCAGAACACGAATGTGCGTAAAATATGCCTTTTGAAACGGTCGTTTTGAAATATGGACGTCCTTTGAAATTTTTGGTCGATATGTGACCCCAGGATTTGTTTTCAGGGCAGGTGTCATTTACAGGCCTGCAATGATTTTGAATATCAACTGACCATTAGCGTTGGGATTAAAGCTGCTGTTGTGTGAAACGGCCACAAGGTGGCAGCAGTTCACCCTTACCAAATCTGGTTACTAGGGCAAGAGAGCCTCAGTGGAAGTGGTGTTCTAGATTGGAGTTTAGAATGGAATGTGCCAGGAGAAAGCCCCTCACGTTTGTCTCACTACTTCTTGTTCGTGTTTTTAATTTAATTTTTTTATTTTTTATTACAGCAAGTTTGATTACAATGTTTGGCTTGTTGTAGGTGTGGAAGATGTGGTTCTTTTACACATATACAGATGACTGTTCTTCTTGGGATCCTTTTCCCATGTACGTTATGACAGAATGTTGAGTAGTCCTCTCTTGGTATTCTGTAGGTCTTTGGTGATTATATATGTCACCTGTGTTTGTATATGTCTGTTAACCCCGATATCGTAATGAAACCAATCCTCACACCTTTCCATTGGTGAACCATAAGTTTGTTTAATGAATCTGTGATTGCCCTTCTCCGTGGAAATATCTGCCCTGGTATCCATTTTTAGGTAACACCTATAAGTGATATGATATGATATGTGTCTTTCACTTTCTGACTTACTACAAGTCACGTGATTACTTCTAGACTCATCTACGGTGCTGCAAATGGCATTGTGTCCTTTTTTCCCTTGGCTTCTCTTCTGCCTTAGCGGGGTCCATTTTCAACAATGTGATTCCCTGAGGGTTGTGGATTAGCTGACCTGGGCAGCCTTACCCTGCCGGCCCGCCCTCCCCAGGTGTGCCTCGTTGAGGTCAATATAAACAGAGCTCCAGGCAGCAATAGCCCCTGAAGCTGTGCCTGACTCCATATTCTCTGCCCCGTCAGCAGTCTCGGGGCTGTGCTGGTGGGAGGGAGTGAGGGGCCACAGCTTTGTGGGTGGCCCGGTGTGAGTGGGGTTCTGCTGGCCTTTCTGCAGGAGTTGCCAGGCTGCCGCCTGTAAAGAAGAGGATGTGTCACCCATACCTTCCGCTGGAATTTCTCTCCGGACAGAGGTGAGGAAGGAAAAAAGCAGTGGGGGCCGGGACAGGAGGGGTATCTCAGGCAGGGCAATGGAAAGCTTCTGGAAGAGCGCCAGGGTCCAGGACCACGCTGGCTGGCCTGCAGGCACCAAGTTGGCCTGCGTGCTGTCGCTGGTGTGGCTCCACGGTCCTTCCTCTAGGCTTTCAAGCCCTTGTACATATTCAGGTGTTTTACCTGGAAAGGGTGGGAACAGTTCAGCAGCAGCTGGCCTGGGGCTCAGCTCACGTTTACTCACAGATGCCTCGGCACGGTCCCCCAGCTTTGCAATGAGGACGCTCCTTGCGTGGGGGTTGGGTTGCTGGCTGTATGGGAGATGGTTCCCCACCTCTGACCAATTTCAGAATTGTTTACCACTGGAGCAAGTGCCGTGATAGGGTTTTCCTCTGTATAACTCGTGGGTTCACTTTTTTTTTCTTTTATGTTTCAAGTTAGATGTTATTCCTCTTTTATGTATTTATAGATATAAGCATGGAAATAATTCATTCCTATAAATACATCTGTGTGACGGGAAGAACTTTTTTCTGTTTTATTTTTAAATTTTATTTTTTAAAATTTCGAAATTTTATTTATTTTTTTATACAGCACGTTATTATTAGTTATGTATTTTATGCATATACATGTATACAGGTCAATCCCAAACTCCCAACTCATCCCACCACCACCACCCCATGGCTTCCCACACTTGGTGTCCATACGTTTGTTCTCTACCTCTGTGTCTCTATTTCTTCCCTGCAAACCAGTTCATCTGTACCATTTTTAGGCTCCACATATATGCATTAATATACAATATTTGTTTTCCTCTTTCTGACTTACTTCATTCTGTATGACAGTCTCTCGATCCATCGATGTCTCTACAAATGACCCAGTTTCATTCCTTTTTATGGCCGAGTCATATTCCATTTTATATATGTACCACATCTTTATCCATTCATCTGTCTGTGGGCATTTAGGTTGCTTCCATTACCTGGCTATTGTAAATAGTGCTGCAACGAACATTGTGGTGAATGTGCCTTTTTGAAATACGGTTTTCTCTGGGTATATGCCCAGAAGTGGGATTGCTGGATCAGATGGTAATTCTATTTCTAGTTATTTTAAGGAAACTCCATACTGTTCTCCATAGGGACTGTATCAATTTACATTCCCACCAATAGTGGAAGAGGGCTCCTTTTGTCCACACCCTCCCCAGAATTGGTTGTTTGTAGATTTTCTGATGATGCCGATTCTAACAGGTGTGAGGTGATACCTCATTGTAGTTTTGATTTGCATTTCTCTAATAATTAGTGCTGTTGAGCAGCTTTTCATGTGCGTCTTGGCCATCTCTGTGTCTCCTTTGAAGAAACGTCTCTTTAGATCTTCTGCCCATTTTTTTGGGGTTGTTTGTTTTTTTAATATTAAGCTGCATGAGCTGTTTATATATATTGGAGATTAAACCTCTGTCCATTGATTCGTCTGCAACGATTTTCGCCCATTCTGAGGGATGCCTTTTTCCATTCCCGTGTTTTTTAACAAAAAAGGAAAGAAAGGAAAAGAAGCAGAACACGAATGTGCGTAAAATATGCCTTTTGAAACGGTGGTTTTGAAATATGGACGTCCTTTGAAATTTTTGGTCAATATGTGACCCCAGGATTTGTTTTCAGGGCAGGTGTCATTTACAGGCCTGCAATGATTTTGAATATCAACTGACCATTAGCGTTGGGATTAAAGCTGCTGTTGTGTGAAACGGCCACAAGGTGGCAGCAGTTCACCCTTACCAAATCTGGTTACTAGGGCAAGAGAGCCTCAGTGGAAGTGGTGTTCTAGATTGGAGTTTAGAATGGAATGTACCAGGAGAAAGCCCCTCACGTTTGTCTCACTACTTCTTGTTCGTGTTTTTAATTTAAGTTTTTATTTTTTATTACAGCAAGTTTGATTACAATGTTTGGCTTGTTGTAGGTGTGGAAGATGTGGTTCTTTTACACATATACAGATGACTGTTCTTCTTGGGATCCTTTTCCCATGTACGTTATGACAGAATGTTGAGTAGTCCTCTCTTGGTATTCTGTAGGTCTTTGGTGATTATATATGTCACCTGTGTTTGTATATGTCTGTTAACCCCGATATCGTAATGAAACCAATCCTCACACCTTTCCATTGGTGAACCATAAGTTTGTTTAATGAATCTGTGATTGCCCTTCTCCGTGGAAATATCTGCCCTGGTATCCATTTTTAGGTAACACCTATAAGTGATATGATATGATATGTGTCTTTCACTTTCTGACTTACTACAAGTCACGTGATTACTTCTAGACTCATCTACGGTGCTGCAAATGGCATTGTGTCCTTTTTTCCCTTGGCTTCTCTTCTGCCTTAGCGGGGTCCATTTTCAACAATGTGATTCCCTGAGGGTTGTGGATTAGCTGACCTGGGCAGCCTTACCCTGCCGGCCCGCCCTCCCCAGGTGTGCCTCGTTGAGGTCAATATAAACAGAGCTCCAGGCAGCAATAGCCCCTGAAGCTGTGCCTGACTCCATATTCTCTGCCCCGTCAGCAGTCTCGGGGCTGTGCTGGTGGGAGGGAGTGAGGGGCCACAGCTTTGTGGGTGGCCCGGTGTGAGTGGGGTTCTGCTGGCCTTTCTGCAGGAGTTGCCAGGCTGCCGCCTGTAAAGAAGAGGATGTGTCACCCATACCTTCCGCTGGAATTTCTCTCCGGACAGAGGTGAGGAAGGAAAAAAGCAGTGGGGGCCGGGACAGGAGGGGTATCTCAGGCAGGGCAATGGAAAGCTTCTGGAAGAGCGCCAGGGTCCAGGACCACGCTGGCTGGCCTGCAGGCACCAAGTTGGCCTGCGTGCTGTCGCTGGTGTGGCTCCACGGTCCTTCCTCTAGGCTTTCAAGCCCTTGTACATATTCAGGTGTTTTACCTGGAAAGGGTGGGAACAGTTCAGCAGCAGCTGGCCTGGGGCTCAGCTCACGTTTACTCACAGATGCCTCGGCACGGTCCCCCAGCTTTGCAATGAGGACGCTCCTTGCGTGGGGGTTGGGTTGCTGGCTGTATGGGAGATGGTTCCCCACCTCTGACCAATTTCAGAATTGTTTACCACTGGAGCAAGTGCCGTGATAGGGTTTTCCTCTGTATAACTCGTGGGTTCACTTTTTTTTTCTTTTATGTTTCAAGTTAGATGTTATTCCTCTTTTATGTATTTATAGATATAAGCATGGAAATAATTCATTCCTATAAATACATCTGTGTGACGGGAAGAACTTTTTTCTGTTTTATTTTTAAATTTTATTTTTTAAAATTTTGAAATTTTATTTATTTTTTTATACAGCACGTTATTATTAGTTATGTATTTTATGCATATACATGTATACAGGTCAATCCCAAACTCCCAACTCATCCCACCACCACCACCCCATGGCTTCCCACACTTGGTGTCCATACGTTTGTTCTCTACCTCTGTGTCTCTATTTCTTCCCTGCAAACCAGTTCATCTGTACCATTTTTAGGCTCCACATATATGCATTAATATACAATATTTGTTTTCCTCTTTCTGACTTACTTCATTCTGTATGACAGTCTCTCGATCCATCGATGTCTCTACAAATGACCCAGTTTCATTCCTTTTTATGGCCGAGTCATATTCCATTTTATATATGTACCACATCTTTATCCATTCATCTGTCTGTGGGCATTTAGGTTGCTTCCATTACCTGGCTATTGTAAATAGTGCTGCAACGAACATTGTGGTGAATGTGCCTTTTTGAAATACGGTTTTCTCTGGGTATATGCCCAGAAGTGGGATTGCTGGATCAGATGGTAATTCTATTTCTAGTTATTTTAAGGAAACTCCATACTGTTCTCCATAGGGACTGTATCAATTTACATTCCCACCAATAGTGGAAGAGGGCTCCTTTTGTCCACACCCTCCCCAGAATTGGTTGTTTGTAGATTTTCTGATGATGCCGATTCTAACAGGTGTGAGGTGATACCTCATTGTAGTTTTGATTTGCATTTCTCTAATAATTAGTGCTGTTGAGCAGCTTTTCATGTGCGTCTTGGCCATCTCTGTGTCTCCTTTGAAGAAACGTCTCTTTAGATCTTCTGCCCATTTTTTTTGGGTTGTTTGTTTTTTTAATATTAAGCTGCATGAGCTGTTTATATATATTGGAGATTAAACCTCTGTCCATTGATTCGTCTGCAACGATTTTCGCCCATTCTGAGGGATGCCTTTTTCCATTCCCGTGTTTTTTAACAAAAAAGGAAAGAAAGGAAAAGAAGCAGAACACGAATGTGCGTAAAATATGCCTTTTGAAACGGTGGTTTTGAAATATGGACGTCCTTTGAAATTTTTGGTCGATATGTGACCCCAGGATTTGTTTTCAGGGCAGGTGTCATTTACAGGCCTGCAATGATTTTGAATATCAACTGACCATTAGCGTTGGGATTAAAGCTGCTGTTGTGTGAAACGGCCACAAGGTGGCAGCAGTTCACCCTTACCAAATCTGGTTACTAGGGCAAGAGAACCTCAGTGGAAGTGGTGTTCTAGATTGGAGTTTAGAATGGAATGTACCAGGAGAAAGCCCCTCACGTTTGTCTCACTACTTATTGTTCGTGTTTTTAATTTAAGTTTTTATTTTTTATTACAGCAAGTTTGATTACAATGTTTGGCTTGTTGTAGGTGTGGAAGATGTGGTTCTTTTACACATATACAGATGACTGTTCTTCTTGGGATCCTTTTCCCATGTACGTTATGACAGAATGTTGAGTAGTCCTCTCTTGGTATTCTGTAGGTCTTTGGTGATTATATATGTCACCTGTGTTTGTATATGTCTGTTAACCCCGATATCGTAATGAAACCAATCCTCACACCTTTCCATTGGTGAACCATAAGTTTGTTTAATGAATCTGTGATTGCCCTTCTCCGTGGAAATATCTGCCCTGGTATCCATTTTTAGGTAACACCTATAAGTGATATGATATGATATGTGTCTTTCACTTTCTGACTTACTACAAGTCACGTGATTACTTCTAGACTCATCTACGGTGCTGCAAATGGCATTGTGTCCTTTTTTCCCTTGGCTTCTCTTCTGCCTTAGCGGGGTCCATTTTCAACAATGTGATTCCCTGAGGGTTGTGGATTAGCTGACCTGGGCAGCCTTACCCTGCCGGCCCGCCCTCCCCAGGTGTGCCTCGTTGAGGTCAATATAAACAGAGCTCCAGGCAGCAATAGCCCCTGAAGCTGTGCCTGACTCCATATTCTCTGCCCCGTCAGCAGTCTCGGGGCTGTGCTGGTGGGAGGGAGTGAGGGGCCACAGCTTTGTGGGTGGCCCGGTGTGAGTGGGGTTCTGCTGGCCTTTCTGCAGGAGTTGCCAGGCTGCCGCCTGTAAAGAAGAGGATGTGTCACCCATACCTTCCGCTGGAATTTCTCTCCGGACAGAGGTGAGGAAGGAAAAAAGCAGTGGGGGCCGGGACAGGAGGGGTATCTCAGGCAGGGCAATGGAAAGCTTCTGGAAGAGCGCCAGGGTCCAGGACCACGCTGGCTGGCCTGCAGGCACCAAGTTGGCCTGCGTGCTGTCGCTGGTGTGGCTCCACGGTCCTTCCTCTAGGCTTTCAAGCCCTTGTACATATTCAGGTGTTTTACCTGGAAAGGGTGGGAACAGTTCAGCAGCAGCTGGCCTGGGGCTCAGCTCACGTTTACTCACAGATGCCTCGGCACGGTCCCCCAGCTTTGCAATGAGGACGCTCCTTGCGTGGGGGTTGGGTTGCTGGCTGTATGGGAGATGGTTCCCCACCTCTGACCAATTTCAGAATTGTTTACCACTGGAGCAAGTGCCGTGATAGGGTTTTCCTCTGTATAACTCGTGGGTTCACTTTTTTTTTCTTTTATGTTTCAAGTTAGATGTTATTCCTCTTTTATGTATTTATAGATATAAGCATGGAAATAATTCATTCCTATAAATACATCTGTGTGACGGGAAGAACTTTTTTCTGTTTTATTTTTAAATTTTATTTTTTAAAATTTTGAAATTTTATTTATTTTTTTATACAGCACGTTATTATTAGTTATGTATTTTATGCATATACATGTATACAGGTCAATCCCAAACTCCCAACTCATCCCACCACCACCACCCCATGGCTTCCCACACTTGGTGTCCATACGTTTGTTCTCTACCTCTGTGTCTCTATTTCTTCCCTGCAAACCAGTTCATCTGTACCATTTTTAGGCTCCACATATATGCATTAATATACAATATTTGTTTTCCTCTTTCTGACTTACTTCATTCTGTATGACAGTCTCTCGATCCATCGATGTCTCTACAAATGACCCAGTTTCATTCCTTTTTATGGCCGAGTCATATTCCATTTTATATATGTACCACATCTTTATCCATTCATCTGTCTGTGGGCATTTAGGTTGCTTCCATTACCTGGCTATTGTAAATAGTGCTGCAACGAACATTGTGGTGAATGTGCCTTTTTGAAATACGGTTTTCTCTGGGTATATGCCCAGAAGTGGGATTGCTGGATCAGATGGTAATTCTATTTCTAGTTATTTTAAGGAAACTCCATACTGTTCTCCATAGGGACTGTATCAATTTACATTCCCACCAATAGTGGAAGAGGGCTCCTTTTGTCCACACCCTCCCCAGAATTGGTTGTTTGTAGATTTTCTGATGATGCCGATTCTAACAGGTGTGAGGTGATACCTCATTGTAGTTTTGATTTGCATTTCTCTAATAATTAGTGCTGTTGAGCAGCTTTTCATGTGCGTCTTGGCCATCTCTGTGTCTCCTTTGAAGAAACGTCTCTTTAGATCTTCTGCCCATTTTTTTTGGGTTGTTTGTTTTTTTAATATTAAGCTGCATGAGCTGTTTATATATATTGGAGATTAAACCTCTGTCCATTGATTCGTCTGCAACGATTTTCGCCCATTCTGAGGGATGCCTTTTTCCATTCCCGTGTTTTTTAACAAAAAAGGAAAGAAAGGAAAAGAAGCAGAACACTAATGTGCGTAAAATATGCCTTTTGAAACGGTGGTTTTGAAATATGGACGTCCTTTGAAATTTTTGGTCGATATGTGACCCCAGGATTTGTTTTCAGGGCAGGTGTCATTTACAGGCCTGCAATGATTTTGAATATCAACTGACCATTAGCGTTGGGATTAAAGCTGCTGTTGTGTGAAACGGCCACAAGGTGGCAGCAGTTCACCCTTACCAAATCTGGTTACTAGGGCAAGAGAGCCTCAGTGGAAGTGGTGTTCTAGATTGGAGTTTAGAATGGAATGTGCCAGGAGAAAGCCCCTCACGTTTGTCTCACTACTTCTTGTTCGTGTTTTTAATTTAAGTTTTTATTTTTTATTACAGCAAGTTTGATTACAATGTTTGGCTTGTTGTAGGTGTGGAAGATGTGGTTCTTTTACACATATACAGATGACTGTTCTTCTTGGGATCCTTTTCCCATGTACGTTATGACAGAATGTTGAGTAGTCCTCTCTTGGTATTCTGTAGGTCTTTGGTGATTATATATGTCACCTGTGTTTGTATATGTCTGTTAACCCCGATATCGTAATGAAACCAATCCTCACACCTTTCCATTGGTGAACCATAAGTTTGTTTAATGAATCTGTGATTGCCCTTCTCCGTGGAAATATCTGCCCTGGTATCCATTTTTAGGTAACACCTATAAGTGATATGATATGATATGTGTCTTTCACTTTCTGACTTACTACAAGTCACGTGATTACTTCTAGACTCATCTACGGTGCTGCAAATGGCATTGTGTCCTTTTTTCCCTTGGCTTCTCTTCTGCCTTAGCGGGGTCCATTTTCAACAATGTGATTCCCTGAGGGTTGTGGATTAGCTGACCTGGGCAGCCTTACCCTGCCGGCCCGCCCTCCCCAGGTGTGCCTCGTTGAGGTCAATATAAACAGAGCTCCAGGCAGCAATAGCCCCTGAAGCTGTGCCTGACTCCATATTCTCTGCCCCGTCAGCAGTCTCGGGGCTGTGCTGGTGGGAGGGAGTGAGGGGCCACAGCTTTGTGGGTGGCCCGGTGTGAGTGGGGTTCTGCTGGCCTTTCTGCAGGAGTTGCCAGGCTGCCGCCTGTAAAGAAGAGGATGTGTCACCCATACCTTCCGCTGGAATTTCTCTCCGGACAGAGGTGAGGAAGGAAAAAAGCAGTGGGGGCCGGGACAGGAGGGGTATCTCAGGCAGGGCAATGGAAAGCTTCTGGAAGAGCGCCAGGGTCCAGGACCACGCTGGCTGGCCTGCAGGCACCAAGTTGGCCTGCGTGCTGTCGCTGGTGTGGCTCCACGGTCCTTCCTCTAGGCTTTCAAGCCCTTGTACATATTCAGGTGTTTTACCTGGAAAGGGTGGGAACAGTTCAGCAGCAGCTGGCCTGGGGCTCAGCTCACGTTTACTCACAGATGCCTCGGCACGGTCCCCCAGCTTTGCAATGAGGACGCTCCTTGCGTGGGGGTTGGGTTGCTGGCTGTATGGGAGATGGTTCCCCACCTCTGACCAATTTCAGAATTGTTTACCACTGGAGCAAGTGCCGTGATAGGGTTTTCCTCTGTATAACTCGTGGGTTCACTTTTTTTTTCTTTTATGTTTCAAGTTAGATGTTATTCCTCTTTTATGTATTTATAGATATAAGCATGGAAATAATTCATTCCTATAAATACATCTGTGTGACGGGAAGAACTTTTTTCTGTTTTATTTTTAAATTTTATTTTTTAAAATTTTGAAATTTTATTTATTTTTTTATACAGCACGTTATTATTAGTTATGTATTTTATGCATATACATGTATACAGGTCAATCCCAAACTCCCAACTCATCCCACCACCACCACCCCATGGCTTCCCACACTTGGTGTCCATACGTTTGTTCTCTACCTCTGTGTCTCTATTTCTTCCCTGCAAACCAGTTCATCTGTACCATTTTTAGGCTCCACATATATGCATTAATATACAATATTTGTTTTCCTCTTTCTGACTTACTTCATTCTGTATGACAGTCTCTCGATCCATCGATGTCTCTACAAATGACCCAGTTTCATTCCTTTTTATGGCCGAGTCGTATTCCATTTTATATATGTACCACATCTTTATCCATTCATCTGTCTGTGGGCATTTAGGTTGCTTCCATTACCTGGCTATTGTAAATAGTGCTGCAACGAACATTGTGGTGAATGTGCCTTTTTGAAATACGGTTTTCTCTGGGTATATGCCCAGAAGTGGGATTGCTGGATCAGATGGTAATTCTATTTCTAGTTATTTTAAGGAAACTCCATACTGTTCTCCATAGGGACTGTATCAATTTACATTCCCACCAATAGTGGAAGAGGGCTCCTTTTGTCCACACCCTCCCCAGAATTGGTTGTTTGTAGATTTTCTGATGATGCCGATTCTAACAGGTGTGAGGTGATACCTCATTGTAGTTTTGATTTGCATTTCTCTAATAATTAGTGCTGTTGAGCAGCTTTTCATGTGCGTCTTGGCCATCTCTGTGTCTCCTTTGAAGAAACGTCTCTTTAGATCTTCTGCCCATTTTTTTTGGGTTGTTTGTTTTTTTTAATATTAAGCTGCATGAGCTGTTTATATATATTTGGAGATTAAACCTCTGTCCATTGATTCGTCTGCAACGATTTTCGCCCATTCTGAGGGATGCCTTTTTCCATTCCCGTGTTTTTTAACAAAAAAGGAAAGAAAGGAAAAGAAGCAGAACACGAATGTGCGTAAAATATGCCTTTTGAAACGGTGGTTTTGAAATATGGACGTCCTTTGAAATTTTTGGTCGATATGTGACCCCAGGATTTGTTTTCAGGGCAGGTGTCATTTACAGGCCTGCAATGATTTTGAATATCAACTGACCATTAGCGTTGGGATTAAAGCTGCTGTTGTGTGAAACGGCCACAAGGTGGCAGCAGTTCACCCTTACCAAATCTGGTTACTAGGGCAAGAGAGCCTCAGTGGTAGTGGTGTTCTAGATTGGAGTTTAGAATGGAATGTGCCAGGAGAAAGCCCCTCACGTTTGTCTCACTACTTCTTGTTCGTGTTTTTAATTTAATTTTTTTATTTTTTATTACAGCAAGTTTGATTACAATGTTTGGCTTGTTGTAGGTGTGGAAGATGTGGTTCTTTTACACATATACAGATGACTGTTCTTCTTGGGATCCTTTTCCCATGTACGTTATGACAGAATGTTGAGTAGTCCTCTCTTGGTATTCTGTAGGTCTTTGGTGATTATATATGTCACCTGTGTTTGTATATGTCTGTTAACCCCGATATCGTAATGAAACCAATCCTCACACCTTTCCATTGGTGAACCATAAGTTTGTTTAATGAATCTGTGATTGCCCTTCTCCGTGGAAATATCTGCCCTGGTATCCATTTTTAGGTAACACCTATAAGTGATATGATATGATATGTGTCTTTCACTTTCTGACTTACTACAAGTCACGTGATTACTTCTAGACTCATCTACGGTGCTGCAAATGGCATTGTGTCCTTTTTTCCCTTGGCTTCTCTTCTGCCTTAGCGGGGTCCATTTTCAACAATGTGATTCCCTGAGGGTTGTGGATTAGCTGACCTGGGCAGCCTTACCCTGCCGGCCCGCCCTCCCCAGGTGTGCCTCGTTGAGGTCAATATAAACAGAGCTCCAGGCAGCAATAGCCCCTGAAGCTGTGCCTGACTCCATATTCTCTGCCCCGTCAGCAGTCTCGGGGCTGTGCTGGTGGGAGGGAGTGAGGGGCCACAGCTTTGTGGGTGGCCCGGTGTGAGTGGGGTTCTGCTGGCCTTTCTGCAGGAGTTGCCAGGCTGCCGCCTGTAAAGAAGAGGATGTGTCACCCATACCTTCCGCTGGAATTTCTCTCCGGACAGAGGTGAGGAAGGAAAAAAGCAGTGGGGGCCGGGACAGGAGGGGTATCTCAGGCAGGGCAATGGAAAGCTTCTGGAAGAGCGCCAGGGTCCAGGACCACGCTGGCTGGCCTGCAGGCACCAAGTTGGCCTGCGTGCTGTCGCTGGTGTGGCTCCACGGTCCTTCCTCTAGGCTTTCAAGCCCTTGTACATATTCAGGTGTTTTACCTGGAAAGGGTGGGAACAGTTCAGCAGCAGCTGGCCTGGGGCTCAGCTCACGTTTACTCACAGATGCCTCGGCACGGTCCCCCAGCTTTGCAATGAGGACGCTCCTTGCGTGGGGGTTGGGTTGCTGGCTGTATGGGAGATGGTTCCCCACCTCTGACCAATTTCAGAATTGTTTACCACTGGAGCAAGTGCCGTGATAGGGTTTTCCTCTGTATAACTCGTGGGTTCACTTTTTTTTTCTTTTATGTTTCAAGTTAGATGTTATTCCTCTTTTATGTATTTATAGATATAAGCATGGAAATAATTCATTCCTATAAATACATCTGTGTGACGGGAAGAACTTTTTTCTGTTTTATTTTTAAATTTTATTTTTTAAAATTTCGAAATTTTATTTATTTTTTTATACAGCACGTTATTATTAGTTATGTATTTTATGCATATACATGTATACAGGTCAATCCCAAACTCCCAACTCATCCCACCACCACCACCCCATGGCTTCCCACACTTGGTGTCCATACGTTTGTTCTCTACCTCTGTGTCTCTATTTCTTCCCTGCAAACCAGTTCATCTGTACCATTTTTAGGCTCCACATATATGCATTAATATACAATATTTGTTTTCCTCTTTCTGACTTACTTCATTCTGTATGACAGTCTCTCGATCCATCGATGTCTCTACAAATGACCCAGTTTCATTCCTTTTTATGGCCGAGTCATATTCCATTTTATATATGTACCACATCTTTATCCATTCATCTGTCTGTGGGCATTTAGGTTGCTTCCATTACCTGGCTATTGTAAATAGTGCTGCAACGAACATTGTGGTGAATGTGCCTTTTTGAAATACGGTTTTCTCTGGGTATATGCCCAGAAGTGGGATTGCTGGATCAGATGGTAATTCTATTTCTAGTTATTTTAAGGAAACTCCATACTGTTCTCCATAGGGACTGTATCAATTTACATTCCCACCAATAGTGGAAGAGGGCTCCTTTTGTCCACACCCTCCCCAGAATTGGTTGTTTGTAGATTTTCTGATGATGCCGATTCTAACAGGTGTGAGGTGATACCTCATTGTAGTTTTGATTTGCATTTCTCTAATAATTAGTGCTGTTGAGCAGCTTTTCATGTGCGTCTTGGCCATCTCTGTGTCTCCTTTGAAGAAACGTCTCTTTAGATCTTCTGCCCATTTTTTTTGGGTTGTTTGTTTTTTTAATATTAAGCTGCATGAGCTGTTTATATATATTGGAGATTAAACCTCTGTCCATTGATTCGTCTGCAACGATTTTCGCCCATTCTGAGGGATGCCTTTTTCCATTCCCGTGTTTTTTAACAAAAAAGGAAAGAAAGGAAAAGAAGCAGAACACTAATGTGCGTAAAATATGCCTTTTGAAACGGTGGTTTTGAAATATGGACGTCCTTTGAAATTTTTGGTCGATATGTGACCCCAGGATTTGTTTTCAGGGCAGGTGTCATTTACAGGCCTGCAATGATTTTGAATATCAACTGACCATTAGCGTTGGGATTAAAGCTGCTGTTGTGTGAAACGGCCACAAGGTGGCAGCAGTTCACCCTTACCAAATCTGGTTACTAGGGCAAGAGAGCCTCAGTGGAAGTGGTGTTCTAGATTGGAGTTTAGAATGGAATGTGCCAGGAGAAAGCCCCTCACGTTTGTCTCACTACTTCTTGTTCGTGTTTTTAATTTAAGTTTTTATTTTTTATTACAGCAAGTTTGATTACAATGTTTGGCTTGTTGTAGGTGTGGAAGATGTGGTTCTTTTACACATATACAGATGACTGTTCTTCTTGGGATCCTTTTCCCATGTACGTTATGACAGAATGTTGAGTAGTCCTCTCTTGGTATTCTGTAGGTCTTTGGTGATTATATATGTCACCTGTGTTTGTATATGTCTGTTAACCCCGATATCGTAATGAAACCAATCCTCACACCTTTCCATTGGTGAACCATAAGTTTGTTTAATGAATCTGTGATTGCCCTTCTCCGTGGAAATATCTGCCCTGGTATCCATTTTTAGGTAACACCTATAAGTGATATGATATGATATGTGTCTTTCACTTTCTGACTTACTACAAGTCACGTGATTACTTCTAGACTCATCTACGGTGCTGCAAATGGCATTGTGTCCTTTTTTCCCTTGGCTTCTCTTCTGCCTTAGCGGGGTCCATTTTCAACAATGTGATTCCCTGAGGGTTGTGGATTAGCTGACCTGGGCAGCCTTACCCTGCCGGCCCGCCCTCCCCAGGTGTGCCTCGTTGAGGTCAATATAAACAGAGCTCCAGGCAGCAATAGCCCCTGAAGCTGTGCCTGACTCCATATTCTCTGCCCCGTCAGCAGTCTCGGGGCTGTGCTGGTGGGAGGGAGTGAGGGGCCACAGCTTTGTGGGTGGCCCGGTGTGAGTGGGGTTCTGCTGGCCTTTCTGCAGGAGTTGCCAGGCTGCCGCCTGTAAAGAAGAGGATGTGTCACCCATACCTTCCGCTGGAATTTCTCTCCGGACAGAGGTGAGGAAGGAAAAAAGCAGTGGGGGCCGGGACAGGAGGGGTATCTCAGGCAGGGCAATGGAAAGCTTCTGGAAGAGCGCCAGGGTCCAGGACCACGCTGGCTGGCCTGCAGGCACCAAGTTGGCCTGCGTGCTGTCGCTGGTGTGGCTCCACGGTCCTTCCTCTAGGCTTTCAAGCCCTTGTACATATTCAGGTGTTTTACCTGGAAAGGGTGGGAACAGTTCAGCAGCAGCTGGCCTGGGGCTCAGCTCACGTTTACTCACAGATGCCTCGGCATGGTCCCCCAGCTTTGCAATGAGGACGCTCCTTGCGTGGGGGTTGGGTTGCTGGCTGTATGGGAGATGGTTCCCCACCTCTGACCAATTTCAGAATTGTTTACCACTGGAGCAAGTGCCGTGATAGGGTTTTCCTCTGTATAACTCGTGGGTTCACTTTTTTTTTCTTTTATGTTTCAAGTTAGATGTTATTCCTCTTTTATGTATTTATAGATATAAGCATGGAAATAATTCATTCCTATAAATACATCTGTGTGACGGGAAGAACTTTTTTCTGTTTTATTTTTAAATTTTATTTTTTAAAATTTCGAAATTTTATTTATTTTTTTATACAGCACGTTATTATTAGTTATGTATTTTATGCATATACATGTATACAGGTCAATCCCAAACTCCCAACTCATCCCACCACCACCACCCCATGGCTTCCCACACTTGGTGTCCATACGTTTGTTCTCTACCTCTGTGTCTCTATTTCTTCCCTGCAAACCAGTTCATCTGTACCATTTTTAGGCTCCACATATATGCATTAATATACAATATTTGTTTTCCTCTTTCTGACTTACTTCATTCTGTATGACAGTCTCTCGATCCATCGATGTCTCTACAAATGACCCAGTTTCATTCCTTTTTATGGCCGAGTCATATTCCATTTTATATATGTACCACATCTTTATCCATTCATCTGTCTGTGGGCATTTAGGTTGCTTCCATTACCTGGCTATTGTAAATAGTGCTGCAACGAACATTGTGGTGAATGTGCCTTTTTGAAATACGGTTTTCTCTGGGTATATGCCCAGAAGTGGGATTGCTGGATCAGATGGTAATTCTATTTCTAGTTATTTTAAGGAAACTCCATACTGTTCTCCATAGGGACTGTATCAATTTACATTCCCACCAATAGTGGAAGAGGGCTCCTTTTGTCCACACCCTCCCCAGAATTGGTTGTTTGTAGATTTTCTGATGATGCCGATTCTAACAGGTGTGAGGTGATACCTCATTGTAGTTTTGATTTGCATTTCTCTAATAATTAGTGCTGTTGAGCAGCTTTTCATGTGCGTCTTGGCCATCTCTGTGTCTCCTTTGAAGAAACGTCTCTTTAGATCTTCTGCCCATTTTTTTTGGGTTGTTTGTTTTTTTAATATTAAGCTGCATGAGCTGTTTATATATATTGGAGATTAAACCTCTGTCCATTGATTCGTCTGCAACGATTTTCGCCCATTCTGAGGGATGCCTTTTTCCATTCCCGTGTTTTTTAACAAAAAAGGAAAGAAAGGAAAAGAAGCAGAACACTAATGTGCGTAAAATATGCCTTGTGAAACGGTGGTTTTGAAATATGGACGTCCTTTGAAATTTTTGGTCGATATGTGACCCCAGGATTTGTTTTCAGGGCAGGTGTCATTTACAGGCCTGCAATGATTTTGAATATCAACTGACCATTAGCGTTGGGATTAAAGCTGCTGTTGTGTGAAACGGCCACAAGGTGGCAGCAGTTCACCCTTACCAAATCTGGTTACTAGGGCAAGAGAGCCTCAGTGGAAGTGGTGTTCTAGATTGGAGTTTAGAATGGAATGTGCCAGGAGAAAGCCCCTCACGTTTGTCTCACTACTTCTTGTTCGTGTTTTTAATTTAAGTTTTTATTTTTTATTACAGCAAGTTTGATTACAATGTTTGGCTTGTTGTAGGTGTGGAAGATGTGGTTCTTTTACACATATACAGATGACTGTACTTCTTGGGATCCTTTTCCCATGTACGTTATGACAGAATGTTGAGTAGTCCTCTCTTGGTATTCTGTAGGTCTTTGGTGATTATATATGTCACCTGTGTTTGTATATGTCTGTTAACCCCGATATCGTAATGAAACCAATCCTCACACCTTTCCATTGGTGAACCATAAGTTTGTTTAATGAATCTGTGATTGCCCTTCTCCGTGGAAATATCTGCCCTGGTATCCATTTTTAGGTAACACCTATAAGTGATATGATATGATATGTGTCTTTCACTTTCTGACTTACTACAAGTCACGTGATTACTTCTAGACTCATCTACGGTGCTGCAAATGGCATTGTGTCCTTTTTTCCCTTGGCTTCTCTTCTGCCTTAGCGGGGTCCATTTTCAACAATGTGATTCCCTGAGGGTTGTGGATTAGCTGACCTGGGCAGCCTTACCCTGCCGGCCCGCCCTCCCCAGGTGTGCCTCGTTGAGGTCAATATAAACAGAGCTCCAGGCAGCAATAGCCCCTGAAGCTGTGCCTGACTCCATATTCTCTGCCCCGTCAGCAGTCTCGGGGCTGTGCTGGTGGGAGGGAGTGAGGGGCCACAGCTTTGTGGGTGGCCCGGTGTGAGTGGGGTTCTGCTGGCCTTTCTGCAGGAGTTGCCAGGCTGCCGCCTGTAAAGAAGAGGATGTGTCACCCATACCTTCCGCTGGAATTTCTCTCCGGACAGAGGTGAGGAAGGAAAAAAGCAGTGGGGGCCGGGACAGGAGGGGTATCTCAGGCAGGGCAATGGAAAGCTTCTGGAAGAGCGCCAGGGTCCAGGACCACGCTGGCTGGCCTGCAGGCACCAAGTTGGCCTGCGTGCTGTCGCTGGTGTGGCTCCACGGTCCTTCCTCTAGGCTTTCAAGCCCTTGTACATATTCAGGTGTTTTACCTGGAAAGGGTGGGAACAGTTCAGCAGCAGCTGGCCTGGGGCTCAGCTCACGTTTACTCACAGATGCCTCGGCATGGTCCCCCAGCTTTGCAATGAGGACGCTCCTTGCGTGGGGGTTGGGTTGCTGGCTGTATGGGAGATGGTTCCCCACCTCTGACCAATTTCAGAATTGTTTACCACTGGAGCAAGTGCCGTGATAGGGTTTTCCTCTGTATAACTCGTGGGTTCACTTTTTTTTTCTTTTATGTTTCAAGTTAGATGTTATTCCTCTTTTATGTATTTATAGATATAAGCATGGAAATAATTCATTCCTATAAATACATCTGTGTGACGGGAAGAACTTTTTTCTGTTTTATTTTTAAATTTTATTTTTTAAAATTTTGAAATTTTATTTATTTTTTTATACAGCACGTTATTATTAGTTATGTATTTTATGCATATACATGTATACAGGTCAATCCCAAACTCCCAACTCATCCCACCACCACCACCCCATGGCTTCCCACACTTGGTGTCCATACGTTTGTTCTCTACCTCTGTGTCTCTATTTCTTCCCTGCAAACCAGTTCATCTGTACCATTTTTAGGCTCCACATATATGCATTAATATACAATATTTGTTTTCCTCTTTCTGACTTACTTCATTCTGTATGACAGTCTCTCGATCCATCGATGTCTCTACAAATGACCCAGTTTCATTCCTTTTTATGGCCGAGTCATATTCCATTTTATATATGTACCACATCTTTATCCATTCATCTGTCTGTGGGCATTTAGGTTGCTTCCATTACCTGGCTATTGTAAATAGTGCTGCAACGAACATTGTGGTGAATGTGCCTTTTTGAAATACGGTTTTCCCTGGGTATATGCCCAGAAGTGGGATTGCTGGATCAGATGGTAATTCTATTTCTAGTTATTTTAAGGAAACTCCATACTGTTCTCCATAGGGACTGTATCAATTTACATTCCCACCAATAGTGGAAGAGGGCTCCTTTTGTCCACACCCTCCCCAGAATTGGTTGTTTGTAGATTTTCTGATGATGCCGATTCTAACAGGTGTGAGGTGATACCTCATTGTAGTTTTGATTTGCATTTCTCTAATAATTAGTGCTGTTGAGCAGCTTTTCATGTGCGTCTTGGCCATCTCTGTGTCTCCTTTGAAGAAACGTCTCTTTAGATCTTCTGCCCATTTTTTTGGGTTGTTTGTTTTTTTAATATTAAGCTGCATGAGCTGTTTATATATACTGGAGATTAAACCTCTGTCCATTGATTCGTCTGCAACGATTTTCGCCCATTCTGAGGGATGCCTTTTTCCATTCCCGTGTTTTTTAACAAAAAAGGAAAGAAAGGAAAAGAAGCAGAACACGAATGTGCATAAAATATGCCTTTTGAAACGGTGGTTTTGAAATATGGACGTCCTTTGAAATTTTTGGTCGATATGTGACCCCAGGATTTGTTTTCAGGGCAGGTGTCATTTACAGGCCTGCAATGATTTTGAATATCAACTGACCATTAGCGTTGGGATTAAAGCTGCTGTTGTGTGAAACGGCCACAAGGTGGCAGCAGTTCACCCTTACCAAATCTGGTTACTAGGGCAAGAGAGCCTCAGTGGAAGTGGTGTTCTAGATTGGAGTTTAGAATGGAATGTACCAGGAGAAAGCCCCTCACGTTTGTCTCACTACTTCTTGTTCGTGTTTTTAATTTAAGTTTTTATTTTTTATTACAGCAAGTTTGATTACAATGTTTGGCTTGTTGTAGGTGTGGAAGATGTGGTTCTTTTACACATATACAGATGACTGTTCTTCTTGGGATCCTTTTCCCATGTACGTTATGACAGAATGTTGAGTAGTCCTCTCTTGGTATTCTGTAGGTCTTTGGTGATTATATATGTCACCTGTGTTTGTATATGTCTGTTAACCCCGATATCGTAATGAAACCAATCCTCACACCTTTCCATTGGTGAACCATAAGTTTGTTTAATGAATCTGTGATTGCCCTTCTCCGTGGAAATATCTGCCCTGGTATCCATTTTTAGGTAACACCTACAAGTGATATGATATGATATGTGTCTTTCACTTTCTGACTTACTACAAGTCACGTGATTACTTCTAGACTCATCTACGGTGCTGCAAATGGCATTGTGTCCTTTTTTCCCTTGGCTTCTCTTCTGCCTTAGCGGGGTCCATTTTCAACAATGTGATTCCCTGAGGGTTGTGGATTAGCTGACCTGGGCAGCCTTACCCTGCCGGCCCGCCCTCCCCAGGTGTGCCTCGTTGAGGTCAATATAAACAGAGCTCCAGGCAGCAATAGCCCCTGAAGCTGTGCCTGACTCCATATTCTCTGCCCCGTCAGCAGTCTCGGGGCTGTGCTGGTGGGAGGGAGTGAGGGGCCACAGCTTTGTGGGTGGCCCGGTGTGAGTGGGGTTCTGCTGGCCTTTCTGCAGGAGTTGCCAGGCTGCCGCCTGTAAAGAAGAGGATGTGTCACCCATACCTTCCGCTGGAATTTCTCTCCGGACAGAGGTGAGGAAGGAAAAAAGCAGTGGGGGCCGGGACAGGAGGGGTATCTCAGGCAGGGCAATGGAAAGCTTCTGGAAGAGCGCCAGGGTCCAGGACCATGCTGGCTGGCCTGCAGGCACCAAGTTGGCCTGCGTGCTGTCGCTGGTGTGGCTCCACGGTCCTTTCTCTAGGCTTTCAAGCCCTTGTACATATTCAGGTGTTTTACCTGGAAAGGGTGGGAACAGTTCAGCAGCAGCTGGCCTGGGGCTCAGCTCACGTTTACTCACAGATGCCTCGGCACGGTCCCCCAGCTTTGCAATGAGGACGCTCCTTGCGTGGGGGTTGGGTTGCTGGCTGTATGGGAGATGGTTCCCCACCTCTGACCAATTTCAGAATTGTTTACCACTGGAGCAAGTGCCGTGATAGGGTTTTCCTCTGTATAACTCGTGGGTTCACTTTTTTTTTCTTTTATGTTTCAAGTTAGATGTTATTCCTCTTTTATGTATTTATAGATATAAGCATGGAAATAATTCATTCCTATAAATACATCTGTGTGACGGGAAGAACTTTTTTCTGTTTTATTTTTAAATTTTATTTTTTAAAATTTCGAAATTTTATTTATTTTTTTATACAGCACGTTATTATTAGTTATGTATTTTATGCATATACATGTATACAGGTCAATCCCAAACTCCCAACTCATCCCACCACCACCACCCCATGGCTTCCCACACTTGGTGTCCATACGTTTGTTCTCTACCTCTGTGTCTCTATTTCTTCCCTGCAAACCAGTTCATCTGTACCATTTTTAGGCTCCACATATATGCATTAATATACAATATTTGTTTTCCTCTTTCTGACTTACTTCATTCTGTATGACAGTCTCTCGATCCATCGATGTCTCTACAAATGACCCAGTTTCATTCCTTTTTATGGCCGAGTCATATTCCATTTTATATATGTACCACATCTTTATCCATTCATCTGTCTGTGGGCATTTAGGTTGCTTCCATTACCTGGCTATTGTAAATAGTGCTGCAACGAACATTGTGGTGAATGTGCCTTTTTGAAATACGGTTTTCTCTGGGTATATGCCCAGAAGTGGGATTGCTGGATCAGATGGTAATTCTATTTCTAGTTATTTTAAGGAAACTCCATACTGTTCTCCATAGGGACTGTATCAATTTACATTCCCACCAATAGTGGAAGAGGGCTCCTTTTGTCCACACCCTCCCCAGAATTGGTTGTTTGTAGATTTTCTGATGATGCCGATTCTAACAGGTGTGAGGTGATACCTCATTGTAGTTTTGATTTGCATTTCTCTAATAATTAGTGCTGTTGAGCAGCTTTTCATGTGCGTCTTGGCCATCTCTGTGTCTCCTTTGAAGAAACGTCTCTTTAGATCTTCTGCCCATTTTTTTTGGGTTGTTTGTTTTTTTAATATTAAGCTGCATGAGCTGTTTATATATATTGGAGATTAAACCTCTGTCCATTGATTCGTCTGCAACGATTTTCGCCCATTCTGAGGGATGCCTTTTTCCATTCCCGTGTTTTTTAACAAAAAAGGAAAGAAAGGAAAAGAAGCAGAACACTAATGTGCGTAAAATATGCCTTTTGAAACGGTCGTTTTGAAATATGGACGTCCTTTGAAATTTTTGGTCGATATGTGACCCCAGGATTTGTTTTCAGGGCAGGTGTCATTTACAGGCCTGCAATGATTTTGAATATCAACTGACCATTAGCGTTGGGATTAAAGCTGCTGTTGTGTGAAACGGCCACAAGGTGGCAGCAGTTCACCCTTACCAAATCTGGTTACTAGGGCAAGAGAGCCTCAGTGGAAGTGGTGTTCTAGATTGGAGTTTAGAATGGAATGTGCCAGGAGAAAGCCCCTCACGTTTGTCTCACTACTTCTTGTTCGTGTTTTTAATTTAAGTTTTTATTTTTTATTACA
This sequence comes from Mesoplodon mirus, assembly GCF_964341445.2. NCBI lineage: Eukaryota > Metazoa > Chordata > Mammalia > Artiodactyla > Ziphiidae > Mesoplodon > Mesoplodon mirus. The sequence goes on along the minus strand of NW_028295743.1, from coordinate 960,854 downwards.
GCAAGTTTGATTACAATGTTTGGCTTGTTGTAGGTGTGGAAGATGTGGTTCTTTTACACATATACAGATGACTGTTCTTCTTGGGATCCTTTTCCCATGTACGTTATGACAGAATGTTGAGTAGTCCTCTCTTGGTATTCTGTAGGTCTTTGGTGATTATATATGTCACCTGTGTTTGTATATGTCTGTTAACCCCGATATCGTAATGAAACCAATCCTCACACCTTTCCATTGGTGAACCATAAGTTTGTTTAATGAATCTGTGATTGCCCTTCTCCGTGGAAATATCTGCCCTGGTATCCATTTTTAGGTAACACCTATAAGTGATATGATATGATATGTGTCTTTCACTTTCTGACTTACTACAAGTCACGTGATTACTTCTAGACTCATCTACGGTGCTGCAAATGGCATTGTGTCCTTTTTTCCCTTGGCTTCTCTTCTGCCTTAGCGGGGTCCATTTTCAACAATGTGATTCCCTGAGGGTTGTGGATTAGCTGACCTGGGCAGCCTTAACCTGCCGGCCCGCCCTCCCCAGGTGTGCCTCGTTGAGGTCAATATAAACAGAGCTCCAGGCAGCAATAGCCCCTGAAGCTGTGCCTGACTCCATATTCTCTGCCCCGTCAGCAGCCTCGGGGCTGTGCTGGTGGGAGGGAGTGAGGGGCCACAGCTTTGTGGGTGGCCCGGTGTGAGTGGGGTTCTGCTGGCCTTTCTGCAGGAGTTGCCAGGCTGCCGCCTGTAAAGAAGAGGATGTGTCACCCATACCTTCCGCTGGAATTTCTCTCCGGACAGAGGTGAGGAAGGAAAAAAGCAGTGGGGGCCGGGACAGGAGGGGTATCTCAGGCAGGGCAATGGAAAGCTTCTGGAAGAGCGCCAGGGTCCAGGACCACGCTGGCTGGCCTGCAGGCACCAAGTTGGCCTGCGTGCTGTCGCTGGTGTGGCTCCACGGTCCTTCCTCTAGGCTTTCAAGCCCTTGTACATATTCAGGTGTTTTACCTGGAAAGGGTGGGAACAGTTCAGCAGCAGCTGGCCTGGGGCTCAGCTCACGTTTACTCACAGATGCCTCGGCACGGTCCCCCAGCTTTGCAATGAGGACGCTCCTTGCGTGGGGGTTGGGTTGCTGGCTGTATGGGAGATGGTTCCCCACCTCTGACCAATTTCAGAATTGTTTACCACTGGAGCAAGTGCCGTGATAGGGTTTTCCTCTGTATAACTCGTGGGTTCACTTTTTTTTTCTTTTATGTTTCAAGTTAGATGTTATTCCTCTTTTATGTATTTATAGATATAAGCATGGAAATAATTCATTCCTATAAATACATCTGTGTGACGGGAAGAACTTTTTTCTGTTTTATTTTTAAATTTTATTTTTTAAAATTTCGAAATTTTATTTATTTTTTTATACAGCACGTTATTATTAGTTATGTATTTTATGCATATACATGTATACAGGTCAATCCCAAACTCCCAACTCATCCCACCACCACCACCCCATGGCTTCCCACACTTGGTGTCCATATGTTTGTTCTCTACCTCTCTGTCTCTATTTCTTCCCTGGAAACCAGTTCATCTGTACCATTTTTAGGCTCCACATATATGCATTAATATACAATATTTGTTTTCCTCTTTCTGACTTACTTCATTCTGTATGACAGTCTCTCGATCCATCGATGTCTCTACAAATGACCCAGTTTCATTCCTTTTTATGGCCGAGTCATATTCCATTTTATATATGTACCACATCTTTATCCATTCATCTGTCTGTGGGCATTTAGGTTGCTTCCATTACCTGGCTATTGTAAATAGTGCTGCAACGAACATTGTGGTGAATGTGCCTTTTTGAAATACGGTTTTCCCTGGGTATATGCCCAGAAGTGGGATTGCTGGATCAGATGGTAATTCTATTTCTAGTTATTTTAAGGAAACTCCATACTGTTCTCCATAGGGACTGTATCAATTTACATTCCCACCAATAGTGGAAGAGGGCTCCTTTTGTCCACACCCTCCCCAGAATTGGTTGTTTGTAGATTTTCTGATGATGCCGATTCTAACAGGTGTGAGGTGATACCTCATTGTAGTTTTGATTTGCATTTCTCTAATAATTAGTGCTGTTGAGCAGCTTTTCATGTGCGTCTTGGCCATCTCTGTGTCTCCTTTGAAGAAACGTCTCTTTAGATCTTCTGCCCATTTTTTTTGGGTTGTTTGTTTTTTTAATATTAAGCTGCATGAGCTGTTTATATATATTGGAGATTAAACCTCTGTCCATTGATTCGTCTGCAACGATTTTCGCCCATTCTGAGGGATGCCTTTTTCCATTCCCGTGTTTTTTAACAAAAAAGGAAAGAAAGGAAAAGAAGCAGAACACTAATGTGCGTAAAATATGCCTTTTGAAACGGTCGTTTTGAAATATGGACGTCCTTTGAAATTTTTGGTCGATATGTGACCCCAGGATTTGTTTTCAGGGCAGGTGTCATTTACAGGCCTGCAATGATTTTGAATATCAACTGACCATTAGCGTTGGGATTAAAGCTGCTGTTGTGTGAAACGGCCACAAGGTGGCAGCAGTTCACCCTTACCAAATCTGGTTACTAGGGCAAGAGAGCCTCAGTGGAAGTGGTGTTCTAGATTGGAGTTTAGAATGGAATGTGCCAGGAGAAAGCCCCTCACGTTTGTCTCACTACTTCTTGTTCGTGTTTTTAATTTAAGTTTTTATTTTTTATTACAGCAAGTTTGATTACAATGTTTGGCTTGTTGTAGGTGTGGAAGATGTGGTTCTTTTACACATATACAGATGACTGTTCTTCTTGGGATCCTTTTCCCATGTACGTTATGACAGAATGTTGAGTAGTCCTCTCTTGGTATTCTGTAGGTCTTTGGTGATTATATATGTCACCTGTGTTTGTATATGTCTGTTAACCCCGATATCGTAATGAAACCAATCCTCACACCTTTCCATTGGTGAACCATAAGTTTGTTTAATGAATCTGTGATTGCCCTTCTCCGTGGAAATATCTGCCCTGGTATCCATTTTTAGGTAACACCTATAAGTGATATGATATGATATGTGTCTTTCACTTTCTGACTTACTACAAGTCACGTGATTACTTCTAGACTCATCTACGGTGCTGCAAATGGCATTGTGTCCTTTTTTCCCTTGGCTTCTCTTCTGCCTTAGCGGGGTCCATTTTCAACAATGTGATTCCCTGAGGGTTGTGGATTAGCTGACCTGGGCAGCCTTACCCTGCCGGCCCGCCCTCCCCAGGTGTGCCTCGTTGAGGTCAATATAAACAGAGCTCCAGGCAGCAATAGCCCCTGAAGCTGTGCCTGACTCCATATTCTCTGCCCCGTCAGCAGTCTCGGGGCTGTGCTGGTGGGAGGGAGTGAGGGGCCACAGCTTTGTGGGTGGCCCGGTGTGAGTGGGGTTCTGCTGGCCTTTCTGCAGGAGTTGCCAGGCTGCCGCCTGTAAAGAAGAGGATGTGTCACCCATACCTTCCGCTGGAATTTCTCTCCGGACAGAGGTGAGGAAGGAAAAAAGCAGTGGGGGCCGGGACAGGAGGGGTATCTCAGGCAGGGCAATGGAAAGCTTCTGGAAGAGCGCCAGGGTCCAGGACCACGCTGGCTGGCCTGCAGGCACCAAGTTGGCCTGCGTGCTGTCGCTGGTGTGGCTCCACGGTCCTTCCTCTAGGCTTTCAAGCCCTTGTACATATTCAGGTGTTTTACCTGGAAAGGGTGGGAACAGTTCAGCAGCAGCTGGCCTGGGGCTCAGCTCACGTTTACTCACAGATGCCTCGGCACGGTCCCCCAGCTTTGCAATGAGGACGCTCCTTGCGTGGGGGTTGGGTTGCTGGCTGTATGGGAGATGGTTCCCCACCTCTGACCAATTTCAGAATTGTTTACCACTGGAGCAAGTGCCGTGATAGGGTTTTCCTCTGTATAACTCGTGGGTTCACTTTTTTTTTCTTTTATGTTTCAAGTTAGATGTTATTCCTCTTTTATGTATTTATAGATATAAGCATGGAAATAATTCATTCCTATAAATACATCTGTGTGACGGGAAGAACTTTTTTCTGTTTTATTTTTAAATTTTATTTTTTAAAATTTTGAAATTTTATTTATTTTTTTATACAGCACGTTATTATTAGTTATGTATTTTATGCATATACATGTATACAGGTCAATCCCAAACTCCCAACTCATCCCACCACCACCACCCCATGGCTTCCCACACTTGGTGTCCATACGTTTGTTCTCTACCTCTGTGTCTCTATTTCTTCCCTGCAAACCAGTTCATCTGTACCATTTTTAGGCTCCACATATATGCATTAATATACAATATTTGTTTTCCTCTTTCTGACTTACTTCATTCTGTATGACAGTCTCTCGATCCATCGATGTCTCTACAAATGACCCAGTTTCATTCCTTTTTATGGCCGAGTCATATTCCATTTTATATATGTACCACATCTTTATCCATTCATCTGTCTGTGGGCATTTAGGTTGCTTCCATTACCTGGCTATTGTAAATAGTGCTGCAACGAACATTGTGGTGAATGTGCCTTTTTGAAATACGGTTTTCCCTGGGTATATGCCCAGAAGTGGGATTGCTGGATCAGATGGTAATTCTATTTCTAGTTATTTTAAGGAAACTCCATACTGTTCTCCATAGGGACTGTATCAATTTACATTCCCACCAATAGTGGAAGAGGGCTCCTTTTGTCCACACCCTCCCCAGAATTGGTTGTTTGTAGATTTTCTGATGATGCCGATTCTAACAGGTGTGAGGTGATACCTCATTGTAGTTTTGATTTGCATTTCTCTAATAATTAGTGCTGTTGAGCAGCTTTTCATGTGCGTCTTGGCCATCTCTGTGTCTCCTTTGAAGAAACGTCTCTTTAGATCTTCTGCCCATTTTTTTGGGTTGTTTGTTTTTTTAATATTAAGCTGCATGAGCTGTTTATATATACTGGAGATTAAACCTCTGTCCATTGATTCGTCTGCAACGATTTTCGCCCATTCTGAGGGATGCCTTTTTCCATTCCCGTGTTTTTTAACAAAAAAGGAAAGAAAGGAAAAGAAGCAGAACACGAATGTGCATAAAATATGCCTTTTGAAACGGTGGTTTTGAAATATGGACGTCCTTTGAAATTTTTGGTCGATATGTGACCCCAGGATTTGTTTTCAGGGCAGGTGTCATTTACAGGCCTGCAATGATTTTGAATATCAACTGACCATTAGCGTTGGGATTAAAGCTGCTGTTGTGTGAAACGGCCACAAGGTGGCAGCAGTTCACCCTTACCAAATCTGGTTACTAGGGCAAGAGAGCCTCAGTGGAAGTGGTGTTCTAGATTGGAGTTTAGAATGGAATGTACCAGGAGAAAGCCCCTCACGTTTGTCTCACTACTTCTTGTTCGTGTTTTTAATTTAAGTTTTTATTTTTTATTACAGCAAGTTTGATTACAATGTTTGGCTTGTTGTAGGTGTGGAAGATGTGGTTCTTTTACACATATACAGATGACTGTTCTTCTTGGGATCCTTTTCCCATGTACGTTATGACAGAATGTTGAGTAGTCCTCTCTTGGTATTCTGTAGGTCTTTGGTGATTATATATGTCACCTGTGTTTGTATATGTCTGTTAACCCCGATATCGTAATGAAACCAATCCTCACACCTTTCCATTGGTGAACCATAAGTTTGTTTAATGAATCTGTGATTGCCCTTCTCCGTGGAAATATCTGCCCTGGTATCCATTTTTAGGTAACACCTACAAGTGATATGATATGATATGTGTCTTTCACTTTCTGACTTACTACAAGTCACGTGATTACTTCTAGACTCATCTACGGTGCTGCAAATGGCATTGTGTCCTTTTTTCCCTTGGCTTCTCTTCTGCCTTAGCGGGGTCCATTTTCAACAATGTGATTCCCTGAGGGTTGTGGATTAGCTGACCTGGGCAGCCTTACCCTGCCGGCCCGCCCTCCCCAGGTGTGCCTCGTTGAGGTCAATATAAACAGAGCTCCAGGCAGCAATAGCCCCTGAAGCTGTGCCTGACTCCATATTCTCTGCCCCGTCAGCAGTCTCGGGGCTGTGCTGGTGGGAGGGAGTGAGGGGCCACAGCTTTGTGGGTGGCCCGGTGTGAGTGGGGTTCTGCTGGCCTTTCTGCAGGAGTTGCCAGGCTGCCGCCTGTAAAGAAGAGGATGTGTCACCCATACCTTCCGCTGGAATTTCTCTCCGGACAGAGGTGAGGAAGGAAAAAAGCAGTGGGGGCCGGGACAGGAGGGGTATCTCAGGCAGGGCAATGGAAAGCTTCTGGAAGAGCGCCAGGGTCCAGGACCACGCTGGCTGGCCTGCAGGCACCAAGTTGGCCTGCGTGCTGTCGCTGGTGTGGCTCCACGGTCCTTTCTCTAGGCTTTCAAGCCCTTGTACATATTCAGGTGTTTTACCTGGAAAGGGTGGGAACAGTTCAGCAGCAGCTGGCCTGGGGCTCAGCTCACGTTTACTCACAGATGCCTCGGCACGGTCCCCCAGCTTTGCAATGAGGACGCTCCTTGCGTGGGGGTTGGGTTGCTGGCTGTATGGGAGATGGTTCCCCACCTCTGACCAATTTCAGAATTGTTTACCACTGGAGCAAGTGCCGTGATAGGGTTTTCCTCTGTATAACTCGTGGGTTCACTTTTTTTTTCTTTTATGTTTCAAGTTAGATGTTATTCCTCTTTTATGTATTTATAGATATAAGCATGGAAATAATTCATTCCTATAAATACATCTGTGTGACGGGAAGAACTTTTTTCTGTTTTATTTTTAAATTTTATTTTTTAAAATTTCGAAATTTTATTTATTTTTTTATACAGCACGTTATTATTAGTTATGTATTTTATGCATATACATGTATACAGGTCAATCCCAAACTCCCAACTCATCCCACCACCACCACCCCATGGCTTCCCACACTTGGTGTCCATACGTTTGTTCTCTACCTCTGTGTCTCTATTTCTTCCCTGCAAACCAGTTCATCTGTACCATTTTTAGGCTCCACATATATGCATTAATATACAATATTTGTTTTCCTCTTTCTGACTTACTTCATTCTGTATGACAGTCTCTCGATCCATCGATGTCTCTACAAATGACCCAGTTTCATTCCTTTTTATGGCCGAGTCATATTCCATTTTATATATGTACCACATCTTTATCCATTCATCTGTCTGTGGGCATTTAGGTTGCTTCCATTACCTGGCTATTGTAAATAGTGCTGCAACGAACATTGTGGTGAATGTGCCTTTTTGAAATACGGTTTTCTCTGGGTATATGCCCAGAAGTGGGATTGCTGGATCAGATGGTAATTCTATTTCTAGTTATTTTAAGGAAACTCCATACTGTTCTCCATAGTGACTGTATCAATTTACATTCCCACCAATAGTGGAAGAGGGCTCCTTTTGTCCACACCCTCCCCAGAATTGGTTGTTTGTAGATTTTCTGATGATGCCGATTCTAACAGGTGTGAGGTGATACCTCATTGTAGTTTTGATTTGCATTTCTCTAATAATTAGTGCTGTTGAGCAGCTTTTCATGTGCGTCTTGGCCATCTCTGTGTCTCCTTTGAAGAAACGTCTCTTTAGATCTTCTGCCCATTTTTTTTGGTTTGTTTGTTTTTTTAATATTAAGCTGCATGAGCTGTTTATATATATTGGAGATTAAACCTCTGTCCATTGATTCGTCTGCAACGATTTTCGCCCATTCTGAGGGATGCCTTTTTCCATTCCCGTGTTTTTTAACAAAAAAGGAAAGAAAGGAAAAGAAGCAGAACACTAATGTGCGTAAAATATGCCTTTTGAAACGGTGGTTTTGAAATATGGACGTCCTTTGAAATTTTTGGTCGATATGTGACCCCAGGATTTGTTTTCAGGGCAGGTGTCATTTACAGGCCTGCAATGATTTTGAATATCAACTGACCATTAGCGTTGGGATTAAAGCTGCTGTTGTGTGAAACGGCCACAAGGTGGCAGCAGTTCACCCTTACCAAATCTGGTTACTAGGGCAAGAGAGCCTCAGTGGAAGTGGTGTTCTAGATTGGAGTTTAGAATGGAATGTACCAGGAGAAAGCCCCTCACGTTTGTCTCACTACTTCTTGTTCGTGTTTTTAATTTAAGTTTTTATTTTTTATTACAGCAAGTTTGATTACAATGTTTGGCTTGTTGTAGGTGTGGAAGATGTGGTTCTTTTACACATATACAGATGACTGTTCTTCTTGGGATCCTTTTCCCATGTACGTTATGACAGAATGTTGAGTAGTCCTCTCTTGGTATTCTGTAGGTCTTTGGTGATTATATATGTCACCTGTGTTTGTATATGTCTGTTAACCCCGATATCGTAATGAAACCAATCCTCACACCTTTCCATTGGTGAACCATAAGTTTGTTTAATGAATCTGTGATTGCCCTTCTCCGTGGAAATATCTGCCCTGGTATCCATTTTTAGGTAACACCTATAAGTGATATGATATGATATGTGTCTTTCACTTTCTGACTTACTACAAGTCACGTGATTACTTCTAGACTCATCTACGGTGCTGCAAATGGCATTGTGTCCTTTTTTCCCTTGGCTTCTCTTCTGCCTTAGCGGGGTCCATTTTCAACAATGTGATTCCCTGAGGGTTGTGGATTAGCTGACCTGGGCAGCCTTACCCTGCCGGCCCGCCCTCCCCAGGTGTGCCTCGTTGAGGTCAATATAAACAGAGCTCCAGGCAGCAATAGCCCCTGAAGCTGTGCCTGACTCCATATTCTCTGCCCCGTCAGCAGTCTCGGGGCTGTGCTGGTGGGAGGGAGTGAGGGGCCACAGCTTTGTGGGTGGCCCGGTGTGAGTGGGGTTCTGCTGGCCTTTCTGCAGGAGTTGCCAGGCTGCCGCCTGTAAAGAAGAGGATGTGTCACCCATACCTTCCGCTGGAATTTCTCTCCGGACAGAGGTGAGGAAGGAAAAAAGCAGTGGGGGCCGGGACAGGAGGGGTATCTCAGGCAGGGCAATGGAAAGCTTCTGGAAGAGCGCCAGGGTCCAGGACCACGCTGGCTGGCCTGCAGGCACCAAGTTGGCCTGCGTGCTGTCGCTGGTGTGGCTCCACGGTCCTTCCTCTAGGCTTTCAAGCCCTTGTACATATTCAGGTGTTTTACCTGGAAAGGGTGGGAACAGTTCAGCAGCAGCTGGCCTGGGGCTCAGCTCACGTTTACTCACAGATGCCTCGGCACGGTCCCCCAGCTTTGCAATGAGGACGCTCCTTGCGTGGGGGTTGGGTTGCTGGCTGTATGGGAGATGGTTCCCCACCTCTGACCAATTTCAGAATTGTTTACCACTGGAGCAAGTGCCGTGATAGGGTTTTCCTCTGTATAACTCGTGGGTTCACTTTTTTTTTCTTTTATGTTTCAAGTTAGATGTTATTCCTCTTTTATGTATTTATAGATATAAGCATGGAAATAATTCATTCCTATAAATACATCTGTGTGACGGGAAGAACTTTTTTCTGTTTTATTTTTAAATTTTATTTTTTAAAATTTCGAAATTTTATTTATTTTTTTATACAGCACGTTATTATTAGTTATGTATTTTATGCATATACATGTATACAGGTCAATCCCAAACTCCCAACTCATCCCACCACCACCACCCCATGGCTTCCCACACTTGGTGTCCATACGTTTGTTCTCTACCTCTGTGTCTCTATTTCTTCCCTGCAAACCAGTTCATCTGTACCATTTTTAGGCTCCACATATATGCATTAATATACAATATTTGTTTTCCTCTTTCTGACTTACTTCATTCTGTATGACAGTCTCTCGATCCATCGATGTCTCTACAAATGACCCAGTTTCATTCCTTTTTATGGCCGAGTCATATTCCATTTTATATATGTACCACATCTTTATCCATTCATCTGTCTGTGGGCATTTAGGTTGCTTCCATTACCTGGCTATTGTAAATAGTGCTGCAACGAACATTGTGGTGAATGTGCCTTTTTGAAATACGGTTTTCTCTGGGTATATGCCCAGAAGTGGGATTGCTGGATCAGATGGTAATTCTATTTCTAGTTATTTTAAGGAAACTCCATACTGTTCTCCATAGTGACTGTATCAATTTACATTCCCACCAATAGTGGAAGAGGGCTCCTTTTGTCCACACCCTCCCCAGAATTGGTTGTTTGTAGATTTTCTGATGATGCCGATTCTAACAGGTGTGAGGTGATACCTCATTGTAGTTTTGATTTGCATTTCTCTAATAATTAGTGCTGTTGAGCAGCTTTTCATGTGCGTCTTGGCCATCTCTGTGTCTCCTTTGAAGAAACGTCTCTTTAGATCTTCTGCCCATTTTTTTTGGTTTGTTTGTTTTTTTAATATTAAGCTGCATGAGCTGTTTATATATATTGGAGATTAAACCTCTGTCCATTGATTCGTCTGCAACGATTTTCGCCCATTCTGAGGGATGCCTTTTTCCATTCCCGTGTTTTTTAACAAAAAAGGAAAGAAAGGAAAAGAAGCAGAACACTAATGTGCGTAAAATATGCCTTTTGAAACGGTGGTTTTGAAATATGGACGTCCTTTGAAATTTTTGGTCGATATGTGACCCCAGGATTTGTTTTCAGGGCAGGTGTCATTTACAGGCCTGCAATGATTTTGAATATCAACTGACCATTAGCGTTGGGATTAAAGCTGCTGTTGTGTGAAACGGCCACAAGGTGGCAGCAGTTCACCCTTACCAAATCTGGTTACTAGGGCAAGAGAGCCTCAGTGGAAGTGGTGTTCTAGATTGGAGTTTAGAATGGAATGTACCAGGAGAAAGCCCCTCACGTTTGTCTCACTACTTCTTGTTCGTGTTTTTAATTTAAGTTTTTATTTTTTATTACAGCAAGTTTGATTACAATGTTTGGCTTGTTGTAGGTGTGGAAGATGTGGTTCTTTTACACATATACAGATGACTGTTCTTCTTGGGATCCTTTTCCCATGTACGTTATGACAGAATGTTGAGTAGTCCTCTCTTGGTATTCTGTAGGTCTTTGGTGATTATATATGTCACCTGTGTTTGTATATGTCTGTTAACCCCGATATCGTAATGAAACCAATCCTCACACCTTTCCATTGGTGAACCATAAGTTTGTTTAATGAATCTGTGATTGCCCTTCTCCGTGGAAATATCTGCCCTGGTATCCATTTTTAGGTAACACCTATAAGTGATATGATATGATATGTGTCTTTCACTTTCTGACTTACTACAAGTCACGTGATTACTTCTAGACTCATCTACGGTGCTGCAAATGGCATTGTGTCCTTTTTTCCCTTGGCTTCTCTTCTGCCTTAGCGGGGTCCATTTTCAACAATGTGATTCCCTGAGGGTTGTGGATTAGCTGACCTGGGCAGCCTTACCCTGCCGGCCCGCCCTCCCCAGGTGTGCCTCGTTGAGGTCAATATAAACAGAGCTCCAGGCAGCAATAGCCCCTGAAGCTGTGCCTGACTCCATATTCTCTGCCCCGTCAGCAGTCTCGGGGCTGTGCTGGTGGGAGGGAGTGAGGGGCCACAGCTTTGTGGGTGGCCCGGTGTGAGTGGGGTTCTGCTGGCCTTTCTGCAGGAGTTGCCAGGCTGCCGCCTGTAAAGAAGAGGATGTGTCACCCATACCTTCCGCTGGAATTTCTCTCCGGACAGAGGTGAGGAAGGAAAAAAGCAGTGGGGGCCGGGACAGGAGGGGTATCTCAGGCAGGGCAATGGAAAGCTTCTGGAAGAGCGCCAGGGTCCAGGACCACGCTGGCTGGCCTGCAGGCACCAAGTTGGCCTGCGTGCTGTCGCTGGTGTGGCTCCACGGTCCTTCCTCTAGGCTTTCAAGCCCTTGTACATATTCAGGTGTTTTACCTGGAAAGGGTGGGAACAGTTCAGCAGCAGCTGGCCTGGGGCTCAGCTCACGTTTACTCACAGATGCCTCGGCACGGTCCCCCAGCTTTGCAATGAGGACGCTCCTTGCGTGGGGGTTGGGTTGCTGGCTGTATGGGAGATGGTTCCCCACCTCTGACCAATTTCAGAATTGTTTACCACTGGAGCAAGTGCCGTGATAGGGTTTTCCTCTGTATAACTCGTGGGTTCACTTTTTTTTTCTTTTATGTTTCAAGTTAGATGTTATTCCTCTTTTATGTATTTATAGATATAAGCATGGAAATAATTCATTCCTATAAATACATCTGTGTGACGGGAAGAACTTTTTTCTGTTTTATTTTTAAATTTTATTTTTTAAAATTTCGAAATTTTATTTATTTTTTTATACAGCACGTTATTATTAGTTATGTATTTTATGCATATACATGTATACAGGTCAATCCCAAACTCCCAACTCATCCCACCACCACCACCCCATGGCTTCCCACACTTGGTGTCCATATGTTTGTTCTCTACCTCTCTGTCTCTATTTCTTCCCTGGAAACCAGTTCATCTGTACCATTTTTAGGCTCCACATATATGCATTAATATACAATATTTGTTTTCCTCTTTCTGACTTACTTCATTCTGTATGACAGTCTCTCGATCCATCGATGTCTCTACAAATGACCCAGTTTCATTCCTTTTTATGGCCGAGTCATATTCCATTTTATATATGTACCACATCTTTATCCATTCATCTGTCTGTGGGCATTTAGGTTGCTTCCATTACCTGGCTATTGTAAATAGTGCTGCAACGAACATTGTGGTGAATGTGCCTTTTTGAAATACGGTTTTCTCTGGGTATATGCCCAGAAGTGGGATTGCTGGATCAGATGGTAATTCTATTTCTAGTTATTTTAAGGAAACTCCATACTGTTCTCCATAGGGACTGTATCAATTTACATTCCCACCAATAGTGGAAGAGGGCTCCTTTTGTCCACACCCTCCCCAGAATTGGTTGTTTGTAGATTTTCTGATGATGCCGATTCTAACAGGTGTGAGGTGATACCTCATTGTAGTTTTGATTTGCATTTCTCTAATAATTAGTGCTGTTGAGCAGCTTTTCATGTGCGTCTTGGCCATCTCTGTGTCTCCTTTGAAGAAACGTCTCTTTAGATCTTCTGCCCATTTTTTTTGGGTTGTTTGTTTTTTTAATATTAAGCTGCATGAGCTGTTTATATATATTGGAGATTAAACCTCTGTCCATTGATTCGTCTGCAACGATTTTCGCCCATTCTGAGGGATGCCTTTTTCCATTCCCGTGTTTTTTAACAAAAAAGGAAAGAAAGGAAAAGAAGCAGAACACTAATGTGCGTAAAATATGCCTTTTGAAACGGTGGTTTTGAAATATGGACGTCCTTTGAAATTTTTGGTCGATATGTGACCCCAGGATTTGTTTTCAGGGCAGGTGTCATTTACAGGCCTGCAATGATTTTGAATATCAACTGACCATTAGCGTTGGGATTAAAGCTGCTGTTGTGTGAAACGGCCACAAGGTGGCAGCAGTTCACCCTTACCAAATCTGGTTACTAGGGCAAGAGAGCCTCAGTGGAAGTGGTGTTCTAGATTGGAGTTTAGAATGGAATGTGCCAGGAGAAAGCCCCTCACGTTTGTCTCACTACTTCTTGTTCGTGTTTTTAATTTAAGTTTTTATTTTTTATTACAGCAAGTTTGATTACAATGTTTGGCTTGTTGTAGGTGTGGAAGATGTGGTTCTTTTACACATATACAGATGACTGTTCTTCTTGGGATCCTTTTCCCATGTACGTTATGACAGAATGTTGAGTAGTCCTCTCTTGGTATTCTGTAGGTCTTTGGTGATTATATATGTCACCTGTGTTTGTATATGTCTGTTAACCCCGATATCGTAATGAAACCAATCCTCACACCTTTCCATTGGTGAACCATAAGTTTGTTTAATGAATCTGTGATTGCCCTTCTCCGTGGAAATATCTGCCCTGGTATCCATTTTTAGGTAACACCTATAAGTGATATGATATGATATGTGTCTTTCACTTTCTGACTTACTACAAGTCACGTGATTACTTCTAGACTCATCTACGGTGCTGCAAATGGCATTGTGTCCTTTTTTCCCTTGGCTTCTCTTCTGCCTTAGCGGGGTCCATTTTCAACAATGTGATTCCCTGAGGGTTGTGGATTAGCTGACCTGGGCAGCCTTACCCTGCCGGCCCGCCCTCCCCAGGTGTGCCTCGTTGAGGTCAATATAAACAGAGCTCCAGGCAGCAATAGCCCCTGAAGCTGTGCCTGACTCCATATTCTCTGCCCCGTCAGCAGTCTCGGGGCTGTGCTGGTGGGAGGGAGTGAGGGGCCACAGCTTTGTGGGTGGCCCGGTGTGAGTGGGGTTCTGCTGGCCTTTCTGCAGGAGTTGCCAGGCTGCCGCCTGTAAAGAAGAGGATGTGTCACCCATACCTTCCGCTGGAATTTCTCTCCGGACAGAGGTGAGGAAGGAAAAAAGCAGTGGGGGCCGGGACAGGAGGGGTATCTCAGGCAGGGCAATGGAAAGCTTCTGGAAGAGCGCCAGGGTCCAGGACCACGCTGGCTGGCCTGCAGGCACCAAGTTGGCCTGCGTGCTGTCGCTGGTGTGGCTCCACGGTCCTTCCTCTAGGCTTTCAAGCCCTTGTACATATTCAGGTGTTTTACCTGGAAAGGGTGGGAACAGTTCAGCAGCAGCTGGCCTGGGGTTCAGCTCACGTTTACTCACAGATGCCTCGGCACGGTCCCCCAGCTTTGCAATGAGGACGCTCCTTGCGTGGGGGTTGGGTTGCTGGCTGTATGGGAGATGGTTCCCCACCTCTGACCAATTTCAGAATTGTTTACCACTGGAGCAAGTGCCGTGATAGGGTTTTCCTCTGTATAACTCGTGGGTTCACTTTTTTTTTCTTTTATGTTTCAAGTTAGATGTTATTCCTCTTTTATGTATTTATAGATATAAGCATGGAAATAATTCATTCCTATAAATACATCTGTGTGACGGGAAGAACTTTTTTCTGTTTTATTTTTAAATTTTATTTTTTAAAATTTCGAAATTTTATTTATTTTTTTATACAGCACGTTATTATTAGTTATGTATTTTATGCATATACATGTATACAGGTCAATCCCAAACTCCCAACTCATCCCACCACCACCACCCCATGGCTTCCCACACTTGGTGTCCATACGTTTGTTCTCTACCTCTGTGTCTCTATTTCTTCCCTGCAAACCAGTTCATCTGTACCATTTTTAGGCTCCACATATATGCATTAATATACAATATTTGTTTTCCTCTTTCTGACTTACTTCATTCTGTATGACAGTCTCTCGATCCATCGATGTCTCTACAAATGACCCAGTTTCATTCCTTTTTATGGCCGAGTCATATTCCATTTTATATATGTACCACATCTTTATCCATTCATCTGTCTGTGGGCATTTAGGTTGCTTCCATTACCTGGCTATTGTAAATAGTGCTGCAACGAACATTGTGGTGAATGTGCCTTTTTGAAATACGGTTTTCTCTGGGTATATGCCCAGAAGTGGGATTGCTGGATCAGATGGTAATTCTATTTCTAGTTATTTTAAGGAAACTCCATACTGTTCTCCATAGGGACTGTATCAATTTACATTCCCACCAATAGTGGAAGAGGGCTCCTTTTGTCCACACCCTCCCCAGAATTGGTTGTTTGTAGATTTTCTGATGATGCCGATTCTAACAGGTGTGAGGTGATACCTCATTGTAGTTTTGATTTGCATTTCTCTAATAATTAGTGCTGTTGAGCAGCTTTTCATGTGCGTCTTGGCCATCTCTGTGTCTCCTTTGAAGAAACGTCTCTTTAGATCTTCTGCCCATTTTTTTGGGTTGTTTGTTTTTTTAATATTAAGCTGCATGAGCTGTTTATATATATTGGAGATTAAACCTCTGTCCATTGATTCGTCTGCAACGATTTTCGCCCATTCTGAGGGATGCCTTTTTCCATTCCCGTGTTTTTTAACAAAAAAGGAAAGAAAGGAAAAGAAGCAGAACACGAATGTGCGTAAAATATGCCTTTTGAAACGGTGGTTTTGAAATATGGACGTCCTTTGAAATTTTTGGTCGATATGTGACCCCAGGATTTGTTTTCAGGGCAGGTGTCATTTACAGGCCTGCAATGATTTTGAATATCAACTGACCATTAGCGTTGGGATTAAAGCTGCTGTTGTGTGAAACGGCCACAAGGTGGCAGCAGTTCACCCTTACCAAATCTGGTTACTAGGGCAAGAGAGCCTCAGTGGAAGTGGTGTTCTACATTGGAGTTTAGAATGGAATGTACCAGGAGAAAGCCCCTCACGTTTGTCTCACTACTTCTTGTTCGTGTTTTTAATTTAAGTTTTTATTTTTTATTACAGCAAGTTTGATTACAATGTTTGGCTTGTTGTAGGTGTGGAAGATGTGGTTCTTTTACACATATACAGATGACTGTTCTTCTTGGGATCCTTTTCCCATGTACGTTATGACAGAATGTTGAGTAGTCCTCTCTTGGTATTCTGTAGGTCTTTGGTGATTATATATGTCACCTGTGTTTGTATATGTCTGTTAACCCCGATATCGTAATGAAACCAATCCTCACACCTTTCCATTGGTGAACCATAAGTTTGTTTAATGAATCTGTGATTGCCCTTCTCCGTGGAAATATCTGCCCTGGTATCCATTTTTAGGTAACACCTACAAGTGATATGATATGATATGTGTCTTTCACTTTCTGACTTACTACAAGTCACGTGATTACTTCTAGACTCATCTACGGTGCTGCAAATGGCATTGTGTCCTTTTTTCCCTTGGCTTCTCTTCTGCCTTAGCGGGGTCCATTTTCAACAATGTGATTCCCTGAGGGTTGTGGATTAGCTGACCTGGGCAGCCTTACCCTGCCGGCCCGCCCTCCCCAGGTGTGCCTCGTTGAGGTCAATATAAACAGAGCTCCAGGCAGCAATAGCCCCTGAAGCTGTGCCTGACTCCATATTCTCTGCCCCGTCAGCAGTCTCGGGGCTGTGCTGGTGGGAGGGAGTGAGGGGCCACAGCTTTGTGGGTGGCCCGGTGTGAGTGGGGTTCTGCTGGCCTTTCTGCA
Organism: Mesoplodon mirus; assembly: GCF_964341445.2. Lineage (NCBI taxonomy): Eukaryota > Metazoa > Chordata > Mammalia > Artiodactyla > Ziphiidae > Mesoplodon > Mesoplodon mirus. Next base: position 943,813 of record NW_028295743.1, on the reverse strand, counting down.
GGAGTTGCCAGGCTGCCGCCTGTAAAGAAGAGGATGTGTCACCCATACCTTCCGCTGGAATTTCTCTCCGGACAGAGGTGAGGAAGGAAAAAAGCAGTGGGGGCCGGGACAGGAGGGGTATCTCAGGCAGGGCAATGGAAAGCTTCTGGAAGAGCGCCAGGGTCCAGGACCACGCTGGCTGGCCTGCAGGCACCAAGTTGGCCTGCGTGCTGTCGCTGGTGTGGCTCCATGGTCCTTCCTCTAGGCTTTCAAGCCCTTGTACATATTCAGGTGTTTTACCTGGAAAGGGTGGGAACAGTTCAGCAGCAGCTGGCCTGGGGCTCAGCTCACGTTTACTCACAGATGCCTCGGCACGGTCCCCCAGCTTTGCAATGAGGACGCTCCTTGCGTGGGGGTTGGGTTGCTGGCTGTATGGGAGATGGTTCCCCACCTCTGACCAATTTCAGAATTGTTTACCACTGGAGCAAGTGCCGTGATAGGGTTTTCCTCTGTATAACTCGTGGGTTCACTTTTTTTTTCTTTTATGTTTCAAGTTAGATGTTATTCCTCTTTTATGTATTTATAGATATAAGCATGGAAATAATTCATTCCTATAAATACATCTGTGTGACGGGAAGAACTTTTTTCTGTTTTATTTTTAAATTTTATTTTTTAAAATTTCGAAATTTTATTTATTTTTTTATACAGCACGTTATTATTAGTTATGTATTTTATGCATATACATGTATACAGGTCAATCCCAAACTCCCAACTCATCCCACCACCACCACCCCATGGCTTCCCACACTTGGTGTCCATACGTTTGTTCTCTACCTCTGTGTCTCTATTTCTTCGCTGCAAACCAGTTCATCTGTACCATTTTTAGGCTCTACATATATGCATTAATATACAATATTTGTTTTCCTCTTTCTGACTTACTTCATTCTGTATGACAGTCTCTCGATCCATCGATGTCTCTACAAATGACCCAGTTTCATTCCTTTTTATGGCCGAGTAATATTCCATTTTATATATGTACCACATCTTTATCCATTCATCTGTCTGTGGGCATTTAGGTTGCTTCCATTACCTGGCTATTGTAAATAGTGCTGCAACGAACATTGTGGTGAATGTGCCTTTTTGAAATACGGTTTTCTCTGGGTATATGCCCAGAAGTGGGATTGCTGGATCAGATGGTAATTCTATTTCTAGTTATTTTAAGGAAACTCCATACTGTTCTCCATAGGGACTGTATCAATTTACATTCCCACCAATAGTGGAAGAGGGCTCCTTTTGTCCACACCCTCCCCAGAATTGGTTGTTTGTAGATTTTCTGATGATGCCGATTCTAACAGGTGTGAGGTGATACCTCATTGTAGTTTTGATTTGCATTTCTCTAATAATTAGTTCTGTTGAGCAGCTTTTCTTGTGCGTCTTGGCCATCTCTGTGTCTCCTTTCAAGAAACGTCTCTTTAGATCTTCTGCCCATTTTTTTGGGTTGTTTGTTTTTTTAATATTAAGCTGCATGAGCTGTTTATATATATTGGAGATTAAACCTCTGTCCATTGATTCGTCTGCAACGATTTTCGCCCATTCTGAGGGATGCCTTTTTCCATTCCCGTGTTTTTTAACAAAAAAGGAAAGAAAGGAAAAGAAGCAGAACACGAATGTGCATAAAATATGCCTTTTGAAACGGTGGTTTTGAAATATGGACGTCCTTTGAAATTTTTGGTCGATATGTGACCCCAGGATTTGTTTTCAGGGCAGGTGTCATTTACAGGCCTGCAATGATTTTGAATATCAACTGACCATTAGCGTTGGGATTAAAGCTGCTGTTGTGTGAAACGGCCACAAGGTGGCAGCAGTTCACCCTTACCAAATCTGGTTACTAGGGCAAGAGAGCCTCAGTGGAAGTGGTGTTCTAGATTGGAGTTTAGAATGGAATGTGCCAGGAGAAAGCCCCTCACGTTTGTCTCACTACTTCTTGTTCGTGTTTTTAATTTAATTTTTTTATTTTTTATTACAGCAAGTTTGATTACAATGTTTGGCTTGTTGTAGGTGTGGAAGATGTGGTTCTTTTACACATATACAGATGACTGTTCTTCTTGGGATCCTTTTCCCATGTACGTTATGACAGAATGTTGAGTAGTCCTCTCTTGGTATTCTGTAGGTCTTTGGTGATTATATATGTCACCTGTGTTTGTATATGTCTGTTAACCCCGATATCATAATGAAACCAATCCTCACACCTTTCCATTGGTGAACCATAAGTTTGTTTAATGAATCTGTGATTGCCCTTCTCCGTGGAAATATCTGCCCTGGTATCCATTTTTAGGTAACACCTATAAGTGATATGATATGATATGTGTCTTTCACTTTCTGACTTACTACAAGTCACGTGATTACTTCTAGACTCATCTACGGTGCTGCAAATGGCATTGTGTCCTTTTTTCCCTTGGCTTCTCTTCTGCCTTAGCGGGGTCCATTTTCAACAATGTGATTCCCTGAGGGTTGTGGATTAGCTGACCTGGGCAGCCTTACCCTGCCGGCCCGCCCTCCCCAGGTGTGCCTCGTTGAGGTCAATATAAACAGAGCTCCAGGCAGCAATAGCCCCTGAAGCTGTGCCTGACTCCATATTCTCTGCCCCGTCAGCAGTCTCGGGGCTGTGCTGGTGGGAGGGAGTGAGGGGCCACAGCTTTGTGGGTGGCCCGGTGTGAGTGGGGTTCTGCTGGCCTTTCTGCAGGAGTTGCCAGGCTGCCGCCTGTAAAGAAGAGGATGTGTCACCCATACCTTCCGCTGGAATTTCTCTCCGGACAGAGGTGAGGAAGGAAAAAAGCAGTGGGGGCCGGGACAGGAGGGGTATCTCAGGCAGGGCAATGGAAAGCTTCTGGAAGAGCGCCAGGGTCCAGGACCACGCTGGCTGGCCTGCAGGCACCAAGTTGGCCTGCGTGCTGTCGCTGGTGTGGCTCCACGGTCCTTCCTCTAGGCTTTCAAGCCCTTGTACATATTCAGGTGTTTTACCTGGAAAGGGTGGGAACAGTTCAGCAGCAGCTGGCCTGGGGTTCAGCTCACGTTTACTCACAGATGCCTCGGCACGGTCCCCCAGCTTTGCAATGAGGACGCTCCTTGCGTGGGGGTTGGGTTGCTGGCTGTATGGGAGATGGTTCCCCACCTCTGACCAATTTCAGAATTGTTTACCACTGGAGCAAGTGCCGTGATAGGGTTTTCCTCTGTATAACTCGTGGGTTCACTTTTTTTTTCTTTTATGTTTCAAGTTAGATGTTATTCCTCTTTTATGTATTTATAGATATAAGCATGGAAATAATTCATTCCTATAAATACATCTGTGTGACGGGAAGAACTTTTTTCTGTTTTATTTTTAAATTTTATTTTTTAAAATTTCGAAATTTTATTTATTTTTTTATACAGCACGTTATTATTAGTTATGTATTTTATGCATATACATGTATACAGGTCAATCCCAAACTCCCAACTCATCCCACCACCACCACCCCATGGCTTCCCACACTTGGTGTCCATATGTTTGTTCTCTACCTCTCTGTCTCTATTTCTTCCCTGCAAACCAGTTCATCTGTACCATTTTTAGGCTCCACATATATGCATTAATATACAATATTTGTTTTCCTCTTTCTGACTTACTTCATTCTGTATGACAGTCTCTCGATCCATCGATGTCTCTACAAATGACCCAGTTTCATTCCTTTTTATGGCCGAGTCATATTCCATTTTATATATGTACCACATCTTTATCCATTCATCTGTCTGTGGGCATTTAGGTTGCTTCCATTACCTGGCTATTGTAAATAGTGCTGCAACGAACATTGTGGTGAATGTGCCTTTTTGAAATACGGTTTTCTCTGGGTATATGCCCAGAAGTGGGATTGCTGGATCAGATGGTAATTCTATTTCTAGTTATTTTAAGGAAACTCCATACTGTTCTCCATAGGGACTGTATCAATTTACATTCCCACCAATAGTGGAAGAGGGCTCCTTTTGTCCACACCCTCCCCAGAATTGGTTGTTTGTAGATTTTCTGATGATGCCGATTCTAACAGGTGTGAGGTGATACCTCATTGTAGTTTTGATTTGCATTTCTCTAATAATTAGTGCTGTTGAGCAGCTTTTCATGTGCGTCTTGGCCATCTCTGTGTCTCCTTTGAAGAAACGTCTCTTTAGATCTTCTGCCCATTTTTTTGGGTTGTTTGTTTTTTTAATATTAAGCTGCATGAGCTGTTTATATATATTGGAGATTAAACCTCTGTCCATTGATTCGTCTGCAACGATTTTCGCCCATTCTGAGGGATGCCTTTTTCCATTCCCGTGTTTTTTAACAAAAAAGGAAAGAAAGGAAAAGAAGCAGAACACGAATGTGCGTAAAATATGCCTTTTGAAACGGTGGTTTTGAAATATGGACGTCCTTTGAAATTTTTGGTCGATATGTGACCCCAGGATTTGTTTTCAGGGCAGGTGTCATTTACAGGCCTGCAATGATTTTGAATATCAACTGACCATTAGCGTTGGGATTAAAGCTGCTGTTGTGTGAAACGGCCACAAGGTGGCAGCAGTTCACCCTTACCAAATCTGGTTACTAGGGCAAGAGAGCCTCAGTGGAAGTGGTGTTCTAGATTGGAGTTTAGAATGGAATGTACCAGGAGAAAGCCCCTCACGTTTGTCTCACTACTTCTTGTTCGTGTTTTTAATTTAAGTTTTTATTTTTTATTACAGCAAGTTTGATTACAATGTTTGGCTTGTTGTAGGTGTGGAAGATGTGGTTCTTTTACACATATACAGATGACTGTTCTTCTTGGGATCCTTTTCCCATGTACGTTATGACAGAATGTTGAGTAGTCCTCTCTTGGTATTCTGTAGGTCTTTGGTGATTATATATGTCACCTGTGTTTGTATATGTCTGTTAACCCCGATATCGTAATGAAACCAATCCTCACACCTTTCCATTGGTGAACCATAAGTTTGTTTAATGAATCTGTGATTGCCCTTCTCCGTGGAAATATCTGCCCTGGTATCCATTTTTAGGTAACACCTACAAGTGATATGATATGATATGTGTCTTTCACTTTCTGACTTACTACAAGTCACGTGATTACTTCTAGACTCATCTACGGTGCTGCAAATGGCATTGTGTCCTTTTTTCCCTTGGCTTCTCTTCTGCCTTAGCGGGGTCCATTTTCAACAATGTGATTCCCTGAGGGTTGTGGATTAGCTGACCTGGGCAGCCTTACCCTGCCAGCCCGCCCTCCCCAGGTGTGCCTCGTTGAGGTCAATATAAACAGAGCTCCAGGCAGCAATAGCCCCTGAAGCTGTGCCTGACTCCATATTCTCTGCCCCGTCAGCAGTCTCGGGGCTGTGCTGGTGGGAGGGAGTGAGGGGCCACAGCTTTGTGGGTGGCCCGGTGTGAGTGGGGTTCTGTTGGCCTTTCTGCAGGAGTTGCCAGGCTGCCGCCTGTAAAGAAGAGGATGTGTCACCCATACCTTCCGCTGGAATTTCTCTCCGGACAGAGGTGAGGAAGGAAAAAAGCAGTGGGGGCCGGGACAGGAGGGGTATCTCAGGCAGGGCAATGGAAAGCTTCTGGAAGAGCGCCAGGGTCCAGGACCACGCTGGCTGGCCTGCAGGCACCAAGTTGGCCTGCGTGCTGTCGCTGGTGTGGCTCCACGGTCCTTCCTCTAGGCTTTCAAGCCCTTGTACATATTCAGGTGTTTTACCTGGAAAGGGTGGGAACAGTTCAGCAGCAGCTGGCCTGGGGCTCAGCTCACGTTTACTCACAGATGCCTCGGCACGGTCCCCCAGCTTTGCAATGAGGACGCTCCTTGCGTGGGGGTTGGGTTGCTGGCTGTATGGGAGATGGTTCCCCACCTCTGACCAATTTCAGAATTGTTTACCACTGGAGCAAGTGCCGTGATAGGGTTTTCCTTTGTATAACTCGTGGGTTCACTTTTTTTTTCTTTTATGTTTCAAGTTAGATGTTATTCCTCTTTTATGTATTTATAGATATAAGCATGGAAATAATTCATTCCTATAAATACATCTGTGTGACGGGAAGAACTTTTTTCTGTTTTATTTTTAAATTTTATTTTTTAAAATTTTGAAATTTTATTTATTTTTTTATACAGCACATTATTATTAGTTATGTATTTTATGCATATACATGTATACAGGTCAATCCCAAACTCCCAACTCATCCCACCACCACCACCCCATGGCTTCCCACACTTGGTGTCCATACGTTTGTTCTCTACCTCTGTGTCTCTATTTCTTCGCTGCAAACCATTTCATCTGTACCATTTTTAAGCTCCACATATATGCATTAATATACAATATTTGTTTTCCTCTTTCTGACTTACTTCATTCTGTATGACAGTCTCTCGATCCATCGATGTCTCTACAAATGACCCAGTTTCATTCCTTTTTATGGCCGAGTCATATTCCATTTTATATATGTACCACATCTTTATCCATTCATCTGTCTGTGGGCATTTAGGTTGCTTCCATTACCTGGCTATTGTAAATAGTGCTGCAACGAACATTGTGGTGAATGTGCCTTTTTGAAATACGGTTTTCTCTGGGTATATGCCCAGAAGTGGGATTGCTGGATCAGATGGTAATTCTATTTCTAGTTTTTTTAAGGAAACTCCATACTGTTCTCCATAGTGACTGTATCAATTTACATTCCCACCAATAGTGGAAGAGGGCTCCTTTTGTCCACACCCTCCCCAGAATTGGTTGTTTGTAGATTTTCTGATGATGCCGATTCTAACAGGTGTGAGGTGATACCTCATTGTAGTTTTGATTTGCATTTCTCTAATAATTAGTGCTGTTGAGCAGCTTTTCATGTGCGTCTTGGCCATCTCTGTGTCTCCTTTGAAGAAACGTCTCTTTAGATCTTCTGCCCATTTTTTTTGGGTTGTTTGTTTTCTTAATATTAAGCTGCATGAGCTGTTTATATATATTGGAGATTAAACCTCTGTCCATTGATTCGTCTGCAACGATTTTCGCCCATTCTGAGGGATGCCTTTTTCCATTCCCGTGTTTTTTAACAAAAAAGGAAAGAAAGGAAAAGAAGCAGAACACGAATGTACGTAAAATATGCCTTTTGAAACGGTCGTTTTGAAATATGGACGTCCTTTGAAATTTTTGGTCGATATGTGACCCCAGGATTTGTTTTCAGGGCAGGTGTCATTTACAGGCCTGCAATGATTTTGAATATCAACTGACCATTAGCGTTGGGATTAAAGCTGCTGTTGTGTGAAACGGCCACAAGGTGGCAGCAGTTCACTCTTACCAAATCTGGTTACTAGGGCAAGAGAGCCTCAGTGGAAGTGGTGTTCTAGATTGGAGTTTAGAATGGAATGTGCCAGGAGAAAGCCCCTCACGTTTGTCTCACTACTTCTTGTTCGTGTTTTTAATTTAATTTTTTTATTTTTTATTACAGCAAGTTTGATTACAATGTTTGGCTTGTTGTAGGTGTTGAAGATGTGGTTCTTTTACACATATACAGATGACTGTTCTTCTTGGGATCCTTTTCCCATGTACGTTATGACAGAATGTTGAGTAGTCCTCTCTTGGTATTCTGTAGGTCTTTGGTGATTATATATGTCACCTGTGTTTGTATATGTCTGTTAACCCCGATATCGTAATGAAACCAATCCTCACACCTTTCCATTGGTGAACCATAAGTTTGTTTAATGAATCTGTGATTGCCCTTCTCCGTGGAAATATCTGCCCTGGTATCCATTTTTAGGTAACACCTATAAGTGATATGATATGATATGTGTCTTTCACTTTCTGACTTACTACAAGTCACGTGATTACTTCTAGACTCATCTACGGTGCTGCAAATGGCATTGTGTCCTTTTTTCCCTTGGCTTCTCTTCTGCCTTAGCGGGGTCCATTTTCAACAATGTGATTCCCTGAGGGTTGTGGATTAGCTGACCTGGGCAGCCTTACCCTGCCGGCCCGCCCTCCCCAGGTGTGCCTCGTTGAGGTCAATATAAACAGAGCTCCAGGCAGCAATAGCCCCTGAAGCTGTGCCTGACTCCATATTCTCTGCCCCGTCAGCAGTCTCGGGGCTGTGCTGGTGGGAGGGAGTGAGGGGCCACAGCTTTGTGGGTGGCCCGGTGTGAGTGGGGTTCTGCTGGCCTTTCTGCAGGAGTTGCCAGGCTGCCGCCTGTAAAGAAGAGGATGTGTCACCCATACCTTCCGCTGGAATTTCTCTCCGGACAGAGGTGAGGAAGGAAAAAAGCAGTGGGGGCCGGGACAGGAGGGGTATCTCAGGCAGGGCAATGGAAAGCTTCTGGAAGAGCGCCAGGGTCCAGGACCACGCTGGCTGGCCTGCAGGCACCAAGTTGGCCTGCGTGCTGTCGCTGGTGTGGCTCCATGGTCCTTCCTCTAGGCTTTCAAGCCCTTGTACATATTCAGGTGTTTTACCTGGAAAGGGTGGGAACAGTTCAGCAGCAGCTGGCCTGGGGCTCAGCTCACGTTTACTCACAGATGCCTCGGCACGGTCCCCCAGCTTTGCAATGAGGACGCTCCTTGCGTGGGGGTTGGGTTGCTGGCTGTATGGGAGATGGTTCCCCACCTCTGACCAATTTCAGAATTGTTTACCACTGGAGCAAGTGCCGTGATAGGGTTTTCCTCTGTATAACTCGTGGGTTCACTTTTTTTTTCTTTTATGTTTCAAGTTAGATGTTATTCCTCTTTTATGTATTTATAGATATAAGCATGGAAATAATTCATTCCTATAAATACATCTGTGTGACGGGAAGAACTTTTTTCTGTTTTATTTTTAAATTTTACTTTTTAAAATTTTGAAATTTTATTTATTTTTTTATACAGCACGTTATTATTAGTTATGTATTTTATGCATATACATGTATACAGGTCAATCCCAAACTCCCAACTCATCCCACCACCACCACCCCATGGCTTCCCACACTTGGTGTCCATACGTTTGTTCTCTACCTCTGTGTCTCTATTTCTTCGCTGCAAACCAGTTCATCTGTACCATTTTTAGGCTCTACATATATGCATTAATATACAATATTTGTTTTCCTCTTTCTGACTTACTTCATTCTGTATGACAGTCTCTCGATCCATCGATGTCTCTACAAATGACCCAGTTTCATTCCTTTTTATGGCCGAGTAATATTCCATTTTATATATGTACCACATCTTTATCCATTCATCTGTCTGTGGGCATTTAGGTTGCTTCCATTACCTGGCTATTGTAAATAGTGCTGCAACGAACATTGTGGTGAATGTGCCTTTTTGAAATACGGTTTTCTCTGGGTATATGCCCAGAAGTGGGATTGCTGGATCAGATGGTAATTCTATTTCTAGTTATTTTAAGGAAACTCCATACTGTTCTCCATAGGGACTGTATCAATTTACATTCCCACCAATAGTGGAAGAGGGCTCCTTTTGTCCACACCCTCCCCAGAATTGGTTGTTTGTAGATTTTCTGATGATGCCGATTCTAACAGGTGTGAGGTGATACCTCATTGTAGTTTTGATTTGCATTTCTCTAATAATTAGTGCTGTTGAGCAGCTTTTCATGTGTGTCTTGGCCATCTCTGTGTCTCCTTTGAAGAAACGTCTCTTTAGATCTTCTGCCCATTTTTTTGGGTTGTTTGTTTTTTTAATATTAAGCTGCATGAGCTGTTTATATATATTGGAGATTAAACCTCTGTCCATTGATTCGTCTGCAACGATTTTCGCCCATTCTGAGGGATGCCTTTTTCCATTCCCGTGTTTTTTAACAAAAAAGGAAAGAAAGGAAAAGAAGCAGAACACGAATGTGCGTAAAATATGCCTTTTGAAACGGTGGTTTTGAAATATGGACGTCCTTTGAAATTTTTGGTCGATATGTGACCCCAGGATTTGTTTTCAGGGCAGGTGTCATTTACAGGCCTGCAATGATTTTGAATATCAACTGACCATTAGCGTTGGGATTAAAGCTGCTGTTGTGTGAAACGGCCACAAGGTGGCAGCAGTTCACCCTTACCAAATCTGGTTAATAGGGCAAGAGAGCCTCAGTGGAAGTGGTGTTCTAGATTGGAGTTTAGAATGGAATGTACCAGGAGAAAGCCCCTCACGTTTGTCTCACTACTTCTTGTTCGTGTTTTTAATTTAAGTTTTTATTTTTTATTACAGCAAGTTTGATTACAATGTTTGGCTTGTTGTAGGTGTGGAAGATGTGGTTCTTTTACACATATACAGATGACTGTTCCTCTTGGGATCCTTTTCCCATGTACCTTATGACAGAATGTTGAGTAGTCCTCTCTTGGTATTCTGTAGGTCTTTGGTGATTATATATGTCACCTGTGTTTGTATATGTCTGTTAACCCCGATATCGTAATGAAACCAATCCTCACACCTTTCCATTGGTGAACCATAAGTTTGTTTAATGAATCTGTGATTGCCCTTCTCCGTGGAAATATCTGCCCTGGTATCCATTTTTAGGTAACACCTACAAGTGATATGATATGATATGTGTCTTTCACTTTCTGACTTACTACAAGTCACGTGATTACTTCTAGACTCATCTACGGTGCTGCAAATGGCATTGTGTCCTTTTTTCCCTTGGCTTCTCTTCTGCCTTAGCGGGGTCCATTTTCAACAATGTGATTCCCTGAGGGTTGTGGATTAGCTGACCTGGGCAGCCTTACCCTGCCGGCCCGCCCTCCCCAGGTGTGCCTTGTTGAGGTCAATATAAACAGAGCTCCAGGCAGCAATAGCCCCTGAAGCTGTGCCTGACTCCATATTCTCTGCCCCGTCAGCAGTCTCGGGGCTGTGCTGGTGGGAGGGAGTGAGGGGCCACAGCTTTGTGGGTGGCCCGGTGTGAGTGGGGTTCTGCTGGCCTTTCTGCAGGAGTTGCCAGGCTGCCGCCTGTAAAGAAGAGGATGTGTCACCCATACCTTCCGCTGGAATTTCTCTCCGGACAGAGGTGAGGAAGGAAAAAAGCAGTGGGGGCCGGGACAGGAGGGGTATCTCAGGCAGGGCAATGGAAAGCTTCTGGAAGAGCGCCAGGGTCCAGGACCACGCTGGCTGGCCTGCAGGCACCAAGTTGGCCTGCGTGCTGTCGCTGGTGTGGCTCCACGGTCCTTCCTCTAGGCTTTCAAGCCCTTGTACATATTCAGGTGTTTTACCTGGAAAGGGTGGGAACAGTTCAGCAGCAGCTGGCCTGGGGCTCAGCTCACGTTTACTCACAGATGCCTCGGCACGGTCCCCCAGCTTTGCAATGAGGACGCTCCTTGCGTGGGGGTTGGGTTGCTGGCTGTATGGGAGATGGTTCCCCACCTCTGACCAATTTCAGAATTGTTTACCACTGGAGCAAGTGCCGTGATAGGGTTTTCCTTTGTATAACTCGTGGGTTCACTTTTTTTTTCTTTTATGTTTCAAGTTAGATGTTATTCCTCTTTTATGTATTTATAGATATAAGCATGGAAATAATTCATTCCTATAAATACATCTGTGTGACGGGAAGAACTTTTTTCTGTTTTATTTTTAAATTTTATTTTTTAAAATTTTGAAATTTTATTTATTTTTTTATACAGCACGTTATTATTAGTTATGTATTTTATGCATATACATGTATACAGGTCAATCCCAAACTCCCAACTCATCCCACCACCACCACCCCATGGCTTCCCACACTTGGTGTCCATATGTTTGTTCTCTACCTCTCTGTCTCTATTTCTTCCCTGGAAACCAGTTCATCTGTACCATTTTTAGGCTCCACATATATGCATTAATATACAATATTTGTTTTCCTCTTTCTGACTTACTTCATTCTGTATGACAGTCTCTCGATCCATCGATGTCTCTACAAATGACCCAGTTTCATTCCTTTTTATGGCCGAGTCATATTCCATTTTATATATGTACCACATCTTTATCCATTCATCTGTCTGTGGGCATTTAGGTTGCTTCCATTACCTGGCTATTGTAAATAGTGCTGCAACGAACATTGTGGTGAATGTGCCTTTTTGAAATACGGTTTTCTCTGGGTATATGCCCAGAAGTGGGATTGCTGGATCAGATGGTAATTCTATTTCTAGTTATTTTAAGGAAACTCCATACTGTTCTCCATAGGGACTGTATCAATTTACATTCCCACCAATAGTGGAAGAGGGCTCCTTTTGTCCACACCCTCCCCAGAATTGGTTGTTTGTAGATTTTCTGATGATGCCGATTCTAACAGGTGTGAGGTGATACCTCATTGTAGTTTTGATTTGCATTTCTCTAATAATTAGTGCTGTTGAGCAGCTTTTCATGTGCGTCTTGGCCATCTCTGTGTCTCCTTTGAAGAAACGTCTCTTTAGATCTTCTGCCCATTTTTTCTGGGTTGTTTGTTTTTTTTAATATTAAGCTGCATGAGCTGTTTATATATATTGGAGATTAAACCTCTGTCCATTGATTCGTCTGCAACGATTTTCGCCCATTCTGAGGGATACCTTTTTCCATTCCCGTGTTTTTTAACAAAAAAGGAAAGAAAGGAAAAGAAGCAGAACACTAATGTGCGTAAAATATGCCTTTTGAAACGGTGGTTTTGAAATATGGACGTCCTTTGAAATTTTTGGTCGATATGTGACCCCAGGATTTGTTTTCAGGGCAGGTGTCATTTACAGGCCTGCAATGATTTTGAATATCAACTGACCATTAGCGTTGGGATTAAGGCTGCTGTTGTGTGAAACGGCCACAAGGTGGCAGCAGTTCACCCTTACCAAATCTGGTTACTAGGGCAAGAGAGCCTCAGTGGAAGTGGTGTTCTAGATTGGAGTTTAGAATGGAATGTACCAGGAGAAAGCCCCTCACGTTTGTCTCACTACTTCTTGTTCGTGTTTTTAATTTAAGTTTTTATTTTTTATTACAGCAAGTTTGATTACAATGTTTGGCTTGTTGTAGGTGTGGAAGATGTGGTTCTTTTACACATATACAGATGACTGTTCTTCTTGGGATCCTTTTCCCATGTACGTTATGACAGAATGTTGAGTAGTCCTCTCTTGGTATTCTGTAGGTCTTTGGTGATTATATATGTCACCTGTGTTTGTATATGTCTGTTAACCCCGATATCGTAATGAAACCAATCCTCACACCTTTCCATTGGTGAACCATAAGTTTGTTTAATGAATCTGTGATTGCCCTTCTCCGTGGAAATATCTGCCCTGGTATCCATTTTTAGGTAACACCTATAAGTGATATGATATGATATGTGTCTTTCACTTTCTGACTTACTACAAGTCACGTGATTACTTCTAGACTCATCTACGGTGCTGCAAATGGCATTGTGTCCTTTTTTCCCTTGGCTTCTCTTCTGCCTTAGCGGGGTCCATTTTCAACAATGTGATTCCCTGAGGGTTGTGGATTAGCTGACCTGGGCAGCCTTACCCTGCCGGCCCGCCCTCCCCAGGTGTGCCTCGTTGAGGTCAATATAAACAGAGCTCCAGGCAGCAATAGCCCCTGAAGCTGTGCCTGACTCCATATTCTCTGCCCCGTCAGCAGTCTCGGGGCTGTGCTGGTGGGAGGGAGTGAGGGGCCACAGCTTTGTGGGTGGCCCGGTGTGAGTGGGGTTCTGCTGGCCTTTCTGCAGGAGTTGCCAGGCTGCCGCCTGTAAAGAAGAGGATGTGTCACCCATACCTTCCGCTGGAATTTCTCTCCGGACAGAGGTGAGGAAGGAAAAAAGCAGTGGGGGCCGGGACAGGAGGGGTATCTCAGGCAGGGCAATGGAAAGCTTCTGGAAGAGCGCCAGGGTCCAGGACCACGCTGGCTGGCCTGCAGGCACCAAGTTGGCCTGCGTGCTGTCGCTGGTGTGGCTCCACGGTCCTTCCTCTAGGCTTTCAAGCCCTTGTACATATTCAGGTGTTTTACCTGGAAAGGGTGGGAACAGTTCAGCAGCAGCTGGCCTGGGGCTCAGCTCACGTTTACTCACAGATGCCTCGGCACGGTCCCCCAGCTTTGCAATGAGGACGCTCCTTGCGTGGGGGTTGGGTTGCTGGCTGTATGGGAGATGGTTCCCCACCTCTGACCAATTTCAGAATTGTTTACCACTGGAGCAAGTGCCGTGATAGGGTTTTCCTCTGTATAACTCGTGGGTTCACTTTTTTTTTCTTTTATGTTTCAAGTTAGATGTTATTCCTCTTTTATGTATTTATAGATATAAGCATGGAAATAATTCATTCCTATAAATACATCTGTGTGACGGGAAGAACTTTTTTCTGTTTTATTTTTAAATTTTATTTTTTAAAATTTTGAAATTTTATTTATTTTTTTATACAGCACGTTATTATTAGTTATGTATTTTATGCATATACATGTATACAGGTCAATCCCAAACTCCCAACTCATCCCACCACCACCACCCCATGGCTTCCCACACTTGGTGTCCATACGTTTGTTCTCTACCTCTGTGTCTCTATTTCTTCCCTGCAAACCAGTTCATCTGTACCATTTTTAGGCTCCACATATATGCATTAATATACAATATTTGTTTTCCTCTTTCTGACTTACTTCATTCTGTATGACAGTCTCTCGATCCATCGATGTCTCTACAAATGACCCAGTTTCATTCCTTTTTATGGCCGAGTCATATTCCATTTTATATATGTACCACATCTTTATCCATTCATCTGTCTGTGGGCATTTAGGTTGCTTCCATTACCTGGCTATTGTAAATAGTGCTGCAACGAACATTGTGGTGAATGTGCCTTTTTGAAATACGGTTTTCTCTGGGTATATGCCCAGAAGTGGGATTGCTGGATCAGATGGTAATTCTATTTCTAGTTTTTTTAAGGAAACTCCATACTGTTCTCCATAGGGACTGTATCAATTTACATTCCCACCAATAGTGGAAGAGGGCTCCTTTTGTCCACACCCTCCCCAGAATTGGTTGTTTGTAGATTTTCTGATGATGCCGATTCTAACAGGTGTGAGGTGATACCTCATTGTAGTTTTGATTTGCATTTCTCTAATAATTAGTGCTGTTGAGCAGCTTTTCATGTGCGTCTTGGCCATCTCTGTGTCTCCTTTGAAGAAACGTCTCTTTAGATCTTCTGCCCATTTTTTTTGGGTTGTTTGTTTTCTTAATATTAAGCTGCATGAGCTGTTTATATATATTGGAGATTAAACCTCTGTCCATTGATTCGTCTGCAACGATTTTCGCCCATTCTGAGGGATGCCTTTTTCCATTCCCGTGTTTTTTAACAAAAAAGGAAAGAAAGGAAAAGAAGCAGAACACGAATGTGCGTAAAATATGCCTTTTGAAACGGTGGTTTTGAAATATGGACGTCCTTTGAAATTTTTGGTCGATATGTGACCCCAGGATTTGTTTTCAGGGCAGGTGTCATTTACAGGCCTGCAATGATTTTGAATATCAACTGACCATTAGCGTTGGGATTAAAGCTGCTGTTGTGTGAAACGGCCACAAGGTGGCAGCAGTTCACCCTTACCAAATCTGGTTACTAGGGCAAGAGAGCCTCAGTGGAAGTGGTGTTCTAGATAGGAGTTTAGAATGGAATGTACCAGGAGAAAGCCCCTCACGTTTGTCTCACTACTTCTTGTTCGTGTTTTTAATTTAAGTTTTTATTTTTTATTACAGCAAGTTTGATTACAATGTTTGGCTTGTTGTAGGTGTGGAAGATGTGGTTCTTTTACACATATACAGATGACTGTTCTTCTTGGGATCCTTTTCCCATGTACGTTATGACAGAATGTTGAGTAGTCCTCTCTTGGTATTCTGTAGGTCTTTGGTGATTATATATGTCACCTGTGTTTGTATATGTCTGTTAACCCCGATATCGTAATGAAACCAATCCTCACACCTTTCCATTGGTGAACCATAAGTTTGTTTAATGAATCTGTGATTGCCCTTCTCCGTGGAAATATCTGCCCTGGTATCCATTTTTAGGTAACACCTATAAGTGATATGATATGATATGTGTCTTTCACTTTCTGACTTACTACAAGTCACGTGATTACTTCTAGACTCATCTACAGTGCTGCAAATGGCATTGTGTCCTTTTTTCCCTTGGCTTCTCTTCTGCCTTAGCGGGGTCCATTTTCAACAATGTGATTCCCTGAGGGTTGTGGATTAGCTGACCTGGGCAGCCTTACCCTGCCGGCCCGCCCTCCCCAGGTGTGCCTCGTTGAGGTCAATATAAACAGAGCTCCAGGCAGCAATAGCCCCTGAAGCTGTGCCTGACTCCATATTCTCTGCCCCGTCAGCAGTCTCGGGGCTGTGCTGGTGGGAGGGAGTGAGGGGCCACAGCTTTGTGGGTGGCCCGGTGTGAGTGGGGTTCTGCTGGCCTTTCTGCAGGAGTTGCCAGGCTGCCGCCTGTAAAGAAGAGGATGTGTCACCCATACCTTCCGCTGGAATTTCTCTCCGGACAGAGGTGAGGAAGGAAAAAAGCAGTGGGGGCCGGGACAGGAGGGGTATCTCAGGCAGGGCAATGGAAAGCTTCTGGAAGAGCGCCAGGGTCCAGGACCACGCTGGCTGGCCTGCAGGCACCAAGTTGGCCTGCGTGCTGTCGCTGGTGTGGCTCCACGGTCCTTCCTCTAGGCTTTCAAGCCCTTGTACATATTCAGGTGTTTTACCTGGAAAGGGTGGGAACAGTTCAGCAGCAGCTGGCCTGGGGCTCAGCTCACGTTTACTCACAGATGCCTCGGCACGGTCCCCCAGCTTTGCAATGAGGACGCTCCTTGCGTGGGGGTTGGGTTGCTGGCTGTATGGGAGATGGTTCCCCACCTCTGACCAATTTCAGAATTGTTTACCACTGGAGCAAGTGCCGTGATAGGGTTTTCCTCTGTATAACTCGTGGGTTCACTTTTTTTTTCTTTTATGTTTCAAGTTAGATGTTATTCCTCTTTTATGTATTTATAGATATAAGCATGGAAATAATTCATTCCTATAAATACATCTGTGTGACGGGAAGAACTTTTTTCTGTTTTATTTTTAAATTTTATTTTTTAAAATTTCGAAATTTTATTTATTTTTTTATACAGCACGTTATTATTAGTTATGTATTTTATGCATATACATGTATACAGGTCAATCCCAAACTCCCAACTCATCCCACCACCACCACCCCATGGCTTCCCACACTTGGTGTCCATACGTTTGTTCTCTACCTCTGTGTCTCTATTTCTTCCCTGCAAACCAGTTCATCTGTACCATTTTTAGGCTCCACATATATGCATTAATATACAATATTTGTTTTCCTCTTTCTGACTTACTTCATTCTGTATGACAGTCTCTCGATCCATCGATGTCTCTACAAATGACCCAGTTTCATTCCTTTTTATGGCCGAGTCATATTCCATTTTATATATGTACCACATCTTTATCCATTCATCTGTCTGTGGGCATTTAGGTTGCTTCCATTACCTGCCTATTGTAAATAGTGCTGCAACGAACATTGTGGTGAATGTGCCTTTTTGAAATACGGTTTTCTCTGGGTATATGCCCAGAAGTGGGATTGCTGGATCAGATGGTAATTCTATTTCTAATTTTTTTAAGGAAACTCCATACTGTTCTCCATAGGGACTGTATCAATTTACATTCCCACCAATAGTGGAAGAGGGCTCCTTTTGTCCACACCCTCCCCAGAATTGGTTGTTTGTAGATTTTCTGATGATGCCGATTCTAACAGGTGTGAGGTGATACCTCATTGTAGTTTTGATTTGCATTTCTCTAATAATTAGTGCTGTTGAGCAGCTTTTCATGTGCGTCTTGGCCATCTCTGTGTCTCCTTTGAAGAAACGTCTCTTTAGATCTTCTGCCCATTTTTTTTGGGTTGTTTGTTTTCTTAATATTAAGCTGCATGAGCTGTTTATATATGTTGGAGATTAAACCTCTGTCCATTGATTCGTCTGCAACGATTTTCGCCCATTCTGAGGGATGCCTTTTTCCATTCCCGTGTTTTTTAACAAAAAAGGAAAGAAAGGAAAAGAAGCAGAACACGAATGTGCGTAAAATATGCCTTTTGAAACGGTCGTTTTGAAATATGGACGTCCTTTGAAATTTTTGGTCGATATGTGACCCCAGGATTTGTTTTCAGGGCAGGTGTCATTTACAGGCCTGCAATGATTTTGAATATCAACTGACCATTAGCGTTGGGATTAAAGCTGCTGTTGTGTGAAACGGCCACAAGGTGGCAGCAGTTCACCCTTACCAAATCTGGTTACTAGGGCAAGAGAGCCTCAGTGGAAGTGGTGTTCTAGATTGGAGTTTAGAATGGAATGTGCCAGGAGAAAGCCCCTCACGTTTGTCTCACTACTTCTTGTTCGTGTTTTTAATTTAATTTTTTTATTTTTTATTACAGCAAGTTTGATTACAATGTTTGGCTTGTTGTAGGTGTGGAAGATGTGGTTCTTTTACACATATACAGATGACTGTTCTTCTTGGGATCCTTTTCCCATGTACGTTATGACAGAATGTTGAGTAGTCCTCTCTTGGTATTCTGTAGGTCTTTGGTGATTATATATGTCACCTGTGTTTGTATATGTCTGTTAACCCCGATATCGTAATGAAACCAATCCTCACACCTTTCCATTGGTGAACCATAAGTTTGTTTAATGAATCTGTGATTGCCCTTCTCCGTGGAAATATCTGCCCTGGTATCCATTTTTAGGTAACACCTATAAGTGATATGATATGATATGTGTCTTTCACTTTCTGACTTACTACAAGTCACGTGATTACTTCTAGACTCATCTACGGTGCTGCAAATGGCATTGTGTCCTTTTTTCCCTTGGCTTCTCTTCTGCCTTAGCGGGGTCCATTTTCAACAATGTGATTCCCTGAGGGTTGTGGATTAGCTGACCTGGGCAGCCTTACCCTGCCGGCCCGCCCTCCCCAGGTGTGCCTCGTTGAGGTCAATATAAACAGAGCTCCAGGCAGCAATAGCCCCTGAAGCTGTGCCTGACTCCATATTCTCTGCCCCGTCAGCAGTCTCGGGGCTGTGCTGGTGGGAGGGAGTGAGGGGCCACAGCTTTGTGGGTGGCCTGGTGTGAGTGGGGTTCTGCTGGCCTTTCTGCAGGAGTTGCCAGGCTGCCGCCTGTAAAGAAGAGGATGTGTCACCCATACCTTCCGCTGGAATTTCTCTCCGGACAGAGGTGAGGAAGGAAAAAAGCAGTGGGGGCCGGGACAGGAGGGGTATCTCAGGCAGGGCAATGGAAAGCTTCTGGAAGAGCGCCAGGGTCCAGGACCACGCTGGCTGGCCTGCAGGCACCAAGTTGGCCTGCGTGCTGTCGCTGGTGTGGCTCCACGGTCCTTCCTCTAGGCTTTCAAGCCCTTGTACATATTCAGGTGTTTTACCTGGAAAGGGTGGGAACAGTTCAGCAGCAGCTGGCCTGGGGCTCAGCTCACGTTTACTCACAGATGCCTCGGCACGGTCCCCCAGCTTTGCAATGAGGACGCTCCTTGCGTGGGGGTTGGGTTGCTGGCTGTATGGGAGATGGTTCCCCACCTCTGACCAATTTCAGAATTGTTTACCACTGGAGCAAGTGCCGTGATAGGGTTTTCCTCTGTATAACTCGTGGGTTCACTTTTTTTTTCTTTTATGTTTCAAGTTAGATGTTATTCCTCTTTTATGTATTTATAGATATAAGCATGGAAATAATTCATTCCTATAAATACATCTGTGTGACGGGAAGAACTTTTTTCTGTTTTATTTTTAAATTTTATTTTTTAAAATTTCGAAATTTTATTTATTTTTTTATACAGCACGTTATTATTAGTTATGTATTTTATGCATATACATGTATACAGGTCAATCCCAAACTCCCAACTCATCCCACCACCACCACCCCATGGCTTCCCACACTTGGTGTCCATACGTTTGTTCTCTACCTCTGTGTCTCTATTTCTTCCCTGCAAACCAGTTCATCTGTACCATTTTTAGGCTCCACATATATGCATTAATATACAATATTTGTTTTCCTCTTTCTGACTTACTTCATTCTGTATGACAGTCTCTCGATCCATCGATGTCTCTACAAATGACCCAGTTTCATTCCTTTTCATGGCCGAGTCATATTCCATTTTATATATGTACCACATCTTTATCCATTCATCTGTCTGTGGGCATTTAGGTTGCTTCCATTACCTGGCTATTGTAAATAGTGCTGCAACGAACATTGTGGTGAATGTGCCTTTTTGAAATACGGTTTTCTCTGGGTATATGCCCAGAAGTGGGATTGCTGGATCAGATGGTAATTCTATTTCTAGTTATTTTAAGGAAACTCCATACTGTTCTCCATAGGGACTGTATCAATTTACATTCCCACCAATAGTGGAAGAGGGCTCCTTTTGTCCACACCCTCCCCAGAATTGGTTGTTTGTAGATTTTCTGATGATGCCGATTCTAACAGGTGTGAGGTGATACCTCATTGTAGTTTTGATTTGCATTTCTCTAATAATTAGTGCTGTTGAGCAGCTTTTCATGTGCGTCTTGGCCATCTCTGTGTCTCCTTTGAAGAAACGTCTCTTTAGATCTTCTGCCCATTTTTTTTGGGTTGTTTGTTTTCTTAATATTAAGCTGCATGAGCTGTTTATATATATTGGAGATAAAACCTCTGTCCATTGATTCGTCTGCAACGATTTTCGCCCATTGTGAGGGATGCCTTTTTCCATTCCCGTGTTTTTTAACAAAAAAGGAAAGAAAGGAAAAGAAGCAGAACACTAATGTGCGTAAAATATGCCTTTTGAAACGGTCGTTTTGAAATATGGACGTCCTTTGAAATTTTTGGTCGATATGTGACCCCAGGATTTGTTTTCAGGGCAGGTGTCATTTACAGGCCTGCAATGATTTTGAATATCAACTGACCATTAGCGTTGGGATTAAAGCTGCTGTTGTGTGAAACGGCCACAAGGTGGCAGCAGTTCACCCTTACCAAATCTGGTTACTAGGGCAAGAGAGCCTCAGTGGAAGTGGTGTTCTAGATAGGAGTTTAGAATGGAATGTACCAGGAGAAAGCCCCTCACGTTTGTCTCACTACTTCTTGTTCGTGTTTTTAATTTAAGTTTTTATTTTTTATTACAGCAAGTTTGATTACAATGTTTGGCTTGTTGTAGGTGTGGAAGATGTGGTTCTTTTACACATATACAGATGACTGTTCTTCTTGGGATCCTTTTCCCATGTACGTTATGACAGAATGTTGAGTAGTCCTCTCTTGGTATTCTGTAGGTCTTTGGTGATTATATATGTCACCTGTGTTTGTATATGTCTGTTAACCCCGATATCGTAATGAAACCAATCCTCACACCTTTCCATTGGTGAACCATAAGTTTGTTTAATGAATCTGTGATTGCCCTTCTCCGTGGAAATATCTGCCCTGGTATCCATTTTTAGGTAACACCTATAAGTGATATGATATGATATGTGTCTTTCACTTTCTGACTTACTACAAGTCACGTGATTACTTCTAGACTCATCTACGGTGCTGCAAATGGCATTGTGTCCTTTTTTCCCTTGGCTTCTCTTCTGCCTTAGCGGGGTCCATTTTCAACAATGTGATTCCCTGAGGGTTGTGGATTAGCTGACCTGGGCAGCCTTACCCTGCCGGCCCGCCCTCCCCAGGTGTGCCTCGTTGAGGTCAATATAAACAGAGCTCCAGGCAGCAATAGCCCCTGAAGCTGTGCCTGACTCCATATTCTCTGCCCCGTCAGCAGTCTCGGGGCTGTGCTGGTGGGAGGGAGTGAGGGGCCACAGCTTTGTGGGTGGCCCGGTGTGAGTGGGGTTCTGCTGGCCTTTCTGCAGGAGTTGCCAGGCTGCCGCCTGTAAAGAAGAGGATGTGTCACCCATACCTTCCGCTGGAATTTCTCTCCGGACAGAGGTGAGGAAGGAAAAAAGCAGTGGGGGCCGGGACAGGAGGGGTATCTCAGGCAGGGCAATGGAAAGCTTCTGGAAGAGCGCCAGGGTCCAGGACCACGCTGGCTGGCCTGCAGGCACCAAGTTGGCCTGCGTGCTGTCGCTGGTGTGGCTCCACGGTCCTTCCTCTAGGCTTTCAAGCCCTTGTACATATTCAGGTGTTTTACCTGGAAAGGGTGGGAACAGTTCAGCAGCAGCTGGCCTGGGGCTCAGCTCACGTTTACTCACAGATGCCTCGGCACGGTCCCCCAGCTTTGCAATGAGGACGCTCCTTGCGTGGGGGTTGGGTTGCTGGCTGTATGGGAGATGGTTCCCCACCTCTGACCAATTTCAGAATTGTTTACCACTGGAGCAAGTGCCGTGATAGGGTTTTCCTCTGTATAACTCGTGGGTTCACTTTTTTTTTCTTTTATGTTTCAAGTTAGATGTTATTCCTCTTTTATGTATTTATAGATATAAGCATGGAAATAATTCATTCCTATAAATACATCTGTGTGACGGGAAGAACTTTTTTCTGTTTTATTTTTAAATTTTATTTTTTAAAATTTCGAAATTTTATTTATTTTTTTATACAGCACGTTATTATTAGTTATGTATTTTATGCATATACATGTATACAGGTCAATCCCAAACTCCCAACTCATCCCACCACCACCACCCCATGGCTTCCCACACTTGGTGTCCATACGTTTGTTCTCTACCTCTGTGTCTCTATTTCTTCCCTGCAAACCAGTTCATCTGTACCATTTTTAGGCTCCACATATATGCATTAATATACAATATTTGTTTTCCTCTTTCTGACTTACTTCATTCTGTATGACAGTCTCTCGATCCATCGATGTCTCTACAAATGACCCAGTTTCATTCCTTTTTATGGCCGAGTCATATTCCATTTTATATATGTACCACATCTTTATCCATTCATCTGTCTGTGGGCATTTAGGTTGCTTCCATTACCTGGCTATTGTAAATAGTGCTGCAACGAACATTGTGGTGAATGTGCCTTTTTGAAATACGGTTTTCTCTGGGTATATGCCCAGAAGTGGGATTGCTGGATCAGATGGTAATTCTATTTCTAATTTTTTTAAGGAAACTCCATACTGTTCTCCATAGGGACTGTATCAATTTACATTCCCACCAATAGTGGAAGAGGGCTCCTTTTGTCCACACCCTCCCCAGAATTGGTTGTTTGTAGATTTTCTGATGATGCCGATTCTAACAGGTGTGAGGTGATACCTCATTGTAGTTTTGATTTGCATTTCTCTAATAATTAGTGCTGTTGAGCAGCTTTTCATGTGCGTCTTGGCCATCTCTGTGTCTCCTTTGAAGAAACGTCTCTTTAGATCTTCTGCCCATTTTTTTTGGGTTGTTTGTTTTCTTAATATTAAGCTGCATGAGCTGTTTATATATATTGGAGATTACACCTCTGTCCATTGATTCGTCTGCAACGATTTTCGCCCATTCTGAGGGATGCCTTTTTCCATTCCCGTGTTTTTTAACAAAAAAGGAAAGAAAGGAAAAGAAGCAGAACACGAATGTGCGTAAAATATGCCTTTTGAAACGGTCGTTTTGAAATATGGACGTCCTTTGAAATTTTTGGTCGATATGTGACCCCAGGATTTGTTTTCAGGGCAGGTGTCATTTACAGGCCTGCAATGATTTTGAATATCAACTGACCATTAGCGTTGGGATTAAAGCTGCTGTTGTGTGAAACGGCCACAAGGTGGCAGCAGTTCACCCTTACCAAATCTGGTTATTAGGGCAAGAGAGCCTCAGTGGAAGTGGTGTTCTAGATTGGAGTTTAGAATGGAATGTGCCAGGAGAAAGCCCCTCACGTTTGTCTCACTACTTCTTGTTCGTGTTTTTAATTTAAGTTTTTATTTTTTATTACAGCAAGTTTGATTACAATGTTTGGCTTGTTGTAGGTGTGGAAGATGTGGTTCTTTTACACATATACAGATGACTGTTCTTCTTGGGATCCTTTTCCCATGTACGTTATGACAGAATGTTGAGTAGTCCTCTCTTGGTATTCTGTAGGTCTTTGGTGATTATATATGTCACCTGTGTTTGTATATGTCTGTTAACCCCGATATCGTAATGAAACCAATCCTCACACCTTTCCATTGGTGAACCATAAGTTTGTTTAATGAATCTGTGATTGCCCTTCTCCGTGGAAATATCTGCCCTGGTATCCATTTTTAGGTAACACCTATAAGTGATATGATATGATATGTGTCTTTCACTTTCTGACTTACTACAAGTCACGTGATTACTTCTAGACTCATCTACGGTGCTGCAAATGGCATTGTGTCCTTTTTTCCCTTGGCTTCTCTTCTGCCTTAGCGGGGTCCATTTTCAACAATGTGATTCCCTGAGGGTTGTGGATTAGCTGACCTGGGCAGCCTTACCCTGCCGGCCCGCCCTCCCCAGGTGTGCCTCGTTGAGGTCAATATAAACAGAGCTCCAGGCAGCAATAGCCCCTGAAGCTGTGCCTGACTCCATATTCTCTGCCCCGTCAGCAGTCTCGGGGCTGTGCTGGTGGGAGGGAGTGAGGGGCCACAGCTTTGTGGGTGGCCCGGTGTGAGTGGGGTTCTGCTGGCCTTTCTGCAGGAGTTGCCAGGCTGCCGCCTGTAAAGAAGAGGATGTGTCACCCATACCTTCCGCTGGAATTTCTCTCCGGACAGAGGTGAGGAAGGAAAAAAGCAGTGGGGGCCGGGACAGGAGGGGTATCTCAGGCAGGGCAATGGAAAGCTTCTGGAAGAGCGCCAGGGTCCAGGACCACGCTGGCTGGCCTGCAGGCACCAAGTTGGCCTGCGTGCTGTCGCTGGTGTGGCTCCACGGTCCTTCCTCTAGGCTTTCAAGCCCTTGTACATATTCAGGTGTTTTACCTGGAAAGGGTGGGAACAGTTCAGCAGCAGCTGGCCTGGGGCTCAGCTCACGTTTACTCACAGATGCCTCGGCACGGTCCCCCAGCTTTGCAATGAGGACGCTCCTTGCGTGGGGGTTGGGTTGCTGGCTGTATGGGAGATGGTTCCCCACCTCTGACCAATTTCAGAATTGTTTACCACTGGAGCAAGTGCCGTGATAGGGTTTTCCTCTGTATAACTCGTGGGTTCACTTTTTTTTTCTTTTATGTTTCAAGTTAGATGTTATTCCTCTTTTATGTATTTATAGATATAAGCATGGAAATAATTCATTCCTATAAATACATCTGTGTGACGGGAAGAACTTTTTTCTGTTTTATTTTTAAATTTTATTTTTTAAAATTTCGAAATTTTATTTATTTTTTTATACAGCACGTTATTATTAGTTATGTATTTTATGCATATACATGTATACAGGTCAATCCCAAACTCCCAACTCATCCCACCACCACCACCCCATGGCTTCCCACACTTGGTGTCCATACGTTTGTTCTCTACCTCTGTGTCTCTATTTCTTCCCTGCAAACCAGTTCATCTGTACCATTTTTAGGCTCCACATATATGCATTAATATACAATATTTGTTTTCCTCTTTCTGACTTACTTCATTCTGTATGACAGTCTCTCGATCCATCGATGTCTCTACAAATGACCCAGTTTCATTCCTTTTCATGGCCGAGTCATATTCCATTTTATATATGTACCACATCTTTATCCATTCATCTGTCTGTGGGCATTTAGGTTGCTTCCATTACCTGGCTATTGTAAATAGTGCTGCAACGAACATTGTGGTGAATGTGCCTTTTTGAAATACGGTTTTCTCTGGGTATATGCCCAGAAGTGGGATTGCTGGATCAGATGGTAATTCTATTTCTAGTTTTTTTAAGGAAACTCCATACTGTTCTCCATAGGGACTGTATCAATTTACATTCCCACCAATAGTGGAAGAGGGCTCCTTTTGTCCACACCCTCCCCAGAATTGGTTGTTTGTAGATTTTCTGATGATGCCGATTCTAACAGGTGTGAGGTGATACCTCATTGTAGTTTTGATTTGCATTTCTCTAATAATTAGTGCTGTTGAGCAGCTTTTCATGTGCGTCTTGGCCATCTCTGTGTCTCCTTTGAAGAAACGTCTCTTTAGATCTTCTGCCCATTTTTTTTGGGTTGTTTGTTTTCTTAATATTAAGCTGCATGAGCTGTTTATATATATTGGAGATTAAACCTCTGTCCATTGATTCGTCTGCAACGATTTTCGCCCATTCTGAGGGATGCCTTTTTCCATTCCCGTTTTTTTTTAACAAAAAAGGAAAGAAAGGAAAAGAAGCAGAACACTAATGTGCGTAAAATATGCCTTTTGAAACGGTCGTTTTGAAATATGGACGTCCTTTGAAATTTTTGGTCGATATGTGACCCCAGGATTTGTTTTCAGGGCAGGTGTCATTTACAGGCCTGCAATGATTTTGAATATCAACTGACCATTAGCGTTGGGATTAAAGCTGCTGTTGTGTGAAACGGCCACAAGGTGGCAGCAGTTCACCCTTACCAAATCTGGTTACTAGGGCAAGAGAGCCTCAGTGGAAGTGGTGTTCTAGATAGGAGTTTAGAATGGAATGTACCAGGAGAAAGCCCCTCACGTTTGTCTCACTACTTCTTGTTCGTGTTTTTAATTTAAGTTTTTATTTTTTATTACAGCAAGTTTGATTACAATGTTTGGCTTGTTGTAGGTGTGGAAGATGTGGTTCTTTTACACATATACAGATGACTGTTCTTCTTGGGATCCTTTTCCCATGTACGTTATGACAGAATGTTGAGTAGTCCTCTCTTGGTATTCTGTAGGTCTTTGGTGATTATATATGTCACCTGTGTTTGTATATGTCTGTTAACCCCGATATCGTAATGAAACCAATCCTCACACCTTTCCATTGGTGAACCATAAGTTTGTTTAATGAATCTGTGATTGCCCTTCTCCGTGGAAATATCTGCCCTGGTATCCATTTTTAGGTAACACCTATAAGTGATATGATATGATATGTGTCTTTCACTTTCTGACTTACTACAAGTCACGTGATTACTTCTAGACTCATCTACGGTGCTGCAAATGGCATTGTGTCCTTTTTTCCCTTGGCTTCTCTTCTGCCTTAGCGGGGTCCATTTTCAACAATGTGATTCCCTGAGGGTTGTGGATTAGCTGACCTGGGCAGCCTTACCCTGCCGGCCCGCCCTCCCCAGGTGTGCCTCGTTGAGGTCAATATAAACAGAGCTCCAGGCAGCAATAGCCCCTGAAGCTGTGCCTGACTCCATATTCTCTGCCCCGTCAGCAGTCTCGGGGCTGTGCTGGTGGGAGGGAGTGAGGGGCCACAGCTTTGTGGGTGGCCCGGTGTGAGTGGGGTTCTGCTGGCCTTTCTGCAGGAGTTGCCAGGCTGCCGCCTGTAAAGAAGAGGATGTGTCACCCATACCTTCCGCTGGAATTTCTCTCCGGACAGAGGTGAGGAAGGAAAAAAGCAGTGGGGGCCGGGACAGGAGGGGTATCTCAGGCAGGGCAATGGAAAGCTTCTGGAAGAGCGCCAGGGTCCAGGACCACGCTGGCTGGCCTGCAGGCACCAAGTTGGCCTGCGTGCTGTCGCTGGTGTGGCTCCACGGTCCTTCCTCTAGGCTTTCAAGCCCTTGTACATATTCAGGTGTTTTACCTGGAAAGGGTGGGAACAGTTCAGCAGCAGCTGGCCTGGGGCTCAGCTCACGTTTACTCACAGATGCCTCGGCACGGTCCCCCAGCTTTGCAATGAGGACGCTCCTTGCGTGGGGGTTGGGTTGCTGGCTGTATGGGAGATGGTTCCCCACCTCTGACCAATTTCAGAATTGTTTACCACTGGAGCAAGTGCCGTGATAGGGTTTTCCTCTGTATAACTCGTGGGTTCACTTTTTTTTTCTTTTATGTTTCAAGTTAGATGTTATTCCTCTTTTATGTATTTATAGATATAAGCATGGAAATAATTCATTCCTATAAATACATCTGTGTGACGGGAAGAACTTTTTTCTGTTTTATTTTTAAATTTTATTTTTTAAAATTTCGAAATTTTATTTATTTTTTTATACAGCACGTTATTATTAGTTATGTATTTTATGCATATACATGTATACAGGTCAATCCCAAACTCCCAACTCATCCCACCACCACCACCCCATGGCTTCCCACACTTGGTGTCCATACGTTTGTTCTCTACCTCTGTGTCTCTATTTCTTCCCTGCAAACCAGTTCATCTGTACCATTTTTAGGCTCCACATATATGCATTAATATACAATATTTGTTTTCCTCTTTCTGACTTACTTCATTCTGTATGACAGTCTCTCGATCCATCGATGTCTCTACAAATGACCCAGTTTCATTCCTTTTTATGGCCGAGTCATATTCCATTTTATATATGTACCACATCTTTATCCATTCATCTGTCTGTGGGCATTTAGGTTGCTTCCATTACCTGGCTATTGTAAATAGTGCTGCAACGAACATTGTGGTGAATGTGCCTTTTTGAAATACGGTTTTCTCTGGGTATATGCCCAGAAGTGGGATTGCTGGATCAGATGGTAATTCTATTTCTAATTTTTTTAAGGAAACTCCATACTGTTCTCCATAGGGACTGTATCAATTTACATTCCCACCAATAGTGGAAGAGGGCTCCTTTTGTCCACACCCTCCCCAGAATTGGTTGTTTGTAGATTTTCTGATGATGCCGATTCTAACAGGTGTGAGGTGATACCTCATTGTAGTTTTGATTTGCATTTCTCTAATAATTAGTGCTGTTGAGCAGCTTTTCATGTGCGTCTTGGCCATCTCTGTGTCTCCTTTGAAGAAACGTCTCTTTAGATCTTCTGCCCATTTTTTTTGGGTTGTTTGTTTTCTTAATATTAAGCTGCATGAGCTGTTTATATATATTGGAGATTACACCTCTGTCCATTGATTCGTCTGCAACGATTTTCGCCCATTCTGAGGGATGCCTTTTTCCATTCCCGTGTTTTTTAACAAAAAAGGAAAGAAAGGAAAAGAAGCAGAACACGAATGTGCGTAAAATATGCCTTTTGAAACGGTCGTTTTGAAATATGGACGTCCTTTGAAATTTTTGGTCGATATGTGACCCCAGGATTTGTTTTCAGGGCAGGTGTCATTTACAGGCCTGCAATGATTTTGAATATCAACTGACCATTAGCGTTGGGATTAAAGCTGCTGTTGTGTGAAACGGCCACAAGGTGGCAGCAGTTCACCCTTACCAAATCTGGTTATTAGGGCAAGAGAGCCTCAGTGGAAGTGGTGTTCTAGATTGGAGTTTAGAATGGAATGTGCCAGGAGAAAGCCCCTCACGTTTGTCTCACTACTTCTTGTTCGTGTTTTTAATTTAAGTTTTTATTTTTTATTACAGCAAGTTTGATTACAATGTTTGGCTTGTTGTAGGTGTGGAAGATGTGGTTCTTTTACACATATACAGATGACTGTTCTTCTTGGGATCCTTTTCCCATGTACGTTATGACAGAATGTTGAGTAGTCCTCTCTTGGTATTCTGTAGGTCTTTGGTGATTATATATGTCACCTGTGTTTGTATATGTCTGTTAACCCCGATATCGTAATGAAACCAATCCTCACACCTTTCCATTGGTGAACCATAAGTTTGTTTAATGAATCTGTGATTGCCCTTCTCCGTGGAAATATCTGCCCTGGTATCCATTTTTAGGTAACACCTATAAGTGATATGATATGATATGTGTCTTTCACTTTCTGACTTACTACAAGTCACGTGATTACTTCTAGACTCATCTACGGTGCTGCAAATGGCATTGTGTCCTTTTTTCCCTTGGCTTCTCTTCTGCCTTAGCGGGGTCCATTTTCAACAATGTGATTCCCTGAGGGTTGTGGATTAGCTGACCTGGGCAGCCTTACCCTGCCGGCCCGCCCTCCCCAGGTGTGCCTCGTTGAGGTCAATATAAACAGAGCTCCAGGCAGCAATAGCCCCTGAAGCTGTGCCTGACTCCATATTCTCTGCCCCGTCAGCAGTCTCGGGGCTGTGCTGGTGGGAGGGAGTGAGGGGCCACAGCTTTGTGGGTGGCCCGGTGTGAGTGGGGTTCTGCTGGCCTTTCTGCAGGAGTTGCCAGGCTGCCGCCTGTAAAGAAGAGGATGTGTCACCCATACCTTCCGCTGGAATTTCTCTCCGGACAGAGGTGAGGAAGGAAAAAAGCAGTGGGGGCCGGGACAGGAGGGGTATCTCAGGCAGGGCAATGGAAAGCTTCTGGAAGAGCGCCAGGGTCCAGGACCACGCTGGCTGGCCTGCAGGCACCAAGTTGGCCTGCGTGCTGTCGCTGGTGTGGCTCCACGGTCCTTCCTCTAGGCTTTCAAGCCCTTGTACATATTCAGGTGTTTTACCTGGAAAGGGTGGGAACAGTTCAGCAGCAGCTGGCCTGGGGCTCAGCTCACGTTTACTCACAGATGCCTCGGCACGGTCCCCCAGCTTTGCAATGAGGACGCTCCTTGCGTGGGGGTTGGGTTGCTGGCTGTATGGGAGATGGTTCCCCACCTCTGACCAATTTCAGAATTGTTTACCACTGGAGCAAGTGCCGTGATAGGGTTTTCCTCTGTATAACTCGTGGGTTCACTTTTTTTTTCTTTTATGTTTCAAGTTAGATGTTATTCCTCTTTTATGTATTTATAGATATAAGCATGGAAATAATTCATTCCTATAAATACATCTGTGTGACGGGAAGAACTTTTTTCTGTTTTATTTTTAAATTTTATTTTTTAAAATTTCGAAATTTTATTTATTTTTTTATACAGCACGTTATTATTAGTTATGTATTTTATGCATATACATGTATACAGGTCAATCCCAAACTCCCAACTCATCCCACCACCACCACCCCATGGCTTCCCACACTTGGTGTCCATACGTTTGTTCTCTACCTCTGTGTCTCTATTTCTTCCCTGCAAACCAGTTCATCTGTACCATTTTTAGGCTCCACATATATGCATTAATATACAATATTTGTTTTCCTCTTTCTGACTTACTTCATTCTGTATGACAGTCTCTCGATCCATCGATGTCTCTACAAATGACCCAGTTTCATTCCTTTTCATGGCCGAGTCATATTCCATTTTATATATGTACCACATCTTTATCCATTCATCTGTCTGTGGGCATTTAGGTTGCTTCCATTACCTGGCTATTGTAAATAGTGCTGCAACGAACATTGTGGTGAATGTGCCTTTTTGAAATACGGTTTTCTCTGGGTATATGCCCAGAAGTGGGATTGCTGGATCAGATGGTAATTCTATTTCTAGTTTTTTTAAGGAAACTCCATACTGTTCTCCATAGGGACTGTATCAATTTACATTCCCACCAATAGTGGAAGAGGGCTCCTTTTGTCCACACCCTCCCCAGAATTGGTTGTTTGTAGATTTTCTGATGATGCCGATTCTAACAGGTGTGAGGTGATACCTCATTGTAGTTTTGATTTGCATTTCTCTAATAATTAGTGCTGTTGAGCAGCTTTTCATGTGCGTCTTGGCCATCTCTGTGTCTCCTTTGAAGAAACGTCTCTTTAGATCTTCTGCCCATTTTTTTGGGGTTGTTTGTTTTCTTAATATTAAGCTGCATGAGCTGTTTATATATATTGGAGATTAAACCTCTGTCCATTGATTCGTCTGCAACGATTTTCGCCCATTCTGAGGGATGCCTTTTTCCATTCCCGTTTTTTTTTAACAAAAAAGGAAAGAAAGGAAAAGAAGCAGAACACTAATGTGCGTAAAATATGCCTTTTGAAACGGTCGTTTTGAAATATGGACGTCCTTTGAAATTTTTGGTCGATATGTGACCCCAGGATTTGTTTTCAGGGCAGGTGTCATTTACAGGCCTGCAATGATTTTGAATATCAACTGACCATTAGCGTTGGGATTAAAGCTGCTGTTGTGTGAAACGGCCACAAGGTGGCAGCAGTTCACCCTTACCAAATCTGGTTACTAGGGCAAGAGAGCCTCAGTGGAAGTGGTGTTCTAGATAGGAGTTTAGAATGGAATGTACCAGGAGAAAGCCCCTCACGTTTGTCTCACTACTTCTTGTTCGTGTTTTTAATTTAAGTTTTTATTTTTTATTACAGCAAGTTTGATTACAATGTTTGGCTTGTTGTAGGTGTGGAAGATGTGGTTCTTTTACACATATACAGATGACTGTTCTTCTTGGGATCCTTTTCCCATGTACGTTATGACAGAATGTTGAGTAGTCCTCTCTTGGTATTCTGTAGGTCTTTGGTGATTATATATGTCACCTGTGTTTGTATATGTCTGTTAACCCCGATATCGTAATGAAACCAATCCTCACACCTTTCCATTGGTGAACCATAAGTTTGTTTAATGAATCTGTGATTGCCCTTCTCCGTGGAAATATCTGCCCTGGTATCCATTTTTAGGTAACACCTATAAGTGATATGATATGATATGTGTCTTTCACTTTCTGACTTACTACAAGTCACGTGATTACTTCTAGACTCATCTACGGTGCTGCAAATGGCATTGTGTCCTTTTTTCCCTTGGCTTCTCTTCTGCCTTAGCGGGGTCCATTTTCAACAATGTGATTCCCTGAGGGTTGTGGATTAGCTGACCTGGGCAGCCTTACCCTGCCGGCCCGCCCTCCCCAGGTGTGCCTCGTTGAGGTCAATATAAACAGAGCTCCAGGCAGCAATAGCCCCTGAAGCTGTGCCTGACTCCATATTCTCTGCCCCGTCAGCAGTCTCGGGGCTGTGCTGGTGGGAGGGAGTGAGGGGCCACAGCTTTGTGGGTGGCCCGGTGTGAGTGGGGTTCTGCTGGCCTTTCTGCAGGAGTTGCCAGGCTGCCGCCTGTAAAGAAGAGGATGTGTCACCCATACCTTCCGCTGGAATTTCTCTCCGGACAGAGGTGAGGAAGGAAAAAAGCAGTGGGGGCCGGGACAGGAGGGGTATCTCAGGCAGGGCAATGGAAAGCTTCTGGAAGAGCGCCAGGGTCCAGGACCACGCTGGCTGGCCTGCAGGCACCAAGTTGGCCTGCGTGCTGTCGCTGGTGTGGCTCCACGGTCCTTCCTCTAGGCTTTCAAGCCCTTGTACATATTCAGGTGTTTTACCTGGAAAGGGTGGGAACAGTTCAGCAGCAGCTGGCCTGGGGCTCAGCTCACGTTTACTCACAGATGCCTCGGCACGGTCCCCCAGCTTTGCAATGAGGACGCTCCTTGCGTGGGGGTTGGGTTGCTGGCTGTATGGGAGATGGTTCCCCACCTCTGACCAATTTCAGAATTGTTTACCACTGGAGCAAGTGCCGTGATAGGGTTTTCCTCTGTATAACTCGTGGGTTCACTTTTTTTTTCTTTTATGTTTCAAGTTAGATGTTATTCCTCTTTTATGTATTTATAGATATAAGCATGGAAATAATTCATTCCTATAAATACATCTGTGTGACGGGAAGAACTTTTTTCTGTTTTATTTTTAAATTTTATTTTTTAAAATTTCGAAATTTTATTTATTTTTTTATACAGCACGTTATTATTAGTTATGTATTTTATGCATATACATGTATACAGGTCAATCCCAAACTCCCAACTCATCCCACCACCACCACCCCATGGCTTCCCACACTTGGTGTCCATACGTTTGTTCTCTACCTCTGTGTCTCTATTTCTTCCCTGCAAACCAGTTCATCTGTACCATTTTTAGGCTCCACATATATGCATTAATATACAATATTTGTTTTCCTCTTTCTGACTTACTTCATTCTGTATGACAGTCTCTCGATCCATCGATGTCTCTACAAATGACCCAGTTTCATTCCTTTTTATGGCCGAGTCATATTCCATTTTATATATGTACCACATCTTTATCCATTCATCTGTCTGTGGGCATTTAGGTTGCTTCCATTACCTGGCTATTGTAAATAGTGCTGCAACGAACATTGTGGTGAATGTGCCTTTTTGAAATACGGTTTTCTCTGGGTATATGCCCAGAAGTGGGATTGCTGGATCAGATGGTAATTCTATTTCTAATTTTTTTAAGGAAACTCCATACTGTTCTCCATAGGGACTGTATCAATTTACATTCCCACCAATAGTGGAAGAGGGCTCCTTTTGTCCACACCCTCCCCAGAATTGGTTGTTTGTAGATTTTCTGATGATGCCGATTCTAACAGGTGTGAGGTGATACCTCATTGTAGTTTTGATTTGCATTTCTCTAATAATTAGTGCTGTTGAGCAGCTTTTCATGTGCGTCTTGGCCATCTCTGTGTCTCCTTTGAAGAAACGTCTCTTTAGATCTTCTGCCCATTTTTTTTGGGTTGTTTGTTTTCTTAATATTAAGCTGCATGAGCTGTTTATATATATTGGAGATTACACCTCTGTCCATTGATTCGTCTGCAACGATTTTCGCCCATTCTGAGGGATGCCTTTTTCCATTCCCGTGTTTTTTAACAAAAAAGGAAAGAAAGGAAAAGAAGCAGAACACGAATGTGCGTAAAATATGCCTTTTGAAACGGTCGTTTTGAAATATGGACGTCCTTTGAAATTTTTGGTCGATATGTGACCCCAGGATTTGTTTTCAGGGCAGGTGTCATTTACAGGCCTGCAATGATTTTGAATATCAACTGACCATTAGCGTTGGGATTAAAGCTGCTGTTGTGTGAAACGGCCACAAGGTGGCAGCAGTTCACCCTTACCAAATCTGGTTATTAGGGCAAGAGAGCCTCAGTGGAAGTGGTGTTCTAGATTGGAGTTTAGAATGGAATGTGCCAGGAGAAAGCCCCTCACGTTTGTCTCACTACTTCTTGTTCGTGTTTTTAATTTAAGTTTTTATTTTTTATTACAGCAAGTTTGATTACAATGTTTGGCTTGTTGTAGGTGTGGAAGATGTGGTTCTTTTACACATATACAGATGACTGTTCTTCTTGGGATCCTTTTCCCATGTACGTTATGACAGAATGTTGAGTAGTCCTCTCTTGGTATTCTGTAGGTCTTTGGTGATTATATATGTCACCTGTGTTTGTATATGTCTGTTAACCCCGATATCGTAATGAAACCAATCCTCACACCTTTCCATTGGTGAACCATAAGTTTGTTTAATGAATCTGTGATTGCCCTTCTCCGTGGAAATATCTGCCCTGGTATCCATTTTTAGGTAACACCTATAAGTGATATGATATGATATGTGTCTTTCACTTTCTGACTTACTACAAGTCACGTGATTACTTCTAGACTCATCTACGGTGCTGCAAATGGCATTGTGTCCTTTTTTCCCTTGGCTTCTCTTCTGCCTTAGCGGGGTCCATTTTCAACAATGTGATTCCCTGAGGGTTGTGGATTAGCTGACCTGGGCAGCCTTACCCTGCCGGCCCGCCCTCCCCAGGTGTGCCTCGTTGAGGTCAATATAAACAGAGCTCCAGGCAGCAATAGCCCCTGAAGCTGTGCCTGACTCCATATTCTCTGCCCCGTCAGCAGTCTCGGGGCTGTGCTGGTGGGAGGGAGTGAGGGGCCACAGCTTTGTGGGTGGCCCGGTGTGAGTGGGGTTCTGCTGGCCTTTCTGCAGGAGTTGCCAGGCTGCCGCCTGTAAAGAAGAGGATGTGTCACCCATACCTTCCGCTGGAATTTCTCTCCGGACAGAGGTGAGGAAGGAAAAAAGCAGTGGGGGCCGGGACAGGAGGGGTATCTCAGGCAGGGCAATGGAAAGCTTCTGGAAGAGCGCCAGGGTCCAGGACCACGCTGGCTGGCCTGCAGGCACCAAGTTGGCCTGCGTGCTGTCGCTGGTGTGGCTCCACGGTCCTTCCTCTAGGCTTTCAAGCCCTTGTACATATTCAGGTGTTTTACCTGGAAAGGGTGGGAACAGTTCAGCAGCAGCTGGCCTGGGGCTCAGCTCACGTTTACTCACAGATGCCTCGGCACGGTCCCCCAGCTTTGCAATGAGGACGCTCCTTGCGTGGGGGTTGGGTTGCTGGCTGTATGGGAGATGGTTCCCCACCTCTGACCAATTTCAGAATTGTTTACCACTGGAGCAAGTGCCGTGATAGGGTTTTCCTCTGTATAACTCGTGGGTTCACTTTTTTTTTCTTTTATGTTTCAAGTTAGATGTTATTCCTCTTTTATGTATTTATAGATATAAGCATGGAAATAATTCATTCCTATAAATACATCTGTGTGACGGGAAGAACTTTTTTCTGTTTTATTTTTAAATTTTATTTTTTAAAATTTCGAAATTTTATTTATTTTTTTATACAGCACGTTATTATTAGTTATGTATTTTATGCATATACATGTATACAGGTCAATCCCAAACTCCCAACTCATCCCACCACCACCACCCCATGGCTTCCCACACTTGGTGTCCATACGTTTGTTCTCTACCTCTGTGTCTCTATTTCTTCCCTGCAAACCAGTTCATCTGTACCATTTTTAGGCTCCACATATATGCATTAATATACAATATTTGTTTTCCTCTTTCTGACTTACTTCATTCTGTATGACAGTCTCTCGATCCATCGATGTCTCTACAAATGACCCAGTTTCATTCCTTTTTATGGCCGAGTCATATTCCATTTTATATATGTACCACATCTTTATCCATTCATCTGTCTGTGGGCATTTAGGTTGCTTCCATTACCTGGCTATTGTAAATAGTGCTGCAACGAACATTGTGGTGAATGTGCCTTTTTGAAATACGGTTTTCTCTGGGTATATGCCCAGAAGTGGGATTGCTGGATCAGATGGTAATTCTATTTCTAATTTTTTTAAGGAAACTCCATACTGTTCTCCATAGGGACTGTATCAATTTACATTCCCACCAATAGTGGAAGAGGGCTCCTTTTGTCCACACCCTCCCCAGAATTGGTTGTTTGTAGATTTTCTGATGATGCCGATTCTAACAGGTGTGAGGTGATACCTCATTGTAGTTTTGATTTGCATTTCTCTAATAATTAGTGCTGTTGAGCAGCTTTTCATGTGCGTCTTGGCCATCTCTGTGTCTCCTTTGAAGAAACGTCTCTTTAGATCTTCTGCCCATTTTTTTTGGGTTGTTTGTTTTCTTAATATTAAGCTGCATGAGCTGTTTATATATATTGGAGATTACACCTCTGTCCATTGATTCGTCTGCAACGATTTTCGCCCATTCTGAGGGATGCCTTTTTCCATTCCCGTGTTTTTTAACAAAAAAGGAAAGAAAGGAAAAGAAGCAGAACACGAATGTGCGTAAAATATGCCTTTTGAAACGGTCGTTTTGAAATATGGACGTCCTTTGAAATTTTTGGTCGATATGTGACCCCAGGATTTGTTTTCAGGGCAGGTGTCATTTACAGGCCTGCAATGATTTTGAATATCAACTGACCATTAGCGTTGGGATTAAAGCTGCTGTTGTGTGAAACGGCCACAAGGTGGCAGCAGTTCACCCTTACCAAATCTGGTTATTAGGGCAAGAGAGCCTCAGTGGAAGTGGTGTTCTAGATTGGAGTTTAGAATGGAATGTGCCAGGAGAAAGCCCCTCACGTTTGTCTCACTACTTCTTGTTCGTGTTTTTAATTTAAGTTTTTATTTTTTATTACAGCAAGTTTGATTACAATGTTTGGCTTGTTGTAGGTGTGGAAGATGTGGTTCTTTTACACATATACAGATGACTGTTCTTCTTGGGATCCTTTTCCCATGTACGTTATGACAGAATGTTGAGTAGTCCTCTCTTGGTATTCTGTAGGTCTTTGGTGATTATATATGTCACCTGTGTTTGTATATGTCTGTTAACCCCGATATCGTAATGAAACCAATCCTCACACCTTTCCATTGGTGAACCATAAGTTTGTTTAATGAATCTGTGATTGCCCTTCTCCGTGGAAATATCTGCCCTGGTATCCATTTTTAGGTAACACCTATAAGTGATATGATATGATATGTGTCTTTCACTTTCTGACTTACTACAAGTCACGTGATTACTTCTAGACTCATCTACGGTGCTGCAAATGGCATTGTGTCCTTTTTTCCCTTGGCTTCTCTTCTGCCTTAGCGGGGTCCATTTTCAACAATGTGATTCCCTGAGGGTTGTGGATTAGCTGACCTGGGCAGCCTTACCCTGCCGGCCCGCCCTCCCCAGGTGTGCCTCGTTGAGGTCAATATAAACAGAGCTCCAGGCAGCAATAGCCCCTGAAGCTGTGCCTGACTCCATATTCTCTGCCCCGTCAGCAGTCTCGGGGCTGTGCTGGTGGGAGGGAGTGAGGGGCCACAGCTTTGTGGGTGGCCCGGTGTGAGTGGGGTTCTGCTGGCCTTTCTGCAGGAGTTGCCAGGCTGCCGCCTGTAAAGAAGAGGATGTGTCACCCATACCTTCCGCTGGAATTTCTCTCCGGACAGAGGTGAGGAAGGAAAAAAGCAGTGGGGGCCGGGACAGGAGGGGTATCTCAGGCAGGGCAATGGAAAGCTTCTGGAAGAGCGCCAGGGTCCAGGACCACGCTGGCTGGCCTGCAGGCACCAAGTTGGCCTGCGTGCTGTCGCTGGTGTGGCTCCACGGTCCTTCCTCTAGGCTTTCAAGCCCTTGTACATATTCAGGTGTTTTACCTGGAAAGGGTGGGAACAGTTCAGCAGCAGCTGGCCTGGGGCTCAGCTCACGTTTACTCACAGATGCCTCGGCACGGTC
The DNA here is from genome assembly GCF_964341445.2 of Mesoplodon mirus. Classification (NCBI taxonomy): domain Eukaryota; kingdom Metazoa; phylum Chordata; class Mammalia; order Artiodactyla; family Ziphiidae; genus Mesoplodon; species Mesoplodon mirus. Next base: position 905,358 of record NW_028295743.1, on the reverse strand, counting down.
CCCCAGCTTTGCAATGAGGACGCTCCTTGCGTGGGGGTTGGGTTGCTGGCTGTATGGGAGATGGTTCCCCACCTCTGACCAATTTCAGAATTGTTTACCACTGGAGCAAGTGCCGTGATAGGGTTTTCCTCTGTATAACTCGTGGGTTCACTTTTTTTTTCTTTTATGTTTCAAGTTAGATGTTATTCCTCTTTTATGTATTTATAGATATAAGCATGGAAATAATTCATTCCTATAAATACATCTGTGTGACGGGAATAACTTTTTCTGTTTTATTTTTAAATTTTATTCTTTAAAATTTCGAAATTTTATTTATTTTTTTATACAGCACGTTATTATTAGTTATGTATTTTATGCATATACATGTATACAGGTCAATCCCAAACTCCCAACTCATCCCACCACCACCACCCCATGGCTTCCCACACTTGGTGTCCATACGTTTGTTCTCTACCTCTGTCTCTCTATTTCTTCCCTGCAAACCAGTTCATCTGTACCATTTTTAGGCTCCACATATATGCATTAATATACAATATTTGTTTTCCTATTTCTGACTTAATTCATTCTGTATGACAGTCTCTCGATCCATCGATGTCTACAAATGACCCAGTTTCATTCCTTTTTATGGCCGAGTAATATTTCATTTTATATATGTACCACATCTTTATCCATTTATCTGTCTGTGGGCATTTAGGTGGCTTCTATTACCTGGCTATTGTAAATTGTGCTGCAACGAAGTTTGTGGTGAATGTGCCTTTTTGATTTACGGTTTTCTCTGGGTATATGCCCAGAAGGGGATTGCTGGATCAGATGGTAATTCTATTTCTAGTTTTTTTAAGGAAACTCCATACTGTTCTCCATAGTGACTGTATCAATTTACATTCCCACCAATAGTGGAAGAGGGCTCCTTTTGTCCACACCCTCCCCAGAATTGGTTGTTTGTAGATTTTCTGATGATGCCGATTCTAACAGGTGTGAGGTGATACCTCATTGTAGTTTTGATTTGCATTTCTCTAATAATTAGTGCTGTTGAGCAGCTTTTCATGGGCGTCTTGGCCATCTCTGTGTCTTCTTTGAAGAAACGCCTCTTTAGATCTTCTGCCCATTTTTGTATTGGGTTGTTTGTTTTTTTAATATTAAGCTGCATGAGCTGTTTATATATATTGGAGATTAAACCTCTGTCCATTGATTCGTTTGCAACGATTTTTGCCCATTCTGAGGGATGCCTTTTTCCTTTCCCGTTTTTTTTTTAACAAAAAGGGAAAGAAAGGAAAAGAAGCAGAACACTAATGTGCGTAAAATATGCCTTTTGAAACGGTCGTTTTGAAATATGGACGTCCTTTGAATTTTTTGGTCGATATGTGACCCCAGGAATTGTGTTCAGGGCAGGTGTCATTTACAGGCCTGCAATGATTTTGAATATCAACTGACCATTAGCGCTGGGATTAAAGCTGCTGTTGTGTGAAACGGCCACAAGGTGGCAGCAGTTCACCCTTACCAAATCTGGTTACTAGGGCAAGAGAGCCTCAGTGGAAGTGGTGTTCTAGATTGGAATTTAGAATGGAATGTGCCAGGAGAAAGCCCCTGAATTTTGTCTCACTACTTCTTGTTCGTGTTTTTAATTTAATTTTTTTATTTTTTATTACAGCAAGTTTAATTACAATGTTTGGCTTCTTGTAGGTGTGGAAGATGTGGTTCTTTTACACATATACAGATGTCTGTTCTTCCTGGGATCCTTTTCCCATGTACGTTATGACAGAATGTTGAGTAGTCCTCTCTTGGTATTCTGTAGGTCTTTGGTGATTATATATGTCATCTGTGTTTGTATATGATTGTTAACCCCGATATCGTAATGAAACCAAACCTCACACCTTTCCTTTCGTGAACCATAAGTTTGTTTAATGAATCTGTGATTGCCCTTCTCCGTGGAAATATCTGCCCTGGTATCCATTTTTAGGTAACACCTATAAGTGATATGATATGGTATGTGTCTTTCACTTTCTGACTTACTACAAGTCACGTGATTACTTCTAGACTCATTTACGGTGCTGCAAATGGCATTGTGTCCTTTTTTTCCTTGGCTTCTCTTCTGCCTTAGCGAGGTCCATTTTCAACAATGTGATTCCCTGAGGGTTGTGGATTAGCTGACCTGGGCAGCCTTACCCTGCCGGCCCGCCCTCCCCAGGTGTGCCTCGTTGAGATCAATATAAACAGAGCTCCAGGCAGCAATAGCCCCTGAAGCTGTGCCTGACTCCATATTCTCTGCCCCGTCAGCAGTCTCGGGGCTGTGCTGGTGGGAGGGAGTGAGGGGCCACAGCTTTGTGGGTGGCCCGGTGTGAGTGGGGTTCTGCTGGCCTTTCTGCAGGAGTTGCCAGGCTGCCGCCTGTAAAGAAGAGGATGTGTCACCCATACCTTCCGCTGGAATTTCTCTCCGGACAGAGGTGAGGAAGGAAAAAAGCAGTGGGGGCCGGGACAGGAGGGGTATCTCAGGCAGGGCAATGGAAAGCTTCTGGAAGAGCGCCAGGGTCCAGGACCACGCTGGCTGGCCTGCAGGCACCAAGTTGGCCTGCGTGCTGTCGCTGGTGTGGCTCCACGGTCCTTCCTCTAGGCTTTCAAGCCCTTGTACATATTCAGGTGTTTTACCTGGAAAGGGTGGGAACAGTTCAGCAGCAGCTGGCCTGGGGCTCAGCTCACGTTTACTCACAGATGCCTCGGCACGGTCCCCCAGCTTTGCAATGAGGACGCTCCTTGCGTGGGGGTTGGGTTGCTGGCTGTATGGGAGATGGTTCCCCACCTCTGACCAATTTCAGAATTGTTTACCACTGGAGCAAGTGCCGTGATAGGGTTTTCCTCTGTATAACTCGTGGGTTCACTTTTTTTTTCTTTTATGTTTCAAGTTAGATGTTATTCCTCTTTTATGTATTTATAGATATAAGCATGGAAATAATTCATTCCTATAAATACATCTGTGTGACGGGAAGAACTTTTTTCTGTTTTATTTTTAAATTTTATTTTTTAAAATTTCGAAATTTTATTTATTTTTTTATACAGCACGTTATTATTAGTTATGTATTTTATGCATATACATGTATACAGGTCAATCCCAAAATCCCAACTCATCCCACCACCACCACCCCATGGCTTCCCACACTTGGTGTCCATACGTTTGTTCTCTACCTCTGTGTCTCTATTTCTTCCCTGCAAACCAGTTCATCTGTACCATTTTTAGGCTCCACATATATGCATTAATATACAATATGTGTTTTCCTCTTTCTGACTTACTTCATTCTGTATGACAGTCTCTCGATCCATCGATGTCTCTACAAATGACCCAGTTTCATTCCTTTTTATGGCCGAGTCATATTCCATTTTATATATGTACCACATCTTTATCCATTCATCTGTCTGTGGGCATTTAGGTTGCTTCCATTACCTGGCTATTGTAAATAGTGCTGCAACGAACATTGTGGTGAATGTGCCTTTTTGAAATACGGTTTTCTCTGGGTATATGCCCAGAAGTGGGATTGCTGGATCAGATGGTAATTCTATTTCTAGTTTTTTTAAGGAAACTCCATACTGTTCTCCATAGTGACTGTATCAATTTACATTCCCACCAATAGTGGAAGAGGGCTCCTTTTGTCCACACCCTCCCCAGAATTGGTTGTTTGTAGATTTTCTGATGATGCCGATTCTAACAGGTGTGAGGTGATACCTCATTGTAGTTTTGATTTGCATTTCTCTAATAATTAGTGCTGTTGAGCAGCTTTTCATGTGCGTCTTGGCCATCTCTGTGTCTCCTTTGAAGAAACGTCTCTTTAGATCTTCTGCCCATTTTTTTGGGGTTGTTTGTTTTCTTAATATTAAGCTGCATGAGCTGTTTATATATATTGGAGATTAAACCTCTGTCCATTGATTCGTCTGCAACGATTTTCGCCCATTCTGAGGGATGCCTTTTTCCATTCCCGTGTTTTTTAACAAAAAAGGAAAGAAAGGAAAAGAAGCAGAACACGAATGTGCGTAAAATATGCCTTTTGAAACGGTCGTTTTGAAATATGGACGTCCTTTGAAATTTTTGGTCGATATGTGACCCCAGGATTTGTTTTCAGGGCAGGTGACATTTACAGGCCTGCAATGATTTTGAATATCAACTGACCATTAGCGTTGGGATTAAAGCTGCTGTTGTGTGAAACGGCCACAAGGTGGCAGCAGTTCACCCTTACCAAATCTGGTTACTAGGGCAAGAGAGCCTCAGTGGAAGTGGTGTTCTAGATTGGAGTTTAGAATGGAATGTGCCAGGAGAAAGCCCCTCACGTTTGTCTCACTACTTCTTGTTCGTGTTTTTAATTTAATTTTTTTATTTTTTATTACAGCAAGTTTGATTACAATGTTTGGCTTGTTGTAGGTGTGGAAGATGTGGTTCTTTTACACATATACAGATGACTGTTCTTCTTGGGATCCTTTTCCCATGTACGTTATGACAGAATGTTGAGTAGTCCTCTCTTGGTATTCTGTAGGTCTTTGGTGATTATATATGTCACCTGTGTTTGTATATGTCTGTTAACCCCGATATCGTAATGAAACCAATCCTCACACCTTTCCATTGGTGAACCATAAGTTGTTTAATGAATCTGTGATTGCCCTTCTCCGTGGAAATATCTGCCCTGGTATCCATTTTTAGGTAACACCTATAAGTGATATGATATGATATGTGTCTTTCACTTTCTGACTTACTACAAGTCACGTGATTACTTCTAGACTCATCTACGGTGCTGCAAATGGCATTGTGTCCTTTTTTCCCTTGGCTTCTCTTCTGCCTTAGCGGGGTCCATTTTCAACAATGTGATTCCCTGAGGGTTGTGGATTAGCTGACCTGGGCAGCCTTACCCTGCCGGCCCGCCCTCCCCAGGTGTGCCTCGTTGAGGTCAATATAAACAGAGCTCCAGGCAGCAATAGCCCCTGAAGCTGTGCCTGACTCCATATTCTCTGCCCCGTCAGCAGTCTCGGGGCTATGCTGGTGGGAGGGAGTGAGGGGCCACAGCATTGTGGGTGGCCCGGTGTGAGTGGGGTTCTGCTGGCCTTTCTGCAGGAGTTGCCAGGCTGCCGCCTGTAAAGAAGAGGATGTGTCACCCATACCTTCCGCTGGAATTTCTCTCCGGACAGAGTTGAGGAAGGAAAAAAGCAGTGGGGGCCGGGACAGGAGGGGTATCTCAGGCAGGGCAATGGAAAGCTTCTGGAAGAGCGCCAGGGTCCAGGACCACGCTGGCTGGCCTGCAGGCACCAAGTTGGCCTGCGTGCTGTCGCTGGTGTGGCTCCACGGTCCTTCCTCTAGGCTTTCAAGCCCTTGTACATATTCAGGTGTTTTACCTGGAAAGGGTGGGAACAGTTCAGCAGCAGCTGGCCTGGGGCTCAGCTCACGTTTACTCACAGATGCCTCGGCACGGTCCCCCAGCTTTGCAATGAGGACGCTCCTTGCGTGGGGGTTGGGTTGCTGGCTGTATGGGAGATGGTTCCCCACCTCTGACCAATTTCAGAATTGTTTACCACTGGAGCAAGTGCCGTGATAGGGTTTTCCTCTGTATAACTCGTGGGTTCACTTTTTTTTTCTTTTATGTTTCAAGTTAGATGTTATTCCTCTTTTATGTATTTATAGATATAAGCATGGAAATAATTCATTCCTATAAATACATCTGTGTGACGGGAAGAACTTTTTTCTGTTTTATTTTTAAATTTTATTTTTTAAAATTTCGAAATTTTATTTATTTTTTTATACAGCACGTTATTATTAGTTATGTATTTTATGCATATACATGTATACAGGTCAATCCCAAACTCCCAACTCATCCCACCACCACCACCCCATGGCTTCCCACACTTGGTGTCCATACGTTTGTTCTCTACCTCTGTGTCTCTATTTCTTCCCTGCAAACCAGTTCATCTGTACCATTTTTAGGCTCCACATATATGCATTAATATACAATATTTGTTTTCCTCTTTCTGACTTACTTCATTCTGTATGACAGTCTCTCGATCCATCGATGTCTCTACAAATGACCCAGTTTCATTCCTTTTTATGGCCGAGTCATATTCCATTTTATATATGTACCACATCTTTATCCATTCATCTGTCTGTGGGCATTTAGGTTGCTTCCATTACCTGGCTATTGTAAATAGTGCTGCAACGAACATTGTGGTGAATGTGCCTTTTTGAAATACGGTTTTCTCTGGGTATATGCCCAGAAGTGGGATTGCTGGATCAGATGGTAATTCTATTTCTAGTTTTTTTAAGGAAACTCCATACTGTTCTCCATAGTGACTGTATCAATTTACATTCCCACCAATAGTGGAAGAGGGCTCCTTTTGTCCACACCCTCCCCAGAATTGGTTGTTTGTAGATTTTCTGATGATGCCGATTCTAACAGGTGTGAGGTGATACCTCATTGTAGTTTTGATTTGCATTTCTCTAATAATTAGTGCTGTTGAGCAGCTTTTCATGTGCGTCTTGGCCATCTCTGTGTCTCCTTTGAAGAAACGTCTCTTTAGATCTTCTGCCCATTTTTTTGGGGTTGTTTGTTTTCTTAATATTAAGCTGCATGAGCTGTTTATATATATTGGAGATTAAACCTCTGTCCATTGATTCGTCTGCAACGATTTTCGCCCATTCTGAGGGATGCCTTTTTCCATTCCCGTGTTTTTTAACAAAAAAGGAAAGAAAGGAAAAGAAGCAGAACACGAATGTGCGTAAAATATGCCTTTTGAAACGGTCGTTTTGAAATATGGACGTCCTTTGAAATTTTTGGTCGATATGTGACCCCAGGATTTGTTTTCAGGGCAGGTGTCATTTACAGGCCTGCAATGATTTTGAATATCAACTGACCATTAGCGTTGGGATTAAAGCTGCTGTTGTGTGAAACGGCCACAAGGTGGCAGCAGTTCACCCTTACCAAATCTGGTTACTAGGGCAAGAGAGCCTCAGTGGAAGTGGTGTTCTAGATTGGAGTTTAGAATGGAATGTGCCAGGAGAAAGCCCCTCACGTTTGTCTCACTACTTCTTGTTCGTGTTTTTAATTTAATTTTTTTATTTTTTATTACAGCAAGTTTGATTACAATGTTTGGCTTGTTGTAGGTGTGGAAGATGTGGTTCTTTTACACATATACAGATGACTGTTCTTCTTGGGATCCTTTTCCCATGTACGTTATGACAGAATGTTGAGTAGTCCTCTCTTGGTATTCTGTAGGTCTTTGGTGATTATATATGTCACCTGTGTTTGTATATGTCTGTTAACCCCGATATCGTAATGAAACCAATCCTCACACCTTTCCATTGGTGAACCATAAGTTGTTTAATGAATCTGTGATTGCCCTTCTCCGTGGAAATATCTGCCCTTGTATCCATTTTTAGGTAACACCTATAAGTGATATGATATGATATGTGTCTTTCACTTTCTGACTTACTACAAGTCACGTGATTACTTCTAGACTCATCTACGGTGCTGCAAATGGCATTGTGTCCTTTTTTCCCTTGGCTTCTCTTCTGCCTTAGCGGGGTCCATTTTCAACAATGTGATTCCCTGAGGGTTGTGGATTAGCTGACCTGGGCAGCCTTACCCTGCCGGCCCGCCCTCCCCAGGTGTGCCTCGTTGAGGTCAATATAAACAGAGCTCCAGGCAGCAATAGCCCCTGAAGCTGTGCCTGACTCCATATTCTCTGCCCCGTCAGCAGTCTCGGGGCTATGCTGGTGGGAGGGAGTGAGGGGCCACAGCATTGTGGGTGGCCCGGTGTGAGTGGGGTTCTGCTGGCCTTTCTGCAGGAGTTGCCAGGCTGCCGCCTGTAAAGAAGAGGATGTGTCACCCATACCTTCCGCTGGAATTTCTCTCCGGACAGAGTTGAGGAAGGAAAAAAGCAGTGGGGGCCGGGACAGGAGGGGTATCTCAGGCAGGGCAATGGAAAGCTTCTGGAAGAGCGCCAGGGTCCAGGACCACGCTGGCTGGCCTGCAGGCACCAAGTTGGCCTGCGTGCTGTCGCTGGTGTGGCTCCACGGTCCTTCCTCTAGGCTTTCAAGCCCTTGTACATATTCAGGTGTTTTACCTGGAAAGGGTGGGAACAGTTCAGCAGCAGCTGGCCTGGGGCTCAGCTCACGTTTACTCACAGATGCCTCGGCACGGTCCCCCAGCTTTGCAATGAGGACGCTCCTTGCGTGGGGGTTGGGTTGCTGGCTGTATGGGAGATGGTTCCCCACCTCTGACCAATTTCAGAATTGTTTACCACTGGAGCAAGTGCCGTGATAGGGTTTTCCTCTGTATAACTCGTGGGTTCACTTTTTTTTTCTTTTATGTTTCAAGTTAGATGTTATTCCTCTTTTATGTATTTATAGATATAAGCATGGAAATAATTCATTCCTATAAATACATCTGTGTGACGGGAAGAACTTTTTTCTGTTTTATTTTTAAATTTTATTTTTTAAAATTTCGAAATTTTATTTATTTTTTTATACAGCACGTTATTATTAGTTATGTATTTTATGCATATACATGTATACAGGTCAATCCCAAACTCCCAACTCATCCCACCACCACCACCCCATGGCTTCCCACACTTGGTGTCCATACGTTTGTTCTCTACCTCTGTGTCTCTATTTCTTCCCTGCAAACCAGTTCATCTGTACCATTTTTAGGCTCCACATATATGCATTAATATACAATATTTGTTTTCCTCTTTCTGACTTACTTCATTCTGTATGACAGTCTCTCGATCCATCGATGTCTCTACAAATGACCCAGTTTCATTCCTTTTTATGGCCGAGTCATATTCCATTTTATATATGTACCACATCTTTATCCATTCATCTGTCTGTGGGCATTTAGGTTGCTTCCATTACCTGCCTATTGTAAATAGTGCTGCAACGAACATTGTGGTGAATGTGCCTTTTTGAAATACGGTTTTCTCTGGGTATATGCCCAGAAGTGGGATTGCTGGATCAGATGGTAATTCTATTTCTAGTTTTTTTAAGGAAACTCCATACTGTTCTCCATAGGGACTGTATCAATTTACATTCCCACCAATAGTGGAAGAGGGCTCCTTTTGTCCACACCCTCCCCAGAATTGGTTGTTTGTAGATTTTCTGATGATGCCGATTCTAACAGGTGTGAGGTGATACCTCATTGTAGTTTTGATTTGCATTTCTCTAATAATTAGTGCTGTTGAGCAGCTTTTCATGTGCGTCTTGGCCATCTCTGTGTCTCCTTTGAAGAAACGTCTCTTTAGATCTTCTGCCCATTTTTTTGGGTTGTTTGTTTTCTTAATATTAAGCTGCATGAGCTGTTTATATATATTGGAGATTACACCTCTGTCCATTGATTCGTCTGCAACGATTTTCGCCCATTCTGAGGGATGCCTTTTTCCATTCCCGTGTTTTTTAACAAAAAAGGAAAGAAAGGAAAAGAAGCAGAACACGAATGTGCGTAAAATATGCCTTTTGAAACGGTGGTTTTGAAATATGGACGTCCTTTGAAATTTTTGGTCGATATGTGACCCCAGGATTTGTTTTCAGGGCAGGTGTCATTTACAGGCCTGCAATGATTTTGAATATCAACTGACCATTAGCGTTGGGATTAAAGCTGCTGTTGTGTGAAACGGCCACAAGGTGGCAGCAGTTCACCCTTACCAAATCTGGTTACTAGGGCAAGAGAGCCTCAGTGGAAGTGGTGTTCTAGATAGGAGTTTAGAATGGAATGTGCCAGGAGAAAGCCCCTCACGTTTGTCTCACTACTTCTTGTTCGTGTTTTTAATTTAAGTTTTTATTTTTTATTACAGCAAGTTTGATTACAATGTTTGGCTTGTTGTAGGTGTGGAAGATGTGGTTCTTTTACACATATACAGATGACTGTTCTTCTTGGGATCCTTTTCCCATGTACGTTATGACAGAATGTTGAGTAGTCCTCTCTTCGTATTCTGTAGGTCTTTGGTGATTATATATGTCACCTGTGTTTGTATATGTCTGTTAACCCCGATATCGTAATGAAACCAATCCTCACACCTTTCCATTGGTGAACCATAAGTTTGTTTAATGAATCTGTGATTGCCCTTCTCCGTGGAAATATCTGCCCTGGTATCCATTTTTAGGTAACACCTATAAGTGATATGATATGATATGTGTCTTTCACTTTCTGACTTACTACAAGTCACGTGATTACTTCTAGACTCATCTACGGTGCTGCAAATGGCATTGTGTCCTTTTTTCCCTTGGCTTCTCTTCTGCCTTAGCGGGGTCCATTTTCAACAATGTGATTCCCTGAGGGTTGTGGATTAGCTGACCTGGGCAGCCTTACCCTGCCGGCCCGCCCTCCCCAGGTGTGCCTCGTTGAGGTCAATATAAACAGAGCTCCAGGCAGCAATAGCCCCTGAAGCTGTGCCTGACTCCATATTCTCTGCCCCGTCAGCAGTCTCGGGGCTGTGCTGGTGGGAGGGAGTGAGGGGCCACAGCTTTGTGGGTGGCCCGGTGTGAGTGGGGTTCTGCTGGCCTTTCTGCAGGAGTTGCCAGGCTGCCGCCTGTAAAGAAGAGGATGTGTCACCCATACCTTCCGCTGGAATTTCTCTCCGGACAGAGGTGAGGAAGGAAAAAAGCAGTGGGGGCCGGGACAGGAGGGGTATCTCAGGCAGGGCAATGGAAAGCTTCTGGAAGAGCGCCAGGGTCCAGGACCACGCTGGCTGGCCTGCAGGCACCAAGTTGGCCTGCGTGCTGTCGCTGGTGTGGCTCCACGGTCCTTCCTCTAGGCTTTCAAGCCCTTGTACATATTCAGGTGTTTTACCTGGAAAGGGTGGGAACAGTTCAGCAGCAGCTGGCCTGGGGCTCAGCTCACGTTTACTCACAGATGCCTCGGCACGGTCCCCCAGCTTTCAAATGAGGATGCTCCTTGCGTGGGGGTTGGGTTGCTGGCTGTATGGGAGATGGTTCCCCACCTCTGACCAATTTCAGAATTGTTTACCACTGGAGCAAGTGCCGTGATAGGGTTTTCCTCTGTATAACTCGTGGGTTCACTTTTTTTTTCTTTTATGTTTCAAGTTAGATGTTATTCCTCTTTTATGTATTTATAGATATAAGCATGGAAATAATTCATTCCTATAAATACATCTGTGTGACGGGAAGAACTTTTTTCTGTTTTATTTTTAAATTTTATTTTTTAAAATTTCGAAATTTTATTTATTTTTTTATACAGCACGTTATTATTAGTTATGTATTTTATGCATATACATGTATACAGGTCAATCCCAAACTCCCAACTCATCCCACCACCACCACCCCATGGCTTCCCACACTTGGTGTCCATACGTTTGTTCTCTACCTCTGTGTCTCTATTTCTTCCCTGCAAACCAGTTCATCTGTACCATTTTTAGGCTCCACATATATGCATTAATATACAATATTTGTTTTCCTCTTTCTGACTTACTTCATTCTGTATGACAGTCTCTCGATCCATCGATGTCTCTACAAATGACCCAGTTTCATTCCTTTTTATGGCCGAGTCATATTCCATTTTATATATGTACCACATCTTTATCCATTCATCTGTCTGTGGGCATTTAGGTTGCTTCCATTACCTGGCTATTGTAAATAGTGCTGCAACGAACATTGTGGTGAATGTGCCTTTTTGAAATACGGTTTTCTCTGGGTATATGCCCAGAAGTGGGATTGCTGGATCAGATGGTAATTCTATTTCTAATTTTTTTAAGGAAACTCCATACTGTTCTCCATAGGGACTGTATCAATTTACATTCCCACCAATAGTGGAAGAGGGCTCCTTTTGTCCACACCCTCCCCAGAATTGGTTGTTTGTAGATTTTCTGATGATGCCGATTCTAACAGGTGTGAGGTGATACCTCATTGTAGTTTTGATTTGCATTTCTCTAATAATTAGTGCTGTTGAGCAGCTTTTCATGTGCGTCTTGGCCATCTCTGTGTCTCCTTTGAAGAAACGTCTCTTTAGATCTTCTGCCCATTTTTTTGGGGTTGTTTGTTTTCTTAATATTAAGCTGCATGAGCTGTTTATATATATTGGAGATTAAACCTCTGTCCATTGATTCGTCTGCAACGATTTTCGCCCATTCTGAGGGATGCCTTTTTCCATTCCCGTGTTTTTTAACAAAAAAGGAAAGAAAGGAAAAGAAGCAGAACACGAATGTGCGTAAAATATGCCTTTTGAAATGGTGGTTTTGAAATATGGACGTCCTTTGAAATTTTTGGTCGATATGTGACCCCAGGATTTGTTTTCAGGGCAGGTGTCATTTACAGGCCTGCAATGATTTTGAATATCAACTGACCATTAGCGTTGGGATTAAAGCTGCTGTTGTGTGAAACGGCCACAAGGTGGCAGCAGTTCACCCTTACCAAATCTGGTTACTAGGGCAAGAGAGCCTCAGTGGAAGTGGTGTTCTAGATTGGAGTTTAGAATGGAATGTGCCAGGAGAAAGCCCCTCACGTTTGTCTCAATACTTCTTGTTCGTGTTTTTAATTTAATTTTTTTTATTTTTTATTACAGCAAGTTTGATTACAATGTTTGGCTTGTTGTAGGTGTGGAAGATGTGGTTCTTTTACACATATACAGATGACTGTTCTTCTTGGGATCCTTTTCCCATGTACGTTATGACAGAATGTTGAGTAGTCCTCTCTTGGTATTCTGTAGGTCTTTGGTGATTATATATGTCACCTGTGTTTGTATATGTCTGTTAACCCCGATATCGTAATGAAACCAATCCTCACACCTTTCCATTGGTGAACCATAAGTTTGTTTAATGAATCTGTGATTGCCCTTCTCCGTGGAAATATCTGCCCTGGTATCCATTTTTAGGTAACACCTATAAGTGATATGATATGATATGTGTCTTTCACTTTCTGACTTACTACAAGTCACGTGATTACTTCTAGACTCATCTACGGTGCTGCAAATGGCATTGTGTCCTTTTTTCCCTTGGCTTCTCTTCTGCCTTAGCGGGGTCCATTTTCAACAATGTGATTCCCTGAGGGTTGTGGATTAGCTGACCTGGGCAGCCTTACCCTGCCGGCCCGCCCTCCCCAGGTGTGCCTCGTTGAGGTCAATATAAACAGAGCTCCAGGCAGCAATAGCCCCTGAAGCTGTGCCTGACTCCATATTCTCTGCCCCGTCAGCAGTCTCGGGGCTGTGCTGGTGGGAGGGAGTGAGGGGCCACAGCTTTGTGGGTGGCCCGGTGTGAGTGGGGTTCTGCTGGCCTTTCTGCAGGAGTTGCCAGGCTGCCGCCTGTAAAGAAGAGGATGTGTCACCCATACCTTCCGCTGGAATTTCTCTCCGGACAGAGGTGAGGAAGGAAAAAAGCAGTGGGGGCCGGGACAGGAGGGGTATCTCAGGCAGGGCAATGGAAAGCTTCTGGAAGAGCGCCAGGGTCCAGGACCACGCTGGCTGGCCTGCAGGCACCAAGTTGGCCTGCGTGCTGTCGCTGGTGTGGCTCCACGGTCCTTCCTCTAGGCTTTCAAGCCCTTGTACATATTCAGGTGTTTTACCTGGAAAGGGTGGGAACAGTTCAGCAGCAGCTGGCCTGGGGCTCAGCTCACGTTTACTCACAGATGCCTCGGCACGGTCCCCCAGCTTTGCAATGAGGACGCTCCTTGCGTGGGGGTTGGGTTGCTGGCTGTATGGGAGATGGTTCCCCACCTCTGACCAATTTCAGAATTGTTTACCACTGGAGCAAGTGCCGTGATAGGGTTTTCCTCTGTATAACTCGTGGGTTCACTTTTTTTTTCTTTTATGTTTCAAGTTAGATGTTATTCCTCTTTTATGTATTTATAGATATAAGCATGGAAATAATTCATTCCTATAAATACATCTGTGTGATGGGAAGAACTTTTTTCTGTTTTATTTTTAAATTTTATTTTTTAAAATTTCGAAATTTTATTTATTTTTTTATACAGCACGTTATTATTAGTTATGTATTTTATGCATATACATGTATACAGGTCAATCCCAAACTCCCAACTCATCCCACCACCACCACCCCATGGCTTCCCACACTTGGTGTCCATACGTTTGTTCTCTACCTCTGTGTCTCTATTTCTTCCCTGCAAACCAGTTCATCTGTACCATTTTTAGGCTCCACATATATGCATTAATATACAATATTTGTTTTCCTCTTTCTGACTTACTTCATTCTGTATGACAGTCTCTCGATCCATCGATGTCTCTACAAATGACCCAGTTTCATTCCTTTTTATGGCCGAGTCATATTCCATTTTATATATGTACCACATCTTTATCCATTCATCTGTCTGTGGGCATTTAGGTTGCTTCCATTACCTGCCTATTGTAAATAGTGCTGCAACGAACATTGTGGTGAATGTGCCTTTTTGAAATACGGTTTTCTCTGGGTATATGCCCAGAAGTGGGATTGCTGGATCAGATGGTAATTCTATTTCTAGTTTTTTTAAGGAAACTCCATACTGTTCTCCATAGTGACTGTATCAATTTACATTCCCACCAATAGTGGAAGAGGGCTCCTTTTGTCCACACCCTCCCCAGAATCGGTTGTTTGTAGATTTTCTGATGATGCCGATTCTAACAGGTGTGAGGTGATACCTCATTGTAGTTTTGATTTGCATTTCTCTAATAATTAGTGCTGTTGAGCAGCTTTTCATGTGCGTCTTGGCCATCTCTGTGTCTCCTTTGAAGAAACGTCTCTTTAGATCTTCTGCCCATTTTTTTGGGTTGTTTGTTTTCTTAATATTAAGCTGCATGAGCTGTTTATATATATTGGAGATTAAACCTCTGTCCATTGATTCGTCTGCAACGATTTTCGCCCATTCTGAGGGATGCCTTTTTCCATTCCCGTGTTTTTTAACAAAAAAGGAAAGAAAGGAAAAGAAGCAGAACACGAATGTGCGTAAAATATGCCTTTTGAAACGGTCGTTTTGAAATATGGACGTCCTTTGAAATTTTTGGTCGATATGTGACCCCAGGATTTGTTTTCAGGGCAGGTGTCATTTACAGGCCTGCAATGATTTTGAATATCAACTGACCATTAGCGTTGGGATTAAAGCTGCAGTTGTGTGAAACGGCCACAAGGTGGCAGCAGTTCACCCTTACCTAATCTGGTTACTAGGGCAAGAGAGCCTCAGTGGAAGTGGTGTTCTAGATTGGAGTTTAGAATGGAATGTGCCAGGAGAAAGCCCCTCACGTTTGTCTCACTACTTCTTGTTCGTGTTTTTAATTTAAGTTTTTTTATTTTTTATTACAACAAGTTTGATTACAGTGTTTGGCTTGTTGTAGGTTTGGAAGATGTGGTTCTTTTACACATATACAGATGACTGTTCTTCTTGGGATCCTTTTCCCATGTACGTTATGACAGAATGTTGAGTAGTCCTCTCTTGGTATTCTGTAGGTCTTTGGTGATTATATATGTCACCTGTGTTTGTATATGTCTGTTAACCCCGATATCATAATGAAACCAATCCTCACACCTTTCCATTGGTGAACCATAAGTTTGTTTAATGAATCTGTGATTGCCCTTCTCCGTGGAAATATCTGCCCTGGTATCCATTTTTAGGTAACACCTATAAGTGATATGATATGATATGTGTCTTTCACTTTCTGACTTACTACAAGTCACGTGATTACTTCTAGACTCATCTACGGTGCTGCAAATGGCATTGTGTCCTTTTTTCCCTTGGCTTCTCTTCTGCCTTAGTGGGGTCCATTTTCAACAATGTGATTCCCTGAGGGTTGTGGATTAGCTGACCTGGGCAGCCTTACCCTGCCGGCCCGCCCTCCCCAGGTGTGCCTCGTTGAGGTCAATATAAACAGAGCTCCAGGCAGCAATAGCCCCTGAAGCTGTGCCTGACTCCATATTCTCTGCCCCGTCAGCAGTCTCGGGGCTGTGCTGGTGGGAGGGAGTGAGGGGCCACAGCTTTGTTGGTGGCCCGGTGTGAGTGGGGTTCTGCTGGCCTTTCTGCAGGAGTTGCCAGGCTGCCGCCTGTAAAGAAGAGGATGTGTCACCCATACCTTCCGCTGGAATTTCTCTCCGGACAGAGGTGAGGAAGGAAAAAAGCAGTGGGGGCCGGGACAGGAGGGGTATCTCAGGCAGGGCAATGGAAAGCTTCTGGAAGAGCGCCAGGGTCCAGGACCACGCTGGCTGGCCTGCAGGCACCAAGTTGGCCTGCGTGCTGTCGCTGGTGTGGCTCCACGGTCCTTCCTCTAGGCTTTCAAGCCCTTGTACATATTCAGGTGTTTTACCTGGAAAGGGTGGGAACAGTTCAGCAGCAGCTGGCCTGGGGCTCAGCTCACGTTTACTCACAGATGCCTCGGCACGGTCCCCCAGCTTTGCAATGAGGACGCTCCTTGCGTGGGGGTTGGGTTGCTGGCTGTATGGGAGATGGTTCCCCACCTCTGACCAATTTCAGAATTGTTTACCACTGGAGCAAGTGCCGTGATAGGGTTTTCCTCTGTATAACTCGTGGGTTCACTTTTTTTTTCTTTTATGTTTCAAGTTAGATGTTATTCCTCTTTTATGTATTTATAGATATAAGCATGGAAATAATTCATTCCTATAAATACATCTGTGTGACGGGAAGAACTTTTTTCTGTTTTATTTTTAAATTTTATTTTTTAAAATTTCGAAATTTTATTTATTTTTTTATACAGCACGTTATTATTAGTTATGTATTTTATGCATATACATGTATACAGGTCAATCCCAAACTCCCAACTCATCCCACCACCACCACCCCATGGCTTCCCACACTTGGTGTCCATACGTTTGTTCTCTACCTCTGTGTCTCTATTTCTTCCCTGCAAACCAGTTCATCTGTACCATTTTTAGGCTCCACATATATGCATTAATATACAATATTTGTTTTCCTCTTTCTGACTTACTTCATTCTGTATGACAGTCTCTCGATCCATCGATGTCTCTACAAATGACCCAGTTTCATTCCTTTTTATGGCCGAGTCATATTCCATTTTATATATGTACCACATCTTTATCCATTCATCTGTCTGTGGGCATTTAGGTTGCTTCCATTACCTGCCTATTGTAAATAGTGCTGCAACGAACATTGTGGTGAATGTGCCTTTTTGAAATACGGTTTTCTCTGGGTATATGCCCAGAAGTGGGATTGCTGGATCAGATGGTAATTCTATTTCTAATTTTTTTAAGGAAACTCCATACTGTTCTCCATAGGGACTGTATCAATTTACATTCCCACCAATAGTGGAAGAGGGCTCCTTTTGTCCACACCCTCCCCAGAATTGGTTGTTTGTAGATTTTCTGATGATGCCGATTCTAACAGGTGTGAGGTGATACCTCATTGTAGTTTTGATTTGCATTTCTCTAATAATTAGTGCTGTTGAGCAGCTTTTCATGTGCGTCTTGGCCATCTCTGTGTCTCCTTTGAAGAAACGTCTCTTTAGATCTTCTGCCCATTTTTTTGGGTTGTTTGTTTTCTTAATATTAAGCTGCATGAGCTGTTTATATATATTGGAGATTACACCTCTGTCCATTGATTCGTCTGCAACGATTTTCGCCCATTCTGAGGGATGCCTTTTTCCATTCCCGTGTTTTTTAACAAAAAAGGAAAGAAAGGAAAAGAAGCAGAACACGAATGTGCGTAAAATATGCCTTTTGAAACGGTCGTTTTGAAATATGGACGTCCTTTGAAATTTTTGGTCGATATGTGACCCCAGGATTTGTTTTCAGGGCAGGTGTCATTTACAGGCCTGCAATGATTTTGAATATCAACTGACCATTAGCGTTGGGATTAAAGCTGCTGTTGTGTGAAACGGCCACAAGGTGGCAGCAGTTCACCCTTACCAAATCTGGTTACTAGGGCAAGAGAGCCTCAGTGGAAGTGGTGTTCTAGATAGGAGTTTAGAATGGAATGTGCCAGGAGAAAGCCCCTCACGTTTGTCTCACTACTTCTTGTTCGTGTTTTTAATTTAAGTTTTTATTTTTTATTACAGCAAGTTTGATTACAATGTTTGGCTTGTTGTAGGTGTGGAAGATGTGGTTCTTTTACACATATACAGATGACTGTTCTTCTTGGGATCCTTTTCCCATGTACGTTATGACAGAATGTTGAGTAGTCCTCTCTTCGTATTCTGTAGGTCTTTGGTGATTATATATGTCACCTGTGTTTGTATATGTCTGTTAACCCCGATATCGTAATGAAACCAATCCTCACACCTTTCCATTGGTGAACCATAAGTTTGTTTAATGAATCTGTGATTGCCCTTCTCCGTGGAAATATCTGCCCTGGTATCCATTTTTAGGTAACACCTATAAGTGATATGATATGATATGTGTCTTTCACTTTCTGACTTACTACAAGTCACGTGATTACTTCTAGACTCATCTACGGTGCTGCAAATGGCATTGTGTCCTTTTTTCCCTTGGCTTCTCTTCTGCCTTAGCGGGGTCCATTTTCAACAATGTGATTCCCTGAGGGTTGTGGATTAGCTGACCTGGGCAGCCTTACCCTGCCGGCCCGCCCTCCCCAGGTGTGCCTCGTTGAGGTCAATATAAACAGAGCTCCAGGCAGCAATAGCCCCTGAAGCTGTGCCTGACTCCATATTCTCTGCCCCGTCAGCAGTCTCGGGGCTGTGCTGGTGGGAGGGAGTGAGGGGCCACAGCTTTGTGGGTGGCCCGGTGTGAGTGGGGTTCTGCTGGCCTTTCTGCAGGAGTTGCCAGGCTGCCGCCTGTAAAGAAGAGGATGTGTCACCCATACCTTCCACTGGAATTTCTCTCCGGACAGAGGTGAGGAAGGAAAAAAGCAGTGGGGGCCGGGACAGGAGGGGTATCTCAGGCAGGGCAATGGAAAGCTTCTGGAAGAGCGCCAGGGTCCAGGACCACGCTGGCTGGCCTGCAGGCACCAAGTTGGCCTGCGTGCTGTCGCTGGTGTGGCTCCACGGTCCTTCCTCTAGGCTTTCAAGCCCTTGTACATATTCAGGTGTTTTACCTGGAAAGGGTGGGAACAGTTCAGCAGCAGCTGGCCTGGGGCTCAGCTCACGTTTACTCACAGATGCCTCGGCACGGTCCCCCAGCTTTGCAATGAGGACGCTCCTTGCGTGGGGGTTGGGTTGCTGGCTGTATGGGAGATGGTTCCCCACCTCTGACCAATTTCAGAATTGTTTACCACTGGAGCAAGTGCCGTGATAGGGTTTTCCTCTGTATAACTCGTGGGTTCACTTTTTTTTCTTTTATGTTTCAAGTTAGATGTTATTCCTCTTTTATGTATTTATAGATATAAGCATGGAAATAATTCATTCCTATAAATACATCTGTGTGACGGGAAGAACTTTTTTCTGTTTTATTTTTAAATTTTATTTTTTAAAATTTCGAAATTTTATTTATTTTTTTATACAGCACGTTATTATTAGTTATGTATTTTATGCATATACATGTATACAGGTCAATCCCAAACTCCCAACTCATCCCACCACCACCACCCCATGGCTTCCCACACTTGGTGTCCATACGTTTGTTCTCTACCTCTGTGTCTCTATTTCTTCCCTGCAAACCAGTTCATCTGTACCATTTTTAGGCTCCACATATATGCATTAATATACAATATTTGTTTTCCTCTTTCTGACTTACTTCATTCTGTATGACAGTCTCTCGATCCATCGATGTCTCTACAAATGACCCAGTTTCATTCCTTTTTATGGCCGAGTCATATTCCATTTTATATATGTACCACATCTTTATCCATTCATCTGTCTGTGGGCATTTAGGTTGCTTCCATTACCTGGCTATTGTAAATAGTGCTGCAACGAACATTGTGGTGAATGTGCCTTTTTGAAATACGGTTTTCTCTGGGTATATGCCCAGAAGTGGGATTGCTGGATCAGATGGTAATTCTATTTCTAATTTTTTTAAGGAAACTCCATACTGTTCTCCATAGGGACTGTATCAATTTACATTCCCACCAATAGTGGAAGAGGGCTCCTTTTGTCCACACCCTCCCCAGAATTGGTTGTTTGTAGATTTTCTGATGATGCCGATTCTAACAGGTGTGAGGTGATACCTCATTGTAGTTTTGATTTGCATTTCTCTAATAATTAGTGCTGTTGAGCAGCTTTTCATGTGCGTCTTGGCCATCTCTGTGTCTCCTTTGAAGAAACGTCTCTTTAGATCTTCTGCCCATTTTTTTGGGGTTGTTTGTTTTCTTAATATTAAGCTGCATGAGCTGTTTATATATATTGGAGATTAAACCTCTGTCCATTGATTCGTCTGCAACGATTTTCGCCCATTCTGAGGGATGCCTTTTTCCATTCCCGTGTTTTTTAACAAAAAAGGAAAGAAAGGAAAAGAAGCAGAACACGAATGTGCGTAAAATATGCCTTTTGAAATGGTGGTTTTGAAATATGGAAGTCCTTTGAAATTTTTGGTCGATATGTGACCCCAGGATTTGTTTTCAGGGCAGGTGTCATTTACAGGCCTGCAATGATTTTGAATATCAACTGACCATTAGCGTTGGGATTAAAGCTGCTGTTGTGTGAAACGGCCACAAGGTGGCAGCAGTTCACCCTTACCAAATCTGGTTACTAGGGCAAGAGAGCCTCAGTGGAAGTGGTGTTCTAGATTGGAGTTTAGAATGGAATGTGCCAGGAGAAAGCCCCTCACGTTTGTCTCACTACTTCTTGTTCGTGTTTTTAATTTAATTTTTTTATTTTTTATTACAGCAAGTTTGATTACAATGTTTGGCTTGTTGTAGGTGTGGAAGATGTGGTTCTTTTACACATATACAGATGACTGTTCTTCTTGGGATCCTTTTCCCATGTACGTTATGACAGAATGTTGAGTAGTCCTCTCTTGGTATTCTGTAGGTCTTTGGTGATTATATATGTCACCTGTGTTTGTATATGTCTGTTAACCCCGATATCGTAATGAAACCAATCCTCACACCTTTCCATTGGTGAACCATAAGTTTGTTTAATGAATCTGTGATTGCCCTTCTCCGTGGAAATATCTGCCCTGGTATCCATTTTTAGGTAACACCTATAAGTGATATGATATGATATGTGTCTTTCACTTTCTGACTTACTACAAGTCACGTGATTACTTCTAGACTCATCTACGGTGCTGCAAATGGCATTGTGTCCTTTTTTCCCTTGGCTTCTCTTCTGCCTTAGCGGGGTCCATTTTCAACAATGTGATTCCCTGAGGGTTGTGGATTAGCTGACCTGGGCAGCCTTACCCTGCCGGCCCGCCCTCCCCAGGTGTGCCTCGTTGAGGTCAATATAAACAGAGCTCCAGGCAGCAATAGCCCCTGAAGCTGTGCCTGACTCCATATTCTCTGCCCCGTCAGTCTCGGGGCTGTGCTGGTGGGAGGGAGTGAGGGGCCACAGCTTTGTGGGTGGCCCGGTGTGAGTGGGGTTCTGCTGGCCTTTCTGCAGGAGTTGCCAGGCTGCCGCCTGTAAAGAAGAGGATGTGTCACCCATACCTTCCGCTGGAATTTCTCTCCGGACAGAGGTGAGGAAGGGAAAAAGCAGTGGGGGCCGGGACAGGAGGGGTATCTCAGGCAGGGCAATGGACAGCTTCTGGAAGAGCGCCAGGGTCCAGGACCACGCTGGCTGGCCTGCAGGCACCAAGTTGGCCTGCGTGCTGTCGCTGGTGTGGCTCCACGGTCCTTCCTCTAGGCTTTCAAGCCCTTGTACATATTCAGGTGTTTTACCTGGAAAGGGTGGGAACAGTTCAGCAGCAGCTGGCCTGGGGCTCAGCTCACGTTTACTCACAGATGCCTCGGCACGGTCCCCCAGCTTTGCAATGAGGACGCTCCTTGCGTGGGGGTTGGGTTGCTGGCTGTATGGGAGATGGTTCCCCACCTCTGACCAATTTCAGAATTGTTTACCACTGGAGCAAGTGCCGTGATAGGGTTTTCCTCTGTATAACTCGTGGGTTCACTTTTTTTTTCTTTTATGTTTCAAGTTAGATGTTATTCCTCTTTTATGTATTTATAGATATAAGCATGGAAATAATTCATTCCTATAAATACATCTGTGTGACGGGAAGAACTTTTTTCTGTTTTATTTTTAAATTTTATTTTTTAAAATTTCGAAATTTTATTTATTTTTTTATACAGCACGTTATTATTAGTTATGTATTTTATGCATATACATGTATACAGGTCAATCCCAAACTCCCAACTCATCCCACCACCACCACCCCATGGCTTCCCACACTTGGTGTCCATACGTTTGTTCTCTACCTCTGTGTCTCTATTTCTTCCCTGCAAACCAGTTCATCTGTACCATTTTTAGGCTCCACATATATGCATTAATATACAATATTTGTTTTCCTCTTTCTGACTTACTTCATTCTGTATGACAGTCTCTCGATCCATCGATGTCTCTACAAATGACCCAGTTTCATTCCTTTTTATGGCCGAGTCATATTCCATTTTATATATGTACCACATCTTTATCCATTCATCTGTCTGTGGGCATTTAGGTTGCTTCCATTACCTGGCTATTGTAAATAGTGCTGCAACGAACATTGTGGTGAATGTGCCTTTTTGAAATACGGTTTTCTCTGGGTATATGCCCAGAAGTGGGATTGCTGGATCAGATGGTAATTCTATTTCTAGTTTTTTTAAGGAAACTCCATACTGTTCTCCATAGTGACTGTATCAATTTACATTCCCACCAATAGTGGAAGAGGGCTCCTTTTGTCCACACCCTCCCCAGAATTGGTTGTTTGTAGATTTTCTGATGATGCCGATTCTAACAGGTGTGAGGTGATACCTCATTGTAGTTTTGATTTGCATTTCTCTAATAATTAGTGCTGTTGAGCAGCTTTTCATGTGCGTCTTGGCCATCTCTGTGTCTCCTTTGAAGAAACGTCTCTTTAGATCTTCTGCCCATTTTTTTGGGTTGTTTGTTTTCTTAATATTAAGCTGCATGAGCTGTTTATATATATTGGAGATTAAACCTCTGTCCATTGATTCGTCTGCAACGATTTTCGCCCATTCTGAGGGATGCCTTTTTCCATTCCCGTGTTTTTTAACAAAAAAGGAAAGAAAGGAAAAGAAGCAGAACACGAATGTGCGTAAAATATGCCTTTTGAAACGGTCGTTTTGAAATATGGACGTCCTTTGAAATTTTTGGTCGATATGTGACCCCAGGATTTGTTTTCAGGGCAGGTGTCATTTACAGGCCTGCAATGATTTTGAATATCAACTGACCATTAGCGTTGGGATTAAAGCTGCTGTTGTGTGAAACGGCCACAAGGTGGCAGCAGTTCACCCTTACCAAATCTGGTTACTAGGGCAAGAGAGCCTCAGTGGAAGTGGTGTTCTAGATTGGAGTTTAGAATGGAATGTGCCAGGAGAAAGCCCCTCACGTTTGTCTCACTACTTCTTGTTCGTGTTTTTAATTTAATTTTTTTATTTTTTATTACAGCAAGTTTGATTACAATGTTTGGCTTGTTGTAGGTGTGGAAGATGTGGTTCTTTTACACATATACAGATGACTGTTCTTCTTGGGATCCTTTTCCCATGTACGTTATGACAGAATGTTGAGTAGTCCTCCCTTGGTATTCTGTAGGTCTTTGGTGATTATATATGTCACCTGTGTTTGTATATGTCTGTTAACCCCGATATCGTAATGAAACCAATCCTCACACCTTTCCATTGGTGAACCATAAGTTTGTTTAATGAATCTGTGATTGCCCTTCTACGTGGAAATATCTGCCCTGGTATCCATTTTTAGGTAACACCTATAAGTGATATGATATGATATGTGTCTTTCACTTTCTGACTTACTACAAGTCACGTGATTACTTCTAGACTCATCTACGTTGCTGCAAATGGCATTGTGTCCTTTTTTCCCTTGGCTTCTCTTCTGCCTTAGCGGGGTCCATTTTCAACAATGTGATTCCCTGAGGGTTGTGGATTAGCTGACCTGGGCAGCCTTACCCTGCCGGCCCGCCCTCCCCAGGTGTGCCTCGTTGAGGTCAATATAAACAGAGCTCCAGGCAGCAATAGCCCCTGAAGCTGTGCCTGACTCCATATTCTCTGCCCCGTCAGCAGTCTCGGGGCTGTGCTGGTGGGAGGGAGTGAGGGGCCACAGCTTTGTGGGTGGCCCGGTGTGAGTGGGGTTCTGCTGGCCTATCTGCAGGAGTTGCCAGGCTGCCGCCTGTAAAGAAGAGGATGTGTCACCCATACCTTCCGCTGGAATTTCTCTCCGGACAGAGGTGAGGAAGGAAAAAAGCAGTGGGGGCCGGGACAGGAGGGGTATCTCAGGCAGGGCAATGGAAAGCTTCTGGAAGAGCGCCAGGGTCCAGGACCATGCTGGCTGGCCTGCAGGCACCAAGTTGGCCTGCGTGCTGTCGCTGGTGTGGCTCCACGGTCCTTCCTCTAGGCTTTCAAGCCCTTGTACATATTCAGGTGTTTTACCTGGAAAGGGTGGGAACAGTTCAGCAGCAGCTGGCCTGGGGCTCAGCTCACGTTTACTCACAGATGCCTCGGCACGGTCCCCCAGCTTTGCAATGAGGACGCTCCTTGCGTGGGGGTTGGGTTGCTGGCTGTATGGGAGATGGTTCCCCACCTCTGACCAATTTCAGAATTGTTTACCACTGGAGCAAGTGCCGTGATAGGGTTTTCCTCTGTATAACTCGTGGGTTCACTTTTTTTTTCTTTTATGTTTCAAGTTAGATGTTATTCCTCTTTTATGTATTTATAGATATAAGCATGGAAATAATTCATTCCTATAAATACATCTGTGTGACGGGAAGAACTTTTTTCTGTTTTATTTTTAAATTTTATTTTTTAAAATTTCGAAATTTTATTTATTTTTTTATACAGCACGTTATTATTAGTTATGTATTTTATGCATATACATGTATACAGGTCAATCCCAAACTCCCAACTCATCCCACCACCACCACCCCATGGCTCCCAACACTTGGTGTCCATACGTTTGTTCTCTACCTCTGTGTCTCTATTTCTTCCCTGCAAACCAGTTCATCTGTACCATTTTTAGGCTCCACATATATGCATTAATATACAATATTTGTTTTCCTCTTTCTGACTTACTTCATTCTGTATGACAGTCTCTCGATCCATCGATGTCTCTACAAATGACCCAGTTTCATTCCTTTTTATGGCCGAGTCATATTCCATTTTATATATGTACCACATCTTTATCCATTCATCTGTCTGTGGGCATTTAGGTTGCTTCCATTACCTGCCTATTGTAAATAGTGCTGCAACGAACATTGTGGTGAATGTGCCTTTTTGAAATACGGTTTTCTCTGGGTATATGCCCAGAAGTGGGATTGCTGGATCAGATGGTAATTCTATTTCTAATTTTTTTAAGGAAACTCCATACTGTTCTCCATAGGGACTGTATCAATTTACATTCCCACCAATAGTGGAAGAGGGCTCCTTTTGTCCACACCCTCCCCAGAATTGGTTGTTTGTAGATTTTCTGATGATGCCGATTCTAACAGGTGTGAGGTGATACCTCATTGTAGTTTTGATTTGCATTTCTCTAATAATTAGTGCTGTTGAGCAGCTTTTCATGTGCGTCTTGGCCATCTCTGTGTCTCCTTTGAAGAAACGTCTCTTTAGATCTTCTGCCCATTTTTTTTGGGTTGTTTGTTTTCTTAATATTAAGCTGCATGAGCTGTTTATATATATTGGAGATTAAACCTCTGTCCATTGATTCGTCTGCAACGATTTTCGCCCATTCTGAGGGATGCCTTTTTCCATTCCCGTGTTTTTTAACAAAAAAGGAAAGAAAGGAAAAGAGGCAGAACACTAATGTGCGTAAAATATGCCTTTTGAAACGGTCGTTTTGAAATATGGACGTCCTTTGAAATTTTTGGTCGATATGTGACCCCAGGATTTGTTTTCAGGGCAGGTGTCATTTACAGGCCTGCAATGATTTTGAATATCAACTGACCATTAGCGTTGGGATTAAAGCTGCTGTTGTGTGAAACGGCCACAAGGTGGCAGCAGTTCACCCTTACCAAATCTGGTTACTAGGGCAAGAGAGCCTCAGTGGAAGTGGTGTTCTAGATTGGAGTTTAGAATGGAATGTGCCAGGAGAAAGCCCCTCACGTTTGTCTCACTACTTCTTGTTCGTGTTTTTAATTTAATTTTTTTATTTTTTATTACAGCAAGTTTGATTACAATGTTTGGCTTGTTGTAGGTGTGGAAGATGTGGTTCTTTTACACATATACAGATGACTGTTCTTCTTGGGATCCTTTTCCCATGTACGTTATGACAGAATGTTGAGTAGTCCTCCCTTGGTATTCTGTAGGTCTTTGGTGATTATATATGTCACCTGTGTTTGTATATGTCTGTTAACCCCGATATCGTAATGAAACCAATCCTCACACCTTTCCATTGGTGAACCATAAGTTTGTTTAATGAATCTGTGATTGCCCTTCTACGTGGAAATATCTGCCCTGGTATCCATTTTTAGGTAACACCTATAAGTGATATGATATGATATGTGTCTTTCACTTTCTGACTTACTACAAGTCACGTGATTACTTCTAGACTCATCTACGTTGCTGCAAATGGCATTGTGTCCTTTTTTCCCTTGGCTTCTCTTCTGCCTTAGCGGGGTCCATTTTCAACAATGTGATTCCCTGAGGGTTGTGGATTAGCTGACCTGGGCAGCCTTACCCTGCCGGCCCGCCCTCCCCAGGTGTGCCTCGTTGAGGTCAATATAAACAGAGCTCCAGGCAGCAATAGCCCCTGAAGCTGTGCCTGACTCCATATTCTCTGCCCCGTCAGCAGTCTCGGGGCTGTGCTGGTGGGAGGGAGTGAGGGGCCACAGCTTTGTGGGTGGCCCGGTGTGAGTGGGGTTCTGCTGGCCTTTCTGCAGGAGTTGCCAGGCTGCCGCCTGTAAAGAAGAGGATGTGTCACCCATACCTTCCGCTGGAATTTCTCTCCGGACAGAGTTGAGGAAGGAAAAAAGCAGTGGGGGCCGGGACAGGAGGGGTATCTCAGGCAGGGCAATGGAAAGCTTCTGGAAGAGCGCCAGGGTCCAGGACCACGCTGGCTGGCCTGCAGGCACCAAGTTGGCCTGCGTGCTGTCGCTGGTGTGGCTCCACGGTCCTTCCTCTAGGCTTTCAAGCCCTTGTACATATTCAGGTGTTTTACCTGGAAAGGGTGGGAACAGTTCAGCAGCAGCTGGCCTGGGGCTCAGCTCACGTTTACTCACAGATGCCTCGGCACGGTCCCCCAGCTTTGCAATGAGGACGCTCCTTGCGTGGGGGTTGGGTTGCTGGCTGTATGGGAGATGGTTCCCCACCTCTGACCAATTTCAGAATTGTTTACCACTGGAGCAAGTGCCGTGATAGGGTTTTCCTCTGTATAACTCGTGGGTTCACTTTTTTTTTCTTTTATGTTTCAAGTTAGATGTTATTCCTCTTTTATGTATTTATAGATATAAGCATGGAAATAATTCATTCCTATAAATACATCTGTGTGACGGGAAGAACTTTTTTCTGTTTTATTTTTAAATTTTATTTTTTAAAATTTTGAAATTTTATTTATTTTTTTATACAGCACGTTATTATTAGTTATGTATTTTATGCATATACATGTATACAGGTCAATCCCAAACTCCCAACTCATCCCACCACCACCACCCCATGGCTTCCCACACTTGGTGTCCATACGTTTGTTCTCTACCTCTGTGTCTCTATTTCTTCCCTGCAAACCAGTTCATCTGTACCATTTTTAGGCTCCACATATATGCATTAATATACAATATTTGTTTTCCTCTTTCTGACTTACTTCATTCTGTATGACAGTCTCTCGATCCATCGATGTCTCTACAAATGACCCAGTTTCATTCCTTTTTATGGCCGAGTCATATTCCATTTTATATATGTACCACATCTTTATCCATTCATCTGTCTGTGGGCATTTAGGTTGCTTCCATTACCTGCCTATTGTAAATAGTGCTGCAACGAACATTGTGGTGAATGTGCCTTTTTGAAATACGGTTTTCTCTGGGTATATGCCCAGAAGTGGGATTGCTGGATCAGATGGTAATTCTATTTCTAATTTTTTTAAGGAAACTCCATACTGTTCTCCATAGGGACTGTATCAATTTACATTCCCACCAATAGTGGAAGAGGGCTCCTTTTGTCCACACCCTCCCCAGAATTGGTTGTTTGTAGATTTTCTGATGATGCCGATTCTAACAGGTGTGAGGTGATACCTCATTGTAGTTTTGATTTGCATTTCTCTAATAATTAGTGCTGTTGAGCAGCTTTTCATGTGCGTCTTGGCCATCTCTGTGTCTCCTTTGAAGAAACGTCTCTTTAGATCTTCTGCCCATTTTTTTGGGTTGTTTGTTTTCTTAATATTAAGCTGCATGAGCTGTTTATATATATTGGAGATTACACCTCTGTCCATTGATTCGTCTGCAACGATTTTCGCCCATTCTGAGGGATGCCTTTTTCCATTCCCGTGTTTTTTAACAAAAAAGGAAAGAAAGGAAAAGAAGCAGAACACGAATGTGCGTAAAATATGCCTTTTGAAACGGTCGTTTTGAAATATGGACGTCCTTTGAAATTTTTGGTCGATATGTGACCCCAGGATTTGTTTTCAGGGCAGGTGTCATTTACAGGCCTGCAATGATTTTGAATATCAACTGACCATTAGCGTTGGGATTAAAGCTGCTGTTGTGTGAAACGGCCACAAGGTGGCAGCAGTTCACCCTTACCAAATCTGGTTACTAGGGCAAGAGAGCCTCAGTGGAAGTGGTGTTCTAGATAGGAGTTTAGAATGGAATGTGCCAGGAGAAAGCCCCTCACGTTTGTCTCACTACTTCTTGTTCGTGTTTTTAATTTAAGTTTTTATTTTTTATTACAGCAAGTTTGATTACAATGTTTGGCTTGTTGTAGGTGTGGAAGATGTGGTTCTTTTACACATATACAGATGACTGTTCTTCTTGGGATCCTTTTCCCATGTACGTTATGACAGAATGTTGAGTAGTCCTCTCTTCGTATTCTGTAGGTCTTTGGTGATTATATATGTCACCTGTGTTTGTATATGTCTGTTAACCCCGATATCGTAATGAAACCAATCCTCACACCTTTCCATTGGTGAACCATAAGTTTGTTTAATGAATCTGTGATTGCCCTTCTCCGTGGAAATATCTGCCCTGGTATCCATTTTTAGGTAACACCTATAAGTGATATGATATGATATGTGTCTTTCACTTTCTGACTTACTACAAGTCACGTGATGACTTCTAGACTCATCTACGGTGCTGCAAATGGCATTGTGTCCTTTTTTCCCTTGGCTTCTCTTCTGCCTTAGCGGGGTCCATTTTCAACAATGTGATTCCCTGAGGGTTGTGGATTAGCTGACCTGGGCAGCCTTACCCTGCCGGCCCGCCCTCCCCAGGTGTGCCTCGTTGAGGTCAATATAAACAGAGCTCCAGGCAGCAATAGCCCCTGAAGCTGTGCCTGACTCCATATTCTCTGCCCCGTCAGCAGTCTCGGGGCTGTGCTGGTGGGAGGGAGTGAGGGGCCACAGCTTTGTGGGTGGCCCGGTGTGAGTGGGGTTCTGCTGGCCTTTCTGCAGGAGTTGCCAGGCTGCCGCCTGTAAAGAAGAGGATGTGTCACCCATACCTTCCGCTGGAATTTCTCTCCGGACAGAGGTGAGGAAGGAAAAAAGCAGTGGGGGCCGGGACAGGAGGGGTATCTCAGGCAGGGCAATGGAAAGCTTCTGGAAGAGCGCCAGGGTCCAGGACCACGCTGGCTGGCCTGCAGGCACCAAGTTGGCCTGCGTGCTGTCGCTGGTGTGGCTCCACGGTCCTTCCTCTAGGCTTTCAAGCCCTTGTACATATTCAGGTCTTTTACCTGGAAAGGGTGGGAACAGTTCAGCAGCAGCTGGCCTGGGGCTCAGCTCACGTTTACTCACAGATGCCTCGGCACGGTCCCCCAGCTTTGCAATGAGGACGCTCCTTGCGTGGGGGGTGGGTTGCTGGCTGTATGGGAGATGGTTCCCCACCTCTGACCAATTTCAGAATTGTTTACCACTGGAGCAAGTGCCGTGATAGGGTTTTCCTCTGTATAACTCGTGGGTTCACTTTTTTTTCTTTTATGTTTCAAGTTAGATGTTATTCCTCTTTTATGTATTTATAGATATAAGCATGGAAATAATTCATTCCTATAAATACATCTGTGTGACGGGAAGAACTTTTTTCTGTTTTATTTTTAAATTTTATTTTTTAAAATTTCGAAATTTTATTTATTTTTTTATACAGCACGTTATTATTAGTTATGTATTTTATGCATATACATGTATACAGGTCAATCCCAAACTCCCAACTCATCCCACCACCACCACCCCATGGCTTCCCACACTTGGTGTCCATACGTTTGTTCTCTACCTCTGTGTCTCTATTTCTTCCCTGCAAACCAGTTCATCTGTACCATTTTTAGGCTCCACATATATGCATTAATATACAATATTTGTTTTCCTCTTTCTGACTTACTTCATTCTGTATGACAGTCTCTCGATCCATCGATGTCTCTACAAATGACCCAGTTTCATTCCTTTTTATGGCCGAGTCATATTCCATTTTATATATGTACCACATCTTTATCCATTCATCTGTCTGTGGGCATTTAGGTTGCTTCCATTACCTGGCTATTGTAAATAGTGCTGCAACGAACATTGTGGTGAATGTGCCTTTTTGAAATACGGTTTTCTCTGGGTATATGCCCAGAAGTGGGATTGCTGGATCAGATGGTAATTCTATTTCTAATTTTTTTAAGGAAACTCCATACTGTTCTCCATAGGGACTGTATCAATTTACATTCCCACCAATAGTGGAAGAGGGCTCCTTTTGTCCACACCCTCCCCAGAATTGGTTGTTTGTAGATTTTCTGATGATGCCGATTCTAACAGGTGTGAGGTGATACCTCATTGTAGTTTTGATTTGCATTTCTCTAATAATTAGTGCTGTTGAGCAGCTTTTCATGTGCGTCTTGGCCATCTCTGTGTCTCCTTTGAAGAAACGTCTCTTTAGATCTTCTGCCCATTTTTTTGGGGTTGTTTGTTTTCTTAATATTAAGCTGCATGAGCTGTTTATATATATTGGAGATTAAACCTCTGTCCATTGATTCGTCTGCAACGATTTTCGCCCATTCTGAGGGATGCCTTTTTCCATTCCCGTGTTTTTTAACAAAAAAGGAAAGAAAGGAAAAGAAGCAGAACACGAATGTGCGTAAAATATGCCTTTTGAAATGGTGGTTTTGAAATATGGACGTCCTTTGAAATTTTTGGTCGATATGTGACCCCAGGATTTGTTTTCAGGGCAGGTGTCATTTACAGGCCTGCAATGATTTTGAATATCAACTGACCATTAGCGTTGGGATTAAAGCTGCTGTTGTGTGAAACGGCCACAAGGTGGCAGCAGTTCACCCTTACCAAATCTGGTTACTAGGGCAAGAGAGCCTCAGTGGAAGTGGTGTTCTAGATTGGAGTTTAGAATGGAATGTGCCAGGAGAAAGCCCCTCACGTTTGTCTCACTACTTCTTGTTCGTGTTTTTAATTTAATTTTTTTATTTTTTATTACAGCAAGTTTGATTACAATGTTTGGCTTGTTGTAGGTGTGGAAGATGTGGTTCTTTTACACATATACAGATGACTGTTCTTCTTGGGATCCTTTTCCCATGTACGTTATGACAGAATGTTGAGTAGTCCTCTCTTGGTATTCTGTAGGTCTTTGGTGATTATATATGTCACCTGTGTTTGTATATGTCTGTTAACCCCGATATCGTAATGAAACCAATCCTCACACCTTTCCATTGGTGAACCATAAGTTTGTTTAATGAATCTGTGATTGCCCTTCTCCGTGGAAATATCTGCCCTGGTATCCATTCTTAGGTAACACCTATAAGTGATATGATATGATATGTGTCTTTCACTTTCTGACTTACTACAAGTCACGTGATTACTTCTAGACTCATCTACGGTGCTGCAAATGGCATTGTGTCCTTTTTTCCCTTGGCTTCTCTTCTGCCTTAGCGGGGTCCATTTTCAACAATGTGATTCCCTGAGGGTTGTGGATTAGCTGACCTGGGCAGCCTTACCCTGCCGGCCCGCCCTCCCCAGGTGTGCCTCGTTGAGGTCAATATAAACAGAGCTCCAGGCAGCAATAGCCCCTGAAGCTGTGCCTGACTCCATATTCTCTGCCCCGTCAGTCTCGGGGCTGTGCTGGTGGGAGGGAGTGAGGGGCCACAGCTTTGTGGGTGGCCCGGTGTGAGTGGGGTTCAGCTGGCCTTTCTGCAGGAGTTGCCAGGCTGCCGCCTGTAAAGAAGAGGATGTGTCACCCATACCTTCCGCTGGAATTTCTCTCCGGACAGAGGTGAGGAAGGAAAAAAGCAGTGGGGGCCGGGACAGGACGGGTATCTCAGGCAGGGCAATGGAAAGCTTCTGGAAGAGCGCCAGGGTCCAGGACCATGCTGGCTGGCCTGCAGGCACCAAGTTGGCCTGCGTGCTGTCGCTGGTGTGGCTCCACGGTCCTTCCTCTAGGCTTTCAAGCCCTTGTACATATTCAGGTGTTTTACCTGGAAAGGGTGGGAACAGTTCAGCAGCAGCTGGCCTGGGGCTCAGCTCACGTTTACTCACAGATGCCTCAGCACGGTCCCCCAGCTTTGCAATGAGGATGCTCCTTGCGTGGGGGTTGGGTTGCTGGCTGTATGGGAGATGGTTCCCCACCTCTGACCAATTTCAGAATTGTTTACCACTGGAGCAAGTGCCGTGATAGGGTTTTCCTCTGTATAACTCGTGGGTTCACTTTTTTTTTTCTTTTATGTTTCAAGTTAGATGTTATTCCTCTTTTATGTATTTATAGATATAAGCATGGAAATAATTCATTCCTATAAATACATCTGTGTGACGGGAAGAACTTTTTTCTGTTTTATTTTTAAATTTTATTTTTTAAAATTTTGAAATTTTATTTATTTTTTTATACAGCACGTTATTATTAGTTATGTATTTTATGCATATACATGTATACAGGTCAATCCCAAACTCCCAACTCATCCCACCACCACCACCCCATGGCTTCCCACACTTGGTGTCCATACGTTTGTTCTCTACCTCTGTGTCTCTATTTCTTCGCTGCAAACCAGTTCATCTGTACCATTTTTAGGCTCTACATATATGCATTAATATACAATATTTGTTTTCCTCTTTCTGACTTACTTCATTCTGTATGACAGTCTCTCGATCCATCGATGTCTCTACAAATGACCCAGTTTCATTCCTTTTTATGGCCGAGTAATATTCCATTTTATATATGTACCACATCTTTATCCATTCATCTGTCTGTGGGCATTTAGGTTGCTTCCATTACCTGGCTATTGTAAATAGTGCTGCAACGAACATTGTGGTGAATGTGCCTTTTTGAAATACGGTTTTCTCTGGGTATATGCCCAGAAGTGGGATTGCTGGATCAGATGGTAATTCTATTTCTAGTTTTTTTAAGGAAACTCCATACTGTTCTCCATAGTGACTGTATCAATTTACATTCCCACCAATAGTGGAAGAGGGCTCCTTTTGTCCACACCCTCCCCAGAATTGGTTGTTTGTAGATTTTCTGATGATGCCGATTCTAACAGGTGTGAGGTGATACCTCATTGTAGTTTTGATTTGCATTTCTCTAATAATTAGTGCTGTTGAGCAGCTTTTCATGTGCGTCTTGGCCATCTCTGTGTCTCCTTTGAAGAAACGTCTCTTTAGATCTTCTGCCCATTTTTTTTGGGTTGTTTGTTTTCTTAATATTAAGCTGCATGAGCTGTTTATATATATTGGAGATTAAACCTCTGTCCATTGATTCGTCTGCAACGATTTTCGCCCATTCTGAGGGATGCCTTTTTCCATTCCCGTGTTTTTTAACAAAAAAGGAAAGAAAGGAAAAGAAGCAGAACACGAATGTGCGTAAAATATGCCTTTTGAAATGGTCGTTTTGAAATATGGACGTCCTTTGAAATTTTTGGTCGATATGTGACCCCAGGATTTGTTTTCAGGGCAGGTGTCATTTACAGGCCTGCAATGATTTTGAATATCAACTGACCATTAGCGTTGGGATTAAAGCTGCTGTTGTGTGAAACGGCCACAAGGTGGCAGCAGTTCACCCTTACCTAATCTGGTTACTAGGGCAAGAGAGCCTCAGTGGAAGTGGTGTTCTAGATTGGAGTTTAGAATGGAATGTGCCAGGAGAAAGCCCCTCACGTTTGTCTCACTACTTCTTGTTCGTGTTTTTAATTTAAGTTTTTTTATTTTTTATTACAACAAGTTTGATTACAATGTTTGGCTTGTTGTAGGTGTGGAAGATGTGGTTCTTTTACACATATACAGATGACTGTTCTTCTTGGGATCCTTTTCCCATGTACGTTATGACAGAATGTTGAGTAGTCCTCTCTTGGTATTCTGTAGGTCTTTGGTGATTATATATGTCACCTGTGTTTGTATATGTCTGTTAACCCCGATATCGTAATGAAACCAATCCTCACACCTTTCCATTGGTGAACCATAAGTTTGTTTAATGAATCTGTGATTGCCCTTCTCCGTGGAAATATCTGCCCTGGTATCCATTTTTAGGTAACACCTATAAGTGATATGATATGATATGTGTCTTTCACTTTCTGACTTACTACAAGTCACGTGATTACTTCTAGACTCATCTACGGTGCTGCAAATGGCATTGTGTCCTTTTTTCCCTTGGCTTCTCTTCTGCCTTAGCGGGGTCCATTTTCAACAATGTGATTCCCTGAGGGTTGTGGATTAGCTGACCTGGGCAGCCTTACCCTGCCGGCCCGCCCTCCCCAGGTGTGCCTCGTTGAGGTCAATATAAACAGAGCCCCAGGCAGCAATAGCCCCTGAAGCTGTGCCTGACTCCATATTCTCTGCCCCGTCAGCAGACTCGGGGCTGTGCTGGTGGGAGGGAGTGAGGGGCCACAGCTTTGTGGGTGGCCCAGTGTGAGTGGGGTTCTGCTGGCCTTTCTGCAGGAGTTGCCAGGCTGCCGCCTGTAAAGAAGAGGATGTGTCACCCATACCTTCTGCTGGAATTTCTCTCCGGACAGAGGTGAGGAAGGAAAAAAGCAGTGGGGGCCGGGACAGGAGGGGTATCTCAGGCAGGGCAATGGAAAGCTTCTGGAAGAGCGCCAGGGTCCAGGACCACGCTGGCTGGCCTGCAGGCACCAAGTTGGCCTGCGTGCTGTCGCTGGTGTGGCTCCACGGTCCTTCCTCTAGTCTTTCAAGCCCTTGTACATATTCAGGTGTTTTACCTGGAAAGGGTGGGAACAGTTCAGCAGCAGCTGGCCTGGGGCTCAGCTCACGTTTACTCACAGATGCCTCGGCACGGTCCCCCAGCTTTGCAATGAGGACGCTCCTTGCGTGGGGGTTGGGTTGCTGGCTGTATGGGAGATGGTTCCCCACCTCTGACCAATTTCAGAATTGTTTACCACTGGAGCAAGTGCCGTGATAGGGTTTTCCTCTGTATAACTCGTGGGTTCACTTTTTTTTTCTTTTATGTTTCAAGTTAGATGTTATTCCTCTTTTATGTATTTATAGATATAAGCATGGAAATAATTCATTCCTATAAATACATCTGTGTGACGGGAAGAACTTTTTTCTGTTTTATTTTTAAATTTTATTTTTTAAAATTTTGAAATTTTATTTATTTTTTTATACAGCACGTTATTATTAGTTATGTATTTTATGCATATACATGTATACAGGTCAATCCCAAACTCCCAACTCATCCCACCACCACCACCCCATGGCTTCCCACACTTGGTGTCCATACGTTTGTTCTCTACCTCTGTGTCTCTATTTCTTCCCTGCAAACCAGTTCATCTGTACCATTTTTAGGCTCCACATATATGCATTAATATACAATATTTGTTTTCCTCTTTCTGACTTACTTCATTCTGTATGACAGTCTCTCGATCCATCGATGTCTCTACAAATGACCCAGTTTCATTCCTTTTTATGGCCGAGTCATATTCCATTTTATATATGTACCACATCTTTATCCATTCATCTGTCTGTGGGCATTTAGGTTGCTTCCATTACCTGGCTATTGTAAATAGTGCTGCAACGAACATTGTGGTGAATGTGCCTTTTTGAAATACGGTTTTCTCTGGGTATATGCCCAGAAGTGGGATTGCTGGATCAGATGGTAATTCTATTTCTAGTTTTTTTAAGGAAACTCCATACTGTTCTCCATAGTGACTGTATCAATTTACATTCCCACCAATAGTGGAAGAGGGCTCCTTTTGTCCACACCCTCCCCAGAATTGGTTGTTTGTAGATTTTCTGATGATGCCGATTCTAACAGGTGTGAGGTGATACCTCATTGTAGTTTTGATTTGCATTTCTCTAATAATTAGTGCTGTTGAGCAGCTTTTCATGTGCGTCTTGGCCATCTCTGTGTCTCCTTTGAAGAAACGTCTCTTTAGATCTTCTGCCCATTTTTTTTGGGTTGTTTGTTTTCTTAATATTAAGCTGCATGAGCTGTTTATATATATTGGAGATTAAACCTCTGTCCATTGATTCGTCTGCAACGATTTTCGCCCATTCTGAGGGATGCCTTTTTCCATTCCCGTGTTTTTTAACAAAAAAGGAAAGAAAGGAAAAGAAGCAGAACACGAATGTGCGTAAAATATGCCTTTTGAAACGGTCGTTTTGAAATATGGACGTCCTTTGAAATTTTTGGTCGATATGTGACCCCAGGATTTGTTTTCAGGGCAGGTGTCATTTACAGGCCTGCAATGATTTTGAATATCAACTGACCATTAGCGTTGGGATTAAAGCTGCTGTTGTGTGAAACGGCCACAAGGTGGCAGCAGTTCACCCTTACCTAATCTGGTTACTAGGGCAAGAGAGCCTCAGTGGAAGTGGTGTTCTAGATTGGAGTTTAGAATGGAATGTGCCAGGAGAAAGCCCCTCACGTTTGTCTCACTACTTCTTGTTCGTGTTTTTAATTTAAGTTTTTTTATTTTTTATTACAACAAGTTTGATTACAATGTTTGGCTTGTTGTAGGTTTGGAAGATGTGGTTCTTTTACACATATACAGATGACTGTTCTTCTTGGGATCCTTTTCCCATGTACGTTATGACAGAATGTTGAGTAGTCCTCTCTTGGTATTCTGTAGGTCTTTGGTGATTATATATGTCACCTGTGTTTGTATATGTCTGTTAACCCCGATATCGAAATGAAACCAATCCTCACACCTTTCCATTGGTGAACCATAAGTTTGTTTAATGAATCTGTGATTGCCCTTCTCCGTGGAAATATCTGCCCTGGTATCCATTTTTAGGTAACACCTATAAGTGATATGATATGATATGTGTCTTTCACTTTCTGACTTACTACAAGTCACGTGATTACTTCTAGACTCATCTACGGTGCTGCAAATGGCATTGTGTCCTTTTTTCCCTTGGCTTCTCTTCTGCCTTAGCGGGGTCCATTTTCAACAATGTGATTCCCTGAGGGTTGTGGATTAGCTGACCTGGGCAGCCTTACCCTGCCGGCCCGCCCTCCCCAGGTGTGCCTCGTTGAGGTCAATATAAACAGAGCTCCAGGCAGCAATAGCCCCTGAAGCTGTGCCTGACTCCATATTCTCTGCCCCGTCAGTCTCGGGGCTGTGCTGGTGGGAGGGAGTGAGGGTCCACAGCTTTGTGGGTGGCCCGGTGTGAGTGGGGTTCAGCTGGCCTTTCTGCAGGAGTTGCCAGGCTGCCGCCTGTAAAGAAGAGGATGTGTCACCCATACCTTCCGCTGGAATTTCTCTCCGGACAGAGGTGAGGAAGGAAAAAAGCAGTGGGGGCCGGGACAGGACGGGTATCTCAGGCAGGGCAATGGAAAGCTTCTGGAAGAGCGCCAGGGTCCAGGACCATGCTGGCTGGCCTGCAGGCACCAAGTTGGCCTGCGTGCTGTCGCTGGTGTGGCTCCACGGTCCTTCCTCTAGGCTTTCAAGCCCTTGTACATATTCAGGTGTTTTACCTGGAAAGGGTGGGAACAGTTCAGCAGCAGCTGGCCTGGGGCTCAGCTCACGTTTACTCACAGATGCCTCGGCACGGTCCCCCAGCTTTGCAATGAGGATGCTCCTTGCGTGGGGGTTGGGTTGCTGGCTGTATGGGAGATGGTTCCCCACCTCTGACCAATTTCAGAATTGTTTACCACTGGAGCAAGTGCCGTGATAGGGTTTTCCTCTGTATAACTCGTGGGTTCACTTTTTTTTTTCTTTTATGTTTCAAGTTAGATGTTATTCCTCTTTTATGTATTTATAGATATAAGCATGGAAATAATTCATTCCTATAAATACATCTGTGTGACGGGAAGAACTTTTTTCTGTTTTATTTTTAAATTTTATTTTTTAAAATTTTGAAATTTTATTTATTTTTTTATACAGCACGTTATTATTAGTTATGTATTTTATGCATATACATGTATACAGGTCAATCCCAAACTCCCAACTCATCCCACCACCACCACCCCATGGCTTCCCACACTTGGTGTCCATATGTTTGTTCTCTACCTCTGTGTCTCTATTTCTTCCCTGGAAACCAGTTCATCTGTACCATTTTTAGGCTCCACATATATGCATTAATATACAATATTTGTTTTCCTCTTTCTGACTTACTTCATTCTGTATGACAGTCTCTCGATCCATCGATGTCTCTACAAATGACCCAGTTTCATTCCTTTTTATGGCCGAGTCATATTCCATTTTATATATGTACCACATCTTTATCCATTCATCTGTCTGTGGGCATTTAGGTTGCTTCCATTACCTGGCTATTGTAAATAGTGCTGCAACGAACATTGTGGTGAATGTGCCTTTTTGAAATACGGTTTAATCTGGGTATATGCCCAGAAGTGGGATTGCTGGATCAGATGGTAATTCTATTTCTAGTTATTTTAAGGAAACTCCATACTGTTCTCCATAGGGACTGTATCAATTTACATTCCCACCAATAGTGGAAGAGGGCTCCTTTTGTCCACACCCTCCCCAGAATTGGTTGTTTGTAGATTTTCTGATGATGCCGATTCTAACAGGTGTGAGGTGATACCTCATTGTAGTTTTGATTTGCATTTCTCTAATAATTAGTGCTGTTGAGCAGCTTTTCATGTGCGTCTTGGCCATCTCTGTGTCTCCTTTGAAGAAACGTCTCTTTAGATCTTCTGCCCATTTTTTTTGGGTTGTTTGTTTTCTTAATATTAAGCTGCATGAGCTGTTTATATATATTGGAGATTAAACCTCTGTCCATTGATTCGTCTGCAACGATTTTCGCCCATTCTGAGGGATGCCTTTTTCCATTCCCGTGTTTTTTAACAAAAAAGGAAAGAAAGGAAAAGAAGCAGAACACTAATGTGCGTAAAATATGCCTTTTGAAACGGTCGTTTTCAAATATGGACGTCCTTTGAATTTTTTGGTCGATATGTGACCCCAGGATTTGTTTTCAGGGCAGGTGTCATTTACAGGCCTGCAATGATTTTGAATATCAACTGACCATTAGCGTTGGGATTAAAGCTGCTGTTGTGTTAAACGGCCACAAGGTGGCAGCAGTTCACCCTTACCAAATCTGGTTACTAGGGCAAGAGAGCCTCAGTGGAAGTGGTGTTCTAGATTGGAGTTTAGAATGGAATGTGCCAGGAGAAAGCCCCTCACGTTTGTCTCACTACTTCTTGTTCGTGTTTTTAATTTAATTTTTTTATTTTTTATTACAGCAAGTTTGATTACAATGTTTGGCTTGTTGTAGGTGTGGAAGATGTGGTTCTTTTACACATATACAGATGACTGTTCTTCTTGGGATCCTTTTCCCATGTACGTTATGACAGAAGGTTGAGTAGTCCTCCCTTGGTATTCTGTAGGTCTTTGGTGATTATATATGTCACCTGTGTTTGTATATGTCTGTTAACCCCGATATCGTAATGAAACCAATCCTCACACCTTTCCATTGGTGAACCATAAGTTTGTTTAATGAATCTGTGATTGCCCTTCTCCGTGGAAATATCTGCCCTGGTATCCATTTTTAGGTAACACCTATAAGTGATATGATATGATATGTGTCTTTCACTTTCTGACTTACTACAAGTCACGTGATTACTTCTAGACTCATCTACGGTGCTGCAAATGGCATTGTGTCCTTTTTTCCCTTGGCTTCTCTTCTGCCTTAGCGGGGTCCATTTTCAACAATGTGATTCCCTGAGGGTTGTGGATTAGCTGACCTGGGCAGCCTTACCCTGCCGGCCCGCCCTCCCCAGGTGTGCCTCGTTGAGGTCAATATAAACAGAGCTCCAGGCAGCAATAGCCCCTGAAGCTGTGCCTGACTCCATATTCTCTGCCCCGTCAGTCTCGGGGCTGTGCTGGTGGGAGGGAGTGAGGGGCCACAGCTTTGTGGGTGGCCCGGTGTGAGTGGGGTTCAGCTGGCCTTTCTGCAGGAGTTGCCAGGCTGCCGCCTGTAAAGAAGAGGATGTGTCACCCATACCTTCCGCTGGAATTTCTCTCTGGACAGAGGTGAGGAAGGAAAAAAGCAGTGGGGGCCGGGACAGGACGGGTATCTCAGGCAGGGCAATGGAAAGCTTCTGGAAGAGCGCCAGGGTCCAGGACCATGCTGGCTGGCCTGCAGGCACCAAGTTGGCCTGCGTGCTGTCGCTGGTGTGGCTCCACGGTCCTTCCTCTAGGCTTTCAAGCCCTTGTACATATTCAGGTGTTTTACCTGGAAAGGGTGGGAACAGTTCAGCAGCAGCTGGCCTGGGGCTCAGCTCACGTTTACTCACAGATGCCTCGGCACGGTCCCCCAGCTTTGCAATGAGGATGCTCCTTGCGTGGGGGTTGGGTTGCTGGCTGTATGGGAGATGGTTCCCCACCTCTGACCAATTTCAGAATTGTTTACCACTGGAGCAAGTGCCGTGATAGGGTTTTCCTCTGTATAACTCGTGGGTTCACTTTTTTTTTTCTTTTATGTTTCAAGTTAGATGTTATTCCTCTTTTATGTATTTATAGATATAAGCATGGAAATAATTCATTCCTATAAATACATCTGTGTGACGGGAAGAACTTTTTTCTGTTTTATTTTTAAATTTTATTTTTTAAAATTTTGAAATTTTATTTATTTTTTTATACAGCACGTTATTATTAGTTATGTATTTTATGCATATACATGTATACAGGTCAATCCCAAACTCCCAACTCATCCCACCACCACCACCCCATGGCTTCCCACACTTGGTGTCCATATGTTTGTTCTCTACCTCTGTGTCTCTATTTCTTCCCTGGAAACCAGTTCATCTGTACCATTTTTAGGCTCCACATATATGCATTAATATACAATATTTGTTTTCCTCTTTCTGACTTACTTCATTCTGTATGACAGTCTCTCGATCCATCGATGTCTCTACAAATGACCCAGTTTCATTCCTTTTTATGGCCGAGTCATATTCCATTTTATATATGTACCACATCTTTATCCATTCATCTGTCTGTGGGCATTTAGGTTGCTTCCATTACCTGGCTATTGTAAATAGTGCTGCAACGAACATTGTGGTGAATGTGCCTTTTTGAAATACGGTTTTCTCTGGGTATATGCCCAGAAGTGGGATTGCTGGATCAGATGGTAATTCTATTTCTAGTTATTTTAAGGAAACTCCATACTGTTCTCCATAGGGACTGTATCAATTTACATTCCCACCAATAGTGGAAGAGGGCTCCTTTTGTCCACACCCTCCCCAGAATTGGTTGTTTGTAGATTTTCTGATGATGCCGATTCTAACAGGTGTGAGGTGATACCTCATTGTAGTTTTGATTTGCATTTCTCTAATAATTAGTGCTGTTGAGCAGCTTTTCATGTGCGTCTTGGCCATCTCTGTGTCTCCTTTGAAGAAACGTCTCTTTAGATCTTCTGCCCATTTTTTTTGGGTTGTTTGTTTTCTTAATATTAAGCTGCATGAGCTGTTTATATATATTGGAGATTAAACCTCTGTCCATTGATTCGTCTGCAACGATTTTCGCCCATTCTGAGGGATGCCTTTTTCCATTCCCGTGTTTTTTAACAAAAAAGGAAAGAAAGGAAAAGAAGCAGAACACTAATGTGCGTAAAATATGCCTTTTGAAACGGTCGTTTTCAAATATGGACGTCCTTTGAATTTTTTGGTCGATATGTGACCCCAGGATTTGTTTTCAGGGCAGGTGTCATTTACAGGCCTGCAATGATTTTGAATATCAACTGACCATTAGCGTTGGGATTAAAGCTGCTGTTGTGTTAAACGGCCACAAGGTGGCAGCAGTTCACCCTTACCAAATCTGGTTACTAGGGCAAGAGAGCCTCAGTGGAAGTGGTGTTCTAGATTGGAGTTTAGAATGGAATGTGCCAGGAGAAAGCCCCTCACGTTTGTCTCACTACTTCTTGTTCGTGTTTTTAATTTAATTTTTTTATTTTTTATTACAGCAAGTTTGATTACAATGTTTGGCTTGTTGTAGGTGTGGAAGATGTGGTTCTTTTACACATATACAGATGACTGTTCTTCTTGGGATCCTTTTCCCATGTACGTTATGACAGAAGGTTGAGTAGTCCTCCCTTGGTATTCTGTAGGTCTTTGGTGATTATATATGTCACCTGTGTTTGTATATGTCTGTTAACCCCGATATCGTAATGAAACCAATCCTCACACCTTTCCATTGGTGAACCATAAGTTTGTTTAATGAATCTGTGATTGCCCTTCTCCGTGGAAATATCTGCCCTGGTATCCATTTTTAGGTAACACCTATAAGTGATATGATATGGTATGTGTCTTTCACTTTCTGACTTACTACAAGTCACGTGATTACTTCTAGACTCATCTACGGTGCTGCAAATGGCATTGTGTCCTTTTTTCCCTTGGCTTCTCTTCTGCCTTAGCGGGGTCCATTTTCAACAATGTGATTCCCTGAGGGTTGTGGATTAGCTGACCTGGGCAGCCTTACCCTGCCGGCCCGCCCTCCCCAGGTGTGCCTCGTTGAGGTCAATATAAACAGAGCTCCAGGCAGCAATAGCCGCTGAAGCTGTGCCTGACTCCATATTCTCTGCCCCGTCAGCAGTCTCGGGGCTGTGCTGGTGGGAGGGAGTGAGGGGCCACAGCTTTGTGGGTGGCCCGGTGTGAGTGGGGCTCTGCTGGCCTTTCTGCAGGAGTTGCCAGGCTGCCGCCTGTAAAGAAGAGGATGTGTCACCCATACCTTCCGCTGGAATTTCTCTCCGGACAGAGGTGAGGAAGGAAAAAAGCAGTGGGGGCCAGGACAG
Source organism: Mesoplodon mirus (assembly GCF_964341445.2). NCBI lineage: Eukaryota > Metazoa > Chordata > Mammalia > Artiodactyla > Ziphiidae > Mesoplodon > Mesoplodon mirus. The sequence goes on along the minus strand of NW_028295743.1, from coordinate 862,069 downwards.
GAGGGGTATCTCAGGCAGGGCAATGGAAAGCTTCTGGAAGAGCGCCAGGGTCCAGGACCACGCTGGCTGGCCTGCAGGCACCAAGTTGGCCTGCGTGCTGTCGCTGGTGTGGCTCCACGGTCCTTCCTCTAGGCTTTCAAGCCCTTGTACATATTCAGGTGTTTTACCTGGAAAGGGTGGGAACAGTTCAGCAGCAGCTGGCCTGGGGCTCAGCTCACGTTTACTCACAGATGCCTCGGCACGGTCCCCCAGCTTTGCAATGAGGACGCTCCTTGCGTGGGGGTTGGGTTGCTGGCTGTATGGGAGATGGTTCCCCACCTCTGACCAATTTCAGAATTGTTTACCACTGGAGCAAGTGCCGTGATAGGGTTTTCCTCTGTATAACTCGTGGGTTCACTTTTTTTTTCTTTTATGTTTCAAGTTAGATGTTATTCCTCTTTTATGTATTTATAGATATAAGCATGGAAATAATTCATTCCTATAAATACATCTGTGTGACGGGAAGAACTTTTTTCTGTTTTATTTTTAAATTTTATTTTTTAAAATTTTGAAATTTTATTTATTTTTTTATACAGCACGTTATTATTAGTTATGTATTTTATGCATATACATGTATACAGGTCAATCCCAAACTCCCAACTCATCCCACCACCACCACCCCATGGCTTCCCACACTTGGTGTCCATACGTTTGTTCTCTACCTCTGTGTCTCTATTTCTTCCCTGCAAACCAGTTCATCTGTACCATTTTTAGGCTCCACATATATGCATTAATATACAATATGTGTTTTCCTCTTTCTGACTTACTTCATTCTGTATGACAGTCTCTCGATCCATCGATGTCTCTACAAATGACCCAGTTTCATTCCTTTTTATGGCCGAGTCATATTCCATTTTATATATGTACCACATCTTTATCCATTCATCTGTCTGTGGGCATTTAGGTTGCTTCCATTACCTGGCTATTGTAAATAGTGCTGCAACGAACATTGTGGTGAATGTGCCTTTTTGAAATACGGTTTTCTCTGGGTATATGCCCAGAAGTGGGATTGCTGGATCAGATGGTAATTCTATTTCTAGTTTTTTTAAGGAAACTCCATACTGTTCTCCATAGTGACTCTATCAATTTACATTCCCACCAATAGTGGAAGAGGGCTCCTTTTGTCCACACCCTCCCCAGAATTGGTTGTTTGTAGATTTTCTGATGATGCCGATTCTAACAGGTGTGAGGTGATACCTCATTGTAGTTTTGATTTGCATTTCTCTAATAATTAGTGCTGTTGAGCAGCTTTTCATGTGCGTCTTGGCCATCTCTGTGTCTCCTTTGAAGAAACGTCTCTTTAGATCTTCTGCCCATTTTTTTTGGGTTGTTTGTTTTCTTAATATTAAGCTGCATGAGCTGTTTATATATATTGGAGATTAAACCTCTGTCCATTGATTCGTCTGCAACGATTTTCGCCCATTCTGAGGGATGCCTTTTTCCATTCCCGTGTTTTTTAACAAAAAAGGAAAGAAAGGAAAAGAAGCAGAACACGAATGTGCGTAAAATATGCCTTTTGAAACGGTCGTTTTGAAATATGGACGTCCTTTGAATTTTTTGGTCGATATGTGACCCCAGGATTTGTTTTCAGGGCAGGTGTCATTTACAGGCCTGCAATGATTTTGAATATCAACTGACCATTAGCGTTGGGATTAAAGCTGCTGTTGTGTGAAACGGCCACAAGGTGGCAGCAGTTCACCCTTACCAAATCTGGTTACTAGGGCAAGAGAGCCTCAGTGGAAGTGGTGTTCTAGATTGGAGTTTAGAATGGAATGTGCCAGGAGAAAGCCCCTCACGTTTGTCTCACTACTTCTTGTTCGTGTTTTTAATTTAATTTTTTTATTTTTTATTACAGCAAGTTTGATTACAATGTTTGGCTTGTTGTAGGTGTGGAAGATGTGGTTCTTTTACACATATACAGATGACTGTTCTTCTTGGGATCCTTTTCCCATGTACGTTATGATAGAATGTTGAGTAGTCCTCTCTTCGTATTCTGTAGGTCTTTGGTGATTATATATGTCACCTGTGTTTGTATATGTCTGTTAACCCCGATATCGTAATGAAACCAATCCTCACACCTTTCCATTGGTGAACCATAAGTTTGTTTAATGAATCTGTGATTGCCCTTCTCCGTGGAAATATCTGCCCTGGTATCCATTTTTAGGTAACACCTATAAGTGATATGATATGATATGTGTCTTTCACTTTCTGACTTACTACAAGTCACGTGATTACTTCTAGACTCATCTACGGTGCTGCAAATGGCATTGTGTCCTTTTTTCCCTTGGCTTCTCTTCTGCCTTAGCGGGGTCCATTTTCAACAATGTGATTCCCTGAGGGTTGTGGATTAGCTGACCTGGGCAGCCTTACCCTGCCGGCCCGCCCTCCCCAGGTGTGCCTCATTGAGGTCAATATAAACAGAGCTCCAGGCAGCAATAGCCCCTGAAGCTGTGCCTGACTCCATATTCTCTGCCCCGTCAGCAGTCTCGGGGCTGTGCTGGTGGGAGGGAGTGAGGGGCCACAGCTTTGTGGGTGGCCCGGTGTGAGTGGGGTTCTGCTGGCCTTTCTGCAGGAGTTGCCAGGCTGCCGCCTGTAAAGAAGAGGATGTGTCACCCATACCTTCCGCTGGAATTTCTCTCCGGACAGAGGTGAGGAAGGAAAAAAGCAGTGGGGGCCGGGACAGGAGGGGTATCTCAGGCAGGGCAATGGAAAGCTTCTGGAAGAGCGCCAGGGTCCAGGACCACGCTGGCTGGCCTGCAGGCACCAAGTTGGCCTGCGTGCTGTCGCTGGTGTGGCTCCACGGTCCTTCCTCTAGGCTTTCAAGCCCTTGTACATATTCAGGTGTTTTACCTGGAAAGGGTGGGAACAGTTCAGCAGCAGCTGGCCTGGGGCTCAGCTCACGTTTACTCACAGATGCCTCGGCACGGTCCCCCAGCTTTGCAATGAGGACGCTCCTTGCGTGGGGGTTGGGTTGCTGGCTGTATGGGAGATGGTTCCCCACCTCTGACCAATTTCAGAATTGTTTACCACTGGAGCAAGTGCCGTGATAGGGTTTTCCTCTGTATAACTCGTGGGTTCACTTTTTTTTTCTTTTATGTTTCAAGTTAGATGTTATTCCTCTTTTATGTATTTATAGATATAAGCATGGAAATAATTCATTCCTATAAATACATCTGTGTGACGGGAAGAACTTTTTTCTGTTTTATTTTTAAATTTTATTTTTTAAAATTTTGAAATTTTATTTATTTTTTTATACAGCACGTTATTATTAGTTATGTATTTTATGCATATACATGTATACAGGTCAATCCCAAACTCCCAACTCATCCCACCACCACCACCCCATGGCTTCCCACACTTGGTGTCCATACGTTTGTTCTCTACCTCTGTGTCTCTATTTCTTCCCTGCAAACCAGTTCATCTGTACCATTTTTAGGCTCCACATATATGCATTAATATACAATATGTGTTTTCCTCTTTCTGACTTACTTCATTCTGTATGACAGTCTCTCGATCCATCGATGTCTCTACAAATGACCCAGTTTCATTCCTTTTTATGGCCGAGTCATATTCCATTTTATATATGTACCACATCTTTATCCATTCATCTGTCTGTGGGCATTTAGGTTGCTTCCATTACCTGCCTATTGTAAATAGTGCTGCAACGAACATTGTGGTGAATGTGCCTTTTTGAAATACGGTTTTCTCTGGGTATATGCCCAGAAGTGGGATTGCTGGATCAGATGGTAATTCTATTTCTAGTTTTTTTAAGGAAACTCCATACTGTTCTCCATAGTGACTCTATCAATTTACATTCCCACCAATAGTGGAAGAGGGCTCCTTTTGTCCACACCCTCCCCAGAATTGGTTGTTTGTAGATTTTCTGATGATGCCGATTCTAACAGGTGTGAGGTGATACCTCATTGTAGTTTTGATTTGCATTTCTCTAATAATTAGTGCTGTTGAGCAGCTTTTCGTGTGCGTCTTGGCCATCTCTGTGTCTCCTTTGAAGAAACGTCTCTTTAGATCTTCTGCCCATTTTTTTTGGGTTGTTTGTTTTCTTAATATTAAGCTGCATGAGCTGTTTATATATATTGGAGATTAAACCTCTGTCCATTGATTCGTCTGCAACGATTTTCGCCCATTCTGAGGGATGCCTTTTTCCATTCCCGTGTTTTTTAACAAAAAAGGAAAGAAAGGAAAAGAAGCAGAACACGAATGTGCGTAAAATATGCCTTTTGAAACGGTCGTTTTGAAATATGTACGTCCTTTGAATTTTTTGGTCGATATGTGACCCCAGGATTTTTTTTCAGGGCAGGTGTCATTTACAGGCCTGCAATGATTTTGAATATCAACTGACCATTAGCGTTGGGATTAAAGGTGCTGTTGTGTGAAACGGCCACAAGGTGGCAGCAGTTCACCCTTACCAAATCTGGTTACTAGGGCAAGAGAGCCTCAGTGGAAGTGGTGTTCTAGATTGGAGTTTAGAATGGAATGTGCCAGGAGAAAGCCCCTCACGTTTGTCTCACTACTTCTTGTTCGTGTTTTTAATTTAATTTTTTTATTTTTTATTACAGCAAGTTTGATTACAATGTTTGGCTTGTTGTAGGTGTGGAAGATGTGGTTCTTTTACACATATACAGATGACTGTTCTTCTTGGGATCCTTTTCCCATGTACGTTATGACAGAATGTTGAGTAGTCCTCCCTTGGTATTCTGTAGGTCTTTGGTGATTATATATGTCACCTGTGTTTGTATATGTCTGTTAACCCCGATATCGTAATGAAACCAATCCTCACACCTTTCCATTGGTGAACCATAAGTTTGTTTAATGAATCTGTGATTGCCCTTCTCCGTGGAAATATCTGCCCTGGTATCCATTTTTAGGTAACACCTATAAGTGATATGATATGATATGTGTCTTTCACTTTCTGACTTACTACAAGTCACGTGATTACTTCTAGACTCATCTACGGTGCTGCAAATGGCATTGTGTCCTTTTTTCCCTTGGCTTCTCTTCTGCCTTAGCGGGGTCCATTTTCAACAATGTGATTCCCTGAGGGTTGTGGATTAGCTGACCTGGGCAGCCTTACCCTGCCGGCCCGCCCTCCCCAGGTGTGCCTCGTTGAGGTCAATATAAACAGCGCTCCAGGCAGCAATAGCCCCTGAAGCTGTGCCTGACTCCATATTCTCTGCCCCGTCAGCAGTCTCGGGGCTGTGCTGGTGGGTGGGAGTGAGGGGCCACAGCTTTGTGGGTGGCCCGGTGTGAGTGGGGCTCTGCTGGCCTTTTTGCAGGAGTTGCCAGGCTGACACCTGTAAAGAAGAGGATGTGTCACCCATACCTTCCGCTGGAATTTCTCTCCGGACAGAGGTGAGGAAGGAAAAAAGCAGTGGGGGCCAGGACAGGAGGCGTATCTCAGGCAGGGCAATGGAAAGCTTCCGGAAGAGCGCCCGGGGCCAGGACCACCCTGGCTGGCCTGCAGGTACCAAGTTGGCCTGCGTGCTGTCGCTGGTGTGGCTCGACGGCCCTTCCTCTAGTCTTTCAAGCCCTTGTACATATTCAGGTGTTTTACCTGGGAAGGGTGGGAACAGTTCAGCAGCAGCTGGCCTGGGGCTCAGCTCACGTTTACGCACAGATGCCTCGGCACAATCCCCCGGCTTTGCAATGAGGCCGCTTCTTGCGTGGGGGGTGGGGTGCTGGCTGTATGGGAGATGGTTCCCCACCTCTGACCAATTTCAGAATTGTTTACCGCTGGAGCAAGTGTCCAGATAGGGTTTTCCTCTGTATAAATGGTGGGTTCAGGGTTTTTTTTTCTTTTATGTTTCAAGTTAGATTTTATTCCTCTTTTATGTATTTATAGATATAAGCATGGAAATAATTCATTCCTATAAATACATCTGTGTGATGGGAAGAACTTTTTTCTCTCTTATTTTTAAATTTTATTTGTTAGAATTTTGAAATTAATTAATTTATTTTTTTATACAGCAGTTTATTATTAGATATGTATTTTATGCATATACATGTATACAGGTCAATCCCAATCTCCCAACTCATCCCACCACCACCACCCCATGGCTTCCCACACTTGGTGTCCATACGTTTGTTCTCTACCTCTGTGTCTCTATTTCTTCGCTGCAAACCAGTTCATCTGTACCATTTTTTAGGTTCCACATATATGCCTTAATATACAGTATTTGGTTTCCTCTTTCTGACTTCATTCTGTATGACAGTCCCTTGATCCATTGATGTCTCTACAAATGACCCAGTTTCATTCCTTTTTGTGGCCGAGTAATATTTCTTTTTATATATGTACCACATCTTTATCCATTTATCTGTCTGTGGGCATTTAGGTGGCTTCTATTACCTGGCTATTGTAAATTGTGCTGCAACGAACTTTGTGGTGAATGTGCCTTTTTGATTTACGGTTTTCTCTGGGTATATGCCCAGAAGTGGGATTGCTGGATCAGATGGTAATTCTATTTCTAGTTTTTTTAAGGAAACTCCATACTGTTCTCCATAGTGACTGTATCAATTTACATTCCCACCAATAGTGGAAGAGGGCTCCTTTTGTCCACACCCTCCCCAGAATTGGTTGTTTGTAGATTTTCTGATGATGCCGATTCTAACAGGTGTGAGGTGATACCTCATTGTAGTTTTGATTTGCATTTCTCTAATAATTAGTGCTGTTGAGCAGCTTTTCATGGGCGTCTTGGCCATCTCTGTGTCTTCTTTGAAGAAACGCCTCTTTAGATCTTCTGCCCATTTTTGTATTGGGTTGTTTGTTTTTTTAATATTAAGCTGCATGAGCTGTTTATATATATTGGAGATTAAACCTCTGTCCATTGATTCGTTTGCAACGATTTTTGCCCATTCTGAGGGATGCCTTTTTCCATTCCCGTTTTTTTTTAACAAAAAAGGAAAGAAAGGAAAAGAAGCAGAACACTAATGTGCGTAAAATATGCCTTTTGAAACGGTCGTTTTGAAATATGGACGTCCTTTGAATTTTTTGGTCGATATGTGACCCCAGGAATTGTGTTCAGGGCAGGTGTCATTTACAGGCCTGCAATGATTTTGAATATCAACTGACAATTAGCGCTGGGATTAAAGCTGCTGTTGTGTGAAACGGCCACAAGGTGGCAGCAGTTCACCCTTACCAAATCTGGTTACTAGGGCAAGAGAGCCTCAGTGGAAGTGGTGTTCTAGATTGGAGTTTAGAATGGAATGTGCCAGGAGAAAGCCCCTCAAGTTTGTCTCACTACTTCTTGTTCGTGTTTTTAATTTATTTTTTTTATTTTTTATTACAGCAAGTTTGATTACAATGTTTGGCTTGTTGTAGGTGTGGAAGATGTGGTTCTTTTACACATATACAGATGTCTGTTCTTCTTGGGATCCTTTTCCCATGTACGTTATGACAGAATGTTGAGTAGTCCTCTCTTGGTATTCTGTAGGTCTTTCGTGATTATATATGTCACCTGTGATTGTATCTGTCTGTTAACCCCTATATCGTAATGAAACCAATCCTCACACCTTTCCATTCGTGAACCATAAGTTTGTTTAATGAATCTGTGATTGCCCTTCTCCGTGGAAATATCTGCCCTGGTATCCATTTTTAGGTAACACCTATAAGTGATATGATATGGTATGTGTCTTTCACTTTCTGACTTACTACAAGTCATGTGATTACTTCTAGACTCATTTACGGTGCTGCAAATGGCATTGTGTCCTTTTTTTCTTGGCTTCTCTTCTGCCTTAGCGAGGTCCATTTTCAACAATGTGATTCCCTGAGGGTTGTGGATTAGCTGACCTGGGCAGTCTTACCCTGCCGGCCCGCCCTCCCCAGGTGTGCCTCGTTGAGGTCAATATAAACAGCGCTCCAGGCAGCAATAGCCCCTGAAGCTGTGCCTGACTCCATATTCTCTGCCCCGTCAGCAGTCTCGGGGCTGTGCTGGTGGGTGGGAGTGAGGGGCCACAACTTTGTGGGTGGCCCGGTGTGAGTGGGGCTCTGCTGGCCTTTCTGCAGGAGTTGCCAGGCTGACACCTGTAAAGAAGAGGATGTGTCACCCATACCTTCCGCTGGAATTTCTCTCCGGACAGAGGTGAGGAAGGAAAAAAGCAGTGGGGGCCGGGACAGGAGGGGTATCTCAGGCAGGGCAATGGAAAGCTTCCGGAAGAGTGCCCGGGTCCAGGACCACCCTGGCTGGCCTGCAGGCACCAAGTTGGCCTGCGTGCTGTCGCTGGTGTGGCTCGACGGCCCTTCCTCTAGGCTTTCAAGCCCTTGTACATATTCAGGTGTTTTACCTGGGAAGGGTGGGAACAGTTCAGCAGCAGCTGGCCTGGGGCTCAGCTCACGTTTACGCACAGATGTCTCGGCACAATCCCCCAGCTTTGCAATGAGGACGCTGCATGCGTGGGGGTTGGGGTGCTGGCTGTATGGGAGATGGTTCCCCACCTCTGACCAATTTCAGAATTGTTTACCGCTGGAGCAAGTGTCCAGATAGGGTTTCCCTCTGTATAAATGGTGGGTTCAGGGTTTTTTTTTCTTTTATGTTTCAAGTTAGATTTTATTCCTCTTTTATGTATTTATAGATATAAGCATGGAAATAATTCATTCCTATAAATACATCTGTGTGACGGGAAGAACTTTTTTCTCTTTTATTTTTAAATTTTATTTTTTAGAATTTTGAAATTAATTAATTTATTTTTTTATACAGCAGGTTATTATTAGTTATGTATTTTATGCATATACATGTATACAGGTCAATCCCAATCTCCCAACTCATCCCACCACCACCACCCCATGGCTTCCCACACTTGGTGTCCATACGTTTGTTCTCTACCTCTGTGTCTCTATTTCTTCGCTGCAAACCAGTTCATCTGTACCATTTTTTAGGTTCCACATACATGCCTTAATATACAGTATTTGGTTTCCTCTTTCTGACTTCATTCTGTATGACTGTCCCTTGATCCATCGATGTCTCTACAAATGACCCAGTTTCATTCCTTTTTATGGCCGAGTAATATTTCATTTTATATATGTACTACATCTTTATCCATTTATCTGTCTGTGGGCATTTAGGTGGCTTCTATTACCTGGCTATTGTAAATTGTGCTGCAACGAACTTTGTGGTGAATGTGCCTTTTTGATTTACGGTTTTCTCTGGGTATATGCCCAGAAGTGGGATTGCTGGATCAGATGGTAATTCTATTTCTAGTTTTTTTAAGGAAACTCCATACTGTTCTCCATAGTGACTGTATCAATTTACATTCCCACCAATAGTGGAAGAGGGCTCCTTTTGTCCACACCCTCCCCAGAATTGGTTGTTTGTAGATTTTCTGATGATGCCGATTCTAACAGGTGTGAGGTGATACCTCACTGTAGTTTTGATTTGCATTTCTCTAATAATTAGTGCTGTTGAGCAGCTTTTCATGGGCGTCTTGGCCATCTCTGTGTCTTCTTTGAAGAAACGCCTCTTTAGATCTTCTGCCCATTTTTGTATTGGGTTGTTTGTTTTTTTAATATTAAGCTGCATGAGCTGTTTATATATATTGGAGATTAAACCTCTGTCCATTGATTCGTTTGCAACGATTTTTGCCCATTCTGAGGGATGCCTTTTTCCATTCCCGTTTTTTTTAACAAAAAAGGAAAGAAAGGAAAAGAAGCAGAACACTAATGTGCGTAAAATATGCCTTTTGAAACGGTCGTTTTGAAATATGGACGTCCTTTGAATTTTTTGGTCGATATGTGACCCCAGGAATTGTGTTCAGGGCAGGTGTCATTTACAGGCCTGCAATGATTTTGAATATCAACTGACCATTAGCGCTGGGATTAAAGCTGCTGTTGTGTGAAACGGCCACAAGGTGGCAGCAGTTCACCCTTACCAAATCTGGTTACTAGGGCAAGAGAGCCTCAGTGGAAGTGGTGTTCTAGATTGGAGTTTAGAATGGAATGTGCCAAGAGAAAGCCCCTCAAGTTTGTCTCACTACTTCTTGTTCGTGTTTTTAATTTATTTTTTTTATTTTTTATTACAGCAAGTTTGATTACAATGTTTGGCTTGTTGTAGGTGTGGAATATGTGGTTCTTTTACACATATACAGATGTCTGTTCTTCTTGGGATCCTTTTCCCATGTACGTTATGACAGAATGTTGAGTAGTCCTCTCTTGGTATTCTGTAGGTCTTTCGTGATTATATATGTCACCTGTGATTGTATATGTCTGTTAACCCCTATATCGTAATGAAACCAATCCTCACACCTTTCCATTCGTGAACCATAAGTTTGTTTAATGAATCTGTGATTGCCCTTCTCCGTGGAAATATCTGCCCTGGTATCCATTTTTAGGTAACACCTATAAGTGATATGATATGGTATGTGTCTTTCACTTTCTGACTTACTACAAGTCATGTGATTACTTCTAGACTCATTTACGGTGCTGCAAATGGCATTGTGTCCTTTTTTTCTTGGCTTCTCTTCTGCCTTAGCGAGGTCCATTTTCAACAATGTGATTCCCTGAGGGTTGTGGATTAGCTGACCTGGGCAGTCTTACCCTGCCGGCCCGCCCTCCCCAGGTGTGCCTCGTTGAGGTCAATATAAACAGCGCTCCAGGCAGCAATAGCCCCTGAAGCTGTGCCTGACTCCATATTCTCTGCCCCGTCAGCAGTCTCGGGGCTGTGCTGGTGGGTGGGAGTGAGGGGCCACAACTTTGTGGGTGGCCCGGTGTGAGTGGGGCTCTGCTGGCCTTTCTGCAGGAGTTGCCAGGCTGACACCTGTAAAGAAGAGGATGTGTCACCCATACCTTCCGCTGGAATTTCTCTCCGGACAGAGGTGAGGAAGGAAAAAAGCAGTGGGGGCCGGGACAGGAGGGGTATCTCAGGCAGGGCAATGGAAAGCTTCCGGAAGAGTGCCCGGGTCCAGGACCACCCTGGCTGGCCTGCAGGCACCAAGTTGGCCTGCGTGCTGTCGCTGGTGTGGCTCGACGGCCCTTCCTCTAGGCTTTCAAGCCCTTGTACATATTCAGGTGTTTTACCTGGGAAGGGTGGGAACAGTTCAGCAGCAGCTGGCCTGAGGCTCAGCTCACGTTTACGCACAGATGTCTGGGCACAATCCCCCAGCTTTGCAATGAGGACGCTGCATGCGTGGGGGTTGGGGTGCTGGCTGTATGGGAGATGGTTCCCCACCTCTGACCAATTTCAGAATTGTTTACCGCTGGAGCAAGTGTCCAGATAGGGTTTCCCTCTGTATAAATGGTGGGTTCAGGGTTTTTTTTTCTTTTATGTTTCAAGTTAGATTTTATTCCTCTTTTATGTATTTATAGATATAAGCATGGAAATAATTCATTCCTATAAATACATCTGTGTGACGGGAAGAACTTTTTTCTCTTTTATTTTTAAATTTTATTTTTTAGAATTTTGAAATTAATTAATTTATTTTTTTATACAGCAGGTTATTATTAGTTATGTATTTTATGCATATACATGTATACAGGTCAATCCCAATCTCCCAACTCATCCCACCACCACCACCCCATGGCTTCCCACACTTGGTGTCCATACGTTTGTTCTCTACCTCTGTGTCTCTATTTCTTCGCTGCAAACCAGTTCATCTGTACCATTTTTTAGGTTCCACATATATGCCTTAATATACAGTATTTGGTTTCCTCTTTCTGACTTCATTCTGTATGACTGTCCCTTGATCCATCGATGTCTCTACAAATGACCCAGTTTCATTCCTTTTTATGGCCGAGTAATATTTCATTTTATATATGTACCACATCTTTATCCATTTATCTGTCTGTGGGCATTTAGGTGGCTTCTATTACCTGGCTATTGTAAATTGTGCTGCAACGAACTTTGTGGTGAATGTGCCTTTTTGATTTACGGTTTTCTCTGGGTATATGCCCAGAAGTGGGATTGCTGGATCAGATGGTAATTCTATTTCTAGTTTTTTTAAGGAAACTCCATACTGTTCTCCATAGTGACTGTATCAATTTACATTCCCACCAATAGTGGAAGAGGGCTCCTTTTGTCCACACCCTCCCCAGAATTGGTTGTTTGTAGATTTTCTGATGATGCCGATTATAACAGGTGTGAGGTGATATCTCATTGTAGTTTTGATTTGCATTTCTCTAATAATTAGTGCTGTTGAGCAGCTTTTCATGGGCGTCTTGGCCATCTCTGTGTCTTCTTTGAAGAAACGCCTCTTTAGATCTTCTGACCATTTTGGAATTGGGTTGTTTGTTTTTTTAATATTAAGCTGCATGAGCTGTTTATATATATTGGAGATTAAACCTCTGTCCATTGATTCGTTTTCAACGATTTTTGCCCATTCTGAGGGATGCCTTTTTCCATTCCCGTTTTTTTTTAACAAAAAAGGAAAGAAAGGAAAAGAAGCAGAACACTAATGTGCGTAAAATATGCCTTTTGAAACGGTCGTTTTGAAATATGGACGTCCTTTGAATTTTTTGGTCGATATGTGACCCCAGGAATTGTGTTCAGGGCAGGTGTCATTTACAGGCCTGCAATGATTTTGAATATCAACTGACCATTAGCGCTGGGATTAAAGCTGCTGTTGTGTGAAACGGCCACAAGGTGGCAGCAGTTCACCCTTACCAAATCTGGTTACTAGGGCAAGAGAGCCTCAGTGGAAGTGGTGTTCTAGATTGGAATTTAGAATGGAATGTGCCAGGAGAAAGCCCCTCAAGTTTGTCTCACTACTTCTTGTTCGTGTTTTTAATTTAATTTTTTTTATTTTTTATTACAGCAAGTTTGATTACAATGTTTGGCTTGTTGTAGGTGTGGAAGATGTGGTTCTTTTACACATATACAGATGTCTGTTCTTCCTGGGATCCTTTTCCCATGTACGTTATGACAGAATGTTGAGTAGTCCTCTCTTCGTATTCTGTAGGTCTTTGGTGATTATATATGTCATCTGTGTTTGTATATGATTGTTAACCCCGATATCGTAATGAAACCAAACCTCACACCTTTCCTTTCGTGAACCATAAGTTTGTTTAATGAATCTGTGATTGCCCTTCTCCGTGGAAATATCTGCCCTGGTATCCATTTTTAGGTAACACCTATAAGTGATATGATATGGTATGTGTCTTTCACTTTCTGACTTACTGCAAGTCATGTGATTACTTCTAGACTCATTTACGGTGCTGCAAATGGCATTGTGTCCTTTTTTTCCTTGGCTTCTCTTCTGCCTTAGCGAGGTCCATTTTCAACAATGTGATTCCCTGAGGGTTGTGGATTAGCTGACCTGGGCAGCCTTACCCTGCCGGCCCGCCCTCCCCAGGTGTGCCTCGTTGAGGTCAATATAAACAGCGCTCCAGGCAGCAATAGCCCCTGAAGCTGTGCCTGACTCCATATTCTCTGCCCCGTCAGCAGTCTCGGGGCTGTGCTGGTGGGTGGGAGTGAGGGGCCACAGCTTTGTGGGTGGCCCGGTGTGAGTGGGGCTCTGCTGGCCTTTCTGCAGGAGTTGCCAGGCTGACAGCTGTAAAGAAGAGGATGTGTCACCCATACCTTCCGCTGGAATTTCTCTCCGGACAGAGGTGAGGAAGGAAAAAAGCAGTGGAGGCCAGGACAGGAGGCGTATCTCAGGCAGGGCAATGGAAAGCTTCCGGAAGAGCGCCCGGGGCCAGGACCACCCTGGCTGGCCTGCAGGCACCAAGTTGGCCTGCGTGCTGTCGCTGGTGTGGCTCGACGGCCCTTCCTCTAGGCTTTCAAGCCCTTGTACATATTCAGGTGTTTTACCTGGGAAGGGTGGGAACAGTTCAGCAGCAGCTGGTCTGGGGCTCAGCTCACGTTTACGCACAGATGCCTCGGCACAATCCCCCAGCTTTGCAATGAGGCCGCTCCTTGCGTGGGGGGTGGGGTGCTGGCTGTATGGGAGATGGTTCCCCACCTCTGACCAATTTCAGAATTGTTTACCGCTGGAGCAAGTGTCCAGATAGGGTTTTCCTCTGTATAAATGGTGGGTTCAGGTTTTTTTTTTTCTTTTATGTTTCAAGTTAGATTTTATTCCTCTTTTATGTATTTATAGATATAAGCATGGAAATAATTCATTCCTATAAATACATCTGTGTGATGGGAAGAACTTTTTTCTCTTTTATTTTTAAATTTTATTTTTTAGAATTTTGAAATTAATTAATTTATTTTTTTATACAGCAGGTTATTATTAGTTATGTATTTTATGCATATACATGTATACAGGTCAATCCCAATCTCCCAACTCATCCCACCACCACCACCCCATGGCTTCCCACACTTGGTGTCCATACGTTTGTTCTCTACCTCTGTGTCTCTATTTCTTCGCTGCAAACCAGTTCATCTGTACCATTTTTTAGGTTCCACATATATGCCTTAATATACAGTATTTGGTTTCCTCTTTCTGACTTCATTCTGTATGACTGTCCCTTGATCCATCGATGTCTCTACAAATGACCCAGTTTCATTCCTTTTTATGGCCGAGTAATATTTCATTTTATATATGTACCACATCTTTATCCATTTATCTGTCTGTGGGCATTTAGGTGGCTTCTATTACCTGGCTATTGTAAATTGTGCTGCAACGAACTTTGTGGTGAATGTGCCTTTTTGATTTACGGTTTTCTCTGGGTATATGCCCAGAAGTGGGATTGCTGGATCAGATGGTAATTCTATTTCTAGTTTTTTTAAGGAAACTCCATACTGTTCTCCATAGTGACTGTATCAATTTACATTCCCACCAATAGTGGAAGAGGGCTCCTTTTGTCCACACCCTCCCCAGAATTGGTTGTTTGTAGATTTTCTGATGATGCCGATTCTAACAGGTGTGAGGTGATACCTCATTGTAGTTTTGATTTGCATTTCTCTAATAATTAGTGCTGTTGAGCAGCTTTTCATGGGCGTCTTGGCCATCTCTGTGTCTTCTTTGAAGAAACGCCTCTTTAGATCTTCTGCCCATTTTTGTATTGGGTTGTTTGTTTTTTTAATATTAAGCTGCATGAGCTGTTTATATATATTGGAGATTAAACCTCTGTCCATTGATTCGTTTGCAACGATTTTTGCCCATTCTGAGGGATGCCTTTTTCCATTCCCGTTTTTTTTTAACAAAAAAGGAAAGAAAGGAAAAGAAGCAGAACACTAATGTGCGTAAAATATGCCTTTTGAAACGGTCGTTTTGAAATATGGACGTCCTTTGAATTTTTTGGTCGATATGTGACCCCAGGAATTGTGTTCAGGGCAGGTGTCATTTACAGGCCTGCAATGATTTTGAATATCAACTGACCATTAGCGCTGGGATTAAAGCTGCTGTTGTGTGAAACGGCCACAAGGTGGCAGCAGTTCACCCTTACCAAATCTGGATACTAGGGCAAGAGAGCCTCAGTGGAAGTGGTGTTCTAGATTGGAATTTAGAATGGAATGTGCCAGGAGAAAGCCCCTCAAGTTTGTCTCACTACTTCTTGTTCGTGTTTTTAATTTATTTTTTTTTATTTTTTATTACAGCAAGTTTGATTACAATGTTTGGCTTGTTGTAGGTGTGGAAGATGTGGTTCTTTTACACATATACAGATGTCTGTTCTTTCTGGGATCCTTTTCCCATGTACGTTATGACAGAATGTTGAGTAGTCCTCTCTTGGTATTCTGTAGGTCTTTGGTGATTATATATGTCATCTGTGTTTGTATATGATTGTTAACCCCGATATCGTAATGAAACCAAACCTCACACCTTTCCTTTCGTGAACCATAAGTTTGTTTAATGAATCTGTGATTGCCCTTCTCCGTGGAAATATCTGCCCTGGTATCCATTTTTAGGTAACACCTATAAGTGATATGATATGGTATGTGTCTTTCACTTTCTGACTTACTACAAGTCACGTGATTACTTCTAGACTCATTTACGGTGCTGCAAATGGCATTGTGTCCTTTTTTTCCTTGGCTTCTCTTCTGCCTTAGCGAGGTCCATTTTCAACAATGTGATTCCCTGAGGGTTGTGGATTAGCTGACCTGGGCAGCCTTACCCTGCCGGCCCGCCCTCCCCAGGTGTGCCTCGTTGAGGTCAATATAAACAGCGCTCCAGGCAGCAATAGCCCCTGAAGCTGTGCCTGACTCCATATTCTCTGCCCCGTCAGCAGTCTCGAGGCTGTGCTGGTGGGTGGGAGTGAGGGGCCACAGCTTTGTGGGTGGCCCGGTGTGAGTGGGGCTCTGCTGGCCTTTCTGCAGGAGTTGCCAGGCTGACACCTGTAAAGAAGAGGATGTGTCACCCATACCTTCCACTGGAATTTCTCTCCGGACAGAGGTGAGGAAGGAAAAAAGCAGTGGGGGCCAGGACAGGAGGTGTATCTCAGGCAGGGCAATGGAAAGCTTCCGGAAGAGCGCCCGGGGCCAGGACCACCCTGGCTGGCCTGCAGGCACCAAGTTGGCCTGCGTGCTGTCGCTGGTGTGGCTCGACGGCCCTTCCTCTAGGCTTTCAAGCCCTTGTACATATTCAGGTGTTTTACCTGGGAAGGGTGGGAACAGTTCAGCAGCAGCTGGCCTGGGTCTCAGCTCACGTTTACGCACAGATGTCTCGGCACAATCCCCCAGCTTTGCAATGAGGACACTCCTTGCGTGGTGGTTGGGGTGCTGGCTGTATGGGAGATGGTTCCCCACCTCTGACCAATTTCAGAATTGTTTACCGCTGGAGCAAGTGTCCAGATAGGGTTTTCCTCTGTATAAATGGTGGGTTCAGGGTTTTTTTTCTTTTATGTTTCAAGTTAGATTTTATTCCTCTTTTATGTATTTATAGATATAAGCATGGAAATAATTCATTCCTATAAATACATATGTGTGACGGGAAGAACTTTTTTCTCTTTTATTTTTAAATTTTATTTTTTAGAGTTTTGAAATTAATTAATTTATTTTTTTATACAGCAGGTTATTATTAGTTATGTATTTTATGCATATACATGTATACAGGTCAATCCCAATCTCCCAACTCATCCCACCACCACCACCCCATGGCTTCCCCCACTTGGTGTCCATACGTTTGTTCTCTACCTCTGTGTCTCTATTTCTTCGCTGCAAACCAGTTCATCTGTACCATTTTTTAGGTTCCACATATATGCCTTAATATACAGTATTTGGTTTCCTCTTTCTGACTTCATTCTGTATGACAGTCTCGATCCATCGATGTCTCTACAAATGACCCAGTTTCATTCCTTTTAATGGCCGAGTAATATTTCATTTTATATATGTACCACATCTTTATCCATTCATCTGTCTGTGGGCATTTAGGTTGCTTCCATTACCTGGCTATTGTAAATAGTGCTGCAATGAATATTGTGGTGAATGTGCCTTTTTGATTTACGGTTTCACTGGGTATATGCCCAGAAGTGGGATTGCTGGATCAGATGGTAATTCTATTTCTAGTTTTTTTAAGGAAACTCCATACTGTTCTCCATAGTGACTGTATCAATTTACATTCCCACCAATAGTGGAAGAGGGCTCCTTTTGTCCACACCCTCCCCAGAATTGGTTGTTTGTAGATTTTCTGATGATGCCGATTCTAACAGGTGTGAGGTGATACCTCATTGTAGTTTTGATTTGCATTTCTCTAATAATTAGTGCTGTTGAGCAGCTTTTCATGGACGTCTTGGCCATCTCTGTGTCTTCTTTGAAGAAACGCCTCTTTAGATCTTCTGCCCATTTTTGTATTGGGTTGTTTGATTTTTTAATATTAAGCTGCATGAGCTGTTTATATATATTGGAGATTAAACCTCTGTCCATTGATTCGTTTGCAACGATTTTTGCCCATTCTGAGGGATGCCTTTTTCCATTCCCGTTTTTTTTTAACAAAAAAGGAAAGAAAGGAAAAGAAGCAGAACACTAATGTGCGTAAAATATGCCTTTTGAAACGGTCATTTTGAAATATGGACGTCCTTTGAATTTTTTGGTCGATATGTGACCCCAGGAATTGTGTTCAGGGCAGGTGTCATTTACAGGCCTGCAATGATTTTGAATATCAACTGACCATTAGCACTGGGATTAAAGCTGCTGTTGTGTGAAACGGCCACAAGGTGGCAGCAGTTCACCCTTACCAAATCTGGTTACTAGGGCAAGAGAGCCTCAGTGGAAGTGGTGTTCTAGATTGGAATTTAGAATGGAATGTGCCAGGAGAAAGCCCCTCACGTTTGTCTCACTATTTCTTGTTCGTGTTTTTAATTTATTTTTTTTTTATTTTTTATTACAGCAAGTTTGATTACAATGTTTGGCTTGTTGTAGGTGTGGAAGATGTGGTTCTTTTACACATATACAGATGTCTGTTCTTCCTGGGATCCTTTTCCCATGTACGTTATGACAGAATGTTGAGTAGTCCTCTCTTGGTATTCTGTAGGTCTTTGGTGATTATATATGTCATCTGTGTTTGTATATGATTGTTAACCCCGATATCGTAATGAAACCAAACCTCACACTTTTCCTTTCGTGAACCATAAGTTTGTTTAATGAATCTGTGATTGCCCTTCTCCGTGGAAATATCTGCCCTGGTATCCATTTTTAGGTAACACCTATAAGTGATATGATATGGTATGTGTCTTTCACTTTCTGACTTACTGCAAGTCACGTGATTACTTCTAGACTCATTTACGGTGCTGCAAATGGCATTGTGTCCTTTTTTTCCTTGGCTTCTCTTCTGCCTTAGCGAGGTCCATTTTCAACAATGTGATTCCCTGAGGGCTGTGGATTAGCTGACCTGGGCAGCCTTACCCTGCCGGCCCGCCCTCCCCAGGTGTGCCTCGCTGAGGTCAATATAAACAGCGCTCCAGGCAGCAATAGCCCCTGAAGCTGTGCCTGACTCCATATTCTCTGCCCCGTCAGCAGTCTCGGGGCTGTGCTGGTGGGTGGGAGTGAGGGGCCACAGCTTTGTGGGTGGCCCAGTGTGAGTGGGGCTCTGCTGGCCTTTCTGCAGGAGTTGCCAGGCTGACAGCTGTAAAGAAGAGGATGTGTCACCCATACCTTCCGCTGGAATTTCTCTCCGGACAGAGGTGAGGAAGGAAAAAAGCAGTGGGGGCCAGGACAGGAGGCGTATCTCAGGCAGGGCAATGGAAAGCTTCCGGAAGATCGCCAGGGCCCAGGACCCCGCTGGCTGGCCTGCAGGCACCAAGTTGGCCTGCGTGCTGTCGCTGGTGTGGCTCGACGGCCCTTCCTCTAGGCTTTCAAGCCCTTGTACATATTCAGGTGTTTTACCTGGGAAGGGTGGGAACAGTTCAGCAGCAGCTGGCCTGGGGCTCAGCTCACGTTTACGCACAGATGCCTCGGCACAATCCCCCAGCTTTGCAATGAGGCCGCTCCTTGCGTGGGGGGTGGGGTGCTGGCTGTATGGGAGATGGTTCCCCACCTCTGACCAATTTCAGAATTGTTTACCGCTGGAGCAAGTGTCCAGATAGGGTTTTCCTCTGTATAAATGGTGGGTTCAGGTTTTTTTTTTTCTTTTATGTTTCAAGTTAGATTTTATTCCTCTTTTATGTATTTATAGATATAAGCATGGAAATAATTCATTCCTATAAATACATCTGTGTGATGGGAAGAACTTTTGTCTCTTTTATTTTTAAATTTTATTTTTTAGAATTTTGAAATTAATTGATTTATTTTTTTATACAGCAGTTTATTATTAGTTATGTATTTTATGCATATACATGTATACAGGTCAATCCCAATCTCCCAACTCATCCCACCACCACCACCCCATGGCTTCCCACACTTGGTGTCCATACGTTTGTTCTCTACCTCTGTGTCTCTATTTCTTCGCTGCAAACCAGTTCATCTGTACCATTTTTTAGGTTCCACATATATGCCTTAATATACAGTATTTGGTTTCCTCTTTCTGACTTCATTCTGTATGACAGTCCCTTGATCCATCGATGTCTCTACAAATGACCCAGTTTCATTCCTTTTTATGGCCGAGTAATATTTCATTTTATATATGTACCACATCTTTATCCATTTATCTGTCTGTGGGCATTTAGGTGGCTTCTATTACCTGGCTATTGTAAATTGTGCTGCAACGAACTTTGTGGTGAATGTGCCTTTTTGATTTACGGTTTTCTCTGGGTATATGCCCAGAAGTGGGATTGCTGGATCAGATGGTAATTCTATTTCTAGTTTTTTTAAGGAAACTCCATACTGTTCTCCATAGTGACTGTATCAATTTACATTCCCACCAATAGTGGAAGAGGGCTCCTTTTGTCCACACCCTCCCCAGAATTGGTTGTTTGTAGATTTTCTGATGATGCCGATTCTAACAGGTGTGAGGTGATACCTCATTGTAGTTTTGATTTGCATTTCTCTAATAATTAGTGCTGTTGAGCAGCTTTTCATGGGCGTCTTGGCCATCTCTGTGTCTTCTTTGAAGAAACGCCTCTTTAGATCTTCTGACCATTTTGGAATTGGGTTGTTTGTTTTTTTAATATTAAGCTGCATGAGCTGTTTATATATATTGGAGATTAAACCTCTGTCCATTGATTCGTTTGCAACGATTTTTGCCCATTCTGAGGGATGCCTTTTTCCATTCCCGTTTTTTTTTAACAAAAAAGGAAAGAAAGGAAAAGAAGCAGAATACTAATGTGCGTAAAATATGCCTTTTGAAACGGTCGTTTTGAAATATGGACGTCCTTTGAATTTTTTGTCGATATGTGACCCCAGGAATTGTGTTCAGGGCAGGTGTCATTCACAGGCCTGCAATGATTTTGAATATCAACTGACCATTAGCGCTGGGATTAAAGCTGCTGTTGTGTGAAACGGCCACAAGGTGGCAGCAGTTCACCCTTACCAAATCTGGTTATGAGGGCAAGAGAGCCTCAGTGGAAGTGGTGTTCTAGATTGGAGTTTAGAATGGAATGTGCCAGGAGAAAGCCCCTCAAGTTTGTCTCACTATTTCTTGTTCGTGTTTTTAATTTATTTTTTTTATTTTTTATTACAGCAAGTTTGATTACAATGTTTGGTTTGTTGTAGGTGTGGAAGATGTGGTTCTTTTACACATATACAGATGTCTGTTCTTCCTGGGATCCTTTTCCCATGTACGTTATGACAGAATGTTGAGTAGTCCTCTCTTGGTATTCTGTAGGTCTTTGGTGATTATATATGTCACCTGTGTTTGTATATGTCTGTTAACCCCTATATCGTAATGAAACCAATCCTCACACCTTTCTATTCGTGAACCATAAGTTTGTTTAATGAATCTGTGATTGCCCTTCTCCGTGGAAATATCTGCCCTGGTATCCATTTTTAGGTAACACCTATAAGTGATATGATATGGTATGTGTCTTTCACTTTCTGACTTACTACAAGTCACGTGATTTCTTCTAGACTCATTTACGGTGCTGCAAATGGCATTGTGTCCTTTTTTTCTTGGCTTCTCTTCTGCATTAGCGAGGTCCATTTTCAACAATGTGATTCCCTGCGGGTTGTGGATTAGCTGACCTGGGCAGCCTTACCCTGCCGGCCCGCCCTCCCCAGGTGTGCCTCGCTGAGGTCAATATAAACAGCGCTCCAGGCAGCAATAGCCCCTGAAGCTGTGCCTGACTCCATATTCTCTGCCCCGTCAGCAGTCTCGGGGCTGTGCTGGTGGGTGGGAGTGAGGGGCCACAGCTTTGTGGGTGGCCCGGTGTGAGTGGGGCTCTGCTGGCCTTTCTGCAGGAGTTGCCAGGCTGACACCTGTAAAGAAGAGGATGTGTCACCCATACCTTCCGCTGGAATTTCTCTCCAGACAGAGGTGAGGAAGGAAAAAAGCAGTGGGGGCCAGGACAGGAGGGGTATCTCAGGCAGGGCAATGGAAAGCTTCCTGAAGAGTGCCCGGGGCCAGGACCACCCTGGCTGGCCTGCAGGCACCAACTTGGCCTGCGTGCTGTCGCTGGTGTGGCTCGACGGCCCTTCCTCTAGGCTTTCAAGCCCTTGTACATATTCAGGTGTTTTACCTAGGAAGGGTGGGAACAGTTCAGCAGCAGCTGGCCTGAGGCTCAGCTCACGTTTACGCACAGATGTCTCGGCACAATCCCCCAGCTTTGCAATGAGGACGCTCCTTGCGTGGGTGTTTGGTTGCTGGCTGTATGGGAGATGGTTCCCCACCTCTGACCAATTTCAGAATTGTTTACCGCTGGAGCAAGTGTCCAGATAGGGTTTTCCTCTGTATAAATGGTGGGTTCAGGGTGTTTTTTTCTTTTATGTTTCAAGTTAGATTTTATTCCTCTTTTATGTATTTATAGATATAAGCATGGAAATAATTCATTCCTATAAATACATCTGTGTGACGGGAAGAACTTTTTTCTCTTTTATTTTTAAATTTTATTTTTTATAATTTTGAAATTAATTAATTTATTTTTTTATACAGCAGTTTATTATTAGTTATGTATTTTATGCATATACATGTATACAGGTCAATCCCAATCTCCCAACTCATCCCACCACCACCACCCCATGGCTTCCCACCCTTGGTGTCCATACGTTTGTTCTCTACCTCTGTGTCTCTATTTCTTCCCTGCAAACCAGTTCATCTGTACCATTTTTTAGGTTCCACATATATGCCTTAATATACAGTATTTGGTTTCCTCTTTCTGACTTCATTCTGTATGACAGTCCCTTGATCCATCGATGTCTCTACAAATGACCCAGTTTCATTCCTTTTTATGGCCGAGTAATATTCCATTTTATATATGTACCACATCTTTATCCATTTATCTGTCTGTGGGCATTTAGGTGGCTTCTATTACCTGGCTGCTGTAAATTGTGCTGCAACGAACTTTGTGGTGAATGTGCCTTTTTGATTTACGGTTTTCTCTGGGTATATGCCCAGAAGTGGGATTGCTGGATCAGATGGTAATTCTATTTCTAGTTTTTTTAAGGAAACTCCATACTGTTCTCCATAGTGACTGTATCAATTTACATTCCCACCAATAGTGGAAGAGGGCTCCTTTTGTCCACACCCTCCCCAGAATTGGTTGTTTGTAGATTTTCTGATGATGCCGATTCTAACAGGTGTGAGGTGATACCTCATTGTAGTTTTGATTTGCATTTCTCTAATAATTAGTGCTGTTGAGCAGCTTTTCATGGGTGTCTTGGCCATCTCTGTGTCTTCTTTGAAGAAACGCCTCTTTAGATCTTCTGCCCAATTTTGTATTGGGTTGTTTGTTTTTTTAATATTAAGCTGCATGAGCTGTTTATATATATTGGAGATTAAACCTCTGTCCATTGATTCGTTTGCAACGATTTTTGCCCATTCTGAGGGATGCCTTTTTCCATTCCCGTTTTTTTTTAACAAAATGGAAAGAAAGGAAAAGAAGCAGAACACTAATGTGCATAAAATATGCCTTTTGAAACGGTCGTTTTGAAATATGGACATCCTTTGAATTTTTTGGTCGATATGTGACCCCAGGATTTGTGTTCAGGGCAGGTGTCATTTACAGGCCTGCAATGATTTTGAATATCAACTGACCATTAGCACTGGGATTAAAGCTGCTGTTGTGTGAAACGGCCACAAGGTGGCAGCAGTTCACCCTTACGAAATCTGGTTACTAGGGCAAGAGAGCCTCAGTGGAAGTGGTGTTCTAGATTGGAATTTAGAATGGAATGTGCCAGGAGAAAGCCCCTCAAGTTTGTCTCACTAATTCTTGTTCGTGTTTTTAATTTATTTTTTTTATTTTTTATTACAGCAAGTTTGATTACAATGTTTGGCTTGTTGTAGGTGTGGAAGATGTGGTTCTTTTACACATATACAGATGTCTGTTCTTCCTGGGATCCTTTTCCCATGTACGTTATGACAGAATGTTGAGTAGTCCTCTCTTGGTATTCTGTAGGTCTTTGATGATTATATATGTCACCTGTGTTTGTATATGTCTGTTAACCCCTATATCGTAATGAAACCAATCCTCACACCTTTCCATTGGTGAACCATAAGTTTGTTTAATGAATCTGTGATTGCCCTTCTCCGTGGAAATATCTGCCCTGGTATCCATTTTTAGGTAACACCTCTAAGTGATATGATATGTGTCTTTCACTTTCTGACTTACTACAAGTCACGTGATTACTTCTAGACTTATCTACGGTGCTGCAAATGGCATTGTGTCCTTTTTTCCCTTGGCTTCTCTTCTGCCTTAGCGGGGTCCATTTTCAACAATGTGATTCCCTGAGGGTTGTGGATTAGCTGACCTGGGCAGCCTTACCCTGCCGGCCCGCCCTCCCCAGGTGTGCCTCGTTGAGGTCAATATAAACAGAGCTCCAGGCAGCAATAGCCCCTGAAGCTGTGCCTGACTCCATATTCTCTGCCCCGTCAGCAGTCTCGGGGCTGTGCTGGTGGGAGGGAGTGAGGGGCCACAGCTTTGTGGGTGGCCCGGTGTGAGTGGGGTTCTGCTGGCCTTTCTGCAGGAGTTGCCAGGCTGCCGCCTGTAAAGAAGAGGATGTGTCACCCATACCTTCCGCTGGAATTTCTCTCTAGACAGAGGTGAGGAAGGAAAAAGGCAGTGAGGTCCGGGACAGGAGGGGTATCTCAGGCAGGGCAATGGAAAGCTTCTGGAAGAGCACCAGGTTCCAGGACCACGCTCGCTGGCCTGCAGGCACCAAGTTGGCCTGCGTGGTGTCGCTGGTGTGGCTCCACGGTCCTTCCTCTAGGCTTTCAAGCCCTTGTACATATTCAGGTGTTTTACCTGGAAAGGGTGGGAACAGTTCAGCAGCAGCTGGCCTGGGGCTCAGCTCACGTTTACTCACAGATGCCTCGGCACGGTCCCCCAGCTTTGCAATGAGGACGCTCCTTGTGTGGGGGGTGGTTTGCTGGCTGTATGGGAGATGGTTCCCCACCTCTGACCAATTTCAGAATTGTTTACCACTGGAGCAAGTGCCCTGATTGGGTTTTCCTCTGTATAACTCGTGGGTTCAGGTTTTTTTTTTCTTTTATGGTTCAAGTTAGATTTTATTCATCTTTTATGTATTTATAGATATAAGCATGGAAATAATTCATTCCTATAAATACATCTGTGTGACGGGAAGAACTTTTTTCTGTTTTATTTTTAAATTTTATTTTTTAAAATTTTGAAATTTAATTTTATTTATTTTCTTATACAGCACGTTATTATTAGTTATGTAGTTTATGCATATACATGTATACAGGTCAATCCCAAACTCCCAACTCATCCCACCACCACCACCCTATGGCTTCCCACACTTGGTGTCCATACGTTTGTTCTCTACCTCTGTGTCTCTATTTCTTCCCTGCAAACCAGTTCATCTGTACCATTTTTTTAGCTTCCACATATACGCATTAATATACAATATTTGTTTTCCTCTTTCTGACTTACTTCATTCTGTATGACAGTCTCTCGATCCATCAATGTCTCTACAAATGACCCAGTTTCATTCCTTTTGGTGGCCGAGTAATATTCCATTTCATATATGTACCACATCTTTATCCATTCATCTGTCTGTGGGCATTTAGGTTGCTTCCATTACCTGGCTTTTGTAAATAGTGCTGTAATGAACATTGGGGTGAATGTGCTTTTTTGATTTACGGTTTTCTCTGGGTATATGCCCAGAAGTGGGATTGCTGGATCAGATGGTAATTCTATTTCTAGTTTTTTAAAGGAAACTCCATACTGTTCTCCATAGTGACTGTATCAATTTACATTCCCACCAATAGTGGAAGAGGGCTCCTTTTGTCCACACCCTCCCCAGAATTAGTTGTTTGTAGATTTTCTGATGATGCCGATTCTAACAGGTGTGTGGTGATACCTCATTGTAGATTTGATTTGCATTTCTCTAATAATTAGTGCTGTTGAGCAGCTATTCATGTGTGTCTTGGCCATCTCTGTGTCTTCTTTGAAGAAACGTCTCTTTAGATCTTCTGCCCGTTTTTGTATTGGGTTGTTTGTTTTTTTAATATTAAGCTGCATGAGCTGTTTATATATATTGGAGATTAAACCTCTGTCCATTGATTCGTCTGCAACGATTTTCGCCCATTCTGAGGGATGCCTTTTTCCATTCCCGTGTTTTTTAACAAAAAAAGGAAAGAAAGGAAAAGAAGCAGAACACTAATGTGCGTAAAATATGCCTTTTGAAACGGTCGTTTTGAAATATGGACGTCCTTTGAATTTTTTGGTCGATATGTGACCCCAGGATTTGTTTTCAGGGCAGGTGTCATTTACAGGCCTGCAATGATTTTGAATATCTACTGACCATTAGTGCTGGGATTAAAGCTGCTGTTGTGTGAAACGGCCACAAGGTGGCAGCAGTTCACCCTTACCAAATCTGGTTACTAGGGCAACAGAGCCTCAGTGGAAGTGGTGTTCTAGATGGGAATTTAGAACGGAATATGCCAGGAGAAAGCCCCTCAAGTTTGTCTCACTACTTCTTTTTCGTGTTTTTAATTTAATTTTTATTTTTTATTACAGCAAGTTTGATTACAGTGTATGGCTTGTTGTAGGTGTGGAAGATGTGGTTCTTTTACACATATACAGATGTCTGTTCTTCCTGGGATCCTTTTCCCATGTACGTTATGACAGAATGTTGAGTAGTCCACTCTTGGTATTCTGTAGGTCTTTGGTGATTATATATGTCACCTGTGTTTGTATATGTGTGTTAACCCCGATATCGTAATGAAACCAATCCTCACACCTTTCCATTGGTGAACGATAAGTTTGTTTAGTGAATCTGTGATTGCCCTTCTCCGTGGAAATATCTGCCCGGGTATCCACTTTTAGGTAACACCTGTAAGTGATATGATATGATATGTGTCTTTCACTTTCTGACTTACTACAAGGCACGTGATTACTTCTAGACTCATCTACGGTGCTGCAAATGGCATTGTGTCCTTTTTTCCCTTGGCTTCTATTCTGCCTTAGCGAAGTCCATTTTCAACAATGTGATTCCCTGAGGGTTGTGGATTAGCTGACCTGGGCAGCCTTACCCTGCCGGCCCGCCCTCCCCAGGTGTGCCTCGTTGAGGTCAATATAAACAGAGATCCAGGCAGCCATAGCCCCTGAAGCTGTGCCTGACTCCATATTCTCTGCCCCTTCAACAGTCTCGGGGCTGTGCTGGTGGGAGGGAGTGAGGGGCCACAGCTTTGTGGGTGGCCCGGTGTGAGTGGGGCTCTGCTGGCCTTTCTGCAGGAGTTGCCAGGCTGCCGCCTGTAAAGAAGAGGATGTGTCAAGCAAACCTTCCGCTGGAATTTCTCTCCGGACTGAGTTGAGGAAGGAAAAAAGCAGTGGGTGCCGGGAGAGGAGGGGTATATCAGGCAGGGCAATGGAAAGCTTCCGGAAGAGCGTCCAAGGCCAGGACCACCCTGGCTGGCCTGCAGGCACCAAGTTGGCCTGCGTGCTGTTGCTGGTGTGGCTCGACGGCCCTTCCTCTAGGCTTTCAAGCCCTTGTACATATTCAGGTGTTTTACCTGGGAAGGGTGGGAACAGTTCAGCAGCAGCTGGCCTGGGGCTCAGCTCACGTTTACTCACAGATGCCTCGGCACGGTCCCCCAGCTTTGCAATGAGGACGCCCCTTGCGTGGGAGGTGGGTTGCTGGCTGTATGGGAGATGGTTCCCCACCTCTGACCAATTTCAGAATTGTTTACCGCTGGAGCAAGTGCCCTGATAGGTTTTTCCTCTGAATAACTCGTGGGTTCACTTTTTTTTTCTTTTATGGTTCAAATTAGGTTTTATTCCTCTTTTATGTATTTATAGTTATAAGCATGGAAACAAGTCATTCCTATAAATACATCTGTGTGATGGGAAGAACTTTTTTCTTTTATTTTTAAATTTTATTTTTTAAAATTTTGAAATTTTATTTATTTTTTTATACAGCACGTTATTATTAGTTATGTATTTTATGCATATACAT
The DNA here is from genome assembly GCF_964341445.2 of Mesoplodon mirus. NCBI lineage: Eukaryota > Metazoa > Chordata > Mammalia > Artiodactyla > Ziphiidae > Mesoplodon > Mesoplodon mirus. Next base: position 834,203 of record NW_028295743.1, on the reverse strand, counting down.
GTATACAGGTCAATCCCAAACTCCCAACTCATCCCACCACCACCTCCCCATGGCTTCCCACACTTCGTGTCCATACGTTTGTTCTCTACCTCTGTGTCTCTATTTCTTCCCTGCAAACCAGTTCATCTGTACCATTTTTAGGCTCCACATATATGCATTAATATACAATATTTGTTTTCCTCTTTCTGACTTACTTCATTCTGTATGACAGTCTCTCGATCCATCGATGTCTCTACAGATGACCCAGTTTCATTCCTTTTTATGGCCGAGTAATATTCCATTTTATATATGTACCACATCTTTATCCATTCATCTGTCTGTGGGCATTTAGGTTGCTTCCATTACCTGGCTATTGTAAATAGTGCTGGAACGAACATTGTGGTGAATGTGCCTTTTTGAAATACGGTTTTCTCTGGGTATATGCCCAGAAGTGGGATTGCTGGATCAGATGGTAATTCTATTTCTAGATTTTTTAAGGAAACTCCATACTGTTCTCCATAGTGACTGTATCAATTTACATTCCCACCAATAGTGGAAGAGGGCTCCTTTTGTCCACACCCTCCCCAGAATTGGTTGTTTGTAGATTTTCTGATGATGCCGATTCTAACAGGTGTGAGGTGATACCTCATTGTAGTTTTGATTTGCATTTCTCTAATAATTAGTGCTGTTGAGCAGCTTTTCATGTGTGTCTTGGCCATCTCTGTGTCTCCTTTGAAGAAACGTCTCTTTAGATCTTCTGCCCATTTTTTTTGGGTTGTTTGTTTTTTTAATATTAAGCTGCATGAGCTGTTTATATATATTGGAGATTAAACCTCTGTCCATTGATTCGTCTGCAACTATTTTCGCCCATTCTGAGGGATGCCTTTTTCCATTCCCGTGTTTTTTAACAAAAAAGGAAAGAAAGGAAAAGAAGCAGAACACTAATGTGCGTAAAATATGCCTTTTGAAACGGTCGTTTTGAAATATGGACGTCCTTTGAATTTTTTGGTCGATATGTGACCCCAGGATTTGTTTTCAGGGCAGGTGTCATTTACAGGCCTGCAATGATTTTGAATATCAACTGACCATTAGCGCTGGGATTAAAGATGCTGTTGTGTGAAACGGCCACAAGGTGGCAGCAGTTCACCCTTACCAAATCTGGTTACTAGGGCAAGAGAGCCTCAGTGGAAGTGGTGTTCTAGATTGGAGTTTAGAATGGAATGTGCCAGGAGAAAGCCCCTCACGTTTGTCTCACTACTTCTTGTTCGTGTTTTTAATTTAATTTTTTATTTTTTATTACAGCAAGTTTGATTACAATGTTTGGCTTGTTGTAGGTGTGGAAGATGTGGTTCTTTTACACATATACAGATGACTGTTCTTCTTGGGATCCTTTTCCCATGTACGTTATGACAGAATGTTGAGTAGTCCTCTCTTGGTATTCTGTAGGTCTTTGGTGATTATATATGTCACCTGTGTTTGTATATGTCTGTTAACCCCGATATCGTAATGAAACCAATCCTCACACCTTTCCATTGGTGAACCATAAGTTTGTTTAATGAATCTGTGATTGCCCTTCTCCGTGGAAATATCTGCCCTGGTATCCATTTTTAGGTAACACCTATAAGTGATATGATATGATATGTGTCTTTCACTTTCTGACTTACTACAAGTCACGTGATTACTTCTAGACTCATCTACGGTGCTGCAAATGGCATTGTGTCCTTTTTTCCCTTGGCTTCTCTTCTGCCTTAGCGGGGTCCATTTTCAAAAATGTGATTCCCTGTGGGCTGTGGATTAGCTGACCTGGGCAGCCTTACCCTGCCGGCCCGCCCTCCCCAGGTGTGCCTCGTTGAGGTCAATATAAACAGAGCTCCAGGCAGCAATAGCCCCTGAAGCTGTGCCTGACTCCATATTCTCTGCCCCGTCAGCAGTCTCGGGGCTGTGCTGGTGGGAGGGAGTGAGGGGCCACAGCTTTGTGGGTGGCCCGGTGTGAGTGGGGTTCTGCTGGCCTTTCTGCAGGAGTTGCCAGGCTGCCGCCTGTAAAGAAGAGGATGTGTCACCCATACCTTCCGCTGGAATATCTCTCTGGACAGAGGTGAGGAAGGAAAAAAGCAGTGGGGGCCGGGACAGGAGGGGTATCTCAGGCAGGGCAATGGAAACCTTCTGGAAGAGCGCCAGGTTCCAGGACCACGCTGGCTGGCCTGCAGGCACCAAGTTGGCCTGCGTGCTGTCGCTGGTGTGGCTCCACGGTCCTTCCTCTAGGCTTTCAAGCCCTTGTACATATTCAGGTGTTTTACCTGGAAAGGGTGGGAACAGTTCAGCAGCCGCTGGCCTGGGGCTCAGCTCACGTTTACTCACAGATGCCTCGGCACGCTCCCCCAGCTTTGCAATGAGGATGCTCCTTGCGTGGGGGTTGGGTTGCTGGCTGTATGGGAGATGGTTCCCCACCTCTGACCAATTTCAGAATTGTTTACCGCTGGAGCAAGTGCCGTGATAGGGTTTTCCTCTGTATAACTCGTGGGTTCACTTTCTTTTTCTTTTATGTTTCAAGTTAGATGTTATTCCTCTTTTATGTATTTATAGATATAAGCATGGAAATAATTCATTCCTATAAATACATCTGTGTGACGGGAAGAACTTTTTTCTGTTTTATTTTTAAATTTTATTTTTTAAAATTTTGAAATTTTATTTATTTTTTTATGCAGCACGTTGTTATTAGTTATGTATTTTATGCATATACATGTATACAGGTCAATCCCAAACTCCCAACTCATCCCACCACCACCACCCCATGGCTTCCCACACTTGGTGTCCATACGTTTGTTCTCTACCTCTGTGTCTCTATTTCTGCCCTGCCAACCAGTTCATCTGTACCATTTTTAGGCTCCACATATATGCGTTAATAGACAATATTTATTTTCCTCTTTCTGACTTACTTCATTCTGTATGACAGTCTCTCGATCCATCGATGTCTCTACAAATGACCCAGTTTCATTCCTTTTTATGGCCGAGTAATATTCCATTTTATATATGTACCACATCTTTATCCATTCATCTGTCTGTGGGCATTTAGGTTGCTTCCATTACCTGGCTATTGTAAATAGTGCTGCAACGAACATTGTGGTGAATGTGCCTTTTTGAAATACGGTTTTCTCTGGGTATATGCCCAGAAGTGGGATGGCTGGATCAGATGGTAATTCTATTTCTAGTTTTTTTAAGGAAACTCCATACTGTTCTCCATAGTGACTCTATCAATTTACATTCCCACCAATAGTGGAAGAGGGCTCCTTTTGTCCACACCCTCCCCAGAATTGGTTGTTTGTAGATTTTCTGATGATGCCGATTCTAACAGGTGTGAGGTGATACCTCATTGTAGTTTTGATTTGCATTTCTCTAATAATTAGTGCTGTTGAGCAGCTTTTCATGTGCATCTTGGCCATCTCTGTGTCTTCTTTGAAGAAACGTGTCTTTAGATCTTCTGACCATTTTTGTATTGGGTTGTTTGTTTTTTTAATATTAAGCTGCATGAGCTGTTTATATATATTGGAGATTAAACCTCTGTCCATTGATTCGTCTGCAACGATTTTCGCCCATTCTGAGGGATGCCTTTTTCCATTCCCGTGTTTTTTAACAAAAAAGGAAAGAAAGGAAAAGAAGCAGAACACTAATGTGCGTAAAATATGCCTTTTGAAACGGTCGTTTTGAAATATGGACGTCCTTTGAATTTTTTGGTCGATATGTGACCCCAGGATTTGTTTTCAGGGCAGGTGTCATTTACAGGCCTGCAATGATTTTGAATATCAACTGACCATTAGCACTGGGATTAAAGCTGCTGTTGTGTGAAACGGCCACAAGGTGGCAGCAGTTCACCCTTACCAAATCTGGTTACTAGGGCAAGAGAGCCTCAGTGGAAGTGGTGTTCTAGATTGGAGTTTAGAATGGAATGTGCCAGGAGAAAGCCCCTCACGTTTGTCTCACTACTTCTTGTTCGTGTTTTTAATTTAATTTTTTATTTTTTATTACAGCAAGTTTGATTACAATGTTTGGTTTGTTGTAGGTGTGGAAGATGTGGTTCTTTTACACATATACACATGTCTGTTCTTCCTGGGATCCTTTTCCCATGTACGTTATGACAGAATGTTGAGTAGTCCTCTCTTGGTATTCTGTAGGTCTTTGGTGATTATATATGTCACCTGTGTTTGTATATGTCTGTTAACCCCGATATCGTAATGAAACCAATCCTCACACCTTTCCATTGGTGAACCATAAGTTTGTTTAATGAATCTGTGATTGCCCTTCTCCGTGGAAATATCTGCCCTGGTATCCATTTTTAGCTAACACCTATAAGTGATATGATATGATATGTGTCTTTCACTTTCTGACTTACCTCAAGTCACGTGATTACTTCTAGACTCATCTACGGTGCTGCAAATGGCATTGTGTCCTTTTTTCCCTTGGCTTCTCTTCTGCCTTAGCGGGGTCCATTTTCAACAATGTGATTCCCTGAGGGTTGTGGATTAGCTGACCTGGGCAGCCTTACCCTGCCGGCCCGCCCTCCCCAGGTGTGCCTCGTTGAGGTCAATATAAACAGTGCTCCAGGCAGCAATAGCCCCTGAAGCTGTGCCTGACTCCATATTCTCTGCCCCGTCAGCAGTCTCGGGGCTGTGCTGGTGGGAGGGAGTGAGGGGCCACAGCTTTGTGGGTGGCCCGGTGTGAGTGGGGTTCTGCTGGCCTTTCTGCAGGAGTTGCCAGGCTGCCGCCTGTAAAGAAGAGGATGTGTCACCAATACCTTCCGCTGGAATTTCTCTCTGGACAGAGGTGAGGAAGGAAAAAAGCAGTGGGGGCCGGACAGGAGGGGTATCTCAGGCAGGGCAATGGGAAGCTTCTGGAAGAGCGCCAGGGTCCAGGACCACCCTGACTGGCCTGCAGGCACCAAGTTGGCCTGTGTGCTGTCGCTGGTGTGGCTCCACGGTCCTTCCTCTAGGCTTTCAAGCCCTTGTACATATTCAGGTGTTTTACCTGGAAAGGGTGGGAACTGTTCAGCAGCAGCTGGCCTGGGGCTCAGCTCACGTTTCTCACAGATGCCTCGGCACTGTCCCCCAGCTTTGCAATGAGGACGCTCCTTGCGTGGGGGGTGGGTTGCTGGCTATATGGGAGATGGTTCCCTACCTCTGACCAATTTCAGAATTGTTTACCGCCTGAGCAAGGGCCCTGATAGGGTTTTCCTCTGTATAACTAGTGGGTTTACTTTTTTTTTTCTTTTATGGTTCAAGTTAGATGTTATTCCTCTTTTATGTATTTATAGATATAAGCATGGAAATAATTCATTCCTATAAATACATCTGTGTGACGGGAAGAATTTTTTCTGTTTTATTTTTAAATTTTATTTTTTAAAATTTTGAAATTTTATTTTATTTAAGTTTTTATACAGCAGGTTATTATTAGTTATGTATTTTATGCATATACATTTATAAAGGTCAATCCCAATCTCCCAACTCATCCCACCACCAGCACCCCATGTCTTCCCACAATTGTTGTCCATATGTTTGTTCTCTACTTCTGTGTCTCTATTTCTTCCCTGCAAACCAGTTCATCCGTACCATTTTTTAAGTTTCCAGATATATGCATTAATATACAATATTTGTTTTCCTCTTTCTGACTTACTTCATTCTGTATGACAGTCTCTCGATCCATCGATGTCTCTACAAATGACCCAGTTTCATTCCTTTTTATGGCCGAGTAATATTTCATTTTATATATGTACCACATCTTTATCCATTTATCTGTCTGTGGGCATTTAGGTGGCTTCTATTACCTGGCTATTGTAAATTGTGCTGCAACGAACTTTGTGGTGAATGTGCCTTTTTGATTTACGGTTTTCTCTGGGTATATGCCCAGAAGTGGGATTGCTGGATCAGATGGTAATTCTATTTCTAGTTTTTTTAAGGAAACTCCATACTGTTCTCCATAGTGACTGTATCAATTTACATTCCCACCAATAGTGGAAGAGGGCTCCTTTTGTCCACACCCTCCCCAGAATTGGTTGTTTGTAGATTTTCTGATGATGCTGATTCTAACAGGTGTGAGGTGATACCTCATTGTAGTTTTCTCCTGAATATATTCAGGAGAAAACGCATACGCCCTTTTTGGCCAAGTGCATCATTGTCGAAGTTGTGCCCCTCTTCCTGTGCTTTACAGGTGATTCCAACGTACCTCTTGAAATCTGTTTCCTTCTATTCTGCCTCGCATTCAAGTCCGCCTCGTTGCCTTCCCTCAACAGATTTTTGGACGATAGTTGGCCTTGATTACTCTGCCAGTTTGTGAATTGCTGTGCCCCTGAGCTCCATTTTTCGACTCGTTTTTTGTGAGCTGAACGCAAGTCCAAACTTTTGGTTCAGGACCTATACTGGTTCCCGGTGGGTGGCTGAGACTTTGGTTAATTCTTCTTCCTGCCGGGAAATTAGAGTGACATGTGCCCATCCAAATGCCTAACAGCTACTCTCTCATTGGTTCTCCCTCTTCCCTTTCTTCCTCTGCCAAATGGGCAACCTGTGTGAACCAGGAGCTTAAAGGGGCTGTCTCTCCAAGATGGGAGATTGATAGTAAAGCTGTTGGAAAGTCAAACCGGAGCACCAGGAGAGGGACTCTTCGTTGAGTTTTAGAAACCTTTCGTATTCACAGTGTGTCCATTCTCTAGGTTTCCCGTACATGTTATAGCTGTAGTAATATTCCCTTCAACCTGGAGAGGTGGGACCCATGGAATGGTTGCCATGCATTATTGCTTTAAAGGGTCTGCATTTGCTCACCCAATCTCACCAATCCTCTCAGTCCCAAGTGTCCAGCCTCATGCCACATCCAGCTGTCATCGTAGATAGGGTCATTCCAGGTTGCATCAGAGACCCTGAAGGAATTGTAAAGAATTTCCCTGTTTCTTTGTTCTGTTTTTGAAATTCCTTTTTAGAGTGGGTTTGAGCTGATTCTCGCTGCCATGTTTATGCCAGTCTAGACACACTTGATTCCCTTACGGAGACATATCAATACATAGGTTTTAAGATTCTTACTAGTCAGATCTATTCCTCTGCGGGAAATATAGGGTTTTGAGTCCCTTTCACTGAGGAAGGTGTAGGTCTTGTCTATTCCATAGTTGGTTTTTGGAACAGTACCTGTGCTTATATCAAACTCTGGTTTGATGCATCACCCCACCTCTCCTTCCCCCTTAAGCAGGCATAAGAGTGTTTTCTAAATGTGAGACTCTGTTCTCTTTCCTAACTCAGTTCATGTGTTGCCATGTTTACAGGATCTTCCTAAGTGATATCTTATGATAAGTTTCTTTTTCTGTGTGACTTCTTTCACTTAGAATCATCGTACCTGAATCCACTCATTTTGCTGCTACTGGTCTTATGACATTGATTTCATGGCTGAGGGATTTTCCATCGTACGTATGTTCCACAATGTTTTGAACCATTTTTATATTTCCTGGGATATTTCAGGTGTACCCAGGTTGAGGTTCTTGTAAGCAGTGCAGCCCTCAATTTGGGGGTGGCTCTGTCTTATGGATTTTCAGTTTTCCCAAGGTATATTCCCTAGGCTGGAAGTGCCCTTGGCTCTGTAGCTCTGTTGTTTACTTGTTTTAGGGAACACAATGCACTCCTCCAGTGAGGCAGTTGGCAACTTACATCCCGCCCATCAGCATAACAAGGCTCCCTGTTCTCCAGGGCCTGTCTTGCCTTTCTGGTTTTTACACATTTTGTGGATGTCCCTTTTGACCGTTGGGAAGTGATACTTCTTTGTAGTGCAGATTTGCATTGCCCGCTTGCTTGCTTGGCCAAAAAGGGCGTATGCGTTTTCTCCTGAATATATTCAGGAGAAAACGCATACGCCCTTTTTGGCCAAGTGCATCATTGTCGAAGTTGTGCCCCTCTTCCTGTGCTTTACAGGCGATTCTAACGTACCTCTTGAAATCTGTTTCCTGCTATTCTGCCTCGCATTCAAGTCCGCCTCGTTGCCTTCCCTCAACAGATTTTTGGACGATAGTTGGCCTTGATTACTCTGCCAGTTTGTGAATTGCTGTGCCCCTGAGCTCCATTGTTCAACTCGTTTTTTGTGAGCTGAACGCAAGTCCAAACATTTGGTTCAGGACCTATACTGGTTCCCGGTGGGTGGCTGAGACTTTGGTGAATTCTTCTTCCTGCCGGGAAATTAGAGTGACATGTGCCCATCCAAATGCCTAACAGCTACTCTCTCATTGGTTCTCCCTCTTCCCTTTCCTCCTCTGCCAAATGGGCAACCTGTGTGAACCAGGAGCTTAAAGGGGCTGTCTCTCCAAGTTGGGAGATTGATAGTAAAGCTGTTGGAAAGTCAAACCGGAGCACCAGGAGAGGGACTCTTCGTTGAGTTTTAGAAACCTTTCGTATTCACAGTGTGTCCATTCTCTAGGTTTCCCGTACATGTTATAGCTGTAGTAATATTCCCTTCAACCTGGAGAGGTGGGACCCATGGAATGGTTGCCATGCATTATTGCTTTAAAGGGTCTGCATTTGCTCACCCAATCTCACCAATCCTCTCAGTCCCAAGTGTCCAGCCTCATGCCACATCCAGCTGTCATCGTAGATAGGGTCATTCCAGGTTGCATCAGAGACCCTGAAGGAATTGTAAAGAATTTCCCTGTTTCTTTGTTCTGTTTTTGAAATTCCTTTTTAGAGTGGGTTTGAGCTGATTCTCGCTGCCATGTTTATGCCAGTCTAGACACACTTGATTCCCTTACGGAGACATATCAATACATAGGTTTTAAGATTCTTACTAGTCAGATCTATTCCTCTGCGGGAAATATGGGGTTTTGAGTCCCTTTCACTGAGGAAGGTGTAGGTCTTGTCTATTCCATAGTTGGTTTTTGGAACAGTACCTGTGCTTATATCAAACTCTGGTTTGATGCATCACCCCACCTCTCCTTCCCCCTTAAGCAGGCATAAGAGTGTTTTCTAAATGTGAGACTCTGTTCTCTTTCCTAACTCAGTTCATGTGTTGCCATGTTTACAGGATCTTCCTAAGTGATATCTTATGATAAGTTTCTTTTTCTGTGTGACTTCTTTCACTTAGAATCATCGTACCTGAATCCACTCATTTTGCTGCTACTGGTCTTATGACATTGATTTCGTGGCTGAGGGATATTCCATCGTACGTAAGTTCCACAATGTTTTGAACCATTTTTATATTTCCTGGGATATTTCAGGTGTACCCAGGTTGAGGTTCTTGTAAGCAGTGCAGCCCTCAATTTGGGGGTGGCTCTGTCTTATGGATTTTCAGTTTTCCCAAGGTATATTCCCTAGACTGGAAGTGCCCTTGGCTCTGTAGCTCTGTTGTTTACTTGTTTTAGGGAACACAATGCACTCCTCCAGTGAGGCAGTTGGCAACTTACATCCCGCCCATCAGCATAACAAGGCTCCCTGTTCTCCAGGGCCTGTCTTGCCTTTCTGGTTTTTACACATTTTGTGGATGTCCCTTTTGACCGTTGGGAAGTGATACTTCTTTGTAGTGCAGATTTGCATTGCCCGCTTGCTTGCTTGGCCAAAAAGGGCGTATGCGTTTTCTCCTGAATATATTCAGGAGAAAACGCATACGCCCTTTTTGGCCAAGTGCATCATTGTCGAAGTTGTGCCCCTCTTCCTGTGCTTTACAGGCGATTCTAACGTACCTCTTGAAATCTGTTTCCTGCTATTCTGCCTCGCATTCAAGTCCGCCTCGTTGCCTTCCCTCAACAGATTTTTGGACGATAGTTGGCCTTGATTACTCTGCCAGTTTGTGAATTGCTGTGCCCCTGAGCTCCATTTTTCAACTCGTTTTTTGTGAGCTGAACGCAAGTCCAAACATTTGGTTCAGGACCTATACTGGTTCCCGGTGGGTGGCTGAGACTTTGGTGAATTCTTCTTCCTGCCGGGAAATTAGAGTGACATGTGCCCATCCAAATGCCTAACAGCTACTCTCTCATTGGTTCTCCCTCTTCCCTTTCCTCCTCTGCCAAATGGGCAACCTGTGTGAACCAGGAGCTTAAAGGGGCTGTCTCTCCAAGTTGGGAGATTGAAAGTAAAGCTGTTGGAAAGTCAAACCGGAGCACCAGGAGAGGGACTCTTCGTTGAGTTTTAGAAACCTTTCGTATTCACAGTGTGTCCATTCTCTAGGTTTCCCGTACATGTTATAGCTGTAGTAATATTCCCTTCAACCTGGAGAGGTGGGACCCATGGAATGGTTGCCATGCATTATTGCTTTAAAGGGTCTGCATTTGCTCACCCAATCTCACCAATCCTCTCAGTCCCAAGTGTCCAGCCTCATGCCACATCCAGCTGTCATCGTAGATAGGGTCATTCCAGGTTGCATCAGAGACCCTGAAGGAATTGTAAAGAATTTCCCTGTTTCTTTGTTCTGTTTTTGAAATTCCTTTTTAGAGTGGGTTTGAGCTGATTCTCGCTGCCATGTTTATGCCAGTCTAGACACACTTGATTCCCTTACGGAGACATATCAATACATAGGTTTTAAGATTCTTACTAGTCAGATCTATTCCTCTGCGGGAAATATGGGGTTTTGAGTCCCTTTCACTGAGGAAGGTGTAGGTCTTGTCTATTCCATAGTTGGTTTTTGGAACAGTACCTGTGCTTATATCAAACTCTGGTTTGATGCATCACCCCACCTCTCCTTCCCCCTTAAGCAGGCATAAGAGTGTTTTCTAAATGTGAGACTCTGTTCTCTTTCCTAACTCAGTTCATGTGTTGCCATGTTTACAGGATCTTCCTAAGTGATATCTTATGATAAGTTTCTTTTTCTGTGTGACTTCTTTCACTTAGAATCATCGTACCTGAATCCACTCATTTTGCTGCTACTGGTCTTATGACATTGATTTCATGGCTGAGGGATATTCCATCGTACGTAAGTTCCACAATGTTTTGAACCATTTTTATATTTCCTGGGATATTTCAGGTGTACCCAGGTTGAGGTTCTTGTAAGCAGTGCAGCCCTCAATTTGGGGGTGGCTCTGTCTTATGGATTTTCAGTTTTCCCAAGGTATATTCCCTAGACTGGAAGTGCCCTTGGCTCTGTAGCTCTGTTGTTTACTTGTTTTAGGGAACACAATGCACTCCTCCAGTGAGGCAGTTGGCAACTTACATCCCGCCCATCAGCATAACAAGGCTCCCTGTTCTCCAGGGCCTGTCTTGCCTTTCTGGTTTTTACACATTTTGTGGATGTCCCTTTTGACCGTTGGGAAGTGATACTTCTTTGTAGTGCAGATTTGCATTGCCCGCTTGCTTGCTTGGCCAAAAAGGGCGTATGCGTTTTCTCCTGAATATATTCAGGAGAAAACGCATACGCCCTTTTTGGCCAAGTGCATCATTGTCGAAGTTGTGCCCCTCTTCCTGTGCTTTACAGGCGATTCTAACGTACCTCTTGAAATCTGTTTCCTGCTATTCTGCCTCGCATTCAAGTCCGCCTCGTTGCCTTCCCTCAACAGATTTTTGGACGATAGTTGGCCTTGATTACTCTGCCAGTTTGTGAATTGCTGTGCCCCTGAGCTCCATTTTTCAACTCGTTTTTTGTGAGCTGAACGCAAGTCCAAACATTTGGTTCAGGACCTATACTGGTTCCCGGTGGGTGGCTGAGACTTTGGTGAATTCTTCTTCCTGCCGGGAAATTAGAGTGACATGTGCCCATCCAAATGCCTAACAGCTACTCTCTCATTGGTTCTCCCTCTTCCCTTTCCTCCTCTGCCAAATGGGCAACCTGTGTGAACCAGGAGCTTAAAGGGGCTGTCTCTCCAAGTTGGGAGATTGATAGTAAAGCTGTTGGAAAGTCAAACCGGAGCACCAGGAGAGGGACTCTTCGTTGAGTTTTAGAAACCTTTCGTATTCACAGTGTGTCCATTCTCTAGGTTTCCCGTACATGTTATAGCTGTAGTAATATTCCCTTCAACATGGAGAGGTGGGACCCATGGAATGGTTGCCATGCATTATTGCTTTAAAGGGTCTGCATTTGCTCACCCAATCTCACCAATCCTCTCAGTCCCAAGTGTCCAGCCTCATGCCACATCCAGCTGTCATCGTAGATAGGGTCATTCCAGGTTGCATCAGAGACCCTGAAGGAATTGTAAAGAATTTCCCTGTTTCTTTGTTCTGTTTTTGAAATTCCTTTTTAGAGTGGGTTTGAGCTGATTCTCGCTGCCATGTTTATGCCAGTCTAGACACACTTGATTCCCTTACGGAGACATATCAATACATAGGTTTTAAGATTCTTACTAGTCAGATCTATTCCTCTGTGGGAAATATGGGGTTTTGAGTCCCTTTCACTGAGGAAGGTGTAGGTCTTGTCTATTCCATAGTTGGTTTTTGGAACAGTACCTGTGCTTATATCAAACTCTGGTTTGATGCATCACCCCACCTCTCCTTCCCCCTTAAGCAGGCATAAGAGTGTTTTCTAAATGTGAGACTCTGTTCTCTTTCCTAACTCAGTTCATGTGTAGCCATGTTTACAGGATCTTCCTAAGTGATATCTTATGATAAGTTTCTTTTTCTGTGTGACTTCTTTCACTTAGAATCATCGTACCTGAATCCACTCATTTTGCTGCTACTGGTCTTATGACATTGATTTCATGGCTGAGGGATATTCCATCATACGTAAGTTCCACAATGTTTTGAACCATTTTTATATTTCCTGGGATATTTCAGGTGTACCCAGGTTGAGGTTCTTGTAAGCAGTGCAGCCCTCAATTTGGGGGTGGCTCTGTCTTATGGATTTTCAGTTTTCCCAAGGTATATTCCCTAGACTGGAAGTGCCCTTGGCTCTGTAGCTCTGTTGTTTACTTGTTTTAGGGAACACAATGCACTCCTCCAGTGAGGCAGTTGGCAACTTACATCCCGCCCATCAGCATAACAAGGCTCCCTGTTCTCCAGGGCCTGTCTTGCCTTTCTGGTTTTTACACATTTTGTGGATGTCCCTTTTGACCGTTGGGAAGTGATACTTCTTTGTAGTGCAGATTTGCATTGCCCGCTTGCTTGCTTGGCCAAAAAGGGCGTATGCGTTTTCTCCTGAATATATTCAGGAGAAAACGCATACGCCCTTTTTGGCCAAGTGCATCATTGTCGAAGTTGTGCCCCTCTTCCTGTGCTTTACAGGCGATTCTAACGTACCTCTTGAAATCTGTTTCCTGCTATTCTGCCTCGCATTCAATTCCGCCTCGTTGCCTTCCCTCAACAGATTTTTGGACGATAGTTGGCCTTGATTACTCTGCCAGTTTGTGAATTGCTGTGCCCCTGAGCTCCATTTTTCAACTCGTTTTTTGTGAGCTGAACGCAAGTCCAAACATTTGGTTCAGGACCTATACTGGTTCCCGGTGGGTGGCTGAGACTTTGGTGAATTCTTCTTCCTGCCGGGAAATTAGAGTGACATGTGCCCATCCAAATGCCTAACAGCTACTCTCTCATTGGTTCTCCCTCTTCCCTTTCCTCCTCTGCCAAATGGGCAACCTGTGTGAACCAGGAGCTTAAAGGGGCTGTCTCTCCAAGTTGGGAGATTGAAAGTAAAGCTGTTGGAAAGTCAAACCGGAGCACCAGGAGAGGGACTCTTCGTTGAGTTTTAGAAACCTTTCGTATTCACAGTGTGTCCATTCTCTAGGTTTCCCGTACATGTTATAGCTGTAGTAATATTCCCTTCAACCTGGAGAGGTGGGACCCATGGAATGGTTGCCATGCATTATTGCTTTAAAGGGTCTGCATTTGCTCACCCAATCTCACCAATCCTCTCAGTCCCAAGTGTCCAGCCTCATGCCACATCCAGCTGTCATCGTAGATAGGGTCATTCCAGGTTGCATCAGAGACCCTGAAGGAATTGTAAAGAATTTCCCTGTTTCTTTGTTCTGTTTTTGAAATTCCTTTTTAGAGTGGGTTTGAGCTGATTCTCGCTGCCATGTTTATGCCAGTCTAGACACACTTGATTCCCTTACGGAGACATATCAATACATAGGTTTTAAGATTCTTACTAGTCAGATCTATTCCTCTGCGGGAAATATGGGGTTTTGAGTCCCTTTCACTGAGGAAGGTGTAGGTCTTGTCTATTCCATAGTTGGTTTTTGGAACAGTACCTGTGCTTATATCAAACTCTGGTTTGATGCATCACCCCACCTCTCCTTCCCCCTTAAGCAGGCATAAGAGTGTTTTCTAAATGTGAGACTCTGTTCTCTTTCCTAACTCAGTTCATGTGTTGCCATGTTTACAGGATCTTCCTAAGTGATATCTTATGATAAGTTTCTTTTTCTGTGTGACTTCTTTCACTTAGAATCATCGTACCTGAATCCACTCATTTTGCTGCTACTGGTCTTATGACATTGATTTCATGGCTGAGGGATATTCCATCGTACGTAAGTTCCACAATGTTTTGAACCATTTTTATATTTCCTGGGATATTTCAGGTGTACCCAGGTTGAGGTTCTTGTAAGCAGTGCAGCCCTCAATTTGGGGGTGGCTCTGTCTTATGGATTTTCAGTTTTCCCAAGGTATATTCCCTAGACTGGAAGTGCCCTTGGCTCTGTAGCTCTGTTGTTTACTTGTTTTAGGGAACACAATGCACTCCTCCAGTGAGGCAGTTGGCAACTTACATCCCGCCCATCAGCATAACAAGGCTCCCTGTTCTCCAGGGCCTGTCTTGCCTTTCTGGTTTTTACACATTTTGTGGATGTCCCTTTTGACCGTTGGGAAGTGATACTTCTTTGTAGTGCAGATTTGCATTGCCCGCTTGCTTGCTTGGCCAAAAAGGGCGTATGCGTTTTCTCCTGAATATATTCAGGAGAAAACGCATACGCCCTTTTTGGCCAAGTGCATCATTGTCGAAGTTGTGCCCCTCTTCCTGTGCTTTACAGGCGATTCTAACGTACCTCTTGAAATCTGTTTCCTGCTATTCTGCCTCGCATTCAAGTCCGCCTCGTTGCCTTCCCTCAACAGATTTTTGGACGATAGTTGGCCTTGATTACTCTGCCAGTTTGTGAATTGCTGTGCCCCTGAGCTCCATTTTTCAACTCGTTTTTTGTGAGCTGAACGCAAGTCCAAACATTTGGTTCAGGACCTATACTGGTTCCCGGTGGGTGGCTGAGACTTTGGTGAATTCTTCTTCCTGCCGGGAAATTAGAGTGACATGTGCCCATCCAAATGCCTAACAGCTACTCTCTCATTGGTTCTCCCTCTTCCCTTTCCTCCTCTGCCAAATGGGCAACCTGTGTGAACCAGGAGCTTAAAGGGGCTGTCTCTCCAAGTTGGGAGATTGATAGTAAAGCTGTTGGAAAGTCAAACCGGAGCACCAGGAGAGGGACTCTTCGTTGAGTTTTAGAAACCTTTCGTATTCACAGTGTGTCCATTCTCTAGGTTTCCCGTACATGTTATAGCTGTAGTAATATTCCCTTCAACATGGAGAGGTGGGACCCATGGAATGGTTGCCATGCATTATTGCTTTAAAGGGTCTGCATTTGCTCACCCAATCTCACCAATCCTCTCAGTCCCAAGTGTCCAGCCTCATGCCACATCCAGCTGTCATCGTAGATAGGGTCATTCCAGGTTGCATCAGAGACCCTGAAGGAATTGTAAAGAATTTCCCTGTTTCTTTGTTCTGTTTTTGAAATTCCTTTTTAGAGTGGGTTTGAGCTGATTCTCGCTGCCATGTTTATGCCAGTCTAGACACACTTGATTCCCTTACGGAGACATATCAATACATAGGTTTTAAGATTCTTACTAGTCAGATCTATTCCTCTGTGGGAAATATGGGGTTTTGAGTCCCTTTCACTGAGGAAGGTGTAGGTCTTGTCTATTCCATAGTTGGTTTTTGGAACAGTACCTGTGCTTATATCAAACTCTGGTTTGATGCATCACCCCACCTCTCCTTCCCCCTTAAGCAGGCATAAGAGTGTTTTCTAAATGTGAGACTCTGTTCTCTTTCCTAACTCAGTTCATGTGTAGCCATGTTTACAGGATCTTCCTAAGTGATATCTTATGATAAGTTTCTTTTTCTGTGTGACTTCTTTCACTTAGAATCATCGTACCTGAATCCACTCATTTTGCTGCTACTGGTCTTATGACATTGATTTCATGGCTGAGGGATATTCCATCATACGTAAGTTCCACAATGTTTTGAACCATTTTTATATTTCCTGGGATATTTCAGGTGTACCCAGGTTGAGGTTCTTGTAAGCAGTGCAGCCCTCAATTTGGGGGTGGCTCTGTCTTATGGATTTTCAGTTTTCCCAAGGTATATTCCCTAGACTGGAAGTGCCCTTGGCTCTGTAGCTCTGTTGTTTACTTGTTTTAGGGAACACAATGCACTCCTCCAGTGAGGCAGTTGGCAACTTACATCCCGCCCATCAGCATAACAAGGCTCCCTGTTCTCCAGGGCCTGTCTTGCCTTTCTGGTTTTTACACATTTTGTGGATGTCCCTTTTGACCGTTGGGAAGTGATACTTCTTTGTAGTGCAGATTTGCATTGCCCGCTTGCTTGCTTGGCCAAAAAGGGCGTATGCGTTTTCTCCTGAATATATTCAGGAGAAAACGCATACGCCCTTTTTGGCCAAGTGCATCATTGTCGAAGTTGTGCCCCTCTTCCTGTGCTTTACAGGCGATTCTAACGTACCTCTTGAAATCTGTTTCCTGCTATTCTGCCTCGCATTCAATTCCGCCTCGTTGCCTTCCCTCAACAGATTTTTGGACGATAGTTGGCCTTGATTACTCTGCCAGTTTGTGAATTGCTGTGCCCCTGAGCTCCATTTTTCAACTCGTTTTTTGTGAGCTGAACGCAAGTCCAAACATTTGGTTCAGGACCTATACTGGTTCCCGGTGGGTGGCTGAGACTTTGGTGAATTCTTCTTCCTGCCGGGAAATTAGAGTGACATGTGCCCATCCAAATGCCTAACAGCTACTCTCTCATTGGTTCTCCCTCTTCCCTTTCCTCCTCTGCCAAATGGGCAACCTGTGTGAACCAGGAGCTTAAAGGGGCTGTCTCTCCAAGTTGGGAGATTGAAAGTAAAGCTGTTGGAAAGTCAAACCGGAGCACCAGGAGAGGGACTCTTCGTTGAGTTTTAGAAACCTTTCGTATTCACAGTGTGTCCATTCTCTAGGTTTCCCGTACATGTTATAGCTGTAGTAATATTCCCTTCAACCTGGAGAGGTGGGACCCATGGAATGGTTGCCATGCATTATTGCTTTAAAGGGTCTGCATTTGCTCACCCAATCTCACCAATCCTCTCAGTCCCAAGTGTCCAGCCTCATGCCACATCCAGCTGTCATCGTAGATAGGGTCATTCCAGGTTGCATCAGAGACCCTGAAGGAATTGTAAAGAATTTCCCTGTTTCTTTGTTCTGTTTTTGAAATTCCTTTTTAGAGTGGGTTTGAGCTGATTCTCGCTGCCATGTTTATGCCAGTCTAGACACACTTGATTCCCTTACGGAGACATATCAATACATAGGTTTTAAGATTCTTACTAGTCAGATCTATTCCTCTGCGGGAAATATGGGGTTTTGAGTCCCTTTCACTGAGGAAGGTGTAGGTCTTGTCTATTCCATAGTTGGTTTTTGGAACAGTACCTGTGCTTATATCAAACTCTGGTTTGATGCATCACCCCACCTCTCCTTCCCCCTTAAGCAGGCATAAGAGTGTTTTCTAAATGTGAGACTCTGTTCTCTTTCCTAACTCAGTTCATGTGTTGCCATGTTTACAGGATCTTCCTAAGTGATATCTTATGATAAGTTTCTTTTTCTGTGTGACTTCTTTCACTTAGAATCATCGTACCTGAATCCACTCATTTTGCTGCTACTGGTCTTATGACATTGATTTCATGGCTGAGGGATATTCCATCGTACGTAAGTTCCACAATGTTTTGAACCATTTTTATATTTCCTGGGATATTTCAGGTGTACCCAGGTTGAGGTTCTTGTAAGCAGTGCAGCCCTCAATTTGGGGGTGGCTCTGTCTTATGGATTTTCAGTTTTCCCAAGGTATATTCCCTAGACTGGAAGTGCCCTTGGCTCTGTAGCTCTGTTGTTTACTTGTTTTAGGGAACACAATGCACTCCTCCAGTGAGGCAGTTGGCAACTTACATCCCGCCCATCAGCATAACAAGGCTCCCTGTTCTCCAGGGCCTGTCTTGCCTTTCTGGTTTTTACACATTTTGTGGATGTCCCTTTTGACCGTTGGGAAGTGATACTTCTTTGTAGTGCAGATTTGCATTGCCCGCTTGCTTGCTTGGCCAAAAAGGGCGTATGCGTTTTCTCCTGAATATATTCAGGAGAAAACGCATACGCCCTTTTTGGCCAAGTGCATCATTGTCGAAGTTGTGCCCCTCTTCCTGTGCTTTACAGGCGATTCTAACGTACCTCTTGAAATCTGTTTCCTGCTATTCTGCCTCGCATTCAAGTCCGCCTCGTTGCCTTCCCTCAACAGATTTTTGGACGATAGTTGGCCTTGATTACTCTGCCAGTTTGTGAATTGCTGTGCCCCTGAGCTCCATTTTTCAACTCGTTTTTTGTGAGCTGAACGCAAGTCCAAACATTTGGTTCAGGACCTATACTGGTTCCCGGTGGGTGGCTGAGACTTTGGTGAATTCTTCTTCCTGCCGGGAAATTAGAGTGACATGTGCCCATCCAAATGCCTAACAGCTACTCTCTCATTGGTTCTCCCTCTTCCCTTTCCTCCTCTGCCAAATGGGCAACCTGTGTGAACCAGGAGCTTAAAGGGGCTGTCTCTCCAAGTTGGGAGATTGATAGTAAAGCTGTTGGAAAGTCAAACCGGAGCACCAGGAGAGGGACTCTTCGTTGAGTTTTAGAAACCTTTCGTATTCACAGTGTGTCCATTCTCTAGGTTTCCCGTACATGTTATAGCTGTAGTAATATTCCCTTCAACATGGAGAGGTGGGACCCATGGAATGGTTGCCATGCATTATTGCTTTAAAGGGTCTGCATTTGCTCACCCAATCTCACCAATCCTCTCAGTCCCAAGTGTCCAGCCTCATGCCACATCCAGCTGTCATCGTAGATAGGGTCATTCCAGGTTGCATCAGAGACCCTGAAGGAATTGTAAAGAATTTCCCTGTTTCTTTGTTCTGTTTTTGAAATTCCTTTTTAGAGTGGGTTTGAGCTGATTCTCGCTGCCATGTTTATGCCAGTCTAGACACACTTGATTCCCTTACGGAGACATATCAATACATAGGTTTTAAGATTCTTACTAGTCAGATCTATTCCTCTGTGGGAAATATGGGGTTTTGAGTCCCTTTCACTGAGGAAGGTGTAGGTCTTGTCTATTCCATAGTTGGTTTTTGGAACAGTACCTGTGCTTATATCAAACTCTGGTTTGATGCATCACCCCACCTCTCCTTCCCCCTTAAGCAGGCATAAGAGTGTTTTCTAAATGTGAGACTCTGTTCTCTTTCCTAACTCAGTTCATGTGTAGCCATGTTTACAGGATCTTCCTAAGTGATATCTTATGATAAGTTTCTTTTTCTGTGTGACTTCTTTCACTTAGAATCATCGTACCTGAATCCACTCATTTTGCTGCTACTGGTCTTATGACATTGATTTCATGGCTGAGGGATATTCCATCATACGTAAGTTCCACAATGTTTTGAACCATTTTTATATTTCCTGGGATATTTCAGGTGTACCCAGGTTGAGGTTCTTGTAAGCAGTGCAGCCCTCAATTTGGGGGTGGCTCTGTCTTATGGATTTTCAGTTTTCCCAAGGTATATTCCCTAGACTGGAAGTGCCCTTGGCTCTGTAGCTCTGTTGTTTACTTGTTTTAGGGAACACAATGCACTCCTCCAGTGAGGCAGTTGGCAACTTACATCCCGCCCATCAGCATAACAAGGCTCCCTGTTCTCCAGGGCCTGTCTTGCCTTTCTGGTTTTTACACATTTTGTGGATGTCCCTTTTGACCGTTGGGAAGTGATACTTCTTTGTAGTGCAGATTTGCATTGCCCGCTTGCTTGCTTGGCCAAAAAGGGCGTATGCGTTTTCTCCTGAATATATTCAGGAGAAAACGCATACGCCCTTTTTGGCCAAGTGCATCATTGTCGAAGTTGTGCCCCTCTTCCTGTGCTTTACAGGAGATTCTAACGTACCTCTTGAAATCTGTTTCCTGCTATTCTGCCTCGCATTCAATTCCGCCTCGTTGCCTTCCCTCAACAGATTTTTGGACGATAGTTGGCCTTGATTACTCTGCCAGTTTGTGAATTGCTGTGCCCCTGAGCTCCATTTTTCAACTCGTTTTTTGTGAGCTGAACGCAAGTCCAAACATTTGGTTCAGGACCTATACTGGTTCCCGGTGGGTGGCTGAGACTTTGGTTAATTCTTCTTCCTGCCGGGAAATTAGAGTGACATGTGCCCATCCAAATGCCTAACAGCGACTCTCTCATTGGTTCTCCCTCTTCCCTTTCCTCCTCTGCCAAATGGGCCACCTGTGTGAACCAGGAGCTTAAAGGGGCTGTCTCTCCAAGTTGGGAGATTGAAAGTAAAGCTGTTGGAAAGTCAAACCGGAGCACCAGGAGAGGGACTCTTCGTTGAGTTTTAGAAACCTTTCGTATTCACAGTGTGTCCATTCTCTAGGTTTCCCGTACATGTTATAGCTGTAGTAATATTCCCTTCAACCTGGAGAGGTGGGACCCATGGAATGGTTGCCATGCATTATTGCTTTAAAGGGTCTGCATTTGCTCACCCAATCTCACCAATCCTCTCAGTCCCAAGTGTCCAGCCTCATGCCACATCCAGCTGTCATCGTAGATAGGGTCATTCCAGGTTGCATCAGAGACCCTGAAGGAATTGTAAAGAATTTCCCTGTTTCTTTGTTCTGTTTTTGAAATTCCTTTTTAGAGTGGGTTTGAGCTGATTCTCGCTGCCATGTTTATGCCAGTCTAGACACACTTGATTCCCTTACGGAGACATATCAATACATAGGTTTTAAGATTCTTACTAGTCAGATCTATTCCTCTGCGGGAAATATGGGGTTTTGAGTCCCTTTCACTGAGGAAGGTGTAGGTCTTGTCTATTCCATAGTTGGTTTTTGGAACAGTACCTGTGCTTATATCAAACTCTGGTTTGATGCATCACCCCACCTCTCCTTCCCCCTTAAGCAGGCATAAGAGTGTTTTCTAAATGTGAGACTCTGTTCTCTTTCCTAACTCAGTTCATGTGTTGCCATGTTTACAGGATCTTCCTAAGTGATATCTTATGATAAGTTTCTTTTTCTGTGTGACTTCTTTCACTTAGAATCATCGTACCTGAATCCACTCATTTTGCTGCTACTGGTCTTATGACATTGATTTCATGGCTGAGGGATATTCCATCGTACGTAAGTTCCACAATGTTTTGAACCATTTTTATATTTCCTGGGATATTTCAGGTGTACCCAGGTTGAGGTTCTTGTAAGCAGTGCAGCCCTCAATTTGGGGGTGGCTCTGTCTTATGGATTTTCAGTTTTCCCAAGGTATATTCCCTAGACTGGAAGTGCCCTTGGCTCTGTAGCTCTGTTGTTTACTTGTTTTAGGGAACACAATGCACTCCTCCAGTGAGGCAGTTGGCAACTTACATCCCGCCCATCAGCATAACAAGGCTCCCTGTTCTCCAGGGCCTGTCTTGCCTTTCTGGTTTTTACACATTTTGTGGATGTCCCTTTTGACCGTTGGGAAGTGATACTTCTTTGTAGTGCAGATTTGCATTGCCCGCTTGCTTGCTTGGCCAAAAAGGGCGTATGCGTTTTCTCCTGAATATATTCAGGAGAAAACGCATACGCCCTTTTTGGCCAAGTGCATCATTGTCGAAGTTGTGCCCCTCTTCCTGTGCTTTACAGGCGATTCTAACGTACCTCTTGAAATCTGTTTCCTGCTATTCTGCCTCGCATTCAAGTCCGCCTCGTTGCCTTCCCTCAACAGATTTTTGGACGATAGTTGGCCTTGATTACTCTGCCAGTTTGTGAATTGCTGTGCCCCTGAGCTCCATTTTTCAACTCGTTTTTTGTGAGCTGAACGCAAGTCCAATCATTTGGTTCAGGACCTATACTGGTTCCCGGTGGGTGGCTGAGACTTTGGTGAATTCTTCTTCCTGCCGGGAAATTAGAGTGACATGTGCCCATCCAAATGCCTAACAGCTACTCTCTCATTGGTTCTCCCTCTTCCCTTTCCTCCTCTGCCAAATGGGCAACCTGTGTGAACCAGGAGCTTAAAGGGGCTGTCTCTCCAAGTTGGGAGATTGATAGTAAAGCTGTTGGAAAGTCAAACCGGAGCACCAGGAGAGGGACTCTTCGTTGAGTTTTAGAAACCTTTCGTATTCACAGTGTGTCCATTCTCTAGGTTTCCCGTACATGTTATAGCTGTAGTAATATTCCCTTCAACCTGGAGAGGTGGGACCAATGGAATGGTTGCCATGCATTATTGCTTTAAAGGGTCTGCATTTGCTCACCCAATCTCACCAATCCTCTCAGTCCCAAGTGTCCAGCCTCATGCCACATCCAGCTGTCATCGTAGATAGGGTCATTCCAGGTTGCATCAGAGACCCTGAAGGAATTGTAAAGAATTTCCCTGTTTCTTTGTTCTGTTTTTGAAATTCCTTTTTAGAGTGGGTTTGAGCTGATTCTCGCTGCCATGTTTATGCCAGTCTAGACACACTTGATTCCCTTACGGAGACATATCAATACATAGGTTTTAAGATTCTTACTAGTTAGATCTATTCCTCTGCGGGAAATATGGGGTTTTGAGTCCCTTTCACTGAGGAAGGTGTAGGTCTTGTCTATTCCATAGTTGGTTTTTGGAACGGTACCTGTGCTTATATCAAACTCGGGTTTGATGCATCACCCCACCTCTCCTTCCCCCTTAAGCAGGCATAAGAGTGTTTTCTAAATGTGAGACTCTGTTCTCTTGCCTAACTCAGTTCATGTGTAGCCATGTTTACAGGATCTTCCTAAGTGATATCTTATGATAAGTTTCTTTTCCTGTGTGACTTCTTTCACTTAGAATCATCGTACCTGAATCCACTCATTTTGCTGCTACTGGTCTTATGACATTGATTTCATGGCTGAGGGATATTCCATCCTACGTAAGTTCCACGATGTTTGGAACCATTTTTATATTTCCTGGGATATTTCAGGTGTACCCACATTGAGGTTCCTGTAAGCAGTGCAGCCCTCAATTTGGGGGTGGCTCTGTCTTATTGATTTTCAGTTTTCCCAATGTATATTCCCTAGACTGGACGTGCCCTTGGCTCTGTAGCTCTGTTGTTTACTTGTTTTAGGGAACACAATGCACTCCTCCAGGGAGGCAGTTGGCAACTTACATCCCGCCCATCAGCATAACAAGGCTCCCTGCTCTCCAGGGCCTGTCTTGCCTTTCTGGTTTTTACACATTTTGTGGATGTCCCTTTTGACCGGTGGGAAGTGATACTTCTTTGTAGTGCAGATTTGCATTGCCCGCTTGCTTGCTTGGCCAAAAAGGGCGTATGCGTTTTCTCCTGAATATATTCAGGAGAAAACGCATACGCCCTTTTTGGCCAAGTGCATCATTGTCGAAGTTGTGCCCCTCTTCCTGTGCTTTACAGGCGATTCCAAAGTACCTCTTGAAATCTGTTTCCTGCTATTCTGCCTCGCTTTCAAGTCCGCCTCGTTGCCTTCCCTCAACAGATTTTTGGACGATAGTTGGCCTTGATTACTCTGCCAGTTTGTGAATTGCTGTGCCCCTGAGCTCCATTTTTCAACTCGCTTTTTGTGAGCTGAACGCAAGTCCAAACTTTTGGTTCAGGACCTATACTGGTTCCCGGTGGGTGGCTGAGACTTTGGTGAATTCTTCTTCCTGCCGGGAAATTAGAGTGACATGTGCCCATCCAAATGCCTAACAGCTACTCTCTCATTGGTTCTCCCTCTTCCCTTTCTTCCTCTGCCAGATTGGCAACCTGTGCGAAACAGGAGCTTAAAGGGGCTGTCTCTCCAAGTTGGGAGATTGATAGGAAAGCATTTGGAAAGTCAAACCGCAGCACCAGGAGAGGGACACTTCGTTGAGTTTTAGAAACCTTTCCTATTCACAGTGTGTCCATTCTCTATGTTTCCCGTACATGTTATAGCTGTAGTAATATTCCCTTCAACCTGGAGAGTTGGGACCCATGGAATGGGTGCCATGCATTATTGCTTTAAAGGGTCTGCATTTGATCACCCAATCTCACCAATCCTCTCAGTCCCAAGTGTCCAGCCTCATGCCACATCCAGCTCTCATCGTAGATAGGGTCATTCCAGGTTTCATCAGAGACCCTGAAGGAATTGTAAAGAATTTCCCTGTTTCTTGGTTTTGTTTTTGAAATTCCTTTTTAGAGTGGGTTTGAGCTGATTCTCGCTGCCATGTTTATGCCAGTCTTGTCACACTTGATTCCCTTACGGAGAAATATCAATACATAGGTTTTAAGATTCTTACTAGTCAGATCTATTCCTCTGCGGGAAATATGGGGTTTTGAGTCCCTTTCACTGAGGAAGGTGTAGGTCTTGTCTATTCCATAGTTGGATTTTGGAACGTTTCCTGTGCTTATATCAAACTCTGGTTTGATGCATCACCCCACCTCTCCTTACCCCTTAAGCAGGCATAAGAGTGTTTTCTAAATGTGAGACTCTGTTCTCTTTGCTAACTCAGTTCATGTGTAGCCATGTTTACAGGATCTTCCTAAGTGATATCTTATGATAAGTTTCTTTTTCTGTGTGACTTCTTTCACTTAGAATCATCGTACCTGAATCCACTCATTTTGCTGCTACTGTTCTTATGACATTGATTTCGTGGCTGAGGGATATTCCATCGTACGTAAATTCCACAATGTTTTGAACCATTTTTATATTTCCTGGGATATTTCAGGTGTACCCAGGTTGAGGTTCTTGTAAGCAGTGCAGCCCTCAATTTGGGGGTGGCTGTGTCTTGTGGATCTTCAGTTTTCCCAAGGTATATTCCCTAGACTGGAAGTGCCCTTGGCTCTGTAGCTCTGTTGTTTACTTGTTTTAGGGAACACAATGCACTCCTCCAGGGAGGCAGTTGGCAGCTTACATCCCGCCCATCAGCATAACAAGGCTCCCTGTTCTCCAGGGCCTGTCTTGCCTTTCTGGTTTTTACACATTTTGTGGATGTCCCTTTTGACCGTTGGGAAGTGATACTTCTTTGTAGTGCAGATTTGCATTGCCCGCTTGCTTGCTTGGCCAAAAAGGGCGTATGCGTGTTCTCCTGAATATATTCAGGAGAAAACGCATACGCCCTTTTTGGCCAAGTGCATCATTGTCGAAGTTGTGCCCCTCTTCCTGTGCTTTACAGGCGATTCTAACGTACCTCTTGAAATCTGTTTCCTGCTATTCTGCCTCGATTTCAAGTCCGCCTCGTTGCCTTCCCTCAACAGATTTTTGGACGATTGTTGGCCTTGATTACTCTGCCTGTTTGTGAATTGCTGTGCCCCTGAGCTCCATTTTCAAACTCGTTTTTTGTGAGCTGAACGCAAGTCCAAACTTTTGGTTCAGGACCTATACTGGTTCCCGGTCGGTGGCTGAGACTTTGGTTAATTCTTCTTCCTGCCGGGAAATTAGAGTGACATGTGCCCATCCAAATGCCTAACAGCGACTCTCTCATTGGTTCTCCCTCTTCCCTTTCATCCTCTGCCAAATTGGCAACCTGTGTGAAGCAGGAGCTTAAAGGGGCTGTCTCTCCAAGTTGGGAGATTGATAGTAAAGCAGTTGGAAAGTCAAACCGGAGCACCAGGAGAGGGACTGTTCATTGAGTTTTAGAAACCTTTCGTATTCACAGTGTGTCCATTCTCTAGGTTTCCCGTACATGTTAAAGCTGTAGTAATATTCCCTTCAACCTGGAGAGTTGGGAATCATGGAATGGGTGCCATGCATTATTGCTATAAAGGGTCTGCCTTTGCTCACCCAATCTCTCCAATCCTCTCAGTCCCAAGTGTCCAGCCTCATGCCGCATCCAGCTGTCATTGTAGATAGGGTCATTCCAGGTTGCATCAGAGACCCTGAAGGAATTGTAAAGAATTTCCCTGTTTCTTTGTTCTGTTTTTGAAATTCCTTTTTAGAGTGGGTTTGAGCTGATTCTCGCTGCCATGTTTATGCCAGTCTAGACACACTTGATTCCCTTACGGAGACATATCAATACATAGGTTTTAAGATTCTTACTAGTCAGATCTATTCCTCTGCGGGAAATATGGGGTTTTGAGTCCCTTTCACTGAGGAAGGTGTAGGTCTTGTCTATTTCATAGTTGGTTTTTGGAACAGTACCTGTGCTTATATCAAACTCTGGTTTGATGCATCACCCCACCTCTCCTTCCCCCTTAAGCAGGCATAAGAGTGTTTTCTAAATGTGAGACTCTGTTCTCTTTCCTAACTCAGTTCATGTGTAGCCATGTTTACAGGATCTTCCTAAGTGATATCTTATGATAAGTTTCTTTTTCTGTGTGACTTCTTTCACTTAGAATCATCGTACCTGAATCCACTCATTTTGCTGCTACTGGTCTCATGACATTGATTTCATGGCTGAGGGATATTCCATCGTACGTAAGTTCCACAATGTTTGGAACCATTTTTATATTTCCTGGGATATTTCCGGTGTACCCAGGTTGAGGTTCTTGTAAGCAGTGCAGCCCTCAATTTGGGGGTGGCTCTGTCTTATTGATTTTCAGTTTTCCCAAGGTATATTCCCTAGACTGGAAGTGCCCTTGGCTCTGTAGCTCTGTTGTTTACTTGTTTTAGGGAACACAATGCACTCCTCCAGTGAGGCAGTTGGCAACTTACATCCCGCCCATCAGCATAACAAAGCTCCCTGTTCTCCAGGGCCTGTCTTGCCTTTCTGGTTTTTACACATTTTGTGGATGTCCCTTTTGACCGTTGGGAAGTGATACTTCTTTGTAGTGCAGATTTGCATTGCCCGCTTGCTTGCTTGGCCAAAAAGGGCGTATGCGTTTTCTCCTGAATATATTCAGGAGAAAACGCATACGCCCTTTTTGGCCAAGTGCATCATTGTCGAAGTTGTGCCCCTCTTCCTGTGCTTTACAGGCGATTCTAACGTACCTCTTGAAATCTGTTTCCTGCTATTCTGCCTCGCATTCAAGTCCACCTCGTTGCCTTCCCTCAACAGATTTTTGGACGAGAGTTGGCCTTGATTACTCTGCCAGTTTGTGAATTGCTGTGCCCCTGAGCTCCATTTTTCAACTCGTTTTTTGTGAGCTGAACGCAAGTCCAAACATTTGGTTCAGGACCTATACTGGTTCCCGGTGGGTGGCTGAGACTTTGGTGAATTCTTCTTCCTGCCGGGAAATTAGAGTGACATGTGCCCATCCAAATGCCTAACAGCTACTCTCTCATTGGTTCTCCCTCTTCCCTTTCCTCCTCTGCCAAATGGGCAACCTGTGTGAACCAGGAGCTTAAAGGGGCTGTCTCTCCAAGTTGGGAGATTGATAGTAAAGCTGTTGGAAAGTCAAACTGGAGCACCAGGAGAGGGACTCTTCGTTGAGTTTTAGAAACCTTTCGTATTCACAGTGTGTCCATTCTCTAGGTTTCCCGTACATGTTATAGCTGTAGTAATATTCCCTTCAACCTGGAGAGGTGGGACCCATGGAATGGTTGCCATGCATTATTGCTTTAAAGGGTCTGCATTTGCTCACCCAATCTCACCAATCCTCTCAGTCCCAAGTGTCCAGCCTCATGCCACATCCAGCTGTCATCGTAGATAGGGTCATTCCAGGTTGCATCAGAGACCCTGAAGGAATTGTAAAGAATTTCCCTGTTTCTTTGTTCTGTTTTTGAAATTCCTTTTTAGAGTGGGTTTGAGCTGATTCTCGCTGCCATGTTTATGCCAGTCTAGACACACTTGATTCCCTTACGGAGACATATCAATACATAGGTTTTAAGATTCTTACTAGTCAGATCTATTCCTCTGCGGGAAATATGGGGTTTTGAGTCCCTTTCACTTAGGAAGGTGTAGGTCTTGTCTATTCCATAGTTGGTTTTTGGAACAGTACCTGTGCTTATATCAAACTCTGGTTTGATGCATCACCCCACCTCTCCTTCCCCCTTAAGCAGGCATAAGAGTGTTTTCTAAATGTGAGACTCTGTTCTCTTTCCTAACTCAGTTCATGTGTAGCCATGTTTACAGGATCTTCCTAAGTGATATCTTATGATAAGTTTCTTTTTCTGTGTGACTTCTTTCACTTAGAATCATCGTACCTGAATCCACTCATTTTGCTGCTACTGGTCTTATGACATTGATTTCATGGCTGAGGGATATTCCATCGTACGTAAGTTCCACAATGTTTGGAACCATTTTTATATTTCCTGGGATATTTCAGGTGTACCCAGGTTGAGGTTCTTGTAAGCAGTGCAGCCCTCAATTTGGGGGTGGCTCTCTCTTATTGATTTTCAGTTTTCCCAAGGTATATTCCCTAGACTGGAAGTGCCCTTGGCTCTGTAGCTCTGTTGTTTACCTGTTTTAGGGAGCACAATGCACTCGTCCAGTGAGGCAGTTCGCAACTTACATCCTTCCCATCAGCATAACAAGGCTCCCATTTCGCCACGGCCTGTCTTGCCTTTCTGGTTTTTACACATTTTGTGGATGTCCCTTTTGACCCGTGGGAAGTGATACTTCTTTGTAGTGCAGATTTGCATTGCCCGCTTGCTTGCTTGGCCAAAAGGGCGTATGCGTGTTCTCCTGAATATATTCAGGAGAAAACGCATACGCCCTTTTTGGCCAAGTGCATCATTGTCGAAGTTGTGCCCCTCTTCCTGTGCTTTACAGGCGATTCCAACGTACCTCTTGAAATCTGTTTCCTGCTATTCTGCCTCGATTTCAAGTCCGCCTCGTTGCCTTCCCTCAACAGATTTTTGGACGATTATTGGCCTTGATTACTCTGCCTGTTTGTGAATTGCTGTGCCCCTGAGCTCCATTTTCAAACTCGTTTTTTGTGAGCTGAACGCAAGTCCAAACTTTTGGTTCAGGACCTATACTGGTTCCCGGTGGGTGGCTGAGACTTTGGTTAATTCTTCTTCCTGCCGGGAAATTAGAGTGACATGTGCCCATCCAAATGCCTAACAGCGACTCTCTCATTGGTTCTCCCTCTTCCCTTTCATCCTCTGCCAAATTGGCAACCTGTGTGAACCAGGAGCTTAAAGGGGCTGTCTCTCCAAGTTGGGAGATTGATAGTAAAGCAGTTGGAAAGTCAAACCGGAGCACCAGGAGAGGGACTGTTCATTGAGTTTTAGAAATCTTTCGTATTCACAGTGTGTCCATTCTCTAGGTTTCCCGTACATGTTAAAGCTGTAGTAATATTCCCTTCAACCTGGAGAGTTGGGAATCATGGAATGGGTGCCATGCATTATTGCTATAAAGGGTCTGCCTTTGCTCACCCAATCTCTCCAATCCTCTCAGTCCCAAGTGTCCAGCCTCATGCCGCATCCAGCTGTCATTGTAGATAGGGTCATTCCAGGTTGCATCAGAGACCCTGAAGGAATTGTAAAGAATTTCCCTGTTTCTTTGTTCTGTTTTTGAAATTCCTTTTTAGAGTGGGTTTGAGCTGATTCTCGCTGCCATGTTTATGCCAGTCTAGACACACTTGATTCCCTTACGGAGACATATCAATACATAGGTTTTAAGATTCTTACTAGTCAGATCTATTCCTCTGCGGGAAATATGGGGTTTTGAGTCCCTTTCACTGAGGAAGGTGTAGGTCTTGTCTATTCCATAGTTGGTTTTTGGAACAGTACCTGTGCTTATATCAAACTCTGGTTTGATGCATCACCCCACCTCTCCTTCCCCCTTAAGCAGGCATAAGAGTGTTTTCTAAATGTGAGACTCTGTTCTCTTTCCTAACTCAGTTCATGTGTAGCCATGTTTACAGGATCTTCCTAAGTGATATCTTATGATAAGTTTCTTTTTCTGTGTGACTTCTTTCACTTAGAATCATCGTACCTGAATCCACTCATTTTGCTGCTACTGGTCTCATGACATTGATTTCATGGCTGAGGGATATTCCATCGTACGTAAGTTCCACAATGTTTGGAACCATTTTTATATTTCCTGGGATATTTCAGGTGTACCCAGGTTGAGGTTCTTGTAAGCAGTGCAGCCCTCAATTTGGGGGTGGCTCTGTCTTATTGATTTTCAGTTTTCCCAAGGTATATTCCCTAGACTGGAAGTGCCCTTGGCTCTGTAGCTCTGTTGTTTACTTGTTTTAGGGAACACAATGCACTCCTCCAGTGAGGCAGTTGGCCACTTACATCCCGCCCATCAGCATAACAAGGCTCCCTGTTCTCCAGGGCCTGTCTTGCCTTTCTGGTTTTTACACATTTTGTGGATGTCCCTTTTGACCGTTGGGAAGTGATACTTCTTTGTAGTGCAGATTTGCATTGCCCGCTTGCTTGCTTGGCCAAAAAGGGCGTATGCGTTTTCTCCTGAATATATTCAGGAGAAAACGCATACGCCCTTTTTGGCCAAGTGCATCATTGTCGAAGTTGTGCCCCTCTTCCTGTGCTTTACAGGCGATTCTAACGTACCTCTTGAAATCTGTTTCCTGCTATTCTGCCTCGCATTCAAGTCCGCCTCGTTGCCTTCCCTCAACAGATTTTTGGACGATAGTTGGCCTTGATTACTCTGCCAGTTTGTGAATTGCTGTGCCCCTGAGCTCCATTTTTCAACTCGTTTTTTGTGAGCTGAACGCAAGTCCAAACTTTTGGTTCAGGACCTATACTGGTTCCCGGTGGGTGGCTGAGACTTTGGTGAATTCTTCTTCCTGCCGGGAAATTAGAGTGACATGTGCCCATCCAAATGCCTAACAGCTACTCTCTCATTGGTTCTCCCTCTTCCCTTTCCTCCTCTGCCAAATGGGCAACCTGTGTGAACCAGGAGCTTAAAGGGGCTGTCTCTCCTAGTTGGGAGATTGATAGTAAAGCTGTTGGAAAGTCAAACCGGAGCACCAGGAGAGGGACTCTTCGTTGAGTTTTAGAAACCTTTCGTATTCACAGTGTGTCCATTCTCTAGGTTTCCCGTACATGTTATAGCTGTAGTAATATTCCCTTCAACCTGGAGAGGTGGGACCCATGGAATGGTTGCCATGCATTATTGCTTTAAAGGGTCTGCATTTGCTCACCCAATCTCACCAATCCTCTCAGTCCCAAGTGTCCAGCCTCATGCCACTTCCAGCTGTCATTGTAGATAGGGTCATTCCAGGTTGCATCAGAGACCCTGAAGGAATTGTAAAGAATTTCCCTGTTTCTTTGTACTGTTTTTGAAATTCCTTTTTAGAGTGGGTTTGAGCTGATTCTCGCTGCCATGTTTATGCCAGTCTAGACACACTTGATTCCCTTACAGAGACATATCAATACATAGGTTTTAAGATTCTTACTAGTCAGATCTATTCCTCTGTGGGAAATATGGGGTTTTGAGTCCCTTTCACTGAGGAAGGTGTAGGTCTTGTCTATTCCATAGTTGGTTTTTGGAACAGTACCTGTGCTTATATCAAACTCTGGTTTGATGCATCACCCCACCTCTCCTTCCCCCTTAAGCAGGCATAAGAGTGTTTTCTAAATGTGAGACTCTGTTCTCTTTCCTAACTCAGTTCATGTGTAGCCATGTTTACAGGATCTTCCTAAGTGATATCTTATGATAAGTTTCTTTTTCTGTGTGACTTCTTTCACTTAGAATCATCGTACCTGAATCCACTCATTTTGCTGCTACTGGTCTTATGACATTGATTTCATGGCTGAGGGATATTCCATCGTATGTAATTTCCACAATGTTTTGAACCATTTTTATATTTCCTGGGATATTTCAGGTGTACCCAGGTTGAGGTTCTTGTAAGCAGTGCAGCCCTCAATTTGGGGGTGGCTCTGTCTTATTGATTTTCAGTTTTCCCAAGGTATATTCCCTAGACTGGAAGTGCCCTTGGCTCTGTAGCTCTGTTGTTTACTAGTTTTAGGGAGCACAATGCACTCCTCCAGTGAGGCAGTTGGCAACTTACATCCTGCCCATCAGCATAACAAGGCTCCCATTTCGCCACGGCCTGTCTTGCCTTTCTGGTTTTTACACATTTTGTGGATGTCCCTTTTGGCCCGTGGGAAGTGATACTTCTTTGTAGTGCAGATTTGCATTGCCCGCTTGCTTGCTTGGCCAAAAGGGCGTATGCATGTTCTCCTGAATATATTCAGGAGAACATGCATACGCCCTTTTTGGCCAAGTGCATCATTGTCGAAGTTGTGCCCCTCTTCCTGTTCTTTACAGGAGAATCCAACGTACCTCTTGAAATCTGTTTCCTGCTATTCTGCCTCGATTTCAAGTCCGCCTCGTTGCCTTCCCTCAACAGATTTTTGGACGATTGTTGGCCTTGATTACTCTGCCTGTTTGTGAATTGCTGTGCCCCTGAGCTCCATTTTCAAACTCGTTTTTTGTGAGCTGAACGCAAGTCCAAACATTTGGTTCAGGACCTATACTGGTTCCCGGTGGGTGGCTGAGACTTTGGTGAATTCTTCTTCCTGCCGGGAAATTAGAGTGACATGTGCCCATCCAAATGCCTAACAGCTACTCTCTCATTGGTTCTCCCTCTTCCCTTTCCTCCTCTGCCAAATGGGCAACCTGTGTGAACCAGGAGCTTAAAGGGGCTGTCTCTCCAAGTTGGGAGATTGATAGTAAAGCTGTTGGAAAGTCAAACCGGAGCACCAGGAGAGGGACTCTTCGTTGAGTTTTAGAAACCTTTCGTATTCACAGTGTGTCCATTCTCTAGGTTTCCCGTACATGTTATAGCTGTAGTAATATTCCCTTCAACCTGGAGAGGTGGGACCCATGGAATGGTTGCCATGCATTATTGCTTTAAAGGGTCTGCATTTGCTCACCCAATCTCACCAATCCTCTCAGTCCCAAGTGTCCAGCCTCATGCCACTTCCAGCTGTCATTGTAGATAGGGTCATTCCAGGTTGCATCAGAGACCCTGAAGGAATTGTAAAGAATTTCCCTGTTTCTTTGTACTGTTTTTGAAATTCCTTTTTAGAGTGGGTTTGAGCTGATTCTCGCTGCCATGTTTATGCCAGTCTAGACACACTTGATTCCCTTACAGAGACATATCAATACATAGGTTTTAAGATTCTTACTAGTCAGATCTATTCCTCTGTGGGAAATATGGGGTTTTGAGTCCCTTTCACTGAGGAAGGTGTAGGTCTTGTCTATTCCATAGTTGGTTTTTGGAACAGTACCTGTGCTTATATCAAACTCTGGTTTGATGCATCACCCCACCTCTCCTTCCCCCTTAAGCAGGCATAAGAGTGTTTTCTAAATGTGAGACTCTGTTCTCTTTCCTAACTCAGTTCATGTGTAGCCATGTTTACAGGATCTTCCTAAGTGATATCTTATGATAAGTTTCTTTTTCTGTGTGACTTCTTTCACTTAGAATCATCGTACCTGAATCCACTCATTTTGCTGCTACTGGTCTTATGACATTGATTTCATGGCTGAGGGATATTCCATCGTATGTAATTTCCACAATGTTTTGAACCATTTTTATATTTCCTGGGATATTTCCGGTGTACCCAGGTTGAGGTTCTTGTAAGCAGTGCAGCCCTCAATTTGGGGGTGGCTCTGTCTTATTGATTTTCAGTTTTCCCAAGGTATATTCCCTAGACTGGAAGTGCCCTTGTCTCTGTAGCTCTGTTGTTTACTAGTTTTAGGGAGCACAATGCACTCCTCCAGTGAGGCAGTTGGCAACTTACATCCTGCCCATCAGCATAACAAGGCTCCCATTTCGCCACGGCCTGTCTTGCCTTTCTATTTTTTACACATTTTGTGGATGTCCCTTTTGGCCCGTGGGAAGTGATACTTCTTTGTAGTGCAGATTTGCATTGCCCGCTTGCTTGCTTGGCCAAAAGGGCGTATGCGTGTTCTCCTGAATATATTCAGGAGAAAATGCATACGCCCTTTTTGGCCAAGTGCATCATTGTCGAAGTTGTGCCCCTCTTCCTGTGCTTTACAGGAGAATCCAACGTACCTCTTGAAATCTGTTTCCTGCTATTCTGCCTCGATTTCAAGTCCGCCTCGTTGCCTTCCCTCAACAGATTTTTGGACGATTGTTGGCCTTGATTACTCTGCCTGTTTGTGAATTGCTGTGCCCCTGAGCTCCATTTTCAAACTCGTTTTTTGTGAGCTGAACGCAAGTCCAAACTTTTGGTTCAGGACCTATACTGGTTCCCGGTGGGTGGCTGAGACTTTGGTTAATTCTTCTTCCTGCCAGGAAATTAGAGTGACATGTGCCCATCCAAATGCCTAACAGCGACTCTCTCATTGGTTCTCCCTCTTCCCTTTCATCCTCTGCCATATTGGCAACCTGTGTGAACCAGGAGCTTAAAGGGGCTGTCTCTCCAAGTTGGGAGATTGATAGTAAAGCAGTTGGAAAGTCAAACCGGAGCACCAGGAGAGGGACTGTTCATTGAGTTTTAGAAACCTTTCGTATTCACAGTGTGTCCATTCTCTAGGTTTCCCGTACATGTTAAAGCTGTAGTAATATTCCCTTCAACCTGGAGAGTTGGGAATCATGGAATGGGTGCCATGCATTATTGCTATAAAGGGTCTGCCTTTGCTCACCCAATCTCTCCAATCCTCTCAGTCCCAAGTGTCCAGCCTCATGCCGCATCCAGCTGTCATTGTAGATAGGGTCATTCCAGGTTGCATCAGAGACCCTGAAGGAATTGTAAAGAATTTCCCTGTTTCTTTGTTCTGTTTTTGAAATTCCTTTTTAGAGTGGGTTTGAGCTGATTCTCGCTGCCATGTTTATGCCAGTCTAGACACACTTGATTCCCTTACGGAGACATATCAATACATAGGTTTTAAGATTCTTACTAGTCAGATCTATTCCTCTGCGGGAAATATGGGGTTTTGAGTCCCTTTCACTGAGGAAGGTGTAGGTCTTGTCTATTCCATAGTTGGTTTTTGGAACAGTACCTGTGCTTATATCAAACTCTGGTTTGATGCATCAACCCACCTCTCCTTCCCCCTTAAGCAGGCATAAGAGTGTTTTCTAAATGTGAGACTCTGTTCTCTTTCCTAACTCAGTTCATGTGTAGCCATGTTTACAGGATCTTCCTAAGTGATATCTTATGATAAGTTTCTTTTTCTGTGTGACTTCTTTCACTTAGAATCATCGTACCTGAATCCACTCATTTTGCTGCTACTGGTCTTATGACATTGATTTCATGGCTGAGGGATATTCCATCGTACGTAAGTTCCACAATGTTTTGAACCATTTTTATATTTCCTGGGATATTTCAGGTGTACCCAGGTTGAGGTTCTTGTAAGCAGTGCAGCCCTCAATTTGGGGGTGGCTCTGTCTTATGGATTTTCAGTTTTCCCAAGGTATATTCCCTAGACTGGAAGTGCCCTTGGCTCTGTAGCTCTGTTGTTTACTTGTTTTAGGGAACACAATGCACTCCTCCAGTGAGGCAGTTGGCAACTTACATCCCGCCCATCAGCATAACAAGGCTCCCTGTTCTCCAGGGCCTGTCTTGCCTTTCTGGTTTTTACACATTTTGTGGATGTCCCTTTTGACCGTTGGGAAGTGATACTTCTTTGTAGTGCAGATTTGCATTGCCCGCTTGCTTGCTTGGCCAAAAAGGGCGTATGCGTTTTCTCCTGAATATATTCAGGAGAAAACGCATACGCCCTTTTTGGCCAAGTGCATCATTGTCGAAGTTGTGCCCCTCTTCCTGTGCTTTACAGGCGATTCTAACGTACATCTTGAAATCTGTTTCCTGCTATTCTGCCTCGCATTCAAGTCCGCCTCGTTGCCTTCCCTCAACAGATTTTTGGACGATAGTTGGCCTTGATTACTCTGCCAGTTTGTGAATTGCTGTGCCCCTGAGCTCCATTTTTCAACTCGTTTTTTGTGAGCTGAACGCAAGTCCAAACATTTGGTTCAGGACCTATACTGGTTCCCGGTGGGTGGCTGAGACTTTGGTGAATTCTTCTTCCTGCCGGGAAATTAGAGTGACATGTGCCCATCCAAATGCCTAACAGCTACGCTCTCATTGGTTCTCCCTCTTCCCTTTCCTCCTCTGCCAAATGGGCAACCTGTGTGAACCAGGAGCTTAAAGGGGCTGTCTCTCCAAGTTGGGAGATTGATAGTAAAGCTGTTGGAAAGTCAAACCGGAGCACCAGGAGAGGGACTCTTCGTTGAGTTTTAGAAACCTTTCGTATTCACAGTGTGTCCATTCTCTAGGTTTCCCGTACATGTTATAGCTGTAGTAATATTCCCTTCAACCTGGAGAGGTGGGACCCATGGAATGGTTGCCATGCATTATTGCTTTAAAGGGTCTGCATTTGCTCACCCAATCTCACCAATCCTCTCAGTCCCAAGTGTCCAGCCTCATGCCACATCCAGCTGTCATCGTAGATAGGGTCATTCCAGGTTGCATCAGAGACCCTGAAGGAATTGTAAAGAATTTCCCTGTTTCTTTGTTCTGTTTTTGAAATTCCTTTTTAGAGTGGGTTTGAGCTGATTCTCGCTGCCATGTTTATGCCAGTCTAGACACACTTGATTCCCTTACGGAGACATATCAATACATAGGTTTTAAGATTCTTACTAGTCAGATCTATTCCTCTGCGGGAAATATGGGGTTTTGAGTCCCTTTCACTGAGGAAGGTGTAGGTCTTGTCTATTCCATAGTTGGTTTTTGGAACAGTACCTGTGCTTATATCAAACTCTGGTTTGATGCATCACCCCACCTCTCCTTCCCCCTTAAGCAGGCATAAGAGTGTTTTCTAAATGTGAGACTCTGTTCTCTTTCCTAACTCAGTTCATGTGTAGCCATGTTTACAGGATCTTCCTAAGTGATATCTTATGATAAGTTTCTTTTTCTGTGTGACTTCTTTCACTTAGAATCATCGTACCGGATTCCACTCATTTTGCTGCTACTGGTCTTATGACATTGATTTCATGGCTGAGGGATATTCCATCGTATGTAATTTCCACAATTTTTTGAACCATTTTTATATTTCCTGGGATATTTCAGGTGTACCCAGGTTGAGGTTCTTGTAAGCAGTGCAGCCCTCAATTTGGGGGTGGCTCTGTCTTATTGATTTTCAGTTTTCCCAAGGTATATTCCCTAGACTGGAAGTGCCCTTGGCTCTGTAGCTCTGTTGTTTACTTGTTTTAGGGAGCACAATGCACTCCTCCAGTGAGGCAGTTGGCAACTTACATCCTGGCCATCAGCATAACAAGGCTCCCATTTCGCCACGGCCTGTCTTGCCTTTCTGGTTTTTACACATTTTGTGGATGTCCCTTTTGACCCGTGGGAAGTGATACTTCTTTGTAGTGCAGATTTGCATTGCCCGCTTGCTTGCTTGGCCAAAAGGGCGTATGCGTGTTCTCCTGAATATATTCAGGAGAACACGCATACGCCCTTTTTGGCCAAGTGCATCATTGTCGAAGTTGTGCCCCTCTTCCTGTGCTTTACAGGCGATTCTAACGTACCTCTTGAAATCTGTTTCCTGCTATTCTGCCTCGCATTCAAGTCCGCCTCGTTGCCTTCCCTCAACAGATTTTTGGACGATAGTTGGCCTTGATTACTCTGCCAGTTTGTGAATTGCTGTGCCCCTGAGCTCCATTTTTCAACTCGTTTTTTGTGAGCTGAACGCAAGTCCAAACATTTGGTTCAGGACCTATACTGGTTCCCGGTGGGTGGCTGAGACTTTGGTGAATTCTTCTTCCTGCCGGGAAATTAGAGTGACATGTGCCCATCCAAATGCCTAACAGCGACTCTCTCATTGGTTCTCCCTCTTCCCTTTCATCCTCTGCCAAATTGGCAACCTGTGTGAACCAGGAGCTTAAAGGGGCTGTCTCTCCAAGTTGGGAGATTGATAGTAAAGCAGTTGGAAAGTCAAACCGGAGCACCAGGAGAGGGACTCTTCATTGAGTTTTAGAAACCTTTCGTATTCACAGTGTGTCCATTCTCTAGGTTTCCCGTACATGTTAAAGCTGTAGTAATATTCCCTTCAACCTGGAGAGTTGGGAATCATGGAATGGGTGCCAT
Organism: Mesoplodon mirus; assembly: GCF_964341445.2. Classification (NCBI taxonomy): domain Eukaryota; kingdom Metazoa; phylum Chordata; class Mammalia; order Artiodactyla; family Ziphiidae; genus Mesoplodon; species Mesoplodon mirus. The sequence goes on along the minus strand of NW_028295743.1, from coordinate 796,154 downwards.
GCATTATTGCTATAAAGGGTCTGCCTTTGCTCACCCAATCTCTCCAATCCTCTCAGTCCCAAGTGTCCAGCCTCATGCCACATCCAGCTGTCATCGTAGATAGGGTCTTTCCAGGTTGCATCAGAGACCCTGAAGGAATTGTAAAGAATTTCCCTGTTTCTTTGTTCTGTTTTTGAAATTCCTTTTTAGAGTGGGTTTGAGCTGATTCTCGCTGCCATGTTTATGCCAGTCTAGACACACTTGATTCCCTTACGGAGACATATCAATACATAGGTTTTAAGATTCTTACTAGTCAGATCTATTCCTCTGTGGGAAATATGGCGTTTTGAGTCCCTTTCACTGAGGAAGGTGTAGGTCTTGTCTATTCCATAGTTGGTTTTTGGAACAGTACCTGTGCTTATATCAAACTCTGGTTTGATGCATCACCCCACCTCTCCTTCCCCCTTAAGCAGGCATAAGAGTGTTTTCTAAATGTGAGACTCTGTTCTCTTTCCTAACTCAGTTCATGTGTAGCCATGTGTACAGGATCTTCCTAAGTGATATCTTATGATAAGTTTCTTTTTCTGTGTGACTTCTTTCACTTAGAATCATCGTACCTGAATCCACTCATTTTGCTGCTACTGGTCTTATGACATTGATTTCATGGCTGAGGGATATTCCATCGTACGTAAGTTCCACAATGTTTTGAACCATTTTTATATTTCCTGGGATATTTCCGGTGTACCCAGGTTGAGGTTCTAGTAAGCAGTGCAGCCCTCAATTTGGGGGTGGCTCTGTCTTATTGATTTTCAGTTTTCCCAAGGTATATTCCCTAGACTGGAAGTGCCCTTGGCTCTGTAGCTCTGTTGTTTACTTGTTTTAGGGAACACAATGCACTCCTCCAGTGAGGCAGTTGGCAACTTACATCCCGCCCATCAGCATAACAAGGCTCCCTGTTCTCCAGGGCCTGTCTTGCCTTTCTGGTTTTTACACATTTTGTGGATGTCCCTTTTTACAGTTGGGAAGTGATACTTCTTTGTAGTGCAGATTTGCATTGCCCGCTTGCTTGCTTGGCCAAAAAGGGCGTATGCGTGTTCTCCTGAATATATTCAGGAGAACACGCATACGCCCTTTTTGGCCAAGTGCATCATTGTCGAAGTTGTGCCCCTCTTCCTGTGCTTTACAGGCGATTCTAACGTACCTCTTGAAATCTGTTTCCTGCTATTCTGCCTCGATTTCAAGTCCGCCTCGTTGCCTTCCCTCAACAGATTTTTGGACGATTGTTGGCCTTGATTACTCTGCCTGTTTGTGAATTGCTGTGCCCCTGAGCTCCATTTTCAAACTCGTTTTTTGTGAGCTGAACGCAAGTCCAAACTTTTGGTTCAGGACCTATACTGGTTCCCGGTGGGTGGCTGAGACTTTGGTTAATTCTTCTTCCTGCCGGGAAATTAGAGTGACATGTGCCCATCCAAATGCCTAACAGCGACTCTCTCATTGGTTCTCCCTGTTCCCTTTCATCCTCTGCCAATTTGGCAACCTGTGTGAACCAGGAGCTTAAAGGGGCTGTCTCTCCAAGTTGGGAGATTGATAGTAAAACAGTTGGAAAGTCAAACCAGAGCACCAGGAGAGGGACTCTTCATTGAGTTTTAGAAACCTTTCGTATTCACAGTGTGTCCATTCTCTAGGTTTCCCGTACATGTTAAAGCTGTAGTAATATTCCCTTCAACCTGGAGAGTTGGGAATCATGGAATGGGTGCCATGCATTATTGCTATAAAGGGTCTGCCTTTGCTCACCCAATCTCTCCAATCCTCTCAGTCCCAAGTGTCCAGCCTCATGCCACATCCAGCTGTCATTGTAGATAGGGTCATTCCAGGTTGCATCAGAGACCCTGAAGGAATTTTTAAGAATTTCCTTGTTTCTTTGTTCTGTTTTTGAAATTCCTTTTTAGAGTGGGTTTGAGCTGATTCTCGCTGCCATATTTATGCCAGTCTAGACACACTTGATTCCCTTACGGAGACATATCAATACATAGGTTTTAAGATTCTTACTAGTCAGATCTAATCCTCTGCGGGAAATATGGGGTTTTGAGTCCCTTTCACTGAGGAAGGTGTAGGTCTTGTCTATTCCATAGTTGGTTTTTGGAACAGTACCTGTGCTTATATCAAACTCTGGTTTGATGCATCACCCCACCTCTCCTTCCCCCTTAAGCAGGCATAAGAGTGTTTTCTAAATGTGAGACTCTGTTCTCTTTCCTAACTCAGTTCATGTGTAGCCATGTTTACAGGATCTTCCTAAGTGATATCTTATGATAAGTTTCTTTTTCTGTGTGACTTCTTTCACTTAGAATCATCGTACCTGAATCCACTCATTTTGCTGCTACTGGTCTTATGACATTGATTTCATGGCTGAGGGATATTCCATCGTACGTAAATTCCACAATGTTTTGAACCATTTTTATATTTCTTGGGATATTTCAGGTGTACCCAGGTTGAGGTTCTTGTAAGCAGTGCAGCCCTCAATTTGGGGGTGGCTCTGTCTTATGGATTTTCACTTTTCCCAAGGTATATTCCCTAGACTGGAAGTGCCCTTGGCTCTGTAGCTCTGTTGTTTACTTGTTTTAGGGAACACAATGCACTCCTCCAGTGAGGCAGTTGGCAACTTACATCCCGCCCATCAGCATAACAAGGCTCCCTGTTCTCCAGGGCCTGTCTTGCCTTTCTGGTTTTTACACATTTTGTGGATGTCCCTTTTGACCGGTGGGAAGTGATACTTCTTTGTAGTGCAGATTTGCATTGCCCGCTTGCTTGCTTGGCCAAAAAGGGCGTATGCGTTTTCTCCTGAATATATTCAGGAGAAAACGCATACGCCCTTTTTGGCCAAGTGCATCATTGTCGAAGTTGTGCCCCTCTTCCTGTGCTTTACAGGCGATTCTAACGTACCTCTTGAAATCTGTTTCCTGCTATTCTGCCTCGCATTCAAGTCCGCCTCGTTGCCTTCCCTCAACAGATTTTTGGACGATAGTTGGCCTTGATTACTCTGCCAGTTTGTGAATTGCTGTGCCCCTGAGCTCCATTTTTCAACTCGTTTTTTGTGAGCTGAACGCAAGTCCAAACTTTTGGTTCAGGATCTATACTGATTCCCGGTGGGTGGCTGAGACTTTGGTGAATTCTTCTTCCTGCCGGGAAATTAGAGTGACATGTGCCCATCCAAATGCCTAACAGCTACTCTCTCATTGGTTCTCCCTCTTCCCTTTCATCCTCGGCCAAATTGGCAACCTGTGTGAACCAGGAGCTTAAAGGGGCTGTCTCTCCAAGTTGGGAGATTGATAGGAAAGCAGTTTGAAAATCAAACCGGAGCACCAGGAGAGGGACTCTTCGTTGAGTTTTAGAAACCTTTTGTATTCACAGTGTGTCCATTCTCTAGGTTTCCCGTACATGTTATAGCTTTATAAATATTCCCTACAACCTGGAGAGTTGGGACCCATGGAATGTGTGCCATGCATTATTGCTTTAAAGGGTCTGCATTTGCTCACACAATCTCACCAATCCTCTCAGTCCCAAGTGTCCAGCCTCATGCCGAATCCAGCTGTCATCGTAGATAGGGTCATTCCAGGTTGCATCAGAGACCCTGAAGGAATTGTAAAGAATTTCCCTATTTCTTTGTTTTGTTTTTGAAATTCCTTTTTATCGTGGGTTTGAGCTGATTCTCGCTGCCCTGTTATGCCAGTCTAGACACCATTGATCCCCTTACGGAGACATATCAATACATAGGTTTTAAGATTCTTACTAGTCAGATCTATTCCTCTGTGGGAAATATGGGGTTTTGAGTCCCTTTCACTGAGGAAGGTGTAGGTCTTGTCTATTCCATAGTTGGTTTTTGGAATGGTATCTGTGCTTATATCAAACTCTGGTTTGAGGCATCACCCCACCTCTCCTTCCCCCTTAAGCAGGCATAAGAGTGTTTTCTAAATGTGAGACTCTGTTCTCTTTCCTAACTCAGTTCATGTGTAGCCATGTTTACAGGATCTTCCTAAGTGATATCTTATGATAAGTTTCTTTTTCTGTGTGACTTCTTTCACTTAGAATCATCGTACCTGAATCCACTCATTTTGCTGCTACTGGTCTTATGACATTGATTTCATGGCTGAGGGATATTCCATCGTTCGTAAGTTCCACAATGTTTTGAACCATTTTTATATTTCCTGGGATATTTCAGGTGTACCCAGGTTGAGGTTCTTGTAAGCAGTGCAGCCCTCAATTTGGTGGTGGCTCTGTCTTATTGATTTTCAGTTTTCCCAAGGTATATTCCCTAGACTGGAAGTGCCCTTGGCTCTGTAGCTCTGTTGTTTACTTGTTTTAGGGAGCACAATGCACTCCTCCAGTGAGGCAGTTGGCAACTTACATCCCGCCCATCAGCATAACAAGGCTCCCTGTTCTCCAGGGCCTGTCTTGTTTTTCTGGTTTTTACACATTTTGTGGATATCCCTTTTGACCCGTGGGAAGTGATACTTCTTTGTAGTGCAGATTTGCATTGCCCGCTTGCTTGCTTGGCCAAAAAGGGCGTATGCGTTTTCTCCTAAATATATTTAGGAGAAAACGCATACGCCCTTTTTGGCCAAGTGCATCATTGTCGAAGTTGTGCCCCTCTTACTGTGCTTTACATGCGACGACCACCCTGGCTGGCCTGCAGGCACCAAGTTGCCCTGCGTGCTGTCACTGGTGTGGCTCCACGGTCCTTCCTCTAGGCTTTCAAGCCCTTGTACATATTCAGGTGTTTTACCTGGAAAGGGTGGGAACAGTTCAGCAGCAGCTGGCCTGGGGCTCAGCTCACGTTTACTCACAGATGCCTCGGCACGGTCCCCCAGCTTTGCAATGAGGACGATCCTTGCGTGGGGGGTGGGTTGATGGCTGTATGGGAGATGGTTCTCCACCTCTGACCAATTTCAGAATTGTTTACCACTGTAGCAAGTGCCCTGATAGGGTTTTCCTCTGTATAACTCGTGGGTTCAGGGTTTTTTTTCTTTTATGGTTCAAGTTAGATTTTATTCCTCTTTTATGTATTTATAGATATAAGCATGGAAATAATTCATTCCTATAAATACATCTGTGTGACGGGAAGGATTTTTTCTGTTTTATTTTTAAATTTTATTTTTTAAAATTTTGAAATTTAATTTTATTTATTTTTTTATACAGCACATTATTATTAGTTGTGTATTTTATGCGTATACATGTATACAGGTCAATCCCAAACTCCCAACTCATCCCACCACCACCACCCCATGGCTTCCCACACTTGGTATCCATACGTTTTTTCTCTACCTCTGTGTCTCTATTTCTTCCCTGCAAACCAGTTCATCTGTACCATCTTTAGGCTCCACATATATGCATTAATATACAATATTTGTTTTCCTCTTTCTGACTTACTTCATTCTGTATGACAGTCTCTCGATCCATCGATGTCTCTACAAATGACCCAGTTTCATTCCATTTTATGGCCGAGTAATATTCCATTTCATATATGTACCACATCTTTATCCATTCATCTGTCTGTGGGCATTTAGGTTGCTTCCATTACCTGGCTATTGTAAATAGTGCTGCAATGAACATTGTGGTGAATGTGTCTTTTTGAAATACGGTTTTCTCTGGGTATATGTCCAGAAGTGGGATTGCTGGATCAGATGGTAATTCTATTTCTAGTTTTTTTAAGGAAACTCCATACTGTTCTCCATAGTGACTGTATCAATTTACATTCCCACCAATAGTGGAAGAGGGCTCCTTTTGTCCACACCCTCCCCAGAATTGGTTGTTTGTAGATTTTCTGATGATGCCGATTCTAACAGGTGTGAGGTGATACCTCATTGTAGTTTTGATTTGCATTTCTCTAATAATTAGTGCTGTTGAGCAGCATTTCATGTGCGTCTTGGCCATCTCTGTGGTTTCTTTGAAGAAACGTCTCTTTAGATCCTCTGCCCATTTTTGTATTGGGATGTTTGTTTTTTTAATATTAAGCTGCATGTGTTGTTTATATATATTGGAGATTAAACCTGTGTCCATTGATTCGTCTGCAACGATTTTGGCCCATTCTGAGGGATGCCTTTTTCCATTCCCGTGTTTTTTAACAAAAATGGAAAGAAAGGAAAAGAAGCAGAACACTAATGTGCGTAAAATATGCCTTTTGAAATGGTCGTTTTGAAATATGGACGTGCTTTGAATTTTTTGGTCGATATGTGACCCCAGGAATTGTTTTCAGGGCAGGTGTCATTTACAGGCCTGCAATGATTTTGAATATCAACTGACCATTAGCGTTGGGATTAAACTGCTGTTGTGTGAAACGGCCACAAGGTGGCAGCAGTTCACCCTTACCAAATCTGGTTACTAGGGCAAGAGAGCCTCAGTGGAAGTGCTGTTCTAGTTTGGAGTTTAGAATGGAATGTGCCAGGAGAAAGCCCCTCACGTTTGTCTCACTACTTCTTGTTCGTGTTTTTAATTTAATTTTTTATTTTTTATTACAGCAAGTTTGATTACAATGTTTGGCTTGTTGTAGGTGTGGAAGATGTTGTTCTTTTACACATATACAGATTACTGTTCTTCCTGGGATCCTTTTCCCATGTACGTTATGACAGAATGTTGAGTAGTCCTCTCTTGGTATTCTGTAGGTCTTTGGTGATTATATATGTCACCTGTGTTTGTATATGTCTGTTAACCCCGATATCGTAATGAAACCAATCCTCACACCTTTCCATTGGTGAACCATAAGTTTGTTTAATGAATCTGTGATTGCCCTCCTTCGTGGAAATATCTGCCCTGGTATCCATTTTTAGGTAACACCTATAAGTGATATGATTTGATATGTGTCTTTCACTTTCTGACTTACTACAAGGCACGTGATTACTTCTAGACTCATCTACGGTGCTGCAAATGGCATTGTGTCCTTTTTTCCCTTGACTTCTCTTCTGCCTTAGCGGGGTCCATTTTCAACAATGTGATTCCCTGAGGGTTGAAGATTAGCTGACCTGGGCAGCCTTAACCTGCCGGCCCGCCCTCCCCAGGTGTGCCTCGTTGAGGTCAATATAAACAGAGCTCCAGGCAGCAATAGCCCCTGAAGCTGTGCCTGACTCCATATTCTCTGCCCCGTCAGCAGTCTCGGGGCTGTGCTGGTGGGAGGGAGTGAGGGGCCACAGCTTTGTGGGTGGCCCGGTGTGAGTGGGGTTCTGCTGGCCTTTCTGCAGGAGTTGCCAGGCTGCCCCCTGTAAAGAAGAGGTTGTGTCACCCATACCTTCCGCTGGAATTTCTCTCCGGACAGAGGTGAGGAAGGAAAAAAGCAGTGGGGGCCGGGACAGGAGGGGTATCTCAGGCAGGGCAATGGAAAGCTTCTGGAAGAGTGCCCGGGGCCAGGACCACCCTGGCTGGCCTGCAGGCACCAAGTTGGCATGCGTGCTGTCGCTGGTGTGGCTCCACGGTCCTTCCTCTAGGCTTTCAAGCCCTTGTACATATTCAGGTGTTTTACCTGGAAAAGGTGGGAAAAGTTCAGCAGCAGCTGGCCTGGGGCTCAGCTCACGTTTACTCACAGATGCCTCGGCACGGTCCCCCAGCTTTGCAATGAGGACGCTCCTTGCGTGGGGGGTGGGTTGATGGCTGTATGGGAGATGGTTCCCCACCTCTGACCAATTTCAGAATTGTTTACCACTGGAGAAAGTGCCCTGATAGGGTTTTCCTCTGTATAACTCGTGGGTTCAGTTTTTTTTTCTTTTATTGTTCAAGTTAGATTTTATTCCTCTTTTATGTATTTATAGATATAAGCATGGAAATAATTCATTCCTATAAATACATCTGTGTGATGGGAAGAACTTTTTTCTGTTTTATTTTTCAATTTTATTTTTTAAAATTTTGAAATTTAATTTTATTTATTTTTTTTATACAGCACATTATTATTAGTTATGTATTTTATGCATATACATGTACACAGGTCAATCCCAAACTCCCAACTCATCCCACCACCACCACCCCATGGCTTCCCACACTTGGTGTCCATACGTTTGTTCTCTACCTCTGTTTCTCTATTTCATCCCTGCAAACCAGTTCATCTGTACCATTTTTAGGCTCCACATATATGCATTAATATACAATATTTGTTTTCCTCTTTCTGACTTACTTCATTCTGTATGACAGTCTCTCGATCCATCGATGTCTCTACAAATGACCCAGTTTCATTCCTTTTTATGGCCGAGTAATATTCCATTTCATATATGTACCACATCTTTATCCATTCATCTGTCTGTGGGCATTTAGGTTGCTTCCATTACCTGGCTATTGTAAATAGTGCTGCAATGAACATTGTGGTGAATGTGCCCTTTTGAAATTCGGTTTTCTCTGGGTATATGCCCAGAAGTGGGATTGCTGGATCAGATGGTAATTCTATTTCTAGTTTTTATAAGGAAACTCCATAATGTACTCCATAGTCACTGTATCAATTTACATTCCCACCAATAGTGGAAGAGGGCTCCTTTTGTCCACACCCTCCCCAGAATTGGTTGTTTGTAGATTTTCTGATGATGCCGATTCTTACAGGTGTGAGGTGAAACCTCATTGTAGTTTTGATTTGTATTTCTCTAATAATTAGTGCTGTTGAGCAGCTTTTATTGTGCGTCTTAGCCATCTCTGTGTCTCCTTTGAAGAAACGTCTCTTTAGATCTTCTGCCCATTTTTTTGGGTTGTTTGTTTTTTTAATATTAAGCTGCATGAGCTGTTTATATATATTGGAGATTAAACCTCTGTCCATTGATTCGTCTGCAATGATTTTCGCCCATTCTGAGGGATGCTTTTTTCCATTCCCGCTTTTTTTAACAAAAAAAGGAAAGAAAGGATAAAAAGCAGAAAACTAATGTGCGTAAAATATGCCTTTTGAAACGGTCGTTTTGAAATATGGACGTCCTTTGAATATTTTGGTCGATATGTGACCCCAGGATTTGTTTTCAGGGCAGGTGTCATTTACAGGCCTGCAATGATTTTGAATATCAACTGACCATTAGCGTTGGGATTAAAGCTGCTGTTGTGTGAAACGGCCACAAGGTTGCAGCAGTTCACCCTTACCAAATCTGGTTACTAGGGCAAGAGAGCCTCAGTGGAAGTGGTGTTCTAGATTGGAGTTTAGAATGGAATGTGCCAGGAGAAAGCCCCTCACGTTTGTCTCACTACTTCTTGTTCGTGTTTTTAATTTAAGTTTTTATTTTTTATTACAGCAAGTTTGATTACAATGTTTGGCTTGTTGTAGGTGTGGAAGATGTGGTTCTTTTACACATATAGAGATGACTGTTCTTCTTGGGATCCTTTTCCCATGTACGTTATGACAGAATGTTGAGTAGTCCTCTCTTGGTATTCTGTAGGTCTTTGGTGATTATATATGTCACCTGTGTTTGTATATGTCTGTTAACCCCGATATCGTAATGAAACCAATCCTCACACCTTTCCATTGGTGAACCATAAGTTTGTTTAATGAATCTGTGATTGCCCTTCTCCGTGGAAATATCTGCCCTGGTATCCATTTTTAGGTAACACCTATAAGTGATATGATATGATATGTGTCTTTCACTTTCTGACTTACTACATGTCACGTGATTACTTCTAGACTCATCTACGGTGCTGCAAATGGCATTGTGTCCTTTTTTCCCTTGGCTTCTCTTCTGCCTTAGCGGGGTCCATTTTCAACAATGTGATTCCCTGAGGGTTGTGGATTAGCTGACCTGGGCAGCCTTACCCTGCCGGCCCGCCCTCCCCAGGTGTGCCTCGTTGAGATCAATATAAACAGCGCTCCAGGCAGCAATAGCCCCTGAAGCTGTGCCTGACTCCATATTCTCTGCCCCGTCAGCAGTCTCGGGGCTGTGCTGGTGGGAGGGAGTGAGGGGCCACAGCTTTGTGGGTGGCCCGGTGTGAGTGGGTTTCTGCTGGCTTTTCTGCAGGAGTTGCCAGGCTGCCGCCTGTAAAGAAGAGGTTGTGTCACCCATACCTTCCGCTGGAATTTCTCTCCGGACAGAGGTGAGGAAGGAAAAAATCAGTGGGGGCCGGGACAGGAGGGGTATCTCAGGCAGGGCGATGGAAAGCTTCTGGAAGAGCGCCAGGGTCCAGGACCACGCTGGCTGGCCTGCAGGCACCAAGTTGGCCTGCGTGCTGTCGCTGGTGTGGCTCCACGGTCCTTCCTCTAGGCTTTCAAGCCCTTGTACATATTCAGGTGTTTTACCTGGAAAGGGTGGGAACAGTTCAGCAGCAGCTGGCCTGGGGCTCAGCTCACGTTTACTCACAGATGCCTCGGCACGGTCCCCCAGCTTTGCAATGAGGACGCTGCTTGCGTGGGGGTTGGGTTGCTGGCTGTATGGGAGATGGTTCCCCACCTCTGACCAATTTCAGAATTGTTTACCACTGGAGCAAGTGCCGTGATAGGGTTTTCCTCTGTATAACTCGTGGGTTCACTTTTTTTTTCTTTTATGTTTCAAGTTAGATGTTATTCCTCTTTTATGTATTTATAGATATAAGCATGGAAATAATTCATTCCTATAAATACATCTGTGTGACGGGAAGAACTTTTTTCTCTTTTATTTTTTAAAATTTTGAAATTTAATTTTATTTATTTTTTTTATACAGCACGTTATTATTAGTTATGTATTTTATGCATATACATGTATACAGGTCAATCCCAAACTCCCAACTCATCCCACCACCACCACCCCATGGCTTCCCACACTTCGTGTCCATACGTTTGTTCTCTACCTCTGTGTCTCTATTTCTTCCCTGCAAACCAGTTCATCTGTACCATTTTTAGGCTCCACATATATGCATTAATATTCAATATTTGTTTTCCTCTTTCTGACTTACTTCATTCTGTATGACAGTCTCTCGATCCATCGATGTCTCTACAAATGACCCAGTTTCATTCCTTTTTATGGCCGAGTAATATTCTATTTTATATATGTACCACATCTTTATCCATTCATCTGTCTGTGGGCATTTAGGTTGCTTCCATTACCTGGCTATTGTAAATAGTGCTGCAACGAACATTGTGGTGAATGTGCCTTTTTGAAATACGGTTTTCTCTGGGTATATGCCCAGAAGTGGGATTGCTGGATCAGATGGTAATTCTATTTCTAATGTTTTTAAGGAAACTCCATACTGTTCTCCATAGTGACTGTATCAATTTACATTCCCACCAATAGTGGAAGAGGGCTCCTTTTGTCCACACCCTCCCCAGAATTGGTTGTTTGTAGATTTTCTGATGATGCCGATTCTAACAGGTGTGAGGTGATACCTCATTGTAGTTTTGATTTGCATTTCTCTAATAATTAGTGCTGTTGAGCAGCTTTTCATGTGCGTCTTGGCCATCTCTGTGTCTCCTTTGAAGAAACATCTCTTTAGATCTTCTGCCCATTTTTTTGGGTTGTTTGTTTTTTTAATATTAAGCTGCATGAGTTGTTTATATATATTGGAGATTAAACCTCTGTCTATTGATTCGTCTGCAACGATTTTCGCCCATTCTGAGGGATGCCTTTTTCCATTCCCGTGTTTTTTAACAAAAAAGGAAAGAAAGGAAAAGAAGCAGAACACTAATGTGCGTAAAATATGCCTTTTGAAACGGTCGTTTTGAAATATGGACGTCCTTTGAATATTTTGGTCGATATGTGACCCCAGGATTTGTTTTCAGGGCAGGTGTCATTTACAGGCCTGCAATGATTTTGAATATCAACTGACCATTAGCGTTGGGATTAAAGCTGCTGTTGTGTGAAACGGCCACAAGGTGGCAGCAGTTCACCCTTACCAAATCTGGTTACTAGGGCAAGAGAGCCTCAGTGGAAGTGGTGTTCTAGATTGGAGTTTAGAATGGAATGTGCCAGGAGAAAGCCCCTCACGTTTGTCTCACTACTTCTTGTTCGTGTTTTTAATTTAATTTTTTATTTTTTAAAACAGCAAGTTTGATTACAATGTTTGGCTTGTTGTAGGTGTGGAAGATGTGGTTCTTTTACACATATACAGATGTCTGTTCTTCCTGGGATCCTTTTCCCATGTACGTTATGACAGAATGTTGAGTAGTCCTCTCTTGGTATTCTGTAGGTCTTTGGTGATTATATATGTCACCTGTGTTTGTATATGTGTGTTAACCCCGATATCGTAATGAAACCAATCCTCACACCTTTCCATTGGTGAAACATAAGTTTGTTTAATGAATCTGGGATTGCCCTTCTCCGTGGAAATATCTGCCCTGGTATCCATTTTTAGGTAACACCTATAAGTGATATGATAGGGTATGTGTCTTTCACTTTCTGACTTACTACAAGTCACGTGATTACTTCTAGACTCATCTACGGTGCTGCAAATGGCATTGTGTCCTTTTTTTCCTTGGCTTCTCTTCTGCCTTAGCGGGGTCCATTTTCAACAATGTGATTCCCTGAGGGGTGTGGATTAGCTGACCTGGGCAGCCTTACCCTGCCGGCCCGCCCTCCCCAGGTGTGCCTCGTTGAGGTCAGTATAAACAGCGCTCCAGGCAGCAGTAGCCCCTGAAGCTGTGCCTGACTCCATATTCTATGCCCCGTCTGCAGTCTCGGGGCTGTACTGCTGGGAGGGAGTGAGGGGCCACAGCTTTGTGGGTGGCCCGGTGTGAGTGGGGTTCTGCTGGCCTTTCTGCAGGAGTTGCCACGCTGCCGCCTGTAAAGAAGAGGTTGTGTCACCCATATCTTCCGCTGGAATTTCTCTCTGGACAGAGGTGAGGAAGGAAAAAAGCAGTGGGGGGCGGGACAGGATGGGTATCTCAGGCAGGGCAATGGAAAGCTTCTGGAAGAGCGCCCGGGGCCAGGACCACCCTGGCTGGCCTGCAGGCACCAAGTTGGCCTGCGTGCTGTTGCTGGTGTGGCTCCACGGTCCTTCCTCTAGGCTTTCAAGCCCTTGTACATATTCAGGTGTTTTACCTGGAAAGGGTGGGAACAGCTCAGCAGCAGCTGGCCTGGGGCTCAGCTCACGTTTACTCACAGATGCCTCGGCACGGTCCCCCAGCTTTGCAATGAGAACGCTCCTTGCGTGGGGGTGGGTTGCTGGCTGTATGGGAGATGGTTCCCCACCGCTGACCAATTTCAGAATTGTTTACCACTGGAGCAAGTGCCCTGATAGGGTTTTCCTCTGTATAACTCGTGGGTTCAGGTTTTTTTTTCTTTTATGGTGCAAGTTAGATTTTATTCCTCTTTTATGTATTTATAGATATAAGCATGGAAATAATTCATTCCTATAAATACATCTGTGTGACGGGAAGAATTTTTTCTGTTTTATTTTTTAAAATTTTGAAATTTAATTTTATTTATTTTTTTATACAGCACGTTATTATTAGTTATGTATTTTATGCATATACATGTATACAGGTCAATCCCAAACTCCCAACTCATCCCACCACCACCACCCCATGGCTTCCTACACTTCGTGTCCATACGTTTGTTCTCTACCTCTGTGTCTCTATTTCTTCCCTGCAAACCCGTTCATCTGTACCATTTTTAGGCTCCACATATATGCATTAATATACAATATTTGTTTTCCTCTTTCTGACTTACTTCATTCTGTATGACAGTCTCTCGATCCATCGATGTCTCTACGAATGACCCAGTTTCATTCCTTTTTATGGCCGAGTAATATTCCATTTTATATATGTACCACATCTTTATCCATTCATCTGTCTGTGGGCATTTAGGTTGCTTCCATTACCTGGCTATTGTAAATAGTGCTGCAACGAATATTGTGGTGAATGTGCCTTTTTGAAATACGGTTTTCTCTGGGTATATGCCCAGAAGTGGGATTGCTGGATCAGATGGTAATTCTATTTCTAATTTTTTTAAGGAAACTCCATACTGTTCTCCATAGTGACTGTATCAATTTACATTCCCACCAATAGTGGAAGAGGGCTCCTTTTGTCCACACCCTCCCCAGAATTGGTTGTTTGTAGATTTTCTGATGATGCCGATTCTAACAGGTGTGAGGTGATACCTCATTGTAGTTTTGATTTGCATTTCTCTAATAATTAGTGCTGTTGAGCAGCTTTTCGTGTGCGTCTTGGCCATCTCTGTGTCTCCTTTGAAGAAACGTCTCTTTAGATCTTCTGCCCATTTTTTGGGGGTTGTTTGTTTTTTTAATATTAAGCTGCATGAGTTGTTTATATATATTGGAGATTAAACCTCTGTCTATTGATTCGTCTGCAACGATTTTCGCCCATTCTGAGGGATGCCTTTTTCCATTCCCGTGTTTTTTAACAAAAAAGGAAAGAAAGGAAAAGAAGCAGAACACTAATGTGCGTAAAATATGCCTTTTGAAACGGTCGTTTTGAAATATGGACGTCCTTTGAATATTTTGGTCGATATGTGACCCCAGGATTTGTTTTCAGGGCAGGTGTCATTTACAGGCCTGCAATGATTTTGAATATCAACTGACCATTAGCGTTGGGATTAAAGCTGCTGTTGTGTGAAACGGCCACAAGGTGGCAGCAGTTCACCCTTACCAAATCTGGTTACTAGGGCAAGAGAGCCTCAGTGGAAGTGGTGTTCTAGATTGGAGTTTAGAATGGAATGTGCCAGGAGAAAGCCCCTCACGTTTGTCTCACTACTTCTTGTTCGTGTTTTTAATTTAATTTTTTATTTTTTAAAACAGCAAGTTTGATTACAATGTTTGGCTTGTTGTAGGTGTGGAAGATGTGGTTCTTTTACACATATACAGATGTCTGTTCTTCCTGGGATCCTTTTCCCATGTACGTTATGACAGAATGTTGAGTAGTCCTCTCTTGGTATTCTGTAGGTCTTTGGTGATTATATATGTCACCTGTGTTTGTATATGTCTGTTAACCCCGATATCGTAATGAAACCAATCCTCACACCTTTCCATTGGTGAAACATAAGTTTGTTTAATGAATCTGGGATTGCCCTTCTCCGTGGAAATATCTGCCCTGGTATCCATTTTTAGGTAACACCTATAAGTGATATGATAGGGTATGTGTCTTTCACTTTCTGACTTACTACAAGTCACGTGATTACTTCTAGACTCATCTACGGTGCTGCAAATGGCATTGTGTCCTTTTTTTCCTTGGCTTCTCTTCTGCCTTAGCGGGGTCCATTTTCAACAATGTGATTCCCTGAGGGGTGTGGATTAGCTGACCTGGGCAGCCTTACCCTGCCGGCCCGCCCTCCCCAGGTGTGCCTCGTTGAGGTCAGTATAAACAGCGCTCCAGGCAGCAGTAGCCCCTGAAGCTGTGCCTGACTCCATATTCTATGCCCCGTCTGCAGTCTCGGGGCTGTACTGCTGGGAGGGAGTGAGGGGCCACAGCTTTGTGGGTGGCCCGGTGTGAGTGGGGTTCTGCTGGCCTTTCTGCAGGAGTTGCCACGCTGCCGCCTGTAAAGAAGAGGTTGTGTCACCCATATCTTCCGCTGGAATTTCTCTCTGGACAGAGGTGAGGAAGGAAAAAAGCAGTGGGGGGCGGGACAGGATGGGTATCTCAGGCAGGGCAATGGAAAGCTTCTGGAAGAGCGCCCGGGGCCAGGACCACCCTGGCTGGCCTGCAGGCACCAAGTTGGCCTGCGTGCTGTTGCTGGTGTGGCTCCACGGTCCTTCCTCTAGGCTTTCAAGCCCTTGTACATATTCAGGTGTTTTACCTGGAAAGGGTGGGAACAGCTCAGCAGCAGCTGGCCTGGGGCTCAGCTCACGTTTACTCACAGATGCCTCGGCACGGTCCCCCAGCTTTGCAATGAGAACGCTCCTTGCGTGGGGGGTGGGTTGCTGGCTGTATGGGAGATGGTTCCCCACCGCTGACCAATTTCAGAATTGTTTACCACTGGAGCAAGTGCCCTGATAGGGTTTTCCTCTGTATAACTCGTGGGTTCAGGTTTTTTTTTCTTTTATGGTGCAAGTTAGATTTTATTCCTCTTTTATGTATTTATAGATATAAGCATGGAAATAATTCATTCCTATAAATACATCTGTGTGATGTGAAGAACTTTTTTCTGTTTTATTTTTTAAAATTTTGAAATTTAATTTTATTTATTTTTTTATACAGCACGTTATTATTAGTTATGTATTTTATGCATATACATGTATACAGGTCAATCCCAAACTCCCAACTCATCCCACCACCACCACCCCATGGCTTCCCACACTTGGTGTCCATACGTTTGTTCTCTACCTCTGTGTCTCTATTTCTTCCCTGCAAACCCGTTCATCTGTACCATTTTTAGGCTCCACATATATGCATTAATATACAATATTTGTTTTCCTCTTTCTGACTTACTTCATTCTGTATGACAGTCTCTCGATCCATCGATGTCTCTACGAATGACCCAGTTTCATTCCTTTTTATGGCCGAGTAATATTCCATTTTATATATGTACCACATCTTTATCCATTCATCTGTCTGTGGGCATTTAGGTTGCTTCCATTACCTGGCTATTGTAAATAGTGCTGCAACGAATATTGTGGTGAATGTGCCTTTTTGAAATACGGTTTTCTCTGGGTATATGCCCAGAAGTGGGATTGCTGGATCAGATGGTAATTCTATTTCTAATTTTTTTAAGGAAACTCCATACTGTTCTCCATAGTGACTGTATCAATTTACATTCCCACCAATAGTGGAAGAGGGCTCCTTTTGTCCACACCCTCCCCAGAATTGGTTGTTTGTAGATTTTCTGATGATGCCGATTCTAACAGGTGTGAGGTGATACCTCATTGTAGTTTTGATTTGCATTTCTCTAATAATTAGTGCTGTTGAGCAGCTTTTCGTGTGCGTCTTGGCCATCTCTGTGTCTCCTTTGAAGAAACGTCTCTTTAGATCTTCTGCCCATTTTTTGGGGGTTGTTTGTTTTTTTAATATTAAGCTGCATGAGTTGTTTATATATATTGGAGATTAAACCTCTGTCTATTGATTCGTCTGCAACGATTTTCGCCCATTCTGAGGGATGCCTTTTTCCATTCCCGTTTTTTTTAACAAAAAAGGAAAGAAAGGAAAAGAAGCAGAACACTAATGTGCGTAAAATATGCCTTTTGAAACGGTCGTTTTGAAATATGGACGTCCTTTGAATTTTTTGGTCGATATGTGACCCCAGGATTTGTTTTCAGGGCAGGTGTCATTTACAGGCCTGCAATGATTTTGAATATCAACTGACCATTAGCGTTGGGATTAAAGCTGCTGTTGTGTGAAACGGCCACAAGGTGGCAGCAGTTCACCCTTACCAAATCTGGTTACTAGGGCAAGAGAGCCTCAGTGGAAGTGGTGTTCTAGATTGGAGTTTAGAATGGAATGTGCCAGGAGAAAGCCCCTCACGTTTGTCTCACTACTTCTTGTTCGTGTTTTTAATTTAATTTTTTATTTTTTAAAACAGCAAGTTTGATTACAATGTTTGGCTTGTTGTAGGTGTGGAAGATGTGGTTCTTTTACACATATACAGATGTCTGTTCTTCCTGGGATCCTTTTCCCATGTACGTTATGACAGAATCTTGAGTAGTCCTCTCTTGGTATTCTGTAGGTCTTTGGTGATTATATATGTCACCTGTGTTTGTATATGTCTGTTAACCCCGATATCGTAATGAAACCAATCCTCACACCTTTCCATTGGTGAACCATAAGTTTGTTTAATGAATCTGGGATTGCCCTTCTCCGTGGAAATATCTGCCCTGGTATCCATTTTTAGGTAACACCTATAAGTGATATGATAGGGTATGTGTCTTTCACTTTCTGACTTACTACAAGTCACGTGATTACTTCTAGACTCATCTACGGTGCTGCAAATGGCATTGTGTCCTTTTTTTCCTTGGCTTCTCTTCTGCCTTAGCGGGGTCCATTTTCAACAATGTGATTCCCTGAGGGTTGTGGATTAGCTGACCTGGGCAGCCTTACCCTGCCGGCCCGCCCTCCCCAGGTGTGCCTCGTTGAGGTCAGTATAAACAGCGCTCCAGGCAGCAGTAGCCCCTGAAGCTGTGCCTGACTCCATATTCTCTGCCCCGTCTGCAGTCTCGGGGCTGTACTGCTGGGAGGGAGTGAGGGGCCACAGCTTTGTGGGTGGCCCGGTGTGAGTGGGGTTCTGCTGGCCTTTCTGCAGGAGTTGCCACGCTGCCGCCTGTAAAGAAGAGGTTGTGTCACCCATATCTTCCGCTGGAATTTCTCTCTGGACAGAGGTGAGGAAGGAAAAAAGCAGTGGGGGGCGGGACAGGATGGGTATCTCAGGCAGGGCAATGGAAAGCTTCTGGAAGAGCGCCCGGGGCCAGGACCACCCTGGCTGGCCTGCAGGCACCAAGTTGGCCTGCGTGCTGTTGCTGGTGTGGCTCCACGGTCCTTCCTCTAGGCTTTCAAGCCCTTGTACATATTCAGGTGTTTTACCTGGAAAGGGTGGGAACAGCTCAGCAGCAGCTGGCCTGGGGCTCAGCTCACGTTTACTCACAGATGCCTCGGCACGGTCCCCCAGCTTTGCAATGAGAACGCTCCTTGCGTGGGGGGTGGGTTGCTGGCTGTATGGGAGATGGTTCCCCACCGCTGACCAATTTCAGAATTGTTTACCACTGGAGCAAGTGCCCTGATAGGGTTTTCCTCTGTATAACTCGTGGGTTCAGGTTTTTTTTTCTTTTATGGTGCAAGTTAGATTTTATTCCTCTTTTATGTATTTATAGATATAAGCATGGAAATAATTCATTCCTATAAATACATCTGTGTGATGTGAAGAACTTTTTTCTGTTTTATTTTTTAAAATTTTGAAATTTAATTTTATTTATTTTTTTATACAGCACGTTATTATTAGTTATGTATTTTATGCATATACATGTATACAGGTCAATCCCAAACTCCCAACTCATCCCACCACCACCACCCCATGGCTTCCCACACTTGGTGTCCATACGTTTGTTCTCTACCTCTGTGTCTCTATTTCTTCCCTGCAAACCCGTTCATCTGTACCATTTTTAGGCTCCACATATATGCATTAATATACAATATTTGTTTTCCTCTTTCTGACTTACTTCATTCTGTATGACAGTCTCTCGATCCATCGATGTCTCTACAAATGACCCAGTTTCATTCCTTTTTATGGCCGAGTAATATTCCATTTTATATATGTACCACTTCTTTATCCATTCATCTGTCTGTGGGCATTTAGGTTGCTTCCATTACCTGGCTATTGTAAATAGTGCTGCAACGAACATTGTGGTGAATATGCCTTTTTGAAATACGGTTTTCTCTGGGTATATGCCCAGAAGTGGGATTGCTGGATCAGATGGTAATTCTATTTCTAATTTTTTTAAGGAAACTCCATACTGTTCTCAATAGTGACTGTATCAATTTACATTCCCACCAATAGTGGAAGAGGGCTCCTTTTGTCCACACCCTCCCCAGAATTGGTTGTTTGTAGATTTTCTGATGATGCCGATTCTAACAGGTGTGAGGTGATACCTCATTGTAGTTTTGATTTGCATTTCTCTAATAATTAGTGCTGTTGAGCAGCTTTTCATGTGCGTCTTGGCCATCTCTGTGTCTCCTTTGAAGAAACGTCTCTTTAGATCTTCTGCCCATTTTTTGGGGGGTTGTTTGTTTTTTTAATATTAAGCTGCATGAGTTGTTTATATATATTGGAGATTAAACCTCTGTCTATTGATTCGTCTGCAACGATTTTCGCCCATTCTGAGGGATGCCTTTTTCCATTCCCGTTTTTTTTAACAAAAAAGGAAAGAAAGGAAAAGAAGCAGAACACTAATGTGCGTAAAATATGCCTTTTGAAACGGTCGTTTTGAAATATGGACGTCCTTTGAATTTTTTGGTCGATATGTGACCCCAGGATTTGTTTTCAGGGCAGGTGTCATTTACAGGCCTGCAATGATTTTGAATATCAACTGACCATTAGCGTTGGGATTAAAGCTGCTGTTGTGTGAAACGGCCACAAGGTGGCAGCAGTTCACCCTTACCAAATCTGGTTACTAGGGCAAGAGAGCCTCAGTGGAAGTGGTGTTCTAGATTGGAGTTTAGAATGGAATGTGCCAGGAGAAAGCCCCTCACGTTTGTCTCACTACTTCTTGTTCGTGTTTTTAATTTAATTTTTTATTTTTTAAAACAGCAAGTTTGATTACAATGTTTGGCTTGTTGTAGGTGTGGAAGATGTGGTTCTTTTACACATATACAGATGTCTGTTCTTCCTGGGATCCTTTTCCCATGTACGTTATGACAGAATGTTGAGTAGTCCTCTCTTGGTATTCTGTAGGTCTTTGGTGATTATATATGTCACCTGTGTTTGTATATGTCTGTTAACCCCGATATCGTAATGAAACCAATCCTCACACCTTTCCATTGGTGAACCATAAGTTTGTTTAATGAATCTGGGATTGCCCTTCTCCGTGGAAATATCTGCCCTGGTATCCATTTTTAGGTAACACCTATAAGTGATATGATAGGGTATGTGTCTTTCACTTTCTGACTTACTACAAGTCACGTGATTACTTCTAGACTCATCTACGGTGCTGCAAATGGCATTGTGTCCTTTTTTTCCTTGGCTTCTCTTCTGCCTTAGCGGGGTCCATTTTCAACAATGTGATTCCCTGAGGGTTGTGGATTAGCTGACCTGGGCAGCCTTACCCTGCCGGCCCGCCCTCCCCAGGTGTGCCTCGTTGAGGTCAGTATAAACAGCGCTCCAGGCAGCAGTAGCCCCTGAAGCTGTGCCTGACTCCATATTCTCTGCCCCGTCTGCAGTCTCGGGGCTGTACTGCTGGGAGGGAGTGAGGGGCCACAGCTTTGTGGGTGGCCCGGTGTGAGTGGGGTTCTGCTGGCCTTTCTGCAGGAGTTGCCACGCTGCCGCCTGTAAAGAAGAGGTTGTGTCACCCATATCTTCCGCTGGAATTTCTCTCTGGACAGAGGTGAGGAAGGAAAAAAGCAGTGGGGGGCGGGACAGGATGGGTATCTCAGGCAGGGCAATGGAAAGCTTCTGGAAGAGCGCCCGGGGCCAGGACCACCCTGGCTGGCCTGCAGGCACCAAGTTGGCCTGCGTGCTGTTGCTGGTGTGGCTCCACGGTCCTTCCTCTAGGCTTTCAAGCCCTTGTACATATTCAGGTGTTTTACCTGGAAAGGGTGGGAACAGCTCAGCAGCAGCTGGCCTGGGGCTCAGCTCACGTTTACTCACAGATGCCTCGGCACGGTCCCCCAGCTTTGCAATGAGAACGCTCCTTGCGTGGGGGGTGGGTTGCTGGCTGTATGGGAGATGGTTCCCCACCGCTGACCAATTTCAGAATTGTTTACCACTGGAGCAAGTGCCCTGATAGGGTTTTCCTCTGTATAACTCGTGGGTTCAGGTTTTTTTTTCTTTTATGGTGCAAGTTAGATTTTATTCCTCTTTTATGTATTTATAGATATAAGCATGGAAATAATTCATTCCTATAAATACATCTGTGTGATGTGAAGAACTTTTTTCTGTTTTATTTTTTAAAATTTTGAAATTTAATTTTATTTATTTTTTTATACAGCACGTTATTATTAGTTATGTATTTTATGCATATACATGTATACAGGTCAATCCCAAACTCCCAACTCATCCCACCACCACCACCCCATGGCTTCCCACACTTGGTGTCCATACGTTTGTTCTCTACCTCTGTGTCTCTATTTCTTCCCTGCAAACCCGTTCATCTGTACCATTTTTAGGCTCCACATATATGCATTAATATACAATATTTGTTTTCCTCTTTCTGACTTACTTCATTCTGTATGACAGTCTCTCGATCCATCGATGTCTCTACAAATGACCCAGTTTCATTCCTTTTTATGGCCGAGTAATATTCCATTTTATATATGTACCACTTCTTTATCCATTCATCTGTCTGTGGGCATTTAGGTTGCTTCCATTACCTGGCTATTGTAAATAGTGCTGCAACGAACATTGTGGTGAATATGCCTTTTTGAAATACGGTTTTCTCTGGGTATATGCCCAGAAGTGGGATTGCTGGATCAGATGGTAATTCTATTTCTAATTTTTTTAAGGAAACTCCATACTGTTCTCAATAGTGACTGTATCAATTTACATTCCCACCAATAGTGGAAGAGGGCTCCTTTTGTCCACACCCTCCCCAGAATTGGTTGTTTGTAGATTTTCTGATGATGCCGATTCTAACAGGTGTGAGGTGATACCTCATTGTAGTTTTGATTTGCATTTCTCTAATAATTAGTGCTGTTGAGCAGCTTTTCATGTGCGTCTTGGCCATCTCTGTGTCTCCTTTGAAGAAACGTCTCTTTAGATCTTCTGCCCATTTTTTGGGGGGTTGTTTGTTTTTTTAATATTAAGCTGCATGAGTTGTTTATATATATTGGAGATTAAACCTCTGTCTATTGATTCGTCTGCAACGATTTTCGCCCATTCTGAGGGATGCCTTTTTCCATTCCCGTTTTTTTTAACAAAAAAGGAAAGAAAGGAAAAGAAGCAGAACACTAATGTGCGTAAAATATGCCTTTTGAAACGGTCGTTTTGAAATATGGACGTCCTTTGAATTTTTTGGTCGATATGTGACCCCAGGATTTGTTTTCAGGGCAGGTGTCATTTACAGGCCTGCAATGATTTTGAATATCAACTGACCATTAGCGTTGGGATTAAAGCTGCTGTTGTGTGAAACGGCCACAAGGTGGCAGCAGTTCACCCTTACCAAATCTGGTTACTAGGGCAAGAGAGCCTCAGTGGAAGTGGTGTTCTAGATTGGAGTTTAGAATGGAATGTGCCAGGAGAAAGCCCCTCACGTTTGTCTCACTACTTCTTGTTCGTGTTTTTAATTTAATTTTTTATTTTTTAAAACAGCAAGTTTGATTACAATGTTTGGCTTGTTGTAGGTGTGGAAGATGTGGTTCTTTTACACATATACAGATGTCTGTTCTTCCTGGGATCCTTTTCCCATGTACGTTATGACAGAATGTTGAGTAGTCCTCTCTTGGTATTCTGTAGGTCTTTGGTGATTATATATGTCACCTGTGTTTGTATATGTCTGTTAACCCCGATATCGTAATGAAACCAATCCTCACACCTTTCCATTGGTGAACCATAAGTTTGTTTAATGAATCTGGGATTGCCCTTCTCCGTGGAAATATCTGCCCTGGTATCCATTTTTAGGTAACACCTATAAGTGATATGATAGGGTATGTGTCTTTCACTTTCTGACTTACTACAAGTCACGTGATTACTTCTAGACTCATCTACGGTGCTGCAAATGGCATTGTGTCCTTTTTTTCCTTGGCTTCTCTTCTGCCTTAGCGGGGTCCATTTTCAACAATGTGATTCCCTGAGGGTTGTGGATTAGCTGACCTGGGCAGCCTTACCCTGCCGGCCCGCCCTCCCCAGGTGTGCCTCGTTGAGGTCAATATAAACAGCGCTCCAGGCAGCAGTAGCCCCTGAAGCTGTGCCTGACTCCATATTCTCTGCCCCGTCTGCAGTCTCGGGGCTGTACTGCTGGGAGGGAGTGAGGGGCCACAGCTTTGTGGGTGGCCCGGTGTGAGTGGGGTTCTGCTGGCCTTTCTGCAGGAGTTGCCACGCTGCCGCCTGTAAAGAAGAGGTTGTGTCACCCATATCTTCCGCTGGAATTTCTCTCTGGACAGAGGTGAGGAAGGAAAAAAGCAGTGGGGGGCGGGACAGGATGGGTATCTCAGGCAGGGCAATGGAAAGCTTCTGGAAGAGCGCCCGGGGCCAGGACCACCCTGGCTGGCCTGCAGGCACCAAGTTGGCCTGCGTGCTGTTGCTGGTGTGGCTCCAGGGTCCTTCCTCTAGGCTTTCAAGCCCTTGTACATATTCAGGTGTTTTACCTGGAAAGGGTGGGAACAGCTCAGCAGCAGCTGGCCTGGGGCTCAGCTCACGTTTACTCACAGATGCCTCGGCACTGTCCCCCAGCTTTGCAATGAGAACGCTCCTTGCGTGGGGGGTGGGTTGCTGGCTGTATGGGAGATGGTTCCCCACCGCTGACCAATTTCAGAATTGTTTACCACTGGAGCAAGTGCCCTGATAGGGTTTTCCTCTGTATAACTCGTGGGTTCAGGTTTTTTTTTCTTTTATGGTGCAAGTTAGATTTTATTCCTCTTTTATGTATTTATAGATATAAGCATGGAAATAATTCATTCCTATAAATACATCTGTGTGACGTGAAGAACTTTTTTCTGTTTTATTTTTTAAAATTTTGAAATTTAATTTTATTTATTTTTTTTATACAGCACGTTATTATTAGTTATGTATTTTATGCATATACATGTATACAGGTCAATCCCAAACTCCCAACTCATCCCACCACCACCACCCCATGGCTTCCCACACTTGGTGTCCATACGTTTGTTCTCTACCTCTGTGTCTCTATTTCTTCCCTGCAAACCCGTTCATCTGTACCATTTTTAGGCTCCACATATATGCATTAATAGACAATATTTGTTTTCCTCTTTCTGACTTACTTCATTCTGTATGACAGTCTCTCGATCCATCGATGTCTCTACAAATGACCCAGTTTCATTCCTTTTTATGGCCGAGTAATATTCCATTTTATATATGTACCACATCTTTATCCATTCATCTGTCTGTGGGCATTTAGGTTGCTTCCATTACCTGGCTATTGTAAATAGTGCTGCAACGAACATTGTGGTGAATGTGCCTTTTTGAAATACGGTTTTCTCTGGGTATATGCCCAGAAGTGGGATTGCTGGATCAGATGGTAATTCTATTTCTAATTTTTTTAAGGAAACTCCATACTGTTCTCCATAGTGACTGTATCAATTTACATTCCCACCAATAGTGGAAGAGGGCTCCTTTTGTCCACACCCTCCCCAGAATTGGTTGTTTGTAGATTTTCTGATGATGCCGATTCTTACAGGTGTGAGGTGATACCTCATTGTAGTTTTGATTTGCATTTCTCTAATAATTAGTGCTGTTGAGCAGCTTTTCATGTGCGTCTTGGCCATCTCTGTGTCTCCTTTGAGGAAACGTCTCTTTAGATCTTCTGCCCATTTTTTTGGGGGTTGTTTGTTTTTTTAATATTAACCTGCATGAGTTGTTTATATATATTGGAGATTAAACCTCTGTCTATTGATTCGTCTGCAACGATTTTCGCCCATTCTGAGGGATGCCTTTTTCCATTCCCGTTTTTTTTAACAAAAAGGAAAGAAAGGAAAAGAAGCAGAACACTAATGTGCGTAAAATATGCCTTTTGAAACGGTCGTTTTGAAATATGGACGTCCTTTGAATTTTTTGGTCGATATGTGACCCCAGGATTTGTTTTCAGGGCAGGTGTCATTTACAGGCCTGCAATGATTTTGAATATCAACTGACCATTAGCGTTGGGATTAAAGCTGCTGTTGTGTGAAACGGCCACAAGGTGGCAGCAGTTCACCCTTACCAAATCTGGTTACTAGGGCAAGAGAGCCTCAGTGGAAGTGGTGTTCTAGATTGGAGTTTAGAATGGAATGTGCCAGGAGAAAGCCCCTCACGTTTGTCTCACTACTTCTTGTTCGTGTTTTTAATTTAATTTTTTATTTTTTAAAACAGCAAGTTTGATTACAATGTTTGGCTTGTTGTAGGTGTGGAAGATGTGGTTCTTTTACACATATACAGATGTCTGTTCTTCCTGGGATCCTTTTCCCATGTACGTTATGACAGAATGTTGAGTAGTCCTCTCTTGGTATTCTGTAGGTCTTTGGTGATTATATATGTCACCTGTGTTTGTATATGTCTGTTAACCCCGATATCGTAATGAAACCAATCCTCACACCTTTCCATTGGTGAACCATAAGTTTGTTTAATGAATCTGGGATTGCCCTTCTCCGTGGAAATATCTGCCCTGGTATCCATTTTTAGGTAACACCTATAAGTGATATGATAGGGTATGTGTCTTTCACTTTCTGACTTACTACAAGTCACGTGATTACTTCTAGACTCATCTACGGTGCTGCAAATGGCATTGTGTCCTTTTTTTCCTTGGCTTCTCTTCTGCCTTAGCGGGGTCCATTTTCAACAATGTGATTCCCTGAGGGTTGTGGATTAGCTGACCTGGGCAGCCTTACCCTGCCGGCCCGCCCTCCCCAGGTGTGCCTCGTTGAGGTCAATATAAACAGCGCTCCAGGCAGCAGTAGCCCCTGAAGCTGTGCCTGACTCCATATTCTCTGCCCCGTCTGCAGTCTCGGGGCTGTACTGCTGGGAGGGAGTGAGGGGCCACAGCTTTGTGGGTGGCCCGGTGTGAGTGGGGTTCTGCTGGCCTTTCTGCAGGAGTTGCCAGGCTGCCGCCTTTAAAGAAGAAGTTGTGTCATCCATATCTTCCGCTGGAATTTCTCTCTGGACAGAGGTGAGGAAGGAAAAAAGCAGTGGGGGGCGGGACAGGATGGGTATCTCAGGCAGGGCAATGGAAAGCTTCTGGAAGAGCGCCCGGGGCCAGGACCACCCTGGCTGGCCTGCAGGCACCAAGTTGGCCTGCGTGCTGTTGCTGGTGTGGCTCCACAGTCCTTCCTCTAGGCTTTCAAGCCCTTGTACATATTCAGGTGTTTTACCTGGAAAGGGTGGGAACAGTTCAGCAGCAGCTGGCCTGGGGCTCAGCTCACGTTTACTCACAGATGCCTCGGCACGGTCCCCCAGCTTTGCAATGAGAACGCTCCTTGCGTGGGGGGTTGGTTGCTGGCTGTATGGGAGATGGTTCCCCACCGCTGACCAATTTCAGAATTGTTTACCACTGGAGCAAGTGCCCTGATAGGGTTTTCCTCTGTATAACTCGTGGGTTCAGGTTTTTTTTTCTTTTATGGTGCAAGTTAGATTTTATTCCTCTTTTATGTATTTATAGATATAAGCATGGAAACAATTCATTCCTATAAATACATCTGTGTGACGTGAAGAACTTTTTTCTGTTTTATTTTTTAAAATTTTGAAATTTAATTTTATTTATTTTTTTTATACAGCACGTTATTATTAGTTATGTATTTTATGCATATACATGTATACAGGTCAATCCCAAACTCCCAACTCATCCCACCACCACCACCACCCCATGGCTTCCCACACTTGGTGTCCATACGTTTGTTCTCTACCTCTGTGTCTCTATTTCTTCCCTGCAAACCCGTTCATCTGTACCATTTTTAGGCTCCACATATATGCATTAATATACAATATTTGTTTTCCTCTTTCTGACTTACTTCATTCTGTATGACAGTCTCTCGATCCATCGATGTCTCTACAAATGACCCAGTTTCATTCCTTTTTATGGCCGAGTAATATTCCATTTTATATATGTACCACATCTTTATCCATTCATCTGTCTGTGGGCATTTATGTTGCTTCCATTACCTGGCTATTGTAAATAGTGCTGCAACGAACATTGTGGTGAATGTGCCTTTTTGAAATACGGTTTTCTCTGGGTATATGCCCAGAAGTGGGATTGCTGGATCAGATGGTAATTCTATTTCTAATTTTTTTAAGGAAACTCCATACTGTTGTCAATAGTGACTGTATCAATTTACATTCCCACCAATAGTGGAAGAGGGCTCCTTTTGTCCACACCCTCCCCAGAATTGGTTGTTTGTAGATTTTCTGATGATGCCGATTCTTACAGGTGTGAGGTGATACCTCATTGTAGTTTTGATTTGCATTTCTCTAATAATTAGTGCTGTTGAGCAGCTTTTCATGTGCGTCTTGGCCATCTCTGTGTCTCCTTTGAAGAAACATCTCTTTAGATCTTCTGCCCATTTTTTGGGTTGTTTGTTTTTTTAATATTAAGCTGCATGAGTTGTTTATATATATTGGAGATTAAACCTCTGTCTATTGATTCGTCTGCAACGATTTTCGCCCATTCTGAGGGATGCCTTTTTCCATTCCCGTTTTTTTTAACAAAAAGGAAAGAAAGGAAAAGAAGCAGAACACTAATGTGCGTAAAATATGCCTTTTGAAACGGTCGTTTTGAAATATGGACGTCCTTTGAATTTTTTGGTCGATATGTGACCCCAGGATTTGTTTTCAGGGCAGGTGTCATTTACAGGCCTGCAATGATTTTGAATATCAACTGACCATTAGCGTTGGGATTAAAGCTGCTGTTGTGTGAAACGGCCACAAGGTGGCAGCAGTTCACCCTTACCAAATCTGGTTACTAGGGCAAGAGAGCCTCAGTGGAAGTGGTGTTCTAGATTGGAGTTTAGAATGGAATGTGCCAGGAGAAAGCCCCTCACGTTTGTCTCACTACTTCTTGTTCGTGTTTTTAATTTAATTTTTTATTTTTTAAAACAGCAAGTTTGATTACAATGTTTGGCTTGTTGTAGGTGTGGAAGATGTGGTTCTTTTACACATATACAGATTACTGTTCTTCCTGGGATCCTTTTCCCATGTACGTTATGACAGAATGTTGAGTAGTCCTCTCTTGGTATTCTGTAGGTCTTTGGTGATTATATATGTCACCTGTGTTTGTATATGTCTGTTAACCCCGATATCGTAATGAAACCAATCCTCACACCTTTCCATTGGTGAACCATAAGTTTGTTTAATGAATCTGGGATTGCCCTTCTCCGTGGAAATATCTGCCCTGGTATCCATTTTTAGGTAACACCTATAAGTGATATGATAGGGTATGTGTCTTTCACTTTCTGACTTACTACAAGTCACGTGATTATTTCTAGACTCATCTACGGTGCTGCAAATGGCATTGTGTCCTTTTTTTCCTTGGCTTCTCTTCTGCCTTAGCGGGGTCCATTTTCAACAATGTGATTCCCTGAGGGTTGTGGATTAGCTGACCTGGGCAGCCTTACCCTGCCGGCCCGCCCTCCCCAGGTGTGCCTCGTTGAGGTCAATATAAACAGCGCTCCAGGCAGCAGTAGCCCCTGAAGCTGTGCCTGACTCCATATTCTCTGCCCCGTCTGCAGTCTCGGGGCTGTACTGCTGGGAGGGAGTGAGGGGCCACAGCTTTGTGGGTGGCCCGGTGTGAGTGGGGTTCTGCTGGCCTTTCTGCAGGAGTTGCCACGCTGCCGCCTGTAAAGAAGAGGTTGTGTCACCCATATCTTCCGCTGGAATTTCTCTCTGGACAGAGGTGAGGAAGGAAAAAAGCAGTGGGGGGCGGGACAGGATGGGTATCTCAGGCAGGGCAATGGAAAGCTTCTGGAAGAGCGCCCGGGGCCAGGACCACCCTGGCTGGCCTGCAGGCACCAAGTTGGCCTGCGTGCTGTTGCTGGTGTGGCTCCACGGTCCTTCCTCTAGGCTTTCAAGCCCTTGTACATATTCAGGTGTTTTACCTGGAAAGGGTGGGAACAGCTCAGCAGCAGCTGGCCTGGGGCTCAGCTCACGTTTACTCACAGATGCCTCGGCACTGTCCCCCAGCTTTGCAATGAGAACGCTCCTTGCGTGGGGGGTGGGTTGCTGGCTGTATGGGAGATGGTTCCCCACCGCTGACCAATTTCAGAATTGTTTACCACTGGAGCAAGTGCCCTGATAGGGTTTTCCTCTGTATAACTCGTGGGTTCAGGTTTTTTTTTCTTTTATGGTGCAAGTTAGATTTTATTCCTCTTTTATGTATTTATAGATATAAGCATGGAAATAATTCATTCCTATAAATACATCTGTGTGACGTGAAGAACTTTTTTCTGTTTTATTTTTTAAAATTTTGAAATTTAATTTTATTTATTTTTTTTATACAGCACGTTATTATTAGTTATGTATTTTATGCATATACATGTATACAGGTCAATCCCAAACTCCCAACTCATCCCACCACCACCACCCCATGGCTTCCCACACTTGGTGTCCATACGTTTGTTCTCTACCTCTGTGTCTCTATTTCTTCCCTGCAAACCCGTTCATCTGTACCATTTTTTGGCTCCACATATATGCATTAATAGACAATATTTGTTTTCCTCTTTCTGACTTACTTCATTCTGTATGACAGTCTCTCGATCCATCGATGTCTCTACAAATGACCCAGTTTCATTCCTTTTTATGGCCGAGTAATATTCCATTTTATATATGTACCACATCTTTATCCATTCATCTGTCTGTGGGCATTTAGGTTGCTTCCATTACCTGGCTATTGTAAATAGTGCTGCAACGAACATTGTGGTGAATGTGCCTTTTTGAAATACGGTTTTCTCTGGGTATATGCCCAGAAGTGGGATTGCTGGATCAGATGGTAATTCTATTTCTAATTTTTTTAAGGAAACTCCATACTGTTCTCCATAGTGACTGTATCAATTTACATTCCCACCAATAGTGGAAGAGGGCTCCTTTTGTCCACACCCTCCCCAGAATTGGTTGTTTGTAGATTTTCTGATGATGCCGATTCTTACAGGTGTGAGGTGATACCTCATTGTAGTTTTGATTTGCATTTCTCTAATAATTAGTGCTGTTGAGCAGCTTTTCATGTGCGTCTTGGCCATCTCTGTGTCTCCTTTGAGGAAACGTCTCTTTAGATCTTCTGCCCATTTTTTTGGGGGTTGTTTGTTTTTTTAATATTAACCTGCATGAGTTGTTTATATATATTGGAGATTAAACCTCTGTCTATTGATTCGTCTGCAACGATTTTCGCCCATTCTGAGGGATGCCTTTTTCCATTCCCGTTTTTTTTAACAAAAAGGAAAGAAAGGAAAAGAAGCAGAACACTAATGTGCGTAAAATATGCCTTTTGAAACGGTCGTTTTGAAATATGGACGTCCTTTGAATTTTTTGGTCGATATGTGACCCCAGGATTTGTTTTCAGGGCAGGTGTCATTTACAGGCCTGCAATGATTTTGAATATCAACTGACCATTAGCGTTGGGATTAAAGCTGCTGTTGTGTGAAACGGCCACAAGGTGGCAGCAGTTCACCCTTACCAAATCTGGTTACTAGGGCAAGAGAGCCTCAGTGGAAGTGGTGTTCTAGATTGGAGTTTAGAATGGAATGTGCCAGGAGAAAGCCCCTCACGTTTGTCTCACTACTTCTTGTTCGTGTTTTTAATTTAATTTTTTATTTTTTAAAACAGCAAGTTTGATTACAATGTTTGGCTTGTTGTAGGTGTGGAAGATGTGGTTCTTTTACACATATACAGATGTCTGTTCTTCCTGGGATCCTT
Organism: Mesoplodon mirus; assembly: GCF_964341445.2. NCBI lineage: Eukaryota > Metazoa > Chordata > Mammalia > Artiodactyla > Ziphiidae > Mesoplodon > Mesoplodon mirus. The sequence continues at coordinate 765,132 of NW_028295743.1, read as the reverse complement.
TTCCCATGTACGTTATGACAGAATGTTGAGTAGTCCTCTCTTGGTATTCTGTAGGTCTTTGGTGATTATATATGTCACCTGTGTTTGTATATGTCTGTTAACCCCGATATCGTAATGAAACCAATCCTCACACCTTTCCATTGGTGAACCATAAGTTTGTTTAATGAATCTGGGATTGCCCTTCTCCGTGGAAATATCTGCCCTGGTATCCATTTTTAGGTAACACCTATAAGTGATATGATAGGGTATGTGTCTTTCACTTTCTGACTTACTACAAGTCACGTGATTACTTCTAGACTCATCTACGGTGCTGCAAATGGCATTGTGTCCTTTTTTTCCTTGGCTTCTCTTCTGCCTTAGCGGGGTCCATTTTCAACAATGTGATTCCCTGAGGGTTGTGGATTAGCTGACCTGGGCAGCCTTACCCTGCCGGCCCGCCCTCCCCAGGTGTGCCTCGTTGAGGTCAATATAAACAGCGCTCCAGGCAGCAGTAGCCCCTGAAGCTGTGCCTGACTCCATATTCTCTGCCCCGTCTGCAGTCTCGGGGCTGTACTGCTGGGAGGGAGTGAGGGGCCACAGCTTTGTGGGTGGCCCGGTGTGAGTGGGGTTCTGCTGGCCTTTCTGCAGGAGTTGCCAGGCTGCCGCCTTTAAAGAAGAAGTTGTGTCATCCATATCTTCCGCTGGAATTTCTCTCTGGACAGAGGTGAGGAAGGAAAAAAGCAGTGGGGGGCGGGACAGGATGGGTATCTCAGGCAGGGCAATGGAAAGCTTCTGGAAGAGCGCCCGGGGCCAGGACCACCCTGGCTGGCCTGCAGGCACCAAGTTGGCCTGCGTGCTGTTGCTGGTGTGGCTCCACGGTCCTTCCTCTAGGCTTTCAAGCCCTTGTACATATTCAGGTGTTTTACCTGGAAAGGGTGGGAACAGTTCAGCAGCAGCTGGCCTGGGGCTCAGCTCACGTTTACTCACAGATGCCTCGGCACGGTCCCCCAGCTTTGCAATGAGAACGCTCCTTGCGTGGGGGGTTGGTTGCTGGCTGTATGGGAGATGGTTCCCCACCGCTGACCAATTTCAGAATTGTTTACCACTGGAGCAAGTGCCCTGATAGGGTTTTCCTCTGTATAACTCGTGGGTTCAGGTTTTTTTTTCTTTTATGGTGCAAGTTAGATTTTATTCCTCTTTTATGTATTTATAGATATAAGCATGGAAACAATTCATTCCTATAAATACATCTGTGTGACGTGAAGAACTTTTTTCTGTTTTATTTTTTAAAATTTTGAAATTTAATTTTATTTATTTTTTTTATACAGCACGTTATTATTAGTTATGTATTTTATGCATATACATGTATACAGGTCAATCCCAAACTCCCAACTCATCCCACCACCACCACCACCCCATGGCTTCCCACACTTGGTGTCCATACGTTTGTTCTCTACCTCTGTGTCTCTATTTCTTCCCTGCAAACCCGTTCATCTGTACCATTTTTAGGCTCCACATATATGCATTAATATACAATATTTGTTTTCCTCTTTCTGACTTACTTCATTCTGTATGACAGTCTCTCGATCCATCGATGTCTCTACAAATGACCCAGTTTCATTCCTTTTTATGGCCGAGTAATATTCCATTTTATATATGTACCACATCTTTATCCATTCATCTGTCTGTGGGCATTTATGTTGCTTCCATTACCTGGCTATTGTAAATAGTGCTGCAACGAACATTGTGGTGAATGTGCCTTTTTGAAATACGGTTTTCTCTGGGTATATGCCCAGAAGTGGGATTGCTGGATCAGATGGTAATTCTATTTCTAATTTTTTTAAGGAAACTCCATACTGTTGTCAATAGTGACTGTATCAATTTACATTCCCACCAATAGTGGAAGAGGGCTCCTTTTGTCCACACCCTCCCCAGAATTGGTTGTTTGTAGATTTTCTGATGATGCCGATTCTTACAGGTGTGAGGTGATACCTCATTGTAGTTTTGATTTGCATTTCTCTAATAATTAGTGCTGTTGAGCAGCTTTTCATGTGCGTCTTGGCCATCTCTGTGTCTCCTTTGAAGAAACATCTCTTTAGATCTTCTGCCCATTTTTTGGGTTGTTTGTTTTTTTAATATTAAGCTGCATGAGTTGTTTATATATATTGGAGATTAAACCTCTGTCTATTGATTCGTCTGCAACGATTTTCGCCCATTCTGAGGGATGCCTTTTTCCATTCCCGTTTTTTTTAACAAAAAGGAAAGAAAGGAAAAGAAGCAGAACACTAATGTGCGTAAAATATGCCTTTTGAAACGGTCGTTTTGAAATATGGACGTCCTTTGAATTTTTTGGTCGATATGTGACCCCAGGATTTGTTTTCAGGGCAGGTGTCATTTACAGGCCTGCAATGATTTTGAATATCAACTGACCATTAGCGTTGGGATTAAAGCTGCTGTTGTGTGAAACGGCCACAAGGTGGCAGCAGTTCACCCTTACCAAATCTGGTTACTAGGGCAAGAGAGCCTCAGTGGAAGTGGTGTTCTAGATTGGAGTTTAGAATGGAATGTGCCAGGAGAAAGCCCCTCACGTTTGTCTCACTACTTCTTGTTCGTGTTTTTAATTTAATTTTTTATTTTTTAAAACAGCAAGTTTGATTACAATGTTTGGCTTGTTGTAGGTGTGGAAGATGTGGTTCTTTTACACATATACAGATGTCTGTTCTTCCTGGGATCCTTTTCACATGTACGTTATGACAGAATGTTGAGTAGTCCTCTCTTGGTATTCTGTAGGTCTTTGGTGATTATATATGTCACCTGTGTTTGTATATGTCTGTTAACCCCGATATCGTAATGAAACCAATCCTCACACCTTTCCATTGGTGAAACATAAGTTTGTTTAATGAATCTGGGATTGCCCTTCTCCGTGGAAATATCTGCCCTGGTATCCATTTTTAGGTAACACCTATAAGTGATATGATATGATATGTGACTTTCTCTTTTTGACTTACTACAAGTCACGTGATTATTTCTAGACTTATCTACGGTGCTGCAAATGGCATTGTGTCCTTTTTTCCCTTGGCTTCTCTTCTGCCTTAGCGGGGTCCATTTTCAACAATGTGATTCCCTGAGGGTTGTGGATTAGCTGACCTGGGCAGCCTTACCCTGCCGGCCCGCCCTCCCCAGGTGTGCCTCATTGAGGTCAATATAAAGAGCGCTCCAGGCAGCAATAGCCCCTGAAGCTGTGCCTGCCTCCATATTCTCTGCCCCGTCAGCAGTCTCGGGGCTGTGCTGGTGGGAGGGAGTGAGGGGCCACAGCTTTGTGGGTGGCCAGGTGTGAGCGGGGTTCTGCTGGCCTTTCTGCAGGAGTTGCCAGGAAGCCGCCTGTAAAGAAGAGGATGTGTCACCCATACCTTCCGCTGGAATTTCTCTCCGGACAGAGATGAGAAAGGAAAAAAGCAGTGGGAGCCGGGACAGGAGGGGTATCTCAGGCAGGGCAATGGAAAGCTTCTGGAAGAGCGCCCGGGGCCAGGACCACCCTGGCTGGCCTGCAGGCACCAAGTTGGCCTGCGTGCTGTTGCTGGTGTGGCTCCACAGTCCTTCCTCTAGGCTTTCAAGCCCTTGTACATATTCAGGTGTTTTACCTGGAAAGGGTGGGAACAGTTCAGCAGTAGCTGGCCTGCGGCTCAGCTCACGTTTACTCACAGATGCCTCGGCACGGTCCCCCAGCTTTGCAATGAGGACGCTCCTTGTGTCGGGGGTGGGTTGCTGGCTGTATGGGAGATGGTTACCCACCTCTGACCAATTTCAGAATTGTTTACCACTGGAGCAAGTGCCCTGATAGGGTTTTCCTCTGTATAACTCGTGGGTTCAGGTTTTTTTTTCTTTTATGTTCCAAGTTAGATTTTATTCCCCTTTTATGTATTTATAGTTATAAGCATGGAATTAATTCATTCCTATAAATACATCTGTGTGACGGGAAGAACTTTTTTCTGTTTTATTTTTAAATTTTATTTTTTAAAATTTTGAAATTTAATTTTATTTATATTTTTATACAGCACGTTATTATTAGTTATGTATTTTATGCATATACATGTATACAGGTCAATCCCAAACTCCCACTCATCCCACCACCACCACCCCATGGCTTCCCACACTTGGTGTCCATACGTTTGTTCTCTACCTCTGTGTCTCTATTTCTTCCCTGCAAACCAGTTCATCTGTACCATTTTTAGGCTCCACATATATGCATTAATATACAATATTTGTTTTCCTCTTTCTGACTTACTTCATTCTGTATGACAGTCTCTCGATCCATCGATGTCTCTACAAATGACCCAGTTTCATTCCTTTTTATGGCCGAGTCATATTCCATTTTATATATGTACCACATCTTTATCCATTCATCTGTCTGTGGGCATTTAGGTTGCTTCCATTACCTGGCTATTGTAAATAGTGCTGCAACGAACATTGTGGTGAATGTGCCTTTTTGAAATACGGTTTTCTCTGGGTATATGCCCAGAAGTGGGATTGCTGGATCAGATGGTAATTCTATTTCTAGTTTTTTTAAGGAAACTCCATACTGTTCTCCATAGTGACTGTATCAATTTAAATTCCCACCAATAGTGGAAGAGGGCTCCTTCTGTCCACACCCTCCACAGAATTGGTTGTTTGTAGATTTTCTGATGATGCCGATTCTAACAGGTGTGAGGTGATACCTCATTGTACTTTTGATTTGCATTTATCTAATAATTAGTGTTGTTGAGCAGCTTTTCATGTGCGTCTTGGCCATCTCTGTGTCTCCTTTGAAGAAACGTCTCTTTAGATCTTCTGCCCATTTTTTTTGGGTTGTTTGTTTTTTTAATATTAAGCTGCATGAGCTGTTTGTATATATTGGAGATTAAACCTCTGTCCATTGATTCGTCTGCAACGATTTTCGCCCATTCTGAGGGATGCCTTTTTCCATTCCCGTGTTTTTTAACAAAAAAGGAAAGAAAGGAAAAGAAGCAGAACACTAATGTGCGTAAAATATGCCTTTTGAAACGGCCGTTTTGAAATATGGACGTCCTTTGAATTTTTTGGTCGTTATGTGACCCCAGGATTTGTTTTCAGGGCAGGTGTCATTTACAGGCCTGCAATGATTTTGAATATCAACTGACCATTAGCGTTGGGATTAAAGCTGCTGTTGTGTGAAACGGCCACAAGGTGGCAGCAGTTCTCCCTTACCAAATCTGGTTACTAGGGCAAGAGAGCCTCAGTGGAAGTGGTGTTCTAGATTGGAATTTAGAATGGAATGTGCCAGGAGAAAGCCCCTCACGTTTGTCTCACTACTTCTTGTTCTTGTTTTTAATTTAATTTTTTTTATTTTTTATTACAGCAAGTTTGATTACAATGTTTGGCTTGTTGTAGGTGTGGAAGATGTGGTTCTTTTACACATATACAGATGTCTGTTGTTCCTGGGATCCTTTTCCCATGTACGTTATAACAGAATGTTGAGTACTCCTCTCTTGGTATTCAGTAGGTCTTTGGTGATTATATATGTCACCTGTGTTTGTATATGTCTGTTAACCCCGATATCGTAATGAAACCAATCCTCACACCTTTCCATTGGTGAACCATAAGTTTGTTTAATGAATCTGTGATTGCCCTTCTCCGTGGAAATATCTGCCCTGGTATCCATTTTTAGGTAACACCTATAAGTGATATGATATGATATGTGACTTTCTCTTTCTGACTTACTACAAGTCACGTGATTATTTCTAGACTTATCTACGGTGCTGCAAATGGCATTGTGTCCTTTTTTCCCTTGGCTTCCCTTCTGCCTTAGCGGGGTCCATTTTCAACAATGTGATTCCCTGAGGGTTGTGGATTAGCTGACCTGGGCAGCCTTACCCTGCCGGCCCGCCCTCCCCAGGTGTGCCTCGTTGAGGTCAATATAAACAGCGCTCCAGGAAGCAATAGCCCCTGAAGCTGTGCCTGACTCCATATTCTCTGCCTCGTCAGCAGTCTCGGGGCTGTGCTGGTGGGAGGGAGTGAGGGGCCACAGCTTTGTGGGTGGCCCGGTGTGAGTGGGGTTCTGCTGGCCTTTCTGTAGGAGTTGCCAGGCTGCCGCCTGTAAAGAAGAGGATGTGTCACCCATACCTTCAGATGGAATTTCTCTCCGGACAGAGGTGAGGAAGGAAAAAAGCAGTGGGGGCCGGGACAGGAGGGGAATCTCAGGCAGGGCAATGGAAAGCTAATGGAAGAGCGCCCGGGTCCAGGACCACCCTGGCTGGCCTGCAGGCACCAAGTTGGCCTGCGTGCTGTCGCTGGTGTGGCTCCACGGTCCTTCCTCTAGGCTTTCAAGCCCTTGTACATATTCAGGTGTTTTACCTGGAAAGGGTGGGAACAGTTCAGCAGCAGCTGGCCTGGGGCTCAGCTCACGTTTACTCACAGATGCCTCGGCACGGTCCCCCAGCTTTGCAATGAGGACGCTCCTTGCGTGGGGGGTGGGTGGCTGGCTGTATGGGAGATGGTTCCCCACCTCTGACCAATTTCAGAATTGTTTACCGCTGGAGCAAGTGTCGTGATAGGGTTTTCCTCTGTATAACTCGTGGGTTCAATTTTTTTTTTCTTTTATGGTTCAAGTTAGATTTTATTCCTCTTTTATGTATTTATAAATATAAGCATGGAAATAATTCATTCCTATAAATACATCTGTGTGACGGGAAGAACTTTTTTCTGTTTTATTTTTAAATTTTATTTTTTAAAATTTTGAAATTTAATTTCATTTATGTTTTTATACAGCAGGTTATTATTAGTTATGTATTTTATGCATATACATGTATACAGGTCAATCCCAATCTCCCAACTCATCCCACCACCACCACCCCATGGCTTCCCACCCTTGGTGTCCATAGGTTTGTTCTCTATGTCTGTGTCTCTATTTCTTCCCTGCAAACCAGTTCATCTGTACCATTTTTAGGCTCCACATATATGCATTAATATACAATATTTGTTTTCCTCTTTCTGACTTACTTCATTCTGTATGAGAGTCTCTCAATCCATCGATGTCTCTACAAATGACCCAGTTTCATTCCTTTTTATGGCCGAGTAATATTCCATTTTATATATGTACCACATCTTTATCCACTCATCTGTCTGTGGGCATTTAGGTTGCTTCCATTACCTGGCTATTGTAAATAGTGCTGCAACGAACATTGTGCTGAATGTGCCTTTTTGAAATACGGTTTTCTCTGGGTATATGCCCAGAAGTGGGATTGCTGGATCAGATGGTAATTCTATTTCTAATTTTTTTAAGGAAACTCCATACTGTTCTCCATAGTGACTGTATCAATTTACATTCCCACCAATAGTGGAAGAGGGCTCCTTTTGTCCACACCCTCCCCAGAATTGGTTGTTTGTATATTTTCTGATGATGCCTATTCTAACAGGTGTGAGGTGATACCTCATTGTAGTTTTGATTTGCATTTCTCTAATAATTAGTGCTGTTGAGCAGCTTTTCATGTGCGTCTTGGCCATCTCTGTGTCTCCTTTGAAGAAACGTCTCTTTAGATCTTCTGCCCATTTTTTGGGGTTGTTTGTTTTTTTAATATTAAGCTGCATGAGCTGTTTATATATATTGGAGATTAAACCTGTGTCCATTGATTCATTTGCAACGATTTTCACCCATCCTGAGGGATGCCTTTCTCCATTCCCGTTTTTTTTAACAAAAAAGCAAAGAAAGGAAAAGAAGCAGAACACTAATGTGCGTAAAATATGCCTTTTGAAACGGTCGTTTTGAAATATGGACGTCCTTTGAATTTTTTGGTCGATATGTGACCCCAGGATTTGTTTTCAGGGCAGGTGTCATTTACAGGCATGCAATGATTTTGAATATCAACTGACCATTAGCGTTGGGATTAAAGCTGCTGTTGTGTGAAACGGCCACAAGGTGGCAGCAGTTCACCCTTACCAAATCTGGTTACTAGGGCAAGAGAGCCTCAGTGGAAGTGGTGTTCTAGATTGGAGTTTAGAATGGAATGTACCAGGAGAAAGCCGCTCACGTTTGTCTCACTACTTCTTGTTCGTGTTTTTAATTTAATTTTTTATTTTTTATTACAGCAAGTTTGATTACAATGTTTGGCTTGTTGTAGGTGTGGAAGATGTGGTTCTTTTACACATATACAGATGACTGTTCTTCCTGGGATTCTTTTCCCATGTACGTTATGACAGAATGTTGAGTAGTCCTCTCTTGGTATTCTGTAGGTCTTTGGTGATTATATATGTCACCTGTGTTTGTATATGTCTGTTAACCCCGATATCGTAATGAAACCAATCCTCACACCTTTCCATTGGTGAACCATAAGTTTGTTTCATGAATCTGTGATTGCCCTTCTCCGTGGAAATATCTGCCCTGGTATCCACTTTTAGGTAACACCTATAGGTGATATGATAGGATATGTGTCTTTCACTTTCTGACTTACTACAAGTCACGTGATTACTTCTAGACTCATCTACGGTGCTGCAAATGGCATTGTGTCCTTTTTTCCCTTGGCTTCTCTTCTGCCTTAGCGGGGTCCATTTTCAACAATGTGATTCCCTGAGGGTTGTGGATTAGCTGACCTGGGCAGCCTTACCCTGCCGGCCCGCCCTCCCCAGGTGTGCCTCGTTGAGGTCAATATAAACAGAGCTCCAGGCAGCAATAGCCCCTGAAGCTGTGCCTGACTCCATATTCTCTGCCCCGTCAGCAGTCTCGGGGCTGTGCTGGTGGGAGGGAGTGAGGGGCCACAGCTTTGTGGGTGGCCCGGTGTGAGTGGGGTTCTGCTGGCCTTTCTGCAGGAGTTGCCATGCTGCCGCCTGTAAAGAAGAGGATGTGTCACCCATACATTCCGCTGGAATTTCTCTCCGGACAGAGGTGAGGAAGGAAAAAAGCAGTGGGGGCCGGGACAGGAGGGGTATCTCAGGCAGGGCAATGGAAAGCTTCTGGAAGAGCGCCCGGGGCCAGGACCAACCTGGCTGGCCTGCAGGCACCAAGTTGGCCTGCGTGCTGTCGCTGGTGTGGCTCCACGGTCCTTCCTCTAGGCTTTCAAGCCCTTGTACATATTCAGGTGTTTTACCTGGAAAGGGTGGGAACAGTTCAGCAGCAGCTGGCCTGGGGCTCAGCTCACGTTTACTCACAGATGCCTCGGCACGGTCCCCCAGCTTTGCAATGAGGACGCTCCTTGCGTGGGGGGTGGGTTGCTGGCTGTATGGGAGATGCTTCCCCACCTCTGACCAATTTCAGAATTGTTTACCACTGGAGCAAGTGCCCTGATAGGGTTTTCCCCTGTATAACTCGTGGATTCAGGATTTTTTTTTCTTTTATGGTTCAAGTTAGATTTTATTCCTCTTTTATGTATTTATAGATATAAGCATGGAAATCATTCATTCCTATAAATACATCTGTGTGACGGGAAGAACTTTTTTCTGTTTTATTTTTAAATTTTATTTTTTAAAATTTTGAAATTTAATTTTATTTATGTTTTTATACAGCAGGTTATTATTAGTTATGTATTTTATGCATATACATGTATACAGGTCAATCCCAATCTCCCAACTCATCCCAACACCACCACCCCATGGCTTCCCACACTTGGTGTCCATACGTTTGTTCTCTACGTCTGTGTCTCTATTTCTTCCCTGCAAACCAGTTCATCTGTACCATTTTTAGGCTCCACATATATGCATTAATATACAATATTTGTTTTCCTCTTTCTGACTTACTTCATTCTGTATGACAGTCTCTCGATCCATCGATGTCTCTACAAATGACCCAGTTTCATTCCTTTTTATGGCCGAGTAATATTCCATTTTATATATGTACCACATCTTTATCCACTCATCTGTCTGTGGGCATTTAGGTTGCTTCCATTACCTGGCTATTGTAAATAGTGCTGCAACGAACATTGTGCTGAATGTGCCTTTTTGAAATACGGTTTTCTCTGGGTATATGCCCAGAAGTGGGATTGCTGGATCAGATGGTAATTCTATTTCTAATTTTTTTAAGGAAACTCCATACTCTTCTCCATAGTGACTGTATCAATTTACATTCCCACCAATAGTGGAAGAGGGCTCCTTTTGTCCACACTCTCCCCAGAATTGGTTGTTTGTAGATTTTCTGATGATGCCGATTCTAAAAGGTGTGAGGTGATACCTCATTGTAGTTTTGATTTGCATTTCTCTAATAATTAGTGCTGTTGAGCAGCTTTTCTGTGCGTCTTGGCCATCTCTGTGTCTCCTTTGAAGAAACGTCTCTTTAGATCTTCTGCCCATTTTTTTTGGGTTGTTTGTTTTTTTAATATTAAGCTGCATGAGCTGTTTATATATATTGGAGATTAAACCTCTGTCCATTGATTCGTCTGCAATGATTTTCGCCCATTCTGAGGGATGCCTTTTTCCATTCCCGTGTTTTTTAACAAAAACGGAAAGAAAGGAAAAGAAGCAGAACACTAATGTGCGTAAAATATGCCTTTTGAAACGGTCGTTTTGAAATATGGACGTCCTTTGAATTTTTTGGTCGATATGTGACCCCAGGATTTGTTTTCAGGGCAGGTGTCATTTACAGGCATGCAATGATTTTGAATATCAACTGACCATTAGCGTTGGGATTAAAGCTGCTGTTGTGTGAAACGGCCACAAGGTGGCAGCAGTTCACCCTTACCAAATCTGGTTACTAGGGCAAGAGAGCCTCAGTGGAAGTGGTGTTCTAGATTGGAGTTTAGAATGGAATGTGCCAGGAGAAAGCCGCTCACGTTTGTCTCACTACTTCTTGTTCGTGTTTTTAATTTAATTTTTTATTTTTTATTACAGCAAGTTTGATTACAATGTTTGGCTTGTTGTAGGTGTGGAAGATGTGGTTCTTTTACACATATACAGATGACTGTTCTTCCTGGGATTCTTTTCCCATGTACGTTATGACAGAATGTTGAGTAGTCCTCTCTTGGTATTCTGTAGGTCTTTGGTGATTATATATGTCACCTGTGTTTGTATATGTCTGTTAACCCCGATATCGTAATGAAACCAATCCTCACACCTTTCCATTGGTGAACCATAAGTTTGTTTCATGAATCTGTGATTGCCCTTCTCCGTGGAAATATCTGCCCTGGTATCCATTTTTAGGTAACACCTATAAGTGATATGATAGGATATGTGTCTTTCACTTTCTGACTTACTACAAGTCACGTGATTACTTCTAGACTCATCTACGGTGCTGCAAATGGCATTGTGTCCTTTTTTCCCTTGGCTTCTCTTCTGCCTTAGCGGGGTCCATTTTCAACAATGTGATTCCCTGAGGGTTGTGGATTAGCTGACCTGGGCAGCCTTACCCTGCCGGCCCGCCCTCCCCAGGTGTGCCTCGTTGAGGTCAATATAAACAGAGCTCCAGGCAGCAATAGCCCTTGAAGCTGTGCCTGACTCCATATTCTCTGCCCCGTCAGCAGTCTCGGGGCTGTGCTGGTGGGAGGGAGTGAGGGGCCACAGCTTTGTGGGTGGCCCGGTGTGAGTGGGGTTCTGCTGGCCTTTCTGCAGGAGTTGCCAGGCTGCCGCCTGTAAAGAAGAGGATGTGTCACCCATACATTCCACTGGAATTTTTCTCCGGACAGAGGTGAGGAAGGAAAAAAGCAGTGGGGGCCGGGACAGGAGGGGTATCTCAGGCAGGGCAATGGAAAGCTTCTGGAAGAGTGCCCGGGGCCAGGACCAACCTGGCTGGCCTGCAGGCACCAAGATGGCCCGCGTGCTGTCGCTGGTGTGGCTCCACGGTCCTTCCTCTAGGCTTTCAAGCCCTTGTACATATTCAGGTGTTTTACCTGGAAAGGGTGGGAACAGTTCAGCAGCAGCTGGCCTGGGGCTCAGCTCACATTTACTCACAGATGCCTCGGCACGGTCCCCCAGCTTTGCAATGAGGACGCTCCTTGCGTGGGGGGTGGGTTGCTGGCTCTATGGGAGATGATTCCCCACCTCTGACCAATTTCAGAATTGTTTACCACTGGAGCAAGTGCCCTGATAGGGTTTTCCCCTGTATAACTCGTGGATTCAGGATTTTTTTTTCTTTTATGGTTCAAGTTAGATTTTATTCCTCTTTTATGTATTTATAGATATAAGCATGGAAATCATTCATTCCTATAAATACATCTGTGTGACGGGAAGAACTTTTTTCTGTTTTATTTTTAAATTTTATTTTTTTAAATTTTGAAATTTAATTTTATTTATGTTTTTATACAGCAGGTTATTATTAGTTATGTATTTTATGCATATACATGTATACAGGTCAATCCCAATCTCCCAACTCATCCCACCACCACCACCCCATGGCTTCCCACACTTGGTGTCCATACGTTTGTTCTCTACGTCTGTGTCTCTATTTCTTCCCTGCAAACCAGTTCATCTGTACCATTTTTAGGCTCCACATATATGCATTAATATACAATATTTGTTTTCCTCTTTCTGACTTACTTCATTCTGTATGACAGTCTCTCGATCCATCGATGTCTCTACAAATGACCCAGTTTCATTCCTTTTTATGGCCGAGTAATATTCCATTTTATATATGTACCACATCTTTATCCACTCATCTGTCTGTGGGCATTTAGGTTGCTTCCATTACCTGGCTATTGTAAATAGTGCTGCAACGAACATTGTGCTGAATGTGCCTTTTTGAAATACGGTTTTCTCTGGGTATATGCCCAGAAGTGGGATTGCTGGATCAGATGGTAATTCTATTTCTAATTTTTTTAAGGAAACTCCATACTGTTCTCCATAGTGACTGTATCAATTTACATTCCCACCAATAGTGGAAGAGGGCTCCTTTTGTCCACACCCTCCCCAGAATTGGTTGTTTGTAGATTTTCTGATGATGCCGATTCTAAAAGGTGTGAGGTGATACCTCATTGTAGTTTTGATTTGCATTTCTCTAATAATTAGTGCTGTTGAGCAGCTTTTCTGTGCGTCTTGGCCATCTCTGTGTCTCCTTTGAAGAAACGTCTCTTTAGATCTTCTGCCCATTTTTTTTGGGTTGTTTGTTTTTTTAATATTAAGCTGCATGAGCTGTTTATATATATTGGAGATTAAACCTCTGTCCATTGATTCGTCTGCAATGATTTTCGCCCATTCTGAGGGATGCCTTTTTCCATTCCCGTGTTTTTTAACAAAAAAGGAAAGAAAGGAAAAGAAGCAGAACACTAATGTGCGTAAAATATGCCTTTTGAAACGGTCGTTTTGAAATATGGACGTCCTTTGAATTTTTTGGTCGATATGTGACCCCAGGATTTGTTTTCAGGGCAGGTGTCATTTACAGGCATGCAATGATTTTGAATATCAACTGACCATTATCGTTGGGATTAAAGCTGCTGTTGTGTGAAACGGCCACAAGGTGGCAGCAGTTCACCCTTACCAAATCTGGTTACTAGGGCAAGAGAGCCTCAGTGGAAGTGGTGTTCTAGATTGGAGTTTAGAATGGAATGTGCCAGGAGAAAGCCGCTCACGTTTGTCTCACTACTTCTTGTTCGTGTTTTTAATTTAATTTTTTATTTTTTATTACAGCAAGTTTGATTACAATGTTTGGCTTGTTGTAGGTGTGGAAGATGTGGTTCTTTTACACATATACAGATGACTGTTCTTCCTGGGATTCTTTTCCCATGTACGTTATGACAGAATGTTGAGTAGTCCTCTCTTGGTATTCTGTAGGTCTTTGGTGATTATATATGTCACCTGTGTTTGTATATGTCTGTTAACCCCGATATCGTAATGAAACCAATCCTCACACCTTTCCATTGGTGAACCATAAGTTTGTTTCATGAATCTGTGATTGCCCTTCTCCGTGGAAATATCTGCCCTGGTATCCATTTTTAGGTAACACCTATAAGTGATATGATAGGATATGTGTCTTTCACTTTCTGACTTACTACAAGTCACGTGATTACTTCTAGACTCATCTACGGTGCTGCAAATGGCATTGTGTCCTTTTTTCCCTTGGCTTCTCTTCTGCCTTAGCGGGGTCCATTTTCAACAATGTGATTCCCTGAGGGTTGTGGATTAGCTGACCTGGGCAGCCTTACCCTGCCGGCCCGCCCTCCCCAGGTGTGCCTCGTTGAGGTCAATATAAACAGAGCTCCAGGCAGCAATAGCCCTTGAAGCTGTGCCTGACTCCATATTCTCTGCCTCGTCAGGAGTCTCGGGGCTGTGCTGGTGGGAGGGAGTGAGGGGCCACAGCTTTGTGGGTGGCCCGGTGTGAGTGGGGTTCTGCTGGCCTTTCTGCAGGAGTTGCCAGGCTGCCGCCTGTAAAGAAGAGGATGTGTCACCCATACATTCCGCTGGAATTTTTCTCCGGACAGAGGTGAGGAAGGAAAAAAGCAGTGGGGGCCGGGACAGGAGGGGTATCTCAGGCAGGGCAATGGAAAGCTTCTGGAAGAGTGCCCGGGGCCAGGACCAACCTGGCTGGCCTGCAGGCACCAAGATGGCCTGCGTGCTGTCGCTGGTGTGGCTCCACGGTCCTTCCTCTAGGCTTTCAAGCCCTTGTACATATTCAGGTGTTTTACCTGGAAAGGGTGGGAACAGTTCAGCAGCAGCTGGCCTGGGGCTCAGCTCACATTTACTCACAGATGCCTCGGCACGGTCCCCCAGCTTTGCAATGAGGACGCTCCTTGCGTGGGGGGTGGGTTGCTGGCTCTATGGGAGATGATTCCCCACCTCTGACCAATTTCAGAATTGTTTACCACTGGAGCAAGTGCCCTGATAGGGTTTTCCCCTGTATAACTCGTGGATTCAGGATTTTTTTTTCTTTTATGGTTCAAGTTAGATTTTATTCCTCTTTTATGTATTTATAGATATAAGCATGGAAATCATTCATTCCTATAAATACATCTGTGTGACGGGAAGAAATTTTTTCTGTTTTATTTTTAAATTTTATTTTTTGAAATTTAATTTTATTTATGTTTTTATACAGCAGGTTATTATTAGTTATGTATTTTATGCATATACATGTATACAGGTCAATCCCAATCTCCCAACTCATCCCACCACCACCACCCCATGGCTTCCCACACTTGGTGTCCATACGTTTGTTCTCTACGTCTGTGTCTCTATTTCTTCCCTGCAAACCAGTTCATCTGTACCATTTTTAGGCTCCACATATATGCATTAATATACAATATTTGTTTTCCTCTTTCTGACTTACTTCATTCTGTATGACAGTCTCTCGATCCATCGATGTCTCTACAAATGACCCAGTTTCATTCCTTTTTATGGCCGAGTAATATTCCATTTTATATATGTACCACATCTTTATCCACTCATCTGTCTGTGGGCATTTAGGTTGCTTCCATTACCTGGCTTTTGTAAATAGTGCTGCAACGAACATTGTGCTGAATGTGCCTTTTTGAAATACGGTTTTCTCTGGGTATATGCCCAGAAGTGGGATTGCTGGATCAGATGGTAATTCTATTTCTAATTTTTTTAAGGAAACTCCATACTGTTCTCCATAGTGACTGTATCAATTTACATTCCCACCAATAGTGGAAGAGGGCTCCTTTTGTCCACACCCTCCCCAGAATTGGTTGTTTGTAGATTTTCTGATGATGCCGATTCTAAAAGGTGTGAGGTGATACCTCATTGTAGTTTTGATTTGCATTTCTCTAATAATTAGTGCTGTTGAGCAGCTTTTCTGTGCGTCTTGGCCATCTCTGTGTCTCCTTTGAGGAAACGTCTCTTTAGATCTTCTGCCCATTTTTTTTGGGTTGTTTGTTTTTTTAATATTAAGCTGCATGAGCTGTTTATATATATTGGAGATTAAACCTCTGTCCATTGATTCGTCTGCAATGATTTTCGCCCATTCTGAGGGATGCCTTTTTCCATTCCCGTGTTTTTTAACAAAAAAGGAAAGAAAGGAAAAGAAGCAGAACACTAATGTGCGTAAAATATGCCTTTTGAAACGGTCGTTTTGAAATATGGACGTCCTTTGAATTTTTTGGTCGATATGTGACCCCAGGATTTGTTTTCAGGGCAGGTGTCCTTTACAGGCATGCAATGATTTTGAATATCAACTGACCATTAGCGTTGGGATTAAAGCTGCTGTTGTGTGAAACGGCCACAAGGTGGCAGCAGTTCACTCTTACCAAATCTGGTTACTAGGGCAAGAGAGCCTCAGTGGAAGTGGTGTTCTAGATTGGAGTTTAGAATGGAATGTACCAGGAGAAAGCCGCTCACGTTTGTCTCACTACTTCTTGTTCGTGTTTTTAATTTAATTTTTTATTTTTTATTACAGCAAGTTTGATTACAATGTTTGGCTTGTTGTAGGTGTGGAAGATGTGGTTCTTTTACACATATACAGATGACTGTTCTTCCTGGGATCCTTTTCCCATGTACGTTATGACAGAATGTTGAGTAGTCCTCTCTTGGTATTCTGTAGGTCTTTGGTGATTATGTATGTCACCTGTGTTTGTATATGTCTGTTAACCCCGATATCGTAATGAAACCAATCCTCACACCTTTCCATTGGTGAACCATAAGTTTGTTTCATGAATCTGTGATTGCCCTTCTCCGTGGAAATATCTGCCCTCGTATCCATTTTTAGGTAACACCTATAAGTGATATGATAGGATATGTGTCTTTCACTTTCTGACTTACTACAAGTCACGTGATTACTTCTAGACTCATCTACGGTGCTGCAAATGGCATTGTGTCCTTTTTTCCCTTGGCTTCTCTTCTGCCTTAGCGGGGTCCATTTTCAACAATGTGATTCCCTGAGGGTTGTGGATTAGCTGACCTGGGCAGCCTTACCCTGCCGGCCCGCCCTCCCCAGGTGTGCCTCGTTGAGGTCAATATAAACAGAGCTCCAGGCAGCAATAGCCCCTGAAGCTGTGCCTGACTCCATATTCTCTGCCCCGTCAGCAGTCTCGGGGCTGTGCTGGTGGGAGGGAGTGAGGGGCCACAGCTTTGTGGGTGGCCCGGTGTGAGTGGGGTTCTGCTGGCCTTTCTGCAGGAGTTGCCAGGCTGCCGCCTGTAAAGAAGAGGATGTGTCACCCATAACTTCCGTTGGAATTTCTCTCCGGACAGAGGTGAGGAAGGAAAAAAGCAGTGGGGGCCGGGACAGGAGGGGTATCTCAGGCAGGGCAATGGAAAGCTTCTGGAAGAGCGCCAGGGTCCAGGACCCGTGGGCTGGCTGGCCTGCAGGCACCAAGTTGGCCTGCGTGCTGTCGCTGGTGTGGCTCCACGGTCCTTCCTCTAGGCTTTCAAGCCCTTGTACATATTCAGGTGTTTTACCTGGAAAGGGTGGGAACAGTTCAGCAGCAGCTGGCCTGGGGCTCAGCTCACGTTTACTCACAGATGCCTCGGCACGGTCCCCCAGCTTTGCAATGAGGACGCTCCTTGCGTGGGGGGTGGGTGGCTGGCTGTATGGGAGATGGTTCCCCACCTCTGACCAATTTCAGAATTGTTTACCGCTGGAGCAAGTGTCGTGATAGGGTTTTCCTCTGTATAACTCGTGGGTTCAATTTTTTTTTTCTTTTATGGTTCAAGTTAGATTTTATTCCTCTTTTATGTATTTATAACTATAAGCATGGAAATAATTCATTCCTATAAATACATCTGTGTGACGGGAAGAACTTTTTTCTGTTTTATTTTTAAATTTTATTTTTTAAAATTTTGAAATTTAATTTCATTTATGTTTTTATACAGCAGGTTATTATTAGTTATGTATTTTATGCATATACATGTATACAGGTCAATCCCAATCTCCCAACTCATCCCACCACCACCACCCCATGGCTTCCCACACTTGGTGTCCATACGTTTGTTCTCTACGTCTGTGTCTCTATTTCTTCCCTGCAAACCAGTTCATCTGTACCATTTTTAGGCTCCACATATATGCATTAATATACAATATTTGTTTTCCTCTTTCTGACTTACTTCATTCTGTATGACAGTCTCTCAATCCATCGATGTCTCTACAAATGACCCAGTTTCATTCCTTTTTATGGCCGAGTAATATTCCATTTTATATATGTACCACATCTTTATCCACTCATCTGTCTGTGGGCATTTAGGTTGCTTCCATTACCTGGCTATTGTAAATAGTGCTGCAACGAACATTGTGCTGAATGTGCCTTTTTGAAATACGGTTTTCTCTGGGTATATGCCCAGAAGTGGGATTGCTGGATCAGATGGTAATTCTATTTCTAATTTTTTTAAGGAAACTCCATACTGTTCTCCATAGTGACTGTATCAATTTACATTCCCACCAATAGTGGAAGAGGGCTCCTTTTGTCCACACCCTCCCCAGAATTGGTTGTTTGTATATTTTCTGATGATGCCTATTCTAACAGGTGTGAGGTGATACCTCATTGTAGTTTTGATTTGCATTTCTCTAATAATTAGTGCTGTTGAGCAGCTTTTCATGTGCGTCTTGGCCATCTCTGTGTCTCCTTTGAAGAAACGTCTCTTTAGATCTTCTGCCCATTTTTTGGGGTTGTTTGTTTTTTTAATATTAAGCTGCATGAGCTGTTTATATATATTGGAGATTAAACCTGTGTCCATTGATTCATTTGCAACGATTTTCACCCATCCTGAGGGATGCCTTTTTCCATTCCCGTTTTTTTTAACAAAAAAGGAAAGAAAGGGAAAGAAGCAGAACACTAATGTGCGTAAAATATGCCTTTTGAAACGGTCGTTTTGAAATATGGACGTCCTTTGAATTTTTTGGTCGATATGTGACCCCAGGATTTGTTTTCAGGGCAGGTGTCATTTACAGGCCTGCAATGATTTTGAATATCAACTGACCATTAGCGTTGGGATTAAAGCTGCTGTTGTGTGAAACGGCCACAAGGTGGCAGCAGTTCACCCTTACCAAATCTGGTTACTAGGGCAAGAGAGCCTCAGTGGAAGTGGTGTTCTAGATTGGAGTTTAGAATGGAATGTACCAGGAGAAAGCCGCTCACGTTTGTCTCACTACTTCTTGTTCGTGTTTTTAATTTAATTTTTTATTTTTTCTTACAGCAAGTTTGATTACAATGTTTGGCTTGTTGTAGGTGTGGAAGATGTGGTTCTTTTACACATATACAGATGACTGTTCTTCCTGGGATTCTTTTCCCATGTACGTTATGACAGAATGTTGAGTAGTCCTCTCTTGGTATTCTGTAGGTCTTTGGTGATTATGTATGTCACCTGTGTTTGTATATGTCTGTTAACCCCGATATCGTAATGAAACCAATCCTCACACCTTTCCATTGGTGAACCATAAGTTTGTTTAATGAATCTGTGATTGCCCTTCTCCGTGGAAATATCTGCCCTGGTATCCACTTTTAGGTAACACCTATAGGTGATATGATATGATATGTGTCTTTCACTTTCTGACTTACTACAAGTCACGTGATTACTTCTAGACTCATCTACGGTGCTGCAAATGGCATTGTGTCCTTTTTTCCCTTGGCTTCTCTTCTGCCTTAGCGGGGTCCATTTTCAACAATGTGATTCCCTGAGGGTTGTGGATTAGCTGACCTGGGCAGCCTTACCTTGCCGGCCCGCCCTCCCCAGGTGTTCCTCGTTGAGGTCAATATAAACAGAGCTCCAGGCAGCAATAGCCCCTGAAGCTGTGCCTGACTCCATATTCTCTGCCCCGTCAGCAGTCTCGGGGCTGTGCTGGTGGGAGGGAGTGAGGGTCCACAGCTTTGTGGGTGGCCCGGTGTGAGTGGGGTTCTGCTGGCCTTTCTGCAGGAGTTGCCATGCTGCCGCCTGTAAAGAAGAGGATGTGTCACCCATACATTCCGCTGGAATTTCTCTCCGGACAGAGGTGAGGAAGGAAAAAAGCAGTGGGGGCCGGGACAGGAGGGGTATCTCAGGCAGGGCAATGGAAAGCTTCTGGAAGAGCGCCCGGGGCCAGGACCAACCTGGCTGGCCTGCAGGCACCAAGTTGTCCTGCGTGCTGTCGCTGGTGTGGCTCCACGGTCCTTCCTCTAGGCTTTCAAGCCCTTGTACATATTCAGGTGTTTTACCTGGAAAGGGTGGGAACAGTTCAGCAGCAGCTGGCCTGGGGCTCAGCTCACGTTTACTCACAGATGCCTCGGCACGGTCCCCCAGCTTTGCAATGAGGACGCTCCTTGCGTGGGGGGTGGGTTGCTGGCTGTATGGGAGATGCTTCCCCACCTCTGACCAATTTCAGAATTGTTTACCACTGGAGCAAGTGCCCTGATAGGGTTTTCCCCTGTATAACTCGTGGGTTCAGGATTTTTTTTTCTTTTATGGTTCAAGTTAGATTTTATTCCTCTTTTATGTATTTATAGATATAAGCATGTAAATCATTCATTCCTATAAATACATCTGTGTGATGGGAAGAAATTTTTTCTGTTTTATTTTTAAATTTTATTTTTTAAAATTTTGAAATTTAATTTTATTTATGTTTTTATACAGCACGTTATTATTAGTTATGTATTTTATGCATATACATGTATACAGGTCAATCCCAATCTCCCAACTCATCCCACCACCACCACCCCATGGCTTCCCACACTTGGTGTCCATACGTTTGTTCTCTACGTCTGTGTCTCTATTTCTTCCCTGCAAACCAGTTCATCTGTACCATTTTTAGGCTCCACATATATGCATTAATATACAATATTTGTTTTCCTCTTTCTGACTTACTTCATTCTGTATGACAGTCTCTCGATCCATCGATGTCTCTACAAATGACCCAGTTTCATTCCTTTTTATGGCCGAGTAATATTCCATTTTATATATGTACCACATCTTTATCCACTCATCTGTCTGTGGGCATTTAGGTTGCTTCCATTACCTGGCTATTGTAAATAGTGCTGCAACGAACATTGTGCTGAATGTGCCTTTTTGAAATACGGTTTTCTCTGGGTATATGCCCAGAAGTGGGATTGCTGGATCAGATGGTAATTCTATTTCTAATTTTTTTAAGGAAACTCCATACTGTTCTCCATAGTGACTGTATCAATTTACATTCCCACCAATAGTGGAAGAGGGCTCCTTTTGTCCACACCCTCCCCAGAATTGGTTGTTTGTAGATTTTCTGATGATGCCGATTCTAAAAGGTGTGAGGTGATACCTCATTGTAGTTTTGATTTGCATTTCTCTAATAATTAGTGCTGTTGAGCAGCTTTTCTGTGTGTCTTGGCCATCTCTGTGTCTCCTTTGAAGAAACGTCTCTTTAGATCTTCTGCCCATGTTTTTTGGGTTGTTTGTTTTTTTAATATTAAGCTGCATGAGCTGTTTATATATATTGGAGATTAAACCTCTGTCCATTGATTCGTCTGCAATGATTTTCGCCCATCCTGAGGGATGCCTTTTTCCATTCCCGTGTTTTTTAACAAAAAAGGAAAGAATGGAAAAGAAGCAGAACACTAATGTGCGTAAAATATGCCTTTTGAAACGGTCGTTTTGAAATATGGACGTCCTTTGAATTTTTTGGTCGATATGTGACCCCAGGATTTGTTTTCAGGGCAGGTGTCATTTACAGTCCTGCAATGATTTTGAATATCAACTGACCATTAGCGTTGGGATTAAAGCTGCTGTTGTGTGAAACGGCCACAAGGTGGCAGCAGTTCACCCTTACCCAATCTGGTTACTAGAGCAAGAGAGCCTCAGTGGAAGTGGTGTTCTAGATTGGAGTTTAGAATGGAATGTACCAGGAGAAAGCCGCTCACGTTTGTCTCACTACTTCTTGTTCGTGTTTTTAATTTAATTTTTTATTTTTTATTACAGCAAGTTTGATTACAATGTTTGGCTTGTTGTAGGTGTGGAAGATGTGGTTCTTTTACACATATACAGATGACTGTTCTTCCTGGGATCCTTTTCCCATGTACGTTATGACAGAATGTTGAGTAGTCCTCTCTTGGTATTCTGTAGGTCTTTGGTGATTATGTATGTCACCTGTGTTTGTATATGTCTGTTAACCCCGATATCGTAATGAAACCAATCCTCACACCTTTCCATTGGTGAACCATAAGTTTGTTTCATGAATCTGTGATTGCCCTTCTCCGTGGAAATATCTGCCCTGGTATCCATTTTTAGGTAACACCTATAAGTGATATGATAGGATATGTGTCTTTCACTTTCTGACTTACTACAAGTCACGTGATTACTTCTAGACTCATCTACGGTGCTGCAAATGGCATTGTGTCCTTTTTTCCCTTGGCTTCTCTTCTGCCTTAGCGGGGTCCATTTTCAACAATGTGATTCCCTGAGGGTTGTGGATTAGCTGACCTGGGCAGCCTTACCCTGCCGGCCCGCCCTCCCCAGGTGTGCCTCGTTGAGGTCAATATAAACAGAGCTCCAGGCAGCAATAGCCCCTGAAGCTGTGCCTGACTCCATATTCTCTGCCCCGTCAGCAGTCTCGGGGCTGTGCTGGTGGGAGGGAGTGAGGGGCCACAGCTTTGTGGGTGGCCCGGTGTGAGTGGGGTTCTGCTGGCCTTTCTGCAGGAGTTGCCAGGCTGCCGCCTGTAAAGAAGAGGATGTGTCACCCATAACTTCCGCTGGAATTTATCTCCGGACAGAGGTGAGGAAGGAAAAAAGCAGTGGGGGCCGGGACAGGAGGGGTATCTCAGGCAGGGCAATGGAAAGCTTCTGGAAGAGCGCCAGGGTCCAGGACCCGTGGGCTGGCTGGCCTGCAGGCACCAAGTTGGCCTGCGTGCTGTCGCTGGTGTGGCTCCAGGGTCCTTCCTCTAGGCTTTCAAGCCCTTGTACATATTCAGGTGTTTTACCTGGAAAGGGTGGGAACAGTTCAGCAGCAGCTGGCCTGGGGCTCAGCTCACGTTTACTCACAGATGCCTCGGCACGGTCCCCCAGCTTTGCAATGAGGACGCTCCTTGCGTGGGGGGTGGGTGGCTGGCTGTATGGGAGATGGTTCCCCACCTCTGACCAATTTCAGAATTGTTTACCGCTGGAGCAAGTGTCGTGATAGGGTTTTCCTCTGTATAACTCGTGGGTTCAATTTTTTTTTTTCTTTTATGGTTCAAGTTAGATTTTATTCCTCTTTTATGTATTTATAACTATAAGCATGGAAATAATTCATTCCTATAAATACATCTGTGTGACGGGAAGAACTTTTTTCTGTTTTATTTTTAAATTTTATTTTTTAAAATTTTGAAATTTAATTTCATTTATGTTTTTATACAGCAGGTTATTATTAGTTATGTATTTTATGCATATACATGTATACAGGTCAATCCCAATCTCCCAACTCATCCCACCACCACCACCCCATGGCTTCCCACACTTGGTGTCCATACGTTTGTTCTCTACGTCTGTGTCTCTATTTCTTCCCTGCAAACCAGTTCATCTGTACCATTTTTAGGCTCCACATATATGCATTAATATACAATATTTGTTTTCCTCTTTCTGACTTACTTCATTCTGTATGACAGTCTCTCAATCCATCGATGTCTCTACAAATGACCCAGTTTCATTCCTTTTTATGGCCGAGTAATATTCCATTTTATATATGTACCACATCTTTATCCACTCATCTGTCTGTGGGCATTTAGGTTGCTTCCATTACCTGGCTATTGTAAATAGTGCTGCAACGAACATTGTGCTGAATGTGCCTTTTTGAAATACGGTTTTCTCTGGGTATATGCCCAGAAGTGGGATTGCTGGATCAGATGGTAATTCTATTTCTAATTTTTTTAAGGAAACTCCATACTGTTCTCCATAGTGACTGTATCAATTTACATTCCCACCAATAGTGGAAGAGGGCTCCTTTTGTCCACACCCTCCCCAGAATTGGTTGTTTGTATATTTTCTGATGATGCCTATTCTAACAGGTGTGAGGTGATACCTCATTGTAGTTTTGATTTGCATTTCTCTAATAATTAGTGCTGTTGAGCAGCTTTTCATGTGCGTCTTGGTCATCTCTGTGTCTCCTTTGAAGAAACGTCTCTTTAGATCTTCTGCCCATTTTTTGGGGTTGTTTGTTTTTTTTAATATTAAGCTGCATGAGCTGTTTATATATATTGGAGATTAAACCTCTGTCCATTGATTCGTCTGCAATGATTTTCGCCCATCCTGAGGGATGCCTTTTTCCATTCCCGTGTTTTTTAACAAAAAAGGAAAGAAAGGAAAAGAAGCAGAACACTAATGTGCGTAAAATATGCCTTTTGAAACGGTCGTTTTGAAATATGGACGTCCTTTGAATTTTTTGGTCGATATGTGACCCCAGGATTTGTTTTCAGGGCAGGTGTCATTTACAGGCATGCAATGATTTTGAATATCAACTGACCATTAGCGTTGGGATTAAAGCTGCTGTTGTGTGAAACGGCCACAAGGTGGCAGCAGTTCACCCTTACCCAATCTGGTTACTAGGGCAAGAGAGCCTCAGTGGAAGTGGTGTTCTAGATTGGAGTTTAGAATGGAATGTACCAGGAGAAAGCCGCTCACGTTTGTCTCACTACTTCTTGTTCGTGTTTTTAATTTAATTTTTTATTTTTTATTACAGCAAGTTTGATTACAATGTTTGGCTTGTTGTAGGTGTGGAAGATGTGGTTCTTTTACACATATACAGATGACTGTTCTTCCTGGGATCCTTTTCCCATGTACGTTATGACAGAATGTTGAGTAGTCCTCTCTTGGTATTCTGTAGGTCTTTGGTGATTATGTATGTCACCTTTGTTTGTATATGTCTGTTAACCCCGATATCGTAATGAAACCAATCCTCACACCTTTCCATTGGTGAACCATAAGTTTGTTTCATGAATCTGTGATTGCCCTTCTCCGTGGAAATATCTGCCCTGGTATCCATTTTTAGGTAACACCTATAAGTGATATGATAGGATATGTGTCTTTCACTTTCTGACTTACTACAAGTCACGTGATTACTTCTAGACTCATCTACGGTGCTGCAAATGGCATTGTGTCCTTTTTTCCCTTGGCTTCTCTTCTGACTTAGCGGGGTCCATTTTCAACAATGTGATTCCCTGAGGGTTGTGGATTAGCTGACCTGGGCAGCCTTACCCTGCCGGCCCGCCCTCCCCAGGTGTGCCTCGTTGAGGTCAATATAAACAGAGCTCCAGGCAGCAATAGCCCCTGAAGCTGTGCCTGACTCCATATTCTCTGCCCCATCAGCAGTCTCGGGGCTGTGCTGGTGGGAGGGAGTGAGGGGCCACAGCTTTGTGGGTGGCCCGGTGTGAGTGGGGTTCTGCTGGCCTTTCTGCAGGAGTTGCCAGGCTGCCGCCTGTAAAGAAGAGGATGTGTCACCCATAACTTCCGCTGGAATTTATCTCCGGACAGAGGTGAGGAAGGAAAAAAGCAGTGGGGGCCGTGACAGGAGGGGTATCTCAGGCAGGGCAATGGAAAGCTTCTGGAAGAGCGCCAGGGTCCAGGACCCGTGGGCTGGCTGGCCTGCAGGCACCAAGTTGGCCTGCGTGCTGTCGCTGGTGTGGCTCCACGGTCCTTCCTCTAGGCTTTCAAGCCCTTGTACATATTCAGGTGTTTTACCTGGAAAGGGTGGGAACAGTTCAGCAGCAGCTGGCCTGGGGCTCAGCTCACGTTTACTCACAGATGCCTCGGCACGGTCCCCCAGCTTTGCAATGAGGACGCTCCTTGCGTGGGGGGTGGGTGGCTGGCTGTATGGGAGATGGTTCCCCACCTCTGACCAATTTCAGAATTGTTTACCGCTGGAGCAAGTGTCGTGATAGGGTTTTCCTCTGTATAACTCGTGGGTTCAATTTTTTTTTTCTTTTATGGTTCAAGTTAGATTTTATTCCTCTTTTATGTATTTATAACTATAAGCATGGAAATAATTCATTCCTATAAATACATCTGTGTGACGGGAAGAACTTTTTTCTGTTTTATTTTTAAATTTTATTTTTTAAAATTTTGAAATTTAATTTCATTTATGTTTTTATACAGCAGGTTATTATTAGTTATGTATTTTATGCATATACATGTATACAGGTCAATCCCAATCTCCCAACTCATCCCACCACCACCACCCCATGGCTTCCCACACTTGGTGTCCATACGTTTGTTCTCTACGTCTGTGTCTCTATTTCTTCCCTGCAAACCAGTTCATCTGTACCATTTTTAGGCTCCACATATATGCATTAATATACAATATTTGTTTTCCTCTTTCTGACTTACTTCATTCTGTATGACAGTCTCTCAATCCATCGATGTCTCTACAAATGACCCAGTTTCATTCCTTTTTATGGCCGAGTAATATTCCAATTTATATATGTACCACATCTTTATCCACTCATCTGTCTGTGGGCATTTAGGTTGCTTCCATTACCTGGCTATTGTAAATAGTGCTGCAACGAACATTGTGCTGAATGTGCCTTTTTGAAATACGGTTTTCTCTGGGTATATGCCCAGAAGTGGGATTGCTGGATCAGATGGTAATTCTATTTCTAATTTTTTTAAGGAAACTCCATACTGTTCTCCATAGTGACTGTATCAATTTACATTCCCACCAATAGTGGAAGAGGGCTCCTTTGGTCCACACCCTCCCCAGAATTGGTTGTTTGTATATATTCTGATGATGCCTATTCTAACAGGTGTGAGGTGATACCTCATTGTAGTTTTGATTTGCATTTCTCTAATAATTAGTGCTGTTGAGCAGCTTTTCATGTGCGTCTTGGCCATCTCTGTGTCTCCTTTGAAGAAACGTCTCTTTAGATCTTCTGCCCATTTTTTGGGGTTGTTTGTTTTTTTAATATTAAGCTGCATGAGCTGTTTATATATATTGGAGATTAAACCTGTGTCCATTGATTCATTTGCAACGATTTTCACCCATCCTGAGGGATGCCTTTCTCCATTCCCGTTTTTTTTAACAAAAAAGGAAAGAAAGGAAAAGAAGCAGAACACTAATGTGCGTAAAATATGCCTTTTGAAACGGTCGTTTTGAAATATGGACGTCCTTTGAATTTTTTGGTCGATATGTGACCCCAGGATTTGTTTTCAGGGCAGGTGTCATTTACAGGCCTGCAATGATTTTGAATATCAACTGACCATTAGCGTTGGGATTAAAGCTGCTGTTGTGTGAAACGGCCACAAGGTGGCAGCAGTTCACCCTTACCAAATCTGGTTACTAGGGCAAGAGAGCCTCAGTGGAAGTGGTGTTCTAGATTGGAGTTTAGAATGGAATGTACCAGGAGAAAGCCGCTCACGTTTGTCTCACTACTTCTTGTTCGTGTTTTTAATTTAATTTTTTATTTTTTATTACAGCAAGTTTGATTACAATGTTTGGCTTGTTGTAGGTGTGGAAGATGTGGTTCTTTTACACATATACAGATGACTGTTCTTCCTGGGATCCTTTTCCCATGTACGTTATGACAGAATGTTGAGTAGTCCTCTCTTGGTATTCTGTAGGTCTTTGGTGATTATGTATGTCACCTGTGTTTGTATATGTCTGTTAACCCCGATATCGTAATGAAACCAATCCTCACACCTTTCCATTGGTGAACCATAAGTTTGTTTCATGAATCTGTGATTGCCCTTCTCCGTGGAAATATCTGCCCTGGTATCCATTTTTAGGTAACACCTATAAGTGATATGATAGGATATGTGTCTTTCACTTTCTGACTTACTACAAGTCACGTGATTACTTCTAGACTCATCTACGGTGCTGCAAATGGCATTGTGTCCTTTTTTCCCTTGGCTTCTCTTCTGCCTTAGCGGGGTCCATTTTCAACAATGTGATTCCCTGAGGGTTGTGGATTAGCTGACCTGGGCAGCCTTACCCTGCCGGCCCGCCCTCCCCAGGTGTGCCTCGTTGAGGTCAATATAAACAGAGCTCCAGGCAGCAATAGCCCCTGAAGCTGTGCCTGACTCCATATTCTCTGCCCCGTCAGCAGTCTCGGGGCTGTGCTGGTGGGAGGGAGTGAGGGGCCACAGCTTTGTGGGTGGCCCGGTGTGAGTGGGGTTCTGCTGGCCTTTCTGCAGGAGTTGCCAGGCTGCCGCCTGTAAAGAAGAGGATGTGTCACCCATAACTTCCGTTGGAATTTCTCTCCGGACAGAGGTGAGGAAGGAAAAAAGCAGTGGGGGCCGGGACAGGAGGGGTATCTCAGGCAGGGCAATGGAAAGCTTCTGGAAGAGCGCCAGGGTCCAGGACCCGTGGGCTGGCTGGCCTGCAGGCACCAAGTTGGCCTGCGTGCTGTCGCTGGTGTGGCTCCAGGGTCCTTCCTCTAGGCTTTCAAGCCCTTGTACATATTCAGGTGTTTTACCTGGAAAGGGTGGGAACAGTTCAGCAGCAGCTGGCCTGGGGCTCAGCTCACGTTTACTCACAGATGCCTCGGCACGGTCCCCCAGCTTTGCAATGAGGACGCTCCTTGCGTGGGGGGTGGGTGGCTGGCTGTATGGGAGATGGTTCCCCACCTCTGACCAATTTCAGAATTGTTTACCGCTGGAGCAAGTGTCGTGATAGGGTTTTCCTCTGTATAACTCGTGGGTTCAATTTTTTTTTTTCTTTTATGGTTCAAGTTAGATTTTATTCCTCTTTTATGTATTTATAACTATAAGCATGGAAATAATTCATTCCTATAAATACATCTGTGTGACGGGAAGAACTTTTTTCTGTTTTATTTTTAAATTTTATTTTTTAAAATTTTGAAATTTAATTTCATTTATGTTTTTATACAGCAGGTTATTATTAGTTATGTATTTTATGCATATACATGTATACAGGTCAATCCCAATCTCCCAACTCATCCCACCACCACCACCCCATGGCTTCCCACACTTGGTGTCCATACGTTTGTTCTCTACGTCTGTGTCTCTATTTCTTCCCTGCAAACCAGTTCATCTGTACCATTTTTAGGCTCCACATATATGCATTAATATACAATATTTGTTTTCCTCTTTCTGACTTACTTCATTCTGTATGACAGTCTCTCAATCCATCGATGTCTCTACAAATGACCCAGTTTCATTCCTTTTTATGGCCGAGTAATATTCCATTTTATATATGTACCACATCTTTATCCACTCATCTGTCTGTGGGCATTTAGGTTGCTTCCATTACCTGGCTATTGTAAATAGTGCTGCAACGAACATTGTGCTGAATGTGCCTTTTTGAAATACGGTTTTCTCTGGGTATATGCCCAGAAGTGGGATTGCTGGATCAGATGGTAATTCTATTTCTAATTTTTTTAAGGAAACTCCATACTGTTCTCCATAGTGACTGTATCAATTTACATTCCCACCAATAGTGGAAGAGGGCTCCTTTTGTCCACACCCTCCCCAGAATTGGTTGTTTGTATATTTTCTGATGATGCCTATTCTAACAGGTGTGAGGTGATACCTCATTGTAGTTTTGATTTGCATTTCTCTAATAATTAGTGCTGTTGAGCAGCTTTTCATGTGCGTCTTGGTCATCTCTGTGTCTCCTTTGAAGAAACGTCTCTTTAGATCTTCTGCCCATTTTTTGGGGTTGTTTGTTTTTTTTAATATTAAGCTGCATGAGCTGTTTATATATATTGGAGATTAAACCTCTGTCCATTGATTCGTCTGCAATGATTTTCGCCCATCCTGAGGGATGCCTTTTTCCATTCCCGTGTTTTTTAACAAAAAAGGAAAGAAAGGAAAAGAAGCAGAACACTAATGTGCGTAAAATATGCCTTTTGAAACGGTCGTTTTGAAATATGGACGTCCTTTGAATTTTTTGGTCGATATGTGACCCCAGGATTTGTTTTCAGGGCAGGTGTCATTTACAGGCATGCAATGATTTTGAATATCAACTGACCATTAGCGTTGGGATTAAAGCTGCTGTTGTGTGAAACGGCCACAAGGTGGCAGCAGTTCACCCTTACCCAATCTGGTTACTAGGGCAAGAGAGCCTCAGTGGAAGTGGTGTTCTAGATTGGAGTTTAGAATGGAATGTACCAGGAGAAAGCCGCTCACGTTTGTCTCACTACTTCTTGTTCGTGTTTTTAATTTAATTTTTTATTTTTTATTACAGCAAGTTTGATTACAATGTTTGGCTTGTTGTAGGTGTGGAAGATGTGGTTCTTTTACACATATACAGATGACTGTTCTTCCTGGGATCCTTTTCCCATGTACGTTATGACAGAATGTTGAGTAGTCCTCTCTTGGTATTCTGTAGGTCTTTGGTGATTATGTATGTCACCTTTGTTTGTATATGTCTGTTAACCCCGATATCGTAATGAAACCAATCCTCACACCTTTCCATTGGTGAACCATAAGTTTGTTTCATGAATCTGTGATTGCCCTTCTCCGTGGAAATATCTGCCCTGGTATCCATTTTTAGGTAACACCTATAAGTGATATGATAGGATATGTGTCTTTCACTTTCTGACTTACTACAAGTCACGTGATTACTTCTAGACTCATCTACGGTGCTGCAAATGGCATTGTGTCCTTTTTTCCCTTGGCTTCTCTTCTGACTTAGCGGGGTCCATTTTCAACAATGTGATTCCCTGAGGGTTGTGGATTAGCTGACCTGGGCAGCCTTACCCTGCCGGCCCGCCCTCCCCAGGTGTGCCTCGTTGAGGTCAATATAAACAGAGCTCCAGGCAGCAATAGCCCCTGAAGCTGTGCCTGACTCCATATTCTCTGCCCCATCAGCAGTCTCGGGGCTGTGCTGGTGGGAGGGAGTGAGGGGCCACAGCTTTGTGGGTGGCCCGGTGTGAGTGGGGTTCTGCTGGCCTTTCTGCAGGAGTTGCCAGGCTGCCGCCTGTAAAGAAGAGGATGTGTCACCCATAACTTCCGCTGGAATTTATCTCCGGACAGAGGTGAGGAAGGAAAAAAGCAGTGGGGGCCGTGACAGGAGGGGTATCTCAGGCAGGGCAATGGAAAGCTTCTGGAAGAGCGCCAGGGTCCAGGACCCGTGGGCTGGCTGGCCTGCAGGCACCAAGTTGGCCTGCGTGCTGTCGCTGGTGTGGCTCCACGGTCCTTCCTCTAGGCTTTCAAGCCCTTGTACATATTCAGGTGTTTTACCTGGAAAGGGTGGGAACAGTTCAGCAGCAGCTGGCCTGGGGCTCAGCTCACGTTTACTCACAGATGCCTCGGCACGGTCCCCCAGCTTTGCAATGAGGACGCTCCTTGCGTGGGGGGTGGGTGGCTGGCTGTATGGGAGATGGTTCCCCACCTCTGACCAATTTCAGAATTGTTTACCGCTGGAGCAAGTGTCGTGATAGGGTTTTCCTCTGTATAACTCGTGGGTTCAATTTTTTTTTTCTTTTATGGTTCAAGTTAGATTTTATTCCTCTTTTATGTATTTATAACTATAAGCATGGAAATAATTCATTCCTATAAATACATCTGTGTGACGGGAAGAACTTTTTTCTGTTTTATTTTTAAATTTTATTTTTTAAAATTTTGAAATTTAATTTCATTTATGTTTTTATACAGCAGGTTATTATTAGTTATGTATTTTATGCATATACATGTATACAGGTCAATCCCAATCTCCCAACTCATCCCACCACCACCACCCCATGGCTTCCCACACTTGGTGTCCATACGTTTGTTCTCTACGTCTGTGTCTCTATTTCTTCCCTGCAAACCAGTTCATCTGTACCATTTTTAGGCTCCACATATATGCATTAATATACAATATTTGTTTTCCTCTTTCTGACTTACTTCATTCTGTATGACAGTCTCTCAATCCATCGATGTCTCTACAAATGACCCAGTTTCATTCCTTTTTATGGCCGAGTAATATTCCATTTTATATATGTACCACATCTTTATCCACTCATCTGTCTGTGGGCATTTAGGTTGCTTCCATTACCTGGCTATTGTAAATAGTGCTGCAACGAACATTGTGCTGAATGTGCCTTTTTGAAATACGGTTTTCTCTGGGTATATGCCCAGAAGTGGGATTGCTGGATCAGATGGTAATTCTATTTCTAATTTTTTTAAGGAAACTCCATACTGTTCTCCATAGTGACTGTATCAATTTACATTCCCACCAATAGTGGAAGAGGGCTCCTTTTGTCCACACCCTCCCCAGAATTGGTTGTTTGTATATATTCTGATGATGCCTATTCTAACAGGTGTGAGGTGATACCTCATTGTAGTTTTGATTTGCATTTCTCTAATAATTAGTGCTGTTGAGCAGCTTTTCATGTGCGTCTTGGCCATCTCTGTGTCTCCTTTGAAGAAACGTCTCTTTAGATCTTCTGCCCATTTTTTGGGGTTGTTTGTTTTTTTAATATTAAGCTGCATGAGCTGTTTATATATATTGGAGATTAAACCTGTGTCCATTGATTCATTTGCAACGATTTTCACCCATCCTGAGGGATGCCTTTCTCCATTCCCGTTTTTTTTAACAAAAAAGGAAAGAAAGGAAAAGAAGCAGAACACTAATGTGCGTAAAATATGCCTTTTGAAACGGTCGTTTTGAAATATGGACGTCCTTTGAATTTTTTGGTCGATATGTGACCCCAGGATTTGTTTTCAGGGCAGGTGTCATTTACAGGCCTGCAATGATTTTGAATATCAACTGACCATTAGCGTTGGGATTAAAGCTGCTGTTGTGTGAAACGGCCACAAGGTGGCAGCAGTTCACCCTTACCAAATCTGGTTACTAGGGCAAGAGAGCCTCAGTGGAAGTGGTGTTCTAGATTGGAGTTTAGAATGGAATGTACCAGGAGAAAGCCGCTCACGTTTGTCTCACTACTTCTTGTTCGTGTTTTTAATTTAATTTTTTATTTTTTATTACAGCAAGTTTGATTACAATGTTTGGCTTGTTGTAGGTGTGGAAGATGTGGTTCTTTTACACATATACAGATGACTGTTCTTCCTGGGATCCTTTTCCCATGTACGTTATGACAGAATGTTGAGTAGTCCTCTCTTGGTATTCTGTAGGTCTTTGGTGATTATGTATGTCACCTGTGTTTGTATATGTCTGTTAACCCCGATATCGTAATGAAACCAATCCTCACACCTTTCCATTGGTGAACCATAAGTTTGTTTCATGAATCTGTGATTGCCCTTCTCCGTGGAAATATCTGCCCTGGTATCCATTTTTAGGTAACACCTATAAGTGATATGATAGGATATGTGTCTTTCACTTTCTGACTTACTACAAGTCACGTGATTACTTCTAGACTCATCTACGGTGCTGCAAATGGCATTGTGTCCTTTTTTCCCTTGGCTTCTCTTCTGCCTTAGCGGGGTCCATTTTCAACAATGTGATTCCCTGAGGGTTGTGGATTAGCTGACCTGGGCAGCCTTACCCTGCCGGCCCGCCCTCCCCAGGTGTGCCTCGTTGAGGTCAATATAAACAGAGCTCCAGGCAGCAATAGCCCCTGAAGCTGTGCCTGACTCCATATTCTCTGCCCCGTCAGCAGTCTCGGGGCTGTGCTGGTGGGAGGGAGTGAGGGGCCACAGCTTTGTGGGTGGCCCGGTGTGAGTGGGGTTCTGCTGGCCTTTCTGCAGGAGTTGCCAGGCTGCCGCCTGTAAAGAAGAGGATGTGTCACCCATAACTTCCGTTGGAATTTCTCTCCGGACAGAGGTGAGGAAGGAAAAAAGCAGTGGGGGCCGGGACAGGAGGGGTATCTCAGGCAGGGCAATGGAAAGCTTCTGGAAGAGCGCCAGGGTCCAGGACCCGTGGGCTGGCTGGCCTGCAGGCACCAAGTTGGCCTGCGTGCTGTCGCTGGTGTGGCTCCACGGTCCTTCCTCTAGGCTTTCAAGCCCTTGTACATATTCAGGTGTTTTACCTGGAAAGGGTGGGAACAGTTCAGCAGCAGCTGGCCTGGGGCTCAGCTCACGTTTACTCACAGATGCCTCGGCACGGTCCCCCAGCTTTGCAATGAGGACGCTCCTTGCGTGGGGGGTGGGTGGCTGGCTGTATGGGAGATGGTTCCCCACCTCTGACCAATTTCAGAATTGTTTACCGCTGGAGCAAGTGTCGTGATAGGGTTTTCCTCTGTATAACTCGTGGGTTCAATTTTTTTTTTCTTTTATGGTTCAAGTTAGATTTTATTCCTCTTTTATGTATTTATAACTATAAGCATGGAAATAATTCATTCCTATAAATACATCTGTGTGACGGGAAGAACTTTTTTCTGTTTTATTTTTAAATTTTATTTTTTAAAATTTTGAAATTTAATTTCATTTATGTTTTTATACAGCAGGTTATTATTAGTTATGTATTTTATGCATATACATGTATACAGGTCAATCCCAATCTCCCAACTCATCCCACCACCACCACCCCATGGCTTCCCACACTTGGTGTCCATACGTTTGTTCTCTACGTCTGTGTCTCTATTTCTTCCCTGCAAACCAGTTCATCTGTACCATTTTTAGGCTCCACATATATGCATTAATATACAATATTTGTTTTCCTCTTTCTGACTTACTTCATTCTGTATGACAGTCTCTCAATCCATCGATGTCTCTACAAATGACCCAGTTTCATTCCTTTTTATGGCCGAGTAATATTCCATTTTATATATGTACCACATCTTTATCCACTCATCTGTCTGTGGGCATTTAGGTTGCTTCCATTACCTGGCTATTGTAAATAGTGCTGCAACGAACATTGTGCTGAATGTGCCTTTTTGAAATACGGTTTTCTCTGGGTATATGCCCAGAAGTGGGATTGCTGGATCAGATGGTAATTCTATTTCTAATTTTTTTAAGGAAACTCCATACTGTTCTCCATAGTGACTGTATCAATTTACATTCCCACCAATAGTGGAAGAGGGCTCCTTTTGTCCACACCCTCCCCAGAATTGGTTGTTTGTATATTTTCTGATGATGCCTATTCTAACAGGTGTGAGGTGATACCTCATTGTAGTTTTGATTTGCATTTCTCTAATAATTAGTGCTGTTGAGCAGCTTTTCATGTGCGTCTTGGCCATCTCTGTGTCTCCTTTGAAGAAACGTCTCTTTAGATCTTCTGCCCATTTTTTGGGGTTGTTTGTTTTTTTAATATTAAGCTGCATGAGCTGTTTATATATATTGGAGATTAAACCTGTGTCCATTGATTCATTTGCAACGATTTTCACCCATCCTGAGGGATGCCTTTTTCCATTCCCGTTTTTTTTAACAAAAAAGGAAAGAAAGGAAAAGAAGCAGAACACTAATGTGCGTAAAATATGCCTTTTGAAACGGTCGTTTTGAAATATGGACGTCCTTTGAATTTTTTGGTCGATATGTGACCCCAGGATTTGTTTTCAGGGCAGGTGTCATTTACAGGCCTGCAATGATTTTGAATATCAACTGACCATTAGCGTTGGGATTAAAGCTGCTGTTGTGTGAAACGGCCACAAGGTGGCAGCAGTTCACCCTTACCAAATCTGGTTACTAGGGCAAGAGAGCCTCAGTGGAAGTGGTGTTCTAGATTGGAGTTTAGAATGGAATGTACCAGGAGAAAGCCGCTCACGTTTGTCTCACTACTTCTTGTTCGTGTTTTTAATTTAATTTTTTATTTTTTCTTACAGCAAGTTTGATTACAATGTTTGGCTTGTTGTAGGTGTGGAAGATGTGGTTCTTTTACACATATACAGATGACTGTTCTTCCTGGGATTCTTTTCCCATGTACGTTATGACAGAATGTTGAGTAGTCCTCTCTTGGTATTCTGTAGGTCTTTGGTGATTATGTATGTCACCTGTGTTTGTATATGTCTGTTAACCCCGATATCGTAATGAAACCAATCCTCACACCTTTCCATTGGTGAACCATAAGTTTGTTTCATGAATCTGTGATTGCCCTTCTCCGTGGAAATATCTGCCCTGGTATCCACTTTTAGGTAACACCTATAGGTGATATGATATGATATGTGTCTTTCACTTTCTGACTTACTACAAGTCACGTGATTACTTCTAGACTCATCTACGGTGCTGCAAATGGCATTGTGTCCTTTTTTCCCTTGGCTTCTCTTCTGCCTTAGCGGGGTCCATTTTCAACAATGTGATTCCCTGAGGGTTGTGGATTAGCTGACCTGGGCAGCCTTACCTTGCCGGCCCGCCCTCCCCAGGTGTTCCTCGTTGAGGTCAATATAAACAGAGCTCCAGGCAGCAATAGCCCCTGAAGCTGTGCCTGACTCCATATTCTCTGCCCCGTCAGCAGTCTCGGGGCTGTGCTGGTGGGAGGGAGTGAGGGTCCACAGCTTTGTGGGTGGCCCGGTGTGAGTGGGGTTCTGCTGGCCTTTCTGCAGGAGTTGCCATGCTGCCGCCTGTAAAGAAGAGGATGTGTCACCCATACATTCCGCTGGAATTTCTCTCCGGACAGAGGTGAGGAAGGAAAAAAGCAGTGGGGGCCGGGACAGGAGGGGTATCTCAGGCAGGGCAATGGAAAGCTTCTGGAAGAGCGCCCGGGGCCAGGACCAACCTGGCTGGCCTGCAGGCACCAAGTTGTCCTGCGTGCTGTCGCTGGTGTGGCTCCACGGTCCTTCCTCTAGGCTTTCAAGCCCTTGTACATATTCAGGTGTTTTACCTGGAAAGGGTGGGAACAGTTCAGCAGCAGCTGGCCTGGGGCTCAGCTCACGTTTACTCACAGATGCCTCGGCACGGTCCCCCAGCTTTGCAATGAGGACGCTCCTTGCGTGGGGGGTGGGTTGCTGGCTGTATGGGAGATGCTTCCCCACCTCTGACCAATTTCAGAATTGTTTACCACTGGAGCAAGTGCCCTGATAGGGTTTTCCCCTGTATAACTCGTGGGTTCAGGATTTTTTTTTCTTTTATGGTTCAAGTTAGATTTTATTCCTCTTTTATGTATTTATAGATATAAGCATGTAAATCATTCATTCCTATAAATACATCTGTGTGATGGGAAGAAATTTTTTCTGTTTTATTTTTAAATTTTATTTTTTAAAATTTTGAAATTTAATTTTATTTATGTTTTTATACAGCAGGTTATTATTAGTTATGTATTTTATGCATATACATGTATACAGGTCAATCCCAATCTCCCAACTCATCCCACCACCACCACCCCATGGCTTCCCACACTTGGTGTCCATACGTTTGTTCTCTACGTCTGTGTCTCTATTTCTTCCCTGCAAACCAGTTCATCTGTACCATTTTTAGGCTCCACATATATGCATTAATATACAATATTTGTTTTCCTCTTTCTGACTTACTTCATTCTGTATGACAGTCTCTCGATCCATCGATGTCTCTACAAATGACCCAGTTTCATTCCTTTTTATGGCCGAGTAATATTCCATTTTATATATGTACCACATCTTTATCCACTCATCTGTCTGTGGGCATTTAGGTTGCTTCCATTACCTGGCTATTGTAAATAGTGCTGCAACGAACATTGTGCTGAATGTGCCTTTTTGAAATACGGTTTTCTCTGGGTATATGCCCAGAAGTGGGATTGCTGGATCAGATGGTAATTCTATTTCTAATTTTTTTAAGGAAACTCCATACTGTTCTCCATAGTGACTGTATCAATTTACATTCCCACCAATAGTGGAAGAGGGCTCCTTTTGTCCACACCCTCCCCAGAATTGGTTGTTTGTAGATTTTCTGATGATGCCGATTCTAAAAGGTGTGAGGTGATACCTCATTGTAGTTTTGATTTGCATTTCTCTAATAATTAGTGCTGTTGAGCAGCTTTTCTGTGTGTCTTGGCCATCTCTGTGTCTCCTTTGAAGAAACGTCTCTTTAGATCTTCTGCCCATGTTTTTTGGGTTGTTTGTTTTTTTAATATTAAGCTGCATGAGCTGTTTATATATATTGGAGATTAAACCTCTGTCTATTGATTCGTCTGCAATGATTTTCGCCCATCCTGAGGGATGCCTTTTTCCATTCCCGTGTTTTTTAACAAAAAAGGAAAGAATGGAAAAGAAGCAGAACACTAATGTGCGTAAAATATGCCTTTTGAAACGGTCGTTTTGAAATATGGACGTCCTTTGAATTTTTTGGTCGATATGTGACCCCAGGATTTGTTTTCAGGGCAGGTGTCATTTACAGTCCTGCAATGATTTTGAATATCAACTGACCATTAGCGTTGGGATTAAAGCTGCTGTTGTGTGAAACGGCCACAAGGTGGCAGCAGTTCACCCTTACCCAATCTGGTTACTAGGGCAAGAGAGCCTCAGTGGAAGTGGTGTTCTAGATTGGAGTTTAGAATGGAATGTACCAGGAGAAAGCCGCTCACGTTTGTCTCACTACTTCTTGTTCGTGTTTTTAATTTAATTTTTTATTTTTTATTACAGCAAGTTTGATTACAATGTTTGGCTTGTTGTAGGTGTGGAAGATGTGGTTCTTTTACACATATACAGATGACTGTTCTTCCTGGGATCCTTTTCCCATGTACGTTATGACAGAATGTTGAGTAGTCCTCTCTTGGTATTCTGTAGGTCTTTGGTGATTATGTATGTCACCTGTGTTTGTATATGTCTGTTAACCCCGATATCGTAATGAAACCAATCCTCACACCTTTCCATTGGTGAACCATAAGTTTGTTTCATGAATCTGTGATTGCCCTTCTCCGTGGAAATATCTGCCCTGGTATCCATTTTTAGGTAACACCTATAAGTGATATGATAGGATATGTGTCTTTCACTTTCTGACTTACTACAAGTCACGTGATTACCCCTAGACTCATCTACGGTGCTGCAAATGGCATTGTGTCCTTTTTTCCCTTGGCTTCTCTTCTGCCTTAGCGGGGTCCATTTTCAACAATGTGATTCCCTGAGGGTTGTGGATTAGCTGACCTGGGCAGCCTTACCCTGCCGGCCCGCCCTCCCCAGGTGTGCCTCGTTGAGGTCAATATAAACAGAGCTCCAGGCAGCAATAGCCCCTGAAGCTGTGCCTGACTCCATATTCTCTGCCCCGTCAGCAGTCTCGGGGCTGTGCTGGTGGGAGGGAGTGAGGGGCCACAGCTTTGTGGGTGGCCCGGTGTGAGTGGGGTTCTGCTGGCCTTTCTGCAGGAGTTGCCAGGCTGCCGCCTGTAAAGAAGAGGATGTGTCACCCATAACTTCCGCTGGAATTTATCTCCGGACAGAGGTGAGGAAGGAAAAAAGCAGTGGGGGCCGGGACAGGAGGGGTATCTCAGGCAGGGCAATGGAAAGCTTCTGGAAGAGCGCCAGGGTCCAGGACCCGTGGGCTGGCTGGCCTGCAGGCACCAAGTTGGCCTGCGTGCTGTCGCTGGTGTGGCTCCAGGGTCCTTCCTCTAGGCTTTCAAGCCCTTGTACATATTCAGGTGTTTTACCTGGAAAGGGTGGGAACAGTTCAGCAGCAGCTGGCCTGGGGCTCAGCTCACGTTTACTCACAGATGCCTCGGCACGGTCCCCCAGCTTTGCAATGAGGACGCTCCTTGCGTGGGGGGTGGGTGGCTGGCTGTATGGGAGATGGTTCCCCACCTCTGACCAATTTCAGAATTGTTTACCGCTGGAGCAAGTGTCGTGATAGGGTTTTCCTCTGTATAACTCGTGGGTTCAATTTTTTTTTTCTTTTATGGTTCAAGTTAGATTTTATTCCTCTTTTATGTATTTATAACTATAAGCATGGAAATAATTCATTCCTATAAATACATCTGTGTGACGGGAAGAACTTTTTTCTGTTTTATTTTTAAATTTTATTTTTTAAAATTTTGAAATTTAATTTCATTTATGTTTTTATACAGCAGGTTATTATTAGTTATGTATTTTATGCATATACATGTATACAGGTCAATCCCAATCTCCCAACTCATCCCACCACCACCACCCCATGGCTTCCCACACTTGGTGTCCATACGTTTGTTCTCTACGTCTGTGTCTCTATTTCTTCCCTGCAAACCAGTTCATCTGTACCATTTTTAGGCTCCACATATATGCATTAATATACAATATTTGTTTTCCTCTTTCTGACTTACTTCATTCTGTATGACAGTCTCTCAATCCATCGATGTCTCTACAAATGACCCAGTTTCATTCCTTTTTATGGCCGAGTAATATTCCATTTTATATATGTACCACATCTTTATCCACTCATCTGTCTGTGGGCATTTAGGTTGCTTCCATTACCTGGCTATTGTAAATAGTGCTGCAACGAACATTGTGCTGAATGTGCCTTTTTGAAATACGGTTTTCTCTGGGTATATGCCCAGAAGTGGGATTGCTGGATCAGATGGTAATTCTATTTCTAATTTTTTTAAGGAAACTCCATACTGTTCTCCATAGTGACTGTATCAATTTACATTCCCACCAATAGTGGAAGAGGGCTCCTTTTGTCCACA
Organism: Mesoplodon mirus; assembly: GCF_964341445.2. Classification (NCBI taxonomy): domain Eukaryota; kingdom Metazoa; phylum Chordata; class Mammalia; order Artiodactyla; family Ziphiidae; genus Mesoplodon; species Mesoplodon mirus. The sequence goes on along the minus strand of NW_028295743.1, from coordinate 725,042 downwards.
CCCTCCCCAGAATTGGTTGTTTGTATATATTCTGATGATGCCTATTCTAACAGGTGTGAGGTGATACCTCATTGTAGTTTTGATTTGCATTTCTCTAATAATTAGTGCTGTTGAGCAGCTTTTCATGTGCGTCTTGGCCATCTCTGTGTCTCCTTTGAAGAAACGTCTCTTTAGATCTTCTGCCCATTTTTTGGGGTTGTTTGTTTTTTTAATATTAAGCTGCATGAGCTGTTTATATATATTGGAGATTAAACCTGTGTCCATTGATTCATTTGCAACGATTTTCACCCATCCTGAGGGATGCCTTTCTCCATTCCCGTTTTTTTTAACAAAAAAGGAAAGAAAGGAAAAGAAGCAGAACACTAATGTGCGTAAAATATGCCTTTTGAAACGGTCGTTTTGAAATATGGACGTCCTTTGAATTTTTTGGTCGATATGTGACCCCAGGATTTGTTTTCAGGGCAGGTGTCATTTACAGGCCTGCAATGATTTTGAATATCAACTGACCATTAGCGTTGGGATTAAAGCTGCTGTTGTGTGAAACGGCCACAAGGTGGCAGCAGTTCACCCTTACCAAATCTGGTTACTAGGGCAAGAGAGCCTCAGTGGAAGTGGTGTTCTAGATTGGAGTTTAGAATGGAATGTACCAGGAGAAAGCCGCTCACGTTTGTCTCACTACTTCTTGTTCGTGTTTTTAATTTAATTTTTTATTTTTTATTACAGCAAGTTTGATTACAATGTTTGGCTTGTTGTAGGTGTGGAAGATGTGGTTCTTTTACACATATACAGATGACTGTTCTTCCTGGGATCCTTTTCCCATGTACGATATGACAGAATGTTGAGTAGTCCTCTCTTGGTATTCTGTAGGTCTTTGGTGATTATGTATGTCACCTGTGTTTGTATATGTCTGTTAACCCCGATATCGTAATGAAACCAATCCTCACACCTTTCCATTGGTGAACCATAAGTTTGTTTCATGAATCTGTGATTGCCCTTCTCCGTGGAAATATCTGCCCTGGTATCCATTTTTAGGTAACACCTATAAGTGATATGATAGGATATGTGTCTTTCACTTTCTGACTTACTACAAGTCACGTGATTACTTCTAGACTCATCTACGGTGCTGCAAATGGCATTGTGTCCTTTTTTCCCTTGGCTTCTCTTCTGACTTAGCGGGGTCCATTTTCAACAATGTGATTCCCTGAGGGTTGTGGATTAGCTGACCTGGGCAGCCTTACCCTGCCGGCCCGCCCTCCCCAGGTGTGCCTCGTTGAGGTCAATATAAACAGAGCTCCAGGCAGCAATAGCCACTGAAGCTGTGCTTGACTCCATATTCTCTGCCCCATCAGCAGTCTCGGGGCTGTGCTGGTGGGAGGGAGTGAGGGGCCACAGCTTTGTGGGTGGCCCGGTGTGAGTGGGGTTCTGCTGGCCTTTCTGCAGGAGTTGCCAGGCTGCCGCCTGTAAAGAAGAGGATGTGTCACCCATAACTTCCGCTGGAATTTATCTCCGGACAGAGGTGAGGAAGGAAAAAAGCAGTGGGGGCCGGGACAGGAGGGGTATCTCAGGCAGGGCAATGGAAAGCTTCTGGAAGAGCGCCAGGGTCCAGGACCCGTGGGCTGGCTGGCCTGCAGGCACCAAGTTGGCCTGCGTGCTGTCGCTGGTGTGGCTCCAGGGTCCTTCCTCTAGGCTTTCAAGCCCTTGTACATATTCAGGTGTTTTACCTGGAAAGGGTGGGAACAGTTCAGCAGCAGCTGGCCTGGGGCTCAGCTCACGTTTACTCACAGATGCCTCGGCACGGTCCCCCAGCTTTGCAATGAGGACGCTCCTTGCGTGGGGGGTGGGTGGCTGGCTGTATGGGAGATGGTTCCCCACCTCTGACCAATTTCAGAATTGTTTACCGCTGGAGCAAGTGTCGTGATAGGGTTTTCCTCTGTATAACTCGTGGGTTCAATTTTTTTTTTCTTTTATGGTTCAAGTTAGATTTTATTCCTCTTTTATGTATTTATAACTATAAGCATGGAAATAATTCATTCCTATAAATACATCTGTGTGACGGGAAGAACTTTTTTCTGTTTTATTTTTAAATTTTATTTTTTAAAATTTTGAAATTTAATTTCATTTATGTTTTTATACAGCAGGTTATTATTAGTTATGTATTTTATGCATATACATGTATACAGGTCAATCCCAATCTCCCAACTCATCCCACCACCACCACCCCATGGCTTCCCACACTTGGTGTCCATACGTTTGTTCTCTACGTCTGTGTCTCTATTTCTTCCCTGCAAACCAGTTCATCTGTACCATTTTTAGGCTCCACATATATGCATTAATATACAATATTTGTTTTCCTCTTTCTGACTTACTTCATTCTGTATGACAGTCTCTCAATCCATCGATGTCTCTACAAATGACCCAGTTTCATTCCTTTTTATGGCCGAGTAATATTCCATTTTATATATGTACCACATCTTTATCCACTCATCTGTCTGTGGGCATTTAGGTTGCTTCCATTACCTGGCTATTGTAAATAGTGCTGCAACGAACATTGTGCTGAATGTGCCTTTTTGAAATACGGTTTTCTCTGGGTATATGCCCAGAAGTGGGATTGCTGGATCAGATGGTAATTCTATTTCTAATTTTTTTAAGGAAACTCCATACTGTTCTCCATAGTGACTGTATCAATTTACATTCCCACCAATAGTGGAAGAGGGCTCCTTTTGTCCACACCCTCCCCAGAATTGGTTGTTTGTATATTTTCTGATGATGCCTATTCTAACAGGTGTGAGGTGATACCTCATTGTAGTTTTGATTTGCATTTCTCTAATAATTAGTGCTGTTGAGCAGCTTTTCATGTGCGTCTTGGCCATCTCTGTGTCTCCTTTGAAGAAACGTCTCTTTAGATCTTCTGCCCATTTTTTGGGGTTGTTTGTTTTTTTAATATTAAGCTGCATGAGCTGTTTATATATATTGGAGATTAAACCTGTGTCCATTGATTCATTTGCAACGATTTTCACCCATCCTGAGGGATGCCTTTCTCCATTCCCGTTTTTTTTAACAAAAAAGGAAAGAAAGGAAAAGAAGCAGAACACTAATGTGTGTAAAATATGCCTTTTGAAACGGTCGTTTTGAAATATGGACGTCCTTTGAATTTTTTGGTCAATATGTGACCCCAGGATTTGTTTTCAGGGCAGGTGTCATTTACAGGCATGCAATGATTTTGAATATCAACTGACCATTAGCGTTGGGATTAAAGCTGCTGTTGTGTGAAACGGCCACAAGGTGGCAGCAGTTCACCCTTACCAAATCTGGTTACTAGGGCAAGAGAGCCTCAGTGGAAGTGGTGTTCTAGATTGGAGTTTAGAATGGAATGTACCAGGAGAAAGCCGCTCACGTTTGTCTCACTACTTCTTGTTCGTGTTTTTAATTTAATTTTTTATTTTTTATTACAGCAAGTTTGATTACAATGTTTGGCTTGTTGTAGGTGTGGAAGATGTGGTTCTTTTACACATATACAGATGACTGTTCTTCCTGGGATTCTTTTCCCATGTACGTTATGACAGAATGTTGAGTAGTCCTCTCTTGGTATTCTGTAGGTCTTTGGTGATTATATATGTCACCTGTGTTTGTATATGTCTGTTAACCCCGATATCGTAATGAAACCAATCCTCACACCTTTCCATTGGTGAACCATAAGTTTGTTTCATGAATCTGTGATTGCCCTTCTCCGTGGAAATATCTGCCCTGGTATCCACTTTTAGGTAACACCTATAGGTGATATGATAGGATATGTGTCTTTCACTTTCTGACTTACTACAAGTCACGTGATTACTTCTAGACTCATCTACGGTGCTGCAAATGGCATTGTGTCCTTTTTTCCCTTGGCTTCTCTTCTGCCTTAGCGGGGTCCATTTTCAACAATGTGATTCCCTGAGGGTTGTGGATTAGCTGACCTGGGCAGCCTTACCCTGCCGGCCCGCCCTCCCCAGGTGTTCCTCGTTGAGGTCAATATAAACAGAGCTCCAGGCAGCAATAGCTCCTGAAGCTGTGCCTGACTCCATATTCTCTGCCCCGTCAGCAGTCTCGGGGCTGTGCTGGTGGGAGGGAGTGAGGGGCCACAGCTTTGTGGGTGGCCCGGTGTGAGTGGGGTTCTGCTGGCCTTTCTGCAGGAGTTGCCATGCTGCCGCCTGTAAAGAAGAGGATGTGTCACCCATACATTCCGCTGGAATTTCTCTCCGGACAGAGGTGAGGAAGGAAAAAAGCAGTGGGGGCCGGGACAGGAGGGGTATCTCAGGCAGGGCAATGGAAAGCTTCTGGAAGAGCGCCCGGGGCCAGGACCAACCTGGCTGGCCTGCAGGCACCAAGTTGTCCTGCGTGCTGTCGCTGGTGTGGCTCCACGGTCCTTCCTCTAGGCTTTCAAGCCCTTGTACATATTCAGGTGTTTTACCTGGAAAGGGTGGGAACAGTTCAGCAGCAGCTGGCCTGGGGCTCAGCTCACGTTTACTCACAGATGCCTCGGCACGGTCCCCCAGCTTTGCAATGAGGATGCTCCTTGCGTGGGGGGTGGGTTGCTGGCTGTATGGGAGATGCTTCCCCACCTCTGACCAATTTCAGAATTGTTTACCACTGGAGCAAGTGCCCTGATAGGGTTTTCCCCTGTATAACTCGTGGATTCAGGATTTTTTTTTCTTTTATGGTTCAAGTTAGATTTTATTCCTCTTTTATGTATTTATAGATATAAGCATGGAAATCATTCATTCCTATAAATACATCTGTGTGACGGGAAGAACATTTTTCTGTTTTATTTTTAAATTTTATTTTTTAAAATTTTGAAATTTAATTTTATTTATGTTTTTATACAGCAGGTTATTATTAGTTATGTATTTTATGCATATACATGTATACAGGTCAATCCCAATCTCCCAACTCATCCCACCACCACCACCCCATGGCTTCCCACACTTGGTGTCCATACGTTTGTTCTCTACGTCTGTGTCTCTATTTCTTCCCTGCAAACCAGTTCATCTGTACCATTTTTCGGCTCCACATATATGCATTAATATACAATATTTGTTTTCCTCTTTCTGACTTACTTCATTCTGTATGACAGTCTCTCGATCCATCGATGTCTCTACAAATGACCCAGTTTCATTCCTTTTTATGGCCGAGTAATATTCCATTTTATATATGTACCACATCTTTATCCACTCATCTGTCTGTGGGCATTTAGGTTGCTTCCATTACCTGGCTATTGTAAATAGTGCTGCAACGAACATTGTGCTGAATGTGCCTTTTTGAAATACGGTTTTCTCTGGGTATATGCCCAGAAGTGGGATTGCTGGATCAGATGGTAATTCTATTTCTAATTTTTTTAAGGAAACTCCATACTGTTCTCCATAGTGACTGTATCAATTTACATTCCCACCAATAGTGGAAGAGGGCTCCTTTTGTCCACACCCTCCCCAGAATTGGTTGTTTGTAGATTTTCTGATGATGCCGATTCTAAAAGGTGTGAGGTGATACCTCATTGTAGTTTTGATTTGCATTTCTCTAATAATTAGTGCTGTTGAGCAGCTTTTCTGTGCGTCTTGGCCATCTCTGTGTCTCCTTTGAAGAAACGTCTCTTTAGATCTTCTGCCCATTTTTTTGGGTTGTTTGTTTTTTTAATATTAAGCTGCATGAGCTGTTTATATATATTGGAGATTAAACCTCTGTCCATTGATTCGTCTGCAATGATTTTCGCCCATTCTGAGGGATGCCTTTTTCCATTCCCGTGTTTTTTAACAAAAAAGGAAAGAAAGGAAAAGAAGCAGAACACTAATGTGCGTAAAATATGCCTTTTGAAACGGTCGTTTTGAAATATGGACGTCCTTTGAATTTTTTGGTCGATATGTGACCCCAGGATTTGTTTTCAGGGCAGGTGTCATTTACAGGCATGCAATGATTTTGAATATCAACTGACCATTAGCGTTGGGATTAAAGCTGCTGTTGTGTGAAACGGCCACAGGTGGCAGCAGTTCACCCTTACCAAATCTGGTTACTAGGGCAAGAGAGCCTCAGTGGAAGTGGTGTTCTAGATTGGAGTTTAGAATGGAATGTGCCAGGAGAAAGCCGCTCACGTTTGTCTCACTACTTCTTGTTCGTGTTTTTAATTTAATTTTTTATTTTTTATTACAGCAAGTTTGATTACAATGTTTGGCTTGTTGTAGGTGTGGAAGATGTGGTTCTTTTACACATATACAGATGACTGTTCTTCCTGGGATTCTTTTCCCATGTACGTTATGACAGAATGTTGAGTAGTCCTCTCTTGGTATTCTGTAGGTCTTTGGTGATTATATATGTCACCTGTGTTTGTATATGTCTGTTAACCCCGATATCGTAATGAAACCAATCCTCACACCTTTCCATTGGTGAACCATAAGTTTGTTTCATGAATCTGTGATTGCCCTTCTCCGTGGAAATATCTGCCCTGGTATCCATTTTTAGGTAACACCTATAAGTGATATGATAGGATATGTGTCTTTCACTTTCTGACTTACTACAAGTCACGTGATTACTTCTAGACTCATCTACGGTGCTGCAAATGGCATTGTGTCCTTTTTTCCCTTGGCTTCTCTTCTGCCTTAGCGGGGTCCATTTTCAACAATGTGATTCCCTGAGGGTTGTGGATTAGCTGACCTGGGCAGCCTTACCCTGCCGGCCCGCCCTCCCCAGGTGTGCCTCGTTGAGGTCAATATAAACAGAGCTCCAGGCAGCAATAGCCCTTGAAGCTGTGCCTGACTCCATATTCTCTGCCCCGTCAGCAGTCTCGGGGCTGTGCTGGTGGGAGGGAGTGAGGGGCCACAGCTTTGTGGGTGGCCCGGTGTGAGTGGGGTTCTGCTGGCCTTTCTGCAGGAGTTGCCAGGCTGCCGCCTGTAAAGAAGAGGATGTGTCACCCATACATTCCGCTGGAATTTTTCTCCGGACAGAGGTGAGGAAGGAAAAAAGCAGTGGGGGCCGGGACAGGAGGGGTATCTCAGGCAGGGCAATGGAAAACTTCTGGAAGAGTGTCCGGGTCCAGGACCAACCTGGCTGGCCTGCAGGCACCAAGATGGCCTGCGTGCTGTCGCTGGTGTGGCTCCACGGTCCTTCCTCTAGGCTTTCAAGCCCTTGTACATATTCAGGTGTTTTACCTGGAAAGGGTGGGAACAGTTCAGCAGCAGCTGGCCCGGGGCTCAGCTCACATTTACTCACAGATGCATCGGCACGGTCCCCCAGCTTTGCAATGAGGACGCTCCTTGCGTGGGGGGTGGGTTGCTGGCTGTATGGGAGATGATTCCCCACCTCTGACCAATTTCAGAATTGTTTACCACTGGAGCAAGTGCCCTGATAGGGTTTTCCCCTGTATAACTCGTGGATTCAGGATTTTATTTTCTTTTATGGTTCAAGTTAGATTTTATTCCTCTTTTATGTATTTATAGATATAAGCATGGAAATCATTCATTCCTATAAATACATCTGTGTGACGGGAAGAAATTTTTTCTGTTTTATTTTTAAATTTTATTTTTTAAAATTTTGAAATTTAATTTTATTTATGTTTTTATACAGCAGGTTATTATTAGTTATGTATTTTATGCATATACATGTATACAGGTCAATCCCAATCTCCCAACTCATCCCACCACCACCACCCCATGGCTTCCCACACTTGGTGTCCATACGTTTGTTCTCTACGTCTGTGTCTCTATTTCTTCCCTGCAAACCAGTTCATCTGTACCATTTTTAGGCTCCACATATATGCATTAATATACAATATTTGTTTTCCTCTTTCTGACTTACTTCATTCTGTATGACAGTCTCTCGATCCATCGATGTCTCTACAAATGACCCAGTTTCATTCCTTTTTATGGCCGAGTAATATTCCATTTTATATATGTACCACATCTTTATCCACTCATCTGTCTGTGGGCATTTAGGTTGCTTCCATTACCTGGCTATTGTAAATAGTGCTGCAACGAACATTGTGCTGAATGTGCCTTTTTGAAATACGGTTTTCTCTGGGTATATGCCCAGAAGTGGGATTGCTGGATCAGATGGTAATTCTATTTCTAATTTTTTTAAGGAAACTCCATACTGTTCTCCATAGTGACTGTATCAATTTACATTCCCACCAATAGTGGAAGAGGGCTCCTTTTGTCCACACCCTTCCCAGAATTGGTTGTTTGTAGATTTTCTGATGATGCCGATTCTAAAAGGTGTGAGGTGATACCTCATTGTAGTTTTGATTTGCATTTCTCTAATAATTAGTGCTGTTGAGCAGCTTTTCTGTGCGTCTTGGCCATCTCTGTGTCTCCTTTGAAGAAACGTCTCTTTAGATCTTCTGCCCATTTTTTTGGGTTGTTTGTTTTTTTAATATTAAGCTGCATGAGCTGTTTATATATATTGGAGATTAAACCTCTGTCCATTGATTCGTCTGCAATGATTTTCGCCCATTCTGAGGGATGCCTTTTTCCATTCCCGTGTTTTTTAACAAAAAAGGAAAGAAAGGAAAAGAAGCAGAACACTAATGTGCGTAAAATATGCCTTTTGAAACGGTCGTTTTGAAATATGGACGTCCTTTGAATTTTTTGGTCGATATGTGACCCCAGGATTTGTTTTCAGGGCAGGTGTCATTTACAGGCATGCAATGATTTTGAATATCAACTGACCATTAGCGTTGGGATTAAAGCTGCTGTTGTGTGAAACGGCCACAAGGTGGCAGCAGTTCACCCTTACCCAATCTGGTTACTAGGGCAAGAGAGCCTCAGTGGAAGTGGTGTTCTAGATTGGAGTTTAGAATGGAATGTACCAGGAGAAAGCCGCTCACGTTTGTCTCACTACTTCTTGTTCGTGTTTTTAATTTAATTTTTTATTTTTTATTACAGCAAGTTTGATTACAATGTTTGGCTTGTTGTAGGTGTGGAAGATGTGGTTCTTTTACACATATACAGATGACTGTTCTTCCTGGGATCCTTTTCCCATGTACGTTATGACAGAATGTTGAGTAGTCCTCTCTTGGTATTCTGTAGGTCTTTGGTGATTATGTATGTCACCTGTGTTTGTATATGTCTGTTAACCCCGATATCGTAATGAAACCAATCCTCACACCTTTCCATTGGTGAACCATAAGTTTGTTTCATGAATCTGTGATTGCCCTTCTCCGTGGTAATATCTGCCCTGGTATCCATTTTTAGGTAACACCTATAAGAGATATGATAGCATATGTGTCTTTCACTTTCTGACTTACTACAAGTCACGTGATTACTTCTAGACTCATCTACGGTGCTGCAAATGGCATTGTGTCCTTTTTTCCCTTGGCTTCTCTTCTGCCTTAGCGGGGTCCATTTTCAACAATGTGATTCCCTGAGGGTTGTGGATTAGCTGACCTGGGCAGCCTTACCCTGCCGGCCCGCCCTCCCCAGGTGTGCCTCGTTGAGGTCAATATAAACAGAGCTCCAGGCAGCAATAGCCCCTGAAGCTGTGCCTGACTCCATATTCTCTGCCCCGTCAGCAGTCTCGGGGCTGTGCTGGTGGGAGGGAGTGAGGGGCCACAGCTTTGTGGGTGGCCCGGTGTGAGTGGGGTTCTGCTGGCCTTTCTGCAGGAGTTGCCAGGCTGCCGCCTGTAAAGAAGAGGATGTGTCACCCATACCTTCCGCTGGAATTTCTCTCCGGACAGAGGTGAGGAAGGAAAAAAGCAGTGGGGGCCGGGACAGGAGGGGTATCTCAGGCAGGGCAATGGAAAGCTTCTGGAAGAGCGCCAGGGTCCAGGACCAGTGGGCTGGCTGGCCTGCAGGCACCAAGTTGGCCTGCGTGCTGTCGCTGGTGTGGCTCCACGGTCCTTCCTCTAGGCTTTCAAGCCCTTGTACATATTCAGGAGTTTTACCTGGAAAGGGTGGGAACAGTTCAGCAGCAGCTGGCCTGGGGCTCAGCTCACGTTTACTCACAGATGCCTCGGCACGGTCCCCCAGCTTTGCAATGAGGACGCTCCTTGCGTGGGGGGTGGGTGGCTGGCTGTATGGGAGATGGTTCCCCACCTCTGACCAATTTCAGAATTGTTTACCGCTGGAGCAAGTGTCGTGATAGGGTTTTCCTCTGTATAACTCGTGGGTTCAATTTTTTTTTTTCTTTTATGGTTCAAGTTAGATTTTATTCCTCTTTTATGTATTTATAAATATAAGCATGGAAATAATTCATTCCTATAAATACATCTGTGTGACGGGAAGAACTTTTTTCTGTTTTATTTTTAAATTTTATTTTTTAAAATTTTGAAATTTAATTTCATTTATGTTTTTATACAGCAGGTTATTATTAGTTATGTATTTTATGCATATACATGTATACAGGTCAATCCCAATCTCCCAACTCATCCCACCACCACCACCCCATGGCTTCCCACCCTTGGTGTCCATACGTTTGTTCTCTACGTCTGTGTCTCTATTTCTTCCCTGCAAACCAGTTCATCTGTACCATTTTTAGGCTCCACATATATGCATTAATATACAATATTTGTTTTCCTCTTTCTGACTTACTTCATTCTGTATGACAGTCTCTCAATCCATTGATGTCTCTACAAATGACCCAGTTTCATTCCTTTTTATGGCCGAGTAATATTCCATTTTATATATGTACCACATCTTTATCCACTCATCTGTCTGTGGGCATTTAGGTTGCTTCCATTACCTGGCTATTGTAAATAGTGCTGCAGCGAACATTGTGCTGAATGTGCCTTTTTGAAATACGGTTTTCTCTGGGTATATGCCCAGAAGTGGGATTGCTGGATCAGATGGTAATTCTATTTCTAATTTTTTTAAGGAAACTCCGTACTGTTCTCCATAGTGACTGTATCAATTTACATTCCCACCAATAGTGGAAGAGGGCTCCTTTTGTCCACACCCTCCCCAGAATTGGTTGTTTGTATATTTTCTGATGATGCCGATTCTAACAGCTGTGAGGTGATACCTCATTGTAGTTTTGATTTGCATTTCTCTAATAATTAGTGCTGTTGAGCAGCTTTTCATGTGCGTCTTGGCCATCTCTGTGTCTCCTTTGAAGAAACGTCTCTTTAGATCTTCTGCCCATTTTTTTTGGGTTGTTTGTTTTTTTAATATTAAGCTGCATGAGCTGTTTATATATATTGGAGATTAAACCTGTGTCCATTGATTCATTTGCAACGATTTTCACCCATCCTGAGGGATGCCTTTTTCCATTCCCGTTTTTTTTAACAAAAAAGGAAAGAAAGGAAAAGAAGCAGAACACTAATGTGCGTAAAATATGCCTTTTGAAATGGTCGTTTTGAAATATGGACGTCCTTTGAATTTTTTGGTCGATATGTGACCCCAGGATTTGTTTTCAGGGCAGGTGTCATTTACAGGCCTGCAATGATTTTGAATATCAACTGACGATTAGCGTTGGGATTAAAGCTGCTGTTGTGTGATACGGCCACAAGGTGGCAGCAGTTCACCCTTACCAAATCTGGTTACTAGGGCAAGAGAGCCTCAGTGGAAGTGGTGTTCTAGATTGGAATTTAGAATGGAATGTACCAGGAGAAAGCCGCTCACGTTTGTCTCACTACTTCTTGTTCGTGTTTTTAATTTAATTTTTTATTTTTTATTACAGCAAGTTTGATTACAATGTTTGGCTTGTTGTAGGTGTGGAAGATGTGGTTCTTTTACACATATACAGATGACTGTTATTCCTGGGATCCTTTTCCCATGTACGTTATGACAGAATGTTGAGTTGTCCTCTCTTTGTATTCTGTAGGTCTTTGGTGATTATGTATGTCACCTGTGTTTGTATATGTCTGTTAACCCCGATATCGTAATGAAACCAATCCTCACACCTTTCCATTGGTGAACCATAAGTTTGTTTAATGAATCTGTGATTGCCCTTCTCCGTGGAAATATCTGCCCTGGTATCCACTTTTAGGTAACACCTATAAGTGATATGATAGGATATGTGTCTTTCACTTTCTGACTTACTACAAGTCACGTGATTACTTCTAGACTCATCTACGGTGCTGCAAATGGCATTGTGTCCTTTTTTCCCTTGGCTTCTCTTCTGCCTTAGCGGGGTCCATTTTCAACAATGTGATTCCCTGAGGGTTGTGGATTAGCTGACCTGGGCAGCCTTACCCTGCCGGCCCGCCCTCCCCAGGTGTGCCTCGTTGAGGTCAATATAAACAGAGCTCCAGGCAGCAATAGCCCCTGAAGCTGTGCCTGACTCCATATTCTCTGCCCCGTCAGCAGTCTCGGGGCTGTGCTGGTGGGAGGGAGTGAGGGGCCACAGCTTTGTGGGTGGCCCGGTGTGAGTGGAGTTCTGCTGGCCTTTCTGCAGGAGTTGCCATGCTGCCGCCTGTAAAGAAGAGGATGTGTCACCCATACATTCTGCTGGAATTTCTCTCCGGACAGAGGTGAGGAAGGAAAAATGCAGTGGGTGCCGGGACAGGAGGGGTATCTCAGGCAGGGCAATGGAAAGCTTCTGGAAGAGCGCCAGGGTCCAGGACCACGCTGGCTGGCCTGCAGGCACCAAGTTGTCCTGCGTGCTGTCACTGGTGTGTCTCCACGGTCCTTCCTCTAGGCTTTCAAGCCCTTGTACATATTCAGGTGTTTTACCTGGAAAGGGTGGGAACAGTTCAGCAGCAGCTGGCCTGGGGCTCAGCTCACGTTTACTCACAGATGCCTCGGCACGGTCCCTCAGCTTTGCAATGAGGACGCTCCTTGCGTGGGGGGTGGGTTGCTGGCTGTATGGGAGATGCTTCCCCACCTCTGACCAATTTCAGAATTGTTTACCACTGGAGCAAGTGCTCTGATAGGGTTTTCCCCTGTATAACTCGTGGGTTCAGGATTTTTTTTTTCTTTTATGGTTCAAGTTAGATTTTATTCCTCTTTTATGTATTTATAGATATAAGCATGGAAATCATTCATTCCTATAAATACATCTGTGTGACTGGAAGAACTTTTTTCTGTTTTATTTTTAAATTTTATTTTTTAAAATTTTGAAATTTAATTTTATTTATGTTTTTATACAGCAGGTTATTATTAGTTATGTATTTTATGCATATACATGTATACAGGTCAATCCCAATCTCCCAACTCATCCCACCACCACCACCCCATGGCTTCCCACACTTGGTGTCCATACGTTTGTTCTCTACGTCTGTGTCTCTATTTCTTCCCTGCAAACCAGTTCATCTGTACCATTTTTAGGCTCCACATATATGCATTAATATACAATATTTGTTTTCCTCTTTCTGACTTACTTCATTCTGTATGACAGTCTCTCGATCCATCGATGTCTCTACAAATGACCCAGTTTCATTCCTTTTTATGGCCGAGTAATATTCCATTTTATATATGTACCACATCTTTATCCACTCATCTGTCTGTGGGCATTTAGGTTGCTTCCATTACCTGGCTATTGTAAATAGTGCTGCAACGAACATTGTGCTGAATGTGCCTTTTTGAAATACGGTTTTCTCTGGGTATATGCCCAGAAGTGGGATTGCTGGATCAGATGGTAATTCTATTTCTAATTTTTTAAGGAAACTCCATACTGTTCTCCATAGTGACTGTATCAATTTACATTCCCACCAATAGTGGAAGAGGGCTCCTTTTGTCCACACCCTCCCCAGAATTGGTTGTTTGTATATTTTCTGATGATGCCGATTCTAACAGCTGTGAGGTGATACCTCATTGTAGTTTTGATTTGCATTTCTCTAATAATTAGTGCTGTTGAGCAGCTTTTCATGTGCATCTTGGCCATCTCTGTGTCTCCTTTGAAGAAACGTCTCTTTAGATCTTCTGCCCATTTTTTGGGGTTGTTTGTTTTTTTAATATTAAGCTGCATGAGCTGTTTATATATATTGGAGATTAAACCTGTGTCCATTGATTCATTTGCAAGGATTTTCACCCATCCTGAGGGATGCCTTTTTCCATTCCCGTTTTTTTTAACAAAAAAGGAAAGAATGGAAAAGAAGCAGAACACTAATGTGCGTAAAATATGCCTTTTGAAACGGTCGTTTTGAAATATGGACGTCCTTTGAATATTTTGGTCGATATATGACCCCAGGATTTGTTTTCAGGGCAGGTGTCATTTACAGGCCTGCAATGATTTTGAATATCAACTGACGATTAGCGTTGGGATTAAAGCTGCTGTTGTGTGATACGGCCACAAGGTGGCAGCAGTTCACCCTTACCAAATCTGGTTACTAGGGCAAGAGAGCCTCAGTGGAAGTGGTGTTCTAGATTGGAATTTAGAATGGAATGTACCAGGAGAAAGCCGCTCACGTTTGTCTCACTACTTCTTGTTCGTGTTTTTTTTTTTTTTTTTTTTTTTTTTTCTTCTTTTTGCGGTATGCGGGCCTCTCACTGCTGTGGCCTCCCCCGTTGCGGAGCACAGGCTCCGGACGCGCAGGCCCAGCGGCCATGGCTCACGGGGCCAGCCGCTCCGCGGCATATGGGATCCTCCCAGACCGGGGCACGAACCCGTATCCCCTGCATCGGCAGGCGGACTCTCAACCACTGCGCCACCAGGGAGGCCCTTTGTTCGTGTTTTTAATTTAATTTTTTATTTTTTATTACAGCAAGTTTGATTACAATGTTTGGCTTGTTGTAGGTGTGGAAGATGTGGTTCTTTTACACATATACAGATGACTGTTATTCCTGGGATCCTTTTCCCATGTACGTTATGACAGAATGTTGAGTAGTCCTCTCTTGGTATTCTGTAGGTCTTTGGTGATTATGTATGTCACCTGTGTTTGTATATGTCTGTTAACCCCGATATCGTAATGAAACCAATCCTCACACCTTTCCATTGGTGAACCATAAGTTTGTTTAATGAATCTGTGATTGCCCTTCTCCGTGGAAATATCTGCCCTGGTATCCACTTTTAGGTAACACCTATAGGTGATATGATATGATATGTGTCTTTCACTTTCTGACTTACTACAAGTCACGTGATTACTTCTAGACTCATCTACGGTGCTGCAAATGGCATTGTGTCCTTTTTTCCCTTGGCTTCTCTTCTGCCTTAGCGGGGTCCATTTTCAACAATGTGATTCCCTGTGGGTTGTGGATTAGCTGACCTGGGCAGCCTTACCCTGCCGGCCCGCCCTCCCCAGGTGTGCCTCGTTGAGGTCAATATAAACAGAGCTCCAGGCAGCAATAGCCCCTGAAGCTGTGCCTGACTCCATATTCTCTGCCCCGTCAGCAGTCTCGGGGCTGTGCTGGTGGGAGGGAGTGAGGGGCCACAGCTTTGTGGGTGGCCCGGTGTGAGTGGGGTTCTGCTGGCCTTTCTGCAGGAGTTGCCATGCTGCCGCCTGTAAAGAAGAGGATGTGTCACCCATACATTCTGCTGGAATTTCTCTCCGGACAGAGGTGAGGAAGGAAAAAAGCAGTGGGGGCCGGGACAGGAGGGGTATCTCAGGCAGGGCAATGGAAAGCTTCTGGAAGAGCGCCCGGGGCCAGGACCAACCTGGCAGGCCTGCAGGCACCAAGTTGTCCTGCGTGCTGTCACTGGTGTGGCTCCACGGTCCTTCCTCTAGGCTTTCAAGCCCTTGTACATATTCAGGTGTTTTACCTGGAAAGGGTGGGAACAGTTCAGCAGCAGCTGGCCTGGGGCTCAGCTCACGTTTACTCACAGATGCCTCGGCACGGTCCCTCAGCTTTGCAATGAGGACGCTCCTTGTGTGGGGGGTGGGTTGCTGGCTGTATGGGAGATGCTTCCCCACCTCTGACCAATTTCAGAATTGTTTACCACTGGAGCAAGTGCCCTGATAGGGTTTTCCCCTGTATAACTCGTGGGTTCAGAATTTTTTTTTTTTTCTTTTATGGTTCAAGTTAGATTTTATTCCTCTTTTATGTATTTATAGATATAAGCATGGAAATCATTCATTCCTATAAATACATCTGTGTGACGGGAAGAACGTTTTTCTGTTTTATTTTTAAATTTTATTTTTTAAAATTTTGAAATTTAATTTTATTTATGTTTTTATACAGCAGGTTATTATTAGTTATGTATTTTATGCATATACATGTATACAGGTCAATCCCAATCTCCCAACTCATCCCACCACCACCACCCCATGGCTTCCCACACTTGGTGTCCATACGTTTGTTCTCTACGTCTGTGTCTCTATTTCTTCCCTGCAAACCAGTTCATCTGTACCATTTTTAGGCTCCACATATATGCATTAATATACAATATTTGTTTTCCTCTTTCTGACTTACTTCATTCTGTATGACATTCTCTCGATCCATTGATGTCTCTACAAATGACCCAGTTTCATTCCTTTTTATAGCCGAGTAATATTCCATTTTATATAAGTACCACATCTTTATCCACTCATCTGTCTGTGGGCATTTAGGTTGCTTCCATTACCTGGCTATTGTAAATAGTGCTGCAACGAACATTGTGCTGAATGTGCCTTTTTGAAATACGGTTTTCTCTGGGTATATGCCCAGAAGTGGGATTGCTGGATCAGATGGTAATTCTATTTCTAATTTTTTTAAGGAAACTCCATACTGTTCTCCATAGTGACTGTATCAATTTACATTCCCACCAATAGTGGAAGAGGGCTCCTTTTGTCCACACCCTCCCCAGAATTGGTTGTTTGTAGATTTTCTGATGATGCCGATTCTAAAAGGTGTGAGGTGATACCTCATTGTAGTTTTGATTTGCATTTCTCTAATAATTAGTGCTGTTGAGCAGCTTTTCTGTGCGTCTTGGCCATCTCTGTGTCTCCTTTGAAGAAACGTCTCTTTAGATCTTCTGCCCATTTTTTTGGGGTTGTTTGTTTTTTTAATATTAAGCTGCATGAGCTGTTTATATATATTGGAGATTAAACCTCTGTCCATTGATTCGTCTGCAATGATTTTCGCCCATTCTGAGGGATGCCTTTTTCCATTCCCGTGTTTTTTAACAAAAAAGGAAAGAAAGGAAAAGAAGCAGAACACTAATGTGCGTAAAATATGCCTTTTGAAATGGTCGTTTTGAAATATGGACGTCCTTTGAATTTTTTGGTCGATATGTGACCTCAGGATTTGTTTTCAGGGCAGGTGTCATTTACAGGCATGCAATGATTTTGAATATCAACTGACCATTAGCGTTGGGATTAAAGCTGCTGTTGTGTGAAATGGCCACAAGGTGGCAGCAGTTCACCCTTACCAAATCTGGTTACTAGGGCAAGAGAGCCTCAGTGGAAGTGGTGTTCTAGATTGGAGTTTAGAATGGAATGTGCCAGGAGAAAGCCGCTCACGTTTGTCTCACTACTTCTTGTTCGTGTTTTTAATTTAATTTTTTATTTTTTATTACAGCAAGTTTGATTACAAGTTTGGCTTGTTGTAGGTGTGGAAGATGTGGTTCTTTTACACATATACAGATGACTGTTCTTCCTGGGATTCTTTTCCCATGTACGTTATGACAGAATGTTGAGTAGTCCTCTCTTGGTATTCTGTAGGTCTTTGGTGATTATATATGTCACCTGTGTTTGTATATGTCTGTTAACCCCGATATCGTAATGAAACCAATCCTCACACCTTTCCATTGGTGAACCATAAGTTTGTTTCATGAATCTGTGATTGCCCTTCTCCGTGGAAATATCTGCCCTGGTATCCATTTTTAGGTAACACCTATAAGTGATATGATAGGATATGTGTCTTTCACTTTCTGACTTACTACAAGTCACGTGATTACTTCTAGACTCATCTACGGTGCTGCAAATGGCATTGTGTCCTTTTTTCCCTTGGCTTCTCTTCTGCCTTAGCGGGGTCCATTTTCAACAATGTGATTCCCTGAGGGTTGTGGATTAGCTGACCTGGGCAGCCTTACCCTGCCGGCCCGCCCTCCCCAGGTGTGCCTCGTTGAGGTCAATATAAACAGAGCTCCAGGCAGCAATAGCCCTTGAAGCTGTGCCTGACTCCATATTCTCTGCCCCGTCAGCAGTCTCGGGGCTGTGCTTGTGGGAGGGAGTGAGGGGCCACAGCTTTGTGGGTGGCCCGGTGTGAGTGGGATTCTGCTGGCCTTTCTGCAGGAGTTGCCAGGCTGCCGCCTGTAAAGAAGAGGATGTGTCACCCATACATTCCGCTGGAATTTTTCTCCGGACAGAGGTGAGGAAGGAAAAAAGCAGTGGGGGCCGGGACAGGAGGGGTATCTCAGGCAGGGCAATGGAAAGCTTCTGGAAGAGTGTCCGGGTCCAGGACAAACCTGGCTGGCCTGCAGGCACCAAGATGGCCTGCGTGCTGTCGCTGGTGTGGCTCCACGGTCCTTCCTCTAGGCTTTCAAGCCCTTGTACATATTCAGGTGTTTTACCTGGAAAGGGTGGGAACAGTTCAGCAGCAGCTGGCCCGGGGCTCAGCTCACATTTACTCACAGATGCCTCGGCACGGTCCCCCAGCTTTGCAATGAGGACGCTCCTTGCGTGGGGGGTGGGTTGCTGGCTGTATGGGAGATGATTCCCCACCTCTGACCAATTTCAGAATTGTTTACCACTGGAGCAAGTGCCCTGATAGGGTTTTCCCCTGTATAACTCGTGGATTCAGGATTTTATTTTCTTTTATGGTTCAAGTTAGATTTTATTCCTCTTTTATGTATTTATAGATATAAGCATGGAAATCATTCATTCCTATAAATACATCTGTGTGACGGGAAGAAATTTTTTCTGTTTTATTTTTAAATTTTATTTTTTAAAATTTTGAAATTTAATTTTATTTATGTTTTTATACAGCAGGTTATTATTAGTTATGTATTTTATGCATATACATGTATACAGGTCAATCCCAATCTCCCAACTCATCCCACCACCACCACCCCATGGCTTCCCACACTTGGTGTCCATACGTTTGTTCTCTACGTCTGTGTCTCTATTTCTTCCCTGCAAACCAGTTCATCTGTACCATTTTTAGGCTCCACATATATGCATTAATATACAATATTTGTTTTCCTCTTTCTGACTTACTTCATTCTGTATGACAGTCTCTCGATCCATCGATGTCTCTACAAATGACCCAGTTTCATTCCTTTTTATGGCCGAGTAATATTCCATTTTATATATGTACCACATCTTTATCCACTCATCTGTCTGTGGGCATTTAGGTTGCTTCCATTACCTGGCTATTGTAAATAGTGCTGCAACGAACATTGTGCTGAATGTGCCTTTTTGAAATACGGTTTTCTCTGGGTATATGCCCAGAAGTGGGATTGCTGGATCAGATGGTAATTCTATTTCTAATTTTTTTAAGGAAACTCCATACTGTTCTCCATAGTGACTGTATCAATTTACATTCCCACCAATAGTGGAAGAGGGCTCCTTTTGTCCACACCCTCCCCAGAATTGGTTGTTTGTAGATTTTCTGATGATGCCGATTCTAAAAGGTGTGAGGTGATACCTCATTGTAGTTTTGATTTGCATTTCTCTAATAATTAGTGCTGTTGAGCAGCTTTTCTGTGCGTCTTGGCCATCTCTGTGTCTCCTTTGAAGAAACGTCTCTTTAGATCTTCTGCCCATTTTTTTGGGGTTGTTTGTTTTTTTAATATTAAGCTGCATGAGCTGTTTATATATATTGGAGATTAAACCTCTGTCCATTGATTCGTCTGCAATGATTTTCGCCCATTCTGAGGGATGCCTTTTTCCATTCCCGTGTTTTTTAACAAAAAAGGAAAGAAAGGAAAAGAAGCAGAACACTAATGTGCGTAAAATATGCCTTTTGAAACGGTCGTTTTGAAATATGGACGTCCTTTGAATTTTTTGGTCGATATGTGACCCCAGGATTTGTTTTCAGGGCAGGTGTCATTTACAGGCCTGCAATGATTTTGAATATCAACTGACCATTAGCGTTGGGATTAAAGCTGCTGTTGTGTGAAACGGCCACAAGGTGGCAGCAGTTCACCCTTACCCAATCTGGTTACTAGGGCAAGAGAGCCTCAGTGGAAGTGGTGTTCTAGATTGGAGTTTAGAATGGAATGTGCCAGGAGAAAGCCGCTCACGTTTGTCTCACTACTTCTTGTTCGTGTTTTTAATTTAATTTTTTATTTTTTATTACAGCAAGTTTGATTACAATGTTTGGCTTGTTGTAGGTGTGGAAGATATGGTTCTTTTACACATATACAGATGACTGTTCTTCCTGGGATCCTTTTCCCATGTACGTTATGACAGAATGTTGAGTAGTCCTCTCTTGGTATTCTGTAGGTCTTTGGTGATTATGTATGTCACCTGTGTTTGTATATGTCTGTTAACCCTGATATCGTAATGAAACCAATCCTCACACCTTTCCATTGGTGAACCATAAGTTTGTTTCATGAATCTGTGATTGCCCTTCTCCGTGGTAATATCTGCCCTGGTATCCATTTTTAGGTAACACCTATAAGAGATATGATAGGATATGTGTCTTTCACTTTCTGACTTACTACAAGTCACGTGATTACTTCTAGACTCATCTACGGTGCTGCAAATGGCATTGTGTCCTTTTTTCCCTTGGCTTCTCTTCTGCCTTAGCGGGGTCCATTTTCAACAATGTGATTCCCTGAGGGTTGTGGATTAGCTGACCTGGGCAGCCTTACCCTGCCGGCCCGCCCTCCCCAGGTGTGCCTCGTTGAGGTCAATATAAACAGAGCTCCAGGCAGCAATAGCCCCTGAAGCTGTGCCTGACTCCATATTCTCTGCCCCGTCAGCAGTCTCGGGGCTGTGCTGGTGGGAGGGAGTGAGGGGCCACAGCTTTGTGGGTGGCCCGGTGTGAGTGGGGTTCTGCTGGCCTTTCTGCAGGAGTTGCCAGGCTGCCGCCTGTAAAGAAGAGGATGTGTCACCCATACCTTCCGCTGGAATTTCTCTCCGGACAGAGGTGAGGAAGGAAAAAAGCAGTGGGGGCCGGGACAGGAGGGGTATCTCAGGCAGGGCAATGGAAAGCTTCTGGAAGAGCGCCAGGGTCCAGGACCAGTGGGCTGGCTGGCCTGCAGGCACCAAGTTGGCCTGCGTGCTGTTGCTGGTGTGGCTCCACGGTCCTTCCTCTAGGCTTTCAAGCCCTTGTACATATTCAGGTGTTTTACCTGGAAAGGTTGGGAACAGTTCAGCAGCAGCTGGCCTGGGGCTCAGCTCACGTTTACTCACAGATGCCTCGGCACGGTCCCCCAGCTTTGCAATGAGGACGCTCCTTGCATGGGGGGTGGGTGGCTGGCTGTATGGGAGATGGTTCCCCACCTCTGACCAATTTCAGAATTGTTTACCGCTGGAGCAAGTGTCGTGATAGGGTTTTCCTCTGTATAACTCGTGGGTTCAATTTTTTTTTTCTTTTATGGTTCAAGTTAGATTTTATTCCTCTTTTATGTATTTATAAATATAAGCATGGAAATAATTCATTCCTATAAATACATCTGTGTGACGGGAAGAACTTTTTTCTGTTTTATTTTTAAATTTTATTTTTTAAAATTTTGAAATTTAATTTCATTTATGTTTTTATACAGCAGGTTATTATTAGTTATGTATTTTATGCATATACATGTATACAGGTCAATCCCAATCTCCCAACTCATCCCACCACCACCACCCCATGGCTTCCCACCCTTGGTGTCCATACGTTTGTTCTCTACGTCTGTGTCTCTATTTCTTCCCTGCAAACCAGTTCATCTGTACCATTTTTAGGCTCCACATATATGCATTAATATACAATATTTGTTTTCCTCTTTCTGACTTACTTCATTCTGTATGACAGTCTCTCAATCCATCGATGTCTCTACAAATGACCCAGTTTCATTCCTTTTTATGGCCGAGTAATATTCCATTTTATATATGTACCACATCATTATCCACTCATCTGTCTGTGGGCATTTAGGTTGCTTCCATTACCTGGCTATTGTAAATAGTGCTGCAACGAACATTGTGCTGAATGTGCCTTTTTGAAATACGGTTTTCTCTGGGTATATGCCCAGAAGTGGGATTGCTGGATCAGATGGTAATTCTATTTCTAATTTTTTTAAGGAAACTCCATACTGTTCTCCATAGTGACTGTATCAATTTACATTCCCACCAATAGTGGAAGAGGGCTCCTTTTGTCCACACCCTCCCCAGAATTGGTTGTTTGTATATTTTCTGATGATGCCGATTCTAACAGCTGTGAGGTGATACCTCATTGTAGTTTTGATTTGCATTTCTCTAATAATTAGTGCTGTTGAGCAGCTTTTCATGTGCGTCTTGGCCATCTCTGTGTCTCCTTTGAAGAAACGTCTCTTTAGATCTTCTGCCCATTTTTTGGGGGTTGTTTGTTTTTTTAATATTAAGCTGCATGAGCTGTTTATATATATTGGAGATTAAACCTCTGTCCATTGATTCGTCTGCAATGATTTTCGCACATTCTGAGGGATGCCTTTTTCCATTCCCGTGTTTTTTAACAAAAAAGGAAAGAAAGGAAAAGAAGCAGAACACTAATGTGCGTAAAATATGCCTTTTGAAACGGTCGTTTTGAAATATGGACGTCCTTTGAATTTTTTGGTCGATATGTGACCCCAGGATTTGTTTTCAGGGCAGGTGTCATTTACAGGCCTGCAATGATTTTGAATATCAACTGACGATTAGCGTTGGGATTAAAGCTGCTGTTGTGTGATACGGCCACAAGGTGGCAGCAGTTCACCCTTACCAAATCTGGTTACTAGGGCAAGAGAGCCTCAGTGGAAGTGGTGTTCTAGATTGGAATTTAGAATGGAATGTACCAGGAGAAAGCCGCTCACGTTTGTCTCACTACTTCTTGTTCGTGTTTTTAATTTAATTTTTTATTTTTTATTACAGCAAGTTTGATTACAATGTTTGGCTTGTTGTAGGTGTGGAAGATGTGGTTCTTTTACACATATACAGATGACTGTTATTCCTGGGATCCTTTTCCCATGTACGTTATGACAGAATGTTGAGTAGTCCTCTCTTGGTATTCTGTAGGTCTTTGGTGATTATGTATGTCACCTGTGTTTGTATATGTCTGTTAACCCCGATATCGTAATGAAACCAATCCTCACACCTTTCCATTGGTGAACCATAAGTTTGTTTAATGAATCTGTGATTGCCCTTCTCCGTGGAAATATCTGCCCTGGTATCCACTTTTAGGTAACACCTATAGGTGATATGATATGATATGTGTCTTTCACTTTCTGACTTACTACAAGTCACGTGATTACTTCTAGACTCATCTACGGTGCTGCAAATGGCATTGTGTCCTTTTTTCCCTTGGCTTCTCTTCTGCCTTAGCGGGGTCCATTTTCAACAATGTGATTCCCTGAGGGTTGTGGATTAGCTGACCTGGGCAGCCTTACCCTGCCGGCCCGCCCTCCCCAGGTGTGCCTCGTTGAGGTCAATATAAACAGAGCTCCAGGCAGCAATAGCCCCTGAAGCTGTGCCTGACTCCATATTCTCTGCCCCGTCAGCAGTCTCGGGGCTGTGCTGGTGGGAGGGAGTGAGGGGCCACAGCTTTGTGGGTGGCCCGGTGTGAGTGGGGTTCTGCTGGCCTTTCTGCAGGAGTTGCCATGCTGCCGCCTGTAAAGAAGAGGATGTGTCACCCATACATTCTGCTGGAATTTCTCTCCGGACAGAGGTGAGGAAGGAAAAAAGCAGTGGGGGCCGGGACAGGAGGGGTATCTCAGGCAGGGCAATGGAAAGCTTCTGGAAGAGCGCCCGGGGCCAGGACCAACCTGGCTGGCCTGCAGGCACCAAGTTGTCCTGCGTGCTGTCACTGGTGTGGCTCCACGGTCCTTCCTCTAGGCTTTCAAGCCCTTGTACATATTCAGGTGTTTTACCTGGAAAGGGTGGGAACAGTTCAGCAGCAGCTGGCCTGGGGCTCAGCTCACGTTTACTCACAGATGCCTCGGCACAGTCCCTCAGCTTTGCAATGAGGACGCTCCTTGCGTGGGGGGTGGGTTGCTGGCTGTATGGGAGATGCTTCCCCACCTCTGACCAATTTCAGAATTGTTTACCACTGGAGCAAGTGCCCTGATAGGGTTTTCCCCTGTATAACTCGTGGGTTCAGGATTTTTTTTTTCTTTTATGGTTCAAGTTAGATTTTATTCCTCTTTTATGTATTTATAGATATAAGCATGGAAATCATTCATTCCTATAAATACATCTGTGTGACGGGAAGAACTTTTTTCTGTTTTATTTTTAAATTTTATTTTTTAAAATTTTGAAATTTAATTTTATTTATGTTTTTATACAGCAGGTTATTATTAGTTATGTATTTTATGCATATACATGTATACAGGTCAATCCCAATCTCCCAACTCATCCCACCACCACCACCCCATGGCTTCCCACACTTGGTGTCCATACGTTTGTTCTCTACGTCTGTGTCTCTATTTCTTCCCTGCAAACCAGTTCATCTGTACCATTTTTAGGCTCCACATATATGCATTAATATACAATATTTGTTTTCCTCTTTCTGACTTACTTCATTCTGTATGACAGTCTCTCGATCCATCGATGTCTCTACAAATGACCCAGTTTCATTCCTTTTTATAGCCGAGTAATATTCCATTTTATATATGTACCACATCTTTATCCACTCATCTGTCTGTGGGCATTTAGGTTGCTTCCATTACCTGGCTATTGTAAATAGTGCTGCAACGAACATTGTGCTGAATGTGCCTTTTTGAAATACGGTTTTCTCTGGGTATATGCCCAGAAGTGGGATTGCTGGATCAGATGGTAATTCTATTTCTAATTTTTTTAAGGAAACTCCATACTGTTCTCCATAGTGACTGTATCAATTTACATTCCCACCAATAGTGGAAGAGGGCTCCTTTTGTCCACACCCTCCCCAGAATTGGTTGTTTGTAGATTTTCTGATGATGCCGATTCTAAAAGGTGTGAGGTGATACCTCATTGTAGTTTTGATTTGCATTTCTCTAATAATTAGTGCTGTTGAGCAGCTTTTCTGTGCATCTTGGCCATCTCTGTGTCTCCTTTGAAGAAACGTCTCTTTAGATCTTCTGCCCATTTTTTTTGGGTTGTTTGTTTTTTTAATATTAAGCTGCATGAGCTGTTTATATATATTGGAGATTAAACCTCTGTCCATTGATTCGTCTGCAATGATTTTCGCCCATTCTGAGGGATGCCTTTTTCCATTCCCGTGTTTTTTAACAAAAAAGGAAAGAAAGGAAAAGAAGCAGAACACTAATGTGCGTAAAATATGCCTTTTGAAACGGTCGTTTTGAAATATGGACGTCCTTTGAATTTTTTGGTCGATATGTGACCCCAGGATTTGTTTTCAGGGCAGGTGTCATTTACAGGCATGCAATGATTTTGAATATCAACTGACCATTAGCGTTGGGATTAAAGCTGCTGTTGTGTGAAACGGCCACAAGGTGGCAGCAGTTCACCCTTACCAAATCTGGTTACTAGGGCAAGAGAGCCTCAGTGGAAGTGGTGTTCTAGATTGGAGTTTAGAATGGAATGTGCCAGGAGAAAGCCGCTCACGTTTGTCTCACTACTTCTTGTTCGTGTTTTTAATTTAATTTTTTATTTTTTATTACAGCAAGTTTGATTACAATGTTTGGCTTGTTGTAGGTGTGGAAGATGTGGTTCTTTTACACATATACAGATGACTGTTCTTCCTGGGATTCTTTTCCCATGTACGTTATGACAGAATGTTGAGTAGTCCTCTCTTGGTATTCTGTAGGTCTTTGGTGATTATATATGTCACCTGTGTTTGTATATGACTGTTAACCCCGATATCGTAATGAAACCAATCCTCACACCTTTCCATTGGTGAACCATAAGTTTGTTTCATGAATCTGTGATTGCCCTTCTCCGTGGAAATATCTGCCCTGGTATCCATTTTTAGGTAACACCTATAAGTGATATGATAGGATATGTGTCTTTCACTTTCTGACTTACTACAAGTCACGTGATTACTTCTAGACTCATCTACGGTGCTGCAAATGGCATTGTGTCCTTTTTTCCCTTGGCTTCTCTTCTGCCTTAGCGGGGTCCATTTTCAACAATGTGATTCCCTGAGGGTTGTGGATTAGCTGACCTGGGCAGCCTTACCCTGCCGGCCCGCCCTCCCCAGGTGTGCCTCGTTGAGGTCAATATAAACAGAGCTCCAGGCAGCAATAGCCCTTGAAGCTGTGCCTGACTCCATATTCTCTGCCCCGTCAGCAGTCTCGGGGCTGTGCTGGTGGGAGGGAGTGAGGGGCCACAGCTTTGTGGGTGGCCCGGTGTGAGTGGGATTCTGCTGGCCTTTCTGCAGGAGTTGCCAGGCTGCCGCCTGTAAAGAAGAGGATGTGTCACCCATACATTCCGCTGGAATTTTTCTCCGGACAGAGGTGAGGAAGGAAAAAAGCAGTGGGGGCCGGGACAGGAGGGGTATCTCAGGCAGGGCAATGGAAAGCTTCTGGAAGAGTGTCCGGGTCCAGGACCAACCTGGCTGGCCTGCAGGCACCAAGATGGCCTGCGTGCTGTCGCTGGTGTGGCTCCACGGTCCTTCCTCTAGGCTTTCAAGCCCTTGTACATATTCAGGTGTTTTACCTGGAAAGGGTGGGAACAGTTCAGCAGCAGCTGGCCCGGGGCTCAGCTCACGTTTACTCACAGATGCATCGGCACGGTCCCCCAGCTTTGCAATGAGGACGCTCCTTGCGTGGGGGGTGGGTTGCTGGCTGTTTGGGAGATGATTCCCCACCTCTGACCAATTTCAGAATTGTTTACCACTGGAGCAAGTGCCCTGATAGGGTTTTCCCCTGTATAACTCGTGGATTCAGGATTTTATTTTCTTTTATGGTTCAAGTTAGATTTTATTCCTCTTTTATGTATTTATAGATATAAGCATGGAAATCATTCATTCCTATAAATACATCTGTGTGACGGGAAGAAATTTTTTCTGTTTTATTTTTAAATTTTATTTTTTAAAATTTTGAAATTTAATTTTATTTATGTTTTTATACAGCAGGTTATTATTAGTTATGTATTTTATGCATATACATGTATACAGGTCAATCCCAATCTCCCAACTCATCCCACCACCACCACCCCATGGCTTCCCACACTTGGTGTCCATACGTTTGTTCTCTACGTCTGTGTCTCTATTTCTTCCCTGCAAACCAGTTCATCTGTACCATTTTTAGGCTCCACATATATGCATTAATATACAATATTTGTTTTCCTCTTTCTGACTTACTTCATTCTGTATGACAGTCTCTCGATCCATCGATGTCTCTACAAATGACCCAGTTTCATTCCTTTTTATGGCCGAGTAATATTCCATTTTATATATGTACCACATCTTTATCCACTCATCTGTCTGTGGGCATTTAGGTTGCTTCCATTACCTGGCTATTGTAAATAGTGCTGCAACGAACATTGTGCTGAATGTGCCTTTTTGAAATACGGTTTTCTCTGGGTATATGCCCAGAAGTGGGATTGCTGGATCAGATGGTAATTCTATTTCTAATTTTTTTAAGGAAACTCCATACTGTTCTCCATAGTGACTGTATCAATTTACATTCCCACCAATAGTGGAAGAGGGCTCCTTTTGTCCACACCCTTCCAAGAATTGGTTGTTTGTAGATTTTCTGATGATGCCGATTCTAAAAGGTGTGAGGTGATACCTCATTGTAGTTTTGATTTGCATTTCTCTAATAATTAGTGCTGTTGAGCAGCTTTTCTGTGCGTCTTGGCCATCTCTGTGTCTCCTTTGAAGAAACGTCTCTTTAGATCTTCTGCCCATTTTTTTTGGGTTGTTTGTTTTTTTAATATTAAGCTGCATGAGCTGTTTATATATATTGGAGATTAAACCTCTGTCCATTGATTCGTCTGCAATGATTTTCGCCCATTCTGAGGGATGCCTTTTTCCATTCCCGTGTTTTTTAACAAAAAAGGAAAGAAAGGAAAAGAAGCAGAACACTAATGTGCGTAAAATATGCCTTTTGAAACGGTCGTTTTGAAATATGGACGTCCTTTGAATTTTTTGGTCGATATGTGACCCCAGGATTTGTTTTCAGGGCAGGTGTCATTTACAGGCATGCAATGATTTTGAATATCAACTGACCATTAGCGTTGGGATTAAAGCTGCTGTTGTGTGAAACGGCCACAAGGTGGCAGCAGTTCACCCTTACCCAATCTGGTTACTAGGGCAAGAGAGCCTCAGTGGAAGTGGTGTTCTAGATTGGAGTTTAGAATGGAATGTACCAGGAGAAAGCCGCTCACGTTTGTCTCACTACTTCTTGTTCGTGTTTTTAATTTAATTTTTTATTTTTTATTACAGCAAGTTTGATTACAATGTTTGGCTTGTTGTAGGTGTGGAAGATGTGGTTCTTTTACACATAT
This sequence comes from Mesoplodon mirus, assembly GCF_964341445.2. Taxonomy (NCBI): domain Eukaryota; kingdom Metazoa; phylum Chordata; class Mammalia; order Artiodactyla; family Ziphiidae; genus Mesoplodon; species Mesoplodon mirus. Next base: position 696,739 of record NW_028295743.1, on the reverse strand, counting down.
ACAGATGACTGTTCTTCCTGGGATCCTTTTCCCATGTACGTTATGACAGAATGTTGAGTAGTCCTCTCTTGGTATTCTGTAGGTCTTTGGTGATTATGTATGTCACCTGTGTTTGTATATGTCTGTTAACCCCGATATCGTAATGAAACCAATCCTCACACCTTTCCATTGGTGAACCATAAGTTTGTTTCATGAATCTGTGATTGCCCTTCTCCGTGGTAATATCTGCCCTGGTATCCATTTTTAGGTAACACCTATAAGAGATATGATAGCATATGTGTCTTTCACTTTCTGACTTACTACAAGTCACGTGATTACTTCTAGACTCATCTACGGTGCTGCAAATGGCATTGTGTCCTTTTTTCCCTTGGCTTCTCTTCTGCCTTAGCGGGGTCCATTTTCAACAATGTGATTCCCTGAGGGTTGTGGATTAGCTGACCTGGGCAGCCTTACCCTGCCGGCCCGCCCTCCCCAGGTGTGCCTCGTTGAGGTCAATATAAACAGAGCTCCAGGCAGCAATAGCCCCTGAAGCTGTGCCTGACTCCATATTCTCTGCCCCGTCAGCAGTCTCGGGGCTGTGCTGGTGGGAGGGAGTGAGGGGCCACAGCTTTGTGGGTGGCCCGGTGTGAGTGGGGTTCTGCTGGCCTTTCTGCAGGAGTTGCCAGGCTGCCGCCTGTAAAGAAGAGGATGTGTCACCCATACCTTCCGCTGGAATTTCTCTCCGGACAGAGGTGAGGAAGGAAAAAAGCAGTGGGGGCCGGGACAGGAGGGGTATCTCAGGCAGGGCAATGGAAAGCTTCTGGAAGAGCGCCAGGGTCCAGGACCAGTGGGCTGGCTGGCCTGCAGGCACCAAGTTGGCCTGCGTGCTGTCGCTGGTGTGGCTCCACGGTCCTTCCTCTAGGCTTTCAAGCCCTTGTACATATTCAGGAGTTTTACCTGGAAAGGGTGGGAACAGTTCAGCAGCAGCTGGCCTGGGGCTCAGCTCACGTTTACTCACAGATGCCTCGGCACGGTCCCCCAGCTTTGCAATGAGGACGCTCCTTGCGTGGGGGGTGGGTGGCTGGCTGTATGGGAGATGGTTCCCCACCTCTGACCAATTTCAGAATTGTTTACCGCTGGAGCAAGTGTCGTGATAGGGTTTTCCTCTGTATAACTCGTGGGTTCAATTTTTTTTTTCTTTTATGGTTCAAGTTAGATTTTATTCCTCTTTTATGTATTTATAAATATAAGCATGGAAATAATTCATTCCTATAAATACATCTGTGTGACGGGAAGAACTTTTTTCTGTTTTATTTTTAAATTTTATTTTTTAAAATTTTGAAATTTAATTTCATTTATGTTTTTATACAGCAGGTTATTATTAGTTATGTATTTTATGCATATACATGTATACAGGTCAATCCCAATCTCCCAACTCATCCCACCACCACCACCCCATGGCTTCCCACCCTTGGTGTCCATACGTTTGTTCTCTACGTCTGTGTCTCTATTTCTTCCCTGCAAACCAGTTCATCTGTACCATTTTTAGGCTCCACATATATGCATTAATATACAATATTTGTTTTCCTCTTTCTGACTTACTTCATTCTGTATGACAGTCTCTCAATCCATTGATGTCTCTACAAATGACCCAGTTTCATTCCTTTTTATGGCCGAGTAATATTCCATTTTATATATGTACCACATCTTTATCCACTCATCTGTCTGTGGGCATTTAGGTTGCTTCCATTACCTGGCTATTGTAAATAGTGCTGCAACGAACATTGTGCTGAATGTGCCTTTTTGAAATACGGTTTTCTCTGGGTATATGCCCAGAAGTGGGATTGCTGGATCAGATGGTAATTCTATTTCTAATTTTTTTAAGGAAACTCCGTACTGTTCTCCATAGTGACTGTATCAATTTACATTCCCACCAATAGTGGAAGAGGGCTCCTTTTGTCCACACCCTCCCCAGAATTGGTTGTTTGTATATTTTCTGATGATGCCGATTCTAACAGCTGTGAGGTGATACCTCATTGTAGTTTTGATTTGCATTTCTCTAATAATTAGTGCTGTTGAGCAGCTTTTCATGTGCGTCTTGGCCATCTCTGTGTCTCCTTTGAAGAAACGTCTCTTTAGATCTTCTGCCCATTTTTTTTGGGTTGTTTGTTTTTTTAATATTAAGCTGCATGAGCTGTTTATATATATTGGAGATTAAACCTGTGTCCATTGATTCATTTGCAACGATTTTCACCCATCCTGAGGGATGCCTTTTTCCATTCCCGTTTTTTTTAACAAAAAAGGAAAGAAAGGAAAAGAAGCAGAACACTAATGTGCGTAAAATATGCCTTTTGAAATGGTCGTTTTGAAATATGGACGTCCTTTGAATTTTTTGGTCGATATGTGACCCCAGGATTTGTTTTCAGGGCAGGTGTCATTTACAGGCCTGCAATGATTTTGAATATCAACTGACCATTAGCGTTGGGATTAAAGCTGCTGTTGTGTGATACGGCCACAAGGTGGCAGCAGTTCACCCTTACCAAATCTGGTTACTAGGGCAAGAGAGCCTCAGTGGAAGTGGTGTTCTAGATTGGAATTTAGAATGGAATGTACCAGGAGAAAGCCGCTCACGTTTGTCTCACTACTTCTTGTTCGTGTTTTTAATTTAATTTTTTATTTTTTATTACAGCAAGTTTGATTACAATGTTTGGCTTGTTGTAGGTGTGGAAGATGTGGTTCTTTTACACATATACAGATGACTGTTATTCCTGGGATCCTTTTCCCATGTACGTTATGACAGAATGTTGAGTAGTCCTCTCTTGGTATTCTGTAGGTCTTTGGTGATTATGTATGTCACCTGTGTTTGTATATGTCTGTTAACCCCGATATCGTAATGAAACCAATCCTCACACCTTTCCATTGGTGAACCATAAGTTTGTTTAATGAATCTGTGATTGCCCTTCTCCGTGGAAATATCTGCCCTGGTATCCACTTTTAGGTAACACCTATAAGTGATATGATAGGATATGTGTCTTTCACTTTCTGACTTACTACAAGTCACGTGATTACTTCTAGACTCATCTACGGTGCTGCAAATGGCATTGTGTCCTTTTTTCCCTTGGCTTCTCTTCTGCCTTAGCGGGGTCCATTTTCAACAATGTGATTCCCTGAGGGTTGTGGATTAGCTGACCTGGGCAGCCTTACCCTGCCGGCCCGCCCTCCCCAGGTGTGCCTCGTTGAGGTCAATATAAACAGAGCTCCAGGCAGCAATAGCCCTTGAAGCTGTGCCTGACTCCATATTCTCTGCCCCGTCAGCAGTCTCGGGGCTGTGCTGGTGGGAGGGAGTGAGGGGCCACAGCTTTGTGGGTGGCCCGGTGTGAGTGGGATTCTGCTGGCCTTTCTGCAGGAGTTGCCAGGCTGCCGCCTGTAAAGAAGAGGATGTGTCACCCATACATTCCGCTGGAATTTTTCTCCGGACAGAGGTGAGGAAGGAAAAAAGCAGTGGGGGCCGGGACAGGAGGGGTATCTCAGGCAGGGCAATGGAAAACTTCTGGAAGAGTGTCCGGGTCCAGGACCAACCTGGCTGGCCTGCAGGCACCAAGATGGCCTGCGTGCTGTCGCTGGTGTGGCTCCACGGTCCTTCCTCTAGGCTTTCAAGCCCTTGTACATATTCAGGTGTTTTACCTGGAAAGGGTGGGAACAGTTCAGCAGCAGCTGGCCCGGGGCTCAGCTCACATTTACTCACAGATGCATCGGCACGGTCCCCCAGCTTTGCAATGAGGACGCTCCTTGCGTGGGGGGTGGGTTGCTGGCTGTATGGGAGATGATTCCCCACCTCTGACCAATTTCAGAATTGTTTACCACTGGAGCAAGTGCCCTGATAGGGTTTTCCCCTGTATAACTCGTGGATTCAGGATTTTATTTTCTTTTATGGTTCAAGTTCGATTTTATTCCTCTTTTATGTATTTATAAATATAAGCATGGAAATCATTCATTCCTATAAATACATCTGTGTGACGGGAAGAAATTTTTTCTGTTTTATTTTTAAATTTTATTTTTTAAAATTTTGAAATTTAATTTTATTTATGTTTTTATACAGCAGGTTATTATTAGTTATGTATTTTATGCATATACATGTATACAGGTCAATCCCAATCTCCCAACTCATCCCACCACCACCACCCCATGGCTTCCCACACTTGGTGTCCATACGTTTGTTCTCTACGTCTGTGTCTCTATTTCTTCCCTGCAAACCAGTTCATCTGTACCATTTTTAGGCTCCACATATATGCATTAATATACAATATTTGTTTTCCTCTTTCTGACTTACTTCATTCTGTATGACAGTCTCTCGATCCATCGATGTCTCTACAAATGACCCAGTTTCATTCCTTTTTATGGCCGAGTAATATTCCATTTTATATATGTACCACATCTTTATCCACTCATCTGTCTGTGGGCATTTAGGTTGCTTCCATTACCTGGCTATTGTAAATAGTGCTGCAACGAACATTGTGCTGAATGTGCCTTTTTGAAATACGGTTTTCTCTGGGTATATGCCCAGAAGTGGGATTGCTGGATCAGATGGTAATTCTATTTCTAATTTTTTTAAGGAAACTCCATACTGTTCTCCATAGTGACTGTATCAATTTACATTCCCAACAATAGTGGAAGAGGGCTCCTTTTGTCCACACCCTTCCCAGAATTGGTTGTTTGTAGATTTTCTGATGATGCCGATTCTAAAAGGTGTGAGGTGATACCTCATTGTAGTTTTGATTTGCATTTCTCTAATAATTAGTGCTGTTGAGCAGCTTTTCTGTGCGTCTTGGCCATCTCTGTGTCTCCTTTGAAGAAACGTCTCTTTAGATCTTCTGCCCATTTTTTTGGGTTGTTTGTTTTTTTAATATTAAGCTGCATGAGCTGTTTATATATATTGGAGATTAAACCTCTGTCCATTGATTCGTCTGCAATGATTTTCGCCCATTCTGAGGGATGCCTTTTTCCATTCCCGTGTTTTTTAACAAAAAAGGAAAGAAAGGAAAAGAAGCAGAACACTAATGTGCGTAAAATATGCCTTTTGAAACGGTCGTTTTGAAATATGGACGTCCTTTGAATTTTTTGGTCGATATGTGACCCCAGGATTTGTTTTCAGGGCAGGTGTCATTTACAGGCATGCAATGATTTTGAATATCAACTGACCATTAGCGTTGGGATTAAAGCTGCTGTTGTGTGAAACGGCCACAAGGTGGCAGCAGTTCACCCTTACCCAATCTGGTTACTAGGGCAAGAGAGCCTCAGTGGAAGTGGTGTTCTAGATTGGAGTTTAGAATGGAATGTACCAGGAGAAAGCCGCTCACATTTGTCTCACTACTTCTTGTTCGTGTTTTTAATTTAATTTTTTATTTTTTATTACAGCAAGTTTGATTACAATGTTTGGCTTGTTGTAGGTGTGGAAGATGTGGTTCTTTTACACATATACAGATGACTGTTCTTCCTGGGATCCTTTTCCCATGTACGTTATGACAGAATGTTGAGTAGTCCTCTCTTGGTATTCTGTAGGTCTTTGGTGATTATGTATGTCACCTGTGTTTGTATATGTCTGTTAACCCCGATATCGTAATGAAACCAATCCTCACACCTTTCCATTGGTGAACCATAAGTTTGTTTAATGAATCTGTGATTGCCCTTCTCCGTGGAAATATCTGCCCTGGTATCCACTTTTAGGTAACACCTATAGGTGATATGATATGATATGTGTCTTTCACTTTCTGACTTACTACAAGTCACGTGATTACTTCTAGACTCATCTACGGTGCTGCAAATGGCATTGTGTCCTTTTTTCCCTTGGCTTCTCTTCTGCCTTAGTGGGGTCCATTTTCAACAATGTGATTCCCTGAGGGTTGTGGATTAGCTGACCTGGGCAGCCTTACCCTGCCGGCCCGCCCTCCCCAGGTGTGCCTCGTTGAGGTCAATATAAACAGAGCTCCAGGCAGCAATAGCCCCTGAAGCTGTGCCTGACTCCATATTCTCTGCCCCGTCAGCAGTCTCGGGGCTGTGCTGGTGGGAGGGAGTGAGGGGCCACAGCTTTGTGGGTGGCCCGGTGTGAGTGGGGTTCTGCTGGCCTTTCTGCAGGAGTTGCCATGCTGCCGCCTGTAAAGAAGAGGATGTGTCACCCATACATTCTGCTGGAATTTCTCTCCGGACAGAGGTGAGGAAGGAAAAAAGCAGTGGGGGCCGGGACAGGAGGGGTATCTCAGGCAGGGCAATGGAAAGCTTCTGGAAGAGTGTCCGGGTCCAGGACCAACCTGGCTGGCCTGCAGGCACCAAGATGGCCTGCGTGCTGTCGCTGGTGTGGCTCCACGGTCCTTCCTCTAGGCTTTCAAGCCCTTGTACATATTCAGGTGTTTTACCTGGAAAGGGTGGGAACAGTTCAGCAGCAGCTGGCCCGGGGCTCAGCTCACATTTACTCACAGATGCCTCGGCACGGTCCCCCAGCTTTGCAGTGAGGACGCTCCTTGCGTGGGGGGTGGGTTGCTGGCTGTATGGGAGATGATTCCCCACCTCTGACCAATTTCAGAATTGTTTACCACTGGAGCAAGTGCCCTGATAGGGTTTTCCCCTGTATAACTCGTGGATTCAGGATTTTATTTTCTTTTATGGTTCAAGTTAGATTTTATTCCTCTTTTATGTATTTATAGATATAAGCATGGAAATCATTCATTCCTATAAATACATCTGTGTGACGGGAAGAAATTTTTTCTGTTTTATTTTTAAATTTTATTTTTTAAAATTTTGAAATTTAATTTTATTTATGTTTTTATACAGCAGGTTATTATTAGTTATGTATTTTATGCATATACATGTATACAGGTCAATCCCAATCTCCCAACTCATCCCACCACCACCACCCCATGGCTTCCCACACTTGGTGTCCATACGTTTGTTCTCTACGTCTGTGTCTCTATTTCTTCCCTGCAAACCAGTTCATCTGTACCATTTTTAGGCTCCACATATATGCATTAATATACAATATTTGTTTTCCTCTTTCTGACTTACTTCATTCTGTATGACAGTCTCTCGATCCATCGATGTCTCTACAAATGACCCAGTTTCATTCCTTTTTATGGCCGAGTAATATTCCATTTTATATATGTACCACATCTTTATCCACTCATCTGTCTGTGGGCATTTAGGTTGCTTCCATTACCTGGCTATTGTAAATAGTGCTGCAACGAACATTGTGCTGAATGTGCCTTTTTGAAATACGGTTTTCTCTGGGTATATGCCCAGAAGTGGGATTGCTGGATCAGATGGTAATTCTATTTCTAATTTTTTTAAGGAAACTCCATACTGTTCTCCATAGTGACTGTATCAATTTACATTCCCACCAATAGTGGAAGAGGGCTCCTTTTGTCCACACCCTCCCCAGAATTGGTTGTTTGTAGATTTTCTGATGATGCCGATTCTAAAAGGTGTGAGGTGATACCTCATTGTAGTTTTGATTTGCATTTCTCTAATAATTAGTGCTGTTGAGCAGCTTTTCTGTGCGTCTTGGCCATCTCTGTGTCTCCTTTGAAGAAACGTCTCTTTAGATCTTCTGCCCATTTTTTTGGGGTTGTTTGTTTTTTTAATATTAAGCTGCATGAGCTGTTTATATATATTGGAGATTAAACCTCTGTCCATTGATTCGTCTGCAATGATTTTCGCCCATTCTGAGGGATGCCTTTTTCCATTCCCGTGTTTTTTAACAAAAAAGGAAAGAAAGGAAAAGAAGCAGAACACTAATGTGCGTAAAATATGCCTTTTGAAACGGTCGTTTTGAAATATGGACGTCCTTTGAATTTTTTGGTCGATATGTGACCCCAGGATTTGTTTTCAGGGCAGGTGTCATTTACAGGCCTGCAATGATTTTGAATATCAACTGACCATTAGCGTTGGGATTAAAGCTGCTGTTGTGTGAAACGGCCACAAGGTGGCAGCAGTTCACCCTTACCCAATCTGGTTACTAGGGCAAGAGAGCCTCAGTGGAAGTGGTGTTCTAGATTGGAGTTTAGAATGGAATGTGCCAGGAGAAAGCCGCTCACGTTTGTCTCACTACTTCTTGTTCGTGTTTTTAATTTAATTTTTTATTTTTTATTACAGCAAGTTTGATTACAATGTTTGGCTTGTTGTAGGTGTGGAAGATATGGTTCTTTTACACATATACAGATGACTGTTCTTCCTGGGATCCTTTTCCCATGTACGTTATGACAGAATGTTGAGTAGTCCTCTCTTGGTATTCTGTAGGTCTTTGGTGATTATGTATGTCACCTGTGTTTGTATATGTCTGTTAACCCTGATATCGTAATGAAACCAATCCTCACACCTTTCCATTGGTGAACCATAAGTTTGTTTCATGAATCTGTGATTGCCCTTCTCCGTGGTAATATCTGCCCTGGTATCCATTTTTAGGTAACACGTATAAGAGATATGATAGGATATGTGTCTTTCACTTTCTGACTTACTACAAGTCACGTGATTACTTCTAGACTCATCTACGGTGCTGCAAATGGCATTGTGTCCTTTTTTCCCTTGGCTTCTCTTCTGCCTTAGCGGGGTCCATTTTCAACAATGTGATTCCCTGAGGGTTGTGGATTAGCTGACCTGGGCAGCCTTACCCTGCCGGCCCGCCCTCCCCAGGTGTGCCTCGTTGAGGTCAATATAAACAGAGCTCCAGGCAGCAATAGCCCCTGAAGCTGTGCCTGACTCCATATTCTCTGCCCCGTCAGCAGTCTCGGGGCTGTGCTGGTGGGAGGGAGTGAGGGGCCACAGCTTTGTGGGTGGCCCGGTGTGAGTGGGGTTCTGCTGGCCTTTCTGCAGGAGTTGCCAGGCTGCCGCCTGTAAAGAAGAGGATGTGTCACCCATACCTTCCGCTGGAATTTCTCTCTGGACAGAGGTGAGGAAGGAAAAAAGCAGTGGGGGCCGGGACAGGAGGGGTATCTCAGGCAGGGCAATGGAAAGCTTCTGGAAGAGCGCCAGGGTCCAGGACCAGTGGGCTGGCTGGCCTGCAGGCACCAAGTTGGCCTGCGTGCTGTTGCTGGTGTGGCTCCACGGTCCTTCCTCTAGGCTTTCAAGCCCTTGTACATATTCAGGTGTTTTACCTGGAAAGGGTGGGAACAGTTCAGCAGCAGCTGGCCTGGGGCTCAGCTCACGTTTACTCACAGATGCCTCGGCACGGTCCCCCAGCTTTGCAATGAGGACGCTCCTTGCATGGGGGGTGGGTGGCTGGCTGTATGGGAGATGGTTCCCCACCTCTGACCAATTTCAGAATTGTTTACCGCTGGAGCAAGTGTCGTGATAGGGTTTTCCTCTGTATAACTCGTGGGTTCAATTTTTTTTTCTTTTATGGTTCAAGTTAGATTTTATTCCTCTTTTATGTATTTATAAATATAAGCATGGAAATAATTCATTCCTATAAATACATCTGTGTGACGGGAAGAACTTTTTTCTGTTTTATTTTTAAATTTTATTTTTTAAAATTTTGAAATTTAATTTTATTTATGTTTTTATACAGCAGGTTATTATTAGTTATGTATTTTATGCATATACATGTATACAGGTCAATCCCAATCTCCCAACTCATCCCACCACCACCACCCCATGGCTTCCCACCCTTGGTGTCCATACGTTTGTTCTCTACGTCTGTGTCTCTATTTCTTCCCTGCAAACCAGTTCATCTGTACCATTTTTAGGCTCCACATATATGCATTAATATACAATATTTGTTTTCCTCTTTCTGACTTACTTCATTCTGTATGACAGTCTCTCAATCCATTGATGTCTCTACAAATGACCCAGTTTCATTCCTTTTTATGGCCGAGTAATATTCCATTTTATATATGTACCACATCTTTATCCACTCATCTGTCTGTGGGCATTTAGGTTGCTTCCATTACCTGGCTATTGTAAATAGTTCTGCAACGAACATTGTGCTGAATGTGCCTTTTTGAAATACGGTTTTCTCTGGGTATATGCCCAGAAGTGGGATTGCTGGATCAGATGGTAATTCTATTTCTAATTTTTTTAAGGAAACTCCATACTGTTCTCCATAGTGACTGTATCAATTTACATTCCCACCAATAGTGGAAGAGGGCTCCTTTTGTCCACACCCTCCCCAGAATTGGTTGTTTGTATATTTTCTGATGATGCCGATTCTAACAGCTGTGAGGTGATACCTCATTGTAGTTTTGATTTGCATTTCTCTAATAATTAGTGCTGTTGAGCAGCTTTTCATGTGCGTCTTGGCCATCTCTGTGTCTCCTTTGAAGAAACGTCTCTTTAGATCTTCTGCCCATTTTTTTTGGGTTGTTTGTTTTTTTAATATTAAGCTGCATGAGCTGTTTATATATATTGGAGATTAAACCTGTGTCCATTGATTCATTTGCAACGATTTTCACCCATCCTGAGGGATGCCTTTTTCCATTCCCGTTTTTTTTAACAAAAAAGGAAAGAAAGGAAAAGAAGCAGAACACTAATGTGCGTAAAATATGCCTTTTGAAACGGTCGTTTTGAAATATGGACGTCCTTTGAATTTTTTGGTCGATATGTGACCCCAGGATTTGTTTTCAGGGCAGGTGTCATTTACAGGCCTGCAATGATTTTGAATATCAACTGACGATTAGCGTTGGGATTAAAGCTGCTGTTGTGTGAAACGGCCACAAGGTGGCAGCAGTTCACCCTTACCAAATCTGGTTACTAGGGCAAGAGAGCCTCAGTGGAAGTGGTGTTCTAGATTGGAGTTTAGAATGGAATGTACCAGGAGAAAGCCGCTCACGTTTGTCTCACTACTTCTTGTTCGTGTTTTTAATTTAATTTTTTATTTTTTATTACAGCAAGTTTGATTACAATGTTTGGCTTGTTGTAGGTGTGGAAGATGTGGTTCTTTTACACATATACAGATGACTGTTCTTCCTGGGATTCTTTTCCCATGTACGTTATGACAGAATGTTGAGTAGTCCTCTCTTGGTATTCTGTAGGTCTTTGGTGATTATATATGTCACCTGTGTTTGTATATGTCTGTTAACCCCGATATCGTAATGAAACCAATCCTCACACCTTTCCATTGGTGAAACATAAGTTTGTTTAATGAATCTGTGATTGCCCTTCTCCGTGGAAATATCTGCCCTGGTATCCACTTTTAGGTAACACCTATAGGTGATATGATATGATATGTGTCTTTCACTTTCTGACTTACTACAAGTCACGTGATTACTTCTAGACTCATCTACGGTGCTGCAAATGGCATTGTGTCCTTTTTTCCCTTGGCTTCTCTTCTGCCTTAGCGGGGTCCATTTTCAACAATGTGATTCCCTGAGGGTTGTGGATTAGCTGACCTGGGCAGCCTTACCCTGCCGGCCCGCCCTCCCCAGGTGTGCCTCGTTGAGGTCAATATAAACAGAGCTCCAGGCAGCAATAGCCCCTGAAGCTGTGCCTGACTCCATATTCTCTGCCCCGTCAGCAGTCTCGGGGCTGTGCTGGTGGGAGGGAGTGAGGGGCCACAGCTTTGTGGGTGGCCCGGTGTGAGTGGGGTTCTGCTGGCCTTTCTGCAGGAGTTGCCAGGCTGCCGCCTGTAAAGAAGAGGATGTGTCACCCATAACTTCCGCTGGAATTTCTCTCCGGACAGAGGTGAGGAAGGAAAAAAGCAGTGGGTGCCGGGACAGGAGGGGTATCTCAGGCAGGGCAATGGAAAGCTTCTGGAAGAGTGCCCGGGGCCAGGACCAACCTGGCTGGCCTGCAGGCACCAAGATGGCCTGCGTGCTGTCGCTGGTGTGGCTCCACGGTCCTTCCTCTAGGCTTTCAAGCCCTTGTACATATTCAGGTGTTTTACCTGGAAAGGGTGGGAACAGTTCAGCAGCAGCTGGCCTGGGGCTCAGCTCACATTTACTCACAGATGCCTCGGCACGGTCCCCCAGCTTTGCAATGAGGACGCTCCTTGCGTGGGGGGTGGGTTGCTGGCTGTATGGGAGATGATTCCCCACCTCTGACCAATTTCAGAATTGTTTACCACTGGAGCAAGTGCCCTGATAGGGTTTTCCCCTGTATAACTCGTGGATTCAGGATTTTTTTTTTCTTTTATGGTTCAAGTTAGATTTTATTCCTCTTTTATGTATTTATAGATATAAGCATGGAAATCATTCATTCCTATAAATACATCTGTGTGACGGGAAGAACTTTTTTCTGTTTTATTTTTAAATTTCATTTTTTAAAATTTTGAAATTTAATTTTATTTATGTTTTTATACAGCAGGTTATTATTAGTTATGTATTTTATGCATATACATGTATACAGGTCAATCCCAATCTCCCAACTCATCCCACCACCACCACCCCATGGCTTCCCACACTTGGTGTCCATACGTTTGTTCTCTACGTCTGTGTCTCTATTTCTTCCCTGCAAACCAGTTCATCTGTACCATTTTTAGGCTCCACATATATGCATTAATATACAATATTTGTTTTCCTCTTTCTGACTTACTTCATTCTGTATGACAGTCTCTCGATCCATCGATGTCTCTACAAATGACCCAGTTTCATTCCTTTTTATGGCCGAGTAATATTCCATTTTATATATGTACCACATCTTTATCCACTCATCTGTCTGTGGGCATTTAGGTTGCTTCCATTACCTGGCTATTGTAAATAGTGCTGCAACGAACATTGTGCTGAATGTGCCTTTTTGAAATACGGTTTTCTCTGGGTATATGCCCAGAAGTGGGATTGCTGGATCAGATGGTAATTCTATTTCTAATTTTTTTAAGGAAACTCCATACTGTTCTCCATAGTGACTGTATCAATTTACATTCCCACCAATAGTGGAAGAGGGCTCCTTTTGTCCACACCCTCCCCAGAATTGGTTGTTTGTAGATTTTCTGATGATGCCGATTCTAAAAGGTGTGAGGTGATACCTCATTGTAGTTTTGATTTGCATTTCTCTAATAATTAGTGCTGTTGAGCAGCTTTTCTGTGTGTCTTGGCCATCTCTGTGTCTCCTTTGAAGAAACGTCTCTTTAGATCTTCTGCCCATTTTTTTTGGGTTGTTTGTTTTTTTAATATTAAGCTGCATGAGCTGTTTATATATATTGGAGATTAAACCTCTGTCCATTGATTCGTCTGCAATGATTTTCGCCCATTCTGAGGGATGCCTTTTTCCATTCCCGTGTTTTTTAACAAAAAAGGAAAGAAAGGAAAAGAAGCAGAACACTAATGTGCGTAAAATATGCCTTTTGAAACGGTCGTTTTGAAATATGGACGTCCTTTGAATTTTTTGGTCGATATGTGACCACAGGATTTGTTTTCAGGGCAGGTGTCATTTACAGGCATGCAATGATTTTGAATATCAACTGACCATTAGCGTTGGGATTAAAGCTGCTGTTGTGTGAAACGGCCACAAGGTGGCAGCAGTTCACCCTTACCCAATCTGGTTACTAGGGCAAGAGAGCCTCAGTGGAAGTGGTGTTCTAGATTGGAGTTTAGAATGGAATGTACCAGGAGAAAGCCGCTCACGTTTGTCTCACTACTTCTTGTTCGTGTTTTTAATTTAATTTTTTATTTTTTATTACAGCAAGTTTGATTACAATGTTTGGCTTGTTGTAGGTGTGGAAGATGTGGTTCTTTTACACATATACAGATGACTGTTCTTCCTGGGATCCTTTTCCCATGTACGTTATGACAGAATGTTGAGTAGTCCTCTCTTGGTATTCTGTACGTCTTTGGTGATTATGTATGTCACCTGTGTTTGTATATGTCTGTTAACCCCGATATCGTAATGAAACCAATCCTCACACCTTTCCATTGGTGAACCATAAGTTTGTTTCATGAATCTGTGATTGCCCTTCTCCGTGGAAATATCTGCCCTGGTATCCATTTTTAGGTAACACCTATAAGAGATATGATAGGATATGTGTCTTTCACTTTCTGACTTACTACAAGTCACGTGATTACTTCTAGACTCATCTACGGTGCTGCAAATGGCATTGTGTCCTTTTTTCCCTTGGCTTCTCTTCTGCCTTAGCGGGGTCCATTTTCAACAATGTGATTCCCTGAGGGTTGTGGATTAGCTGACCTGGGCAGCCTTACCCTGCCGGCCCGCCCTCCCCAGGTGTGCCTCGTTGAGGTCAATATAAACAGAGCTCCAGGCAGCAATAGCCCCTGAAGCTGTGCCTGACTCCATATTCTCTGCCCCGTCAGCAGTCTCGGGGCTGTGCTGGTGGGAGGGAGTGAGGGGCCACAGCTTTGTGGGTGGCCCGGTGTGAGTGGGGTTCTGCTGGCCTTTCTTCAGGAGTTGCCAGGCTGCCGCCTGTAAAGAAGAGGATGTGTCACCCATACCTTCCGCTGGAATTTCTCTCCGGACAGAGGTGAGGAAGGAAAAAAGCAGTGGGGGCCGGGACAGGAGGGGTATCTCAGGCAGGGCAATGGAAAGCTTCTGGAAGAGCGCCAGGGTCCAGGACCAGTGGGCTGGCTGGCCTGCAGGCACCAAGTTGGCCTGCGTGCTGTCGCTGGTGTGGCTCCACGGTCCTTCCTCTAGGCTTTCAAGCCCTTGTACATATTCAGGTGTTTTACCTGGAAAGGGTGGGAACAGTTCAGCAGCAGCTGGCCTGGGGCTCAGCTCACGTTTACTCACAGATGCCTCGGCACGGTCCCCCAGCTTTGCAATGAGGACGCTCCTTGCGTGGGGGGTGGGTGGCTGGCTGTATGGGAGATGGTTCCCCACCTCTGACCAATTTCAGAATTGTTTACCGCTGGAGCAAGTGTCGTGATAGGGTTTTCCTCTGTATAACTCGTGGGTTCAATTTTTTTTTCTTTTATGGTTCAAGTTAGATTTTATTCCTCTTTTATATATTTATAAATATAAGCATGGAAATCATTCATTCCTATAAATACATCTGTGTGACGGGAAGAACTTTTTTCTGTTTTATTTTTAAATTTCATTTTTTAAAATTTTGAAATTTAATTTTATTTATGTTTTTATACAGCAGGTTATTATTAGTTATGTATTTTATGCATATACATGTATACAGGTCAATCCCAATCTCCCAACTCATCCCACCACCACCACCCCATGGCTTCCCACACTTGGTGTCCATACGTTTGTTCTCTACGTCTGTGTCTCTATTTCTTCCCTGCAAACCAGTTCATCTGTACCATTTTTAGGCTCCACATATATGCATTAATATACAATATTTGTTTTCCTCTTTCTGACTTACTTCATTCTGTATGACAGTCTCTCGATCCATCGATGTCTCTACAAATGACCCAGTTTCATTCCTTTTTATGGCCGAGTAATATTCCATTTTATATATGTACCACATCTTTATCCACTCATCTGTCTGTGGGCATTTAGGTTGCTTCCATTACCTGGCTATTGTAAATAGTGCTGCAACGAACATTGTGCTGAATGTGCCTTTTTGAAATACGGTTTTCTCTGGGTATATGCCCAGAAGTGGGATTGCTGGATCAGATGGTAATTCTATTTCTAATTTTTTTAAGGAAACTCCATACTGTTCTCCATAGTGACTGTATCAATTTACATTCCCACCAATAGTGGAAGAGGGCTCCTTTTGTCCACACCCTCCCCAGAATTGGTTGTTTGTAGATTTTCTGATGATGCCGATTCTAAAAGGTGTGAGGTGATACCTCATTGTAGTTTTGATTTGCATTTCTCTAATAATTAGTGCTGTTGAGCAGCTTTTCTGTGTGTCTTGGCCATCTCTGTGTCTCCTTTGAAGAAACGTCTCTTTAGATCTTCTGCCCATTTTTTTGGGGTTGTTTGTTTTTTTAATATTAAGCTGCATGAGCTGTTTATATATATTGGAGATTAAACTTCTGTCCATTGATTCGTCTGCAATGATTTTCGCCCATTCTGAGGGATGCCTTTTTCCATTCCCGTGTTTTTTAACAAAAAAGGAAAGAAAGGAAAAGAAGCAGAACACTAATGTGCGTAAAATATGCCTTTTGAAACGGTCGTTTTGAAATATGGACGTCCTTTGAATTTTTTGGTCGATGTGTGACCCCAGGATTTGTTTTCAGGGCAGGTGTCATTTACAGGCATGCAATGATTTTGAATATCAACTGACCATTAGCGTTGGGATTAAAGCTGCTGTTGTGTGAAACGGCCACAAGGTGGCAGCAGTTCACCCTTACCCAATCTGGTTACTAGGGCAAGAGAGCCTCAGTGGAAGTGGTGTTCTAGATTGGAGTTTAGAATGGAATGTGCCAGGAGAAAGCCGCTCACGTTTGTCTCACTACTTCTTGTTCGTGTTTTTAACTTAATTTTTTATTTTTTATTACAGCAAGTTTGATTACAATGTTTGGCTTGTTGTAGGTGTGGAAGATGGGTTCTTTTACACATATACAGATGACTGTTCTTCCTGGGATTCTTTTCCCATGTACGTTATGACAGAATGTTGAGTAGTCCTCTCTTGGTATTCTGTAGGTCTTTGGTGATTATATATGTCACCTGTGTTTGTATATGTCTGTTAACCCCGATATCGTAATGAAACCAATCCTCACACCTTTCCATTGGTGAACCATAAGTTTGTTTCATGAAACTGTGATTGCCCTTCTCCGTGGAAATATCTGCCCTGGTATCCATTTTTAGGTAACACCTATAAGTGATATGATAGGATATGTGTCTTTCACTTTCTGACTTACTACAAGTCACGTGATTACTTCTAGACTCATCTACGGTGCTGCAAATGGCATTGTGTCCTTTTTTCCCTTGGCTTCTCTTCTGCCTTAGCGGGGTCCATTTTCAACAATGTGATTCCCTGAGGGTTGTGGATTAGCTGACCTGGGCAGCCTTACCCTGCCGGCCCACCCTCCCCAGGTGTGCCTCGTTGAGGTCAATATAAACAGAGCTCCAGGCAGCAATAGCCCTTGAAGCTGTGCCTGACTCCATATTCTCTGCCCCGTCAGCAGTCTCGGGGCTGTGCTGGTGGGAGGGAGTGAGGGGCCACAGCTTTGTGGGTGGCCCGGTGTGAGTGGGGTTCTGCTGGCCTTTCTGCAGGAGTTGCCAGGCTGCCGCCTGTAAAGAAGAGGATGTGTCACCCATACATTCCGCTGGAATTTTTCTCCGGACAGAGGTGAGGAAGGAAAAAAGCAGTGGGGGCCGGGACAGGAGGGGTATCTCAGGCAGGGCAATGGAAAGCTTCTGGAAGAGTGCCCGGGGCCAGGACCAACCTGGCTGGCCTGCAGGCACCAAGATGGCCTGCGTGCTGTCGCTGGTGTGGCTCCACGGTCCTTCCTCTAGGCTTTCAAGCCCTTGTACATATTCAGGTGTTTTACCTGGAAAGGGTGGGAACAGTTCAGCAGCAGCTGGCCTGGGGCTCAGCTCACATTTACTCACAGATGCCTCGGCACGGTCCCCCAGCTTTGCAATGAGGACGCTCCTTGCGTGGGGGGTGTGTTGCTGGCTGTATGGGAGATGATTCCCCACCTCTGACCAATTTCAGAATTGTTTACCACTGGAGCAAGTGCCCTGATAGGGTTTTCCCCTGTATAACTCGTGGATTCAGGATTTTTTTTTCTTTTATGGTTCAAGTTAGATTTTATTCCTCTTTTATGTATTTATAGATATAAGCATGGAAATCATTCATTCCTATAAATACATCTGTGTGACGGGAAGAACTTTTTTCTGTTTTATTTTTAAATTTCATTTTTTAAAATTTTGAAATTTAATTTTATTTATGTTTTTATACAGCAGGTTATTATTAGTTATGTATTTTATGCATATACATGTATACAGGTCAATCCCAATCTCCCAACTCATCCCACCACCACCACCCCATGGCTTCCCACACTTGGTGTCCATACGTTTGTTCTCTACGTCTGTGTCTCTATTTCTTCCCTGCAAACCAGTTCATCTGTACCATTTTTAGGCTCCACATATATGCATTAATATACAATATTGGTTTTCCTCTTTCTGACATACTTCATTCTGTATGACAGTCTCTCGATCCATCGATGTCTCTACAAATGACCCAGTTTCATTCCTTTTTATGGCCGAGTAATATTCCATTTTATATATGTACCACATCTTTATCCACTCATCTGTCTGTGGGCATTTAGGTTGCTTCCATTACCTGGCTATTGTAAATAGTGCTGCAACGAACATTGTGCTGAATGTGCCTTTTTGAAATACGGTTTTCTCTGGGTATATGCCCAGAAGTGGGATTGCTGGATCAGATGGTAATTCTATTTCTAATTTTTTTAAGGAAACTCCATACTCTTCTCCATAGTGACTGTATCAATTTACATTCCCACCAATAGTGGAAGAGGGCTCCTTTTGTCCACACCCTCCCCAGAATTGGTTGTTTGTAGATTTTCTGATGATGCCGATTCTAAAAGGTGTGAGGTGATACCTCATTGTAGTTTTGATTTGCATTTCTCTAATAATTAGTGCTGTTGAGCAGCTTTTCTGTGTGTCTTGGCCATCTCTGTGTCTCCTTTGAAGAAACGTCTCTTTAGATCTTCTGCCCATTTTTTTTGGGTTGTTTGTTTTTTTAATATTAAGCTGCATGAGCTGTTTATATATATTGGAGATTAAACCTCTGTCCATTGATTCGTCTGCAATGATTTTCGCCCATTCTGAGGGATGCCTTTTTCCATTCCCGTGTTTTTTAACAAAAAAGGAAATAAAGGAAAAGAAGCAGAACACTAATGTGCGTAAAATATGCCTTTTGAAACGGTCGTTTTGAAATATGGACGTCCTTTGAATTTTTTGGTCGATATGTGACCACAGGATTTGTTTTCAGGGCAGGTGTCATTTACAGGCATGCAATGA
Organism: Mesoplodon mirus; assembly: GCF_964341445.2. Taxonomy (NCBI): domain Eukaryota; kingdom Metazoa; phylum Chordata; class Mammalia; order Artiodactyla; family Ziphiidae; genus Mesoplodon; species Mesoplodon mirus. The sequence continues at coordinate 677,941 of NW_028295743.1, read as the reverse complement.
TTTTGAATATCAACTGACCATTAGCGTTGGGATTAAAGCTGCTGTTGTGTGAAACGGCCACAAGGTGGCAGCAGTTCACCCTTACCCAATCTGGTTACTAGGGCAAGAGAGCCTCAGTGGAAGTGGTGTTCTAGATTGGAGTTTAGAATGGAATGTACCAGGAGAAAGCCGCTCACGTTTGTCTCACTACTTCTTGTTCGTGTTTTTAATTTAATTTTTTATTTTTTATTACAGCAAGTTTGATTACAATGTTTGGCTTGTTGTAGGTGTGGAAGATGTGGTTCTTTTACACATATACAGATGACTGTTCTTCCTGGGATCCTTTTCCCATGTACGTTATGACAGAATGTTGAGTAGTCCTCTCTTGGTATTCTGTACGTCTTTGGTGATTATGTATGTCACCTGTGTTTGTATATGTCTGTTAACCCCGATATCGTAATGAAACCAATCCTCACACCTTTCCATTGGTGAACCATAAGTTTGTTTCATGAATCTGTGATTGCCCTTCTCCGTGGAAATATCTGCCCTGGTATCCATTTTTAGGTAACACCTATAAGAGATATGATAGGATATGTGTCTTTCACTTTCTGACTTACTACAAGTCACGTGATTACTTCTAGACTCATCTACGGTGCTGCAAATGGCATTGTGTCCTTTTTTCCCTTGGCTTCTCTTCTGCCTTAGCGGGGTCCATTTTCAACAATGTGATTCCCTGAGGGTTGTGGATTAGCTGACCTGGGCAGCCTTACCCTGCCGGCCCGCCCTCCCCAGGTGTGCCTCGTTGAGGTCAATATAAACAGAGCTCCAGGCAGCAATAGCCCCTGAAGCTGTGCCTGACTCCATATTCTCTGCCCCGTCAGCAGTCTCGGGGCTGTGCTGGTGGGAGGGAGTGAGGGGCCACAGCTTTGTGGGTGGCCCGGTGTGAGTGGGGTTCTGCTGGCCTTTCTGCAGGAGTTGCCAGGCTGCCGCCTGTAAAGAAGAGGATGTGTCACCCATACCTTCCGCTGGAATTTCTCTCCGGACAGAGGTGAGGAAGGAAAAAAGCAGTGGGGGCCGGGACAGGAGGGGTATCTCAGGCAGGGCAATGGAAAGCTTCTGGAAGAGCGCCAGGGTCCAGGACCAGTGGGCTGGCTGGCCTGCAGGCACCAAGTTGGCCTGCGTGCTGTCGCTGGTGTGGCTCCACGGTCCTTCCTCTAGGCTTTCAAGCCCTTGTACATATTCAGGTGTTTTACCTGGAAAGGGTGGGAACAGTTCAGCAGCAGCTGGCCTGGGGCTCAGCTCACGTTTACTCACAGATGCCTCGGCACGGTCCCCCAGCTTTGCAATGAGGACGCTCCTTGCGTGGGGGGTGGGTGGCTGGCTGTATGGGAGATGGTTCCCCACCTCTGACCAATTTCAGAATTGTTTACCGCTGGAGCAAGTGTCGTGATAGGGTTTTCCTCTGTATAACTCGTGGGTTCAATTTTTTTTTTCTTTTATGGTTCAAGTTAGATTTTATTCCTCTTTTATGTATTTATAAATATAAGCATGGAAATCATTCATTCCTATAAATACATCTGTGTGACGGGAAGAACTTTTTTCTGTTTTATTTTTAAATTTCATTTTTTAGAATTTTGAAATTTAATTTTATTTATGTTTTTATACAGCAGGTTATTATTAGTTATGTATTTTATGCATATACATGTATACAGGTCAATCCCAATCTCCCAACTCATCCCACCACCACCACCCCATGGCTTCCCACACTTGGTGTCCATACGTTTGTTCTCTACGTCTGTGTCTCTATTTCTTCCCTGCAAACCAGTTCATCTGTACCATTTTTAGGCTCCACATATATGCATTAATATACAATATTTGTTTTCCTCTTTCTGACTTACTTCATTCTGTATGACAGTCTCTCGATCCATCGATGTCTCTACAAATGACCCAGTTTCATTCCTTTTTATGGCCGAGTAATATTCCATTTTATATATGTACCACATCTTTATCCACTCATCTGTCTGTGGGCATTTAGGTTGCTTCCATTACCTGGCTATTGTAAATAGTGCTGCAACGAACATTGTGCTGAATGTGCCTTTTTGAAATACGGTTTTCTCTGGGTATATGCCCAGAAGTGGGATTGCTGGATCAGATGGTAATTCTATTTCTAATTTTTTTAAGGAAACTCCATACTGTTCTCCATAGTGACTGTATCAATTTACATTCCCACCAATAGTGGAAGAGGGCTCCTTTTGTCCACACCCTCCCCAGAATTGGTTGTTTGTAGATTTTCTGATGATGCCGATTCTAAAAGGTGTGAGGTGATACCTCATTGTAGTTTTGATTTGCATTTCTCTAATAATTAGTGCTGTTGAGCAGCTTTTCTGTGTGTCTTGGCCATCTCTGTGTCTCCTTTGAAGAAACGTCTCTTTAGATCTTCTGCCCATTTTTTTGGGTTGTTTGTTTTTTTAATATTAAGCTGCATGAGCTGTTTATATATATTGGAGATTAAACTTCTGTCCATTGATTCGTCTGCAATGATTTTCGCCCATTCTGAGGGATGCCTTTTTCCATTCCCGTGTTTTTTAACAAAAAAGGAAAGAAAGGAAAAGAAGCAGAACACTAATGTGCGTAAAATATGCCTTTTGAAACGGTCGTTTTGAAATATGGACGTCCTTTGAATTTTTTGGTCGATATGTGACCACAGGATTTGTTTTCAGGGCAGGTGTCATTTACAGGCATGCAATGATTTTGAATATCAACTGACCATTAGCGTTGGGATTAAAGCTGCTGTTGTGTGAAACGGCCACAAGGTGGCAGCAGTTCACCCTTACCAAATCTGGTTACTAGGGCAAGAGAGCCTCAGTGGAAGTGGTGTTCTAGATTGGAGTTTAGAATGGAATGTACCAGGAGAAAGCCGCTCACGTTTGTCTCACTACTTCTTGTTCGTGTTTTTAATTTAATTTTTTATTTTTTATTACAGCAAGTTTGATTACAATGTTTGGCTTGTTGTAGGTGTGGAAGATGTGGTTCTTTTACACATATACAGATGACTGTTCTTCCTGGGATCCTTTTCCCATGTACGTTATGACAGAATGTTGAGTAGTCCTCTCTTGGTATTCTGTACGTCTTTGGTGATTATGTATGTCACCTGTGTTTGTATATGTCTGTTAACCCCGATATCGTAATGAAACCAATCCTCACACCTTTCCATTGGTGAACCATAAGTTTGTTTCATGAATCTGTGATTGCCCTTCTCCGTGGAAATATCTGCCCTGGTATCCATTTTTAGGTAACACCTATAAGTGATATGATAGGATATGTGTCTTTCACTTTCTGACTTACTACAAGTCACGTGATTACTTCTAGACTCATCTACGGTGCTGCAAATGGCATTGTGTCCTTTTTTCCCTTGGCTTCTCTTCTGCCTTAGCGGGGTCCATTTTCAACAATGTGATTCCCTGAGGGTTGTGGATTAGCTGACCTGGGCAGCCTTACCCTGCCGGCCCGCCCTCCCCAGGTGTGCCTCGTTGAGGTCAATATAAACAGAGCTCCAGGCAGCAATAGCCCCTGAAGCTGTGCCTGACTCCATATTCTCTGCCCCGTCAGCAGTCTCGGGGCTGTGCTGGTGGGAGGGAGTGAGGGGCCACAGCTTTGTGGGTGGCCCGGTGTGAGTGGGGTTCTGCTGGCCTTTCTGCAGGAGTTGCCAGGCTGCCGCCTGTAAAGAAGAGGATGTGTCACCCATACCTTCCGCTGGAATTTCTCTCCGGACAGAGGTGAGGAAGGAAAAAAGCAGTGGGGGCCGGGACAGGAGGGGTATCTCAGGCAGGGCAATGGAAAGCTTCTGGAAGAGCGCCAGGGTCCAGGACCAGTGGGCTGGCTGGCCTGCAGGCACCAAGTTGGCCTGCGTGCTGTCGCTGGTGTGGCTCCACGGTCCTTCCTCTAGGCTTTCAAGCCCTTGTACATATTCAGGTGTTTTACCTGGAAAGGGTGGGAACAGTTCAGCAGCAGCTGGCCTGGGGCTCAGCTCACGTTTACTCACAGATGCCTCGGCACGGTCCCCCAGCTTTGCAATGAGGACGCTCCTTGCGTGGGGGGTGGGTGGCTGGCTGTATGGGAGATGGTTCCCCACCTCTGACCAATTTCAGAATTGTTTACCGCTGGAGCAAGTGTCGTGATAGGGCTTTCCTCTGTATAACTCGTGGGTTCAATTTTTTTTTTCTTTTATGGTTCAAGTTAGATTTTATTCCTCTTTTATGTATTTATAAATATAAGCATGGAAATAATTCATTCCTATAAATACATCTGTGTGACGGGAAGAACTTTTTTCTGTTTTATTTTTAAATTTTATTTTTTAAAATTTTGAAATTTAATTTCATTTATGTTTTTATACAGCAGGTTATTATTAGTTATGTATTTTATGCATATACATGTATACAGGTCAATCCCAATCTCCCAACTCATCCCACCACCACCACCCCATGGCTTCCCACACTTGGTGTCCATACGTTTGTTCTCTACGTGTGTGTCTCTATTTCTTCCCTGCAAACCAGTTCATCTGTACCATTTTTAGGCTCCACATATATGCATTAATATACAATATTTGTTTTCCTCCTTCTGACTTACTTCATTCTGTATGACAGTCTCTCGATCCATCGATGTCTCTACAAATGACCCAGTTCCATTCCTTTTTATGGCCGAGTAATATTCCATTTTATATATGTACCACATCTTTATCCACTCATCTGTCTGTGGGCATTTAGGTTGCTTCCATTACCTGGCTATTGTAAATAGTGCTGCAACGAACATTGTGCTGAATGTGCATTTTTGAAATACGGTTTTCTCTGGGTATATGCCCAGAAGTGGGATTGCTGGATCAGATGGTAATTCTATTTCTAATTTTTTTAAGGAAACTCCATACTGTTCTCCATAGTGACTGTATCAATTTACATTCCCACCAATAGTGGAAGAGGGCTCCTTTTGTCCACACCCTCCCCAGAATTGGTTGTTTGTATATTTTCTGATGATGCCTATTCTAACAGGTGTGAGGTGATACCTCATTGTAGTTTTGATTTGCATTTCTCTAATAATTAGTGCTGTTGAGCAGCTTTTCTTGTGCGTCTTGGCCATCTCTGTGTCTCCTTTGAAGAAACGTCTCTTTAGATCTTCTGCCCATTTTTTGGGGTTGTTTGTTTTTTTAATATTAAGCTGCATGAGCTGTTTATATATATTGGAGATTAAACCTGTGTCCATTGATTCATTTGCAACGATTTTCACCCATCCTGAGGGATGCCTTTTTCCATTCCCGTTTTTTTTAACAAAAAAGGAAAGAAAGGAAAAGAAGCAGAACACTAATGTGCGTAAAATATGCCTTTTGAAACGGTCGTTTTGAAATATGGACGTCCTTTGAATTTTTTGGTCGATATGTGACCCCAGGATTTGTTTTCAGGGCAGGTGTCATTTACAGGCATGCAATGATTTTGAATATCAACTGACCATTAGCGTTGGGATTAAAGCTGCTGTTGTGTGAAACGGCCACAAGGTGGCAGCAGTTCACCCTTACCAAATCTGGTTACTAGGGCAAGAGAGCCTCAGTGGAAGTGGTGTTCTAGATTGGAGTTTAGAATGGAATGTACCAGGAGAAAGCCGCTCACGTTTGTCTCACTACTTCTTGTTCGTGTTTTTAATTTAATTTTTTATTTTTTATTACAGCAAGTTTGATTACAATGTTTGGCTTGTTGTAGGTGTGGAAGATGTGGTTCTTTTACACATATACAGATGACTGTTCTTCCTGGGATTCTTTTCCCATGTACGTTATGACAGAATGTTGAGTAGTCCTCTCTTGGTATTCTGTAGGTCTTTGGTGATTATATATGTCACCTGTGTTTTTATATGTCTGTTAACCCCGATATCGTAATGAAACCAATCCTCACACCTTTCCATTGGTGAACCATAAGTTTGTTTCATGAATCTGTGATTGCCCTTCTCCGTGGAAATATCTGCCCTGGTATCCACTTTTAGGTAACACCTATAGGTGATATGATAGGATATGTGTCTTTCACTTTCTGACTTACTACAAGTCACGTGATTACTTCTAGACTCATCTACGGTGCTGCAAATGGCATTGTGTCCTTTTTTCCCTTGGCTTCTCTTCTGCCTTAGCGGGGTCCATTTTCAACAATGTGATTCCCTGAGGGTTGTGGATTAGCTGACCTGGGCAGCCTTACCCTGCCGGCCCGCCCTCCCCAGGTGTGCCTCGTTGAGGTCAATATAAACAGAGCTCCAGGCAGCAATAGCCCCTGAAGCTGTGCCTGACTCCATATTCTCTGCCCCGTCAGCAGTCTCGGGGCTGTGCTGGTGGGAGGGAGTGAGGGGCCACAGCTTTGTGGGTGGCCCGGTGTGAGTGGGGTTCTGCTGGCCTTTCTGCAGGAGTTGCCATGCTGCCGCCTGTAAAGAAGAGGATGTGTCACCCATACATTCCGCTGGAATTTCTCTCCGGACAGAGGTGAGGAAGGAAAAAAGCAGTGGGGGCCGGGACAGGAGGGGTATCTCAGGCAGGGCAATGGAAAGCTTCTGGAAGAGCGCCCGGGGCCAGGACCAACCTGGCTGGCCTGCAGGCACCAAGTTGTCCTGCGTGCTGTCGCTGGTGTGGCTCCACGGTCCTTCCTCTAGGCTTTCAAGCCCTTGTACATATTCAGGTGTTTTACCTGGAAAGGGTGGGAACAGTTCAGCAGCAGCTGGCCTGGGGCTCAGCTCACGTTTACTCACAGATGCCTCGGCACGGTACCCCAGCTTTGCAATGAGGACGCTCCTTGCGTGGGGGGTGGGTTGCTGGCTGTATGGGAGATGCTTCCCCACCTCTGACCAATTTCAGAATTGTTTACCACTGGAGCAAGTGCCCTGATAGGGTTTTCCCCTGTATAACTCGTGGATTCAGGATTTTTTTTTCTTTTATGGTTCAAGTTAGATTTTATTCCTCTTTTATGTATTTATAGATATAAGCATGGAAATCATTCATTCCTATAAATACATCTGTGTGACGGGAAGAACTTTTTTCTGTTTTATTTTTAAATTTTATTTTTTAAAATTTTGAAATTTAATTTTATTTATGTTTTTATACAGCAGGTTATTATTAGTTATGTATTTTATGCATATACATGTATACAGGTCAATCCCAATCTCCCAACTCATCCCACCACCACCACCCCATGGCTTCCCACACTTGGTGTCCATACGTTTGTTCTCTACGTCTGTGTCTCTATTTCTTCCCTGCAAACCAGTTCATCTGTACCATTTTTAGGCTCCACATATATGCATTAATATACAATATTTGTTTTCCTCTTTCTGACTTACTTCATTCTGTATGACAGTCTCTCGATCCATCGATGTCTCTACAAATGACCCAGTTTCATTCCTTTTTATGGCCGAGTAATATTCCATTTTATATATGTACCACATCTTTATCCACTCATCTGTCTGTGGGCATTTAGGTTGCTTCCATTACCTGGCTATTGTAAATAGTGCTGCAACGAACATTGTGCTGAATGTGCCTTTTTGAAATACGGTTTTCTCTGGGTATATGCCCAGAAGTGGGATTGCTGGATCAGATGGTAATTCTATTTCTAATTTTTTTAAGGAAACTCCATACTGTTCTCCATAGTGACTGTATCAATTTACATTCCCACCAATAGTGGAAGAGGGCTCCTTTTGTCCACACCCTCCCCAGAATTGGTTGTTTGTAGATTTTCTGATGATGCCGATTCTAAAAGGTGTGAGGTGATACCTCATTGTAGTTTTGATTTGCATTTCTCTAATAATTAGTGCTGTTGAGCAGCTTTTCTGTGCGTCTTGGCCATCTCTGTGTCTCCTTTGAAGAAACGTCTCTTTAGATCTTCTGCCCATTTTTTTTGGGTTGTTTGTTTTTTTAATATTAAGCTGCATGAGCTGTTTATATATATTGGAGATTAAACCTCTGTCCATTGATTCGTCTGCAATGATTTTCGCCCATTCTGAGGGATGCCTTTTTCCATTCCCGTGTTTTTTAACAAAAAAGGAAAGAAAGGAAAAGAAGCAGAACACTAATGTGCGTAAAATATGCCTTTTGAAACGGTCGTTTTGAAATATGGACGTCCTTTGAATTTTTTGGTCGATATGTGACCCCAGGATTTGTTTTCAGGGCAGGTGTCATTTACAGGCATGCAATGATTTTGAATATCAACTGACCATTAGCGTTGGGATTAAAGCTGCTGTTGTGTGAAACGGCCACAAGGTGGCAGCAGTTCACCCTTACCAAATCTGGTTACTAGGGCAAGAGAGCCTCAGTGGAAGTGGTGTTCTAGATTGGAGTTTAGAATGGAATGTGCCAGGAGAAAGCCGCTCACGTTTGTCTCACTACTTCTTGTTCGTGTTTTTAATTTAATTTTTTATTTTTTATTACAGCAAGTTTGATTACAATGTTTGGCTTGTTGTAGGTGTGGAAGATGTGGTTCTTTTACACATATACAGATGACTGTTCTTCCTGGGATTCTTTTCCCATGTACGTTATGACAGAATGTTGAGTAGTCCTCTCTTGGTATTCTGTAGGTCTTTGGTGATTATATATGTCACCTGTGTTTGTATATGTCTGTTAACCCCGATATCGTAATGAAACCAATCCTCACACCTTTCCATTGGTGAACCATAAGTTTGTTTCATGAATCTGTGATTGCCCTTCTCCGTGGAAATATCTGCCCTGGTATCCATTTTTAGGTAACACCTATAAGTGATATGATAGGATATGTGTCTTTCACTTTCTGACTTACTACAAGTCACGTGATTACTTCTAGACTCATCTACGGTGCTGCAAATGGCATTGTGTCCTTTTTTCCCTTGGCTTCTCTTCTGCCTTAGCGGGGTCCATTTTCAACAATGTGATTCCCTGAGGGTTGTGGATTAGCTGACCTGGGCAGCCTTACCCTGCCGGCCCGCCCTCCCCAGGTGTGCCTCGTTGAGGTCAATATAAACAGAGCTCCAGGCAGCAATAGCCCTTGAAGCTGTGCCTGACTCCATATTCTCTGCCCCGTCAGCAGTCTCGGGGCTGTGCTGGTGGGAGGGAGTGAGGGGCCACAGCTTTGTGGGTGGCCCGGTGTGAGTGGGGTTCTGCTGGCCTTTCTGCAGGAGTTGCCAGGCTGCCGCCTGTAAAGAAGAGGATGTGTCACCCATACATTCCGCTGGAATTTTTCTCCGGACAGAGGTGAGGAAGGAAAAAAGCAGTGGGGGCCGGGACAGGAGGGGTATCTCAGGCAGGGCAATGGAAAGCTTCTGGAAGAGTGCCCGGGGCCAGGACCAACCTGGCTGGCCTGCAGGCACCAAGATGGCCTGCGTGCTGTCGCTGGTGTGGCTCCACGGTCCTTCCTCTAGGCTTTCAAGCCCTTGTACATATTCAGGTGTTTTACCTGGAAAGGGTGGGAACAGTTCAGCAGCAGCTGGCCTGGGACTCAGCACACATTTACTCACAGATGCCTCGGCACGGTCCCCCAGCTTTGCAATGAGGACGCTCCTTGCGTGGGGGGTGGGTTGCTGGCTGTATGGGAGATGATTCCCCACCTCTGACCAATTTCAGAATTGTTTACCACTGGAGCAAGTGCCCTGATAGGGTTTTCCCCTGTATAACTCGTGGATTCAGGATTTTTTTTTTCTTTTATGGTTCAAGTTAGATTTTATTCCTCTTTTATGTATTTATAGATATAAGCATGGAAATCATTCATTCCTATAAATACATCTGTGTGACGGGAAGAAATTTTTTCTGTTTTATTTTTAAATTTTATTTTTTGAAATTTAATTTTATTTATGTTTTTATACAGCAGGTTATTATTAGTTATGTATTTTATGCATATACATGTATACAGGTCAATCCCAATCTCCCAACTCATCCCACCACCACCACCCCATGGCTTCCCACACTTGGTGTCCATACGTTTGTTCTCTACATCTGTGTCTCTATTTCTTCCCTGCAAACCAGTTCATCTGTACCATTTTTAGGCTCCACATATATGCATTAATATACAATATTTGTTGTCCTCTTTCTGACTTACTTCATTCTGTATGACAGTCTCTCGATCCATCGATGTCTCTACAAATGACCCAGTTTCATTCCTTTTTATGGCCGAGTAATATTCCATTTTATATATGTACCACATCTTTATCCACTCATCTGTCTGTGGGCATTTAGGTTGCTTCCATTACCTGGCTATTGTAAATAGTGCTGCAACGAACATTGTGCTGAATGTGCCTTTTTGAAATACGGTTTTCTCTGGGTATATGCCCAGAAGTGGGATTGCTGGATCAGATGGTAATTCTATTTCTAATTTTTTTAAGGAAACTCCATACTGTTCTCCATAGTGACTGTATCAATTTACATTCCCACCAATAGTGGAAGAGGGCTCCTTTTGTCCACACCCTCCCCAGAATTGGTTGTTTGTAGATTTTCTGATGATGCCGATTCTAAAAGGTGTGAGGTGATACCTCATTGTAGTTTTGATTTGCATTTCTCTAATAATTAGTGCTGTTGAGCAGCTTTTCTGTGTGTCTTGGCCATCTCTGTGTCTCCTTTGAAGAAACGTCTCTTTAGATCTTCTGCCCATTTTTTTGGGTTGTTTGTTTTTTTTAATATTAAGCTGCATGAGCTGTTTATATATATTGGAGATTAAACCTGTGTCCATTGATTCGTCTGCAATGATTTTCGCCCATTCTGAGGGATGCCTTTTTCCATTCCCGTGTTTTTTAACAAAAAAGGAAAGAAAGGAAAAGAAGCAGAACACTAATGTGCGTAAAATATGCCTTTTGAAACGGTCGTTTTGAAATATGGACGTCCTTTGAATTTTTTGGTCGATATGTGACCCCAGGATTTGTTTTCAGGGCAGGTGTCATTTACAGGCATGCAATGATTTTGAATATCAACTGACCATTAGCGTTGGGATTAAAGCTGCTGTTGTGTGAAACGGCCACAAGGTGGCAGCAGTTCACCCTTACCAAATCTGGTTACTAGGGCAAGAGAGCCTCAGTGGAAGTGGTGTTCTAGATTGGAGTTTAGAATGGAATGTACCAGGAGAAAGCCGCTCACGTTTGTCTCACTACTTCTTGTTCGTGTTTTTAATTTAATTTTTTATTTTTTATTACAGCAAGTTTGATTACAATGTTTGGCTTGTTGTAGGTGTGGAAGATGTGGTTCTTTTACACATATACAGATGACTGTTCTTCCTGGGATCCTTTTCCCATGTACGTTATGACAGAATGTTGAGTAGTCCTCTCTTGGTATTCTGTAGGTCTTTGGTGATTATGTATGTCACCTGTGTTTGTATATGTCTGTTAACCCCGATATCGTAATGAAACCAATCCTCACACCTTTCCATTGGTGAACCATAAGTTTGTTTCATGAATCTGTGATTGCCCTTCTCCGTGGAAATATCTGCCCTGGTATCCATTTTTAGGTAACACCTATAAGTGATATGATAGGATATGTGTCTTTCACTTTCTGACTTACTACAAGTCACGTGATTACTTCTAGACTCATCTACGGTGCTGCAAATGGCATTGTGTCCTTTTTTCCCTTGGCTTCTCTTCTGCCTTAGCGGGGTCCATTTTCAACAATGTGATTCCCTGAGGGTTGTGGATTAGCTGACCTGGGCAGCCTTACCCTGCCGGCCCGCCCTCCCCAGGTGTGCCTCGTTGAGGTCAATATAAACAGAGCTCCAGGCAGCAATAGCCCCTGAAGCTGTGCCTGACTCCATATTCTCTGCCCCGTCAGCAGTCTCGGGGCTGTGCTGGTGGGAGGGAGTGAGGGGCCACAGCTTTGTGGGTGGCCCGGTGTGAGTGGGGTTCTGCTGGCCTTTCTGCAGGAGTTGCCAGGCTGCCGCCTGTAAAGAAGAGGATGTGTAACCCATAACTTCCGCTGGAATTTGTCTCCGGACAGAGGTGAGGAAGGAAAAAAGCAGTGGGGGCCGGGACAGGAGGGGTATCTCAGGCAGGGCAATGGAAAGCTTCTGGAAGAGCGCCAGGGTCCAGGACCAGTGGGCTGGCTGGCCTGCAGGCACCAAGTTGGCCTGCGTGCTGTCGCTGGTGTGGCTCCACGGTCCTTCCTCTAGGCTTTCAAGCCCTTGTACATATTCAGGTGTTTTACCTGGAAAGGGTGGGAACAGTTCAGCAGCAGCTGGCCTGGGGCTCAGCTCACGTTTACTCACAGATGCCTCGGCACGGTCCCCCAGCTTTGCAATGAGGACGCTCCTTGCGTGGGGGGTGGGTGGCTGGCTGTATGGGAGATGGTTCCCCACCTCTGACCAATTTCAGAATTGTTTACCGCTGGAGCAAGTGTCGTGATAGGGTTTTCCTCTGTATAACTCGTGGGTTCAATTTTTTTTTCTTTTATGGTTCAAGTTAGATTTTATTCCTCTTTTATGTATTTATAAATATAAGCATGGAAATAATTCATTCCTATAAATACATCTGTGTGACGGGAAGAACTTTTTTCTGTTTTATTTTTAAATTTTATTTTTTAAAATTTTGAAATTTAATTTCATTTATGTTTTTATACAGCAGGTTATTATTAGTTATGTATTTTATGCATATACATGTATACAGGTCAATCCCAATCTCCCAACTCATCCCACCACCACCACCCCATGGCTTCCCACCCTTGGTGTCCATACGTTTGTTCTCTACGTCTGTGTCTCTATTTCTTCCCTGCAAACCAGTTCATCTGTACCATTTTTAGGCTCCACATATATGCATTAATATACAATATTTGTTTTCCTCTTTCTGACTTACTTCATTCTGTATGAGAGTCTCTCAATCCATCGATGTCTCTACAAATGACCCAGTTTCATTCCTTTTTATGGCCGAGTAATATTCCATTTTATATATGTACCACATCTTTATCCACTCATCTGTCTGTGGGCATTTAGGTTGCTTCCATTACCTGGCTATTGTAAATAGTGCTGCAACGAACATTGTGCTGAATGTGCCTTTTTGAAATACGGTTTTCTCTGGGTATATGCCCAGAAGTGGGATTGCTGGATCAGATGGTAATTCTATTTCTAATTTTTTTAAGGAAACTCCATACTGTTCTCCATAGTGACTGTATCAATTTACATTCCCACCAATAGTGGAAGAGGGCTCCTTTTGTCCACACCCTCCCCAGAATTGGTTGTTTGTATATTTTCTGATGATGCCTATTCTAACAGGTGTGAGGTGATACCTCATTGTAGTTTTGATTTGCATTTCTCTAATAATTAGTGCTGTTGAGCAGCTTTTCATGTGCGTCTTGGCCATCTCTGTGTCTCCTTTGAAGAAACGTCTCTTTAGATCTTCTGCCCATTTTTTGGGGTTGTTTGTTTTTTTAATATTAAGCTGCATGAGCTGTTTATATATATTGGAGATTAAACCTGTGTCCATTGATTCATTTGCAACGATTTTCACCCATCCTGAGGGATGCCTTTCTCCATTCCCGTTTTTTTTAACAAAAAAGCAAAGAAAGGAAAAGAAGCAGAACACTAATGTGCGTAAAATATGCCTTTTGAAACGGTCGTTTTGAAATATGGACGTCCTTTGAATTTTTTGGTCGATATGTGACCCCAGGATTTGTTTTCAGGGCAGGTGTCATTTACAGGCATGCAATGATTTTGAATATCAACTGACCATTAGCGTTGGGATTAAAGCTGCTGTTGTGTGAAACGGCCACAAGGTGGCAGCAGTTCACCCTTACCAAATCTGGTTACTAGGGCAAGAGAGCCTCAGTGGAAGTGGTGTTCTAGATTGGAGTTTAGAATGGAATGTACCAGGAGAAAGCCGCTCACGTTTGTCTCACTACTTCTTGTTCGTGTTTTTAATTTAATTTTTTATTTTTTATTACAGCAAGTTTGATTACAATGTTTGGCTTGTTGTAGGTGTGGAAGATGTGGTTCTTTTACACATATACAGATGACTGTTCTTCCTGGGATTCTTTTCCCATGTACGTTATGACAGAATGTTGAGTAGTCCTCTCTTGGTATTCTGTAGGTCTTTGGTGATTATATATGTCACCTGTGTTTGTATATGTCTGTTAACCCCGATATCGTAATGAAACCAATCCTCACACCTTTCCATTGGTGAACCATAAGTTTGTTTCATGAATCTGTGATTGCCCTTCTCCGTGGAAATATCTGCCCTGGTATCCACTTTTAGGTAACACCTATAGGTGATATGATAGGATATGTGTCTTTCACTTTCTGACTTACTACAAGTCACGTGATTACTTCTAGACTCATCTACGGTGCTGCAAATGGCATTGTGTCCTTTTTTCCCTTGGCTTCTCTTCTGCCTTAGCGGGGTCCATTTTCAACAATGTGATTCCCTGAGGGTTGTGGATTAGCTGACCTGGGCAGCCTTACCCTGCCGGCCCGCCCTCCCCAGGTGTGCCTCGTTGAGGTCAATATAAACAGAGCTCCAGGCAGCAATAGCCCCTGAAGCTGTGCCTGACTCCATATTCTCTGCCCCGTCAGCAGTCTCGGGGCTGTGCTGGTGGGAGGGAGTGAGGGGCCACAGCTTTGTGGGTGGCCTGGTGTGAGTGGGGTTCTGCTGGCCTTTCTGCAGGAGTTGCCATGCTGCCGCCTGTAAAGAAGAGGATGTGTCACCCATACATTTCGCTGGAATTTCTCTCCGGACAGAGGTGAGGAAGGAAAAAAGCAGTGGGGGCCGGGACAGGAGGGGTATCTCAGGCAGGGCAATGGAAAGCTTCTGGAAGAGCGCCCGGGGCCAGGACCAACCTGGCTGGCCTGCAGGCACCAAGTTGTCCTGCGTGCTGTCGCTGGTGTGGCTCCACGGTCCTTCCTCTAGGCTTTCAAGCCCTTGTACATATTCAGGTGTTTTACCTGGAAAGGGTGGGAACAGTTCAGCAGCAGCTGGCCTGGGGCTCAGCTCACGTTTACTCACAGATGCCTCGGCACGGTCCCCCAGCTTTGCAATGAGGACGCTCCTTGCGTGGGGGGTGGGTTGCTGGCTGTATGGGAGATGCTTCCCCACCTCTGACCAATTTCAGAATTGTTTACCACTGGAGCAAGTGCCCTGATAGGGTTTTCCCCTGTATAACTCGTGGGTTCAGGATTTTTTTTTTCTTTTATGGTTCAAGTTAGATTTTATTCCTCTTTTATGTATTTATAGATATAAGCATGGAAATCATTCATTCCTATAAATACATCTGTGTGACGGGAAGAACTTTTTCTGTTTTATTTTTAAATTTTATTTTTTAAAATTTTGAAATTTAATTTTATTTATGTTTTTATACAGCAGGTTATTATTAGTTATGTATTTTATGCATATACATGTATACAGGTCAATCCCAATCTCCCAACTCATCCCACCACCACCACCCCATGGCTTCCCACACTTGGTGTCCATACGTTTGTTCTCTACGTCTGTGTCTCTATTTCTTCCCTGCAAACCAGTTCATCTGTACCATTTTTAGGCTCCACATATATGCATTAATATACAATATTTGTTTTCCTCTTTCTGACTTACTTCATTCTGTATGACAGTCTCTCGATCCATCGATGTCTCTACAAATGACCCAGTTTCATTCCTTTTTATGGCCGAGTAATATTCCATTTTATATATGTACCACATCTTTATCCACTCATCTGTCTGTGGGCATTTAGGTTGCTTCCATTACCTGGCTATTGTAAATAGTGCTGCAACGAACATTGTGCTGAATGTGCCTTTTTGAAATACGGTTTTCTCTGGGTATATGCCCAGAAGTGGGATTGCTGGATCAGATGGTAATTCTATTTCTAATTTTTTTAAGGAAACTCCATACTCTTCTCCATAGTGACTGTATCAATTTACATTCCCACCAATAGTGGAAGAGGGCTCCTTTTGTCCACACCCTCCCCAGAATTGGTTGTTTGTAGATTTTCTGATGATGCCGATTCTAAAAGGTGTGAGGTGATACCTCATTGTAGTTTTGATTTGCATTTCTCTAATAATTAGTGCTGTTGAGCAGCTTTTCTGTGCGTCTTGGCCATCTCTGTGTCTCCTTTGAAGAAACGTCTCTTTAGATCTTCTGCCCATTTTTTTTGGGTTGTTTGTTTTTTTAATATTAAGCTGCATGAGCTGTTTATATATATTGGAGATTAAACCTCTGTCCATTGATTCGTCTGCAATGATTTTCGCCCATTCTGAGGGATGCCTTTTTCCATTCCCGTGTTTTTTAACAAAAAAGGAAAGAAAGGAAAAGAAGCAGAACACTAATGTGCGTAAAATATGCCTTTTGAAACGGTCGTTTTGAAATATGGACGTCCTTTGAATTTTTTGGTCGATATGTGACCCCAGGATTTGTTTTCAGGGCAGGTGTCATTTACAGGCATGCAATGATTTTGAATATCAACTGACCATTAGCGTTGGGATTAAAGCTGCTGTTGTGTGAAACGGCCACAAGGTGGCAGCAGTTCACCCTTACCAAATCTGGTTACTAGGGCAAGAGAGCCTCAGTGGAAGTGGTGTTCTAGATTGGAGTTTAGAATGGAATGTGCCAGGAGAAAGCCGCTCACGTTTGTCTCACTACTTCTTGTTCGTGTTTTTAATTTAATTTTTTATTTTTTATTACAGCAAGTTTGATTACAATGTTTGGCTTGTTGTAGGTGTGGAAGATGTGGTTCTTTTACACATATACAGATGACTGTTCTTCCTGGGATTCTTTTCCCATGTACGTTATGACAGAATGTTGAGTAGTCCTCTCTTGGTATTCTGTAGGTCTTTGGTGATTATATATGTCACCTGTGTTTGTATATGTCTGTTAACCCCGATATCGTAATGAAACCAATCCTCACACCTTTCCATTGGTGAACCATAAGTTTGTTTCATGAATCTGTGATTGCCCTTCTCCGTGGAAATATCTGCCCTGGTATCCATTTTTAGGTAACACCTATAAGTGATATGATAGGATATGTGTCTTTCACTTTCTGACTTACTACAAGTCACGTGATTACTTCTAGACTCATCTACGGTGCTGCAAATGGCATTGTGTCCTTTTTTCCCTTGGCTTCTCTTCTGCCTTAGCGGGGTCCATTTTCAACAATGTGATTCCCTGAGGGTTGTGGATTAGCTGACCTGGGCAGCCTTACCCTGCCGGCCCGCCCTCCCCAGGTGTGCCTCGTTGAGGTCAATATAAACAGAGCTCCAGGCAGCAATAGCCCTTGAAGCTGTGCCTGACTCCATATTCTCTGCCTCGTCAGCAGTCTCGGGGCTGTGCTGGTGGGAGGGAGTGAGGGGCCACAGCTTTGTGGGTGGCCCGGTGTGAGTGGGGTTCTGCTGGCCTTTCTGCAGGAGTTGCCAGGCTGCCGCCTGTAAAGAAGAGGATGTGTCACCCATACATTCCGCTGGAATTTTTCTCCGGACAGAGGTGAGGAAGGAAAAAAGCAGTGGGGGCCGGGACAGGAGGGGTATCTCAGGCAGGGCAATGGAAAGCTTCTGGAAGAGTGCCCGGGGCCAGGACCAACCTGGCTGGCCTGCAGGCACCAAGATGGCCTGCGTGCTGTCGCTGGTGTGGCTCCACGGTCCTTCCTCTAGGCTTTCAAGCCCTTGTACATATTCAGGTGTTTTACCTGGAAAGGGTGGGAACAGTTCAGCAGCAGCTGGCCTGGGGCTCAGCTCACATTTACTCACAGATGCCTCGGCACGGTCCCCCAGCTTTGCAATGAGGACGCTCCTTGCGTGGGGGGTGGGTTGCTGGCTGTATGGGAGATGATTCCCCACCTCTGACCAATTTCAGAATTGTTTACCACTGGAGCAAGTGCCCTGATAGGGTTTTCCCCTGTATAACTCGTGGATTCAGGATTTTTTTTTCTTTTATGGTTCAAGTTAGATTTTATTCCTCTTTTATGTATTTATAGATATAAGCATGGAAATCATTCATTCCTATAAATACATCTGTGTGACGGGAAGAAATTTTTTCTGTTTTATTTTTAAATTTTATTTTTTGAAATTTAATTTTATTTATGTTTTTATACAGCAGGTTATTATTAGTTATGTATTTTATGCATATACATGTATACAGGTCAATCCCAATCTCCCAACTCATCCCACCACCACCACCCCATGGCTTCCCACACTTGGTGTCCATACGTTTGTTCTCTACGTCTGTGTCTCTATTTCTTCCCTGCAAACCAGTTCATCTGTACCATTTTTAGGCTCCACATATATGCATTAATATACAATATTTGTTTTCCTCTTTCTGACTTACTTCATTCTGTATGACAGTCTCTCGATCCATCGATGTCTCTACAAATGACTCAGTTTCATTCCTTTTTATGGCCGAGTAATATTCCATTTTATATATGTACCACATCTTTATCCACTCATCTGTCTGTGGGCATTTAGGTTGCTTCCATTACCTGGCTATTGTAAATAGTGCTGCAACGAACATTGTGCTGAATGTGCCTTTTTGAAATACGGTTTTCTCTGGGTATATGCCCAGAAGTGGGATTGCTGGATCAGATGGTAATTCTATTTCTAATTTTTTTAAGGAAACTCCATACTGTTCTCCATAGTGACTGTATCAATTCACATTCCCACCAATAGTGGAAGAGGGCTCCTTTTGTCCACACCCTCCCCAGAATTGGTTGTTTGTAGATTTTCTGATGATGCCGATTCTAAAAGGTGTGAGGTGATACCTCATTGTAGTTTTGATTTGCATTTCTCTAATAATTAGTGCTGTTGAGCAGCTTTTCTGTGTGTCTTGGCCATCTCTGTGTCTCCTTTGAAGAAACGTCTCTTTAGATCTTCTGCCCATTTTTTTGGGTTGTTTGTTTTTTTAATATTAAGCTGCATGAGCTGTTTATATATATTGGAGATTAAACCTCTGTCCATTGATTCGTCTGCAATGATTTTCGCCCATTCTGAGGGATGCCTTTTTCCATTCCCGTGTTTTTTAACAAAAAAGGAAAGAAAGGAAAAGAAGCAGAACACTAATGTGCGTAAAATATGTCTTTTGAAACGGTCGTTTTGAAATATGGACGTCCTTTGAATTTTTTGGTCGATATGTGACCCCAGGATTTGTTTTCAGGGCAGGTGTCATTTACAGGCATGCAATGATTTTGAATATCAACTGACCATTAGCGTTGGGATTAAAGCTGCTGTTGTGTGAAACGGCCACAAGGTGGCAGCAGTTCACCCTTACCAAATCTGGTTACTAGGGCAAGAGAGCCTCAGTGGAAGTGGTGTTCTAGATTGGAGTTTAGAATGGAATGTACCAGGAGAAAGCCGCTCACGTTTGTCTCACTACTTCTTGTTCGTGTTTTTAATTTAATTTTTTATTTTTTATTACAGCAAGTTTGATTACAATGTTTGGCTTGTTGTAGGTGTGGAAGATGTGGTTCTTTTACACATATACAGATGACTGTTCTTCCTGGGATCCTTTTCCCATGTACGTTATGACAGAATGTTGAGTAGTCCTCTCTTGGTATTCTGTAGGTCTTTGGTGATTATGTATGTCACCTGTGTTTGTATATGTCTGTTAACCCCGATATCGTAATGAAACCAATCCTCACACCTTTCCATTGGTGAACCATAAGTTTGTTTCATGAATCTGTGATTGCCCTTCTCCGTGGAAATATCTGCCCTGGTATCCATTTTTAGGTAACACCTATAAGTGATATGATAGGATATGTGTCTTTCACTTTCTGACTTACTACAAGTCACGTGATTACTTCTAGACTCATCTACGGTGCTGCAAATGGCATTGTGTCCTTTTTTCCCTTGGCTTCTCTTCTGCCTTAGCGGGGTCCATTTTCAACAATGTGATTCCCTGAGGGTTGTGGATTAGCTGACCTGGGCAGCCTTACCCTGCCGGCCCGCCCTCCCCAGGTGTGCCTCGTTGAGGTCAATATAAACAGAGCTCCAGGCAGCAATAGCCCCTGAAGCTGTGCCTGACTCCATATTCTCTGCCCCGTCAGCAGTCTCGGGGCTGTGCTGGTGGGAGGGAGTGAGGGGCCACAGCTTTGTGGGTGGCCCGGTGTGAGTGGGGTTCTGCTGGCCTTTCTGCAGGAGTTGCCAGGCTGCCGCCTGTAAAGAAGAGGATGTGTCACCCATAACTTCCGCTGGAATTTCTCTCCGGACAGAGGTGAGGAAGGAAAAAAGAAGTGGGGGCCGGGACAGGAGGGGTATCTCAGGCAGGGCAATGGAAAGCTTCTGGAAGAGTGCCAGGGTCCAGGACCAGTGGGCTGGCTGGCCTGCAGGCACCAAGTTGGCCTGCGTGCTGTCGCTGGTGTGGCTCCACGGTCCTTCCTCTAGGCTTTCAAGCCCTTGTACATATTCAGGTGTTTTACCTGGAAAGGGTGGGAACAGTTCAGCAGCAGCTGGCCTGGGGCTCAGCTCACGTTTACTCACAGATGCCTCGGCACGGTCCCCCAGCTTTGCAATGAGGACGCTCCTTGCGTGGGGGGTGGGTGGCTGGCTGTATGGGAGATGGTTCCCCACCTCTGACCAATTTCAGAATTGTTTACCGCTGGAGCCAGTGTCGTGATAGGGTTTTCCTCTGTATAACTCGTGGGTTCAATTTTTTTTTTCTTTTATGGTTCAAGTTAGATTTTATTCCTCTTTTATGTATTTATAAATATAAGCATGGAAATAATTCATTCCTATAAATACATCTGTGTGACGGGAAGAACTTTTTTCTGTTTTATTTTTAAATTTTATTTTTTAAAATTTTGAAATTTAATTTCATTTATGTTTTTATACAGCAGGTTATTATTAGTTATGTATTTTATGCATATACATGTATACAGGTCAATCCCAATCTCCCAACTCATCCCACCACCACCACCCCATGGCTTCCCACACTTGGTGTCCATACGTTTGTTCTCTACGTCTGTGTCTCTATTTCTTCCCTGCAAACCAGTTCATCTGTACCATTTTTAGGCTCCACATATATGCATTAATATACAATATTTGTTTTCCTCTTTCTGACTTACTTCATTCTGTATGACAGTCTCTCAATCCATCGATGTCTCTACAAATGACCCAGTTTCATTCCTTTTTATTGCCGAGTAATATTCCATTTTATATATGTACCACATCTTTATCCACTCATCTGTCTGTGGGCATTTAGGTTGCTTCCATTACCTGGCTATTGTAAATAGTGCTGCAACGAACATTGTGCTGAATGTGCCTTTTTGAAATACGGTTTTCTCTGGGTATATGCCCAGAAGTGGGATTGCTGGATCAGATGGTAATTCTATTTCTAATTTTTTTAAGGAAACTCCATACTGTTCTCCATAGTGACTGTATCAATTTACATTCCCACCAATAGTGGAAGAGGGCTCCTTTTGTCCACACCCTCCCCAGAATTGGTTGTTTGTATATTTTCTGATGATGCCTATTCTAACAGGTGTGAGGTGATACCTCATTGTAGTTTTGATTTGCATTTCTCTAATAATTAGTGCGGTTGAGCAGCTTTTCATGTGCGTCTTGGTCATCTCTGTGTCTCCTTTGAAGAAACGTCTCTTTAGATCTTCTGCCCATTTTTTGGGGTTGTTTGTTTTTTTAATATTAAGCTGCATGAGCTGTTTATATATATTGGAGATTAAACCTGTGTCCATTGATTCATTTGCAACGATTTTCACCCATCCTGAGGGATGCCTTTTTCCATTCCCGTTTTTTTTAACAAAAAAGGAAAGAAAGGAAAAGAAGCAGAACACTAATGTGCGTAAAATATGCCTTTTGAAACGGTCGTTTTGAAATATGGACGTCCTTTGAATTTTTTGGTCGATATGTGACCCCAGGATTTGTTTTCAGGGCAGGTGTCATTTACAGGCCTGCAATGATTTTGAATATCAACTGACCATTAGCGTTGGGATTAAAGCTGCTGTTGTGTGAAACGGCCACAAGGTGGCAGCAGTTCACCCTTACCAAATCTGGTTACTAGGGCAAGAGAGCCTCAGTGGAAGTGGTGTTCTAGATTGGAGTTTAGAATGGAATGTACCAGGAGAAAGCCGCTCACGTTTGTCTCACTACTTCTTGTTCGTGTTTTTAATTTAATTTTTTATTTTTTATTACAGCAAGTTTGATTACAATGTTTGGCTTGTTGTAGGTGTGGAAGATGTGGTTCTTTTACACATATACAGATGACTGTTCTTCCTGGGATTCTTTTCCCATGTACGTTATGACAGAATGTTGAGTAGTCCTCTCTTGGTATTCTGTAGGTCTTTGGTGATTATGTATGTCACCTGTGTTTGTATATGTCTGTTAACCCCGATATCGTAATGAAACCAATCCTCACACCTTTCCATTGGTGAACCATAAGTTTGTTTAATGAATCTGTGATTGCCCTTCTCCGTGGAAATATCTGCCCTGGTATCCACTTTTAGGTAACACCTATAGGTGATATGATATGATATGTGTCTTTCACTTTCTGACTTACTACAAGTCACGTGATTACTTCTAGACTCATCTACGGTGCTGCAAATGGCATTGTGTCCTTTTTTCCCTTGGCTTCTCTTCTGCCTTAGCGGGGTCCATTTTCAACAATGTGATTCCCTGAGGGTTGTGGATTAGCTGACCTGGGCAGCCTTACCCTGCCGGCCCGCCCTCCCCAGGTGTTCCTCGTTGAGGTCAATATAAACAGAGCTCCAGGCAGCAATAGCCCCTGAAGCTGTGCCTGACTTCATATTCTCTGCCCTGTCAGCAGTCTCGGGGCTGTGCTGGTGGGAGGGAGTGAGGGTCCACAGCTTTGTGGGTGGCCCGGTGTGAGTGGGGTTCTGCTGGCCTTTCTGCAGGAGTTGCCATGCTGCCGCCTGTAAAGAAGAGGATGTGTCACCCATACATTCCCCTGGAATTTCTCTCCGGACAGAGGTGAGGAAGGAAAAAAGCAGTGGGGGCCGGGACAGGAGGGGTATCTCAGGCAGGGCAATGGAAAGCTTCTGGAAGAGCGCCCGGGGCCAGGACCAACCTGGCTGGCCTGCAGGCACCAAGTTGTCCTGCGTGCTGTCGCTGGTGTGGCTCCACGGTCCTTCCTCTAGGCTTTCAAGCCCTTGTACATATTCAGGTGTTTTACCTGGAAAGGGTGGGAACAGTTCAGCAGCAGCTGGCCTGGGGCTCAGCTCACGTTTACTCACAGATGCCTCGGCACGGTCCCCCAGCTTTGCAATGAGGACGCTCCTTGCGTGGGGGGTGGGTTGCTGGCTGTATGGGAGATGCTTCCCCACCTCTGACCAATTTCAGAATTGTTTACCACTGGAGCAAGTGCCCTGATAGGGTTTTCCCCTGTATAACTCGTGGGTTCAGGATTTTTTTTTCTTTTATGGTTCAAGTTAGATTTTATTCCTCTTTTATGTATTTATAGATATAAGCATGTAAATCATTCATTCCTATAAATACATCTGTGTGATGGGAAGAAATTTTTTCTGTTTTATTTTTAAATTTTATTTTTTAAAATTTTGAAATTTAATTTTATTTATGTTTTTATACAGCAGGTTATTATTAGTTATGTATTTTATGCATATACATGTATACAGGTCAATCCCAATCTCCCAACTCATCCCACCACCACCACCCCATGGCTTCCCACACTTGGTGTCCATACGTTTGTTCTCTACGTCTGTGTCTCTATTTCTTCCCTGCAAACCAGTTCATCTGTACCATTTTTAGGCTCCACATATATGCATTAATATACAATATTTGTTTTCCTCTTTCTGACTTACTTCATTCTGTATGACAGTCTCTCGATCCATCGATGTCTCTACAAATGACCCAGTTTCATTCCTTTTTATGGCCGAGTAATATTCCATTTTATATATGTACCACATCTTTATCCACTCATCTGTCTGTGGGCATTTAGGTTGCTTCCATTACCTGGCTATTGTAAATAGTGCTGCAACGAACATTGTGCTGAATGTGCCTTTTTGAAATACGGTTTTCTCTGGGTATATGCCCAGAAGTGGGATTGCTGGATCAGATGGTAATTCTATTTCTAATTTTTTTAAGGAAACTCCATACTGTTCTCCATAGTGACTGTATCAATTTACATTCCCACCAATAGTGGAAGAGGGCTCCTTTTGTCCACACCCTCCCCAGAATTGGTTGTTTGTAGATTTTCTGATGATGCCGATTCTAACAGGTGTGAGGTGATACCTCATTGTAGTTTTGATTTGCATTTCTCTAATAATTAGTGCTGTTGAGCAGCTTTTCTGTGTGTCTTGGCCATCTCTGTGTCTCCTTTGAAGAAACGTCTCTTTAGATCTTCTGCCCATGTTTTTTGGGTTGTTTGTTTTTTTAATATTAAGCTGCATGAGCTGTTTATATATATTGGAGATTAAACCTCTGTCCATTGATTCGTCTGCAATGATTTTCGCCCATCCTGAGGGATGCCTTTTTCCATTCCCGTGTTTTTTAACAAAAAAGGAAAGAATGGAAAAGAAGCAGAACACTAATGTGCGTAAAATATGCCTTTTGAAACGGTCGTTTTGAAATATGGACGTCCTTTGAATTTTTTGGTCGATATGTGACCCCAGGATTTGTTTTCAGGGCAGGTGTCATTTACAGTCCTGCAATGATTTTGAATATCAACTGACCATTAGCGTTGGGATTAAAGCTGCTGTTGTGTGAAACGGCCACAAGGTGGCAGCAGTTCACCCTTACCCAATCTGGTTACTAGGGCAAGAGAGCCTCAGTGGAAGTGGTGTTCTAGATTGGAGTTTAGAATGGAATGTACCAGGAGAAAGCCGCTCACGTTTGTCTCACTACTTCTTGTTCGTGTTTTTAATTTAATTTTTTATTTTTTATTACAGCAAGTTTGATTACAATGTTTGGCTTGTTGTAGGTGTGGAAGATGTGGTTCTTTTACACATATACAGATGACTGTTCTTCCTGGGATCCTTTTCCCATGTACGTTATGACAGAATGTTGAGTAGTCCTCTCTTGGTATTCTGTAGGTCTTTGGTGATTATGTATGTCACCTGTGTTTGTATATGTCTGTTAACCCCGATATCGTAATGAAACCAATCCTCACACCTTTCCATTGGTGAACCATAAGTTTGTTTAATGAATCTGTGATTGCCCTTCTCCGTGGAAATATCTGCCCTGGTATCCATTTTTAGGTAACACCTATAAGTGATATGATAGGATATGTGTCTTTCACTTTCTGACTTACTACAAGTCACGTGATTACTTCTAGACTCATCTACGGTGCTGCAAATGGCATTGTGTCCTTTTTTCCCTTGGCTTCTCTTCTGCCTTAGCGGGGTCCATTTTCAACAATGTGATTCCCTGAGGGTTGTGGATTAGCTGACCTGGGCAGCCTTACCCTGCCGGCCCGCCCTCCCCAGGTGTGCCTCGTTGAGGTCAATATAAACAGAGCTCCAGGCAGCAATAGCCCCTGAAGCTGTGCCTGACTCCATATTCTCTGCCCCGTCAGCAGTCTCGGGGCTGTGCTGGTGGGAGGGAGTGAGGGGCCACAGCTTTGTGGGTGGCCCGGTGTGAGTGGGGTTCTGCTGGCCTTTCTGCAGGAGTTGCCAGGCTGCCGCCTGTAAAGAAGAGGATGTGTCACCCATAACTTCCGCTGGAATTTATCTCCGGACAGAGGTGAGGAAGGAAAAAAGCAGTGGGGGCCGGGACAGGAGGGGTATCTCAGGCAGGGCAATGGAAAGCTTCTGGAAGAGCGCCAGGGTCCAGGACCCGTGGGCTGGCTGGCCTGCAGGCACCAAGTTGGCCTGCGTGCTGTCGCTGGTGTGGCTCCAGGGTCCTTCCTCTAGGCTTTCAAGCCCTTGTACATATTCAGGTGTTTTACCTGGAAAGGGTGGGAACAGTTCAGCAGCAGCTGGCCTGGGGCTCAGCTCACGTTTACTCACAGATGCCTCGGCACGGTCCCCCAGCTTTGCAATGAGGACGCTCCTTGCGTGGGGGGTGGGTGGCTGGCTGTATGGGAGATGGTTCCCCACCTCTGACCAATTTCAGAATTGTTTACCGCTGGAGCAAGTGTCGTGATAGGATTTTCCTCTGTATAACTCGTGGGTTCAATTTTTTTTTTCTTTTATGGTTCAAGTTAGATTTTATTCCTCTTTTATGTATTTATAACTATAAGCATGGAAATAATTCATTCCTATAAATACATCTGTGTGACGGGAAGAACTTTTTTCTGTTTTATTTTTAAATTTTATTTTTTAAAATTTTGAAATTTAATTTCATTTATGTTTTTATACAGCAGGTTATTATTAGTTATGTATTTTATGCATATACATGTATACAGGTCAATCCCAATCTCCCAACTCATCCCACCACCACCACCCCATGGCTTCCCACACTTGGTGTCCATACGTTTGTTCTCTACGTCTGTGTCTCTATTTCTTCCCTGCAAACCAGTTCATCTGTACCATTTTTAGGCTCCACATATATGCATTAATATACAATATTTGTTTTCCTCTTTCTGACTTACTTCATTCTGTATGACAGTCTCTCAATCCATCGATGTCTCTACAAATGACCCAGTTTCATTCCTTTTTATGGCCGAGTAATATTCCATTTTATATATGTACCACATCTTTATCCACTCATCT
The DNA here is from genome assembly GCF_964341445.2 of Mesoplodon mirus. NCBI lineage: Eukaryota > Metazoa > Chordata > Mammalia > Artiodactyla > Ziphiidae > Mesoplodon > Mesoplodon mirus. The sequence continues at coordinate 651,410 of NW_028295743.1, read as the reverse complement.
GTCTGTGGGCATTTAGGTTGCTTCCATTACCTGGCTATTGTAAATAGTGCTGCAACGAACATTGTGCTGAATGTGCCTTTTTGAAATACGGTTTTCTCTGGGTATATGCCCAGAAGTGGGATTGCTGGATCAGATGGTAATTCTATTTCTAATTTTTTTAAGGAAACTCCATACTGTTCTCCATAGTGACTGTATCAATTTACATTCCCACCAATAGTGGAAGAGGGCTCCTTTTGTCCACACCCTCCCCAGAATTGGTTGTTTGTATATTTTCTGATGATGCCTATTCTAACAGGTGTGAGGTGATACCTCATTGTAGTTTTGATTTGCATTTCTCTAATAATTAGTGCTGTTGAGCAGCTTTTCATGTGCGTCTTGGTCATCTCTGTGTCTCCTTTGAAGAAACGTCTCTTTAGATCTTCTGCCCATTTTTTGGGGTTGTTTGTTTTTTTTAATATTAAGCTGCATGAGCTGTTTATATATATTGGAGATTAAACCTCTGTCCATTGATTCGTCTGCAATGATTTTCGCCCATCCTGAGGGATGCCTTTTTCCATTCCCGTGTTTTTTAACAAAAAAGGAAAGAAAGGAAAAGAAGCAGAACACTAATGTGCGTAAAATATGCCTTTTGAAACGGTCGTTTTGAAATATGGACGTCCTTTGAATTTTTTGGTCGATATGTGACCCCAGGATTTGTTTTCAGGGCAGGTGTCATTTACAGGCATGCAATGATTTTGAATATCAACTGACCATTAGCGTTGGGATTAAAGCTGCTGTTGTGTGAAACGGCCACAAGGTGGCAGCAGTTCACCCTTACCCAATCTGGTTACTAGGGCAAGAGAGCCTCAGTGGAAGTGGTGTTCTAGATTGGAGTTTAGAATGGAATGTACCAGGAGAAAGCCGCTCACGTTTGTCTCACTACTTCTTGTTCGTGTTTTTAATTTAATTTTTTATTTTTTATTACAGCAAGTTTGATTACAATGTTTGGCTTGTTGTAGGTGTGGAAGATGTGGTTCTTTTACACATATACAGATGACTGTTCTTCCTGGGATCCTTTTCCCATGTACGTTATGACAGAATGTTGAGTAGTCCTCTCTTGGTATTCTGTAGGTCTTTGGTGATTATGTATGTCACCTTTGTTTGTATATGTCTGTTAACCCCGATATCGTAATGAAACCAATCCTCACACCTTTCCATTGGTGAACCATAAGTTTGTTTCATGAATCTGTGATTGCCCTTCTCCGTGGAAATATCTGCCCTGGTATCCATTTTTAGGTAACACCTATAAGTGATATGATAGGATATGTGTCTTTCACTTTCTGACTTACTACAAGTCACGTGATTACTTCTAGACTCATCTACGGTGCTGCAAATGGCATTGTGTCCTTTTTTCCCTTGGCTTCTCTTCTGCCTTAGCGGGGTCCATTTTCAACAATGTGATTCCCTGAGGGTTGTGGATTAGCTGACCTGGGCAGCCTTACCCTGCCGGCCCGCCCTCCCCAGGTGTGCCTCGTTGAGGTCAATATAAACAGAGCTCCAGGCAGCAATAGCCCCTGAAGCTGTGCCTGACTCCATATTCTCTGCCCCATCAGCAGTCTCGGGGCTGTGCTGGTGGGAGGGAGTGAGGGGCCACAGCTTTGTGGGTGGCCCGGTGTGAGTGGGGTTCTGCTGGCCTTTCTGCAGGAGTTGCCAGGCTGCCGCCTGTAAAGAAGAGGATGTGTCACCCATAACTTCCGCTGGAATTTATCTCCGGACAGAGGTGAGGAAGGAAAAAAGCAGTGGGGGCCGGGACAGGAGGGGTATCTCAGGCAGGGCAATGGAAAGCTTCTGGAAGAGCGCCAGGGTCCAGGACCCGTGGGCTGGCTGGCCTGCAGGCACCAAGTTGGCCTGCGTGCTGTCGCTGGTGTGGCTCCAGGGTCCTTCCTCTAGGCTTTCAAGCCCTTGTACATATTCAGGTGTTTTACCTGGAAAGGGTGGGAACAGTTCAGCAGCAGCTGGCCTGGGGCTCAGCTCACGTTTACTCACAGATGCCTCGGCACGGTCCCCCAGCTTTGCAATGAGGACGCTCCTTGCGTGGGGGGTGGGTGGCTGGCTGTATGGGAGATGGTTCCCCACCTCTGACCAATTTCAGAATTGTTTACCGCTGGAGCAAGTGTCGTGATAGGGTTTTCCTCTGTATAACTCGTGGGTTCAATTTTTTTTTTCTTTTATGGTTCAAGTTAGATTTTATTCCTCTTTTATGTATTTATAACTATAAGCATGGAAATAATTCATTCCTATAAATACATCTGTGTGACGGGAAGAACTTTTTTCTGTTTTATTTTTAAATTTTATTTTTTAAAATTTTGAAATTTAATTTCATTTATGTTTTTATACAGCAGGTTATTATTAGTTATGTATTTTATGCATATACATGTATACAGGTCAATCCCAATCTCCCAACTCATCCCACCACCACCACCCCATGGCTTCCCACACTTGGTGTCCATACGTTTGTTCTCTACGTCTGTGTCTCTATTTCTTCCCTGCAAACCAGTTCATCTGTACCATTTTTAGGCTCCACATATATGCATTAATATACAATATTTGTTTTCCTCTTTCTGACTTACTTCATTCTGTATGACAGTCTCTCAATCCATCGATGTCTCTACAAATGACCCAGTTTCATTCCTTTTTATGGCCGAGTAATATTCCAATTTATATATGTACCACATCTTTATCCACTCATCTGTCTGTGGGCATTTAGGTTGCTTCCATTACCTGGCTATTGTAAATAGTGCTGCAACGAACATTGTGCTGAATGTGCCTTTTTGAAATACGGTTTTCTCTGGGTATATGCCCAGAAGTGGGATTGCTGGATCAGATGGTAATTCTATTTCTAATTTTTTTAAGGAAACTCCATACTGTTCTCCATAGTGACTGTATCAATTTACATTCCCACCAATAGTGGAAGAGGGCTCCTTTTGTCCACACCCTCCCCAGAATTGGTTGTTTGTATATATTCTGATGATGCCTATTCTAACAGGTGTGAGGTGATACCTCATTGTAGTTTTGATTTGCATTTCTCTAATAATTAGTGCTGTTGAGCAGCTTTTCATGTGCGTCTTGGCCATCTCTGTGTCTCCTTTGAAGAAACGTCTCTTTAGATCTTCTGCCCATTTTTTGGGGTTGTTTGTTTTTTTAATATTAAGCTGCATGAGCTGTTTATATATATTGGAGATTAAACCTGTGTCCATTGATTCATTTGCAACGATTTTCACCCATCCTGAGGGATGCCTTTCTCCATTCCCGTTTTTTTTAACAAAAAAGGAAAGAAAGGAAAAGAAGCAGAACACTAATGTGCGTAAAATATGCCTTTTGAAACGGTCGTTTTGAAATATGGACGTCCTTTGAATTTTTTGGTCGATATGTGACCCCAGGATTTGTTTTCAGGGCAGGTGTCATTTACAGGCCTGCAATGATTTTGAATATCAACTGACCATTAGCGTTGGGATTAAAGCTGCTGTTGTGTGAAACGGCCACAAGGTGGCAGCAGTTCACCCTTACCAAATCTGGTTACTAGGGCAAGAGAGCCTCAGTGGAAGTGGTGTTCTAGATTGGAGTTTAGAATGGAATGTACCAGGAGAAAGCCGCTCACGTTTGTCTCACTACTTCTTGTTCGTGTTTTTAATTTAATTTTTTATTTTTTATTACAGCAAGTTTGATTACAATGTTTGGCTTGTTGTAGGTGTGGAAGATGTGGTTCTTTTACACATATACAGATGACTGTTCTTCCTGGGATCCTTTTCCCATGTACGTTATGACAGAATGTTGAGTAGTCCTCTCTTGGTATTCTGTAGGTCTTTGGTGATTATGTATGTCACCTTTGTTTGTATATGTCTGTTAACCCCGATATCGTAATGAAACCAATCCTCACACCTTTCCATTGGTGAACCATAAGTTTGTTTCATGAATCTGTGATTGCCCTTCTCCGTGGAAATATCTGCCCTGGTATCCATTTTTAGGTAACACCTATAAGTGATATGATAGGATATGTGTCTTTCACTTTCTGACTTACTACAAGTCACGTGATTACTTCTAGACTCATCTACGGTGCTGCAAATGGCATTGTGTCCTTTTTTCCCTTGGCTTCTCTTCTGACTTAGCGGGGTCCATTTTCAACAATGTGATTCCCTGAGGGTTGTGGATTAGCTGACCTGGGCAGCCTTACCCTGCCGGCCCGCCCTCCCCAGGTGTGCCTCGTTGAGGTCAATATAAACAGAGCTCCAGGCAGCAATAGCCACTGAAGCTGTGCCTGACTCCATATTCTCTGCCCCATCAGCAGTCTCGGGGCTGTGCTGGTGGGAGGGAGGGAGGGGCCACAGCTTTGTGGGTGGCCCGGTGTGAGTGGGGTTCTGCTGGCCTTTCTGCAGGAGTTGCCAGGCTGCCGCCTGTAAAGAAGAGGATGTGTCACCCATAACTTCCGCTGGAATTTCTCTCCGGACAGAGGTGAGGAAGGAAAAAAGCAGTGGGGGCCGGGACAGGAGGGGTATCTCAGGCAGGGCAATGGAAAGCTTCTGGAAGAGCGCCAGGGTCCAGGACCAGTGGGCTGGCTGGCCTGCAGGCACCAAGTTGGCCTGCGTGCTGTCGCTGGTGTGGCTCCACGGTCCTTCCTCTAGGCTTTCAAGCCCTTGTACATATTCAGGTGTTTTACCTGGAAAGGGTGGGAACAGTTCAGCAGCAGCTGGCCTGGGGCTCAGCTCACGTTTACTCACAGATGCCTCGGCACGGTCCCCCAGCTTTGCAATGAGGACGCTCCTTGCGTGGGGGGTGGGTGGCTGGCTGTATGGGAGATGGTTCCCCACCTCTGACCAATTTCAGAATTGTTTACCGCTGGAGCAAGTGTCGTGATAGGGTTTTCCTCTGTATAACTCGTGGGTTCAATTTTTTTTTTCTTTTATGGTTCAAGTTAGATTTTATTCCTCTTTTATGTATTTATAACTATAAGCATGGAAATAATTCATTCCTATAAATACATCTGTGTGACGGGAAGAACTTTTTTCTGTTTTATTTTTAAATTTTATTTTTTAAAATTTTGAAATTTAATTTCATTTATGTTTTTATACAGCAGGTTATTATTAGTTATGTATTTTATGCATATACATGTATACAGGTCAATCCCAATCTCCCAACTCATCCCACCACCACCACCCCATGGCTTCCCACACTTGGTGTCCATACGTTTGTTCTCTACGTCTGTGTCTCTATTTCTTCCCTGCAAACCAGTTCATCTGTACCATTTTTAGGCTCCACATATATGCATTAATATACAATATTTGTTTTCCTCTTTCTGACTTACTTCATTCTGTATGACAGTCTCTCAATCCATCGATGTCTCTACAAATGACCCAGTTTCATTCCTTTTTATGGCCGAGTAATATTCCATTTTATATATGTACCACATCTTTATCCACTCATCTGTCTGTGGGCATTTAGGTTGCTTCCATTACCTGGCTATTGTAAATAGTGCTGCAACGAACATTGTGCTGAATGTGCCTTTTTGAAATACGGTTTTCTCTGGGTATATGCCCAGAAGTGGGATTGCTGGATCAGATGGTAATTCTATTTCTAATTTTTTTAAGGAAACTCCATACTGTTCTCCATAGTGACTGTATCAATTTACATTCCCACCAATAGTGGAAGAGGGCTCCTTTTGTCCACACCCTCCCCAGAATTGGTTGTTTGTAGATTTTCTGATGATGCCGATTCTAACAGGTGTGAGGTGATACCTCATTGTAGTTTTGATTTGCATTTCTCTAATAATTAGTGCTGTTGAGCAGCTTTTCATGTGCGTCTTGGCCATCTCTGTGTCTCCTTTGAAGAAACGTCTCTTTAGATCTTCTGCCCATTTTTTGGGGTTGTTTGTTTTTTTAATATTAAGCTGCATGAGCTGTTTATATATATTGGAGATTAAACCTGTGTCCATTGATACATTTGCAACGATTTTCACCCATCCTGAGGGATGCCTTTCTCCATTCCCGTTTTTTTTAACAAAAAAGGAAAGAAAGGAAAAGAAGCAGAACACTAATGTGCGTAAAATATGCCTTTTGAATCGGTCGTTTTGAAATATGGACGTCCTTTGAATTTTTTGGTCGATATGTGACCCCAGGATTTGTTTTCAGGGCAGGTGTCATTTACAGGCATGCAATGATTTTGAATATCAACTGACCATTAGCGTTGGGATTAAAGCTGCTGTTGTGTGAAACGGCCACAAGGTGGCAGCAGTTCACCCTTACCCAATCTGGTTACTAGGGCAAGAGAGCCTCAGTGGAAGTGGTGTTCTAGATTGGAGTTTAGAATGGAATGTACCAGGAGAAAGCCGCTCACGTTTGTCTCACTACTTCTTGTTCGTGTTTTTAATTTAATTTTTTATTTTTTATTACAGCAAGTTTGATTACAATGTTTGGCTTGTTGTAGGTGTGGAAGATGTGGTTCTTTTACACATATACAGATGACTGTTCTTCCTGGGATTCTTTTCCCATGTACGTTATGACAGAATGTTGAGTAGTCCTCTCTTGGTATTCTGTAGGTCTTTGGTGATTATATATGTCACCTGTGTTTGTATATGTCTGTTAACCCCGATATCGTAATGAAACCAATCCTCACACCTTTTCATTGGTGAACCATAAGTTTGTTTCATGAATCTGTGATTGCCCTTCTCCGTGGAAATATCTGCCCTGGTATCCACTTTTAGGTAACACCTATAGGTGATATGATAGGATATGTGTCTTTCACTTTCTGACTTACTACAAGTCACGTGATTACTTCTAGACTCATCTACGGTGCTGCAAATGGCATTGTGTCCTTTTTTCCCTTGGCTTCTCTTCTGCCTTAGCGGGGTCCATTTTCAACAATGTGATTCCCTGAGGGTTGTGGATTAGCTGACCTGGGCAGCCTTACCCTGCCGGCCCGCCCTCCCCAGGTGTTCCTCGTTGAGGTCAATATAAACAGAGCTCCAGGCAGCAATAGCTCCTGAAGCTGTGCCTGACTCCATATTCTCTGCCCCGTCAGCAGTCTCGGGGCTGTGCTGGTGGGAGGGAGTGAGGGGCCACAGCTTTGTGGGTGGCCCGGTGTGAGTGGGGTTCTGCTGGCCTTTCTGCAGGAGTTGCCATGCTGCCGCCTGTAAAGAAGAGGATGTGTCACCCATACATTCCGCTGGAATTTCTCTCCGGACAGAGGTGAGGAAGGAAAAAAGCAGTGGGGGCCGGGACAGGAGGGGTATCTCAGGCAGGGCAATGGAAAGCTTCTGGAAGAGCGCCCGGGGCCAGGACCAACCTGGCTGGCCTGCAGGCACCAAGTTGTCCTGCGTGCTGTCGCTGGTGTGGCTCCACGGTCCTTCCTCTAGGCTTTCAAGCCCTTGTACATATTCAGGTGTTTTACCTGGAAAGGGTGGGAACAGTTCAGCAGCAGCTGGCCTGGGGCTTAGCTCACGTTTACTCACAGATGCCTCGGCACGGTCCCCCAGCTTTGCAATGAGGATGCTCCTTGCGTGGGGGGTGGGTTGCTGGCTGTATGGGAGATGCTTCCCCACCTCTGACCAATTTCAGAATTGTTTACCACTGGAGCAAGTGCCCTGATAGGGTTTTCCCCTGTATAACTCGTGGATTCAGGATTTTTTTTTCTTTTATGGTTCAAGTTAGATTTTATTCCTCTTTTATGTATTTATAGATATAAGCATGGAAATCATTCATTCCTATAAATACATCTGTGTGACGGGAAGAACTTTTTTCTGTTTTATTTTTAAATTTTATTTTTTAAAATTTTGAAATTTAATTTTATTTATGTTTTTATACAGCAGGTTATTATTAGTTATGTATTTTATGCATATACATGTATACAGGTCAATCCCAATCTCCCAACTCATCCCACCACCACCACCCCATGGCTTCCCACACTTGGTGTCCATACGTTTGTTCTCTACGTCTGTGTCTCTATTTCTTCCCTGCAAACCAGTTCATCTGTACCATTTTTCGGCTCCACATATATGCATTAATATACAATATTTGTTTTCCTCTTTCTGACTTACTTCATTCTGTATGACAGTCTCTCGATCCATCGATGTCCCTACAAATGACCCAGTTTCATTCCTTTTTATGGCCGAGTAATATTCCATTTTATATATGTACCACATCTTTATCCACTCATCTGTCTGTGGGCATTTAGGTTGCTTCCATTACCTGGCTATTGTAAATAGTGCTGCAACGAACATTGTGCTGAATGTGCCTTTTTGAAATACGGTTTTCTCTGGGTATATGCCCAGAAGTGGGATTGCTGGATCAGATGGTAATTCTATTTCTAATTTTTTTAAGGAAACTCCATACTGTTCTCCATAGTGACTGTATCAATTTACATTCCCACCAATAGTGGAAGAGGGCTCCTTTTGTCCACACCCTCCCCAGAATTGGTTGTTTGTAGATTTTCTGATGATGCCGATTCTAAAAGGTGTGAGGTGATACCTCATTGTAGTTTTGATTTGCATTTCTCTAATAATTAGTGCTGTTGAGCAGCTTTTCTGTGCGTCTTGGCCATCTCTGTGTCTCCTTTGAAGAAACGTCTCTTTAGATCTTCTGCCCATTTTTTTTGGGTTGTTTGTTTTTTTAATATTAAGCTGCATGAGCTGTTTATATATATTGGAGATTAAACCTCTGTCCATTGATTCGTCTGCAATGATTTTCGCCCATTCTGAGGGATGCCTTTTTCCATTCCCGTGTTTTTTAACAAAAAAGGAAAGAAAGGAAAAGAAGCAGAACACTAATGTGCGTAAAATATGCCTTTTGAAACGGTCGTTTTGAAATATGGACGTCCTTTGAATTTTTTGGTCGATATGTGACCCCAGGATTTGTTTTCAGGGCAGGTGTCATTTACAGGCATGCAATGATTTTGAATATCAACTGACCATTAGCGTTGGGATTAAAGCTGCTGTTGTGTGAAACGGCCACAAGGTGGCAGCAGTTCACCCTTACCAAATCTGGTTACTAGGGCAAGAGAGCCTCAGTGGAAGTGGTGTTCTAGATTGGAGTTTAGAATGGAATGTGCCAGGAGAAAGCCGCTCACGTTTGTCTCACTACTTCTTGTTCGTGTTTTTAATTTAATTTTTTATTTTTTATTACAGCAAGTTTGATTACAATGTTTGGCTTGTTGTAGGTGTGGAAGATGTGGTTCTTTTACACATATACAGATGACTGTTCTTCCTGGGATTCTTTTCCCATGTACGTTATGACAGAATGTTGAGTAGTCCTCTCTTGGTATTCTGTAGGTCTTTGGTGATTATATATGTCACCTGTGTTTGTATATGTCTGTTAACCCCGATATCGTAATGAAACCAATCCTCACACCTTTCCATTGGTGAACCATAAGTTTGTTTCATGAATCTGTGATTGCCCTTCTCCGTGGAAATATCTGCCCTGGTATCCATTTTTAGGTAACACCTATAAGTGATATGATAGGATATGTGTCTTTCACTTTCTGACTTACTACAAGTCACGTGATTACTTCTAGACTCATCTACGGTGCTGCAAATGGCATTGTGTCCTTTTTTCCCTTGGCTTCTCTTCTGCCTTAGCGGGGTCCATTTTCAACAATGTGATTCCCTGAGGGTTGTGGATTAGCTGACCTGGGCAGCCTTACCCTGCCGGCCCGCCCTCCCCAGGTGTGCCTCGTTGAGGTCAATATAAACAGAGCTCCAGGCAGCAATAGCCCTTGAAGCTGTGCCTGACTCCATATTCTCTGCCCCGTCAGCAGTCTCGGGGCTGTGCTGGTGGGAGGGAGTGAGGGGCCACAGCCTTGTGGGTGGCCCGGTGTGAGTGGGGTTCTGCTGGCCTTTCTGCAGGAGTTGCCAGGCTGCCGCCTGTAAAGAAGAGGATGTGTCACCCATACATTCCGCTGGAATTTTTCTCCGGACAGAGGTGAGGAAGGAAAAAAGCAGTGGGGGCCGGGACAGGAGGGGTATCTCAGGCAGGGCAATGGAAAGCTTCTGGAAGAGTGCCCGGGGCCAGGACCAACCTGGCTGGCCTGCAGGCACCTAGATGGCCTGCGTGCTGTCGCTGGTGTGGCTCCACGGTCCTTCCTCTAGGCTTTCAAGCCCTTGTACATATGCAGGTGTTTTACCTGGAAAGGGTGGGAACAGTTCAGCAGCAGCTGGCCTGGGGCTCAGCTCACATTTACTCACAGATGCCTCGGCACGGTCCCCCAGCTTTGCAATGAGGACGCTCCTTGCGTGGGGGGTGGGTTGCTGGCTGTATGGGAGATGCTTCCCCACCTCTGACCAATTTCAGAATTGTTTACCACTGGAGCAAGTGCCCTGATAGGGTTTTCCCCTGTATAACTCGTGGATTCAGGATTTTTTTTTCTTTTATGGTTCAAGTTAGATTTTATTCCTCTTTTATGTATTTATAGATATAAGCATGGAAATCATTCATTCCTATAAATACATCTGTGTGACGGGAAGAACTTTTTTCTGTTTTATTTTTAAATTTTATTTTTTAAAATTTTGAAATTTAATTTTATTTATGTTTTTATACAGCAGGTTATTATTAGTTATGTATTTTATGCATATACATGTATACAGGTCAATCCCAATCTCCCAACTCATCCCACCACCACCACCCCATGGCTTCCCACACTTGGTGTCCATACGTTTGTTCTCTACGTCTGTGTCTCTATTTCTTCCCTGCAAACCAGTTCATCTGTACCATTTTTAGGCTCCACATATATGCATTAATATACAATATTTGTTTTCCTCTTTCTGACTTACTTCATTCTGTATGACAGTCTCTCGATCCATCGATGTCTCTACAAATGACCCAGTTTCATTCCTTTTTATGGCCGAGTAATATTCCATTTTATATATGTACCACATCTTTATCCACTCATCTGTCTGTGGGCATTTAGGTTGCTTCCATTACCTGGCTATTGTAAATAGTGCTGCAACGAACATTGTGCTGAATGTGCCTATTTGAAATACGGTTTTCTCTGGGTATATGCCCAGAAGTGGGATTGCTGGATCAGATGGTAATTCTATTTCTAATTTTTTTAAGGAAACTCCATACTGTTCTCCATAGTGACTGTATCAATTTACATTCCCACCAATAGTGGAAGAGGGCTCCTTTTGTCCACACCCTCCCCAGAATTGGTTGTTTGTAGATTTTCTGATGATGCCGATTCTAACAGGTGTGAGGTGATACCTCATTGTAGTTTTGATTTGCATTTCTCTAATAATTAGTGCTGTTGAGCAGCTTTTCTGTGCGTCTTGGCCATCTCTGTGTCTCCTTTGAAGAAACGTCTCTTTAGATCTTCTGCCCATTTTTTTTGGGTTGTTTGTTTTTTTAATATTAAGCTGCATGAGCTGTTTATATATATTGGAGATTAAACCTCTGTCCATTGATTCGTCTGCAATGATTTTCGCCCATTCTGAGGGATGCCTTTTTCCATTCCCGTGTTTTTTAACAAAAAAGGAAAGAAAGGAAAAGAAGCAGAACACTAATGTGCGTAAAATATGCCTTTTGAAACGGTCGTTTTGAAATATGGACGTCCTTTGAATTTTTTGGTCGATATGTGACCCCAGGATTTGTTTTCAGGGCAGGTGTCATTTACAGGCATGCAATGATTTTGAATATCAACTGACCATTAGCGTTGGGATTAAAGCTGCTGTTGTGTGAAACGGCCACAAGGTGGCAGCAGTTCACCCTTACCAAATCTGGTTACTAGGGCAAGAGAGCCTCAGTGGAAGTGGTGTTCTAGATTGGAGTTTAGAATGGAATGTGCCAGGAGAAAGCCGCTCACGTTTGTCTCACTACTTCTTGTTCGTGTTTTTAATTTAATTTTTTATTTTTTATTACAGCAAGTTTGATTACAATGTTTGGCTTGTTGTAGTTGTGGAAGATGTGGTTCTTTTACACATATACAGATGACTGTTCTTCCTGGGATTCTTTTCCCATGTACGTTATGACAGAATGTTGAGTAGTCCTCTCTTGGTATTCTGTAGGTCTTTGGTGATTATATATGTCACCTGTGTTTGTATATGTCTGTTAACCCCGATATCGTAATGAAACCAATCCTCACACCTTTCCATTGGTGAACCATAAGTTTGTTTCATGAATCTGTGATTGCCCTTCTCCGTGGAAATATCTGCCCTGGTATCCATTTTTAGGTAACACCTATAAGTGATATGATAGGATATGTGTCTTTCACTTTCTGACTTACTACAAGTCACGTGATTACTTCTAGACTCATCTACGGTGCTGCAAATGGCATTGTGTCCTTTTTTCCCTTGGCTTCTCTTCTGCCTTAGCGGGGTCCATTTTCAACAATGTGATTCCCTGAGGGTTGTGGATTAGCTGACCTGGGCAGCCTTACCCTGCCGGCCCGCCCTCCCCAGGTGTGCCTCGTTGAGGTCAATATAAACAGAGCTCCAGGCAGCAATAGCCCTTGAAGCTGTGCCTGACTCCATATTCTCTGCCCCGTCAGCAGTCTCGGGGCTGTGCTGGTGGGAGGGAGTGAGGGGCCACAGCTTTGTGGGTGGCCCGGTGTGAGTGGGGTTCTGCTGGCCTTTCTGCAGGAGTTGCCAGGCTGCCGCCTGTAAAGAAGAGGATGTGTCACCCATACATTCCGCTGGAATTTTTCTCCGGACAGAGGTGAGGAAGGAAAAAAGCAGTGGGGGCCGGGACAGGAGGGGTATCTCAGGCAGGGCAATGGAAAGCTTCTGGAAGAGTGCCCGGGGCCAGGACCAACCTGGCTGGCCTGCAGGCACCAAGATGGCCTGCGTGCTATCGCTGGTGTGGCTCCACGGTCCTTCCTCTAGGCTTTCAAGCCCTTGTACATATTCAGGTGTTTTACCTGGAAAGGGTGGGAACAGTTCAGCAGCAGCTGGCCTGGGGCTCAGCTCACATTTACTCACAGATGCCTCGGCACGGTCCCCCAGCTTTGCAATGTGGACGCTCCTTGCGTGGGGGGTGGTTTGCTGGCTGTATGGGAGATGATTCCCCACCTCTGACCAATTTCAGAATTGTTTACCACTGGAGCAAGTGCCCTGATAGGGTTTTCCCCTGTATAACTCGTGGATTCAGGATTTTTTTTTCTTTTATGGTTCAAGTTAGATTTTATTCCTCTTTTATGTATTTATAGATATAAGCATGGAAATCATTCATTCCTATAAATACATCTGTGTGACGGGAAGAACTTTTTTCTGTTTTATTTTTAAATTTCATTTTTTAAAATTTTGAAATTTAATTTTATTTATGTTTTTATACAGCAGGTTATTATTAGTTATGTATTTTATGCATATACATGTATACAGGTCAATCCCAATCTCCCAACTCATCCCACCACCACCACCCCATGGCTTCCCACACTTGGTGTCCATACGTTTGTTCTCTACGTCTGTGTCTCTATTTCTTCCCTGCAAACCAGTTCATCTGTACCATTTTTAGGCTCCACATATATGCATTAATATACAATATTTGTTTTCCTCTTTCTGACTTACTTCATTCTGTATGACAGTCTCTCGATCCATCGATGTCTCTACAAATGACCCAGTTTCATTCCTTTTTATGGCCGAGTAATATTCCATTTTATATATGTACCACATCTTTATCCACTCATCTGTCTGTGGGCATTTAGGTTGCTTCCATTACCTGGCTATTGTAAATAGTGCTGCAACGAACATTGTGCTGAATGTGCCTTTTTGAAATACGGTTTTCTCTGGGTATATGCCCAGAAGTGGGATTGCTGGATCAGATGGTAATTCTATTTCTAATTTTTTTAAGGAAACTCCATACTGTTCTCCATAGTGACTGTATCAATTTACATTCCCACCAATAGTGGAAGAGGGCTCCTTTTGTCCACACCCTCCCCAGAATTCGTTGTTTGTAGATTTTCTGATGATGCCGATTCTAAAAGGTGTGAGGTGATACCTCATTGTAGTTTTGATTTGCATTTCTCTAATAATTAGTGCTGTTGAGCAGCTTTTCTGTGTGTCTTGGCCATCTCTGTGTCTCCTTTGAAGAAACGTCTCTTTAGATCTTCTGCCCATTTTTTTGGGTTGTTTGTTTTTTTAATATTAAGCTGCATGAGCTGTTTATATATATTGGAGATTAAACCTCTGTCCATTGATTCGTCTGCAATGATTTACGCCCATTCTGAGGGATGCCTTTTTCCATTCCCGTGTTTTTTAACAAAAAAGGAAAGAAAGGAAAAGAAGCAGAACACTAATGTGCGTAAAATATGCCTTTTGAAACGGTCGTTTTGAAATATGGACGTCCTTTGAATTTTTTGGTCGATATGTGACCCCAGGATTTGTTTTCAGGGCAGGTGTCATTTACAGGCATGCAATGATTTTGAATATCAACTGACCATTAGCGTTGGGATTAAAGCTGCTGTTGTGTGAAACGGCCACAAGGTGGCAGCAGTTCACCCTTACCAAATCTGGTTACTAGGGCAAGAGAGCCTCAGTGGAAGTGGTGTTCTAGATTGGAGTTTAGAATGGAATGTACCAGGAGAAAGCCGCTCACGTTTGTCTCACTACTTCTTGTTCGTGTTTTTAATTTAATTTTTTATTTTTTATTACAGCAAGTTTGATTACAATGTTTGGCTTGTTGTAGGTGTGGAAGATGTGGTTCTTTTACACATATACAGATGACTGTTCTTCCTGGGATTCTTTTCCCATGTACGTTATGACAGAATGTTGAGTAGTCCTCTCTTGGTATTCTGTAGGTCTTTGGTGATTATATATGTCACCTGTGTTTGTATATGTCTGTTAACCCCGATATCGTAATGAAACCAATCCTCACACCTTTCCATTGGTGAACCATAAGTTTGTTTCATGAATCTGTGATTGCCCTTCTCCGTGGAAATATCTGCCCTGGTATCCACTTTTAGGTAACACCTATAGGTGATATGATAGGATATGTGTCTTTCACTTTCTGACTTACTACAAGTCACGTGATTACTTCTAGACTCATCTACGGTGCTGCAAATGGCATTGTGTCCTTTTTTCCCTTGGCTTCTCTTCTGCCTTAGCGGGGTCCATTTTCAACAATGTGATTCCCTGAGGGTTGTGGATTAGCTGACCTGGGCAGCCTTACCCTGCCGGCCCGCCCTCCCCAGGTGTGCCTCGTTGAGGTCAATATAAACAGAGCTCCAGGCAGCAATAGCCCCTGAAGCTGTGCCTGACTCCATATTCTCTGCCCCGTCAGCAGTCTCGGGGCTGTGCTGGTGGGAGGGAGTGAGGGGCCACAGCTTTGTGGGTGGCCCGGTGTGAGTGGGGTTCTGCTGGCCTTTCTGCAGGAGTTGCCATGCTGCCGCCTGTAAAGAAGAGGATGTGTCACCCATACATTCCGCTGGAATTTCTCTCCGGACAGAGGTGAGGAAGGAAAAAAGCAGTGGGGGCCGGGACAGGAGGGGTATCTCAGGCAGGGCAATGGAAAGCTTCTGGAAGAGCGCCCGGGGCCAGGACCAACCTGGCTGGCCTGCAGGCACCAAGTTGTCCTGCGTGCTGTCGCTGGTGTGGCTCCACGGTCCTTCCTCTAGGCTTTCAAGCCCTTGTACATATTCAGGTGTTTTACCTGGAAAGGGTGGGAACAGTTCAGCAGCAGCTGGCCTGGGGCTTAGCTCACGTTTACTCACAGATGCCTCGGCACGGTCCCCCAGCTTTGCAATGAGGATGCTCCTTGCGTGGGGGGTGGGTTGCTGGCTGTATGGGAGATGCTTCCCCACCTCTGACCAATTTCAGAATTGTTTACCACTGGAGCAAGTGCCCTGATAGGGTTTTCCCCTGTATAACTCGTGGATTCAGGATTTTTTTTTCTTTTATGGTTCAAGTTAGATTTTATTCCTCTTTTATGTATTTATAGATATAAGCATGGAAATCATTCATTCCTATAAATACATCTGTGTGACGGGAAGAACTTTTTTCTGTTTTATTTTTAAATTTTATTTTTTAAAATTTTGAAATTTAATTTTATTTATGTTTTTATACAGCAGGTTATTATTAGTTATGTATTTTATGCATATACATGTATACAGGTCAATCCCAATCTCCCAACTCATCCCACCACCACCACCCCATGGCTTCCCACACTTGGTGTCCATACGTTTGTTCTCTACGTCTGTGTCTCTATTTCTTCCCTGCAAACCAGTTCATCTGTACCATTTTTCGGCTCCACATATATGCATTAATATACAATATTTGTTTTCCTCTTTCTGACTTACTTCATTCTGTATGACAGTCTCTCGATCCATCGATGTCCCTACAAATGACCCAGTTTCATTCCTTTTTATGGCCGAGTAATATTCCATTTTATATATGTACCACATCTTTATCCACTCATCTGTCTGTGGGCATTTAGGTTGCTTCCATTACCTGGCTATTGTAAATAGTGCTGCAACGAACATTGTGCTGAATGTGCCTTTTTGAAATACGGTTTTCTCTGGGTATATGCCCAGAAGTGGGATTGCTGGATCAGATGGTAATTCTATTTCTAATTTTTTTAAGGAAACTCCATACTGTTCTCCATAGTGACTGTATCAATTTACATTCCCACCAATAGTGGAAGAGGGCTCCTTTTGTCCACACCCTCCCCAGAATTGGTTGTTTGTAGATTTTCTGATGATGCCGATTCTAAAAGGTGTGAGGTGATACCTCATTGTAGTTTTGATTTGCATTTCTCTAATAATTAGTGCTGTTGAGCAGCTTTTCTGTGCGTCTTGGCCATCTCTGTGTCTCCTTTGAAGAAACGTCTCTTTAGATCTTCTGCCCATTTTTTTTGGGTTGTTTGTTTTTTTAATATTAAGCTGCATGAGCTGTTTATATATATTGGAGATTAAACCTCTGTCCATTGATTCGTCTGCAATGATTTTCGCCCATTCTGAGGGATGCCTTTTTCCATTCCCGTGTTTTTTAACAAAAAAGGAAAGAAAGGAAAAGAAGCAGAACACTAATGTGCGTAAAATATGCCTTTTGAAACGGTCGTTTTGAAATATGGACGTCCTTTGAATTTTTTGGTCGATATGTGACCCCAGGATTTGTTTTCAGGGCAGGTGTCATTTACAGGCATGCAATGATTTTGAATATCAACTGACCATTAGCGTTGGGATTAAAGCTGCTGTTGTGTGAAACGGCCACAAGGTGGCAGCAGTTCACCCTTACCAAATCTGGTTACTAGGGCAAGAGAGCCTCAGTGGAAGTGGTGTTCTAGATTGGAGTTTAGAATGGAATGTGCCAGGAGAAAGCCGCTCACGTTTGTCTCACTACTTCTTGTTCGTGTTTTTAATTTAATTTTTTATTTTTTATTACAGCAAGTTTGATTACAATGTTTGGCTTGTTGTAGGTGTGGAAGATGTGGTTCTTTTACACATATACAGATGACTGTTCTTCCTGGGATTCTTTTCCCATGTACGTTATGACAGAATGTTGAGTAGTCCTCTCTTGGTATTCTGTAGGTCTTTGGTGATTATATATGTCACCTGTGTTTGTATATGTCTGTTAACCCCGATATCGTAATGAAACCAATCCTCACACCTTTCCATTGGTGAACCATAAGTTTGTTTCATGAATCTGTGATTGCCCTTCTCCGTGGAAATATCTGCCCTGGTATCCACTTTTAGGTAACACCTATAGGTGATATGATAGGATATGTGTCTTTCACTTTCTGACTTACTACAAGTCACGTGATTACTTCTAGACTCATCTACGGTGCTGCAAATGGCATTGTGTCCTTTTTTCCCTTGGCTTCTCTTCTGCCTTAGCGGGGTCCATTTTCAACAATGTGATTCCCTGAGGGTTGTGGATTAGCTGACCTGGGCAGCCTTACCCTGCCGGCCCGCCCTCCCCAGGTGTGCCTCGTTGAGGTCAATATAAACAGAGCTCCAGGCAGCAATAGCCCCTGAAGCTGTGCCTGACTCCATATTCTCTGCCCCGTCAGCAGTCTCGGGGCTGTGCTGGTGGGAGGGAGTGAGGGGCCACAGCTTTGTGGGTGGCCCGGTGTGAGTGGGGTTCTGCTGGCCTTTCTGCAGGAGTTGCCATGCTGCCGCCTGTAAAGAAGAGGATGTGTCACCCATACATTCCGCTGGAATTTCTCTCCGGACAGAGGTGAGGAAGGAAAAAAGCAGTGGGGGCCGGGACAGGAGGGGTATCTCAGGCAGGGCAATGGAAAGCTTCTGGAAGAGCGCCCGGGGCCAGGACCAACCTGGCTGGCCTGCAGGCACCAAGTTGTCCTGCGTGCTGTCGCTGGTGTGGCTCCACGGTCCTTCCTCTAGGCTTTCAAGCCCTTGTACATATTCAGGTGTTTTACCTGGAAAGGGTGGGAACAGTTCAGCAGCAGCTGGCCTGGGGCTTAGCTCACGTTTACTCACAGATGCCTCGGCACGGTCCCCCAGCTTTGCAATGAGGATGCTCCTTGCGTGGGGGGTGGGTTGCTGGCTGTATGGGAGATGCTTCCCCACCTCTGACCAATTTCAGAATTGTTTACCACTGGAGCAAGTGCCCTGATAGGGTTTTCCCCTGTATAACTCGTGGATTCAGGATTTTTTTTTCTTTTATGGTTCAAGTTAGATTTTATTCCTCTTTTATGTATTTATAGATATAAGCATGGAAATCATTCATTCCTATAAATACATCTGTGTGACGGGAAGAACTTTTTTCTGTTTTATTTTTAAATTTTATTTTTTAAAATTTTGAAATTTAATTTTATTTATGTTTTTATACAGCAGGTTATTATTAGTTATGTATTTTATGCATATACATGTATACAGGTCAATCCCAATCTCCCAACTCATCCCACCACCACCACCCCATGGCTTCCCACACTTGGTGTCCATACGTTTGTTCTCTACGTCTGTGTCTCTATTTCTTCCCTGCAAACCAGTTCATCTGTACCATTTTTCGGCTCCACATATATGCATTAATATACAATATTTGTTTTCCTCTTTCTGACTTACTTCATTCTGTATGACAGTCTCTCGATCCATCGATGTCCCTACAAATGACCCAGTTTCATTCCTTTTTATGGCCGAGTAATATTCCATTTTATATATGTACCACATCTTTATCCACTCATCTGTCTGTGGGCATTTAGGTTGCTTCCATTACCTGGCTATTGTAAATAGTGCTGCAACGAACATTGTGCTGAATGTGCCTTTTTGAAATACGGTTTTCTCTGGGTATATGCCCAGAAGTGGGATTGCTGGATCAGATGGTAATTCTATTTCTAATTTTTTTAAGGAAACTCCATACTGTTCTCCATAGTGACTGTATCAATTTACATTCCCACCAATAGTGGAAGAGGGCTCCTTTTGTCCACACCCTCCCCAGAATTGGTTGTTTGTAGATTTTCTGATGATGCCGATTCTAAAAGGTGTGAGGTGATACCTCATTGTAGTTTTGATTTGCATTTCTCTAATAATTAGTGCTGTTGAGCAGCTTTTCTGTGCGTCTTGGCCATCTCTGTGTCTCCTTTGAAGAAACGTCTCTTTAGATCTTCTGCCCATTTTTTTTGGGTTGTTTGTTTTTTTAATATTAAGCTGCATGAGCTGTTTATATATATTGGAGATTAAACCTCTGTCCATTGATTCGTCTGCAATGATTTTCGCCCATTCTGAGGGATGCCTTTTTCCATTCCCGTGTTTTTTAACAAAAAAGGAAAGAAAGGAAAAGAAGCAGAACACTAATGTGCGTAAAATATGCCTTTTGAAACGGTCGTTTTGAAATATGGACGTCCTTTGAATTTTTTGGTCGATATGTGACCCCAGGATTTGTTTTCAGGGCAGGTGTCATTTACAGGCATGCAATGATTTTGAATATCAACTGACCATTAGCGTTGGGATTAAAGCTGCTGTTGTGTGAAACGGCCACAAGGTGGCAGCAGTTCACCCTTACCAAATCTGGTTACTAGGGCAAGAGAGCCTCAGTGGAAGTGGTGTTCTAGATTGGAGTTTAGAATGGAATGTGCCAGGAGAAAGCCGCTCACGTTTGTCTCACTACTTCTTGTTCGTGTTTTTAATTTAATTTTTTATTTTTTATTACAGCAAGTTTGATTACAATGTTTGGCTTGTTGTAGGTGTGGAAGATGTGGTTCTTTTACACATATACAGATGACTGTTCTTCCTGGGATTCTTTTCCCATGTACGTTATGACAGAATGTTGAGTAGTCCTCTCTTGGTATTCTGTAGGTCTTTGGTGATTATATATGTCACCTGTGTTTGTATATGTCTGTTAACCCCGATATCGTAATGAAACCAATCCTCACACCTTTCCATTGGTGAACCATAAGTTTGTTTCATGAATCTGTGATTGCCCTTCTCCGTGGAAATATCTGCCCTGGTATCCATTTTTAGGTAACACCTATAAGTGATATGATAGGATATGTGTCTTTCACTTTCTGACTTACTACAAGTCACGTGATTACTTCTAGACTCATCTACGGTGCTGCAAATGGCATTGTGTCCTTTTTTCCCTTGGCTTCTCTTCTGCCTTAGCGGGGTCCATTTTCAACAATGTGATTCCCTGAGGGTTGTGGATTAGCTGACCTGGGCAGCCTTACCCTGCCGGCCCGCCCTCCCCAGGTGTGCCTCGTTGAGGTCAATATAAACAGAGCTCCAGGCAGCAATAGCCCTTGAAGCTGTGCCTGACTCCATATTCTCTGCCCCGTCAGCAGTCTCGGGGCTGTGCTGGTGGGAGGGAGTGAGGGGCCACAGCCTTGTGGGTGGCCCGGTGTGAGTGGGGTTCTGCTGGCCTTTCTGCAGGAGTTGCCAGGCTGCCGCCTGTAAAGAAGAGGATGTGTCACCCATACATTCCGCTGGAATTTTTCTCCGGACAGAGGTGAGGAAGGAAAAAAGCAGTGGGGGCCGGGACAGGAGGGGTATCTCAGGCAGGGCAATGGAAAGCTTCTGGAAGAGTGCCCGGGGCCAGGACCAACCTGGCTGGCCTGCAGGCACCTAGATGGCCTGCGTGCTGTCGCTGGTGTGGCTCCACGGTCCTTCCTCTAGGCTTTCAAGCCCTTGTACATATGCAGGTGTTTTACCTGGAAAGGGTGGGAACAGTTCAGCAGCAGCTGGCCTGGGGCTCAGCTCACATTTACTCACAGATGCCTCGGCACGGTCCCCCAGCTTTGCAATGAGGACGCTCCTTGCGTGGGGGGTGGGTTGCTGGCTGTATGGGAGATGCTTCCCCACCTCTGACCAATTTCAGAATTGTTTACCACTGGAGCAAGTGCCCTGATAGGGTTTTCCCCTGTATAACTCGTGGATTCAGGATTTTTTTTTCTTTTATGGTTCAAGTTAGATTTTATTCCTCTTTCATGTATTTATAGATATAAGCATGGAAATCATTCATTCCTATAAATACATCTGTGTGACGGGAAGAACTTTTTTCTGTTTTATTTTTAAATTTTATTTTTTAAAATTTTGAAATTTAATTTTATTTATGTTTTTATACAGCAGGTTATTATTAGTTATGTATTTTATGCATATACATGTATACAGGTCAATCCCAATCTCCCAACTCATCCCACCACCACCACCCCATGGCTTCCCACACTTGGTGTCCATACGTTTGTTCTCTACGTCTGTGTCTCTATTTCTTCCCTGCAAACCAGTTCATCTGTACCATTTTTAGGCTCCACATATATGCATTAATATACAATATTTGTTTTCCTCTTTCTGACTTACTTCATTCTGTATGACAGTCTCTCGATCCATCGATGTCTCTACAAATGACCCAGTTTCATTCCTTTTTATGGCCGAGTAATATTCCATTTTATATATGTACCACATCTTTATCCACTCATCTGTCTGTGGGCATTTAGGTTGCTTCCATTACCTGGCTATTGTAAATAGTGCTGCAACGAACATTGTGCTGAATGTGCCTATTTGAAATACGGTTTTCTCTGGGTATATGCCCAGAAGTGGGATTGCTGGATCAGATGGTAATTCTATTTCTAATTTTTTTAAGGAAACTCCATACTGTTCTCCATAGTGACTGTATCAATTTACATTCCCACCAATAGTGGAAGAGGGCTCCTTTTGTCCACACCCTCCCCAGAATTGGTTGTTTGTAGATTTTCTGATGATGCCGATTCTAACAGGTGTGAGGTGATACCTCATTGTAGTTTTGATTTGCATTTCTCTAATAATTAGTGCTGTTGAGCAGCTTTTCTGTGCGTCTTGGCCATCTCTGTGTCTCCTTTGAAGAAACGTCTCTTTAGATCTTCTGCCCATTTTTTTTGGGTTGTTTGTTTTTTTAATATTAAGCTGCATGAGCTGTTTATATATATTGGAGATTAAACCTCTGTCCATTGATTCGTCTGCAATGATTTTCGCCCATTCTGAGGGATGCCTTTTTCCATTCCCGTGTTTTTTAACAAAAAAGGAAAGAAAGGAAAAGAAGCAGAACACTAATGTGCGTAAAATATGCCTTTTGAAACGGTCGTTTTGAAATATGGACGTCCTTTGAATTTTTTGGTCGATATGTGACCCCAGGATTTGTTTTCAGGGCAGGTGTCATTTACAGGCATGCAATGATTTTGAATATCAACTGACCATTAGCGTTGGGATTAAAGCTGCTGTTGTGTGAAACGGCCACAAGGTGGCAGCAGTTCACCCTTACCAAATCTGGTTACTAGGGCAAGAGAGCCTCAGTGGAAGTGGTGTTCTAGATTGGAGTTTAGAATGGAATGTGCCAGGAGAAAGCCGCTCACGTTTGTCTCACTACTTCTTGTTCGTGTTTTTAATTTAATTTTTTATTTTTTATTACAGCAAGTTTGATTACAATGTTTGGCTTGTTGTAGGTGTGGAAGATGTGGTTCTTTTACACATATACAGATGACTGTTCTTCCTGGGATTCTTTTCCCATGTACGTTATGACAGAATGTTGAGTAGTCCTCTCTTGGTATTCTGTAGGTCTTTGGTGATTATATATGTCACCTGTGTTTGTATATGTCTGTTAACCCCGATATCGTAATGAAACCAATCCTCACACCTTTCCATTGGTGAACCATAAGTTTGTTTCATGAATCTGTGATTGCCCTTCTCCGTGGAAATATCTGCCCTGGTATCCATTTTTAGGTAACACCTATAAGTGATATGATAGGATATGTGTCTTTCACTTTCTGACTTACTACAAGTCACGTGATTACTTCTAGACTCATCTACGGTGCTGCAAATGGCATTGTGTCCTTTTTTCCCTTGGCTTCTCTTCTGCCTTAGCGGGGTCCATTTTCAACAATGTGATTCCCTGAGGGTTGTGGATTAGCTGACCTGGGCAGCCTTACCCTGCCGGCCCGCCCTCCCCAGGTGTGCCTCGTTGAGGTCAATATAAACAGAGCTCCAGGCAGCAATAGCCCTTGAAGCTGTGCCTGACTCCATATTCTCTGCCCCGTCAGCAGTCTCGGGGCTGTGCTGGTGGGAGGGAGTGAGGGGCCACAGCTTTGTGGGTGGCCCGGTGTGAGTGGGGTTCTGCTGGCCTTTCTGCAGGAGTTGCCAGGCTGCCGCCTGTAAAGAAGAGGATGTGTCACCCATACATTCCGCTGGAATTTTTCTCCGGACAGAGGTGAGGAAGGAAAAAAGCAGTGGGGGCCGGGACAGGAGGGGTATCTCAGGCAGGGCAATGGAAAGCTTCTGGAAGAGTGCCCGGGGCCAGGACCAACCTGGCTGGCCTGCAGGCACCAAGATGGCCTGCGTGCTATCGCTGGTGTGGCTCCACGGTCCTTCCTCTAGGCTTTCAAGCCCTTGTACATATTCAGGTGTTTTACCTGGAAAGGGTGGGAACAGTTCAGCAGCAGCTGGCCTGGGGCTCAGCTCACATTTACTCACAGATGCCTCGGCACGGTCCCCCAGCTTTGCAATGTGGACGCTCCTTGCGTGGGGGGTGGTTTGCTGGCTGTATGGGAGATGATTCCCCACCTCTGACCAATTTCAGAATTGTTTACCACTGGAGCAAGTGCCCTGATAGGGTTTTCCCCTGTATAACTCGTGGATTCAGGATTTTTTTTTCTTTTATGGTTCAAGTTAGATTTTATTCCTCTTTTATGTATTTATAGATATAAGCATGGAAATCATTCATTCCTATAAATACATCTGTGTGACGGGAAGAACTTTTTTCTGTTTTATTTTTAAATTTCATTTTTTAAAATTTTGAAATTTAATTTTATTTATGTTTTTATACAGCAGGTTATTATTAGTTATGTATTTTATGCATATACATGTATACAGGTCAATCCCAATCTCCCAACTCATCCCACCACCACCACCCCATGGCTTCCCACACTTGGTGTCCATACGTTTGTTCTCTACGTCTGTGTCTCTATTTCTTCCCTGCAAACCAGTTCATCTGTACCATTTTTAGGCTCCACATATATGCATTAATATACAATATTTGTTTTCCTCTTTCTGACTTACTTCATTCTGTATGACAGTCTCTCGATCCATCGATGTCTCTACAAATGACCCAGTTTCATTCCTTTTTATGGCCGAGTAATATTCCATTTTATATATGTACCACATCTTTATCCACTCATCTGTCTGTGGGCATTTAGGTTGCTTCCATTACCTGGCTATTGTAAATAGTGCTGCAACGAACATTGTGCTGAATGTGCCTTTTTGAAATACGGTTTTCTCTGGGTATATGCCCAGAAGTGGGATTGCTGGATCAGATGGTAATTCTATTTCTAATTTTTTTAAGGAAACTCCATACTGTTCTCCATAGTGACTGTATCAATTTACATTCCCACCAATAGTGGAAGAGGGCTCCTTTTGTCCACACCCTCCCCAGAATTCGTTGTTTGTAGATTTTCTGATGATGCCGATTCTAAAAGGTGTGAGGTGATACCTCATTGTAGTTTTGATTTGCATTTCTCTAATAATTAGTGCTGTTGAGCAGCTTTTCTGTGTGTCTTGGCCATCTCTGTGTCTCCTTTGAAGAAACGTCTCTTTAGATCTTCTGCCCATTTTTTTGGGTTGTTTGTTTTTTTAATATTAAGCTGCATGAGCTGTTTATATATATTGGAGATTAAACCTCTGTCCATTGATTCGTCTGCAATGATTTACGCCCATTCTGAGGGATGCCTTTTTCCATTCCCGTGTTTTTTAACAAAAAAGGAAAGAAAGGAAAAGAAGCAGAACACTAATGTGCGTAAAATATGCCTTTTGAAACGGTCGTTTTGAAATATGGACGTCCTTTGAATTTTTTGGTCGATATGTGACCCCAGGATTTGTTTTCAGGGCAGGTGTCATTTACAGGCATGCAATGATTTTGAATATCAACTGACCATTAGCGTTGGGATTAAAGCTGCTGTTGTGTGAAACGGCCACAAGGTGGCAGCAGTTCACCCTTACCAAATCTGGTTACTAGGGCAAGAGAGCCTCAGTGGAAGTGGTGTTCTAGATTGGAGTTTAGAATGGAATGTACCAGGAGAAAGCCGCTCACGTTTGTCTCACTACTTCTTGTTCGTGTTTTTAATTTAATTTTTTATTTTTTATTACAGCAAGTTTGATTACAATGTTTGGCTTGTTGTAGGTGTGGAAGATGTGGTTCTTTTACACATATACAGATGACTGTTCTTCCTGGGATTCTTTTCCCATGTACGTTATGACAGAATGTTGAGTAGTCCTCTCTTGGTATTCTGTAGGTCTTTGGTGATTATATATGTCACCTGTGTTTGTATATGTCTGTTAACCCCGATATCGTAATGAAACCAATCCTCACACCTTTCCATTGGTGAACCATAAGTTTGTTTCATGAATCTGTGATTGCCCTTCTCCGTGGAAATATCTGCCCTGGTATCCACTTTTAGGTAACACCTATAGGTGATATGATAGGATATGTGTCTTTCACTTTCTGACTTACTACAAGTCACGTGATTACTTCTAGACTCATCTACGGTGCTGCAAATGGCATTGTGTCCTTTTTTCCCTTGGCTTCTCTTCTGCCTTAGCGGGGTCCATTTTCAACAATGTGATTCCCTGAGGGTTGTGGATTAGCTGACCTGGGCAGCCTTACCCTGCCGGCCCGCCCTCCCCAGGTGTGCCTCGTTGAGGTCAATATAAACAGAGCTCCAGGCAGCAATAGCCCCTGAAGCTGTGCCTGACTCCATATTCTCTGCCCCGTCAGCAGTCTCGGGGCTGTGCTGGTGGGAGGGAGTGAGGGGCCACAGCTTTGTGGGTGGCCCGGTGTGAGTGGGGTTCTGCTGGCCTTTCTGCAGGAGTTGCCATGCTGCCGCCTGTAAAGAAGAGGATGTGTCACCCATACATTCCGCTGGAATTTCTCTCCGGACAGAGGTGAGGAAGGAAAAAAGCAGTGGGGGCCGGGACAGGAGGGGTATCTCAGGCAGGGCAATGGAAAGCTTCTGGAAGAGCGCCCGGGGCCAGGACCAACCTGTCTGGCCTGCAGGCACCAAGTTGTCCTGCGTGCTGTCGCTGGTGTGGCTCCACGGTCCTTCCTCTAGGCTTTCAAGCCCTTGTACATATTCAGGTGTTTTACCTGGAAAGGGTGGGAACAGTTCAGCAGCAGCTGGCCTGGGGCTCAGCTCACGTTTACTCACAGATGCCTCGGCACGGTCCCCCAGCTTTGCAATGAGGACGCTCCTTGCGTGGGGGGTGGGTTGCTGGCTGTATGGGAGATGATTCCCCACCTCTGACCAATTTCAGAATTGTTTACCACTGGAGCAAGTGCCCTGATAGGGTTTTCCCCTGTATAACTCGTGGATTCAGGATTTTTTTTTTCTTTTATGGTTCAAGTTAGATTTTATTCCTCTTTTATGTATTTATAGATATAAGCATGGAAATCATTCATTCCTATAAATACATCTGTGTGACGGGAAGAAATTTTTTCTGTTTTATTTTTAAATTTTATTTTTTGAAATTTAATTTTATTTATGTTTTTATACAGCAGGTTATTATTAGTTATGTATTTTATGCATATACATGTATACAGGTCAATCCCAATCTCCCAACTCATCCCACCACCACCACCCCATGGCTTCCCACACTTGGTGTCCATACGTTTGTTCTCTACGTCTGTGTCTCTATTTCTTCCCTGCAAACCAGTTCATCTGTACCATTTTTAGGCTCCACATATATGCATTAATATACAATATTTGTTTTCCTCTTTCTGACTTACTTCATTCTGTATGACAGTCTCTCGATCCATCGATGTCTCTACAAATGACCCAGTTTCATTCCTTTTTATGGCCGAGTAATATTCCATTTTATATATGTACCACATCTTTATCCACTCATCTGTCTGTGGGCATTTAGGTTGCTTCCATTACCTGGCTATTGTAAATAGTGCTGCAACGAACATTGTGCTGAATGTGCCTTTTTGAAATACGGTTTTCTCTGGGTATATGCCCAGAAGTGGGATTGCTGGATCAGATGGTAATTCTATTTCTAATTTTTTTAAGGAAACTCCATACTGTTCTCCATAGTGACTGTATCAATTTACATTCCCACCAATAGTGGAAGAGGGCTCCTTTTGTCCACACCCTCCCCAGAATTGGTTGTTTGTAGATTTTCTGATGATGCCGATTCTAAAAGGTGTGAGGTGATACCTCATTGTAGTTTTGATTTGCATTTCTCTAATAATTAGTGCTGTTGAGCAGCTTTTCTGTGTGTCTTGGCCATCTCTGTGTCTCCTTTGAAGAAACGTCTCTTTAGATCTTCTGCCCATTTTTTTGGGTTGTTTGTTTTTTTAATATTAAGCTGCATGAGCTGTTTATATATATTGGAGATTAAACCTCTGTCCATTGATTCGTCTGCAATGATTTTCGCCCATTCTGAGGGATGCCTTTTTCCATTCCCGTGTTTTTTAACAAAAAAGGAAAGAAAGGAAAAGAAGCAGAACACTAATGTGCGTAAAATATGTCTTTTGAAACGGTCGTTTTGAAATATGGACGTCCTTTGAATTTTTTGGTCGATATGTGACCCCAGGATTTGTTTTCAGGGCAGGTGTCATTTACAGGCATGCAATGATTTTGAATATCAACTGACCATTAGCGTTGGGATTAAAGCTGCTGTTGTGTGAAACGGCCACAAGGTGGCAGCAGTTCACCCTTACCAAATCTGGTTACTAGGGCAAGAGAGCCTCAGTGGAAGTGGTGTTCTAGATTGGAGTTTAGAATGGAATGTACCAGGAGAAAGCCGCTCACGTTTGTCTCACTACTTCTTGTTCGTGTTTTTAATTTAATTTTTTATTTTTTATTACAGCAAGTTTGATTACAATGTTTGGCTTGTTGTAGGTGTGGAAGATGTGGTTCTTTTACACATATACAGATGACTGTTCTTCCTGGGATCCTTTTCCCATGTACGTTATGACAGAATGTTGAGTAGTCCTCTCTTGGTATTCTGTAGGTCTTTGGTGATTATGTATGTCACCTGTGTTTGTATATGTCTGTTAACCCCGATATCGTAATGAAACCAATCCTCACACCTTTCCATTGGTGAACCATAAGTTTGTTTCATGAATCTGTGATTGCCCTTCTCCGTGGAAATATCTGCCCTGGTATCCATTTTTAGGTAACACCTATAAGTGATATGATAGGATATGTGTCTTTCACTTTCTGACTTACTACAAGTCACGTGATTACTTCTAGACTCATCTACGGTGCTGCAAATGGCATTGTGTCCTTTTTTCCCTTGGCTTCTCTTCTGCCTTAGCGGGGTCCATTTTCAACAATGTGATTCCCTGAGGGTTGTGGATTAGCTGACCTGGGCAGCCTTACCCTGCCGGCCCGCCCTCCCCAGGTGTGCCTCGTTGAGGTCAATATAAACAGAGCTCCAGGCAGCAATAGCCCCTGAAGCTGTGCCTGACTCCATATTCTCTGCCCCGTCAGCAGTCTCGGGGCTGTGCTGGTGGGAGGGAGTGAGGGGCCACAGCTTTGTGGGTGGCCCGTTGTGAGTGGGGTTCTGCTGGCCTTTCTGCAGGAGTTGCCAGGCTGCCGCCTGTAAAGAAGAGGATGTGTCACCCATAACTTCCGCTGGAATTTCTCTCCGGACAGAGGTGAGGAAGGAAAAAAGCAGTGGGGGCCGGGACAGGAGGGGTATCTCAGGCAGGGCAATGGAAAGCTTCTGGAAGAGCGCCAGGGTCCAGGACCAGTGGGCTGGCTGGCCTGCAGGCACCAAGTTGGCCTGCGTGCTGTCGCTGGTGTGGCTCCAGGGTCCTTCCTCTAGGCTTTCAAGCCCTTGTACATATTCAGGTGTTTTACCTGGAAAGGGTGGGAACAGTTCAGCAGCAGCTGGCCTGGGGCTCAGCTCACGTTTACTCACAGATGCCTCGGCACGGTCCCCCAGTTTGCAATGAGGACGCTCCTTGCGTGGGGCGTGGGTGGCTGGCTGTATGGGAGATGGTTCCCCACCTCTGACCAATTTCAGAATTGTTTACCGCTGGAGCAAGTGTCGTGATAGGGTTTTCCTCTGTATAACTCGTGGGTTCAATTTTTTTTTTCTTTTATGGTTCAAGTTAGATTTTATTCCTCTTTTATGTATTTATACATATAAGCATGGAAATAATTCATTCCTATAAATACATCTGTGTGACGGGAAGAACTTTTTTCTGTTTTATTTTTAAATTTTATTTTTTAAAATTTTGAAATTTAATTTCATTTATGTTTTTATACAGCAGGTTATTATTAGTTATGTATTTTATGCATATACATGTATACAGGTCAATCCCAATCTCCCAACTCATCCCACCACCACCACCCCATGGCTTCCCACCCTTGGTGTCCATACGTTTGTTCTCTACGTCTGTGTCTCTATTTCTTCCCTGCAAACCAGTTCATCTGTACCATTTTTAGGCTCCACATATATGCATTAATATACAATATTTGTTTTCCTCTTTCTGACTTACTTCATTCTGTATGACAGTCTCTCAATCCATCGATGTCTCTACAAATGACCCAGTTTCATTCCTTTTTATGGCCGAGTAATATTCCATTTTATATATGTACCACATCTTTATCCACTCATCTGTCTGTGGGCATTTAGGTTGCTTCCATTACCTGGCTATTGTAAATAGTGCTGCAACGAACATTGTGCTGAATGTGCCTTTTTGAAATACGGTTTTCTCTGGGTATATGCCCAGAAGTGGGATTGCTGGATCAGATGGTAATTCTATTTCTAATTTTTTTAAGGAAACTCCATACTGTTCTCCATAGTGACTGTATCAATTTACATTCCCACCAATAGTGGAAGAGGGCTCCTTTTGTCCACACCCTCCCCAGAATTGGTTGTTTGTATATTTTCTGATGATGCCTATTCTAACAGGTGTGAGGTGATACCTCATTGTAGTTTTGATTTGCATTTCTCTAATAATTAGTGCTGTTGAGCAGCTTTTCATGTGCGTCTTGGCCATCTCTGTGTCTCCTTTGAAGAAACGTCTCTTTAGATCTTCTGCCCATTTTTGGGGTTGTTTGTTTTTTTAA
The DNA here is from genome assembly GCF_964341445.2 of Mesoplodon mirus. Taxonomy (NCBI): domain Eukaryota; kingdom Metazoa; phylum Chordata; class Mammalia; order Artiodactyla; family Ziphiidae; genus Mesoplodon; species Mesoplodon mirus. Next base: position 620,964 of record NW_028295743.1, on the reverse strand, counting down.
TATTAAGCTGCATGAGCTGTTTATATATATTGGAGATTAAACCTGTGTCCATTGATTCATTTGCAACGATTTTCACCCATCCTGAGGGATGCCTTTTTCCATTCCCGTTTTTTTTAACAAAAAAGGAAAGAAAGGAAAAGAAGCAGAACACTAATGTGCGTAAAATATGCCTTTTGAAACGGTCGTTTTGAAATATGGACGTCCTTTGAATTTTTTGGTCGATATGTGACCCCAGGATTTGTTTTCAGGGCAGGTGTCATTTACAGGCCTGCAATGATTTTGAATATCAACTGACCATTAGCGTTGGGATTAAAGCTGCTGTTGTGTGAAACGGCCACAAGGTGGCAGCAGTTCACCCTTACCAAATCTGGTTACTAGGGCAAGAGAGCCTCAGTGGAAGTGGTGTTCTAGATTGGAGTTTAGAATGGAATGTACCAGGAGAAAGCCGCTCACGTATGTCTCACTACTTCTTGTTCGTGTTTTTAATTTAATTTTTTATTTTTTATTACAGCAAGTTTGATTACAATGTTTGGCTTGTTGTAGGTGTGGAAGATGTGGTTCTTTTACACATATACAGATGACTGTTCTTCCTGGGATTCTTTTCCCATGTACGTTATGACAGAATGTTGAGTAGTCCTCTCTTGGTATTCTGTAGGTCTTTGGTGATTATATATGTCACCTGTGTTTGTATATGTCTGTTAACCCCGATATCGTAATGAAACCAATCCTCACACCTTTCCATTGGTGAACCATAAGTTTGTTTCATGAATCTGTGATTGCCCTTCTCCGTGGAAATATCTGCCCTGGTATCCACTTTTAGGTAACACCTATAGGTGATATGATATGATATGTGTCTTTCACTTTCTGACTTACTACAAGTCACGTGATTACTTCTAGACTCATCTACGGTGCTGCAAATGGCATTGTGTCCTTTTTTCCCTTGGCTTCTCTTCTGCCTTAGCGGGGTCCATTTTCAACAATGTGATTCCCTGAGGGTTGTGGATTAGCTGACCTGGGCAGCCTTACCCTGCCGGCCCGCCCTCCCCAGGTGTTCCTCGTTGAGGTCAATATAAACAGAGCTCCAGGCAGCAATAGTCCCTGAAGCTGTGCCTGACTCCATATTCTCTGCCCCGTCAGCAGTCTCGGGGCTGTGCTGGTGGGAGGGAGTGAGGGGCCACAGCTTTGTGGGTGGCCCGGTGTGAGTGGGGTTCTGCTGGCCTTTCTGCAGGAGTTGCCATGCTGCCGCCTGTAAAGAAGAGGATGTGTCACCCATACATTCCGCTGGAATTTCTCTCCGGACAGAGGTGAGGAAGGAAAAAAGCAGTGGGGGCCGGGACAGGAGGGGTATCTCAGGCAGGGCAATGGAAAGCTTCTGGAAGAGCGCCCGGGGCCAGGACCAACCTGGCTGGCCTGCAGGCACCAAGTTGTCCTGCGTGCTGTCGCTGGTGTGGCTCCACGGTCCTTCCTCTAGGCTTTCAAGCCCTTGTACATATTCAGGTGTTTTACCTGGAAAGGGTGGGAACAGTTCAGCAGCAGCTGGCCTGGGGCTCAGCTCACATTTACTCACAGATGCCTCGGCACGGTCCCCCAGCTTTGCAATGAGGATGCTCCTTGCGTGGGGGGTGGGTTGCTGGCTGTATGGGAGATGCTTCCCCACCTCTGACCAATTTCAGAATTGTTTACCACTGGAGCAAGTGCCCTGATAGGGTTTTCCCCTGTATAACTCGTGGATTCAGGATTTTTTTTTCTTTTATGGTTCAAGTTAGATTTTATTCCTCTTTTATGTATTTATAGATATAAGCATGGAAATCATTCATTCCTATAAATACATCTGTGTGACGGGAAGAACTTTTTTCTGTTTTATTTTTAAATTTCATTTTTTAAAATTTTGAAATTTAATTTTATTTATGTTTTTATACAGCAGGTTATTATTAGTTATGTATTTTATGCATATACATGTATACAGGTCAATCCCAATCTCCCAACTCATCCCACCACCACCACCCCATGGCTTCCCACACTTGGTGTCCATACGTTTGTTCTCTACGTCTGTGTCTCTATTTCTTCCCTGCAAACCAGTTCATCTGTACCATTTTTCGGCTCCACATATATGCATTAATATACAATATTTGTTTTCCTCTTTCTGACTTACTTCATTCTGTATGACAGTCTCTCGATCCATCGATGTCCCTACAAATGACCCAGTTTCATTCCTTTTTATGGCCGAGTAATATTCCATTTTATATATGTACCACATCTTTATCCACTCATCTGTCTGTGGGCATTTAGGTTGCTTCCATTACCTGGCTATTGTAAATAGTGCTGCAACGAACATTGTGCTGAATGTGCCTTTTTGAAATACGGTTTTCTCTGGGTATATGCCCAGAAGTGGGATTGCTGGATCAGATGGTAATTCTATTTCTAATTTTTTTAAGGAAACTCCATACTGTTCTCCATAGTGACTGTATCAATTTACATTCCCACCAATAGTGGAAGAGGGCTCCTTTTGTCCACACCCTCCCCAGAATTGGTTGTTTGTAGATTTTCTGATGATGCCGATTCTAAAAGGTGTGAGGTGATACCTCATTGTAGTTTTGATTTGCATTTCTCTAATAATTAGTGCTGTTGAGCAGCTTTTCTGTGCGTCTTGGCCATCTCTGTGTCTCCTTTGAAGAAACGTCTCTTTAGATCTTCTGCCCATTTTTTTTGGGTTGTTTGTTTTTTTAATATTAAGCTGCATGAGCTGTTTATATATATTGGAGATTAAACCTCTGTCCATTGATTCGTCTGCAATGATTTTCGCCCATTCTGAGGGATGCCTTTTTCCATTCCCGTGTTTTTTAACAAAAAAGGAAAGAAAGGAAAAGAAGCAGAACACTAATGTGCGTAAAATATGCCTTTTGAAACGGTCGTTTTGAAATATGGACGTCCTTTGAATTTTTTGGTCGATATGTGACCCCAGGATTTGTTTTCAGGGCAGGTGTCATTTACAGGCATGCAATGATTTTGAATATCAACTGACCATTAGCGTTGGGATTAAAGCTGCTGTTGTGTGAAACGGCCACAAGGTGGCAGCAGTTCACCCTTACCAAATCTGGTTACTAGGGCAAGAGAGCCTCAGTGGAAGTGGTGTTCTAGATTGGAGTTTAGAATGGAATGTGCCAGGAGAAAGCCGCTCACGTTTGTCTCACTACTTCTTGTTCGTGTTTTTAATTTAATTTTTTATTTTTTATTACAGCAAGTTTGATTACAATGTTTGGCTTGTTGTAGGTGTGGAAGATGTGGTTCTTTTACACATATACAGATGACTGTTCTTCCTGGGATTCTTTTCCCATGTACGTTATGACAGAATGTTGAGTAGTCCTCTCTTGGTATTCTGTAGGTCTTTGGTGATTATATATGTCACCTGTGTTTGTATATGTCTGTTAACCCCGATATCGTAATGAAACCAATCCTCACACCTTTCCATTGGTGAACCATAAGTTTGTTTCATGAATCTGTGATTGCCCTTCTCCGTGGAAATATCTGCCCTGGTATCCATTTTTAGGTAACACCTATAAGTGATATGATAGGATATGTGTCTTTCACTTTCTGACTTACTACAAGTCACGTGATTACTTCTAGACTCATCTACGGTGCTGCAAATGGCATTGTGTCCTTTTTTCCCTTGGCTTCTCTTCTGCCTTAGCGGGGTCCATTTTCAACAATGTGATTCCCTGAGGGTTGTGGATTAGCTGACCTGGGCAGCCTTACCCTGCCGGCCCGCCCTCCCCAGGTGTGCCTCGTTGAGGTCAATATAAACAGAGCTCCAGGCAGCAATAGCCCTTGAAGCTGTGCCTGACTCCATATTCTCTGCCCCGTCAGCAGTCTCGGGGCTGTGCTGGTGGGAGGGAGTGAGGGGCCACAGCCTTGTGGGTGGCCCGGTGTGAGTGGGGTTCTGCTGGCCTTTCTGCAGGAGTTGCCAGGCTGCCGCCTGTAAAGAAGAGGATGTGTCACCCATACATTCCGCTGGAATTTTTCTCCGGACAGAGGTGAGGAAGGAAAAAAGCAGTGGGGGCCGGGACAGGAGGGGTATCTCAGGCAGGGCAATGGAAAGCTTCTGGAAGAGTGCCCGGGGCCAGGACCAACCTGGCTGGCCTGCAGGCACCTAGATGGCCTGCGTGCTGTCGCTGGTGTGGCTCCACGGTCCTTCCTCTAGGCTTTCAAGCCCTTGTACATATGCAGGTGTTTTACCTGGAAAGGGTGGGAACAGTTCAGCAGCAGCTGGCCTGGGGCTCAGCTCACATTTACTCACAGATGCCTCGGCACGGTCCCCCAGCTTTGCAATGAGGACGCTCCTTGCGTGGGGGGTGGGTTGCTGGCTGTATGGGAGATGCTTCCCCACCTCTGACCAATTTCAGAATTGTTTACCACTGGAGCAAGTGCCCTGATAGGGTTTTCCCCTGTATAACTCGTGGATTCAGGATTTTTTTTTCTTTTATGGTTCAAGTTAGATTTTATTCCTCTTTCATGTATTTATAGATATAAGCATGGAAATCATTCATTCCTATAAATACATCTGTGTGACGGGAAGAACTTTTTTCTGTTTTATTTTTAAATTTTATTTTTTAAAATTTTGAAATTTAATTTTATTTATGTTTTTATACAGCAGGTTATTATTAGTTATGTATTTTATGCATATACATGTATACAGGTCAATCCCAATCTCCCAACTCATCCCACCACCACCACCCCATGGCTTCCCACACTTGGTGTCCATACGTTTGTTCTCTACGTCTGTGTCTCTATTTCTTCCCTGCAAACCAGTTCATCTGTACCATTTTTAGGCTCCACATATATGCATTAATATACAATATTTGTTTTCCTCTTTCTGACTTACTTCATTCTGTATGACAGTCTCTCGATCCATCGATGTCTCTACAAATGACCCAGTTTCATTCCTTTTTATGGCCGAGTAATATTCCATTTTATATATGTACCACATCTTTATCCACTCATCTGTCTGTGGGCATTTAGGTTGCTTCCATTACCTGGCTATTGTAAATAGTGCTGCAACGAACATTGTGCTGAATGTGCCTATTTGAAATACGGTTTTCTCTGGGTATATGCCCAGAAGTGGGATTGCTGGATCAGATGGTAATTCTATTTCTAATTTTTTTAAGGAAACTCCATACTGTTCTCCATAGTGACTGTATCAATTTACATTCCCACCAATAGTGGAAGAGGGCTCCTTTTGTCCACACCCTCCCCAGAATTGGTTGTTTGTAGATTTTCTGATGATGCCGATTCTAACAGGTGTGAGGTGATACCTCATTGTAGTTTTGATTTGCATTTCTCTAATAATTAGTGCTGTTGAGCAGCTTTTCTGTGCGTCTTGGCCATCTCTGTGTCTCCTTTGAAGAAACGTCTCTTTAGATCTTCTGCCCATTTTTTTTGGGTTGTTTGTTTTTTTAATATTAAGCTGCATGAGCTGTTTATATATATTGGAGATTAAACCTCTGTCCATTGATTCGTCTGCAATGATTTTCGCCCATTCTGAGGGATGCCTTTTTCCATTCCCGTGTTTTTTAACAAAAAAGGAAAGAAAGGAAAAGAAGCAGAACACTAATGTGCGTAAAATATGCCTTTTGAAACGGTCGTTTTGAAATATGGACGTCCTTTGAATTTTTTGGTCGATATGTGACCCCAGGATTTGTTTTCAGGGCAGGTGTCATTTACAGGCATGCAATGATTTTGAATATCAACTGACCATTAGCGTTGGGATTAAAGCTGCTGTTGTGTGAAACGGCCACAAGGTGGCAGCAGTTCACCCTTACCAAATCTGGTTACTAGGGCAAGAGAGCCTCAGTGGAAGTGGTGTTCTAGATTGGAGTTTAGAATGGAATGTGCCAGGAGAAAGCCGCTCACGTTTGTCTCACTACTTCTTGTTCGTGTTTTTAATTTAATTTTTTATTTTTTATTACAGCAAGTTTGATTACAATGTTTGGCTTGTTGTAGGTGTGGAAGATGTGGTTCTTTTACACATATACAGATGACTGTTCTTCCTGGGATTCTTTTCCCATGTACGTTATGACAGAATGTTGAGTAGTCCTCTCTTGGTATTCTGTAGGTCTTTGGTGATTATATATGTCACCTGTGTTTGTATATGTCTGTTAACCCCGATATCGTAATGAAACCAATCCTCACACCTTTCCATTGGTGAACCATAAGTTTGTTTCATGAATCTGTGATTGCCCTTCTCCGTGGAAATATCTGCCCTGGTATCCATTTTTAGGTAACACCTATAAGTGATATGATAGGATATGTGTCTTTCACTTTCTGACTTACTACAAGTCACGTGATTACTTCTAGACTCATCTACGGTGCTGCAAATGGCATTGTGTCCTTTTTTCCCTTGGCTTCTCTTCTGCCTTAGCGGGGTCCATTTTCAACAATGTGATTCCCTGAGGGTTGTGGATTAGCTGACCTGGGCAGCCTTACCCTGCCGGCCCGCCCTCCCCAGGTGTGCCTCGTTGAGGTCAATATAAACAGAGCTCCAGGCAGCAATAGCCCTTGAAGCTGTGCCTGACTCCATATTCTCTGCCCCGTCAGCAGTCTCGGGGCTGTGCTGGTGGGAGGGAGTGAGGGGCCACAGCTTTGTGGGTGGCCCGGTGTGAGTGGGGTTCTGCTGGCCTTTCTGCAGGAGTTGCCAGGCTGCCGCCTGTAAAGAAGAGGATGTGTCACCCATACATTCCGCTGGAATTTTTCTCCGGACAGAGGTGAGGAAGGAAAAAAGCAGTGGGGGCCGGGACAGGAGGGGTATCTCAGGCAGGGCAATGGAAAGCTTCTGGAAGAGTGCCCGGGGCCAGGACCAACCTGGCTGGCCTGCAGGCACCAAGATGGCCTGCGTGCTATCGCTGGTGTGGCTCCACGGTCCTTCCTCTAGGCTTTCAAGCCCTTGTACATATTCAGGTGTTTTACCTGGAAAGGGTGGGAACAGTTCAGCAGCAGCTGGCCTGGGGCTCAGCTCACATTTACTCACAGATGCCTCGGCACGGTCCCCCAGCTTTGCAATGTGGACGCTCCTTGCGTGGGGGGTGGTTTGCTGGCTGTATGGGAGATGATTCCCCACCTCTGACCAATTTCAGAATTGTTTACCACTGGAGCAAGTGCCCTGATAGGGTTTTCCCCTGTATAACTCGTGGATTCAGGATTTTTTTTTCTTTTATGGTTCAAGTTAGATTTTATTCCTCTTTTATGTATTTATAGATATAAGCATGGAAATCATTCATTCCTATAAATACATCTGTGTGACGGGAAGAACTTTTTTCTGTTTTATTTTTAAATTTCATTTTTTAAAATTTTGAAATTTAATTTTATTTATGTTTTTATACAGCAGGTTATTATTAGTTATGTATTTTATGCATATACATGTATACAGGTCAATCCCAATCTCCCAACTCATCCCACCACCACCACCCCATGGCTTCCCACACTTGGTGTCCATACGTTTGTTCTCTACGTCTGTGTCTCTATTTCTTCCCTGCAAACCAGTTCATCTGTACCATTTTTAGGCTCCACATATATGCATTAATATACAATATTTGTTTTCCTCTTTCTGACTTACTTCATTCTGTATGACAGTCTCTCGATCCATCGATGTCTCTACAAATGACCCAGTTTCATTCCTTTTTATGGCCGAGTAATATTCCATTTTATATATGTACCACATCTTTATCCACTCATCTGTCTGTGGGCATTTAGGTTGCTTCCATTACCTGGCTATTGTAAATAGTGCTGCAACGAACATTGTGCTGAATGTGCCTTTTTGAAATACGGTTTTCTCTGGGTATATGCCCAGAAGTGGGATTGCTGGATCAGATGGTAATTCTATTTCTAATTTTTTTAAGGAAACTCCATACTGTTCTCCATAGTGACTGTATCAATTTACATTCCCACCAATAGTGGAAGAGGGCTCCTTTTGTCCACACCCTCCCCAGAATTCGTTGTTTGTAGATTTTCTGATGATGCCGATTCTAAAAGGTGTGAGGTGATACCTCATTGTAGTTTTGATTTGCATTTCTCTAATAATTAGTGCTGTTGAGCAGCTTTTCTGTGTGTCTTGGCCATCTCTGTGTCTCCTTTGAAGAAACGTCTCTTTAGATCTTCTGCCCATTTTTTTGGGTTGTTTGTTTTTTTAATATTAAGCTGCATGAGCTGTTTATATATATTGGAGATTAAACCTCTGTCCATTGATTCGTCTGCAATGATTTACGCCCATTCTGAGGGATGCCTTTTTCCATTCCCGTGTTTTTTAACAAAAAAGGAAAGAAAGGAAAAGAAGCAGAACACTAATGTGCGTAAAATATGCCTTTTGAAACGGTCGTTTTGAAATATGGACGTCCTTTGAATTTTTTGGTCGATATGTGACCCCAGGATTTGTTTTCAGGGCAGGTGTCATTTACAGGCATGCAATGATTTTGAATATCAACTGACCATTAGCGTTGGGATTAAAGCTGCTGTTGTGTGAAACGGCCACAAGGTGGCAGCAGTTCACCCTTACCAAATCTGGTTACTAGGGCAAGAGAGCCTCAGTGGAAGTGGTGTTCTAGATTGGAGTTTAGAATGGAATGTACCAGGAGAAAGCCGCTCACGTTTGTCTCACTACTTCTTGTTCGTGTTTTTAATTTAATTTTTTATTTTTTATTACAGCAAGTTTGATTACAATGTTTGGCTTGTTGTAGGTGTGGAAGATGTGGTTCTTTTACACATATACAGATGACTGTTCTTCCTGGGATTCTTTTCCCATGTACGTTATGACAGAATGTTGAGTAGTCCTCTCTTGGTATTCTGTAGGTCTTTGGTGATTATATATGTCACCTGTGTTTGTATATGTCTGTTAACCCCGATATCGTAATGAAACCAATCCTCACACCTTTCCATTGGTGAACCATAAGTTTGTTTCATGAATCTGTGATTGCCCTTCTCCGTGGAAATATCTGCCCTGGTATCCACTTTTAGGTAACACCTATAGGTGATATGATAGGATATGTGTCTTTCACTTTCTGACTTACTACAAGTCACGTGATTACTTCTAGACTCATCTACGGTGCTGCAAATGGCATTGTGTCCTTTTTTCCCTTGGCTTCTCTTCTGCCTTAGCGGGGTCCATTTTCAACAATGTGATTCCCTGAGGGTTGTGGATTAGCTGACCTGGGCAGCCTTACCCTGCCGGCCCGCCCTCCCCAGGTGTGCCTCGTTGAGGTCAATATAAACAGAGCTCCAGGCAGCAATAGCCCCTGAAGCTGTGCCTGACTCCATATTCTCTGCCCCGTCAGCAGTCTCGGGGCTGTGCTGGTGGGAGGGAGTGAGGGGCCACAGCTTTGTGGGTGGCCCGGTGTGAGTGGGGTTCTGCTGGCCTTTCTGCAGGAGTTGCCATGCTGCCGCCTGTAAAGAAGAGGATGTGTCACCCATACATTCCGCTGGAATTTCTCTCCGGACAGAGGTGAGGAAGGAAAAAAGCAGTGGGGGCCGGGACAGGAGGGGTATCTCAGGCAGGGCAATGGAAAGCTTCTGGAAGAGCGCCCGGGGCCAGGACCAACCTGTCTGGCCTGCAGGCACCAAGTTGTCCTGCGTGCTGTCGCTGGTGTGGCTCCACGGTCCTTCCTCTAGGCTTTCAAGCCCTTGTACATATTCAGGTGTTTTACCTGGAAAGGGTGGGAACAGTTCAGCAGCAGCTGGCCTGGGGCTCAGCTCACGTTTACTCACAGATGCCTCGGCACGGTCCCCCAGCTTTGCAATGAGGACGCTCCTTGCGTGGGGGGTGGGTTGCTGGCTGTATGGGAGATGATTCCCCACCTCTGACCAATTTCAGAATTGTTTACCACTGGAGCAAGTGCCCTGATAGGGTTTTCCCCTGTATAACTCGTGGATTCAGGATTTTTTTTTTCTTTTATGGTTCAAGTTAGATTTTATTCCTCTTTTATGTATTTATAGATATAAGCATGGAAATCATTCATTCCTATAAATACATCTGTGTGACGGGAAGAAATTTTTTCTGTTTTATTTTTAAATTTTATTTTTTGAAATTTAATTTTATTTATGTTTTTATACAGCAGGTTATTATTAGTTATGTATTTTATGCATATACATGTATACAGGTCAATCCCAATCTCCCAACTCATCCCACCACCACCACCCCATGGCTTCCCACACTTGGTGTCCATACGTTTGTTCTCTACGTCTGTGTCTCTATTTCTTCCCTGCAAACCAGTTCATCTGTACCATTTTTAGGCTCCACATATATGCATTAATATACAATATTTGTTTTCCTCTTTCTGACTTACTTCATTCTGTATGACAGTCTCTCGATCCATCGATGTCTCTACAAATGACCCAGTTTCATTCCTTTTTATGGCCGAGTAATATTCCATTTTATATATGTACCACATCTTTATCCACTCATCTGTCTGTGGGCATTTAGGTTGCTTCCATTACCTGGCTATTGTAAATAGTGCTGCAACGAACATTGTGCTGAATGTGCCTTTTTGAAATACGGTTTTCTCTGGGTATATGCCCAGAAGTGGGATTGCTGGATCAGATGGTAATTCTATTTCTAATTTTTTTAAGGAAACTCCATACTGTTCTCCATAGTGACTGTATCAATTTACATTCCCACCAATAGTGGAAGAGGGCTCCTTTTGTCCACACCCTCCCCAGAATTGGTTGTTTGTAGATTTTCTGATGATGCCGATTCTAAAAGGTGTGAGGTGATACCTCATTGTAGTTTTGATTTGCATTTCTCTAATAATTAGTGCTGTTGAGCAGCTTTTCTGTGTGTCTTGGCCATCTCTGTGTCTCCTTTGAAGAAACGTCTCTTTAGATCTTCTGCCCATTTTTTTGGGTTGTTTGTTTTTTTAATATTAAGCTGCATGAGCTGTTTATATATATTGGAGATTAAACCTCTGTCCATTGATTCGTCTGCAATGATTTTCGCCCATTCTGAGGGATGCCTTTTTCCATTCCCGTGTTTTTTAACAAAAAAGGAAAGAAAGGAAAAGAAGCAGAACACTAATGTGCGTAAAATATGTCTTTTGAAACGGTCGTTTTGAAATATGGACGTCCTTTGAATTTTTTGGTCGATATGTGACCCCAGGATTTGTTTTCAGGGCAGGTGTCATTTACAGGCATGCAATGATTTTGAATATCAACTGACCATTAGCGTTGGGATTAAAGCTGCTGTTGTGTGAAACGGCCACAAGGTGGCAGCAGTTCACCCTTACCAAATCTGGTTACTAGGGCAAGAGAGCCTCAGTGGAAGTGGTGTTCTAGATTGGAGTTTAGAATGGAATGTACCAGGAGAAAGCCGCTCACGTTTGTCTCACTACTTCTTGTTCGTGTTTTTAATTTAATTTTTTATTTTTTATTACAGCAAGTTTGATTACAATGTTTGGCTTGTTGTAGGTGTGGAAGATGTGGTTCTTTTACACATATACAGATGACTGTTCTTCCTGGGATCCTTTTCCCATGTACGTTATGACAGAATGTTGAGTAGTCCTCTCTTGGTATTCTGTAGGTCTTTGGTGATTATGTATGTCACCTGTGTTTGTATATGTCTGTTAACCCCGATATCGTAATGAAACCAATCCTCACACCTTTCCATTGGTGAACCATAAGTTTGTTTCATGAATCTGTGATTGCCCTTCTCCGTGGAAATATCTGCCCTGGTATCCATTTTTAGGTAACACCTATAAGTGATATGATAGGATATGTGTCTTTCACTTTCTGACTTACTACAAGTCACGTGATTACTTCTAGACTCATCTACGGTGCTGCAAATGGCATTGTGTCCTTTTTTCCCTTGGCTTCTCTTCTGCCTTAGCGGGGTCCATTTTCAACAATGTGATTCCCTGAGGGTTGTGGATTAGCTGACCTGGGCAGCCTTACCCTGCCGGCCCGCCCTCCCCAGGTGTGCCTCGTTGAGGTCAATATAAACAGAGCTCCAGGCAGCAATAGCCCCTGAAGCTGTGCCTGACTCCATATTCTCTGCCCCGTCAGCAGTCTCGGGGCTGTGCTGGTGGGAGGGAGTGAGGGGCCACAGCTTTGTGGGTGGCCCGTTGTGAGTGGGGTTCTGCTGGCCTTTCTGCAGGAGTTGCCAGGCTGCCGCCTGTAAAGAAGAGGATGTGTCACCCATAACTTCCGCTGGAATTTCTCTCCGGACAGAGGTGAGGAAGGAAAAAAGCAGTGGGGGCCGGGACAGGAGGGGTATCTCAGGCAGGGCAATGGAAAGCTTCTGGAAGAGCGCCAGGGTCCAGGACCAGTGGGCTGGCTGGCCTGCAGGCACCAAGTTGGCCTGCGTGCTGTCGCTGGTGTGGCTCCAGGGTCCTTCCTCTAGGCTTTCAAGCCCTTGTACATATTCAGGTGTTTTACCTGGAAAGGGTGGGAACAGTTCAGCAGCAGCTGGCCTGGGGCTCAGCTCACGTTTACTCACAGATGCCTCGGCACGGTCCCCCAGTTTGCAATGAGGACGCTCCTTGCGTGGGGCGTGGGTGGCTGGCTGTATGGGAGATGGTTCCCCACCTCTGACCAATTTCAGAATTGTTTACCGCTGGAGCAAGTGTCGTGATAGGGTTTTCCTCTGTATAACTCGTGGGTTCAATTTTTTTTTTCTTTTATGGTTCAAGTTAGATTTTATTCCTCTTTTATGTATTTATACATATAAGCATGGAAATAATTCATTCCTATAAATACATCTGTGTGACGGGAAGAACTTTTTTCTGTTTTATTTTTAAATTTTATTTTTTAAAATTTTGAAATTTAATTTCATTTATGTTTTTATACAGCAGGTTATTATTAGTTATGTATTTTATGCATATACATGTATACAGGTCAATCCCAATCTCCCAACTCATCCCACCACCACCACCCCATGGCTTCCCACCCTTGGTGTCCATACGTTTGTTCTCTACGTCTGTGTCTCTATTTCTTCCCTGCAAACCAGTTCATCTGTACCATTTTTAGGCTCCACATATATGCATTAATATACAATATTTGTTTTCCTCTTTCTGACTTACTTCATTCTGTATGACAGTCTCTCAATCCATCGATGTCTCTACAAATGACCCAGTTTCATTCCTTTTTATGGCCGAGTAATATTCCATTTTATATATGTACCACATCTTTATCCACTCATCTGTCTGTGGGCATTTAGGTTGCTTCCATTACCTGGCTATTGTAAATAGTGCTGCAACGAACATTGTGCTGAATGTGCCTTTTTGAAATACGGTTTTCTCTGGGTATATGCCCAGAAGTGGGATTGCTGGATCAGATGGTAATTCTATTTCTAATTTTTTTAAGGAAACTCCATACTGTTCTCCATAGTGACTGTATCAATTTACATTCCCACCAATAGTGGAAGAGGGCTCCTTTTGTCCACACCCTCCCCAGAATTGGTTGTTTGTATATTTTCTGATGATGCCTATTCTAACAGGTGTGAGGTGATACCTCATTGTAGTTTTGATTTGCATTTCTCTAATAATTAGTGCTGTTGAGCAGCTTTTCATGTGCGTCTTGGCCATCTCTGTGTCTCCTTTGAAGAAACGTCTCTTTAGATCTTCTGCCCATTTTTGGGGTTGTTTGTTTTTTTAATATTAAGCTGCATGAGCTGTTTATATATATTGGAGATTAAACCTGTGTCCATTGATTCATTTGCAACGATTTTCACCCATCCTGAGGGATGCCTTTTTCCATTCCCGTTTTTTTTAACAAAAAAGGAAAGAAAGGAAAAGAAGCAGAACACTAATGTGCGTAAAATATGCCTTTTGAAACGGTCGTTTTGAAATATGGACGTCCTTTGAATTTTTTGGTCGATATGTGACCCCAGGATTTGTTTTCAGGGCAGGTGTCATTTACAGGCCTGCAATGATTTTGAATATCAACTGACCATTAGCGTTGGGATTAAAGCTGCTGTTGTGTGAAACGGCCACAAGGTGGCAGCAGTTCACCCTTACCAAATCTGGTTACTAGGGCAAGAGAGCCTCAGTGGAAGTGGTGTTCTAGATTGGAGTTTAGAATGGAATGTACCAGGAGAAAGCCGCTCACGTATGTCTCACTACTTCTTGTTCGTGTTTTTAATTTAATTTTTTATTTTTTATTACAGCAAGTTTGATTACAATGTTTGGCTTGTTGTAGGTGTGGAAGATGTGGTTCTTTTACACATATACAGATGACTGTTCTTCCTGGGATTCTTTTCCCATGTACGTTATGACAGAATGTTGAGTAGTCCTCTCTTGGTATTCTGTAGGTCTTTGGTGATTATATATGTCACCTGTGTTTGTATATGTCTGTTAACCCCGATATCGTAATGAAACCAATCCTCACACCTTTCCATTGGTGAACCATAAGTTTGTTTCATGAATCTGTGATTGCCCTTCTCCGTGGAAATATCTGCCCTGGTATCCACTTTTAGGTAACACCTATAGGTGATATGATATGATATGTGTCTTTCACTTTCTGACTTACTACAAGTCACGTGATTACTTCTAGACTCATCTACGGTGCTGCAAATGGCATTGTGTCCTTTTTTCCCTTGGCTTCTCTTCTGCCTTAGCGGGGTCCATTTTCAACAATGTGATTCCCTGAGGGTTGTGGATTAGCTGACCTGGGCAGCCTTACCCTGCCGGCCCGCCCTCCCCAGGTGTTCCTCGTTGAGGTCAATATAAACAGAGCTCCAGGCAGCAATAGTCCCTGAAGCTGTGCCTGACTCCATATTCTCTGCCCCGTCAGCAGTCTCGGGGCTGTGCTGGTGGGAGGGAGTGAGGGGCCACAGCTTTGTGGGTGGCCCGGTGTGAGTGGGGTTCTGCTGGCCTTTCTGCAGGAGTTGCCATGCTGCCGCCTGTAAAGAAGAGGATGTGTCACCCATACATTCCGCTGGAATTTCTCTCCGGACAGAGGTGAGGAAGGAAAAAAGCAGTGGGGGCCGGGACAGGAGGGGTATCTCAGGCAGGGCAATGGAAAGCTTCTGGAAGAGCGCCCGGGGCCAGGACCAACCTGGCTGGCCTGCAGGCACCAAGTTGTCCTGCGTGCTGTCGCTGGTGTGGCTCCACGGTCCTTCCTCTAGGCTTTCAAGCCCTTGTACATATTCAGGTGTTTTACCTGGAAAGGGTGGGAACAGTTCAGCAGCAGCTGGCCTGGGGCTCAGCTCACGTTTACTCACAGATGCCTCGGCACGGTCCCCCAGCTTTGCAATGAGGACGCTCCTTGCGTGGGGGGTGGGTTGCTGGCTGTATGGGAGATGCTTCCCCACCTCTGACCAATTTCAGAATTGTTTACCACTGGAGCAAGTGCCCTGATAGGGTTTTCCCCTGTATAACTCGTGGGTTCAGGATTTTTTTTTCTTTTATGGTTCAAGTTAGATTTTATTCCTCTTTTATGTATTTATAGATATAAGCATGGAAATCATTCATTCCTATAAATACATCTGTGTGACGGGAAGAACTTTTTTCTGTTTTATTTTTAAATTTCATTTTTTAAAATTTTGAAATTTAATTTTATTTATGTTTTTATACAGCAGGTTATTATTAGTTATGTATTTTATGCATATACATGTATACAGGTCAATCCCAATCTCCCAACTCATCCCACCACCACCACCCCATGGCTTCCCACCCTTGGTGTCCATACGTTTGTTCTCTACGTCTGTGTCTCTATTTCTTCCCTGCAAACCAGTTCATCTGTACCATTTTTAGGCTCCACATATATGCATTAATATACAATATTTGTTTTCCTCTTTCTGACTTACTTCATTCTGTATGACAGTCTCTCGATCCATCGATGTCTCTACAAATGACCCAGTTTCATTCCTTTTTATGGCCGAGTAATATTCCATTTTATATATGTACCACATCTTTATCCACTCATCTGTCTGTGGGCATTTAGGTTGCTTCCATTACCTGGCTATTGTAAATAGTGCTGCAACGAACATTGTGCTGAATGTGCCTTTTTGAAATACGGTTTTCTCTGGGTATATGCCCAGAAGTGGGATTGCTGGATCAGATGGTAATTCTATTTCTAATTTTTTTAAGGAAACTCCATACTGTTCTCCATAGTGACTGTATCAATTTACATTCCCACCAATAGTGGAAGAGGGCTCCTTTTGTCCACACCCTCCCCAGAATTGGTTGTTTGTAGATTTTCTGATGATGCCGATTCTAAAAGGTGTGAGGTGATACCTCATTGTAGTTTTGATTTGCATTTCTCTAATAATTAGTGCTGTTGAGCAGCTTTTCTGTGCGTCTTAGCCATCTCTGTGTCTCCTTTGAAGAAACGTCTCTTTAGATCTTCTGCCCATTTTTTTGGGGTTGTTTGTTTTTTTAATATTAAGCTGCATGAGCTGTTTATATATATTGGAGATTAAACCTCTGTCCATTGATTCGTCTGCAATGATTTTCGCCCATTCTGAGGGATGCCTTTTTCCATTCCCGTGTTTTTTAACAAAAAAGGAAAGAAAGGAAAAGAAGCAGAACACTAATGTGCGTAAAATATGCCTTTTGAAACGGTCGTTTTGAAATATGGACGTCCTTTGAATTTTTTGGTCGATATGTGACCCCAGGATTTGTTTTCAGGGCAGGTGTCATTTACAGGCATGCAATGATTTTGAATATCAACTGACCATTAGCGTTGGGATTAAAGCTGCTGTTGTGTGAAACGGCCACAAGGTGGCAGCAGTTCACCCTTACCAAATCTGGTTACTAGGGCAAGAGAGCCTCAGTGGAAGTGGTGTTCTAGATTGGAGTTTAGAATGGAATGTACCAGGAGAAAGCCGCTCACGTTTGTCTCACTACTTCTTGTTCGTGTTTTTAATTTAATTTTTTATTTTTTATTACAGCAAGTTTGATTACAATGTTTGGCTTGTTGTAGGTGTGGAAGATGTGGTTCTTTTACACATATACAGATGACTGTTCTTCCTGGGATCCTTTTCCCATGTACGTTATGACAGAATGTTGAGTAGTCCTCTCTTGGTATTCTGTAGGTCTTTGGTGATTATGTATGTCACCTGTGTTTGTATATGTCTGTTAACCCCGATATCGTAATGAAACCAATCCTCACACCTTTCCATTGGTGAACCATAAGTTTGTTTCATGAATCTGTGATTGCCCTTCTCCGTGGAAATATCTGCCCTGGTATCCATTTTTAGGTAACACCTATAAGTGATATGATAGGATATGTGTCTTTCACTTTCTGACTTACTACAAGTCACGTGATTACTTCTAGACTCATCTACGGTGCTGCAAATGGCATTGTGTCCTTTTTTCCCTTGGCTTCTCTTCTGCCTTAGCGGGGTCCATTTTCAACAATGTGATTCCCTGAGGGTTGTGGATTAGCTGACCTGGGCAGCCTTACCCTGCCGGCCCGCCCTCCCCAGGTGTGCCTCGTTGAGGTCAATATAAACAGAGCTCCAGGCAGCAATAGCCCCTGAAGCTGTGCCTGACTCCATATTCTCTGCCCCGTCAGCAGTCTCGGGGCTGTGCTGGTGGGAGGGAGTGAGGGGCCACAGCTTTGTGGGTGGCCCGGTGTGAGTGGGGTTCTGCTGGCCTTTCTGCAGGAGTTGCCAGGCTGCCGCCTGTAAAGAAGAGGATGTGTCACCCATAACTTCCGCTGGAATTTCTCTCCGGACAGAGGTGAGGAAGGAAAAAAGCAGTGGGGGCCGGGACAGGAGGGGTATCTCAAGCAGGGCAATGGAAAGCTTCTGGAAGAGCGCCAGGGTCCAGGACCCGTGGGCTGGCTGGCCTGCAGGCACCAAGTTGGCCTGCGTGCTGTCGCTGGTGTGGCTCCACGGTCCTTCCTCTAGGCTTTCAAGCCCTTGTACATATTCAGGTGTTTTACCTGGAAAGGGTGGGAACAGTTCAGCAGCAGCTGGCCTGGGGCTCAGCTCACGTTTACTCACAGATGCCTCGGCATGGTCCCCCAGCTTTGCAATGAGGACGCTCCTTGCGTGGGGGGTGGGTGGCTGGCTGTATGGGAGATGGTTCCCCACCTCTGACCAATTTCAGAATTGTTTACCGCTGGAGCAAGTGTCGTGATAGGGTTTTCCTCTGTATAACTCGTGGGTTCAATTTTTTTTTTCTTTTATGGTTCAAGTTAGATTTTATTCCTCTTTTATGTATTTATAAATATAAGCATGGAAATAATTCATTCCTATAAATACATCTGTGTGACGGGAAGAATTTTTTCTGTTTTATTTTTAAATTTTATTTTTTAAAATTTTGAAATTTAATTTCATTTATGTTTTTATACAGCAGGTTATTATTAGTTATGTATTTTATGCATATACATGTATACAGGTCAATCCCAATCTCCCAACTCATCCCACCACCACCACCCCATGGCTTCCCACACTTGGTGTCCATACGTTTGTTCTCTACGTCTGTGTCTCTATTTCTTCCCTGCAAACCAGTTCATCTGTACCATTTTTAGGCTCCACATATATGCATTAATATACAATATTTGTTTTCCTCTTTCTGACTTACTTCATTCTGTATGACAGTCTCTCAGTCCATCGATGTCTCTACAAATGACCCAGTTTCATTCCTTTTTATGGCCGAGTAATATTCCATTTTATATATGTACCACATCTTTATCCACTCATCTGTCTGTGGGCATTTAGGTTGCTTCCATTACCTGGCTATTGTAAATAGTGCTGCAACGAACATTGTGCTGAATGTGCCTTTTTGAAATACGGTTTTCTCTGGGTATATGCCCAGAAGTGGGATTGCTGGATCAGATGGTAATTCTATTTCTAATTTTTTTAAGGAAACTCCATACTGTTCTCCATAGTGACTGTATCAATTTACATTCCCACCAATAGTGGAAGAGGGCTCCTTTTGTCCACACCCTCCCCAGAATTGGTTGTTTGTATATTTTCTGATGATGCCTATTCTAACAGGTGTGAGGTGATACCTCATTGTAGTTTTGATTTGCATTTCTCTAATAATTAGTGCTGTTGAGCAGCTTTTCTGTGCGTCTTGGCAATCTCTGTGTCTCCTTTGAAGAAACGTCTCTTTAGATCTTCTGCCCATTTTTTTTGGGTTGTTTGTTTTTTTAATATTAAGCTGCATGAGCTGTTTATATATATTGGAGATTAAACCTCTGTCCATTGATTCGTCTGCAATGATTTTCGCCCATTCTGAGGGATGCCTTTTTCCATTCCCGTGTTTTTTAACAAAAAAGGAAAGAAAGGAAAAGAAGCAGAACACTAATGTGCGTAAAATATGCCTTTTGAAACGGTCGTTTTGAAATATGGACGTCCTTTGAATTTTTTGGTCGATATGTGACCCCAGGATTTGTTTTCAGGGCAGGTGTCATTTACAGGCATGCAATGATTTTGAATATCAACTGACCATTAGCGTTGGGATTAAAGCTGCTGTTGTGTGAAACGGCCACAAGGTGGCAGCAGTTCACCCTTACCAAATCTGGTTACTAGGGCAAGAGAGCCTCAGTGGAAGTGGTGTTCTAGATTGGAGTTTAGAATGGAATGTACCAGGAGAAAGCCGCTCACGTTTGTCTCACTACTTCTTGTTCGTGTTTTTAATTTAATTTTTTATTTTTTATTACAGCAAGTTTGATTACAATGTTTGGCTTGTTGTAGGTGTGGAAGATGTGGTTCTTTTACACATATACAGATGACTGTTCTTCCAGGGATCCTTTTCCCATGTACGTTATGACAGAATGTTGAGTAGTCCTCTCTTGGTATTCTGTAGGTCTTTGGTGATTATGTATGTCACCTGTGTTTGTATATGTCTGTTAACCCCGATATCGTAATGAAACCAATCCTCACACCTTTCCATTGGTGAACCATAAGTTTGTTTCATGAATCTGTGATTGCCCTTCTCCGTGGAAATATCTGCCCTGGTATCCATTTTTAGGTAACACCTATAAGTGATATGATAGGATATGTGTCTTTCACTTTCTGACTTACTACAAGTCACGTGATTACTTCTAGACTCATCTACGGTGCTGCAAATGGCATTGTGTCCTTTTTTCCCTTGGCTTCTCTTCTGCCTTAGCGGGGTCCATTTTCAACAATGTGATTCCCTGAGGGTTGTGGATTAGCTGACCTGGGCAGCCTTACCCTGCCGGCCCGCCCTCCCCAGGTGTGCCTCGTTGAGGTCAATATAAACAGAGCTCCAGGCAGCAATAGCCCCTGAAGCTGTGCCTGACTCCATATTCTCTGCCCCGTCAGCAGTCTCGGGGCTGTGCTGGTGGGAGGGAGTGAGGGGCCACAGCTTTGTGGGTGGCCCGGTGTGAGTGGGGTTCTGCTGGCCTTTCTGCAGGAGTTGCCAGGCTGCCGCCTGTAAAGAAGAGGATGTGTCACCCATAACTTCCGCTGGAATTTCTCTCCGGACAGAGGTGAGGAAGGAAAAAAGCAGTGGGGGCCGGGACAGGAGGGGTATCTCAGGCAGGGCAATGGAAAGCTTCTGGAAGAGCGCCAGGGTCCAGGACCCGTGGGCTGGCTGGCCTGCAGGCACCAAGTTGGCCTGCGTGCTGTCGCTGGTGTGGCTCCACGGTCCTTCCTCTAGGCTTTCAAGCCCTTGTACATATTCAGGTGTTTTACCTGGAAAGGGTGGGAACAGTTCAGCAGCAGCTGGCCTGGGGCTCAGCTCACGTTTACTCACAGATGCCTCGGCATGGTCCCCCAGCTTTGCAATGAGGACGCTCCTTGCGTGGGGGGTGGGTGGCTGGCTGTATGGGAGATGGTTCCCCACCTCTGACCAATTTCAGAATTGTTTACCGCTGGAGCAAGTGTCGTGATAGGGTTTTCCTCTGTATAACTCGTGGGTTCAATTTTTTTTTCTTTTATGGTTCAAGTTAGATTTTATTCCTCTTTTATGTATTTATAAATATAAGCATGGAAATAATTCATTCCTATAAATACATCTGTGTGACGGGAAGAACTTTTTTCTGTTTTATTTTTAAATTTTATTTTTTAAAATTTTGAAATTTAATTTCATTTATGTTTTTATACAGCAGGTTATTATTAGTTATGTATTTTATGCATATACATGTATACAGGTCAATCCCAATCTCCCAACTCATCCCACCACCACCACCCCATGGCTTCCCACACTTGGTGTCCATACGTTTGTTCTCTACGTCTGTGTCTCTATTTCTTCCCTGCAAACCAGTTCATCTGTACCATTTTTAGGCTCCACATATATGCATTAATATACAATATTTGTTTTCCTCTTTCTGACTTACTTCATTCTGTATGACAGTCTCTCAGTCCATCGATGTCTCTACAAATGACCCAGTTTCATTCCTTTTTATGGCCGAGTAATATTCCATTTTATATATGTACCACATCTTTATCCACTCATCTGTCTGTGGGCATTTAGGTTGCTTCCATTACCTGGCTATTGTAAATAGTGCTGCAACGAACATTGTGCTGAATGTGCCTTTTTGAAATACGGTTTTCTCTGGGTATATGCCCAGAAGTGGGATTGCTGGATCAGATGGTAATTCTATTTCTAATTTTTTTAAGGAAACTCCATACTGTTCTCCATAGTGACTGTATCAATTTACATTCCCACCAATAGTGGAAGAGGGCTCCTTTTGTCCACACCCTCCCCAGAATTGGTTGTTTGTATATTTTCTGATGATGCCTATTCTAACAGGTGTGAGGTGATACCTCATTGTAGTTTTGATTTGCATTTCTCTAATAATTAGTGCTGTTGAGCAGCTTTTCATGTGCGTCTTGGCCATCTCTGTGTCTCCTTTGAAGAAACGTCTCTTTAGATCTTCTGCCCATTTTTTGGGGTTGTTTGTTTTTTTAATATTAAGCTGCATGAGCTGTTTATATATATATTGGAGATTAAACCTGTGTCCATTGATTCATTTGCAACGATTTTCACCCATCCTGAGGGATGCCTTTTTCCATTCCCGTTTTTTTTAACAAAAAAGGAAAGAAAGGAAAAGAAGCAGAACACTAATGTGCGTAAAATATGCCTTTTGAAACGGTCGTTTTGAAATATGGACGTCCTTTGAATTTTTTGGTCGATATGTGACCCCAGGATTTGTTTTCAGGGCAGGTGTCATTTACAGGCCTGCAATGATTTTGAATATCAACTGACCATTAGCGTTGGGATTAAAGCTGCTGTTGTGTGAAACGGCCACAAGGTGGCAGCAGTTCACCCTTACCAAATCTGGTTACTAGGGCAAGAGAGCCTCAGTGGAAGTGGTGTTCTAGATTGGAGTTTAGAATGGAATGTACCAGGAGAAAGCCGCTCACGTTTGTCTCACTACTTCTTGTTCGTGTTTTTAATTTAATTTTTTATTTTTTATTACAGCAAGTTTGATTACAATGTTTGGCTTGTTGTAGGTGTGGAAGATGTGGTTCTTTTACACATATACAGATGACTGTTCTTCCTGGGATTCTTTTCCCATGTACGTTATGACAGAATGTTGAGTAGTCCTCTCTTGGTATTCTGTAGGTCTTTGGTGATTATATATGTCACCTGTGTTTGTATATGTCTGTTAACCCCGATATCGTAATGAAACCAATCCTCACACCTTTCCATTGGTGAACCATAAGTTTGTTTAATGAATCTGTGATTGCCCTTCTCCGTGGAAATATCTGCCCTGGTATCCACTTTTAGGTAACACCTATAGGTGATATGATATGATATGTGTCTTTCACTTTCTGACTTACTACAAGTCACGTGATTACTTCTAGACTCATCTACGGTGCTGCAAATGGCATTGTGTCCTTTTTTCCCTTGGCTTCTCTTCTGCCTTAGCGGGGTCCATTTTCAACAATGTGATTCCCTGAGGGTTGTGGATTAGCTGACCTGGGCAGCCTTACCCTGCCGGCCCGCCCTCCCCAGGTGTGTCTCGTTGAGGTCAATATAAACAGAGCTCCAGGCAGCAATAGCCCCTGAAGCTGTGCCTGACTCCATATTCTCTGCCCCGTCAGCAGTCTCGGGGCTGTGCTGGTGGGAGGGAGTGAGGGGCCACAGCTTTGTGGGTGGCCCGGTGTGAGTGGGGTTCTGCTGGCCTTTCTGCAGGAGTTGCCATGCTGCCGCCTGTAAAGAAGAGGATGTGTCACCCATACATTCCGCTGGAATTTCTCTCCGGACAGAGGTGAGGAAGGAAAAAAGCAGTGGGGGCCGGGACAGGAGGGGTATCTCAGGCAGGGCAATGGAAAGCTTCTGGAAGAGCGCCCGGGGCCAGGACCAACCTGGCTGGCCTGCAGGCACCAAGTTGTCCTGTGTGCTGTCGCTGGTGTGGCTCCACGGTCCTTCCTCTAGGCTTTCAAGCCCTTGTACATATTCAGGTGTTTTACCTGGAAAGGGTGGGAACAGTTCAGCAGCAGCTGGCCTGGGGCTCAGCTCACGTTTACTCACAGATGCCTCGGCACGGTCCCCCAGCTTTGCAATGAGGACGCTCCTTGCGTGGGGGGTGGGTTGCTGGCTGTATGGGAGATGCTTCCCCACCTCTGACCAATTTCAGAATTGTTTACCACTGGAGCAAGTGCCCTGATAGGGTTTTCCCCTGTATAACTCGTGGGTTCAGGATTTTTTTTTCTTTTATGGTTCAAGTTAGATTTTATTCCTCTTTTATGTATTTATAGATATAAGCATGGAAATCATTCATTCCTATAAATACATCTGTGTGATGGGAAGAAATTTTTTCTGTTTTATTTTTAAATTTTATTTTTTAAAATTTTGAAATTTAATTTCATTTATGTTTTTATACAGCAGGTTATTATTAGTTATGTATTTTATGCATATACATGTATACAGGTCAATCCCAATCTCCCAACTCATCCCACCACCACCACCCCATGGCTTCCCACACTTGGTGTCCATACGTTTGTTCTCTACGTCTGTGTCTCTATTTCTTCCCTGCAAACCAGTTCATCTGTACCATTTTTAGGCTCCACATATATGCATTAATATACAATATTTGTTTTCCTCTTTCTGACTTACTTCATTCTGTATGACAGTCTCTCGATCCATCGATGTCTCTACAAATGACCCAGTTTCATTCCTTTTTATGGCCGAGTAATATTCCATTTTATATATGTACCACATCTTTATCCACTCATCTGTCTGTGGGCATTTAGGTTGCTTCCATTACCTGGCTATTGTAAATAGTGCTGCAACGAACATTGTGCTGAATGTGCCTTTTTGAAATACGGTTTTCTCTGGGTATATGCCCAGAAGTGGGATTGCTGGATCAGATGGTAATTCTATTTCTAATTTTTTTAAGGAAACTCCATACTGTTCTCCATAGTGACTGTATCAATTTACATTCCCACCAATAGTGGAAGAGGGCTCCTTTTGTCCACACCCTCCCCAGAATTGGTTGTTTGTAGATTTTCTGATGATGCCGATTCTAAAAGTTGTGAGGTGATACCTCATTGTAGTTTTGATTTGCATTTCTCTAATAATTAGTGCTGTTGAGCAGCTTTTCTGTGTGTCTTGGCCATCTCTGTGTCTCCTTTGAAGAAACGTCTCTTTAGATCTTCTGCCCATTTTTTTTGGGTTGTTTGTTTTTTTAATATTAAGCTGCATGAGCTGTTTATATATATTGGAGATTAAACCTCCGTCCATTGATTCGTCTGCAATGATTTTCGCCCATCCTGAGGGATGCCTTTTTCCATTCCCGTGTTTTTTAACAAAAAAGGAAAGAAAGGAAAAGAAGCAGAACACTAATGTGCGTAAAATATGCCTTTTGAAACGGTCGTTTTGAAATATGGACGTCCTTTGAATTTTTTGGTCGATATGTGACCCCAGGATTTGTTTTCAGGGCAGGTGTCATTTACAGGCATGCAATGATTTTGAATATCAACTGACCATTAGCGTTGGGATTAAAGCTGCTGTTGTGTGAAACGGCCACAAGGTGGCTGCAGTTCACCCTTACCCAATCTGGTTACTAGGGCAAGAGAGCCTCAGTGGAAGTGGTGTTCTAGATTGGAGTTTAGAATGGAATGTACCAGGAGAAAGCCGCTCACGTTTGTCTCACTACTTCTTGTTCGTGTTTTCAATTTAATTTTTTATTTTTTATTACAGCAAGTTTGATTACAATGTTTGGCTTGTTGTAGGTGTGGAAGATGTGGTTCTTTTACACATATACAGATGACTGTTCTTCCTGGGATCCTTTTCCCATGTACGTTATGACAGAATGTTGAGTAGTCCTCTCTTGGTATTCTGTAGGTCTTTGGTGATTATGTATGTCACCTGTGTTTGTATATGTCTGTTAACCCCGATATCGTAATGAAACCAATCCTCACACCTTTCCATTGGTGAACCATAAGTTTGTTTCATGAATCTGTGATTGCCCTTCTCCGTGGAAATATCTGCCCTGGTATCCATTTTTAGGTAACACCTATAAGTGATATGATAGGATATGTGTCTTTCACTTTCTGACTTACTACAAGTCACGTGATTACTTCTAGACTCATCTACGGTGCTGCAAATGGCATTGTGTCCTTTTTTCCCTTGGCTTCTCTTCTGCCTTAGCGGGGTCCATTTTCAACAATGTGATTCCCTGAGGGTTGTGGATTAGCTGACCTGGGCAGCCTTACCCTGCCGGCCCGCCCTCCCCAGGTGTGCCTCGTTGAGGTCAATATAAACAGAGCTCCAGGCAGCAATAGCCCCTGAAGCTGTGCCTGACTCCATATTCTCTGCCCCGTCAGCAGTCTCGGGGCTGTGCTGGTGGGAGGGAGTGAGGGGCCACAGCTTTGTGGGTGGCCCGGTGTGAGTGGGGTTCTGCTGGCCTTTCTGCAGGAGTTGCCAGGCTGCCGCCTGTAAAGAAGAGGATGTGTCACCCATAACTTCCGCTGGAATTTCTCTCCGGACAGAGGTGAGGAAGGAAAAAAGCAGTGGGGGCCGGGACAGGAGGGGTATCTCAGGCAGGGCAATGGAAAGCTTCTGGAAGAGCGCCAGGGTCCAGGACCCGTGGGCTGGCTGGCCTGCAGGCACCAAGTTGGCCTGCGTGCTGTCGCTGGTGTGGCTCCACGGTCCTTCCTCTAGGCTTTCAAGCCCTTGTACATATTCAGGTGTTTTACCTGGAAAGGGTGGGAACAGTTCAGCAGCAGCTGGCCTGGGGCTCAGCTCACGTTTACTCACAGATGCCTCGGCATGGTCCCCCAGCTTTGCAATGAGGACGCTCCTTGCGTGGGGGGTGGGTGGCTGGCTGTATGGGAGATGGTTCCCCACCTCTGACCAATTTCAGAATTGTTTACCGCTGGAGCAAGTGTCGTGATAGGGTTTTCCTCTGTATAACTCGTGGGTTCAATTTTTTTTTTCTTTTATGGTTCAAGTTAGATTTTATTCCTCTTTTATGTATTTATAAATAGAAGCATGGAAATAATTCATTCCTATAAATACATCTGTGTGACGGGAAGAACTTTTTTCTGTTTTATTTTTAAATTTTATTTTTTAAAATTTTGAAATTTAATTTCATTTATGTTTTTATACAGCAGGTTATTATTAGTTATGTATTTTATGCATATACATGTATACAGGTCAATCCCAATCTCCCAACTCATCCCACCACCACCACCCCATGGCTTCCCACACTTGGTGTCCATACGTTTGTTCTCTACGTCTGTGTCTCTATTTCTTCCCTGCAAACCAGTTCATCTGTACCATTTTTAGGCTCCACATATATGCATTAATATACAATATTTGTTTTCCTCTTTCTGACTTACTTCATTCTGTATGACAGTCTCTCAGTCCATCGATGTCTCTACAAATGACCCAGTTTCATTCCTTTTTATGGCCGAGTAATATTCCATTTTATATATGTACCACATCTTTATCCACTCATCTGTCTGTGGGCATTTAGGTTGCTTCCATTACCTGGCTATTGTAAATAGTGCTGCAACGAACATTGTGCTGAATGTGCCTTTTTGAAATACGGTTTTCTCTGGGTATATGCCCAGAAGTGGGATTGCTGGATCAGATGGTAATTCTATTTCTAATTTTTTTAAGGAAACTCCATACTGTTCTCCATAGTGACTGTATCAATTTACATTCCCACCAATAGTGGAAGAGGGCTCCTTTTGTCCACACCCTCCCCAGAATTGGTTGTTTGTATATTTTCTGATGATGCCTATTCTAACAGGTGTGAGGTGATACCTCATTGTAGTTTTGATTTGCATTTCTCTAATAATTAGTGCTGTTGAGCAGCTTTTCATGTGCGTCTTGGCCATCTCTGTGTCTCCTTTGAAGAAACGTCTCTTTAGATCTTCTGCCCATTTTTTGGGGTTGTTTGTTTTTTTAATATTAAGCTGCATGAGCTGTTTATATATATATTGGAGATTAAACCTGTGTCCATTGATTCATTTGCAACGATTTTCACCCATCCTGAGGGATGCCTTTTTCCATTCCCGTTTTTTTTAACAAAAAAGGAAAGAAAGGAAAAGAAGCAGAACACTAATGTGCGTAAAATATGCCTTTTGAAACGGTCGTTTTGAAATATGGACGTCCTTTGAATTTTTTGGTCGATATGTGACCCCAGGATTTGTTTTCAGGGCAGGTGTCATTTACAGGCCTGCAATGATTTTGAATATCAACTGACCATTAGCGTTGGGATTAAAGCTGCTGTTGTGTGAAACGGCCACAAGGTGGCAGCAGTTCACCCTTACCAAATCTGGTTACTAGGGCAAGAGAGCCTCAGTGGAAGTGGTGTTCTAGATTGGAGTTTAGAATGGAATGTACCAGGAGAAAGCCGCTCACGTTTGTCTCACTACTTCTTGTTCGTGTTTTTAATTTAATTTTTTATTTTTTATTACAGCAAGTTTGATTACAATGTTTGGCTTGTTGTAGGTGTGGAAGATGTGGTTCTTTTACACATATACAGATGACTGTTCTTCCTGGGATTCTTTTCCCATGTACGTTATGACAGAATGTTGAGTAGTCCTCTCTTGGTATTCTGTAGGTCTTTGGTGATTATATATGTCACCTGTGTTTGTATATGTCTGTTAACCCCGATATCGTAATGAAACCAATCCTCAAACCTTTCCATTGGTGAACCATAAGTTTGTTTAATGAATCTGTGATTGCCCTTCTCCGTGGAAATATCTGCCCTGGTATCCACTTTTAGGTAACACCTATAGGTGATATGATATGATATGTGTCTTTCACTTTCTGACTTACTACAAGTCATGTGATTACTTCTAGACTCATCTACGGTGCTGCAAATGGCATTGTGTCCTTTTTTCCCTTGGCTTCTCTTCTGCCTTAGCGGGGTCCATTTTCAACAATGTGATTCCCTGAGGGTTGTGGATTAGCTGACCTGGGCAGCCTTACCCTGCCGGCCCGCCCTCCCCAGGTGTGCCTCGTTGAGGTCAATATAAACAGAGCTCCAGGCAGCAATAGCCCCTGAAGCTGTGCCTGACTCCATATTCTCTGCCCCGTCAGCAGTCTCGGGGCTGTGCTGGTGGGAGGGAGTGAGGGGCCACAGCTTTGTGGGTGGCCCGGTGTGAGTGGGGTTCTGCTGGCCTTTCTGCAGGAGTTGCCATGCTGCCGCCTGTAAAGAAGAGGATGTGTCACCCATACATTCCGCTGGAATTTCTCTCCGGACAGAGGTGAGGAAGGAAAAAAGCAGTGGGGGCCGGGACAGGAGGGGTATCTCAGGCAGGGCAATGGAAAGCTTCTGGAAGAGCGCCCGGGGCCAGGACCAACCTGGCTGGCCTGCAGGCACCAAGTTGTCCTGCGTGCTGTCGCTGGTGTGGCTCCACGGTCCTTCCTCTAGGCTTTCAAGCCCTTGTACATATTCAGGTGTTTTACCTGGAAAGGGTGGGAACAGTTCAGCAGCAGCTGGCCTGGGGCTCAGCTCACGTTTACTCACAGATGCCTCGGCACGGTCCCCCAGCTTTGCAATGAGGACGCTCCTTGCGTGGGGGGTGGGTTGCTGGCTGTATGGGAGATGCTTCCCCACCTCTGACCAATTTCAGAATTCTTTACCACTGGAGCAAGTGCCCTGATAGGGTTTTCCCCTGTATAACTCGTGGGTTCAGGATTTTTTTTTCTTTTATGGTTCAAGTTAGATTTTATTCCTCTTTTATGTATTTATAGATATAAGCATGGAAATCATTCATTCCTATAAATACATCTGTGTGATGGGAAGAAATTTTTTCTGTTTTATTTTTAAATTTTATTTTTTAAAATTTTGAAATTTAATTTCATTTATGTTTTTATACAGCAGGTTATTATTAGTTATGTATTTTATGCATATACATGTATACAGGTCAATCCCAATCTCCCAACTCATCCCACCACCACCACCCCATGGCTTCCCACACTTGGTGTCCATACGTTTGTTCTCTACGTCTGTGTCTCTATTTCTTCCCTGCAAACCAGTTCATCTGTACCATTTTTAGGCTCCACATATATGCATTAATATACAATATTTGTTTTCCTCTTTCTGACTTACTTCATTCTGTATGACAGTCTCTCGATCCATCGATGTCTCTACAAATGACCCAGTTTCATTCCTTTTTATGGCCGAGTAATATTCCATTTTATATATGTACCACATCTTTATCCACTCATCTGTCTGTGGGCATTTAGGTTGCTTCCATTACCTGGCTATTGTAAATAGTGCTGCAACGAACATTGTGCTGAATGTGCCTTTTTGAAATACGGTTTTCTCTGGGTATATGCCCAGAAGTGGGATTGCTGGATCAGATGGTAATTCTATTTCTAATTTTTTTAAGGAAACTCCATACTGTTCTCCATAGTGACTGTATCAATTTACATTCCCACCAATAGTGGAAGAGGGCTCCTTTTGTCCACACCCTCCCCAGAATTGGTTGTTTGTAGATTTTCTGATGATGCCGATTCTAAAAGTTGTGAGGTGATACCTCATTGTAGTTTTGATTTGCATTTCTCTAATAATTAGTGCTGTTGAGCAGCTTTTCTGTGTGTCTTGGCCATCTCTGTGTCTCCTTTGAAGAAACGTCTCTTTAGATCTTCTGCCCATTTTTTTTGGGTTGTTTGTTTTTTTAATATTAAGCTGCATGAGCTGTTTATATATATTGGAGATTAAACCTCCGTCCATTGATTCGTCTGCAATGATTTTCGCCCATCCTGAGGGATGCCTTTTTCCATTCCCGTGTTTTTTAACAAAAAAGGAAAGAAAGGAAAAGAAGCAGAACACTAATGTGCGTAAAATATGCCTTTTGAAACGGTCGTTTTGAAATATGGACGTCCTTTGAATTTTTTGGTCGATATGTGACCCCAGGATTTGTTTTCAGGGCAGGTGTCATTTACAGGCATGCAATGATTTTGAATATCAACTGACCATTAGCGTTGGGATTAAAGCTGCTGTTGTGTGAAACGGCCACAAGGTGGCTGCAGTTCACCCTTACCCAATCTGGTTACTAGGGCAAGAGAGCCTCAGTGGAAGTGGTGTTCTAGATTGGAGTTTAGAATGGAATGTACCAGGAGAAAGCCGCTCACGTTTGTCTCACTACTTCTTGTTCGTGTTTTCAATTTAATTTTTTATTTTTTATTACAGCAAGTTTGATTACAATGTTTGGCTTGTTGTAGGTGTGGAAGATGTGGTTCTTTTACACATATACAGATGACTGTTCTTCCTGGGATCCTTTTCCCATGTACGTTATGACAGAATGTTGAGTAGTCCTCTCTTGGTATTCTGTAGGTCTTTGGTGATTATGTATGTCACCTGTGTTTGTATATGTCTGTTAACCCCGATATCGTAATGAAACCAATCCTCACACCTTTCCATTGGTGAACCATAAGTTTGTTTCATGAATCTGTGATTGCCCTTCTCCGTGGAAATATCTGCCCTGGTATCCATTTTTAGGTAACACCTATAAGTGATATGATAGGATATGTGTCTTTCACTTTCTGACTTACTACAAGTCACGTGATTACTTCTAGACTCATCTACGGTGCTGCAAATGGCATTGTGTCCTTTTTTCCCTTGGCTTCTCTTCTGCCTTAGCGGGGTCCATTTTCAACAATGTGATTCCCTGAGGGTTGTGGATTAGCTGACCTGGGCAGCCTTACCCTGCCGGCCCGCCCTCCCCAGGTGTGCCTCGTTGAGGTCAATATAAACAGAGCTCCAGGCAGCAATAGCCCCTGAAGCTGTGCCTGACTCCATATTCTCTGCCCCGTCAGCAGTCTCGGGGCTGTGCTGGTGGGAGGGAGTGAGGGGCCACAGCTTTGTGGGTGGCCCGGTGTGAGTGGGGTTCTGCTGGCCTTTCTGCAGGAGTTGCCAGGCTGCCGCCTGTAAAGAAGAGGATGTGTCACCCATAACTTCCGCTGGAATTTCTCTCCGGACAGAGGTGAGGAAGGAAAAAAGCAGTGGGGGCCGGGACAGGAGGGGTATCTCAGGCAGGGCAATGGAAAGCTTCTGGAAGAGCGCCAGGGTCCAGGAACAGTGGGCTGGCTGGCCTGCAGGCACCAAGTTGTCCTGCGTGCTGTCGCTGGTGTGGCTCCACGGTCCTTCCTCTAGGCTTTCAAGCCCTTGTACATATTCAGGTGTTTTACCTGGAAAGGGTGGGAACAGTTCAGCAGCAGCTGGCCTGGGGCTCAGCTCACGTTTACTCACAGATGCCTCGGCACGGTCCCCCAGCTTTGCAATGAGGACGCTCCTTGCGTGGGGGGTGGGTGGCTGGCTGTATGGGAGATGGTTCCCCACCTCTGACCAATTTCAGAATTGTTTACCGCTGGAGCAAGTGTCGTGATAGGGTTTTCCTCTGTATAACGCGTGGGTTCAATTTTTTTTTTCTTTTATGGTTCAAGTTAGATTTTATTCCTCTTTTATGTATTTATAAATATAAGCATGGAAATAATTCATTCCTATAAATACATCTGTGTGACGGGAAGAACTTTTTTCTGTTTTATTTTTAAATTTTATTTTTTAAAATTTTGAAATTTAATTTCATTTATGTTTTTATACAGCAGGTTATTATTAGTTATGTATTTTATGCATATACATGTATACAGGTCAATCCCAATCTCCCAACTCATCCCACCACCACCACCCCATGGCTTCCCAAACTTGCTGTCCATACGTTTGTTCTCTACGTCTGTGTCTCTATTTCTTCCCTGCAAACCAGTTCATCTGTACCATTTTTAGGCTCCACATATATGCATTAATATACAATATTTGTTTTCCTCTTTCTGACTTACTTCATTCTGTATGACAGTCTCTCAATCCATCGATGTCTCTACAAATGACCCAGTTTCATTCCTTTTTATGGCCGAGTAATATTCCATTTTATATATGTACCACATCTTTATCCACTCATCTGTCTGTGGGCATTTAGGTTGCTTCCATTACCTGGCTATTGTAAATAGTGCTGCAACGAACATTGTGCTGAATGTGCCTTTTTGAAATACTGTTTTCTCTGGGTATATGCCCAGAAGTGGGATTGCTGGATCAGATGGTAATTCTATTTCTAATTTTTTTAAGGAAACTCCATACTGTTCTCCATAGTGACTGTATCAATTTACATTCCCACCAATAGTGGAAGAGGGCTCCTTTTGTCCACACCCTCCCCAGAATTGGTTGTTTGTATATTTTCTGATGATGCCTATTCTAACAGGTGTGAGGTGATACCTCATTGTAGTTTTGATTTGCATTTCTCTAATAATTAGTGCTGTTGAGCAGCTTTTCATGTGCGTCTTGGCCATCTCTGTGTCTCCTTTGAAGAAACGTCTCTTTAGATCTTCTGCCCATTTTTGGGGTTGTTTGTTTTTTTAATATTAAGCTGCATGAGCTGTTTATATATATTGGAGATTAAACCTGTGTCCATTGATTCATTTGCAACGATTTTCACCCATCCTGAGGGATGCCTTTTTCCATTCCCGTTTTTTTTAACAAAAAAGGAAAGAAAGGAAAAGAAGCAGAACACTAATGTGCGTAAAATATGCCTTTTGAAACGGTCGTTTTGAAATATGGACGTCCTTTGAATTTTTTGGTCGATATGTGACCCCAGGATTTGTTTTCAGGGCAGGTGTCATTTACAGGCCTGCAATGATTTTGAATATCAACTGACCATTAGCGTTGGGATTAAAGCTGCTGTTGTGTGAAACGGCCACAAGGTGGCAGCAGTTCACCCTTACCAAATCTGGTTACTAGGGCAAGAGAGCCTCAGTGGAAGAGGTGTTCTAGATTGGAGTTTAGAATGGAATGTACCAGGAGAAAGCCGCTCACGTTTGTCTCACTACTTCTTGTTCGTGTTTTTAATTTAATTTTTTATTTTTTATTACAGCAAGTTTGATTACAATGTTTGGCTTGTTGTAGGTGTGGAAGATGTGGTTCTTTTACACATATACAGATGACTGTTCTTCCTGGGATTCTTTTCCCATGTACGTTATGACAGAATGTTGAGTAGTCCTCTCTTGGTATTCTGTAGGTCTTTGGTGATTATATATGTCACCTGTGTTTGTATATGTCTGTTAACCCCGATATCGTAATGAAACCAATCCTCACACCTTTCCATTGGTGAACCATAAGTTTGTTTAATGAATCTGTGATTGCCCTTCTCCGTGGAAATATCTGCCCTGGTATCCACTTTTAGGTAACACCTATAGGTGATATGATAGGATATGTGTCTTTCACTTTCTGACTTACTACAAGTCACGTGATTACTTCTAGACTCATCTACGGTGCTGCAAATGGCATTGTGTCCTTTTTTCCCTTGGCTTCTCTTCTGCCTTAGCGGGGTCCATTTTCAACAATGTGATTCCCTCAGGGTTGTGGATTAGCTGACCTGGGCAGCCTTACCCTGCCGGCCCGCCCTCCCCAGGTGTGCCTCGTTGAGGTCAATATAAACAGAGCTCCAGGCAGCAATAGCCACTGAAGCTGTGCCTGACTCCATATTCTCTGCTCCGTCAGCAGTCTCGGGGCTGTGCTGGTGGGAGGGAGTGAGGGGCCACAGCTTTGTGGGTGGCCCGGTGTGAGTGGGGTTCTGCTGGCCTTTCTGCAGGAGTTGCCATGCTGCCGCCTGTAAAGAAGAGGATGTGTCACCCATACATTGCGCTGGAATTTCTCTCCGGACAGAGGTGAGGAAGGAAAAAAGCAGTGGGGGCCGGGACAGGAGGGGTATCTCAGGCAGGGCAATGGAAAGCTTCTGGAAGAGCGCCCGGGGCCAGGACCAACCTGGCTGGCCTGCAGGCACCAAGTTGTCCTGCGTGCTGTCGCTGGTGTGGCTCCACGGTCCTTCCTCTAGGCTTTCAAGCCCTTGTACATATTCAGGTGTTTTACCTGGAAAGGGTGGGAACAGTTCAGCAGCAGCTGGCCTGGGGCTCAGCTCACGTTTACTCACAGATGCCTCGGCACGGTCCCCCAGCTTTGCAATGAGGACGCTCCTTGCGTGGGGGGTGGGTTGCTGGCTGTATGGGAGATGCTTCCCCACCTCTGACCAATTTCATAATTGTTTACCACTGGAGCAAGTGCCCTGATAGGGTTTTCCCCTGTATAACTCGTGGGTTCAGAATTTTTTTTTCTTTTATGGTTCAAGTTAGATTTTATTCCTCTTTTATGTATTTATAGATATAAGCATGGAAATCATTCATTCCTATAAATACATCTGTGTGACGGGAAGAACTTTTTTCTGTTTTATTTTTAAATTTTATTTTTTAAAATTTTGAAATTTAATTTCATTTATGTTTTTATACAGCAGGTTATTATTAGTTATGTATTTTATGCATATACATGTATACAGGTCAATCCCAATCTCCCAACTCATCCCACCACCACCACCCCATGGCTTCCCACACTTGGTGTCCATACGTTTGTTCTCTACGTCTGTGTCTCTATTTCTTCCCTGCAAACCAGTTCATCTGTACCATTTTTAGGCTCCACATATATGCATTAATATACAATATTTGTTTTCCTCTTTCTGACTTACTTCATTCTGTATGACAGTCTCTCAATCCATCGATGTCTCTACAAATGACCCAGTTTCATTCCTTTTTATGGCCGAGTAATATTCCATTTTATATATGTACCACATCTTTATCCACTCATCTGTCTATGGGCATTTAGGTTGCTTCCATTACCTGGCTATTGTAAATAGTGCTGCAACGAACATTGTGCTGAATGTGCCTTTTTGAAATACGGTTTTCTCTGGGTATATGCCCAGAAGTGGGATTGCTGGATCAGATGGTAATTCTATTTCTAATTTTTTTAAGGAAACTCCATACTGTTCTCCATAGTGACTGTATCAATTTACATTCCCACCAATAGTGGAAGAGGGCTCCTTTTGTCCACACCCTCCCCAGAATTGGTTGTTTGTATATTTTCTGATGATGCCTATTCTAACAGGTGTGAGGTGATACCTCATTGTAGTTTTGATTTGCATTTCTCTAATAATTAGTGCTGTTGAGCAGCTTTTCATGTGCGTCTTGGCCATCTCTGTGTCTCCTTTGAAGAAACATCTCTTTATATCTTCTTCCCATTTTTTGGGGTTGTTTGTTTTTTTAAATTAAGCTGCATGAGCTGTTTATATATATTGGAGATTAAACCTGTGTCCATTGATTCATTTGCAACGATTTTCACCCATCCTGAGGGATGCCTTTTTCCATTCCCGTTTTTTTTAACAAAAAAGGAAAGAAAGGAAAAGAAGCAGAACACTAATGTGCGTAAAATATGCCTTTTGAAACGGTCGTTTTGAAATATGGACATCCTTTGAATTTTTTGGTCGATATGTGACCCCAGGATTTGTTTTCAGGGCAGGTGTCATTTACAGGCCTGCAATGATTTTGAATATCAACTGACCATTAGCGTTGGGATTAAAGCTGCTGTTGTGTGAAACGGCCACAAGGTGGCAGCAGTTCACCCTTACCAAATCTGGTTACTAGGGCAAGAGAGCCTCAGTGGAAGTGGTGTTCTAGATTGGAGTTTAGAATGGAATGTACCAGGAGAAAGCCGCTCACGTTTGTCTCACTACTTCTTGTTCGTGTTTTTAATTTAATTTTTTATTTTTTATTACAGCAAGTTTGATTACAATGTTTGGCTTGTTGTAGGTGTGGAAGATGTGGTTCTTTTACACATATACAGATGACTGTTCTTCCTGGGATTCTTTTCCCATGTACGTTATGACAGAATGTTGAGTAGTCCTCTCTTGGTATTCTGTAGGTCTTTGGTGATTATATATGTCACCTGTGTTTGTATATGTCTGTTAACCCCGATATCGTAATGAAACCAATCCTCACACCTTTCCATTGGTGAACCATAATTTTGTTTAATGAATCTGTGATTGCCCTTCTCCGTGGAAATACCTGCCCTGGTATCCACTTTTAGGTAACACCTATAGGTGATATGATATGATATGTGTCTTTCACTTTCTGACTTACTACAAGTCAGGTGATTACTTCTAGACTCATCTACGGTGCTGCAAATGGCATTGTGTCCTTTTTTCCCTTGGCTTCTCTTCTGCCTTAGCGGGGTCCATTTTCAACAATGTGATTCCCTGAGGGTTGTGGATTAGCTGACCTGGGCAGCCTTACCCTGCCGGCCCGCCCTCCCCAGGTGTTCCTCGTTGAGGTCAATATAAACAGAGCTCCAGGCAGCAATAGCCCCTGAAGCTGTGCCTGACTCCATATTCTCTGCCCCGTCAGCAGTCTCGGGGCTGTGCTGGTGGGAGGGAGTGAGGGGCCACAGCTTTGTGGGTGGCCCGGTGTGAGTGTGGTTCTGCTGGCCTTTCTGCAGGAGTTGCCATGCTGCCGCCTGTAAAGAAGAGGATGTGTCACCCTTACATTCCGCTGGAATTTCTCTCCGGACAGAGGTGAGGAAGGAAAAAAGCAGTGGGGGCCGGGACAGGAGGGGTATCTCAGGCAGGGCAATGGAAAGCTTCTGGAAGAGCGCCCGGGGCCAGGACCAACCTGGCTGGCCTGCAGGCACCAAGTTGTCCTGCGTGCTGTCGCTGGTGTGGCTCCACGGTCCTTCCTCTAGGCTTTCAAGCCCTTGTACATATTCAGGTGTTTTACCTGGAAAGGGTGGGAACAGTTCAGCAGCAGCTGGCCTGGGGCTCAGCTCACGTTTACTCACAGATGCCTCGGCACGGTCCCCCAGCTTTGCAATGAGGACGCTCCTTGCGTGGGGGGTGGGTGGCTGGCTGTATGGGAGATGGTTCCCCACCTCTGACCAATTTCAGAATTGTTTACCGCTGGAGCAAGTGTCGTGATAGGGTTTTCCTCTGTATAACGCGTGGGTTCAATTTTTTTTTTCTTTTATGGTTCAAGTTAGATTTTATTCCTCTTTTATGTATTTATAAATATAAGCATGGAAATAATTCATTCCTATAAATACATCTGTGTGACGGGAAGAACTTTTTTCTGTTTTATTTTTAAATTTTATTTTTTAAAATTTTGAAATTTAATTTCATTTATGTTTTTATACAGCAGGTTATTATTAGTTATGTATTTTATGCATATACATGTATACAGGTCAATCCCAATCTCCCAACTCATCCCACCACCACCACCCCATGGCTTCCCAAACTTGCTGTCCATACGTTTGTTCTCTACGTCTGTGTCTCTATTTCTTCCCTGCAAACCAGTTCATCTGTACCATTTTTAGGCTCCACATATATGCATTAATATACAATATTTGTTTTCCTCTTTCTGACTTACTTCATTCTGTATGACAGTCTCTCAATCCATCGATGTCTCTACAAATGACCCAGTTTCATTCCTTTTTATGGCCGAGTAATATTCCATTTTATATATGTACCACATCTTTATCCACTCATCTGTCTGTGGGCATTTAGGTTGCTTCCATTACCTGGCTATTGTAAATAGTGCTGCAACGAACATTGTGCTGAATGTGCCTTTTTGAAATACTGTTTTCTCTGGGTATATGCCCAGAAGTGGGATTGCTGGATCAGATGGTAATTCTATTTCTAATTTTTTTAAGGAAACTCCATACTGTTCTCCATAGTGACTGTATCAATTTACATTCCCACCAATAGTGGAAGAGGGCTCCTTTTGTCCACACCCTCCCCAGAATTGGTTGTTTGTATATTTTCTGATGATGCCTATTCTAACAGGTGTGAGGTGATACCTCATTGTAGTTTTGATTTGCATTTCTCTAATAATTAGTGCTGTTGAGCAGCTTTTCATGTGCGTCTTGGCCATCTCTGTGTCTCCTTTGAAGAAACGTCTCTTTAGATCTTCTGCCCATTTTTGGGGTTGTTTGTTT
Organism: Mesoplodon mirus; assembly: GCF_964341445.2. Lineage (NCBI taxonomy): Eukaryota > Metazoa > Chordata > Mammalia > Artiodactyla > Ziphiidae > Mesoplodon > Mesoplodon mirus. The sequence goes on along the minus strand of NW_028295743.1, from coordinate 582,795 downwards.
TTTTAATATTAAGCTGCATGAGCTGTTTATATATATTGGAGATTAAACCTGTGTCCATTGATTCATTTGCAACGATTTTCACCCATCCTGAGGGATGCCTTTTTCCATTCCCGTTTTTTTTAACAAAAAAGGAAAGAAAGGAAAAGAAGCAGAACACTAATGTGCGTAAAATATGCCTTTTGAAACGGTCGTTTTGAAATATGGACGTCCTTTGAATTTTTTGGTCGATATGTGACCCCAGGATTTGTTTTCAGGGCAGGTGTCATTTACAGGCCTGCAATGATTTTGAATATCAACTGACCATTAGCGTTGGGATTAAAGCTGCTGTTGTGTGAAACGGCCACAAGGTGGCAGCAGTTCACCCTTACCAAATCTGGTTACTAGGGCAAGAGAGCCTCAGTGGAAGAGGTGTTCTAGATTGGAGTTTAGAATGGAATGTACCAGGAGAAAGCCGCTCACGTTTGTCTCACTACTTCTTGTTCGTGTTTTTAATTTAATTTTTTATTTTTTATTACAGCAAGTTTGATTACAATGTTTGGCTTGTTGTAGGTGTGGAAGATGTGGTTCTTTTACACATATACAGATGACTGTTCTTCCTGGGATTCTTTTCCCATGTACGTTATGACAGAATGTTGAGTAGTCCTCTCTTGGTATTCTGTAGGTCTTTGGTGATTATATATGTCACCTGTGTTTGTATATGTCTGTTAACCCCGATATCGTAATGAAACCAATCCTCACACCTTTCCATTGGTGAACCATAAGTTTGTTTAATGAATCTGTGATTGCCCTTCTCCGTGGAAATATCTGCCCTGGTATCCACTTTTAGGTAACACCTATAGGTGATATGATAGGATATGTGTCTTTCACTTTCTGACTTACTACAAGTCACGTGATTACTTCTAGACTCATCTACGGTGCTGCAAATGGCATTGTGTCCTTTTTTCCCTTGGCTTCTCTTCTGCCTTAGCGGGGTCCATTTTCAACAATGTGATTCCCTCAGGGTTGTGGATTAGCTGACCTGGGCAGCCTTACCCTGCCGGCCCGCCCTCCCCAGGTGTGCCTCGTTGAGGTCAATATAAACAGAGCTCCAGGCAGCAATAGCCACTGAAGCTGTGCCTGACTCCATATTCTCTGCTCCGTCAGCAGTCTCGGGGCTGTGCTGGTGGGAGGGAGTGAGGGGCCACAGCTTTGTGGGTGGCCCGGTGTGAGTGGGGTTCTGCTGGCCTTTCTGCAGGAGTTGCCATGCTGCCGCCTGTAAAGAAGAGGATGTGTCACCCATACATTGCGCTGGAATTTCTCTCCGGACAGAGGTGAGGAAGGAAAAAAGCAGTGGGGGCCGGGACAGGAGGGGTATCTCAGGCAGGGCAATGGAAAGCTTCTGGAAGAGCGCCCGGGTCCAGGACCAACCTGGGTGGCCTGCAGGCACCAAGTTGTCCTGCGTGCTGTCGCTGGTGTGGCTCCACGGTCCTTCCTCTAGGCTTTCAAGCCCTTGTACATATTCAGGTGTTTTACCTGGAAAGGGTGGGAACAGTTCAGCAGCAGCTGGCCTGGGGCTCAGCTCACGTTTACTCACAGATGCCTCGGCACGGTCCCCCAGCTTTGCAATGAGGACGCTCCTTGCGTGGGGGGTGGGTTGCTGGCTGTATGGGAGATGCTTCCCCACCTCTGACCAATTTCATAATTGTTTACCACTGGAGCAAGTGCCCTGATAGGGTTTTCCCCTGTATAACTCGTGGGTTCAGAAATTTTTTTCTTTTATGGTTCAAGTTAGATTTTATTCCTCTTTTATGTATTTATAGATATAAGCATGGAAATCATTCATTCCTATAAATACATCTGTGTGACGGGAAGAACTTTTTTCTGTTTTATTTTTAAATTTTATTTTTTAAAATTTTGAAATTTAATTTCATTTATGTTTTTATACAGCAGGTTATTATTAGTTATGTATTTTATGCATATACATGTATACAGGTCAATCCCAATCTCCCAACTCATCCCACCACCACCACCCCATGGCTTCCCACACTTGGTGTCCATACGTTTGTTCTCTACGTCTGTGTCTCTATTTCTTCCCTGCAAACCAGTTCATCTGTACCATTTTTAGGCTCCACATATATGCATTAATATACAATATTTGTTTTCCTCTTTCTGACTTACTTCATTCTGTATGACAGTCTCTCAATCCATCGATGTCTCTACAAATGACCCAGTTTCATTCCTTTTTATGGCCGAGTAATATTCCATTTTATATATGTACCACATCTTTATCCACTCATCTGTCTATGGGCATTTAGGTTGCTTCCATTACCTGGCTATTGTAAATAGTGCTGCAACGAACATTGTGCTGAATGTGCCTTTTTGAAATACGGTTTTCTCTGGGTATATGCCCAGAAGTGGGATTGCTGGATCAGATGGTAATTCTATTTCTAATTTTTTTAAGGAAACTCCATACTGTTCTCCATAGTGACTGTATCAATTTACATTCCCACCAATAGTGGAAGAGGGCTCCTTTTGTCCACACCCTCCCCAGAATTGGTTGTTTGTATATTTTCTGATGATGCCTATTCTAACAGGTGTGAGGTGATACCTCATTGTAGTTTTGATTTGCATTTCTCTAATAATTAGTGCTGTTGAGCAGCTTTTCATGTGCGTCTTGGCCATCTCTGTGTCTCCTTTGAAGAAACATCTCTTTATATCTTCTTCCCATTTTTTGGGGTTGTTTGTTTTTTTAAATTAAGCTGCATGAGCTGTTTATATATATTGGAGATTAAACCTGTGTCCATTGATTCATTTGCAACGATTTTCACCCATCCTGAGGGATGCCTTTTTCCATTACCGTTTTTTTTAACAAAAAAGGAAAGAAAGGAAAAGAAGCAGAACACTAATGTGCGTAAAATATGCCTTTTGAAACGGTCGTTTTGAAATATGGACATCCTTTGAATTTTTTGGTCGATATGTGACCCCAGGATTTGTTTTCAGGGCAGGTGTCATTTACAGGCATGCAATGATTTTGAATATCAACTGACCATTAGCGTTGGGATTAAAGCTGCTGTTGTGTGAAACGGCCACAAGGTGGCAGCAGTTCACCCTTACCAAATCTGGTTACTAGGGCAAGAGAGCCTCAGTGGAAGTGGTGTTCTAGATTGGAGTTTAGAATGGAATGTACCAGGAGAAAGCCGCTCACGTTTGTCTCACTACTTCTTGTTCGTGTTTTTAATTTAATTTTTTATTTTTTATTACAGCAAGTTTGATTACAATGTTTGGCTTGTTGTAGGTGTGGAAGATGTGGTTCTTTTACACATATACAGATGACTGTTCTTCCTGGGATTCTTTTCCCATGTACGTTATGACAGAATGTTGAGTAGTCCTCTCTTGGTATTCTGTAGGTCTTTGGTGATTATATATGTCACCTGTGTTTGTATATGTCTGTTAACCCCGATATCGTAATGAAACCAATCCTCACACCTTTCCATTGGTGAACCATAATTTTGTTTAATGAATCTGTGATTGCCCTTCTCCGTGGAAATATCTGCCCTGGTATCCACTTTTAGGTAACACCTATAGGTGATATGATATGATATGTGTCTTTCACTTTCTGACTTACTACAAGTCACGTGATTACTTCTAGACTCATCTACGGTGCTGCAAATGGCATTGTGTCCTTTTTTCCCTTGGCTTCTCTTCTGCCTTAGCGGGGTCCATTTTCAACAATGTGATTCCCTGAGGGTTGTGGATTAGCTGACCTGGGCAGCCTTACCCTGCCGGCCCGCCCTCCCCAGGTGTGCCTCGTTGAGGTCAATATAAACAGAGCTCCAGGCAGCAATAGCCCCTGAAGCTGTGCCTGACTCCATATTCTCTGCCCCGTCAGCAGTCTCGGGGCTGTGCTGGTGGGAGGGAGTGAGGGGCCACAGCTTTGTGGGTGGCCCGGTGTGAGTGGGGTTCTGCTGGCCTTTCTGCAGGAGTTGCCAGGCTGCCGCCTGTAAAGAAGAGGATGTGTCACACATAACTTCCGCTGGAATTTATCTCCGGACAGAGGTGAGGAAGGAAAAAAGCAGTGGGGGCCGGGACAGGAGGGGTATCTCAGGCAGGGCAATGGAAAGCTTCTGGAAGAGCGCCAGGGTCCAGGACCCGTGGGCTGGCTGTCCTGCAGGCACCAAGTTGTCCTGCGTGCTGTCGCTGGTGTGGCTCCACGGTCCTTCCTCTAGGCTTTCAAGCCCTTGTACATATTCAGGTGTTTTACCTGGAAAGGGTGGGAACAGTTCAGCAGCAGCTGGCCTGGGGCTCAGCTCACGTTTACTCACAGATGCCTCGGCACGGTCCCCCAGCTTTGCAATGAGGACGCTCCTTGCGTGGGGGGTGGGTTGCTGGCTGTATGGGAGATGCTTCCCCACCTATGACCAATTTCAGAATTGTTTACCACTGGAGCAAGTGCCCTGATAGGGTTTTCCCCTGTATAACTCGTGGGTTCAGGATTCTTTTTTCTTTTATGTTGCAAGTTAGATTTTATTCCTCTTTTATGTATTTATAGATATAAGCATGGAAATCATTCATTCCTATAAATACGTCTGTGTGACGGGAAGAACTTTTTTCTGTTTTATTTTTAAATTTTATTTTTTAAAATTTTGAAATTTAATTTCATTTATGTTTTTATACAGCAGGTTATTATTAGTTATGTATTTTATGCATATACATGTATACAGGTCAATCCCAATCTCCCAACTCATCCCACCACCACCACCCCATGGCTTCCCACACTTGGTGTCCATACGTTTTTTCTCTACGTCTGTGTCTCTATTTCTTCCCTGCAAACCAGTTCATCTGTACCATTTTTAGGCTCCACATATATGCATTAATATACAATATTTGTTTTCCTCTTTCTGACTTACTTCATTCTGTATGACAGTATCTCGATCCATCGATGTCTCTACAAATGACCCAGTTTCATTCCTTTTAATGGCCGAGTAATATTCCATTTTATATATGTACCACATCTTTATCCACTCATCTGTCTGTGGGCATTTAGGTTGCTTCCATTACCTGGCTATTGTAAATAGTGCTGCAACGAACATTGTGCTGAATGTGCCTTTTTGAAATACGGTTTTCTCTGGGTATATGCCCAGAAGTGGGATTGCTGGATCAGATGGTAATTCTATTTCTAATTTTTTTAAGGAAACTCCATACTGTTCTCCATAGTGACTGTATCAATTTACATTCCCACCAATAGTGGAAGAGGGCTCCTTTTGTCCACACCCTCCCCAGAATTGGTTGTTTGTAGATTTTCTGATGATGCCGATTCTAAAAGGTGTGAGGTGATACCTCATTGTAGTTTTGATTTGCATTTCTCTAATAATTAGTGCTGTTGAGCAGCTTTTCTGTGCGTCTTGGCCATCTCTGTGTCTCCTTTGAAGAAACGTCTCTTTAGATCTTCTGCCCATTTTTTTTGGGTTGTTTGTTTTTTTAATATTAAGCTGCATGAGCTGTTTATATATATTGGAGATTAAACCTCTGTCCATTGATTCGTCTGCAATGATTTTCGCCCATTCTGAGGGATGCCTTTTTCCATTCCCGTGTTTTTTAACAAAAAAGGAAAGAAAGGAAAAGAAGCAGAACACTAATGTGCGTAAAATATGCCTTTTGAAACGGTCGTTTTGAAATATGGACGTCCTTTGAATTTTTTGGTCGATATGTGACCCCAGGATTTGTTTTCAGGGCAGGTGTCATTTACAGGCATGCAATGATTTTGAATATCAACTGACCATTAGCATTGGGATTAAAGCTGCTGTTGTGTGAAACGGCCACAAGGTGGCAGCAGTTCACCCTTACCAAATCTGGTTACTAGTGCAAGAGAGCCTCAGTGGAAGTGGTGTTCTAGATTGGAGTTTACAATGGAATGTACCAGGAGAAGGCCGCTCACGTTTGTCTCACTACTTCTTGTTCGTGTTTTTAATTTAATTTTTTATTTTTTATTACAGCAAGTTTGATTACAATGTTTGGCTTGTTGTAGGTGTGGAAGATGTGGTTCTTTTACACATATACAGATGACTGTTCTTCCTGGGATCCTTTTCCCATGTACGTTATGACAGAATGTTGAGTAGTCCTCTCTTGGTATTCTGTAGGTCTTTGGTGATTATGTATGTCACCTGTGTTTGTATATGTCTGTTAACCCCGATATTTTAATGAAACCAATCCTCACACCTTTCCATTGGTGAACCATAAGTTTGTTTCATGAATCTGTGATTGCCCTTCTCCGTGGAAATATCTGCCCTGGTATCCATTTTTAGGTAACACCTATAAGTGATATGATAGGATATGTGTCTTTCATTTTCTGACTTACTACAAGTCACGTGATTACTTCTAGACTCATCTACGGTGCTGCAAATGGCATTGTGTCCTTTTTTCCCTTGGCTTCTCTTCTGCCTTAGCGGGGTCCATTTTCAACAATGTGATTCCCTGAGGGTTGTGGATTAGCTGACCTGGGCAGCCTTACCCTGCCGGCCCGCCCTCCCCAGGTGTGCCTCGTTGAGGTCAATATAAACAGAGCTCCAGGCAGCAATAGCCCCTGAAGCTGTGCCTGACTCCATATTCTCTGCCCCGTCAGCAGTCTCGGGGCTGTGCTGGTGGGAGGGAGTGAGGGGCCACAGCTTTGTGGGTGGCCCGGTGTGAGGGGTTCTGCTGGCCTTTCTGCAGGAGTTGCCAGGCTGCCGCCTGTAAAGAAGAGGATGTGTCACCCATACCTTCCGCTGGAATTTCTCTCCGGACAGAGGTGAGGAAGGAAAAAAGCAGTGGGGGCCGGGACAGGAGGGGTATCTCAGGCAGGGCAATGGAAAGCTTCTGGAAGAGCGCCAGGGTCCAGGACCCGTGGGCTGGCTGGCCTGCAGGCACCAAGTTGTCCTGCGTGCTGTCGCTGGTGTGGCTCCACGGTCCTTCCTCTAGGCTTTCAAGCCCTTGTACATATTCAGGTGTTTTACCTGGAAAGGGTGGGAACAGTTCAGCAGCAGCTGGCCTGGGGCTCAGCTCACGTTTACTCACAGATGCCTCGGCACGGTCCCCCAGCTTTGCAATGAGGACGCTCCTTGCGTGGGGCGTGGGTGGCTGGCTGTATGGGAGATGGTTCCCCACCTCTGACCAATTTCAGAATTGTTTACCGCTGGAGCAAGTGTCGTGATAGGGTTTTCCTCTGTATAACTCGTGGGTTCAATTTTTTTTTTCTTTTATGGTTCAAGTTAGATTTTATTCCTCTTTTATGTATTTATAAATATAAGCATGGAAATAATTCATTCCTATAAATACATCTGTGTGACGGGAAGAACTTTTTTCTGATTTATTTTTAAATTTTATTTTTTAAAATTTTGAAATTTAATTTCATTTATGTTTTTATACAGCAGGTTATTATTAGTTATGTATTTTATGCATATACATGTATACAGGTCAATCCCAATCTCCCAACTCATCCCACCACCACCACCCCATGGCTTCCCACACTTGGTGTCCATACGTTTGTTCTCTACGTCTGTGTCTCTATTTCTTCCCTGCAAACCAGTTCATCTGTACCATTTTTAGGCTCCACATATATGCATTAATATACAATATTTGTTTTCCTCTTTCTGACTTACTTCATTCTGTATGACAGTCTCTCAATCCATCGATGTCTCTACAAATGACCCAGTTTCATTCCTTTTTATGGCCGAGTAATATTCCATTTTATATATGTACCACATCTTTATCCACTCATCTGTCTATGGGCATTTAGGTTGCTTCCATTACCTGGCTATTGTAAATAGTGCTGCAACGAACATTGTGCTGAATGTGCCTTTTTGAAATACGGTTTTCTCTGGGTATATGCCCAGAAGTGGGATTGCTGGATCAGATGGTAATTCTATTTCTAATTTTTTTAAGGAAACTCCATACTGTTCTCCATAGTGACTGTATCAATTTACATTCCCACCAATAGTGGAAGAGGGCTCCTTTTGTCCACACCCTCCCCAGAATTGGTTGTTTGTATATTTTCTGATGATGCCTATTCTAACAGGTGTGAGGTGATACCTCATTGTAGTTTTGATTTGCATTTCTCTAATAATTAGTGCTGTTGAGCAGCTTTTCATGTGCGTCTTGGCCATCTCTGTGTCTCCTTTGAAGAAACATCTCTTTATATCTTCTTCCCATTTTTTGGGGTTGTTTGTTTTTTTAAATTAAGCTGCATGAGCTGTTTATATATATTGGAGATTAAACCTGTGTCCATTGATTCATTTGCAACGATTTTCACCCATCCTGAGGGATGCCTTTTTCCATTCCCGTTTTTTTTAACAAAAAAGGAAAGAAAGGAAAAGAAGCAGAACACTAATGTGCGTAAAATATGCCTTTTGAAACGGTCGTTTTGAAATATGGACATCCTTTGAATTTTTTGGTCGATATGTGACCCCAGGATTTGTTTTCAGGGCAGGTGTCATTTACAGGCCTGCAATGATTTTGAATATCAACTGACGATTAGCGTTGGGATTAAAGCTGCTGTTGTGTGAAACGGCCACAAGGTGGCAGCAGTTCACCCTTACCAAATCTGGTTACTAGGGCAAGAGAGCCTCAGTGGAAGTGGTGTTCTAGATTGGAGTTTAGAATGGAATGTACCAGGAGAAAGCCGCTCACGTTTGTCTCACTACTTCTTGTTCGTGTTTTTAATTTAATTTTTTATTTTTTATTACAGCAAGTTTGATTACAATGTTTGGCTTGTTGTAGGTGTGGAAGATGTGGTTCTTTTACACATATACAGATGACTGTTCTTCCTGGGATTCTTTTCCCATGTACGTTATGACAGAATGTTGAGTAGTCCTCTCTTGGTATTCTGTAGGTCTTTGGTGATTATATATGTCACCTGTGTTTGTATATGTCTGTTAACCCCGATATCGTAATGAAACCAATCCTCACACCTTTCCATTGGTGAACCATAATTTTGTTTAATGAATCTGTGATTGCCCTTCTCCGTGGAAATATCTGCCCTGGTATCCACTTTTAGGTAACACCTATAGGTGATATGATATGATATGTGTCTTTCACTTTCTGACTTACTACAAGTCACGTGATTACTTCTAGACTCATCTACGGTGCTGCAAATGGCATTGTGTCCTTTTTTCCCTTGGCTTCTCTTCTGCCTTAGCGGGGTCCATTTTCAACAATGTGATTCCCTGAGGGTTGTGGATTAGCTGACCTGGGCAGCCTTACCCTGCCGGCCCGCCCTCCCCAGGTGTGCCTCGTTGAGGTCAATATAAACAGAGCTCCAGGCAGCAATAGCCCCTGAAGCTGTGCCTGACTCCATATTCTCTGCCCCGTCAGCAGTCTCGGGGCTGTGCTGGTGGGAGGGAGTGAGGGACCACAGCTTTGTGGGTGGCCCGGTGTGAGTGTGGTTCTGCTGGCCTTTCTGCAGGAGTTGCCATGCTGCCGCCTGTAAAGAAGAGGATGTGTCACCCTTACATTCCGCTGGAATTTCTCTCCGGACAGAGGTGAGGAAGGAAAAAAGCAGTGGGGGTCGGGACAGGAGGGGTATCTCAGGCAGGGCAATGGAAAGCTTCTGGAAGAGCGCCCGGGGCCAGGACCAACCTGGCTGGCCTGCAGGCACCAAGTTGTCCTGCGTGCTGTCGCTGGTGTGGCTCCACGGTCCTTCCTCTAGGCTTTCAAGCCCTTGTACATATTCAGGTGTTTTACCTGGAAAGGGTGGGAACAGTTCAGCAGCAGCTGGCCTGGGGCTCAGCTCACGTTTACTCACAGATGCCTCGGCACGGTCCCCCAGCTTTGCAATGAGGACGCTCCTTGCGTGGGGGGTGGGTTGCTGGCTGTATGGGAGATGCTTCCCCACCTCTGACCAATTTCAGAATTGTTTACCACTGGAGCAAGTGCCCTGATAGGGTTTTCCCCTGTATAACTCGTGGGTTCAGGATTATTTTTTCTTTTATGTTGCAAGTTAGATTTTATTCCTCTTTTATGTATTTATAGATATAAGCATGGAAATCATTCATTCCTATAAATACGTCTGTGTGACGGGAAGAACTTTTTTCTGTTTTATTTTTAAATTTTATTTTTTAAAATTTTGAAATTTAATTTCATTTATGTTTTTATACAGCAGGTTATTATTAGTTATGTATTTTATGCATATACATGTATACAGGTCAATCCCAATCTCCCAACTCATCCCACCACCACCACCCCATGGCTTCCCACACTTGGTGTCCATACGTTTTTTCTCTACGTCTGTGTCTCTATTTCTTCCCTGCAAACCAGTTCATCTGTACCATTTTTAGGCTCCACATATATGCATTAATATACAATATTTGTTTTCCTCTTTCTGACTTACTTCATTCTGTATGACAGTATCTCGATCCATCGATGTCTCTACAAATGACCCAGTTTCATTCCTTTTAATGGCCGAGTAATATTCCATTTTATATATGTACCACATCTTTATCCACTCATCTGTCTGTGGGCATTTAGGTTGCTTCCATTACCTGGCTATTGTAAATAGTGCTGCAACGAACATTGTGCTGAATGTGCCTTTTTGAAATACGGTTTTCTCTGGGTATATGCCCAGAAGTGGGATTGCTGGATCAGATGGTAATTCTATTTCTAATTTTTTTAAGGAAACTCCATACTGTTCTCCATAGTGACTGTATCAATTTACATTCCCACCAATAGTGGAAGAGGGCTCCTTTTGTCCACACCCTCCCCAGAATTGGTTGTTTGTAGATTTTCTGATGATGCCGATTCTAAAAGGTGTGAGGTGATACCTCATTGTAGTTTTGATTTGCATTTCTCTAATAATTAGTGCTGTTGAGCAGCTTTTCTGTGCGTCTTGGCCATCTCTGTGTCTCCTTTGAAGAAACGTCTCTTTAGATCTTCTGCCCATTTTTTTTGGGTTGTTTGTTTTTTTAATATTAAGCTGCATGAGCTGTTTATATATATTGGAGATTAAACCTCTGTCCATTGATTCGTCTGCAATGATTTTCGCCCATTCTGAGGGATGCCTTTTTCCATTCCCGTGTTTTTTAACAAAAAAGGAAAGAAAGGAAAAGAAGCAGAACACTAATGTGCGTAAAATATGCCTTTTGAAACGGTCGTTTTGAAATATGGACGTCCTTTGAATTTTTTGGTCGATATGTGACCCCAGGATTTGTTTTCAGGGCAGGTGTCATTTACAGGCATGCAATGATTTTGAATATCAACTGACCATTAGCATTGGGATTAAAGCTGCTGTTGTGTGAAACGGCCACAAGGTGGCAGCAGTTCACCCTTACCAAATCTGGTTACTAGTGCAAGAGAGCCTCAGTGGAAGTGGTGTTCTAGATTGGAGTTTACAATGGAATGTACCAGGAGAAAGCCGCTCACGTTTGTCTCACTACTTCTTGTTCGTGTTTTTAATTTAATTTTTTATTTTTTATTACAGCAAGTTTGATTACAATGTTTGGCTTGTTGTAGGTGTGGAAGATGTGGTTCTTTTACACATATACAGATGACTGTTCTTCCTGGGATCCTTTTCCCATGTACGTTATGACAGAATGTTGAGTAGTCCTCTCTTGGTATTCTGTAGGTCTTTGGTGATTATGTATGTCACCTGTGTTTGTATATGTCTGTTAACCCCGATATTTTAATGAAACCAATCCTCACACCTTTCCATTGGTGAACCATAAGTTTGTTTCATGAATCTGTGATTGCCCTTCTCCGTGGAAATATCTGCCCTGGTATCCATTTTTAGGTAACACCTATAAGTGATATGATAGGATATGTGTCTTTCATTTTCTGACTTACTACAAGTCACGTGATTACTTCTAGACTCATCTACGGTGCTGCAAATGGCATTGTGTCCTTTTTTCCCTTGGCTTCTCTTCTGCCTTAGCGGGGTCCATTTTCAACAATGTGATTCCCTGAGGGTTGTGGATTAGCTGACCTGGGCAGCCTTACCCTGCCGGCCCGCCCTCCCCAGGTGTGCCTCGTTGAGGTCAATATAAACAGAGCTCCAGGCAGCAATAGCCCCTGAAGCTGTGCCTGACTCCATATTCTCTGCCCCGTCAGCAGTCTCGGGGCTGTGCTGGTGGGAGGGAGTGAGGGGCCACAGCTTTGTGGGTGGCCCGGTGTGAGTGGGGTTCTGCTGGCCTTTCTGCAGGAGTTGCCAGGCTGCCGCCTGTAAAGAAGAGGATGTGTCACCCATACCTTCCGCTGGAATTTCTCTCCGGACAGAGGTGAGGAAGGAAAAAAGCAGTGGGGGCCGGGACAGGAGGGGTATCTCAGGCAGGGCAATGGAAAGCTTCTGGAAGAGCGCCAGGGTCCAGGACCCGTGGGCTGGCTGGCCTGCAGGCACCAAGTTGTCCTGCGTGCTGTCGCTGGTGTGGCTCCACGGTCCTTCCTCTAGGCTTTCAAGCCCTTGTACATATTCAGGTGTTTTACCTGGAAAGGGTGGGAACAGTTCAGCAGCAGCTGGCCTGGGGCTCAGCTCACGTTTACTCACAGATGCCTCGGCACGGTCCCCCAGCTTTGCAATGAGGACGCTCCTTGCGTGGGGCGTGGGTGGCTGGCTGTATGGGAGATGGTTCCCCACCTCTGACCAATTTCAGAATTGTTTACCGCTGGAGCAAGTGTCGTGATAGGGTTTTCCTCTGTATAACTCGTGGGTTCAATTTTTTTTTTCTTTTATGGTTCAAGTTAGATTTTATTCCTCTTTTATGTATTTATAAATATAAGCATGGAAATAATTCATTCCTATAAATACATCTGTGTGACGGGAAGAACTTTTTTCTGTTTTATTTTTAAATTTTATTTTTTAAAATTTTGAAATTTAATTTCATTTATGTTTTTATACAGCAGGTTATTATTAGTTATGTATTTTATGCATATACATGTATACAGGTCAATCCCAATCTCCCAACTCATCCCACCACCACCACCCCATGGCTTCCCACACTTGGTGTCCATACGTTTGTTCTCTACGTCTGTGTCTCTATTTCTTCCCTGCAAACCAGTTCATCTGTACCATTTTTAGGCTCCACATATATGCATTAATATACAATATTTGTTTTCCTCTTTCTGACTTACTTCATTCTGTATGACAGTCTCTCGATCCATCGATGTCTCTACAAATGACCCAGTTTCATTCCTTTTTATGGCCGAGTAATATTCCATTTTATATATGTACCACATCTTTATCCACTCATCTGTCTGTGGGCATTTAGGTTGCTTCCATTACCTGGCTATTGTAAATAGTGCTGCAACGAACATTGTGCTGAATGTGCCTTTTTGAAATACGGTTTTCTCTGGGTATATGCCCAGAAGTGGGATTGCTGGATCAGATGGTAATTCTATTTCTAATTTTTTTAAGGAAACTCCATACTGTTCTCCATAGTGACTGTATCAATTTACATTCCCACCAATAGTGGAAGAGGGCTCCTTTTGTCCACACCCTCCCCAGAATTGGTTGTTTGTAGATTTTCTGATGATGCCGATTCTAAAAGGTGTGAGGTGATACCTCATTGTAGTTTTGATTTGCATTTCTCTAATAATTAGTGCTGTTGAGCAGCTTTTCTGTGCGTCTTGGCCATCTCTGTGTCTCCTTTGAAGAAACGTCTCTTTAGATCTTCTGCCCATTTTTTTTGGGTTGTTTGTTTTTTTAATATTAAGCTGCATGAGCTGTTTATATATATTGGAGATTAAACCTCTGTCCATTGATTCGTCTGCAATGATTTTCGCCCATTCTGAGGGATGCCTTTTTCCATTCCCGTGTTTTTTAACAAAAAAGGAAAGAAAGGAAAAGAAGCAGAACACTAATGTGCGTAAAATATGCCTTTTGAAACGGTCGTTTTGAAATATGGACGTCCTTTGAATTTTTTGGTCGATATGTGACCCCAGGATTTGTTTTCAGGGCAGGTGTCATTTACAGGCATGCAATGATTTTGAATATCAACTGACCATTAGCGTTGGGATTAAAGCTGCTGTTGTGTGAAACGGCCACAAGGTGGCCGCAGTTCACCCTTACCAAATCTGGTTACTAGGGCAAGAGAGCCTCAGTGGAAGTGGTGTTCTAGATTGGAGTTTAGAATGGAATGTACCAGGAGAAAGCCGCTCACGTTTGTCTCACTACTTCTTGTTCGTGTTTTTAATTTAATTTTTTATTTTTTATTACAGCAAGTTTGATTACAATGTTTGGCTTGTTGTAGGTGTGGAAGATGTGGTTCTTTTACACATATACAGATGACTGTTCTTCCTGGGATTCTTTTCCCATGTACGTTATGACAGAATGTTGAGTAGTCCTCTCTTGGTATTCTGTAGGTCTTTGGTGATTATATATGTCACCTGTGTTTGTATATGTCTGTTAACCCCGATATCGTAATGAAACCAATCCTCACACCTTTCCATTGGTGAACCATAAGTTTGTTTCATGAATCTGTGATTGCCCTTCTCCGTGGAAATATCTGCCCTGGTATCCATTTTTAGGTAACACCTATAAGTGATATGATAGGATATGTGTCTTTCATTTTCTGACTTACTACAAGTCACGTGATTACTTCTAGACTCATCTACGGTGCTGCAAATGGCATTGTGTCCTTTTTTCCCTTGGCTTCTCTTCTGCCTTAGCGGGGTCCATTTTCAACAATGTGATTCCCTGAGGGTTGTGGATTAGCTGACCTGGGCAGCCTTACCCTGCCGGCCCGCCCTCCCCAGGTGTGCCTCGTTGAGGTCAATATAAACAGAGCTCCAGGCAGCAATAGCCCCTGAAGCTGTGCCTGACTCCATATTCTCTGCCCCGTCAGCAGTCTCGGGGCTGTGCTGGTGGGAGGGAGTGAGGGGCCACAGCTTTGTGGGTGGCCCGGTGTGAGTGGGGTTCTGCTGGCCTTTCTGCAGGAGTTGCCAGGCTGCCGCCTGTAAAGAAGAGGATGTGTCACCCATACCTTCCGCTGGAATTTCTCTCCGGACAGAGGTGAGGAAGGAAAAAAGCAGTGGGGGCCGGGACAGGAGGGGTATCTCAGGCAGGGCAATGGAAAGCTTCTGGAAGAGCGCCAGGGTCCAGGACCCGTGGGCTGGCTGGCCTGCAGGCACCAAGTTGTCCTGCGTGCTGTCGCTGGTGTGGCTCCACGGTCCTTCCTCTAGGCTTTCAAGCCCTTGTACATATTCAGGTGTTTTACCTGGAAAGGGTGGGAACAGTTCAGCAGCAGCTGGCCTGGGGCTCAGCTCACGTTTACTCACAGATGCCTCGGCACGGTCCCCCAGCTTTGCAATGAGGACGCTCCTTGCGTGGGGCGTGGGTGGCTGGCTGTATGGGAGATGGTTCCCCACCTCTGACCAATTTCAGAATTGTTTACCGCTGGAGCAAGTGTCGTGATAGGGTTTTCCTCTGTATAACTCGTGGGTTCAATTTTTTTTTTCTTTTATGGTTCAAGTTAGATTTTATTCCTCTTTTATGTATTTATAAATATAAGCATGGAAATAATTCATTCCTATAAATACATCTGTGTGACGGGAAGAACTTTTTTCTGTTTTATTTTTAAATTTTATTTTTTAAAATTTTGAAATTTAATTTCATTTATGTTTTTATACAGCAGGTTATTATTAGTTATGTATTTTATGCATATACATGTATACAGGTCAATCCCAATCTCCCAACTCATCCCACCACCACCACCCCATGGCTTCCCACACTTGGTGTCCATACGTTTGTTCTCTACGTCTGTGTCTCTATTTCTTCCCTGCAAACCAGTTCATCTGTACCATTTTTAGGCTCCACATATATGCATTAATATACAATATTTGTTTTCCTCTTTCTGACTTACTTCATTCTGTATGACAGTCTCTCGATCCATCGATGTCTCTACAAATGACCCAGTTTCATTCCTTTTTATGGCCGAGTAATATTCCATTTTATATATGTACCACATCTTTATCCACTCATCTGTCTGTGGGCATTTAGGTTGCTTCCATTACCTGGCTATTGTAAATAGTGCTGCAACGAACATTGTGCTGAATGTGCCTTTTTGAAATACGGTTTTCTCTGGGTATATGCCCAGAAGTGGGATTGCTGGATCAGATGGTAATTCTATTTCTAATTTTTTTAAGGAAACTCCATACTGTTCTCCATAGTGACTGTATCAATTTACATTCCCACCAATAGTGGAAGAGGGCTCCTTTTGTCCACACCCTCCCCAGAATTGGTTGTTTGTAGATTTTCTGATGATGCCGATTCTAAAAGGTGTGAGGTGATACCTCATTGTAGTTTTGATTTGCATTTCTCTAATAATTAGTGCTGTTGAGCAGCTTTTCTGTGCGTCTTGGCCATCTCTGTGTCTCCTTTGAAGAAACGTCTCTTTAGATCTTCTGCCCATTTTTTTTGGGGTGTTTGTTTTTTTAATATTAAGCTGCATGAGCTGTTTATATATATTGGAGATTAAACCTCTGTCCATTGATTCGTCTGCAATGATTTTCGCCCATTCTGAGGGATGCCTTTTTCCATTCCCGTGTTTTTTAACAAAAAAGGAAAGAAAGGAAAAGAAGCAGAACACTAATGTGCGTAAAATATGCCTTTTGAAACGGTCGTTTTGAAATATGGACGTCCTTTGAATTTTTTGGTCGATATGTGACCCCAGGATTTGTTTTCAGGGCAGGTGTCATTTACAGGCATGCAATGATTTTGAATATCAACTGACCATTAGCGTTGGGATTAAAGCTGCTGTTGTGTGAAACGGCCACAAGGTGGCCGCAGTTCACCCTTACCAAATCTGGTTACTAGGGCAAGAGAGCCTCAGTGGAAGTGGTGTTCTAGATTGGAGTTTAGAATGGAATGTACCAGGAGAAAGCCGCTCACGTTTGTCTCACTACTTCTTGTTCGTGTTTTTAATTTAATTTTTTATTTTTTATTACAGCAAGTTTGATTACAATGTTTGGCTTGTTGTAGGTGTGGAAGATGTGGTTCTTTTACACATATACAGATGACTGTTCTTCCTGGGATTCTTTTCCCATGTACGTTATGACAGAATGTTGAGTAGTCCTCTCTTGGTATTCTGTAGGTCTTTGGTGATTATATATGTCACCTGTGTTTGTATATGTCTGTTAACCCCGATATCGTAATGAAACCAATCCTCACACCTTTCCATTGGTGAACCATAAGTTTGTTTCATGAATCTGTGATTGCCCTTCTCCGTGGAAATATCTGCCCTGGTATCCATTTTTAGGTAACACCTATAAGTGATATGATAGGATATGTGTCTTTCACTTTCTGACTTACTACAAGTCACGTGATTACTTCTAGACTCATCTACGGTGCTGCAAATGGCATTGTGTCCTTTTTTCCCTTGGCTTCTCTTCTGCCTTAGCGGGGTCCATTTTCAACAATGTGATTCCCTGAGGGTTGTGGATTAGCTGACCTGGGCAGCCTTACCCTGCCGGCCCGCCCTCCCCAGGTGTGCCTCGTTGAGGTCAATATAAACAGAGCTCCAGGCAGCAATAGCCCTTGAAGCTGTGCCTGACTCCATATTCTCTGCCCCGTCAGCAGTCTCGGGGCTGTGCTGGTGGGAGGGAGTGAGGGGCCACAGCTTTGTGGGTGGCCCGGTGTGAGTGGGGTTCTGCTGGCCTTTCTGCAGGAGTTGCCAGGCTGCCGCCTGTAAAGAAGAGGATGTGTCACCCATACATTCCGCTGGAATTTTTCTCCGGACAGAGGTGAGGAAGGAAAAAAGCAGTGGGGGCCGGGACAGGAGGGGTATCTCAGGCAGGGCAATGGAAAGCTTCTGGAAGAGTGCCCGGGGCCAGGACCAACCTGGCTGGCCTGCAGGCACCAAGATGGCCTGCGTGCTGTCGCTGGTGTGGCTCCACGGTCCTTCCTCTAGGCTTTCAAGCCCTTGTACATATTCAGGTGTTTTACCTGGAAAGGGTGGGAACAGTTCAGCAGCAGCTGGCCTGGGGCTCAGCTCACATTTACTCACAGATGCCTCGGCACGGTCCCCCAGCTTTGCAATGAGGACGCTCCTTGCGTGGGGGGTGGGTTGCTGGCTGTATGGGAGATGATTCCCCACCTCTGACCAATTTCAGAATTGTTTACCACTGGAGCAAGTGCCCTGATAGGGTTTTCCCCTGTATAACTCGTGGATTCAGGATTTTTTTTCTTTTATGGTTCAAGTTAGATTTTATTCCTCTTTTATGTATTTATAGATATAAGCATGGAAATCATTCATTCCTATAAATACATCTGTGTGACGGGAAGAAGTTTTTTCTGTTTTATTTTTAAATTTTATTTTTTGAAATTTAATTTTATTTATGTTTTTATACAGCAGGTTATTATTAGTTATGTATTTTATGCATATACATGTATACAGGTCAATCCCAATCTCCCAACTCATCCCACCACCACCACCCCATGGCTTCCCACACTTGGTGTCCATACGTTTGTTCTCTACGTCTGTGTCTCTATTTCTTCCCTGCAAACCAGTTCATCTGTACCATTTTTAGGCTCCACATATATGCATTAATATACAATATTTGTTTTCCTCTTTCTGACTTACTTCATTCTGTATGACAGTCTCTCGATCCATCGATGTCTCTAAAAATGACCCAGTTTCATTCCTTTATATGGCCGAGTCATATTCCATTTTATATATGTACCACATCTTCATCCACTCATCTGTCTGTGGGCATTTAGGTTGCTTCCATTACCTGGCTATTGTAAATAGTGCTGCAACGAACATTGTGCTGAATGTGCCTTTTTGAAATACGGTTTTCTCTGGGTATATGCCCAGAAGTGGGATTGCTGGATCAGATGGTAATTCTATTTCTAATTTTTTTAAGGAAACTCCATACTGTTCTCCATAGTGACTGTATCAATTTACATTCCCACCAATAGTGGAAGAGGGCTCCTTTTGTCCACACCCTCCCCAGAATTGGTTGTTTGTATATTTTCTGATGATGCCTATTCTAACAGGTGTGAGGTGATACCTCATTGTAGTTTTGATTTGCATTTCTCTAATAATTAGTGCTGTTGAGCAGCTTTTCATGTGCGTCTTGGCCATCTCTGTGTCTCCTTTGAAGAAACGTCTCTTTAGATCTTCTGCCCATTTTTTGGGGTTGTTTGTTTTTTTAATATTAAGCTGCATGAGCTGTTTATATATATGTTGGAGATTAAACCTGTGTCCATTGATTCATTTGCAACGATTTTCACCCATCCTGAGGGATGCCTTTTTCCATTCCCGTTTTTTTTAACAAAAAAGGAAAGAAAGGAAAAGAAGCAGAACACTAATGTGCGTAAAATATGCCTTTTGAAACGGTCGTTTTGAAATATGGACGTCCTTTGAATTTTTTGGTCGATATGTGACCCCAGGATTTGTTTTCAGGGCAGGTGTCATTTACAGGCCTGCAATGATTTTGAATATCAACTGACCATTAGCGTTGGGATTAAAGCTGCTGTTGTGTGAAACGGCCACAAGGTGGCAGCAGTTCACCCTTACCAAATCTGGTTACTAGGGCAAGAGAGCCTCAGTGGAAGTGGTGTTCTAGATTGGAGTTTAGAATGGAATGTACCAGGAGAAAGCCGCTCACGTTTGTCTCACTACTTCTTGTTCGTGTTTTTAATTTAATTTTTTATTTTTTATTACAGCAAGTTTGATTACAATGTTTGGCTTGTTGTAGGTGTGGAAGATGTGGTTCTTTTACACATATACAGATGACTGTTCTTCCTGGGATTCTTTTCCCATGTACGTTATGACAGAATGTTGAGTAGTCCTCTCTTGGTATTCTGTAGGTCTTTGGTGATTATATATGTCACCTGTGTTTGTATATGTCTGTTAACCCCGATATCGTAATGAAACCAATCCTCACACCTTTCCATTGGTGAACCATAAGTTTGTTTAATGAATCTGTGATTGCCCTTCTCCGTGGAAATATCTGCCCTGGTATCCACTTTTAGGTAACACCTATAGGTGATATGATATGATATGTGTCTTTCACTTTCTGACTTACTACAAGTCACGTGATTACTTCTAGACTCATCTACGGTGCTGCAAATGGCATTGTGTCCTTTTTTCCCTTGGCTTCTCTTCTGCCTTAGCGGGGTCCATTTTCAACAATGTGATTCCCTGAGGGTTGTGGATTAGCTGACCTGGGCAGCCTTACCCTGCCGGCCCGCCCTCCCCAGGTGTGCCTCGTTGAGGTCAATATAAACAGAGCTCCAGGCAGCAATAGCCCCTGAAGCTGTGCCTGACTCCATATTCTCTGCCCCGTCAGCAGTCTCGGGGCTGTGCTGGTGGGAGGGAGTGAGGGGCCACAGCTTTGTGGGTGGCCCGGTGTGAGTGGGGTTCTGCTGGCCTTTCTGCAGGAGTTGCCAGGCTGCCGCCTGTAAAGAAGAGGATGTGTCACCCATAACTTCCGCTGGAATTTATCTCCGGACAGAGGTGAGGAAGGAAAAAAGCAGTGGGGGCCGGGACAGGAGGGGTATCTCAGGCAGGGCAATGGAAAGCTTCTGGAAGAGCGCCAGGGTCCAGGACCCGTGGGCTGGCTGGCCTGCAGGCACCAAGTTGGCCTGCGTGCTGTCGCTGGTGTGGCTCCACGGTCCTTCCTCTAGGCTTTCAAGCCCTTGTACATATTCAGGTGTTTTACCTGGAAAGGGTGGGAACAGTTCAGCAGCAGCTGGCCTGGGGCTCAGCTCACGTTTACTCACAGATGCCTCGGCACGGTCCCCCAGCTTTGCAATGAGGACGCTCCTTGCGTGGGGGGTGGGTTGCTGGCTGTATGGGAGATGCTTCCCCACCTCTGACCAATTTCAGAATTGTTTACCACTGGAGCAAGTGCCCTGATAGGGTTTTCCCCTGTATAACTCGTGGGTTCAGGATTTTTTTTTCTTTTATGGTTCAAGTTAGATTTTATTCCTCTTTTATGTATTTATAGATATAAGCATGGAAATCATTCATTCCTATAAATACATCTGTGTGACGGGAAGAACTTTTTTCTGTTTTATTTTTAAATTTTATTTTTTAAAATTTTGAAATTTAATTTTATTTATGTTTTTATACAGCAGGTTATTATTAGTTATGTATTTTATGCATATACATGTATACAGGTCAATCCCAATCTCCCAACTCATCCCACCACCACCACCCCATGGCTTCCCACACTTGGTGTCCATACGTTTGTTCTCTACATCTGTGTCTCTATTTCTTCCCTGCAAACCAGTTCATCTGTACCATTTTTAGGCTCCACATATATGCATTAATATACAATATTTGTTTTCCTCTTTCTGACTTACTTCATTCTGTATGACAGTCTCTCAATCCATCGATGTCTCTACAAATGACCCAGTTTCATTCCTTTTTATGGCCGAGTAATATTCCATTTTATATATGTACCACATCTTTATCCACTCATCTGTCTGTGGGCATTAAGGTTGCTTCCATTACCTGGCTATTGTAAATAGTGCTGCAACGAACATTGTGCTGAATGTGCCTTTTTGAAATACGGTTTTCTCTGGGTATATGCCCAGAAGTGGGATTGCTGGATCAGATGGTAATTCTATTTCTAATTTTTTTAAGGAAACTCCATACTGTTCTCCATAGTGACTGTATCAATTTACATTCCCACCAATAGTGGAAGAGGGCTCCTTTTGTCCACACCCTCCCCAGAATTGGTTGTTTGTAGATTTTCTGATGATGCCGATTCTAAAAGGTGTGAGGTGATACCTCATTGTAGTTTTGATTTGCATTTCTCTAATAATTAGTGCTGTTGAGCAGCTTTTCTGTGTGTCTTGGCCATCTCTGTGTCTCCTTTGAAGAAACGTCTCTTTAGATCTTCTGCCCATTTTTTTTGGGTTGTTTGTTTTTTTAATATTAAGCTGCATGAGCTGTTTATATATATTGGAGATTAAACCTCTGTCCATTGATTCGTCTGCAATGATTTTCGCCCATTCTGAGGGATGCCTTTTTCCATTCCCGTGTTTTTTAACAAAAAAGGAAAGAAAGGAAAAGAAGCAGAACACTAATGTGCGTAAAATATGCCTTTTGAAACGGTCGTTTTGAAATATGGACGTCCTTTGAATTTTTTGGTCGATATGTGACCCCAGGATTTGTTTTCAGGGCAGGTGTCCTTTACAGGCATGCAATGATTTTGAATATCAACTGACCATTAGCGTTGGGATTAAAGCTGCTGTTGTGTGAAACGGCCACAAGGTGGCCGCAGTTCACCCTTACCAAATCTGGTTACTAGGGCAAGAGAGCCTCAGTGGAAGTGGTGTTCTAGATTGGAGTTTAGAATGGAATGTGCCAGGAGAAAGCCGCTCACGTTTGTCTCACTACTTCTTGTTCGTGTTTTTAATTTAATTTTTTATTTTTTATTACAGCAAGTTTGATTACAATGTTTGGCTTGTTGTAGGTGTGGAAGATGTGGTTCTTTTACACATATACAGATGACTGTTCTTCCTGGGATTCTTTTCCCATGTACGTTATGACAGAATGTTGAGTAGTCCTCTCTTGGTATTCTGTAGGTCTTTGGTGATTATGTATGTCACCTGTGTTTGTATATGTCTGTTAACCCCGATATCGTAATGAAACCAATCCTCACACCTTTCCATTGGTGAACCATAAGTTTGTTTCATGAATCTGTGATTGCCCTTCTCCGTGGAAATATCTGCCCTGGTATCCATTTTTAGGTAACACCTATAAGTGATATGATAGGATATGTGTCTTTCACTTTCTGACTTACTACAAGTCACGTGATTACTTCTAGACTCATCTACGGTGCTGCAAATGGCATTGTGTCCTTTTTTCCCTTGGCTTCTCTTCTGCCTTAGCGGGGTCCATTTTCAACAATGTGATTCCCTGAGGGTTGTGGATTAGCTGACCTGGGCAGCCTTACCCTGCCGGCCCGCCCTCCCCAGGTGTGCCTCGTTGAGGTCAATATAAACAGAGCTCCAGGCAGCAATAGCCCTTGAAGCTGTGCCTGACTCCATATTCTCTGCCCCGTCAGCAGTCTCGGGGCTGTGCTGGTGGGAGGGAGTGAGGGGCCACAGCTTTGTGGGTGGCCCGGTGTGAGTGGGGTTCTGCTGGCCTTTCTGCAGGAGTTGCCAGGCTGCCGCCTGTAAAGAAGAGGATGTGTCACCCATACATTCCGCTGGAATTATTCTCCGGACAGAGGTGAGGAAGGAAAAAAGCAGTGGGGGCCGGGACAGGAGGGGTATCTCAGGCAGGGCAATGGAAAGCTTCTGGAAGAGTGCCCGGGGCCAGGACCAACCTGGCTGGCCTGCAGGCACCAAGATGGCCTGCGTGCTGTCGCTGGTGTGGCTCCACGGTCCTTCCTCTAGGCTTTCAAGCCCTTGTACATATTCAGGTGTTTTACCTGGAAAGGGTGGGAACAGTTCAGCAGCAGCTGGCCTGGGGCTCAGCTCACATTTACTCACAGATGCCTCGGCACGGTCCCCCAGCTTTGCAATGAGGATGCTCCTTGCGTGGGGGGTGGGTTGCTGGCTGTATGGGAGATGATTCCCCACCTCTGACCAATTTCAGAATTGTTTACCACTGGAGCAAGTGCCCTGATAGGGTTTTCCCCTGTATAACTCGTGGATTCAGGATTTTTTTTTCTTTTATGGTTCAAGTTAGATTTTATTCCTCTTTTATGTATTTATAGATATAAGCATGGAAATCATTCATTCCTATAAATACATCTGTGTGATGGGAAGAACTTTTTTCTGTTTTATTTTTAAATTTTATTTTTTGAAATTTAATTTTATTTATGTTTTTATACAGCAGGTTATTATTAGTTATGTATTTTATGCATATACATGTATACAGGTCAATCCCAATCTCCCAACTCATCCCACCACCACCACCCCATGGCTTCCCACACTTGGTGTCCATACGTTTGTTCTCTACGTCGGTGTCTCTATTTCTTCCCTGCAAACCAGTTCATCTGTACCATTTTTAGGCTCCACATATATGCATTAATATACAATATTTGTTTTCCTCTTTCTGACTTACTTCATTCTGTATGACAGTCTCTCGATCCATCGATGTCTCTAGAAATGACCCAGTTTCATTCCTTTTTATGGCCGAGTAATATTCCATTTTATATATGTACCACATCTTTATCCACTCATCTGTCTGTGGGCATTTAGGTTGCTTCCATTACCTGGCTATTGTAAATAGTGCTGCAACGAACATTGTGCTGAATGTGCCTTTTTGAAATACGGTTTACTCTGGGTATATGCCCAGAAGTGGGATTGCTGGATCAGATGGTAATTCTATTTCTAATTTTTTTAAGGAAACTCCATACTGTTCTCCATAGTGACTGTATCAATTTACATTCCCACCTATAGTGGAAGAGGGCTCCTTTTGTCCACACCCTCCCCAGAATTGGTTGTTTGTAGATTTTCTGATGATGCCGATTCTAAAAGGTGTGAGGTGATACCTCATTGTAGTTTTGATTTGCATTTCTCTAATAATTAGTGCTGTTGAGCAGCTTTTCTGTGTGTCTTGGCCATCTCTGTGTCTCCTTTGAAGAAACGTCTCTTTAGATCTTCTGCCCATTTTTTTTGGGTTGTTTGTTTTTTTAATATTAAGCTGCATGAGCTGTTTATATATATTGGAGATTAAACCTCTGTCCATTGATTCGTCTGCAACGATTTTCGCCCATTCTGAGGGATGCCTTTTTCCATTCCCGTGTTTTTTAACAAAAAAGGAAAGAAAGGAAAAGAAGCAGAACACTAATGTGCGTAAAATATGCCTTTTGAAACGGTCGTTTTGAAATATGGACGTCCTTTGAATTTTTTGGTCGATATGTGACCCCAGGATTTGTTTTCAGGGCAGGTGTCATTTACAGGCCTGCAATGATTTTGAATATCTACTGACCATTAGCGTTGGGATTAAAGCTGCTGTTGTGTGAAACGGCCACAAGGTGGCCGCAGTTCACCCTTACCAAATCTGGTTACTAGGGCAAGAGAGCCTCAGTGGAAGTGGTGTTCTAGATTGGAGTTTAGAATGGAATGTGCCAGGAGAAAGCCGCTCACGTTTGTCTCACTACTTCTTGTTCGTGTTTTTAATTTAACTTTTTATTTTTTATTACAGCAAGTTTGATTACAATGTTTGGCTTGTTGTAGGTGTGGAAGATGTGGTTCTTTTACACATATACAGATGACTGTTCTTCCTGGGATCCTTTTCCCATGTACGTTATGACAGAATGTTGAGTAGTCCTCTCTTGGTATTCTGTAGGTCTTTGGTGATTATATATGTCACCTGTGTTTGTATATGTCTGTTAACCCCGATATCGTAATGAAATCAATCCTCACACCTTTCCATTGGTGAACCATAAGTTTGTTTCATGAATCTGTGATTGCCCTTCTCCGTGGAAATATCTGCCCTGGTATCCATTTTTAGGTAACACCTATAAGTGATATGATAGGATATGTGTCTTTCACTTTCTGACTTACTACAAGTCACGTGATTACTTCTAGACTCATCTACGGTGCTGCAAATGGCATTGTGTCCTTTTTTCCCTTGGCTTCTCTTCTGCCTTAGCGGGGTCCATTTTCAACAATGTGATTCCCTGAGGGTTGTGGATTAGCTGACCTGGGCAGCCTTACCCTGCCGGCCCGCCCTCCCCAGGTGTGCCTCGTTGAGGTCAATATAAACAGAGCTCCAGGCAGCAATAGCCCTTGAAGCTGTGCCTGACTCCATATTCTCTGCCCCGTCAGCAGTCTCGGGGCTGTGCTGGTGGGAGGGAGTGAGGGGCCACAGCTTTGTGGGTGGCCCGGTGTGAGTGGGGTTCTGCTGGCCTTTCTGCAGGAGTTGCCAGGCTGCCGCCTGTAAAGAAGAGGATGTGTCACCCATACATTCCGCTGGAATTTTTCTCCGGACAGAGGTGAGGAAGGAAAAAAGCAGTGGGGGCCGGGACAGGAGGGGTATCTCAGGCAGGGCAATGGAAAGCTTCTGGAAGAGTGCCCGGGGCCAGGACCAACCTGGCTGGCCTGCAGGCACCAAGATGGCCTGCGTGCTGTCGCTGGTGTGGCTCCACGGTCCTTCCTCTAGGCTTTCAAGCCCTTGTACATATTCAGGTGTTTTACCTGGAAAGGGTGGGAACAGTTCAGCAGCAGCTGGCCTGGGGCTCAGCTCACATTTACTCACAGATGCCTCGGCACGGTCCCCCAGCTTTGCAATGAGGACGCTCCTTGAGTGGGGGGTGGGTTGCTGGCTGTATGGGAGATGATTCCCCACCTCTGACCAATTTCAGAATTGTTTACCACTGGAGCAAGTGCCCTGATAGGGTTTTCCCCTGTATAACTCGTGGATTCAGGATTTTTTTTCTTTTATGGTTCAAGTTAGATTTTATTCCTCTTTTATGTATTTATAGATATAAGCATGGAAATCATTCATTCCTATAAATACATCTGTGTGACGGGAAGAAGTTTTTTCTGTTTTATTTTTAAATTTTATTTTTTGAAATTTAATTTTATTTATGTTTTTATACAGCAGGTTATTATTAGTTATGTATTTTATGCATATACATGTATACAGGTCAATCCCAATCTCCCAACTCATCCCACCACCACCACCCCATGGCTTCCCACACTTGGTGTCCATACGTTTGTTCTCTACGTCTGTGTCTCTATTTCTTCCCTGCAAACCAGTTCATCTGTACCATTTTTAGGCTCCACATATATGCATTAATATACAATATTTGTTTTCCTCTTTCTGACTTACTTCATTCTGTATGACAGTCTCTCGATCCATCGATGTCTCTACAAATGACCCAGTTTCATTCCTTTTTATGGCCGAGTAATATTCCATTTTATATATGTACCACATCTTCATCCACTCATCTGTCTGTGGGCATTTAGGTTGCTTCCATTACCTGGCTATTGTAAATAGTGCTGCAACGAACATTGTGCTGAATGTGCCTTTTTGAAATACGGTTTTCTCTGGGTATATGCCCAGAAGTGGGATTGCTGGATCAGATGGTAATTCTATTTCTAATTTTTTTAAGGAAACTCCATACTGTTCTCCATAGTGACTGTATCAATTTACATTCCCACCAATAGTGGAAGAGGGCTCCTTTTGTCCACACCCTCCCCAGAATTGGTTGTTTGTATATTTTCTGATGATGCCTATTCTAACAGGTGTGAGGTGATACCTCATTGTAGTTTTGATTTGCATTTCTCTAATAATTAGTGCTGTTGAGCAGCTTTTCATGTGCGTCTTGGCCATCTCTGTGTCTCCTTTGAAGAAACGTCTCTTTAGATCTTCTGCCCATTTTTTGGGGTTGTTTGTTTTTTTAATATTAAGCTGCATGAGCTGTTTATATATATATTGGAGATTAAACCTGTGTCCATTGATTCATTTGCAACGATTTTCACCCATCCTGAGGGATGCCTTTTTCCATTCCCGTTTTTTTTAACAAAAAAGGAAAGAAAGGAAAAGAAGCAGAACACTAATGTGCGTAAAATATGCCTTTTGAAACGGTCGTTTTGAAATATGGACGTCCTTTGAATTTTTTGGTCGATATGTGACCCCAGGATTTGTTTTCAGGGCAGGTGTCATTTACAGGCCTGCAATGATTTTGAATATCAACTGACCATTAGCATTGGGATTAAAGCTGCTGTTGTGTGAAACGGCCACAAGGTGGCAGCAGTTCACCCTTACCAAATCTGGTTACTAGGGCAAGAGAGCCTCAGTGGAAGTGGTGTTCTAGATTGGAGTTTAGAATGGAATGTACCAGGAGAAAGCCGCTCACGTTTGTCTCACTACTTCTTGTTCGTGTTTTTAATTTAATTTTTTATTTTTTATTACAGCAAGTTTGATTACAATGTTTGGCTTGTTGTAGGTGTGGAAGATGTGGTTCTTTTACACATATACAGATGACTGTTCTTCCTGGGATTCTTTTCCCATGTACGTTATGACAGAATGTTGAGTAGTCCTCTCTTGGTATTCTGTAGGTCTTTGGTGATTATATATGTCACCTGTGTTTGTATATGTCTGTTAACCCCGATATCGTAATGAAACCAATCCTCACACCTTTCCATTGGTGAACCATAAGTTTGTTTAATGAATCTGTGATTGCCCTTCTCCGTGGAAATATCTGCCCTGGTATCCACTTTTAGGTAACACCTATAGGTGATATGATATGATATGTGTCTTTCACTTTCTGACTTACTACAAGTCACGTGATTACTTCTAGACTCATCTACGGTGCTGCAAATGGCATTGTGTCCTTTTTTCCCTTGGCTTCTCTTCTGCCTTAGCGGGGTCCATTTTCAACAATGTGATTCCCTGAGGGTTGTGGATTAGCTGACCTGGGCAGCCTTACCCTGCCGGCCCGCCCTCCCCAGGTGTGCCTCATTGAGGTCAATATAAACAGAGCTCCAGGCAGCAATAGCCCCTGAAGCTGTGCCTGACTCCATATTCTCTGCCCCGTCAGCAGTCTCGGGGCTGTGCTGGTGGGAGGGAGTGAGGGGCCACAGCTTTGTGGGTGGCCCGGTGTGAGTGGGGTTCTGCTGGCCTTTCTGCAGGAGTTGCCAGGCTGCCGCCTGTAAAGAAGAGGATGTGTCACCCATAACTTCCGCTGGAATTTATCTCCGGACAGAGGTGAGGAAGGAAAAAAGCAGTGGGGGCCGGGACAGGAGGGGTATCTCAGGCAGGGCAATGGAAAGCTTCTGGAAGAGCGCCAGGGTCCAGGACCCGTGGGCTGGCTGGCCTGCAGGCACCAAGTTGGCCTGCGTGCTGTCGCTGGTGTGGCTCCACGGTCCTTCCTCTAGGCTTTCAAGCCCTTGTACATATTCAGGTGTTTTACCTGGAAAGGGTGGGAACAGTTCAGCAGCAGCTGGCCTGCGGCTCAGCTCACGTTTACTCACAGATGCCTCGGCACGGTCCCCCAGCTTTGCAATGAGGACGCTCCTTGCGTGGGGGGTGGGTTGCTGGCTGTATGGGAGATGCTTCCCCACCTCTGACCAATTTCAGAATTGTTTACCACTGGAGCAAGTGCCCTGATAGGGTTTTCCCCTGTATAACTCGTGGGTTCAGGATTTTTTTTTCTTTTATGGTTCAAGTTAGATTTTATTCCTCTTTTATGTATTTATAGATATAAGCATGGAAATCATTCATTCCTATAAATACATCTGTGTGACGGGAAGAACTTTTTTCTGTTTTATTTTTAAATTTTATTTTTTAAAATTTTGAAATTTAATTTTATTTATGTTTTTATACAGCAGGTTATTATTAGTTATGTATTTTATGCATATACATGTATACAGGTCAATCCCAATCTCCCAACTCATCCCACCACCACCACCCCATGGCTTCCCACACTTGGTGTCCATACGTTTGTTCTCTACGTCTTTGTCTCTATTTCTTCCCTGCAAACCAGTTCATCTGTACCATTTTTAGGCTCCACATATATGCATTAATATACAATATTTGTTTTCCTCTTTCTGACTTACTTCATTCTGTATGACAGTCTCTCAATCCATCGATGTCTCTACAAATGACCCAGTTTCATTCCTTTTTATGGCCGAGTAATATTCCATTTTATATATGTACCACATCTTTATCCACTCATCTGTCTGTGGGCATTTAGGTTGCTTCCATTACCTGGCTATTGTAAATAGTGCTGCAACGAACATTGTGCTGAATGTGCCTTTTTGAAATACGGTTTTCTCTGGGTATATGCCCAGAAGTGGGATTGCTGGATCAGATGGTAATTCTATTTCTAATTTTTTTAAGGAAACTCCATACTGTTCTCCATAGTGACTGTATCAATTTACATTCCCACCAATAGTGGAAGAGGGCTCCTTTTGTCCACACCCTCCCCAGAATTGGTTGTTTGTAGATTTTCTGATGATGCCGATTCTAAAAGGTGTGAGGTGATACCTCATTGTAGTTTTGATTTGCATTTCTCTAATAATTAGTGCTGTTGAGCAGCTTTTCTGTGCGTCTTGGCCATCTCTGTGTCTCCTTTGAAGAAACGTCTCTTTAGATCTTCTGCCCATTTTTTTTGGGGTGTTTGTTTTTTTAATATTAAGCTGCATGAGCTGTTTATATATATTGGAGATTAAACCTCTGTCCATTGATTCGTCTGCAATGATTTTCGCCCATTCTGAGGGATGCCTTTTTCCATTCCCGTGTTTTTTAACAAAAAAGGAAAGAAAGGAAAAGAAGCAGAACACTAATGTGCGTAAAATATGCCTTTTGAAACGGTCGTTTTGAAATATGGACGTCCTTTGAATTTTTTGGTCGATATGTGACCCCAGGATTTGTTTTCAGGGCAGGTGTCATTTACAGGCATGCAATGATTTTGAATATCAACTGACCATTAGCGTTGGGATTAAAGCTGCTGTTGTGTGAAACGGCCACAAGGTGGCCGCAGTTCACCCTTACCAAATCTGGTTACTAGGGCAAGAGAGCCTCAGTGGAAGTGGTGTTCTAGATTGGAGTTTAGAATGGAATGTGCCAGGAGAAAGCCGCTCACGTTTGTCTCACTACTTCTTGTTCGTGTTTTTAATTTAATTTTTTATTTTTTATTACAGCAAGTTTGATTACAATGTTTGGCTTGTTGTAGGTGTGGAAGATGTGGTTCTTTTACACATATACAGATGACTGTTCTTCCTGGGATTCTTTTCCCATGTACGTTATGACAGAATGTTGAGTAGTCCTCTCTTGGTATTCTGTAGGTCTTTGGTGATTATGTATGTCACCTGTGTTTGTATATGTCTGTTAACCCCGATATCGTAATGAAACCAATCCTCACACCTTTCCATTGGTGAACCATAAGTTTGTTTCATGAATCTGTGATTGCCCTTCTCCGTGGAAATATCTGCCCTGGTATCCATTTTTAGGTAACACCTATAAGTGATATGATAGGATATGTGTCTTTCACTTTCTGACTTACTACAAGTCACGTGATTACTTCTAGACTCATCTACGGTGCTGCAAATGGCATTGTGTCCTTTTTTCCCTTGGCTTCTCTTCTGCCTTAGCGGGGTCCATTTTCAACAATGTGATTCCCTGAGGGTTGTGGATTAGCTGACCTGGGCAGCCTTACCCTGCCGGCCCGCCCTCCCCAGGTGTGCCTCGTTGAGGTCAATATAAACAGAGCTCCAGGCAGCAATAGCCCTTGAAGCTGTGCCTGACTCCATATTCTCTGCCCCGTCAGCAGTCTCGGGGCTGTGGTGGTGGGAGGGAGTGAGGGGCCACAGCTTTGTGGGTGGCCCGGTGTGAGTGGGGTTCTGCTGGCCTTTCTGCAGGAGTTGCCAGGCTGCCGCCTGTAAAGAAGAGGATGTGTCACCCATACATTCCGCTGGAATTTTTCTCCGGACAGAGGTGAGGAAGGAAAAAAGCAGTGGGGGCCGGGACAGGAGGGGTATCTCAGGCAGGGCAATGGAAAGCTTCTGGAAGAGTGCCCGGGGCCAGGACCAACCTGGCTGGCCTGCAGGCACCAAGATGGCCTGCGTGCTGTCGCTGGTGTGGCTCCACGGTCCTTCCTCTAGGCTTTCAAGCCCTTGTACATATTCAGGTGTTTTACCTGGAAAGGGTGGGAACAGTTCAGCAGCAGCTGGCCTGGGGCTCAGCTCACATTTACTCACAGATGCCTCGGCACGGTCCCCCAGCTTTGCAATGAGGATGCTCCTTGCGTGGGGGGTGGGTTGCTGGCTGTATGGGAGATGATTCCCCACCTCTGACCAATTTCAGAATTGTTTACCACTGGAGCAAGTGCCCTGATAGGGTTTTCCCCTGTATAACTCGTGGATTCAGGATTTTTTTTTCTTTTATGGTTCAAGTTAGATTTTATTCCTCTTTTATGTATTTATAGATATAAGCATGGAAATCATTCATTCCTATAAATACATCTGTGTGATGGGAAGAACTTTTTTCTGTTTTATTTTTAAATTTTATTTTTTGAAATTTAATTTTATTTATGTTTTTATACAGCAGGTTATTATTAGTTATGTATTTTATGCATATACATGTATACAGGTCAATCCCAATCTCCCAACTCATCCCACCACCACCACCCCATGGCTTCCCACACTTGGTGTCCATACGTTTGTTCTCTACGTCTGTGTCTCTATTTCTTCCCTGCAAACCAGTTCATCTGTACCATTTTTAGGCTCCACATATATGCATTAATATACAATATTTGTTTTCCTCTTTCTGACTTACTTCATTCTGTATGACAGTCTCTCGATCCATCGATGTCTCTAGAAATGACCCAGTTTCATTCCTTTTTATGGCCGAGTAATATTCCATTTTATATATGTACCACATCTTTATCCACTCATCTGTCTGTGGGCATTTAGGTTGCTTCCATTACCTGGCTATTGTAAATAGTGCTGCAACGAACATTGTGCTGAATGTGCCTTTTTGAAATACGGTTTTCTCTGGGTATATGCCCAGAAGTGGGATTGCTGGATCAGATGGTAATTCTATTTCTAATTTTTTTAAGGAAACTCCATACTGTTCTCCATAGTGACTGTATCAATTTACATTCCCACCAATAGTGGAAGAGGGCTCCTTTTGTCCACACCCTCCCCAGAATTGGTTGTTTGTAGATTTTCTGATGATGCCGATTCTAAAAGGTGTGAGGTGATACCTCATTGTAGTTTTGATTTGCATTTCTCTAATAATTAGTGCTGATGAGCAGCTTTTCTGTGCGTCTTGGCCATCTCTGTGTCTCCTTTGAAGAAACGTCTCTTTAGATCTTCTGCCCATTTTTTTTGGGTTGTTTGTTTTTTTAATATTAAGCTGCATGAGCTGTTTATATATATTGGAGATTAAACCTCTGTCCATTGATTCGTCTGCAATGATTTTCGCCCATTCTGAGGGATGCCTTTTTCCATTCCCGTGTTTTTTAACAAAAAAGGAAAGAAAGGAAAAGAAGCAGAACACTAATGTGCGTAAAATATGCCTTTTGAAACGGTCGTTTTGAAATATGGACGTCCTTTGAATTTTTTGGTCGATATGTGACCCCAGGATTTGTTTTCAGGGCAGGTGTCATTTACAGGCATGCAATGATTTTGAATATCAACTGACCATTAGCGTTGGGATTAAAGCTGCTGTTGTGTGAAACGGCCACAAGGTGGCAGCAGTTCACCCTTACCAAATCTGGTTACTAGGGCAAGAGAGCCTCAGTGGAAGTGGTGTTCTAGATTGGAGTTTAGAATGGAATGTGCCAGGAGAAAGCCGCTCACGTTTGTCTCACTACTTCTTGTTCGTGTTTTTAATTTAATTTTTTATTTTTTATTACAGCAAGTTTGATTACAATGTTTGGCTTGTTGTAGGTGTGGAAGATGTGGTTCTTTTACACATATACAGATGACTGTTCTTCCTGGGATTCTTTTCCCATGTACGTTATGACAGAATGTTGAGTAGTCCTCTCTTGGTATTCTGTAGGTCTTTGGTGATTATGTATGTCACCTGTGTTTGTATATGTCTGTTAACCCCGATATCGTAATGAAACCAATCCTCACACCTTTCCATTGGTGAACCATAAGTTTGTTTCATGAATCTGTGATTGCCCTTCTCCGTGGAAATATCTGCCCTGGTATCCATTTTTAGGTAACACCTATAAGTGATATGATAGGATATGTGTCTTTCACTTTCTGACTTACTACAAGTCACGTGATTACTTCTAGACTCATCTACGGTGCTGCAAATGGCATTGTGTCCTTTTTTCCCTTGGCTTCTCTTCTGCCTTAGCGGGGTCCATTTTCAACAATGTGATTCCCTGAGGGTTGTGGATTAGCTGACCTGGGCAGCCTTACCCTGCCGGCCCGCCCTCCCCAGGTGTGCCTCGTTGAGGTCAATATAAACAGAGCTCCAGGCAGCAATAGCCCTTGAAGCTGTGCCTGACTCCATATTCTCTGCCCCGTCAGCAGTCTCGGGGCTGTGCTGGTGGGAGGGAGTGAGGGGCCACAGCTTTGTGGGTGGCCCGGTGTGAGTGGGGTTCTGCTGGCCTTTCTGCAGGAGTTGCCAGGCTGCCGCCTGTAAAGAAGAGGATGTGTCACCCATACATTCCGCTGGAATTTTTCTCCGGACAGAGGTGAGGAAGGAAAAAAGCAGTGGGGGCCGGGACAGGAGGGGTATCTCAGGCAGGGCAATGGAAAGCTTCTGGAAGAGTGCCCGGGGCCAGGACCAACCTGGCTGGCCTGCAGGCACCAAGATGGCCTGCGTGCTGTCGCTGGTGTGGCTCCACGGTCCTTCCTCTAGGCTTTCAAGCCCTTGTACATATTCAGGTGTTTTACCTGGAAAGGGTGGGAACAGTTCAGCAGCAGCTGGCCTGGGGCTCAGCTCACATTTACTCACAGATGCCTCGGCACGGTCCCCCAGCTTTGCAATGAGGATGCTCCTTGCGTGGGGGGTGGGTTGCTGGCTGTATGGGAGATGATTCCCCACCTCTGACCAATTTCAGAATTGTTTACCACTGGAGCAAGTGCCCTGATAGGGTTTTCCCCTGTATAACTCGTGGATTCAGGATTTTTTTTTCTTTTATGGTTCAAGTTAGATTTTATTCCTCTTTTATGTATTTATAGATATAAGCATGGAAATCATTCATTCCTATAAATACATCTGTGTGATGGGAAGAACTTTTTTCTGTTTTATTTTTAAATTTTATTTTTTGAAATTTAATTTTATTTATGTTTTTATACAGCAGGTTATTATTAGTTATGTATTTTATGCATATACATGTATACAGGTCAATCCCAATCTCCCAACTCATCCCACCACCACCACCCCATGGCTTCCCACACTTGGTGTCCATACGTTTGTTCTCTACGTCTGTGTCTCTATTTCTTCCCTGCAAACCAGTTCATCTGTACCATTTTTAGGCTCCACATATATGCATTAATATACAATATTTGTTTTCCTCTTTCTGACTTACTTCATTCTGTATGACAGTCTCTCGATCCATCGATGTCTCTAGAAATGACCCAGTTTCATTCCTTTTTATGGCCGAGTAATATTCCATTTTATATATGTACCACATCTTTATCCACTCATCTGTCTGTGGGCATTTAGGTTGCTTCCATTACCTGGCTATTGTAAATAGTGCTGCAACGAACATTGTGCTGAATGTGCCTTTTTGAAATACGGTTTTCTCTGGGTATATGCCCAGAAGTGGGATTGCTGGATCAGATGGTAATTCTATTTCTAATTTTTTTAAGGAAACTCCATACTGTTCTCCATAGTGACTGTATCAATTTACATTCCCACCAATAGTGGAAGAGGGCTCCTTTTGTCCACACCCTCCCCAGAATTGGTTGTTTGTAGATTTTCTGATGATGCCGATTCTAAAAGGTGTGAGGTGATACCTCATTGTAGTTTTGATTTGCATTTCTCTAATAATTAGTGCTGATGAGCAGCTTTTCTGTGCGTCTTGGCCATCTCTGTGTCTCCTTTGAAGAAACGTCTCTTTAGATCTTCTGCCCATTTTTTTTGGGTTGTTTGTTTTTTTAATATTAAGCTGCATGAGCTGTTTATATATATTGGAGATTAAACCTCTGTCCATTGATTCGTCTGCAATGATTTTCGCCCATTCTGAGGGATGCCTTTTTCCATTCCCGTGTTTTTTAACAAAAAAGGAAAGAAAGGAAAAGAAGCAGAACACTAATGTGCGTAAAATATGCCTTTTGAAACGGTCGTTTTGAAATATGGACGTCCTTTGAATTTTTTGGTCGATATGTGACCCCAGGATTTGTTTTCAGGGCAGGTGTCATTTACAGGCATGCAATGATTTTGAATATCAACTGACCATTAGCGTTGGGATTAAAGCTGCTGTTGTGTGAAACGGCCACAAGGTGGCCGCAGTTCACCCTTACCAAATCTGGTTACTAGGGCAAGAGAGCCTCAGTGGAAGTGGTGTTCTAGATTGGAGTTTAGAATGGAATGTACCAGGAGAAAGCCGCTCACGTTTGTCTCACTACTTCTTGTTCGTGTTTTTAATTTAATTTTTTATTTTTTATTACAGCAAGTTTGATTACAATGTTTGGCTTGTTGTAGGTGTGGAAGATGTGGTTCTTTTACACATATACAGATGACTGTTCTTCCTGGGATTCTTTTCCCATGTACGTTATGACAGAATGTTGAGTAGTCCTCTCTTGGTATTCTGTAGGTCTTTGGTGATTATGTATGTCACCTGTGTTTGTATATGTCTGTTAACCCCGATATCGTAATGAAACCAATCCTCACACCTTTCCATTGGTGAACCATAAGTTTGTTTCATGAATCTGTGATTGCCCTTCTCCGTGGAAATATCTGCCCTGGTATCCATTTTTAGGTAACACCTATAAGTGATATGATAGGATATGTGTCTTTCACTTTCTGACTTACTACAAGTCACGTGATTACTTCTAGACTCATCTACGGTGCTGCAAATGGCATTGTGTCCTTTTTTCCCTTGGCTTCTCTTCTGCCTTAGCGGGGTCCATTTTCAACAATGTGATTCCCTGAGGGTTGTGGATTAGCTGACCTGGGCAGCCTTACCCTGCCGGCCCGCCCTCCCCAGGTGTGCCTCATTGAGGTCAATATAAACAGAGCTCCAGGCAGCAATAGCCCTTGAAGCTGTGCCTGACTCCATATTCTCTGCCCCGTCAGCAGTCTCGGGGCTGTGCTGGTGGGAGGGAGTGAGGGGCCACAGCTTTGTGGGTGGCCCGGTGTGAGTGGGGTTCTGCTGGCCTTTCTGCAGGAGTTGCCAGGCTGCCGCCTGTAAAGAAGAGGATGTGTCACCCATACATTCCGCTGGAATTTTTCTCCGGACAGAGGTGAGGAAGGAAAAAAGCAGTGGGGGCCGGGACAGGAGGGGTATCTCAGGCAGGGCAATGGAAAGCTTCTGGAAGAGTGCCCGGGGCCAGGACCAACCTGGCTGGCCTGCAGGCACCAAGATGGCCTGCGTGCTGTCGCTGGTGTGGCTCCACGGTCCTTCCTCTAGGCTTTCAAGCCCTTGTACATATTCAGGTGTTTTACCTGGAAAGGGTGGGAACAGTTCAGCAGCAGCTGGCCTGGGGCTCAGCTCACATTTACTCACAGATGCCTCGGCACGGTCCCCCAGCTTTGCAATGAGGACGCTCCTTGAGTGGGGGGTGGGTTGCTGGCTGTATGGGAGATGATTCCCCACCTCTGACCAATTTCAGAATTGTTTACCACTGGAGCAAGTGCCCTGATAGGGTTTTCCCCTGTATAACTCGTGGATTCAGGATTTTTTTTCTTTTATGGTTCAAGTTAGATTTTATTCCTCTTTTATGTATTTATAGATATAAGCATGGAAATCATTCATTCCTATAAATACATCTGTGTGACGGGAAGAAATTTTTTCTGTTTTATTTTTAAATTTTATTTTTTGAAATTTAATTTTATTTATGTTTTTATACAGCAGGTTATTATTAGTTATGTATTTTATGCATATACATGTATACAGGTCAATCCCAATCTCCCAACTCATCCCACCACCACCACCCCATGGCTTCCCACACTTGGTGTCCATACGTTTGTTCTCTACGTCTGTGTCTCTATTTCTTCCCTGCAAACCAGTTCATCTGTACCATTTTTAGGCTCCACATATATGCATTAATATACAATATTTGTTTTCCTCTTTCTGACTTACTTCATTCTGTATGACAGTCTCTCGATCCATCGATGTCTCTACAAATGACCCAGTTTCATTCCTTTTTATGGCCGAGTAATATTCCATTTTATATATGTACCACATCTTTATCCACTCATCTGTCTGTGGGCATTTAGGTTGCTTCCATTACCTGGCTATTGTAAATAGTGCTGCAACGAACATTGTGCTGAATGTGCCTTTTTGAAATACGGTTTTCTCTGGGTATATGCCCAGAAGTGGGATTGCTGGATCAGATGGTAATTCTATTTCTAATTTTTTTAAGGAAACTCCATACTGTTCTCCATAGTGACTGTATCAATTTACATTCCCACCAATAGTGGAAGAGGGCTCCTTTTGTCCACACCCTCCCCAGAATTGGTTGTTTGTAGATTTTCTGATGATGCCGATTCTAAAAGGTGTGAGGTGATACCTCATTGTAGTTTTGATTTGCATTTCTCTAATTATTAGTGCTGTTGAGCAGCTTTTCTGTGCGTCTTGGCCATCTCTGTGTCTCCTTTGAAGAAACGTCTCTTTAGATCTTCTGCCCATTTTTTTTGGGGTGTTTGTTTTTTTAATATTAAGCTGCATGAGCTGTTTATATATATTGGAGATTAAACCTCTGTCCATTGATTCGTCTGCAATGATTTTCGCCCATTCTGAGGGATGCCTTTTTCCATTCCCGTGTTTTTTAACAAAAAAGGAAAGAAAGGAAAAGAAGCAGAACACTAATGTGCGTAAAATATGCCTTTTGAAACGGTCGTTTTGAAATATGGACGTCCTTTGAATTTTTTGGTCGATATGTGACCCCAGGATTTGTTTTCAGGGCAGGTGTCATTTACAGGCATGCAATGATTTTGAATATCAACTGACCATTAGCGTTGGGATTAAAGCTGCTGTTGTGTGAAACGGCCACAAGGTGGCAGCAGTTCACCCTTACCAAATCTGGTTACTAGGGCAAGAGAGCCTCAGTGGAAGTGGTGTTCTAGATTGGAGTTTAGAATGGAATGTACCAGGAGAAAGCCGCTCACGTTTGTCTCACTACTTCTTGTTCGTGTTTTTAATTTAATTTTTTATTTTTTATTACAGCAAGTTTGATTACAATGTTTGGCTTGTTGTAGGTGTGGAAGATGTGGTTCTTTTACACATATACAGATGACTGTTCTTCCTGGGATCCTTTTCCCATGTACGTTATGACAGAATGTTGAGTAGTCCTCTCTTGGTATTCTGTAGGTCTTTGGTGATTATGTATGTCACCTGTGTTTGTATATGTCTGTTAACCCCGATATCGTAATGAAACCAATCCTCACACCTTTCCATTGGTGAACCATAAGTTTGTTTCATGAATCTGTGATTGCCCTTCTCCGTGGAAATATCTGCCCTGGTATCCATTTTTAGGTAACACCTATAAGTGATATGATAGGATATGTGTCTTTCACTTTCTGACTTACTACAAGTCACGTGATTACTTCTAGACTCATCTACGGTGCTGCAAATGGCATTGTGTCCTTTTTTCCCTTGGCTTCTCTTCTGCCTTAGCGGGGTCCATTTTCAACAATGTGATTCCCTGAGGGTTGTGGATTAGCTGACCTGGGCAGCCTTACCCTGCCGGCCCGCCCTCCCCAGGTGTGCCTCGTTGAGGTCAATATAAACAGAGCTCCAGGCAGCAATAGCCCTTGAAGCTGTGCCTGACTCCATATTCTCTGCCCCGTCAGCAGTCTCGGGGCTGTGCTGGTGGGAGGGAGTGAGGGGCCACAGCTTTGTGGGTGGCCCGGTGTGAGTGGGGTTCTGCTGGCCTTTCTGCAGGAGTTGCCAGGCTGCCGCCTGTAAAGAAGAGGATGTGTCACCCATACATTCCGCTGGAATTTTTCTCCGGACAGAGGTGAGGAAGGAAAAAAGCAGTGGGGGCCGGGACAGGAGGGGTATCTCAGGCAGGGCAATGGAAAGCTTCTGGAAGAGTGCCCGGGGCCAGGACCAACCTGGCTGGCCTGCAGGCACCAAGATGGCCTGCGTGCTGTCGCTGGTGTGGCTCCACGGTCCTTCCTCTAGGCTTTCAAGCCCTTGTACATATTCAGGTGTTTTACCTGGAAAGGGTGGGAACAGTTCAGCAGCAGCTGGCCTGGGGCTCAGCTCACATTTACTCACAGATGCCTCGGCACGGTCCCCCAGCTTTGCAATGAGGATGCTCCTTGCGTGGGGGGTGGGTTGCTGGCTGTATGGGAGATGATTCCCCACCTCTGACCAATTTCAGAATTGTTTACCACTGGAGCAAGTGCCCTGATAGGGTTTTCCCCTGTATAACTCGTGGATTCAGGATTTTTTTTTCTTTTATGGTTCAAGTTAGATTTTATTCCTCTTTTATGTATTTATAGATATAAGCATGGAAATCATTCATTCCTATAAATACATCTGTGTGATGGGAAGAACTTTTTTCTGTTTTATTTTTAAATTTTATTTTTTGAAATTTAATTTTATTTATGTTTTTATACAGCAGGTTATTATTAGTTATGTATTTTATGCATATACATGTATACAGGTCAATCCCAATCTCCCAACTCATCCCACCACCACCACCCCATGGCTTCCCACACTTGGTGTCCATACGTTTGTTCTCTACGTCTGTGTCTCTATTTCTTCCCAGCAAACCAGTTCATCTGTACCATTTTTAGGCTCCACATATATGCATTAATATACAATATTTGTTTTCTTCTTTCTGACTTACTTCATTCTGTATGACAGTCTCTCGATCCATCGATGTCTCTAGAAATGACCCAGTTTCATTCCTTTTTATGGCCGAGTAATATTCCATTTTATATATGTACCACATCTTTATCCACTCATCTGTCTGTGGGCATTTAGGTTGCTTCCATTACCTGGCTATTGTAAATAGTGCTGCAACGAACATTGTGCTGAATGTGCCTTTTTGAAATACGGTTTTCTCTGGGTATATGCCCAGAAGTGAGATTGCTGGATCAGATGGTAATTCTATTTCTAGTTTTTTTAAGCAAACTCCATACTGTTCTCCATAGTGACTGTATCAATTTACATTCCCACCAATAGTGGAAGAGGGCTCCTTTTGTCCACACCCTCCCCAGAATTGGTTGTTTGTAGATTTTCTGATGATGCCGATTCTAAAAGGTGTGAGGTGATACCTCATTGTAGTTTTGATTTGCATTTCTCTAATTATTAGTGCTGTTGAGCAGCTTTTCTGTGCGTCTTGGCCATCTCTGTGTCTCCTTTGAAGAAACGTCTCTTTAGATCTTCTGCCCATTTTTTTTGGGTTGTTTGTTTTTTTAATATTAAGCTGCATGAGCTGTTTATATATATTGGAGATTAAACCTCTGTCCATTGATTCGTCTGCAATGATTTTCGCCCATTCTGAGGGATGCCTTTTTCCATTCCCGTGTTTTTTAACAAAAAAGGAAAGAAAGGAAAAGAAGCAGAACACTAATGTGCGTAAAATATGCCTTTTGAAACGGTCGTTTTGAAATATGGACGTCCTTTGAATTTTTTGGTCGATATGTGACCCCAGGATTTGTTTTCAGGGCAGGTGTCATTTACAGGCATGCAATGATTTTGAATATCAACTGACCATTAGCGTTGGGATTAAAGCTGCTGTTGTGTGAAACGGCCACAAGGTGGCCGCAGTTCACCCTTACCAAATCTGGTTACTAGGGCAAGAGAGCCTCAGTGGAAGTGGTGTTCTAGATTGGAGTTTAGAATGGAATGTGCCAGGAGAAAGCCGCTCACGTTTGTCTCACTACTTCTTGTTCGTGTTTTTAATTTAATTTTTTATTTTTTATTACAGCAAGTTTGATTACAATGTTTGGCTTGTTGTAGGTGTGGAAGATGTGGTTCTTTTACACATATACAGATGACTGTTCTTCCTGGGATTCTTTTCCCATGTACGTTATGACAGAATGTTGAGTAGTCCTCTCTTGGTATTCTGTAGGTCTTTGGTGATTATGTATGTCACCTGTGTTTGTATATGTCTGTTAACCCCGATATCGTAATGAAACCAATCCTCACACCTTTCCATTGGTGAACCATAAGTTTGTTTCATGAATCTGTGATTGCCCTTCTCCGTGGAAATATCTGCCCTGGTATCCATTTTTAGGTAACACCTATAAGTGATATGATAGGATATGTGTCTTTCACTTTCTGACTTACTACAAGTCACGTGATTACTTCTAGACTCATCTACGGTGCTGCAAATGGCATTGTGTCCTTTTTTCCCTTGGCTTCTCTTCTGCCTTAGCGGGGTCCATTTTCAACAATGTGATTCCCTGAGGGTTGTGGATTAGCTGACCTGGGCAGCCTTACCCTGCCGGCCCGCCCTCCCCAGGTGTGCCTCGTTGAGGTCAATATAAACAGAGCTCCAGGCAGCAATAGCCCTTGAAGCTGTGCCTGACTCCATATTCTCTGCCCCGTCAGCAGTCTCGGGGCTGTGGTGGTGGGAGGGAGTGAGGGGCCACAGCTTTGTGGGTGGCCCGGTGTGAGTGGGGTTCTGCTGGCCTTTCTGCAGGAGTTGCCAGGCTGCCGCCTGTAAAGAAGAGGATGTGTCACCCATACATTCCGCTGGAATTTTTCTCCGGACAGAGGTGAGGAAGGAAAAAAGCAGTGGGGGCCGGGACAGGAGGGGTATCTCAGGC
The DNA here is from genome assembly GCF_964341445.2 of Mesoplodon mirus. NCBI lineage: Eukaryota > Metazoa > Chordata > Mammalia > Artiodactyla > Ziphiidae > Mesoplodon > Mesoplodon mirus. Next base: position 540,574 of record NW_028295743.1, on the reverse strand, counting down.
AGGGCAATGGAAAGCTTCTGGAAGAGTGCCCGGGGCCAGGACCAACCTGGCTGGCCTGCAGGCACCAAGATGGCCTGCGTGCTGTCGCTGGTGTGGCTCCACGGTCCTTCCTCTAGGCTTTCAAGCCCTTGTACATATTCAGGTGTTTTACCTGGAAAGGGTGGGAACAGTTCAGCAGCAGCTGGCCTGGGGCTCAGCTCACATTTACTCACAGATGCCTCGGCACGGTCCCCCAGCTTTGCAATGAGGACGCTCCTTGAGTGGGGGGTGGGTTGCTGGCTGTATGGGAGATGATTCCCCACCTCTGACCAATTTCAGAATTGTTTACCACTGGAGCAAGTGCCCTGATAGGGTTTTCCCCTGTATAACTCGTGGATTCAGGATTTTTTTTCTTTTATGGTTCAAGTTAGATTTTATTCCTCTTTTATGTATTTATAGATATAAGCATGGAAATCATTCATTCCTATAAATACATCTGTGTGACGGGAAGAAATTTTTTCTGTTTTATTTTTAAATTTTATTTTTTGAAATTTAATTTTATTTATGTTTTTATACAGCAGGTTATTATTAGTTATGTATTTTATGCATATACATGTATACAGGTCAATCCCAATCTCCCAACTCATCCCACCACCACCACCCCATGGCTTCCCACACTTGGTGTCCATACGTTTGTTCTCTACGTCTGTGTCTCTATTTCTTCCCTGCAAACCAGTTCATCTGTACCATTTTTAGGCTCCACATATATGCATTAATATACAATATTTGTTTTCCTCTTTCTGACTTACTTCATTCTGTATGACAGTCTCTCGATCCATCGATGTCTCTACAAATGACCCAGTTTCATTCCTTTTTATGGCCGAGTAATATTCCATTTTATATATGTACCACATCTTTATCCACTCATCTGTCTGTGGGCATTTAGGTTGCTTCCATTACCTGGCTATTGTAAATAGTGCTGCAACGAACATTGTGCTGAATGTGCCTTTTTGAAATACGGTTTTCTCTGGGTATATGCCCAGAAGTGGGATTGCTGGATCAGATGGTAACTCTATTTCTAATTTTTTTAAGGAAACTCCATACTGTTCTCCATAGTGACTGTATCAATTTACATTCCCACCAATAGTGGAAGAGGGCTCCTTTTGTCCACACCCTCCCCAGAATTGGTTGTTTGTAGATTTTCTGATGATGCCGATTCTAAAAGGTGTGAGGTGATACCTCATTGTAGTTTTGATTTGCATTTCTCTAATTATTAGTGCTGTTGAGCAGCTTTTCTGTGCGTCTTGGCCATCTCTGTGTCTCCTTTGAAGAAACGTCTCTTTAGATCTTCTGCCCATTTTTTTTGGGGTGTTTGTTTTTTTAATATTAAGCTGCATGAGCTGTTTATATATATTGGAGATTAAACCTCTGTCCATTGATTCGTCTGCAATGATTTTCGCCCATTCTGAGGGATGCCTTTTTCCATTCCCGTGTTTTTTAACAAAAAAGGAAAGAAAGGAAAAGAAGCAGAACACTAATGTGCGTAAAATATGCCTTTTGAAACGGTCGTTTTGAAATATGGACGTCCTTTGAATTTTTTGGTCGATATGTGACCCCAGGATTTGTTTTCAGGGCAGGTGTCATTTACAGGCATGCAATGATTTTGAATATCAACTGACCATTAGCGTTGGGATTAAAGCTGCTGTTGTGTGAAACGGCCACAAGGTGGCAGCAGTTCACCCTTACCAAATCTGGTTACTAGGGCAAGAGAGCCTCAGTGGAAGTGGTGTTCTAGATTGGAGTTTAGAATGGAATGTACCAGGAGAAAGCCGCTCACGTTTGTCTCACTACTTCTTGTTCGTGTTTTTAATTTAATTTTTTATTTTTTATTACAGCAAGTTTGATTACAATGTTTGGCTTGTTGTAGGTGTGGAAGATGTGGTTCTTTTACACATATACAGATGACTGTTCTTCCTGGGATCCTTTTCCCATGTACGTTATGACAGAATGTTGAGTAGTCCTCTCTTGGTATTCTGTAGGTCTTTGGTGATTATGTATGTCACCTGTGTTTGTATATGTCTGTTAACCCCGATATCGTAATGAAACCAATCCTCACACCTTTCCATTGGTGAACCATAAGTTTGTTTAATGAATCTGTGATTGCCCTTCTCCGTGGAAATATCTGCCCTGGTATCCATTTTTAGGTAACACCTATAAGTGATATGATAGGATATGTGTCTTTCACTTTCTGACTTACTACAAGTCACGTGATTACTTCTAGACTCATCTACGGTGCTGCAAATGGCATTGTGTCCTTTTTTCCCTTGGCTTCTCTTCTGCCTTAGCGGGGTCCATTTTCAACAATGTGATTCCCTGAGGGTTGTGGATTAGCTGACCTGGGCAGCCTTACCCTGCCGGCCCGCCCTCCCCAGGTGTGCCTCGTTGAGGTCAATATAAACAGAGCTCCAGGCAGCAATAGCCCTTGAAGCTGTGCCTGACTCCATATTCTCTGCCCCGTCAGCAGTCTCGGGGCTGTGCTGGTGGGAGGGAGTGAGGGGCCACAGCTTTGTGGGTGGCCCGGTGTGAGTGGGGTTCTGCTGGCCTTTCTGCAGGAGTTGCCAGGCTGCCGCCTGTAAAGAAGAGGATGTGTCACCCATACATTCCGCTGGAATTTTTCTCCGGACAGAGGTGAGGAAGGAAAAAAGCAGTGGGGGCCGGGACAGGAGGGGTATCTCAGGCAGGGCAATGGAAAGCTTCTGGAAGTGTGCCCGGGGCCAGGACCAACCTGGCTGGTCTGCAGGCACCAAGATGGCCTGCGTGCTGTCGCTGGTGTGGCTCCACGGTCCTTCCTCTAGGCTTTCAAGCCCTTGTACATATTCAGGTGTTTTACCTGGAAAGGGTGGGAACAGTTCAGCAGCAGCTGGCCTGGGGCTCAGCTCACATTTACTCACAGATGCCTCGGCACGGTCCCCCAGCTTTGCAATGAGGATGCTCCTTGCGTGGGGGGTGGGTTGCTGGCTGTATGGGAGATGATTCCCCACCTCTGACCAATTTCAGAATTGTTTACCACTGGAGCAAGTGCCCTGATAGGGTTTTCCCATGTATAACTCGTGGATTCAGGATTTTTTTTTCTTTTATGGTTCAAGTTAGATTTTATTCCTCTTTTATGTATTTATAGATATAAGCATGGAAATCATTCATTCCTATAAATACATCTGTGTGACGGGAAGAACTTTTTTCTGTTTTATTTTTAAATTTTATTTTTTGAAATTTAATTTTATTTATGTTTTTATACAGCAGGTTATTATTAGTTATGTATTTTATGCATATACATGTATACAGGTCAATCCCAATCTCCCAACTCATCCCACCACCACCACCCCATGGCTTCCCACACTTGGTGTCCATACGTTTGTTCTCTACGTCTGTGTCTCTATTTCTTCCCAGCAAACCAGTTCATCTGTACCATTTTTAGGCTCCACATATATGCATTAATATACAATATTTGTTTTCCTCTTTCTGACTTACTTCATTCTGTATGACAGTCTCTCGATCCATCGATGTCTCTACAAATGACCCAGTTTCATTCCTTTTTATGGCCGAGTAATATTCCATTTTATATATGTACCACATCTTTATCCACTCATCTGTCTGTGGGCATTTAGGTTGCTTCCATTACCTGGCTATTGTAAATAGTGCTGCAACGAACATTGTGCTGAATGTGCCTTTTTGAAATACGGTTTTCTCTGGGTATATGCCCAGAAGTGGGATTGCTGGATCAGATGGTAATTCTATTTCTAATTTTTTTTAAGGAAACTCCATACTGTTCTCCATAGTGACTGTATCAATTTACATTCCCACCAATAGTGGAAGAGGGCTCCTTTTGTCCACACCCTCCCCAGAATTGGTTGTTTGTAGATTTTCTGATGATGCCGATTCTAAAAGGTGTGAGGTGATACCTCATTGTAGTTTTGATTTGCATTTCTCTAATAATTAGTGCTGATGAGCAGCTTTTCTGTGCGTCTTGGCCATCTCTGTGTCTCCTTTGAAGAAACGTCTCTTTAGATCTTCTGCCCATTTTTTTTGGGTTGTTTGTTTTTTTTAATATTAAGCTGCATGAGCTGTTTATATATATTGGAGATTAAACCTCTGTCCATTGATTCGTCTGCAATGATTTTCGCCCATTCTGAGGGATGCCTTTTTCCATTCCCGTGTTTTTTAACAAAAAAGGAAAGAAAGGAAAAGAAGCAGAACACTAATGTGCGTAAAATATGCCTTTTGAAACGGTCGTTTTGAAATATGGACGTCCTTTGAATTTTTTGGTCGATATGTGACCCCAGGATTTGTTTTCAGGGCAGGTGTCATTTACAGGCCTGCAATGATTTTGAATATCAACTGACCATTAGCGTTGGGATTAAAGCTGCTGTTGTGTGAAACGGCCACAAGGTGGCAGCAGTTCACCCTTACCAAATCTGGTTACTAGGGCAAGAGAGCCTCAGTGGAAGTGGTGTTCTAGATTGGAGTTTAGAATGGAATGTACCAGGAGAAAGCCGCTCACGTTTGTCTCACTACTTCTTGTTCGTGTTTTTAATTTAATTTTTTATTTTTTATTACAGCAAGTTTGATTACAATGTTTGGCTTGTTGTAGGTGTGGAAGATGTGGTTCTTTTACACATATACAGATGACTGTTCTTCCTGGGATCCTTTTCCCATGTACGTTATGACAGAATGTTGAGTAGTCCTCTCTTGGTATTCTGTAGGTCTTTGGTGATTATGTATGTCACCTGTGTTTGTATATGTCTGTTAACCCCGATATCGTAATGAAACCAATCCTCACACCTTTCCATTGGTGAACCATAAGTTTGTTTCATGAATCTGTGATTGCCCTTCTCCGTGGAAATATCTGCCCTGGTATCCATTTTTAGGTAACACCTATAAGTGATATGATAGGATATGTGTCTTTCACTTTCTGACTTACTACAAGTCACGTGATTACTTCTAGACTCATCTACGGTGCTGCAAATGGCATTGTGTCCTTTTTTCCCTTGGCTTCTCTTCTGCCTTAGCGGGGTCCATTTTCAACAATGTGATTCCCTGAGGGTTGTGGATTAGCTGACCTGGGCAGCCTTACCCTGCCGGCCCGCCCTCCCCAGGTGTGCCTCGTTGAGGTCAATATAAACAGAGCTCCAGGCAGCAATAGCCCCTGAAGCTGTGCCTGACTCCATATTCTCTGCCCCGTCAGCAGTCTCGGGGCTGTGCTGGTGGGAGGGAGTGAGGGGCCACAGCTTTGTGGGTGGCCCGGTGTGAGTGGGGTTCTGCTGGCCTTTCTGCAGGAGTTGCCAGGCTGCCGCCTGTAAAGAAGAGGATGTGTCACCCATAACTTCCGCTGGAATTTCTCTCCGGACAGAGGTGAGGAAGGAAAAAAGCAGTGGGGGCCGGGACAGGAGGGGTATCTCAGGCAGGGCAATGGAAAGCTTCTGGAAGAGCGCCAGGGTCCAGGACCAGTGGGCTGGCTGGCCTGCAGGCACCAAGATGTCCTGCGTGCTGTCGCTGGTGTGGCTCCACGGTCCTTCCTCTAGGCTTTCAAGCCCTTGTACATATTCAGGTGTTTTACCTGGAAAGGGTGGGAACAGTTCAGCAGCAGCTGGCCTGGGGCTCAGCTCACGTTTACTCACAGATGCCTCGGCACGGTCCCCCAGCTTTGCAATGAGGACGCTCCTTGCGTGGGGGGTGGGTGGCTGGCTGTATGGGAGATGGTTCCCCACCTCTGACCAATTTCAGAATTGTTTACCGCTGGAGCAAGTGTCGTGATAGGGTTTTCCTCTGTATAACTCGTGGGTTCAATTTTTTTTTTCTTTTATGGTTCAAGTTAGATTTTATTCCTCTTTTATGTATTTATAAATATAAGCATGGAAATCATTCATTCCTATAAATACATCTGTGTGACGGGAAGAACTTTTTTCTGTTTTATTTTTAAATTTTATTTTTTAAAATTTTGAAATTTAATTTCATTTATGTTTTTATACAGCAGGTTATTATTAGTTATGTATTTTATGCATATACATGTATACAGGTCAATCCCAATCTCCCAACTCATCCCACCACCACCACCCCATGGCTTCCCACACTTGGTGTCCATACGTTTGTTCTCTACGTCTGTGTCTCTATTTCTTCCCTGCAAACCAGTTCATCTGTACCATTTTTAGGCTCCACATATATGCATTAATATACAATATTTGTTTTCCTCTTTCTGACTTACTTCATTCTGTATGACAGTCTCTCAATCCATCGATGTCTCTACAAATGACCCAGTTTCATTCCTTTTTATGGCCGAGTAATATTCCATTTTATATATGTACCACATCTTTATCCACTCATCTGTCTGTGGGCATTTAGGTTGCTTCCATTACCTGGCTATTGTAAATAGTGCTGCAACGAACATTGTGCTGAATGTGCCTTTTTGAAATACGGTTTTCTCTGGGTATATGCCCAGAAGTGGGATTGCTGGATCAGATGGTAATTCTATTTCTAATTTTTTAAGGAAACTCCATACTGTTCTCCATAGTGACTGTATCAATTTACATTCCCACCAATAGTGGAAGAGGGCTCCTTTTGTCCACACCCTCCCCAGAATTGGTTGTTTGTAGATTTTCTGATGATGCCTATTCTAACAGGTGTGAGGTGATACCTCATTGTAGTTTTGATTTGCATTTCTCTAATAATTAGTGCTGTTGAGCAGCTTTTCATGTGCGTCTTGGCCATCTCTGTGTCTCCTTTGAAGAAACGTCTCTTTAGATCTTCTGCCCATTTTTTGGGGTTGTTTGTTTTTTTAATATTAAGCTGCATGAGCTGTTTATATATATTGGAGATTAAACCTGTGTCCATTGATTCATTTGCAACGATTTTCACCCATCCTGAGGGATGCCTTTTTCCATTCCCGTTTTTTTTAACAAAAAAGGAAAGAAAGGAAAAGAAGCAGAACACTAATGTGCGTAAAATATGCCTTTTGAAACGGTCGTTTTGAAATATGGACGTCCTTTGAATTTTTTGGTCGATATGTGACCCCAGGATTTGTTTTCAGGGCAGGTGTCATTTACAGGCCTGCAATGATTTTGAATATCAACTGACCATTAGCGTTGGGATTAAAGCTGCTGTTGTGTGAAACGGCCACAAGGTGGCAGCAGTTCACCCTTACCAAATCTGGTTACTAGGGCAAGAGAGCCTCAGTGGAAGTGGTGTTCTAGATTGGAGTTTAGAATGGAATGTACCAGGAGAAAGCCGCTCACGTTTGTCTCACTACTTCTTGTTCGTGTTTTTAATTTAATTTTTTATTTTTTATTACAGCAAGTTTGATTACAATGTTTGGCTTGTTGTAGGTGTGGAAGATGTGGTTCTTTTACACATATACAGATGACTGTTCTTCCTGGGATTCTTTTCCCATGTACGTTATGACAGAATGTTGAGTAGTCCTCTCTTGGTATTCTGTAGGTCTTTGGTGATTATATATGTCACCTGTGTTTGTATATGTCTGTTAACCCCGATATCGTAATGAAACCAATCCTCACACCTTTCCATTGGTGAACCATAAGTTTGTTTAATGAATCTGTGATTGCCCTTCTCCGTGGAAATATCTGCCCTGGTATCCACTTTTAGGTAACACCTATAGGTGATATGATATGATATGTGTCTTTCACTTTCTGACTTACTACAAGTCACGTGATTACTTCTAGACTCATCTACGGTGCTGCAAATGGCATTGTGTCCTTTTTTCCCTTGGCTTCTCTTCTGCCTTAGCGGGGTCCTTTTTCAACAATGTGATTCCCTGAGGGTTGTGGATTAGCTGACCTGGGCAGCCTTACCCTGTCGGCCCGCCCTCCCCAGGTGTTCCTCGTTGAGGTCAATATAAACAGAGCTCCAGGCAGCAATAGCCCCTGAAGCTGTGCCTGACTCCATATTCTCTGCCCCGTCAGCAGTCTCGGGGCTGTGCTGGTGGGAGGGAGTGAAGGGCCACAGCTTTGTGGGTGGCCCGGTGTGAGTGGGGTTCTGCTGGCCTTTCTGCAGGAGTTGCCATGCTGCCGCCTGTAAAGAAGAGGATGTGTCACCCATACATTCCGCTGGAATTTCTCTCCGGACAGAGGTGAGGAAGGAAAAAAGCAGTGGGGGCCGGGACAGGAGGGGTATCTCAGGCAGGGCAATGGAAAGCTTCTGGAAGAGCGCCCGGGGCCAGGACCAACCTGGCTGGCCTGCAGGCACCAAGTTGTCCTGCGTGCTGTCGCTGGTGTGGCTCCACGGTCCTTCCTCTAGGCTTTCAAGCCCTTGTACATATTCAGGTGTTTTACCTGGAAAGGGTGGGAACAGTTCAGCAGCAGCTGGCCTGGGGCTCAGCTCACGTTTACTCACAGATGCCTCGGCACGGTCCCCCAGCTTTGCAATGAGGACGCTCCTTGCGTGGGGGGTGGGTTGCTGGCTGTATGGGAGATGCTTCCCCACCTCTGACCAATTTCAGAATTGTTTACCACTGGAGCAAGTGCCCTGATAGGGTTTTCCCCTGTATAACTCGTGGGTTCAGGATTTTTTTTCTTTTATGGTTCAAGTTAGATTTTATTCCTCTTTTATGTATTTATAAATATAAGCATGGAAATCATTCATTCCTATAAATACATCTGTGTGACGGGAAGAACTTTTTTCTGTTTTATTTTTAAATTTTATTTTTTAAAATTTTGAAATTTAATTTTATTTATGTTTTTATACAGCAGGTTATTATTAGTTATGTATTTTATGCATATACATGTATACAGGTCAATCCCAATCTCCCAACTCATCCCACCACCACCACCCCATGGCTTCCCACACTTGGTGTCCATACGTTTGTTCTCTACGTCTGTGTCTCTATTTCTTCCCTGCAAACCAGTTCATCTGTACCATTTTTAGGCTCCACATATATGCATTAATATACAATATTTGTTTTCCTCTTTCTGACTTACTTCATTCTGTATGACTGTCTCTCGATCCATCGATGTCTCTACAAATGACCCAGTTTCATTCCTTTTTATGGCCGAGTAATATTCCATTTTATATATGTACCACATCTTTATCCACTCATCTGTCTGTGGGCATTTAGGTTGCTTCCATTACCTGGCTATTGTAAATAGTGCTGCAACGAACATTGTGCTGAATGTGCCTTTTTGAAATACGGTTTTCTCTGGGTATATGCCCAGAAGTGGGATTGCTGGATCAGATGGTAATTCTATTTCTAATTTTTTTAAGGAAACTCCATACTGTTCTCCATAGTGACTGTATCAATTTACATTCCCACCAATAGTGGAAGAGGGCTCCTTTTGTCCACACCCTCCCCAGAATTGGTTGTTTGTATATTTTCTGATGATGCCTATTCTAACAGGTGTGAGGTGATACCTCATTGTAGTTTTGATTTGCATTTCTCTAATAATTAGTGCTGTTGAGCAGCTTTTCATGTGCGTCTTGGCCATCTCTGTGTCTCCTTTGAAGAAACGTCTCTTTAGATCTTCTGCCCATTTTTTGGGGTTGTTTGTTTTTTTAATATTAAGCTGCATGAGCTGTTTATATATATTGGAGATTAAACCTGTGTCCATTGATTCATTTGCAACGATTTTCACCCATCCTGAGGGATGCCTTTTTCCATTCCCGTTTTTTTTAACAAAAAAGGAAAGAAAGGAAAAGAAGCAGAACACTAATGTGCGTAAAATATGCCTTTTGAAACGGTCGTTTTGAAATATGGACGTCCTTTGAATTTTTTGGTCGATATGTGACCCCAGGATTTGTTTTCAGGGCAGGTGTCATTTACAGGCCTGCAATGATTTTGAATATCAACTGACCATTAGCGTTGGGATTAAAGCTGCTGTTGTGTGAAACGGCCACAAGGTGGCAGCAGTTCACCCTTACCAAATCTGGTTACTAGGGCAAGAGAGCCTCAGTGGAAGTGGTGTTCTAGATTGGAGTTTAGAATGGAATGTACCAGGAGAAAGCCGCTCACGTTTGTCTCACTACTTCTTGTTCGTGTTTTTAATTTAATTTTTTATTTTTTATTACAGCAAGTTTGATTACAATGTTTGGCTTGTTGTAGGTGTGGAAGATGTGGTTCTTTTACACATATACAGATGACTGTTCTTCCTGGGATTCTTTTCCCATGTACGTTATGACAGAATGTTGAGTAGTCCTCTCTTGGTATTCTGTAGGTCTTTGGTGATTATATATGTCACCTGTGTTTGTATATGTCTGTTAACCCCGATATCGTAATGAAACCAATCCTCACACCTTTCCATTGGTGAACCATAAGTTTGTTTAATGAATCTGTGATTGCCCTTCTCCGTGGAAATATCTGCCCTGGTATCCACTTTTAGGTAACACCTATAGGTGATATGATATGATATGTGTCTTTCACTTTCTGACTTACTACAAGTCACGTGATTACTTCTAGACTCATCTACGGTGCTGCAAATGGCATTGTGTCCTTTTTTCCCTTGGCTTCTCTTCTGCCTTAGCGGGGTCCATTTTCAACAATGTGATTCCCTGAGGGTTGTGAATTAGCTGACCTGGGCAGCCTTACCCTGCCGGCCCGCCATCCCCAGGTGTTCCTCGTTGAGGTCAATATAAACAGAGCTCCAGGCAGCAATAGCCCCTGAAGCTGTGCCTGACTCCATATTCTCTGCCCCGTCAGCAGTCTCGGGGCTGTGCTGGTGGGAGGGAGTGAGGGGCCACAGCTTTGTGGGTGGCCCGGTGTGAGTGTGGTTCTGCTGGCCTTTCTGCAGGAGTTGCCATGCTGACGCCTGTAAAGAAGAGGATGTGTCACCCATACATTCCGCTGGAATTTCTCTCCGGACAGAGGTGAGGAAGGAAAAAAGCAGTGGGGGCCGGGACAGGAGGGGTATCTCAGGCAGGGCAATGGAAAGCTTCTGGAAGAGCGCCCGGGGCCAGGACCAACCTGGCTGGCCTGCAGGCACCAAGTTGTCCTGCGTGCTGTCGCTGGTGTGGCTCCACGGTCCTTCCTCTAGGCTTTCAAGCCCTTGTACATATTCAGGTGTTTTACCTGGAAAGGGTGGGAACAGTTCAGCAGCAGCTGGCCTGGGGCTCAGCTCACGTTTACTCACAGATGCCTCGGCACGGTCCCCCAGCTTTGCAATGAGGACGCTCCTTGCGTGGGGGGTGGGTTACTGGCTGTATGGGAGATGCTTCCACACCTCTGACCAATTTCAGAATTGTTTACCACTGGAGCAAGTGCCCTGATAGGGTTTTCCCCAGTATAACTCGTGGGTTCAGGATTTTTTTTTCTTTTATGGTTCAAGTTAGATTTTATTCCTCTTTTATGTATTTATAGATATAAGCATGGAAATCATTCATTCCTATAAATACATCTGTGTGACGGGAAGAAATTTTTTCTGTTTTATTTTTAAATTTTATTTTTTAAAATTTTGAAATTTAATTTTATTTATGTTTTTATACAGCAGGTTATTATTAGTTATGTATTTTATGCATATACATGTATACAGGTCAATCCCAATCTCCCAACTCATCCCACCACCACCACCCCATGGCTTCCCACACTTGGTGTCCATACGTTTGTTCTCTACGTCTGTGTCTCTATTTCTTCCCTGCAAACCAGTTCATCTGTACCATTTTAGGCTCCACATATATGCATTAATATACAATATTTGTTTTCCTCTTTCTGACTTACTTCATTCTGTATGACAGTCTCTCGATCCATCGATGTCTCTACAAATGACCCAGTTTCATTCCTTTTAATGGCCGAGTAATATTCCATTTTATATATGTACCACATCTTTATCCACTCATCTGTCTGTGGGCATTTAGGTTGCTTCCATTACCTGGCTATTGTAAATAGTGCTGCAACGAACATTGTGCTGAATGTGCCTTTTTGAAATACGGTTTTCTCTGGGTATATGCCCAGAAGTGGGATTGCTGGATCAGATGGTAATTCTATTTCTAATTTTTTTAAGGAAACTCCATACTGTTCTCCATAGTGACTGTATCAATTTACATTCCCACCAATAGTGGAAGAGGGCTCCTTTTGTCCACACCCTCCCCAGAATTGGTTGTTTGTAGATTTTCTGATGATGCCGATTCTAAAAGGTGTGAGGTGATACCTCATTGTAGTTTTGATTTGCATTTCTCTAATAATTAGTGCTGTTGAGCAGCTTTTCTGTGCGTCTTAGCCATCTCTGTGTCTCCTTTGAAGAAACGTCTCTTTAGATCTTCTGCCCATTTTTTTGGGGTTGTTTGTTTTTTTAATATTAAGCTGCATGAGCTGTTTATATATATTGGAGATTAAACCTCTGTCCATTGATTCGTCTGCAATGATTTTCGCCCATTCTGAGGGATGCCTTTTTCCATTCCCGTGTTTTTTAACAAAAAAGGAAAGAAAGGAAAAGAAGCAGAACACTAATGTGCGTAAAATATGCCTTTTGAAACGGTCGTTTTGAAATATGGACGTCCTTTGAATTTTTTGGTCGATATGTGACCCCAGGATTTGTTTTCAGGGCAGGTGTCATTTACAGGCATGCAATGATTTTGAATATCAACTGACCATTAGCGTTGGGATTAAAGCTGCTGTTGTGTGAAACGGCCACAAGGTGGCAGCAGTTCACCCTTACCAAATCTGGTTACTAGGGCAAGAGAGCCTCAGTGGAAGTGGTGTTCTAGATTGGAGTTTAGAATGGAATGTACCAGGAGAAAGCCGCTCACGTTTGTCTCACTACTTCTTGTTCGTGTTTTTAATTTAATTTTTTATTTTTTATTACAGCAAGTTTGATTACAATGTTTGGCTTGTTGTAGGTGTGGAAGATGTGGTTCTTTTACACATATACAGATGACTGTTCTTCCTGGGATCCTTTTCCCATGTACGTTATGACAGAATGTTGAGTAGTCCTCTCTTGGTATTCTGTAGGTCTTTGGTGATTATGTATGTCACCTGTGTTTGTATATGTCTGTTAACCCCGATATCGTAATGAAACCAATCCTCACACCTTTCCATTGGTGAACCATAAGTTTGTTTCATGAATCTGTGATTGCCCTTCTCCGTGGAAATATCTGCCCTGGTATCCATTTTTAGGTAACACCTATAAGTGATATGATAGGATATGTGTCTTTCACTTTCTGACTTACTACAAGTCACGTGATTACTTCTAGACTCATCTACGGTGCTGCAAATGGCATTGTGTCCTTTTTTCCCTTGGCTTCTCTTCTGCCTTAGCGGGGTCCATTTTCAACAATGTGATTCCCTGAGGGTTGTGGATTAGCTGACCTGGGCAGCCTTACCCTGCCGGCCCGCCCTCCCCAGGTGTGCCTCGTTGAGGTCAATATAAACAGAGCTCCAGGCAGCAATAGCCCCTGAAGCTGTGCCTGACTCCATATTCTCTGCCCCGTCAGCAGTCTCGGGGCTGTGCTGGTGGGAGGGAGTGAGGGGCCACAGCTTTGTGGGTGGCCCGGTGTGAGTGTGGTTCTGCTGGGCTTTCTGCAGGAGTTGCCAGGCTGCCGCCTGTAAAGAAGAGGATGTGTCACCCATAACTTCTGCTGGAATATCTCTCCAGACAGAGGTGAGGAAGGAAAAAAGCAGTGGGGGCCGGGACAGGAGGGGTATCTCAGGCAGGGCAATGGAAAGCTTCTGGAAGAGCGCCAGGGTCCAGGACCAGTGGGCTGGCTGGCCTGCAGGCACCAAGTTGGCCTGCGTGCTGTCGCTGGTGTGGCTCCACGGTCCTTCCTCTAGGCGTTCAAGCCCTTGTACATATTCAGGTGTTTTCCCTGGAAAGGGTGGGAACAGTTCAGCAGCAGCTGGCCTGGGGCTCAGCTTACGTTTACTCACAGATGCCTCGGCACGGTCCCCCAGCTTTGCAATGAGGACGCTCCTTGCGTGGGGGGTGGGTGGCTGGCTGTATGGGAGATGGTTCCCCACCTCTGACCAATTTCAGAATTGTTTACCGCTGGAGCAAGTGTCGTGATAGGGTTTTCCTCTGTATAACTCGTAGGTTCAATTTTTTTTTCTTTTATGGTTCAAGTTAGATTTTATTCCTCTTTTATGTATTTATAAATATAAGCATGGAAATAATTCATTCCTATAAATACATCTGTGTGACGGGAAGAACTTTTTTCTGTTTTATTTTTAAATTTTATTTTTTAAAATTTTGAAATTTAATTTCATTTATGTTTTTATACAGCAGGTTATTATTAGTTATGTATTTTATGCATATACATGTATACAGGTCAATCCCAATCTCCCAACTCATCCCACCACCACCACCCCATGGCTTCCCACACTTGGTGTCCATACGTTTGTTCTCTACGTCTGTGTCTCTATTTCTTCCCTGCAAACCAGTTCATCTGTACCATTTTTAGGCTCCACATATATGCATTAATATACAATATTTGTTTTCCTCTTTCTGACTTACTTCATTCTGTATGACAGTCTCTCAATCCATCGATGTCTCTACAAATGACCCAGTTTCATTCCTTTTTATGGCCGAGTAATATTCCATTTTATATATGTACCACATCTTTATCCACTCATCTGTCTGTGGGCATTTAGGTTGCTTCCATTACCTGGCTATTGTAAATAGTGCTGCAACGAACATTGTGCTGAATGTGCCTTTTTGAAATACGGTTTTCTCTGGGTATATGCCCAGAAGTGGGATTGCTGGATCAGATGGTAATTCTATTTCTAATTTTTTTAAGGAAACTCCATACTGTTCTCCATAGTGACTGTATCAATTTACATTCCCACCAATAGTGGAAGAGGGCTCCTTTTGTCCACACCCTCCCCAGAATTGGTTGTTTGTATATTTTCTGATGATTCCTATTCTAACAGGTGTGAGGTGATACCTCATTGTAGTTTTGATTTGCATTTCTCTAATAATTAGTGCTGTTGAGCAGCTTTTCATGTGCGTCTTGGCCATCTCTGTGTCTCCTTTGAAGAAACGTCTCTTTAGATCTTCTGCCCATTTTTTTGGGGGTGTTTGTTTTTTTAATATTAAGCTGCATGAGCTGTTTATATATATTGGAGATTAAACCTGTGTCCATTGATACATTTGCAACGATTTTCACCCATCCTGAGGGATGCCTTTTTCCATTCCCGTTTTTTTTAACAAAAAAGGAAAGAAAGGAAAAGAAGCAGAACACTAATGTGCGTAAAATATGCCTTTTGAAACGGTCGTTTTGAAATATGGACGTCCTTTGAATTTTTTGGTCGATATGTGACCCCAGGATTTGTTTTCAGGGCAGGTGTCATTTACAGGCCTGCAATGATTTTGAATATCAACTGACCATTAGCGTTGGGATTAAAGCTGCTGTTGTGTGAAACGGCCACAAGGTGGCAGCAGTTCACCCTTACCAAATCTGGTTACTAGGGCAAGAGAGCCTCAGTGGAAGTGGTGTTCTAGATTGGAGTTTAGAATGGAATGTACCAGGAGAAAGCCGCTCACGTTTGTCTCACTACTTCTTGTTCGTGTTTTTAATTTAATTTTTTATTTTTTATTACAGCAAGTTTGATTACAATGTTTGGCTTGTTGTAGGTGTGGAAGATGTGGTTCTTTTACACATATACAGATGACTGTTCTTCCTGGGATTCTTTTCCCATGTACGTTATGACAGAATGTTGAGTAGTCCTCTCTTGGTATTCTGTAGGTCTTTGGTGATTATATATGTCACCTGTGTTTGTATATGTCTGTTAACCCCGATATCGTAATGAAACCAATCCTCACACCTTTCCATTGGTGAACCATAAGTGTGTTTAATGAATCTGTGATTGCCCTTCTCCGTGGAAATATCTGCCCTGGTATCCACTTTTAGGTAACACCTATAGGTGATATGATATGATATGTGTCTTTCACTTTCTGACTTACTACAAGTCACGTGATTACTTCTAGACTCATCTACGGTGCTGCAAATGGCATTGTGTCCTTTTTTCCCTTGGCTTCTCTTCTGCCTTAGCGGGGTCCATTTTCAACAATGTGATTCCCTGAGGGTTGTGGATTAGCTGACCTGGGCAGCCTTACCCTGCCGGCCCGCCCTCCCCAGGTGTGCCTCGTTGAGGTCAATATAAACAGCGCTCCAGGCAGCAATAGCCCCTGAAGCTGTGCCTGACTCCATATTCTCTGCCCCGTCAGCAGTCTCGGGGCTGTGCTGGTGGGAGGGAGTGAAGGGCCACAGCTTTGTGGGTGGCCCGGTGTGAGTGGGGTTCTGCTGGCCTTTCTGCAGGAGTTGCCATGCTGCCGCCTGTAAAGAAGAGGATGTGTCACCCATACATTCCGCTGGAATTTCTCTCCGGACAGAGGTGAGGAAGGAAAAAAGCAGTGGGGGCCGGGACAGGAGGGGTATCTCAGGCAGGGCAATGGAAAGCTTCTGGAAGAGCGCCCGGGACCAGGACCAACCTGGCTGGCCTGCAGGCACCAAGTTGTCCTGCGTGCTGTCGCTGGTGTGGCTCCACGGTCCTTCCTCTAGGCTTTCAAGCCCTTGTACATATTCAGGTGTTTTACCTGGAAAGGGTGGGAACAGTTCAGCAGCAGCTGGCCTGGGGCTCAGCTCACGTTTACTCACAGATGCCTCGGCACGGTCCCCCAGCTTTGCAATGAGGACGCTCCTTGCGTGGGGGGTGGGTTGCTGGCTGTATGGGAGATGCTTCCCCACCTCTGACCAATTTCAGAATTGTTTACCACTGGAGCAAGTGCCCTGATAGGGTTTTCCCCTGTATAACTCGTGGGTTCAGGATTTTTTTTCTTTTATGGTTCAAGTTAGATTTTATTCCTCTTTTATGTATTTATAAATATAAGCATGGAAATCATTCATTCCTATAAATACATCTGTGTGACAGGAAGAACTTTTTTCTGTTTTATTTTTAAATTTTATTTTTTAAAATTTTGAAATTTAATTTTATTTATGTTTTTATACAGCAGGTTATTATTAGTTATGTATTTTATGCATATACATGTATACAGGTCAATCCCAATCTCCCAACTCATCCCACCACCACCACCCCATGGCTTCCCACACTTGGTGTCCATACTTTTGTTCTCTACGTCTGTGTCTCTATTTCTTCCCTGCAAACCAGTTCATCTGTACCATTTTTAGGCTCCACATATATGCATTAATATACAATATTTGTTTTCCTCTTTCTGACTTACTTCATTCTGTATGACTGTCTCTCGATCCATCGATGTCTCTACAAATGACCCAGTTTCATTCCTTTTTATGGCCGAGTAATATTCCATTTTATATATGTACCACATCTTTATCCACTCATCTGTCTGTGGGCATTTAGGTTGCTTCCATTACCTGGCTATTGTAAATAGTGCTGCAACGAACATTGTGCTGAATGTGCCTTTTTGAAATACGGTTTTCTCTGGGTATATGCCCAGAAGTGGGATTGCTGGATCAGATGGTAATTCTATTTCTAATTTTTTTAAGGAAACTCCATACTGTTCTCCATAGTGACTGTATCAATTTACATTCCCACCAATAGTGGAAGAGGGCTCCTTTTGTCCACACCCTCCCCAGAATTGGTTGTTTGTATATTTTCTGATGATGCCTATTCTAACAGGTGTGAGGTGATACCTCATTGTAGTTTTGATTTGCATTTCTCTAATAATTAGTGCTGTTGAGCAGCTTTTCATGTGCGTCTTGGCCATCTCTGTGTCTCCTTTGAAGAAACGTCTCTTTAGATCTTCTGCCCATTTTTTGGGGTTGTTTGTTTTTTTAATATTAAGCTGCATGAGCTGTTTATATATATTGGAGATTAAACCTGTGTCCATTGATTCATTTGCAATGATTTTCACCCATCCTGAGGGATGCCTTTTTCCATTCCCGTTTTTTTTAACAAAAAAGGAAAGAAAGGAAAAGAAGCAGAACACTAATGTGCGTAAAATATGCCTTTTGAAACGGTCGTTTTGAAATATGGACGTCCTTTGAATTTTTTGGTCGATATGTGACCCCAGGATTTGTTTTCAGGGCAGGTGTCATTTACAGGCCTGCAATGATTTTGAATATCAACTGACCATTAGCGTTGGGATTAAAGCTGCTGTTGTGTGAAACGGCCACAAGGTGGCAGCAGTTCACCCTTACCAAATCTGGTTACTAGGGCAAGAGAGCCTCAGTGGAAGTGGTGTTCTAGATTGGAGTTTAGAATGGAATGTACCAGGAGAAAGCCGCTCACGTTTGTCTCACTACTTCTTGTTCGTGTTTTTAATTTAATTTTTTATTTTTTATTACAGCAAGTTTGATTACAATGTTTGGCTTGTTGTAGGTGTGGAAGATGTGGTTCTTTTACACATATACAGATGACTGTTCTTCCTGGGATTCTTTTCCCATGTACGTTATGACAGAATGTTGAGTAGTCCTCTCTTGGTATTCTGTAGGTCTTTGGTGATTATATATGTCACCTGTGTTTGTATATGTCTGTTAACCCCGATATCGTAATGAAACCAACCCTCACACCTTTCCATTGGTGAACCATAAGTTTGTTTAATGAATCTGTGATTGCCCTTCTCCGTGGAAATATCTGCCCTGGTATCCACTTTTAGGTAACACCTATAGGTGATATGATATGATATGTGTCTTTCACTTTCTGACTTACTACAAGTCACGTGATTACTTCTAGACTCATCTACGGTGCTGCAAATGGCATTGTGTCCTTTTTTCCCTTGGCTTCTCTTCTGCCTTAGCGGGGTCCATTTTCAACAATGTGATTCCCTGAGGGTTGTGAATTAGCTGACCTGGGCAGCCTTACCCTGCCGGCCCGCCATCCCCAGGTGTTCCTCGTTGAGGTCAATATAAACAGAGCTCCAGGCAGCAATAGCCCCTGAAGCTGTGCCTGACTCCATATTCTCTGCCCCGTCAGCAGTCTCGGGGCTGTGCTGGTGGGAGGGAGTGAGGGGCCACAGCTTTGTGGGTGGCCCGGTGTGAGTGTGGTTCTGCTGGCCTTTCTGCAGGAGTTGCCATGCTGCCGCCTGTAAAGAAGAGGATGTGTCACCCATACATTCCGCTGGAATTTCTCTCCGGACAGAGGTGAGGAAGGAAAAAAGCAGTGGGGGCCGGGACAGGAGGGGTATCTCAGGCAGGGCAATGGAAAGCTTCTGGAAGAGCGCCCGGGGCCAGGACCAACCTGGCTGGCCTGCAGGCACCAAGTTGTCCTGCGTGCTGTCGCTGGTGTGGCTCCACGGTCCTTCCTCTAGGCTTTCAAGCCCTTGTACATATTCAGGTGTTTTACCTGGAAAGGGTGGGAACAGTTCAGCAGCAGCTGGCCTGGGGCTCAGCTCACGTTTACTCACAGATGCCTCGGCACGGTCCCCCAGCTTTGCAATGAGGACGCTCCTTGCGTGGGGGGTGGGTTGCTGGCTGTATGGGAGATGCTTCCACACCTCTGACCAATTTCAGAATTGTTTACCACTGGAGCAAGTGCCCTGATAGGGTTTTCCCCAGTATAACTCGTGTTTTCAGGATTTTTTTTTCTTTTATGGTTCAAGTTAGATTTTATTCCTCTTTTATGTATTTATAGATATAAGCATGGAAATCATTCATTCCTATAAATACATCTGTGTGACGGGAAGAACTTTTTTCTGTTTTATTTTTAAATTTTATTTTTTAAAATTTTGAAATTTAATTTTATTTATGTTTTTATACAGCAGGTTATTATTAGTTATGTATTTTATGCATATACATGTATACAGGTCAATCCCAATCTCCCAACTCATCCCACCACCACCACCCCATGGCTTCCCACACTTGGTGTCCATACGTTTGTTCTCTACGTCTGTGTCTCTATTTCTTCCCTGCAAACCAGTTCATCTGTACCATTTTAGGCTCCACATATATGCATTAATATACAATATTTGTTTTCCTCTTTCTGACTTACTTCATTCTGTATGACAGTCTCTCGATCCATCGATGTCTCTAAAAATGACCCAGTTTCATTCCTTTTAATGGCCGAGTAATATTCCATTTTATATATGTACCACATCTTTATCCACTCATCTGTCTGTGGGCATTTAGGTTGCTTCCATTACCTGGCTATTGTAAATAGTGCTGCAACGAACATTGTGCTGAATGTGCCTTTTTGAAATACGGTTTTCTCTGGGTATATGCCCAGAAGTGGGATTGCTGGATCAGATGGTAATTCTATTTCTAATTTTTTTAAGGAAACTCCATACTGTTCTCCATAGTGACTGTATCAATTTACATTCCCACCAATAGTGGAAGAGGGCTCCTTTTGTCCACACCCTCCCCAGAATTGGTTGTTTGTAGATTTTCTGATGATGCCGATTCTAAAAGGTGTGAGGTGATACCTCATTGTAGTTTTGATTTGCATTTCTCTAATAATTAGTGCTGTTGAGCAGCTTTTCTGTGCGTCTTGGCCATCTCTGTGTCTCCTTTGAAGAAACGTCTCTTTAGATCTTCTGCCCATTTTTTTGGGGTTGTTTGTTTTTTTAATATTAAGCTGCATGAGCTGTTTATATATATTGGAGATTAAACCTCTGTCCATTGATTCGTCTGCAATGATTTTCGCCCATTCTGAGGGATGCCTTTTTCCATTCCCGTGTTTTTTAACAAAAAAGGAAAGAAAGGAAAAGAAGCAGAACACTAATGTGCGTAAAATATGCCTTTTGAAACGGTCGTTTTGAAATATGGACGTCCTTTGAATTTTTTGGTCGATATGTGACCCCAGGATTTGTTTTCAGGGCAGGTGTCATTTACAGGCATGCAATGATTTTGAATATCAACTGACCATTAGCGTTGGGATTAAAGCTGCTGTTGTGTGAAACGGCCACAAGGTGGCAGCAGTTCACCCTTACCAAATCTGGTTACTAGGGCAAGAGAGCCTCAGTGGAAGTGGTGTTCTAGATTGGAGTTTAGAATGGAATGTACCAGGAGAAAGCCGCTCACGTTTGTCTCACTACTTCTTGTTCGTGTTTTTAATTTAATTTTTTATTTTTTATTACAGCAAGTTTGATTACAATGTTTGGCTTGTTGTAGGTGTGGAAGATGTGGTTCTTTTACACATATACAGATGACTGTTCTTCCTGGGATCCTTTTCCCATGTACGTTATGACAGAATGTTGAGTAGTCCTCTCTTGGTATTCTGTAGGTCTTTGGTGATTATGTATGTCACCTGTGTTTGTATATGTCTGTTAACCCCGATATCGTAATGAAACCAATCCTCACACCTTTCCATTGGTGAACCATAAGTTTGTTTAATGAATCTGTGATTGCCCTTCTCCGTGGAAATATCTGCCCTGGTATCCATTTTTAGGTAACACCTATAAGTGATATGATAGGATATGTGTCTTTCACTTTCTGACTTACTACAAGTCACGTGATTACTTCTAGACTCATCTACGGTGCTGCAAATGGCATTGTGTCCTTTTTTCCCTTGGCTTCTCTTCTGCCTTAGCGGGGTCCATTTTCAACAATGTGATTCCCTGAGGGTTGTGGATTAGCTGACCTGGGCAGCCTTACCCTGCCGGCCCGCCCTCCCCAGGTGTGCCTCGTTGAGGTCAATATAAACAGAGCTCCAGGCAGCAATAGCCCCTGAAGCTGTGCCTGACTCCATATTCTCTGCCCCGTCAGCAGTCTCGGGGCTGTGCTGGTGGGAGGGAGTGAGGGGCCACAGCTTTGTGGGTGGCCCGGTGTGAGTGGGGTTCTGCTGGGCTTTCTGCAGGAGTTGCCAGGCTGCCGCCTGTAAAGAAGAGGATGTGTCACCCATAACTTCTGCTGGAATTTCTCTCCAGACAGAGGTGAGGAAGGAAAAAAGCAGTGGGGGCCGGGACAGGAGGGGTATCTCAGGCAGGGCAATGGAAAGCTTCTGGAAGAGCGCCAGGGTCCAGGACCAGTGGGCTGGCTGGCCTGCAGGCACCAAGTTGGCCTGCGTGCTGTCGCTGGTGTGGCTCCACGGTCCTTCCTCTAGGCTTTCAAGCCCTTGTACATATTCAGGTGATTTCCCTGGAAAGGGTGGGAACAGTTCAGCAGCAGCTGGCCTGGGGCTCAGCTTACGTTTACTCACAGATGCCTCGGCACGGTCCCCCAGCTTTGCAATGAGGACGCTCCTTGCGTGGGGGGTGGGTGGCTGGCTGTATGGGAGATGGTTCCCCACCTCTGACCAATTTCAGAATTGTTTACCGCTGGAGCAAGTGTCGTGATAGGGTTTTCCTCTGTATAACTCGTAGGTTCAATTTTTTTTTCTTTTATGGTTCAAGTTAGATTTTATTCCTCTTTTATGTATTTATAAATATAAGCATGGAAATAATTCATTCCTATAAATACATCTGTGTGACGGGAAGAACTTTTTTCTGTTTTATTTTTAAATTTTATTTTTTAAAATTTTGAAATTTAATTTCATTTATGTTTTTATACAGCAGTTTATTATTAGTTATGTATTTTATGCATATACATGTATACAGGTCAATCCCAATCTCCCAACTCATCCCACCACCACCACCCCATGGCTTCCCACACTTGGTGTCCATACGTTTGTTCTCTACGTCTGTGTCTCTATTTCTTCCCTGCAAACCAGTTCATCTGTACCATTTTTAGGCTCCACATATATGCATTAATATACAATATTTGTTTTCCTCTTTCTGACTTACTTCATTCTGTATGACAGTCTCTCAATCCATCGATGTCTCTACAAATGACCCAGTTTCATTCCTTTTTATGGCCGAGTAATATTCCATTTTATATATGTACCACATCTTTATCCACTCATCTGTCTGTGGGCATTTAGGTTGCTTCCATTACCTGGCTATTGTAAATAGTGCTGCAACGAACATTGTGCTGAATGTGCCTTTTTGAAATACGGTTTTCTCTGGGTATATGCCCAGAAGTGGGATTGCTGGATCAGATGGTAATTCTATTTCTAATTTTTTTAAGGAAACTCCATACTGTTCTCCATAGTGACTGTATCAATTTACATTCCCACCAATAGTGGAAGAGGGCTCCTTTTGTCCACACCCTCCCCAGAATTGGTTGTTTGTATATTTTCTGATGATTCCTATTCTAACAGGTGTGAGGTGATACCTCATTGTAGTTTTGATTTGCATTTCTCTAATAATTAGTGCTGTTGAGCAGCTTTTCATGTGCGTCTTGGCCATCTCTGTGTCTCCTTTGAAGAAACGTCTCTTTAGATCTTCTGCCCATTTTTTTTGGGGTGTTTGTTTTTTTAATATTAAGCTGCATGAGCTGTTTATATATATTGGAGATTAAACCTGTGTCCATTGATACATTTGCAACGATTTTCACCCATCCTGAGGGATGCCTTTTTCCATTCCCGTTTTTTTTAACAAAAAAGGAAAGAAAGGAAAAGAAGCAGAACACTAATGTGCGTAAAATATGCCTTTTGAAACGGTCGTTTTGAAATATGGACGTCCTTTGAATTTTTTGGTCGATATGTGACCCCAGGATTTGTTTTCAGGGCAGGTGTCATTTACAGGCCTGCAATGATTTTGAATATCAACTGACCATTAGCGTTGGGATTAAAGCTGCTGTTGTGTGAAACGGCCACAAGGTGGCAGCAGTTCACCCTTACCAAATCTGGTTACTAGGGCAAGAGAGCCTCAGTGGAAGTGGTGTTCTAGATTGGAGTTTAGAATGGAATGTACCAGGAGAAAGCCGCTCACGTTTGTCTCACTACTTCTTGTTCGTGTTTTTAATTTAATTTTTTATTTTTTATTACAGCAAGTTTGATTACAATGTTTGGCTTGTTGTAGGTGTGGAAGATGTGGTTCTTTTACACATATACAGATGACTGTTCTTCCTGGGATTCTTTTCCCATGTACGTTATGACAGAATGTTGAGTAGTCCTCTCTTGGTATTCTGTAGGTCTTTGGTGATTATATATGTCACCTGTGTTTGTATATGTCTGTTAACCCCGATATCGTAATGAAACCAATCCTCACACCTTTCCATTGGTGAACCATAAGTGTGTTTAATGAATCTGTGATTGCCCTTCTCCGTGGAAATATCTGCCCTGGTATCCACTTTTAGGTAACACCTATAGGTGATATGATATGATATGTGTCTTTCACTTTCTGACTTACTACAAGTCACGTGATTACTTCTAGACTCATCTACGGTGCTGCAAATGGCATTGTGTCCTTTTTTCCCTTGGCTTCTCTTCTGCCTTAGCGGGGTCCATTTTCAACAATGTGATTCCCTGAGGGTTGTGGATTAGCTGACCTGGGCAGCCTTACCCTGCCGGCCCGCCCTCCCCAGGTGTGCCTCGTTGAGGTCAATATAAACAGCGCTCCAGGCAGCAATAGCCCCTGAAGCTGTGCCTGACTCCATATTCTCTGCCCCGTCAGCAGTCTCGGGGCTGTGCTGGTGGGAGGGAGTGAGGGGCCACAGCTTTGTGGGTGGCCCGGTGTGAGTGGGGTTCTGCTGGCCTATCAGATGGAGTTGCCAGGCTGCCGCCTGTAAAGAAGAGGATTTTTCACCCATACCTTCCACTGGAATTTCTCTCCGGACAGAGGTGAGGATGCAAAAATCAGTGGGGGCCGGGACAGGAGGGGTATATTAGGCATGGCAATGGAAAGCTTCTGGAAGAGCGCCAGGGTCCAGGACCACCCTGGCTGGCATTCAGGCACCAAGTTGGCCTGCGTGCTGTTGCTGGTGTGGCTCCACGGTCCTTCCTCTACGCTTTCAAGCCCTTGTACATATTCAGGTGTTTCACCTGGAAAGGGTGGGAACAGTTCAGCAGCAGCTGGCCTGGGGCTCAGCTCACGTTTACTCACAGATGCCTCGGCACGATCCCCCAGCTTTGCAATGAGGACGCTCCTTGCGTGTGGGGTGGGTTGCTGGCTGTATGGGAGATGGTTCCCCACCTCTGACCAATTTCAGAATTGTTTACCACTGGAGCAAGTGCCGTGATAGGGTTTTCCTCTGTTTAACTCGTGGGTTCACTTTTTTTTTCTTTTATGGTTCAAGTTAGATTTTATTCCTCTTTTATCTAATTATAAATATAAGCATGGAAATAATTCATTCCTATAAATACATCTGTGTGACGGGAAGAATTTTTTCTGTTTTATTTTTAAATTTAATTTTTTTAAAATTTTGAAATTTAATTTTATTTATGTTTTTATACAGCAGGTTATTATTAGTTATGTATTTTATGCATATACATGTATACAGGTCAATCCCAATCTCCCAACTCATCCCAGCACCACCACCCCATGGCTTCCCACACTTGGTGTCCATACGTTTGTTCTCTACCTCTGTGTCTCTATTTCTTCCCTGCAAACCAGTTCATCTGTACCATTTTTTTAGGTTCCACGTATATGCATTAATATACAATATTTGTTTTCCTCTTTCTGACTTACTTCATTCTGTATGACAGTCTCTCGATCCATCGATGTCTCTACAAATGACCCAGTTTCATTCCATTATATGGCCGAGTAATATTCCATTTTATATATGTACCACCTCTTTATCCATTCATCTGTCTGTGGGCATTTAGGTTGCTTCCATTACCTGGCTATTGTAAATAGTGCTGCAACGAACATTGTGGTGAATGTGCCTTTTTGATTTACGGTTTTCTCTGGGTATATGCCCAGAAGTGGGATTGCTGGATCAGATGGTAATTCTATTTCTAGTTTTTTTAAGGAAACTCCATACTGTTCTCCATAGAGACTGTATCAATTTACATTCCCACCAATATTGGAAGAGGACTCCTTTGGTCCACGCCCTCCCCAGAATTGGTTATTTGTAGATTTTCTGATGATGCCGATTCTAACAGGTGTGAGGTGATACCTCATTGAAGTTTTGATTTGCATTTCTCTAATAATTAGTGCTGTTGAGCAGCTTTTCATATGTGTCTTGGCCATCTCTGTGTCTCCTTTGAAGAAACGTCTCTTTAGATCTTCTGCCCATTTTTTTTTGGGTTGTTTGTTTTTTTAATATTAAGCTGCCTGAGCTGTTTATATATATTGGAGATTAAACCTCTGTCCATTGATTCGTCTGCAACGATTTTCGCCCATTCTGAGGGATGCCTTTTTCCATTCCCGTGTTTTTTAACAAAAAAGGAAAGAAAGCAAAAGTAGCAGAACACTAATGTTCGTAAAATATGCCTTTTGAAACGGCCCTTTTGAAATATGGACGTCCTTTGAATTTTTTGGTCGATATGTGACCCCAGGATTTGTTTTCAGGGCAGGTGTCATTTACAGGCCTGCAATGATTTTGAATATCAACTGACCATTAGCGCTGGGATTAAAGCTGCTGTTGTGTGAAACGGCCACAAGGTGGCAGCAGTTCACCCTTACCAAATCTGGTTACTAGGGCAAGAGAGCCTCAGTGGAAGTGGTGTTCTAGATTGGAATTTAGAATGGAATGTGCCAGGAGAAAGCCCCTCACGTTTGTCTCACTACATCGTGTTCGTGTTTTTAATTTATTTTTTTTTTATTTTTTATTACAGCAAGTTTGATTACAATGTTTGGCTTGTTGTAGGTGTGCAAGATGTGGTTCTTTTACACATATACAGATGTCTGTTCTTCCTGGGATCCTTTTCCCATGTACGTTATGACAGAATGTTGAGTAGTCCTCTCTTGGTATTCTGTAGGTCTTTGGTGATTATATATGTCACCTGTGTTTGTATATGTCTGTTAACCCTGATATCGTAATGAAACCAATCCTCACACCTTTCCATTGGTGAACCATAAGTGTGTTTAATGAATCTGTGATTGACCTTCTCCATGGAAATATCTGCCCTGGTATCCATTTTTAGGTAACACCTATAAATGATATGATATGATATGTGTCTTTCACTTTCTGACTTACTACAAGTCACATGATTACTTCTAGACTCATCTACGGTGCTGCAAATGGCATTGTGTCCTTTTTTCCCTTGGCTTCTCTTCTGCCTTTTCGGGGTCCATTTTCAACAATGTGATTCCCTGAGGGTTGTGGATTAGCTGACCTGGGCAGCCTTACCCTGCCGGCCCGCCCTCCCCAGGTGTGCCTCATTGAGATCAATATAAACAGAGCTCCAGGCACCAATAGCCCCTGAAGTTGTGTCTGACCCCATATTCTCTGCCCCGTCAGCAGTATCGGGGCTGTGCTGGTGGGAGGGAGTGAGGGGCCACAGCTTTGTGGGTGGCCAGGTGTGAGTGGGTTTCTGCTGGCCTTTCTGCAGGAGTTGTCAGGCTGCCGCCTGTAAAGAAGAGGATGTGTCACCCATTCCTTCCGCTGGAATTTCTCTCCGGACAGAGGTGAGGAAGGAAAAAAGCAGTGGGGGCCCGGACATGAGGGGTATCTCTGGCAGGGCAATGGAAAGCTTCTGGAAGAGCGACAGGGTCCAGGACCACCCTGGCTGGCCTGCAGGCACCATGTTGGCCTGTGTGCTGTCGCTGGTGTTGCTCCAGGGTCCTTCCTGTAGGCTTTCAATCCCTTGTACATATTCAGGTGTTTTACCTGGAAAGGGTGGGAACAGTTCAGCAGCAGCTGGCCTGGGGCTCAGCTCACGTTTACTCACAGATGCCTCGGCACAGTCCCGAAGCTTTGCAATGAGGACGCTCCTTGCGTGGGGGGTCGGTTGCTGGCTGTATGGGAGATGGTTCCCGACCTCCGACCAATTTCAGAATTGTTTACCGCTGGAGCAAGTGCCGTGATAGAGTATTCCTCTGTATAACTCGTGGGTTCAATTTTTTTTTCTTTTATGGTTCAAGTTAGATTTTATTCCTCTTTTATGTATTTATAAATATAAGCATGGAAATAATTCATTCCTGTAAATACATCTGTGTGACGGGAAGAATTTTTTCTGTTTTATTTTTAAATTTTATTTTTTAAAATTTTGAAATTTAATTTTATTTATGTTTTTATACAGCAGGTTATTATTAGTTATGTATTTTATGTATATACATGTATACAGGTCAATCCCAAACTCCCAACTCATCCCACCACCACCACCCCATGGCTTCCCACACTTGGTGTCCATACGTTTGTTCTCTACCTCTGTGTCTCTATTTCTTCCTTGCAAACCAGTTCATCTGTACCATTTTTAGGCTCCACATATATGCATTAATATACAATATTTGTTTTCCTCTTTCTGACTTACTTCATTCTGTATGACAGTCTCTCGATCCATCGATGTCTCTACAAATGACCCAGTTTCATTCCTTTTTATGGCCGAGTAATATTGCATTTTATATATGTACCACATCTTTACCCATTCATCTGTCTGTGGGCATTTAGGTTGCTTCCATTACCTGGCTATTGTAAATAGTGCTGCAACGAACATTGTGGTGAATATGCCTTTTTGAATTACGGTTTTCTCTGGGTATATGCCCAGAAGTGGGATTGCTGGATCAGATGGTAATTCTATTTCTAGTTTTTTTAAGGAAACTCCATAATGTTCTCCATAGTGACTGTATCAATTTACATTCCCAACAATAGTGGAAGAGGGCTCCTTTTGTGCACACCCTCCCCAGAATTGGTTGTTTGTAGATTTTCTGATGATGCCGATTCTAACAGGTGTGAGGTGATATCTCATTGTAGTTTTGATTTGCATTTCTCCAATAATTAGTGCTGTTGAGCAGCTTTTCATGTGCGTCTTGGCCATCTCTGTGTCTCCTTTGAAGAAACGTCTCTTTAGATCTTCTGCCCATTTTTTTTTGGGTTGTTTGTTTTTTTAATATTAAGCTGCACGAGCTGTTTATATATATTGGAGATTAAACCTCTGTCCATTGATACGTCTGCAATGATTTTCGCCCATTCTGAGGGATGCCTTTTTCCATTCCCGTGTTTTTTAACAAAAAAGGAAAGAAAGTAGAAGAAGCAGAACACTAATGTGCGTAAAATATGCCTTTTGAAACGGTCGTTTTGAAATATGGACGTCCTTTGAATTTTTTGGTCGATATGTGACCCCAGGATTTGTTTTCAGGGCAGGTGTCATTTACAGGCCTGCAATGATTTTGAATATCAACTGACCATTAGCGTTGGGATTAAAGCTGCTGTTGTGTGAAACGGCCACAAGGTGGCAGCAGTTCACCCTTACCAAATCTGGTTACTAGGGCAAGAGGGCCTCAGTGGAAGTGGTGTTCTAGATAGGAATTTAGAATGGAATGTGCCAGGAGAAAGCCCCTCACGTTTGTCTCACTACATCTTCTTCGCGTTTTTAATTTATTTTTTTTTATTTTTTATTACAGCAAGTTTGATTACAGTGTTTGACTTGTTGTAGGTGTGGAAGATGTGGTTCTTTTACACATATACAGATGTCTGTTCTTCCTGGGATCATTTTCCCATGTACGTTATGACAGAATGTTGAGTAGTCCTCTCTTGGTATTCTGTAGGTCTTTGGTGATTATATATGTCACCTGTGTTTGTATATGTCTGTTAACCCCGATATCGTAATGAAACCAATCCTCACACCTTTCCATTGGTGAACCATAAGTGTGTTTAATGAATCTGTGATTGACCATCTCCGTGGAAATATCTGCCCTGGTATCCATTTTTAGGTAACACCTATAAATGATATGATATGATATGTGTCTTTCACTTTCTGACTTACTACAAGTCACATGATTACTTCTAGACTCATCTACGGTGCTGCAAATGGCATTGTGTCCTTTTTTCCCTTGGCTTCTCTTCTGCCTTTTCGGGGTCCATTTTCAACAATGTGATTCCCTGAGGGTTGTGGATTAGCTGACCTGGGCAGCCTTACCCTGCCGGCCCGCCCCCCCCAGGTGTGCCTCATTGAGATCAATATAAACAGAGCTCCAGGCAGCAATAGCCCCTGAAGCTGTGCCTGACTCCATATTCTCTGCCCCGTCAGCTGTATCGGGGCTGTGCTGGTGGGAGGGAATGAGGGGCCACAGCTTTGTGGGTGGCCCGGTGTGAGTGGGGTACTGCTGGCCTTTCTGCAGGAGTTGTCAGGCTGCTGCCTGTAAAGAAGAGGATGTGTCACCCATACCTTCCGCTGGAATTTCTCTCCGGACAGAGGTGAGGAAGGAAAAAAGCAGTGGGGGCTGGGACAGGAGGGGTATCTCAGGCAGGGCAATGAAAAGCCTCTGGAAGAGCGCCAGGGTCCAGGAACACCCTGGCTGGCCTGCAGGCACCAAGTTGGCCTGCGTGCTGTCGCTGGTGTGGCTCCACGGTCCTTCCTCTAGGCTTTCAAGCCCTTGTACATATTCAGGTGTTTTACCTGGAAAGGGTAGGAACAGTTCAGCAGCAGCTGGCCTGGGGCTCAGCTCACGTTTACTCACAGATGCCTCGGCACAGTCCCGAAGCTTTGCAATGAGGACGCTCCTTGCGTGGGGGGTGGGTGGCTGGCTGTATGGGAGATGGTTCCCCACCTCTGACCAATTTCAGAATTGTTTACCGCTGGAGCAAGTGCCGTGATAGGGTATTCCTCTGTAAAACTCGTGGGTTCAATTTTTTTTTTCTTTTATGGTTCAAGTTAGACTTTATTCCTCTTTTATGTATTTATAAATATAAGCATGGAAATAATTCATTCCTATAAATACATCTGTGTGACGGGAAGAATATTTTCTGTTTTATTTTTAAATTTTATTTTTTAAAATTTTGAAATTTAATATTATTTATGTTTTTATACAGCAGGTTATTATTAGTTATGTATTTTATGCATATACATGTATACAGGTCAATCGCAATCTCCCAACTCATCCCAGCACAACCACCCCATGGCTTCCCACACTTGGTGTCCATATGTTTGTTCTCTACCTCTGTGTCTCTATTTCTTCCCTGCAAACCAGTTCATCTGTACCATTTTTTTAGGTTCCACATATATGCATTAATATACAATATTTGTTTTCCTCTTTCTGACTTACTTCTTTCTGTATGACAGTCTCTCGATCCATCGATGTCTCTACAAATGACCGAGTTTCATTCCTTTATATGGCCGAGTAATATTCCATTTCATATATGTACCACCTCTTTATCCATTCATCTGTGTGTGGGCATTTAGGTTGCTTCCATTACCTGGCTATTGTAAATAGTGCTTCAATGAACATTGTGGTGAATGTGCCTTTTTGATTTACGGTTTTCTCTGGGTATATGCCCAGAAGTGGGATTGCTGTATCAGATGGTAATTCTATTTCTAGTGTTTTTTAAGGAAACTCCATACTCTTCTCCATAGTGACTGTATCAATTTACATTCCCACCAATAGTGGAAGAGGGCTCCTTTTGTCCACACCCTCCCCAGAATTGGTTGTTTGTAGATTTTCTGATGATGCCGATTCTAACAGGTGTGAGGTGATACCTCATTGTAGTTTTGATTTGCATTTCTCTAATAATTAGTGCTGTTGAGCAGCTTTTCATGTGCGTCTTGGCCATCTCTGTGTCTCCTTTGAAGAAACGTCTCTTTAGATCTTCTGCCCATTTTTGGATTGGGTTGTTTGTTTTTTTAATATTAAGCTGCAAGTGTTGTTTATATATATTGGAGATTAAACCTCTGTCCATTGATTCGTCTGCAACGATTTTCGCCCATTCTGAGGGATGCCTTTTTCCATTCCCGTGTTTTTTAACAAAAAAGGAAAGAAAGTAGAAGAAGCAGAACACTAATGTGCGTAAAATATGCCTTTTGAAACGGTCCTTTTGAAATATGGACGTCCTTTGAAATTTTTGGTCGATATGTGGACCCAGGATTTGTTTTCAGGGCAGGTGTCATTTACAGGCCTGCAATGATTTTGAATATCAACTGACCATTAGCGTTGGGATTAAAGCTGCTGTGGTGTGAAACGGCCACAAGGTGGCAGCAATTCACCCGTACCAAATCTGGTTACTAGGGCAAGAGATCCTCAGTGGAAGTGGTGTTCTAGATTGGAGTTTAGAATGGAATGTGCCAGGAGAAAGCCCCTCACGTTTGTCTCACTACTTCTTGTTCGTGTTTTTAATTTAATTTTTTATTTTTTTATTACAGCAAGTTTGATTACAGTGTTTGGCTTGTTGTAGGTGTGGAAGATGTGGTTCTTTTACACATATACAGATGACTGTTCTTCCTGGGATCCTTTTCCCATGTACGTTATGACAGAATGTTGAGTAGTCCTCTCCTGGTATTCTGTAGGCCTTTGGTGATTACATATGTCACCTGTGTTTGTATATGTCTGTTAACCCCGATATCGTAATGAAACCAATCCTCACACCTTTCCATTGGTGAACCATAAGTTTGTTTAATGAATCTGTGATTGCCCTTCTCCGTGGAAATATCTGCCCTGGTATCCATTTTTAGGTAACACCTATAAGTGATATGATATGATATGTGTCTTTCATTTTCTGACTTACTATAAGTCACGTGATTACTTCTAGACTCCTCTACGGTGCTGCAAATGGCATTGTGTCCTTTATTCCCTTGGCTTCTCTTCTGCCTTAGCGGGGTCCATTTTCAACAATGTGATTCCCTGAGGGTTGTGGATTAGCTGACCTGGGCAGCCTTACCCTGCCGGCCCGCCCTCCCCAGGTGTGCCTCGTTGAGGTCAATATAAACAGAGCTCCAGGCAGCAATAGCCCCTGAAGCTGTGCCTGACTCCATATTCTCTGCCCCGTCAGCAGTCTCGGGGCTGTGCTGGTGGGAGGGAGTGAGGGGCCACAGCTTTGTTGGTGGCCCGGTGTTAGTGGGGGTCTGCTGACCTTTCTGCAGCAGTTGTCAGGCTGCCGCCTGTAAAGAAGAGGATGTGTCACCCATACCTTCCGCTGGAATTTCTCTCCGGACAGAGGTGAGGAAGGAAAAAAGCATTGGGGGCCGGGACAGGAGGGGTATCTCAAGCAGGGCAATGGAAAGCTTCTGGAAGAGCGCCAGGTTCCAGGACCACCCTGGCTGGCCTGCAGGCACCAAGTTGGCCTGCGTGCTGTCGCTGGTGTGGCTCCACGGTCCTTCCTCTAGTCTTTCAAGCCCTTGTACATATTCAGGTGTTTTACCTGGAAAGGGTGGGAACAGTTCAGCAGCAGCTGGCCTGGGGCTCAGCTCACGTTTACTCACAGATGCCTCAGCACGTTCCCCCAGCTTTGCAATGAGGACGCTCCTTGCGTGGGGGGTGGGTTGCTGGCTGTATGGGAGATGGTTCCCCACCTCTGACCAATTTGAGAATTGTTTACCACTGGAACAAGTGCCCTGTTAGGGTTTTCCTCTGTATAACTCGTGGGTTCAGGTTTTTTTTTTCTTTTATGGTTCAAGTTAGATTTTATTCCTCTTTTATGTATTTATAGATATAAGCATGGAAATAATTCATTCCTATAAATACATCTGTGTGATGGGAAGAACTATTTTCTGTTTTATTTTTAAATTTTATTTTTTAAAATTTTGAAATTTAATTTTATTTATTTTTTTTATACAGCACGTTATTATTAGTTATGTATTTTATGCATATACATGTATACAGGTCAATCCCAAACTCCCAACTCATCCCACCACCACCACCCCATGGCTTCCCACACTTGGTGTCCATACGTTTGTTCTCTACCTCTGTGTCTCTATTTATTCCCTGCAAACCAGTTCATCTGTACCATTTTTTTAGGTTCCACATATATGCATTAATATACAATATTTGTTTTCCTCTTTCTGACTTACTTCATTCTGTATGACAGTCTCTCGATCCATCGATGTCTCTACAAATGACCCAGTTTCATTCCTTTTTATGGCCGAGTAATATTCCATTTTATATATGTACCACATCTTTATCCATTCATCTGTCTGTGGGCATTTAGGTTGCTTCCATTACCTGCCTATTTTAAATAGTGCTGCAACGAACATTGTGGTGAATGTGCATTTTTGATTTACGGTTTTCTCTGGGTATATGCCCAGAAGTGGGATTGCTGGATCAGATGGTAATTCTATTTCTAGTTTTTTTAAGGAAACTCCATACTCTTCTCCATAGTGACTGTATCAATTTACATTCCCACCAATAGTGGAAGAGGGCTCCTTTTGTCCACACCCTCCCCAGAATTGGTCGTTTGTAGATTTTCTGATGATGCCGATTCTAACAGGTGTGAGGTGATACCTCATTGTAGTTTTGATTTGCATTTCTCTAATAATTAGTGCTGTTGAGCTGCTTTTCATGTGCATCTTGGCCATCTCTGTGTCTCCTTTGAAGAAACGTCTCTTTAGATCTTCTGCCCATTTTTGTATTGGGTTCTTTGTTTTTTTAATATTAAGCTGCATGAGTTGTTTATATATATTGGAGATTGAACCTCTTTCCATTGATTCGTCTGCAAAGATTTTCGCCCAATCTGAGGGATGCCTTTTTCCATTCCCGTGTTTTTTAACAAAAAAGGAAAGAAAGGAAAAGAAGCAGAACACTAATGTGCGTAAAATATGCCTTTTGAAACGGTCATTTTGAAATATTTACGTCCTTTGAATTTTTTGGTCGATATGTGACCCCAGGAATTGTTTTCAGGGCAGGTGTCATTTACAGGCCTGCAATGATTTTGAATATCAACTGACCATTAGCGCTGGGATTAAAGCTGCTGTTGTGTGAAATGGCCACAAGGTGGCAGCAGTTCACCCTTACCAAATCTGGTTACTAGGGCAAGAGAGCCTCAGTGGAAGTGGTGTTCTAGATTGGAAATTAGAATGGAATGTGCCAGGAGAAAGCCCCTCACGTTTGTCTCACTACATCTTGTTCTTGTTTTTAATTTAAATTTTTTTTATTTTTTATTAGAGCAAGTTTGATTACGATGTTTCTCTTGTGGTAGGTGTGGAAGATGTGTTTCTTTTACACATATACAGATGTCTGTTCTTCCTGGGATCCTTTTCCCATGTACGTTATGACAGAATGTTGAGTAGTCCTCTCTTGGTATTCTGTAGGTCTTTGGTGATTATATATGTCACCTGTGTTTGTATATGTCTGTTAACCCCGATATCGTAATGAAAGCAATCCTCACACCTTTCCATTGGTGAACCATAAATATGTTTAATGAATCTGTGATTGCCCTTCTCCGTGGAAATATCTGCCCTGGTATCCATTTTTAGGTAACACCTATAAGTGATATGATATGATACGTGTCTTTCACTTTCTGACTTACTACAAGTCACATGATTATTTCTAGACTCATCTACTGGGCTGCAAATTGCATTGTGTCCTTTTATCCCTTGGCTTCTCTTCTGCCTTAGCGGGGTCCATTTTCAACAATGTGATTCCCTGAGGGTTGTGGATTAGCTGACCTGGGCAGCCTTACCCTGCCGGCCCGCCCTCCCCAGGTGTGCCTCATTGAGGTCAATATAAACAGAGCTCCAGGCAGCAATAGCCCCTGAAGCTGTGCCTGACTCCATATTCTCTGCCTCGTCAGCAGTCTCGGGGCTGTGCTGGTGGGAGGGAGTGAGGGGCCACAGCTTTGTGGGTGGCCCGGTGTGAGTGGGGTTCTGCTGGCCTTTCTGCAGGAGTTGCCAGGCTGCCGCCTGTAAAGAAGAGGATGTGTCACCCATACCTTCCGCTGGAATTTCTCTCCGGACAGAGGTGAGGAAGGAAAAAAGCAGTGGGGGCCGGGACAGGAGGGGTATCTCAGGCAGGGCAATGGAAAGCTTCTGAAATAGCGCCCGGGGCCAGGACCACCCTGGCTGTCCTGCAGGCACCATGTTGGCCTGCGTGCTGTCGCTGGTGTGGCTCCACGGTCCTTCCTCTAGGCTTTCAAGCCCTTGTACATATTCAGGTGTTTTACCTGGAAAGGGTGGGAACAGTTCAGCAGCAGCTGGCCTGGGGCTCAGCTCACGTTTACTCACAGATGCCTCGGCACGGTCCCCCAGCTTTGCAATGAGGACGCTCCTTGCGTGGGGGGTGGGTTGCTGGCTGTATGGGAGATGGTTCCCCACCACTGACCAATTTCAGAATTATTTACCGCTGGAGCAAGTGCCGTGATAGGGTTTTCCTCTGTATAACTCGTGGGTTCACTTTTTTTTTCTTTTATGGTTCAAGTTAAATTTTATTCCTGTTTTATGTAATTATAAATATAAGCATGGAAATAATTCATTCCTATAAATACATCTGTGTGACGGGAAGAATTTTTTCTGTTTTATTTTTAAATTTGATTTTTTTAAAATTTTGAAATTTAATTTTATTTATGTTTTTATACAGCAGGTTATTATTAGTTATGTATTTTATGCATATACATATATACAGGTCAATCCCAATCTCCCAACTCATCCCACCACCACCACCCCATGGCTTCCCACACTTGGTGTCCATACGTTTGTTCTCTACCTCTGTGTCTCTATTTCTTCCCTGCAAACCAGTTCATCTGTACCATTTTTTTAGGTTCCACATATATGCATTAATATACAATATTTGTTTTCCTCTTTCTGACTTACTTCATTCTGTATGACAGTCTCTCGATCCATCGATGTCTCTACAAATGACCCAGTTTCACTCTTTTTATGGCCGAGTAATATTCCATTTCATATATGTACCACATCTTTATCCATTCATCTGTCTGTGGGCATTTAAGTTGCTTCCATTACCTGGCTATTGTAAATAGTGCTGCAACGAACATTGTGGTGAATGTGCCTTTTTGATTTACGGTTTTCTCTGGGTATATGCCCAGAAGTGGGATTGCTGGATCAGATGGTAATTCTATTTCTAGTTTTTTTAAGGAAACTCCATACTGTTCTCCATAGTGACTGTATCAATTTACATTCCCACCAATAGTGGAAGAGGGCTCCTTTTGTCCACACCCTCCCCAGAATTGGTTGTTTGTAGATTTTCTGATGATGCCGATTCTAACAGGTGTGAGGTGATACCTCATTGTAGTTTTGATTTGCATTTCTCCAATAATTAGTGCTGTTGAGCAGCTTTTCATGTGCATCTTGGCCATCTCTGTGTCTCCTTTGAAGAAACGTCTCTTTAGATCTTCTGCCCATTTTTTTTGGGTTGTTTGTTTTTTTTAATATTAAGCAGCATGAGCTGTTTATATATATTGGAGATTATACCTCTGTCCATTGATTCATCTGCAACGATTTTCGCCCATTCTGAGGGATGCCTTTTTCCATTCCCATGTTTTTTACCAAAAAAGGAAAGAAAGGAAAAGAAGCAGAACACTAATGTGTGTAAAATATGCCTTTTGAAACGGTCGTTTTGAAATAGGGACGTCCTTTGAATTTTTTGGTCGATATGTGGCCCCAGGATTTGTTTTCAGGGCAGGTGTCATTTACAGGCCTGCAATGATTTTGAATATCAACTGACCATTAACGTTGGGATTAAAGCTGCTGTTGTGTGAAACGGCCACAAGGTGGCAGCAGTTCACCCTTACCAAATCTGGTTACTAGGGCAAGAGAGCCTCAGTGGAAGTGGTGTTCTAGATTGGAGTTTAGAATGAAATGTGCCAGGAGAAAGCCCCTCACGTTTGTCTCACTACTTCTTGTTCGTGTTTTTAATTTAATTTTTTATTTTTTATTACAGCAAGTTTGATTACAATGTTTGGCTTGTTGTAGGTGTGGAAGATGTGGTTGTTTTACACATATACAGATGTCTGTTCTTCCTGGGATCCTTTTCCCATGTACGTTATGACAGAATGTTCAGTAGTCCTCTCTTGGTATTCTGTAGGTCTTTGGTGATTATATATGTCACCTGTGTTTGTATATGTCTGTTAACCCCGATATCCTAATGAAACCAATCCTCACACCTTTCCATTGGTGAACCATAAGTTTGTTTCATGAATCTGTGATTGCCCTTCTCCGTGGAAATATCTGCCCTGGTATCCATTTTTAGGTAACACCTATAAGTGATATGATATGTGTCTTTCACTTTCTGACTTACTACAAGTCACGTGATTACTTCTAGACTCATCTACGGTGCTGCAAATGGCATTGTGTCCTTTTTTCCCTTGGCTTCTCTTCTGCCTTAGCGGGGTCCATTTTCAACAATGTGATTCCCTGGGGGTTGTGCATTAGCTGAACTGGGCAGCCTTACCCTGCCGGCCCGTCCTCCCCAGGAGTGCCTCGTTGAGGTCAATATAAACAGAGCTCCAGGCAGCAATAGCCCCTGAAGCTGTGCCTGACTCCATATTCTCTGCCCCGTCAGCAGTCTCGGTGCTCTGCTGGTGGGAGGGAGTGAGGGGAAACAGCTTTGTGGGTGGCCCGGTGTGAGTGGGGTTCTGCTGGCCTTTCTGTAGGAGTTGCCAGGCTGCCGCTGTAAAGAAGAGGATGTGTCACCCATAACTTCCGCTGGAATTTCTCTCCGGACAGAGGTGAGGAAGGAAAAAAGCAGTGGGGGCCGGGACAGGAGGGGAATCTCAGGCAGGGCAATGGAAATCTTCTGGAAGAGCGCCCGGGGCCAGGACCACCCTGGCTGCCCTGCAGGCACCAAGTTGGCCTGCGTGCTGTGGCTGGTGTGGCTCCACGGTCCTTCCTCTAGGCTTTCAAGCCCTTGTACATATTCAGGTGTTTTACCTGGAAAGGGTGGGAACAGTTCAGCAGCAGCTGGCCTTGGGTTCAGCTCACCTTTACTCACAGATGCCTCGGCACGGAGCCCCAGCTTTGCAATGAGGACGCTCCTTGCGTGGGGGATGGGTGGCAGGCTGTATGGGAGATGGTTCACCACCTCTGACCAATTTCAGAATTCTTTACCGCTAGAGCAAGTGCCGTGATAGGGTTTTCCTCTGTATAACTCGTGGGTTCACTTTTTTTTTCTTTTATGGTTCAAGTTAGATTTTATTCCTCTTTTATGTATTTTTAAATATAAGCATGGAAATAATTCATTCCCATAAATACATTTGTGTGACGGGAAGAATTTTTTCTGTTTTATTTTTAAATTTTATTTTCTAAAATTTTGAAATTTAATTTTATTTATGTTTTTATACAGCAGGTTATTATTAGTTATGTATTTTATGCATATACATGTATACAGGTCAATCCCATTCTCCCAACTCATCCGACCACCACCAGCCCATGGCTTCCCACACTTGGTGTCCATACGTTTGTTCTCTACCTCTGTGTCTCTATTTCTTCCCTGCAAACCAGTTCATCTGTACCATTTTTTTAGGTTCCACATATATGCATTAATATACAATATTTGTTTTCCTCTTTCTGACATACTTCATTCTGTATGACAGTCTCTCGATCCATCGATGTCTCTACAAATGACCCAGTTTCATTCCTTTTTATGGCCGAGTAATATTCCATTTCATATATGCACCACATCTTTATCCATTCATCTGTCTGTGGGCATTTAGGTTGCTTCCATTACCTGGCTATTGTAAATAGTGCTTCAATGAACATTGTGGTGAATGTGCCTTTTTGATTTACGGTTTTCTCTGGGTATATGCCCAGAAGTGGGATTGCTGGATCAGATGGTAATTCTATTTCTAGTTTTTTTAAGGAAACTCCATACTGTTCTCCATAGTGACTGTATCAATTTACATTCCCACCAATAGTGGAAGAGGGCTCCTTTTGTCCACACCCTCCCCAGAATTGGTTGTTTGTAGATTTTCTGATGATGCCGATTCTAACAGGTGTGAGGTGATACCTCATTGTAGTTTTGATTTGCATTTCTCCAATAATTAGTGCTGTTGAGCAGCTTTTCATGTGCATCTTGGCCATCTCTGTGTCTCCTTTGAAGAAACGTCTCTTTAGATCTTCTGCCCATTTTTTTTGGGTTGTTTGTTTTTTTTAATATTAAGCTGCATGAGCTGTTTATATATATTGGAGATTAAACCTCTGTCCATTGATTCGTCTGCAACGATTTTCGCCCATTCTGAGCGATGCCTTTTTCCATTCCCGTGTTTTTTAACAAAAAAGGAAAGAAAGGAAAAGAAGCAGAACACTAATGTGCGTAAAATATGCCTTTTGAAACGGTCGTTTTGAAATATGGATGTCCTTTGAATTTTTTGGTCGATATGTGACTCCAGGATTTATTTTCAGGGCAGGTGTCATTTACAGGCCTGCAATGATTTTGAATATTAACTGACCATAAGCGTTGGGATTAAAGCTGCTGTTGTGTGAAACGGCCACAAGGTGGCAGCAGTTCACCCTTACCAAATCTGGTTACTAGGGCAAGAGAGCCTCAGTGGAAGTGGTGTTCTAGATTGGAGTTTAGAATGGAATGTGCCAGGAGAAAGCCCCTCACATTTGTCTCACTACATCTTGTTCGTGTTTTTAATTTAATTTTTTTTATTTTTTATTACAGCAAGTTTGATTACAATGTTTGGCTTGTTGTAGGTGTGGAAGATGTGGTTCTTTTACACATATACAGATGTCTGTTCTTCCTGGGATCCTTTTCCCATGCACGTTATGACAGAATGTTGAGTAGTCCTCTCGGTATTCTGTAGGTCTTTGGTGATTATATATGTCACCTGTGTTTGTGTATGTCTGTTAACTCCGGTATCGTAATGAAACCAATCCTCACACCTTTCCATTGGTGAACCATAAGTTTGTTTAATGAATCTGTGATTGCCCTTCTCCGTGGAAATATCTGCCCTGGTATCCATTTTTAGGTAACACCTATAAGTGATATGATATGATATGTGTCTTTCACTTTCTGACTTACTACAAGTCACGTGATTACTTCTAGACTCATCTACGGTGCTGCAAATTGCATTGTGTCCTTTTTTCCCTTGGCTTCTCTTCTGCCTTAGCGGGGTCCATTTTCAACAATGTGATTCCCTGAGGGTTGTGGATTAGCTGACCTGGGCAGCCTTACCCTGCCGGCCCGCCCTCCCCAGGTGTGCCTCGTTGAGATCAATATAAACTGCGCTCCAGGCAGCAGTAGCCCCTGAAGCTGTGCCTGACTCCATATTCTCTGCCCCGTCAGCAGTCTCGGGGCTGTGCTGGTGTGAGGGAGTTAGGGGCCACAGCATTGTGGGTGGCCCGGTGTGAGTGGGGTTCTGCTGGCCTTTCTGCAGGAGTTGCCAGGCTGCCGCCTGTAAAGAAGAGGTTGTGTCACCCATACCTTCCGCTGGAATTTCTCTCCGGACAGAGGTGAGGAAGGAAAAAAGCAGTGGGGTCCGGGACAGGAGGGGTATCTCAGGCAGGGCAATGGAAAGCTTCTGGAAGTGCGCCCGGGGCCACGACCACCCTGGCTGGCCTTCAGGCACCAAGTTGGCCTGCGTCCTGTCGCTGGTGTGGCTCCACGGTCCTTCCTCTAGGATTTCAAGCCCTTGTACATATTCAGGTGTTTTACCTGGAAAGGGTGGGAACAGTTCAGCAGCAGCTGGCCTGGGGCTCAGCTCACGTTTACTCACAGATGCCTCGGCACGGTCCCCCAGCTTTGCAATGAGGACGCTCCTTGC
This sequence comes from Mesoplodon mirus, assembly GCF_964341445.2. Taxonomy (NCBI): domain Eukaryota; kingdom Metazoa; phylum Chordata; class Mammalia; order Artiodactyla; family Ziphiidae; genus Mesoplodon; species Mesoplodon mirus. Next base: position 499,408 of record NW_028295743.1, on the reverse strand, counting down.
ATTGGGGGTGGGTGGCTGGCTGTATGGGAGATGGTTCCCCACCTCTGAGCAATTTCAGAATTGTTTACCGCTGGAGCAAGTGCCCTGATAGGGTTTTCCTCTGTATAACTCGTGGGTTCACTTTTTTTTTTCTTTTATGGTTCAAGTTAGATTTTATTCCTCTTTTATGTATTTATAAATATAAGCATGGAAAAAATTCATTCCTATAAATACATCTGTGTGACGGGAAGAATTTTTTCTGTTTTATTTTTAAATTTTTTAAAATTTTGAAATTTAAATTTATTTATTTTTTTATACAGCAGGTTATTATTAGTTATGTATTTTATGCATATACATGTATACAGGTCAATCCCAATCTCCCAACTCATCCCACCACCACCACACCATGGCTTCCCACACTTGGTGTCCATACGTTTTTTCTCTACCTCTGTGTCTCTATTTCTTCCCTGCAAACCAGTTCATCTGTACCATTTTTTTAGGTTCCACCTATATGCATTAATATACAATATTTGTTTTCCTCTTTCTGACTTACTTCATTCTGTATGACAGTCTCTCGATCCATCGATGTCTCTACAAATGACCCAGTTTTATTCCTTTTTATGGCCGAGTAATATTCCATTTCATATATGTACCACCTCTTTATCCATTCATCTGTCTGTGGGCATTTAGGTTGCTTCCATTACCTGGCTATTGTAAATAGTGCTGCAATGAACACTGTGGTGAATGTGCTTTTTTGATTTACCGTTTTCTCTGGGTATATGCCCAAAAGTGGGATTGCTGGATCAGATGGTAATTCTATTTCTAGTTTTTTTAAGGAAACTCCATACTCTTCTCCATAGTGACTGTATCAATTTACATTCCCACCAATAGTGGAAGAGGGCTCCTTTTGTCCACACCCTCCCCAGAATTGGTTGTTTGTAGATTTTCTGATGATGCCGATTCTAACAGGTGTGAGGTGATACCTCATTGTAGTTTTGATTTGCATTTCTCTAATAATTAGTGCTGTTGAGCAGCTTTTCATGTGCGTCTTGGCCATCTCTGTGTCTTCTTTGAAGAAACGTCTCTTTAGATCTTCTGCCCATTTTTGTATTGGGGTGTTTGTTTTTTTAATATTAAGCTGCATGAGTTGTTTATATATATTGGAGTTTAAACCTCTGTCCATTGATTCTTCTGCAACGATTTTCGCCCATTCTGAGGGATGCCTTTTTCCATTCTCGTGTTTTTTAACAAAAAAGGAAAGAAAGGAAAAGAAGCAGAACACTAATGTGCGTAAAATATGCCTTTTGAAACGGTCGTTTTGAAATATGGATGTCCTTTTAATTTTTTGGTCGATATGTGACCCCTGGATTTGTTTTCAGGGCAGTTGTCATTTACAGGCCTGCAATGATTTTGAATATCAACTGACCATTAACCTTGGGATTAAAGCTGCTGTTGTGTGAAACGGCCACAAGGTGGCAGCAGTTCACCCTTACCAAATCTGGTTACTAGGCCAAGAGAGCCTCAGTGGAAGTGGTGTTCTAGATTGGAGTTTAGAATGGAATGTGCCAGCAGAAAGCCCCTCACGTTTGTCTCACTACATCTTGTTCGTGTTTTTAATTTAATTTTTTTATTTTTTATTACAGCAAGTTTGATTACAATGTTTGGCTTGTTGTAGGTGTGGAAGATGTGGTTCTTTTACACATATACAGATGTCAGATCTTCCTGGGATCCTTTTCCCATGTACGTTATGACAGAATGTTGAGTAGTTCTCTCGGTATTCTGTAGGTCTTTGGTGATTATATATGTCACCTGTGTTTGTATATGTCTGTTAACTCCGATATCGTAATGAAACCAATCCTCACACTTTTCCATTGATGAACCATAAGTTTGTTTAATGAATCTGTGATTGCCCTTCTCCGTGGAAATATCTGCCCTGGTATCCATTTTTAGGTAACACCTATAAGTGATATGATATGATATGTGTCTTTCACTTTCTGACTTACTACAAGTCACGTGATTACTTCTAGACTCATCTACGGTGCTGCAAATGGCATTGTGTCCTTCTTTCCCTTGGCTTCTCTTCTGCCTTAGGGGGTACATTTTCAACAATGTGATTCCCTGAGGGTTGTGGATTAGCTGACCTGGGCAGCCTTACCCTGCCGGCCCGCCCTCCGCAGGTGTGCCTCGTTGAGGTCAATATAAACAGCGCTCCAGGCAGCAATGGCCCCTGAAGCTGTGCCTGACTCCATATTCTCTGCCCCGTCAACAGTCTCGGGGCTCTGCTGGTGGGAGGGAGTGAGGGGCCACAGCTTTGTGGGTGGCCCGGTGTGAGTGGGGTTCTGCTGGCCTTTCTGCAGGAGTTGCCAGGCTGCCGCCTGTACAGAAGAGGTTGTGTCACCCATACCTTCCGCTGGAATTTCTCTCCGGACAGAGGTGAGGAAGGAAAAAAGCAGTGGGGGCCGGGACAGGAGGGGTATCTCAGGCAGGGCAATGGAAAGCTTCTGGAAGAGCGCCCGGGGCCACGACCACCCTGGCTGGCCTGCAGGCACCAAGTTGGCCTGCGTGCTGTCCCTGGTGTGGCTCCACGGTCCTTCCTCTAGGCTTTCAAGCCCTTGTACATATTCAGGTGTTTTACCTGGAAAGGGTGGGAACAGTTCAGCAGCAGCTGGCCTGGGGCTCAGCTCACGTTTACTCACAGATGCCTCGGCACGGTCCCCCAGCTTTGCAATGAGGACGCTCCTTGCGTGGGGGGTGGGTTGCTGGCTGTATGGGAGACGGTTCCCCACCTCTGACCAATTTCAGAATTGTTTACCACTGGAGCAAGTGCCCTGATAGGGTTTTCCTCTGTATAACTCGTGGGTTCAGGTTTTTTTTTTATTTTATGGTTCAAGTTAGATTTTATTCCTCTTTTATGTATTTATAGATATAAGCATGGAAATAATTCATTCCTATAAATACATCTGTGTGACGGGAAGAACTTTTTTCTGTTTTATTTTTAAATTTTATTTTTTAAAATTTTGAAATTTAATTTTATTTATTTTTTTTATACAGCACGTTATTATTAGTTATGTATTTTATGCATATACAAGTATACAGGTCAATCCCAAACTCCCAACTCATCCCACCACCACCACCCCATGGCTTCCCACACTTGGTGTCCATACGTTTGTTCTCTACCTCTGTGTCTCTATTTCGTCCCTGCAAACCAGTTCATCTGTACCATTTTTAGGCTCCACATATATGCATTAATATACAATATTTGTTTTCCTCTTTCTGACTTACTTCATTCTGTATGACAGTCTCTCGATCCATCGATGTGTCTACAAATGACCCAGTTTCATTCTTTTTTATGTCCGGGTAATATTCCATTTATATATGTACCACATCTTTATCCATTTATCTGTCTGTGGGCATTTAGGTTGCTTACATTACCTGGCTATTGTAAATAGTGCTGCAACGAACATTGTGCTGAATGTGCCTTTTTGAAATACGGTATTCTCTGGGTATATGACCAGAAGTGGGATTGCTGGATCAGATGGTAATTCTATTTCAAGTTTTTTTAAGGAAACTCCATACTGTTCTCCATAGTGACTGTATCAATTTACATTCCCACCAATAGTGGAAGAGGGCTCCTTTTGTCCACACCCTCCCAAGAATTGGTTGTTTGTAGATTTTCTGATGATGCCGATTCTAACAGGTGTGAGGTGATACCTCATTGTAGTTTTGATTTGCATTTCTCCAATAATTAGTGCTGTTGAGCAGCTTTTCATGTGCGTCTTGGCCATCTCTGTGTCTCCTTTGAAGAAACGTCTCTTTAGATCTTCTGCCCATTTTTTTTGGGTTGTTTGTTTTTTTAATATTATGCTGCATGAGCTGTTTATATATATTGGAGATTAAACCTCTGTCCATTGATTCGTCTGCAACGATTTTCGCCCATTCTGAGGGATGCCTTTTTCCATTCCCGTGTTTTTTAACAAAAAAGGAAAGAAAGGAAAAGAAGCAGAACACTAATGTGCGTAAAATATGCCTTTGGAAATGGTCGTTTTGAAATATGGACGTCCTTTGAATATTTTGGTCGATATATGACCCCAGGATTTGTTTTCAGGCCAGGTGTCATTTACAGGCCTGCAATGATTTTGAATATCAACTGACCATTAGCGTTGGGATTAAAGCTGCTGTTGTGTGAAACGGCCACAAGGTGGCAGCAGTTCACCCTTACCAAATCTTGTTACTAGGGCAAGAGAGCCTCAGTGGAAGTGGTGTTCTAGATTGGAGTTTAGAATGGAATGTGCCAGGAGATAGCCCCTCTCGTTGGTCTCACTACATCTTGTTCGTGTTTTTAATTTAATTTTTTTTTATTTTTTATTACAGCAAGTTTGATTACAATGTTTGGCTTGTTGTAGGTGTGGAAGATGTGGTTCTTTTACACATATACAGATGTCAGATCTTCCTGGGATCCTTTTCCCATGTACGTTATGACAGAATGTTGAGTAGTTCTCTCGGTATTCTGTAGGTCTTTGGTGATTATATATGTCACCTGTGTTTGTATATGTCTGTTAACTCCGATATCGTAATGAAACCAATCCTCACACTTTTCCATTGATGAACCATAAGTTTGTTTAATGAATCTGTGATTGCCCTTCTCCGTGGAAATATCTGCCCTGGTATCCATTTTTAGGTAACACCTATAAGTGATATGATATGATATGTGTCTTTCACTTTCTGACTTACTACAAGTCACGTGATTACTTCTAGACTCATCTACGGTGCTGCAAATGGCATTGTGTCCTTCTTTCCCTTGGCTTCTCTTCTGCCTTAGGGGGTACATTTTCAACAATGTGATTCCCTGAGGGTTGTGGATTAGCTGACCTGGGCAGCCTTACCCTGCCGGCCCGCCCTCCGCAGGTGTGCCTCGTTGAGGTCAATATAAACAGCGCTCCAGGCAGCAATGGCCCCTGAAGCTGTGCCTGACTCCATATTCTCTGCCCCGTCAACAGTCTCGGGGCTCTGCTGGTGGGAGGGAGTGAGGGGCCACAGCTCTGTGGGTGGCCCGGTGTGAGTGGGGTTCTGCTGGCCTTTCTGCAGGAGTTGCCAGGCTGCCGCCTGTACAGAAGAGGTTGTGTCACCCATACCTTCCGCTGGAATTTCTCTCCGGACAGAGGTGAGGAAGGAAAAAAGCAGTGGGGGCCGGGACAGGAGGGGTATCTCAGGCAGGGCAATGGAAAGCTTCTGGAAGTGCGCCCGGGGCCACGACCACCCTGGCTGGCCTGCAGGCACCAAGTTGGCCTGCGTGCTGTCCCTGGTGTGGCTCCACGGTCCTTCCTCTAGGCTTTCAAGCCCTTGTACATATTCAGGTGTTTTACCTGGAAAGGGTGGGAACAGTTCAGCAGCAGCTGGCCTGGGGCTCAGCTCACGTTTACTCACAGATGCCTCGGCACGGTCCCCCAGCTTTGCAATGAGGACGCTCCTTGCGTGGGGGGTGGGTTGCTGGCTGTATGGGAGACGGTTCCCCACCTCTGACCAATTTCAGAATTGTTTACCACTGGAGCAAGTGCCCTGATAGGGTTTTCCTCTGTATAACTCGTGGGTTCAGGTTTTTTTTTTATTTTATGGTTCAAGTTAGATTTTATTCCTCTTTTATGTATTTATAGATATAAGCATGGAAATAATTCATTCCTATAAATAAATCTGTGTGACGGGAAGAACTTTTTTCTGTTTTATTTTTAAATTTTATTTTTTAAAATTTTGAAATTTAATTTTATTTATTTTTTTTATACAGCACGTTATTATTAGTTATGTATTTTATGCATATACAAGTATACAGGTCAATCCCAAACTCCCAACTCATCCCACCACCACCACCCCATGGCTTCCCACACTTGGTGTCCATACGTTTGTTCTCTACCTCTGTGTCTCTATTTCTTCCCTGCAAACCAGTTCATCTGTACCATTTTTAGGCTCCACATATATGCATTAATATACAATATTTGTTTTCCTCTTTCTGACTTACTTCATTCTGTATGACAGTCTCTCGATCCATCGATGTCTCTACAAATGACCCAGTTTCATTCCTTTTTATGGCCGAGTAATATTCCATTTTATATATGTACCACCTCTTTATCCATTCTTCTGTCTGTGGGCATTTAGGGTGCTTCCATTACCTGGCTATTGTAAATAGTGCTGCAAAGAACATTGTGGTGAATGTGCCTTTTTGAAATACGGTATTCTCTGGGTATATGCCCAGAAGTGGGATTGCCGGATCAGATGGTAATTCTATTTCTAGTTTTTTTAAGGAAACTCCATACTCTTCTCCATAGTGACTGTATCAATTTACATTCCCACCAATAGTGGAAGAGGGCTCCTTTTGTCCACACCCTCCCCAGAATTGGTTGTTTGTAGATTTTCTGATGATGCCGATTCTAACAGGTGTGAGGTGATACCTCATTGTAGTTTTGATTTGCATTTCTCCAATAATTACTGCTGTTGAGCAGCTTTTCATGTGCATCTTGGCCATCTCTGTGTCTCCTTTGTAGAAACGTCTCTTTAGATCTTCTGCCCATTTTTTTTGGGGTTGTTTGTTTTTTTTAATATTAAGCTGCATGAGCTGTTTATATATATTGGAGATTAAACCTCTGTCCATTGATTCATCTGCAACGATTTTCGCCCATTCTGAGGGATGCCTTTTTCCATTCCCGTGTTTTTTAACAAAAAAGGAAAGAAAGGAAAAGAAGCAGAACACTAATGTGCGTAAAATATGCCTTTGGAAACGGTCGTTTTGAAATATGGACGTCCTTTGAATATTTTGGTCGATATATGACCCCAGGATTTGTTTTCAGGCCAGGTGTCATTTACAGGCCTGCAATGATTTTGAATATCAACTGACCATTAGCGTTGGGATTAAAGCTGCTGTTGTGTGAAACGGCCACAAGGTGGCAGCAGTTCACCCTTACCAAATCTTGTTACTAGGGCAAGAGAGCCTCAGTGGAAGTGGTGTTCTAGATTGGAGTTTAGAATGGAATGTGCCAGGAGAAAGCCCCTCACGTTTGTCTCACTACATCTTGTTCGTGTTTTTAATTTAATTTTTTATTTTTTATTACAGCAAGTTTGATTACAATGTTTGGCTTGTTGTAGGTGTGGAAGATGTGGTTCTTTTACACATATACACATGTCTGTTCTTCCTGGGATCCTTTTCCCATGTACGTTATGACAGAATGTTGAGTAGTCTTCTCTTGGTATTCCGTAGGTCTTTGGTGATTATATATGTCACCTGTGTTTGTATATGTCTGTTAACCCCGATATCGTAATGAAACCAATCCTCACACCTTTCCATTGATGAACCATAATTTTGTTTAATGAATCTGTGATTGCCCTTCTCCGTGGAAATATCTGCCCTGGTATCCATTTTTAGGTAACACCTATAAGTGATATGATATGTGTCTTTCACTTTCTGACTTACTACAAGTCACGTGATTACTTCTAGACTCATCTACGGTGCTGCAAATGGCATTGTGTCCTTTTTTCGCTTGGCTTCTCTTCTGACTTAGCGGGGTCCATTTTCAACAATGTGATTCCCTGAGGGTTGTGGATTAGCTGACCTGGGCAGCCTTACCCTGCTGGCCCGTCCTCCCCAGGTGTGCCTCTTTGAGGTCAATATAAACAGAGCTCCAGGCAGCAATAGCCCCTGAAGCTGTGCCTGATTCCATATTCTCTGCCCCGTCAGCAGTCTCGGGGCTGTGCTGGAGGGAGGGAGTGAGGGGCCACAGCTTTGTGGGTGGCCCGGTATTAGTGGGGTTCTGCTGGCCTTTCTGTAGGAGTTGCCAGGCTGCCGCTGTAAAGAAGAGGATGTGTCACCCATACCTTCCGCTGCAATTTCTCTCCGGACAGAGGTGAGGAAGGAAAAAAGAAGTGGGGGCCGGGACAGGAGCGGAATCTCAGGCAGGGCAATGGAAAGCTTCTGGAAGAGCGCCCGGGTCCAGGACCACCCTGGCTGCCCTGCAGGCACCAAGTTGGCCTGCGTGCTGTCGCTGGTGTGGCTCCACGGTCCTTCCTCTAGGCTTTCAAGCCCTTGTACATATTCAGGTGTTTTACCTGGAAAGGGTGGGAACAGTTCAGCAGCAGCTGGCCTGGGGCTCAGCTCACCTTTACTCACAGATGCCTCGGTACGGTCCCCCAGCTTTGCAATGAGGACGCTCCTTGCGTGGGAGGTGGGTGGCAGGCTGTATGGTAGATGGTTCCCCACCTCTGACCAATTTCAGAATTCTTTACCGCTGGAGCAAGAGGCGTGATAGGGTTTTCCTCTGTATAACTCGTGGGTTCACTTGTTTTTTCTTTTATGGTTCAAGTTAGATTTTATTCCTCTTTTATGTATTTTTAAATATAAGCATGGAAATAATTCATTCCCATAAATACATCTGTGTGACGGGAAGAATTTTTTCTGTTTTATTTTTAAATATTATTTTTTAAAATTTTGAAATTTAATTTTATTTATGTTTTTATACAGCAGGTTATTATTAGTTATGTATTTTATGCATATACATGTATACAGGTCAATCCCAATCTCCCAACTCATCCCACCACCACCACCCCATGGCTTCCCACACTTGGTGTCCATACGTTTGTTCTCTACCTCTGTGTCTCTATTTCGTCCCTGCAAACCAGTTCATCTGTACCATTTTTAGGCTCCACATATATGCATTAATATACAATATTTGTTTTCCTCTTTCTGACTTACTTCATTCTGTATGACAGTCTCTCGATCCATCGATGTGTCTACAAATGACCCAGTTTCATTCTTTTTTATGTCCGGGTAATATTCCATTTATATATGTACCACATCTTTATCCATTTATCTGTCTGTGGGCATTTAGGTTGCTTACATTACCTGGCTATTGTAAATAGTGCTGCAACGAACATTGTGCTGAATGTGCCTTTTTGAAATACGGTTTTCTCTGGGTATATGACCAGAAGTGGGATTGCTGGATCAGATGGTAATTCTATTTCAAGTTTTTTTAAGGAAACTCCATACTGTTCTCCATAGTGACTGTATCAATTTACATTCCCACCAATAGTGGAAGAGGGCTCCTTTTGTCCACACCCTCCCAAGAATTGGTTGTTTGTAGATTTTCTGATGATGCCGATTCTAACAGGTGTGAGGTGATACCTCATTGTAGTTTTGATTTGCATTTCTCCAATAATTAGTGCTGTTGAGCAGCTTTTCATGTGCGTCTTGGCCATCTCTGTGTCTCCTTTGAAGAAACGTCTCTTTAGATCTTCTGCCCATTTTTTTTGGGTTGTTTGTTTTTTTAATATTATGCTGCATGAGCTGTTTATATATATTGGAGATTAAACCTCTGTCCATTGATTCGTCTGCAACGATTTTCGCCCATTCTGAGGGATGCCTTTTTCCATTCCCGTGTTTTTTAACAAAAAAGGAAAGAAAGGAAAAGAAGCAGAACACTAATGTGCGTAAAATATGCCTTTGGAAATGGTCGTTTTGAAATATGGACGTCCTTTGAATTTTTTAGTCGATATGTGAGCCCAGGATATGTTTTCAGGGCAGGTGTCATTTAGAGGCCTGAAATGATTTTGAATATCAACTGACCATTAGTGTTGGGATTAAAGCTGCTGTTGTGTGAAACGGCCACAAGGTGGCAGCAGTTCACCCTTACCAAATCTGGTTACTAGGGCAAGAGAGCCTCAGTGGAAGTGGTGTTCTAGATTGGAGTTTAGAATGGAATGTGCCAGGAGATAGCCCCTCTCGTTGGTCTCACTACATCTTGTTCGTGTTTTTAATTTAATTTTTTTTTATTTTTATTACAGCAAGTTTGATTACAATGTTTGGCTTGTTGTAGGTGTGGAAGATGTGGTTCTTTTACACATATACAGATGTCTGTTCTTCCTGGGATCCTTTTTCCCATGTACGTTATGACGGAATGTTGAGTAGTCCTCTCTTGGTATTCTGTAGGTCTTTGGTGATTATATATGTCACCTGTGTTTGTATATGTCTGTTAACCCCGATATCGTAATGAAACCAATCCTCACACCTTTCCATTGGTGAACCATAAGTTTGTTTAATGAAACTGTGATTGCCCTTCTCCATAGAAATATCTGCCCTGGTATCCATTTTTAGGTAACACCTATAAGTGATATGATAGTATATGTGTCTTTCACTTTCTGACTTACTACAAATCACGTGATTACTTCTAGACTCATCTACGGTGCTGCAAATGGCATTGTGTCCTTTTTTCCCTTGGCTTCTCTTCTGCCTTAGTGGGGTCCATTTTCAACAATGTGATTCCCTGAGGGTTGTGTGTTAGCTGACCTGGGCAGCCTTACGCTGCCGGCCCGCGCCCACCAAGTGTGCCTCGTTGAGGTCAATATAAACAGAGCTCCAGGCAGCAATAGCCCCTGAAGCTGTGCCTGACTCCATATTCTCTGCCCCGTCAGCAGTCTCGGGGCTGTGCTGGTGGGAGGGAGTGAGGGGCCACAGCTTTGTGGGTGGCCCGGTGTGAGTGGGGTTCTGCTGGCCTTTCTGCAGGAGTTGCCAGGCTGCCGCCTGTAAAGAAGAGGTTGTGTCACCCATACCTTCTGCTGGAATTTCTCTCCGGACAGAGGTGAGGAAGGAAAAAAGCAGTGGGGGCCGGGACAGGAGGGGTATCTCAGGCAGGGCAATGGAAAGCTTCTGGAAGAGCGCTAGGGTCCAGGACCACACTGGCTGGCCTGCAGGCACCAAGTTGGCCTGCGTGCTGTCGCTGGTGTTGCTCCACGGTCCTTCCTCTAGGCTTTCAAGCCCTTGTACATATTCAGGTGTTTTACCTGGAAAGGGTGGGAACAGTTCAGCAGCAGCTGGCCTGGGGCTCAGCTCACGTTTACTCACAGATGCCTCGGCACGGTCCCCCAGCTTTGCAATGAGGACGCTCCTTGCGTGGGGGGTGGGTTGCTGGCTGTATGGGAGATGGTTCCCCACCTCTGACCAATTTCAGAATTGTTTACCGCTGGAGCAAGTGCCGTGATAGGGTTTTCCTCTGTATAACTCGTGGGTTCAATTTTTTTTCTTTTATGGTTCAAGTTAGATTTTATTCCTCTTTTATGTATTTATAAATATAAGCATGGAAATAATTCATTCCTATAAATACATCTGTGTGACGGGAAGAATATTTTCTGTTTTATTTTTAAATTTTATTTTTTAAAATTTTGAAATTTAATTTTATTTATGTTTTTGTACAGCAGGTTATTATTAGTTATGTATTTTATGCATATACATGTATACAGGTCAATCCCAATCTCCCAACTCATCCCACCACCACCACCCCATGGCTTCCCACACTTGGTGTCCATACGTTTGTTCTCTACGTCTGTGTCTCTATTTCTTCCCTGCAAACCAGTTCATCTGTACCATTTTTTTAGGTTCCACATATATGCATTAATATACAATATTTGTTTTCCTCTTTCTGACTTACTTCATTCTGTATGACAGTCTCTCGATCCATCGATGTCTCTACAAATGACCCAGTTTCAATCCTTTTTATGGCCGAGTAATATTCCATTTCATATATGTACCACGTCTTTATCCATTCATCTGTCTGTGGGCATTTAGGTTGCTTCCATTACCTGGCTATTGTAAATAGTGCTGCAATGAACATTGTGGTGAATGTGCCTTTTTGATGTACGGTTTTCTCTGGGTATATGCCCAGAAGTGGGATTGCCGGATCAGATGGAAATTCTATTTCTAGTTTTTTTAAGGAAACTCCATACTGTTCTCCATAGTGACTGTATCAATTTACATTCCCACCAATAGTGGAAGAGGGATCCTTTTGTCCACACCCTCCCCAGAATTGGTTGTTTGTAGATTTTCTGATGATGCCGATTCTAACAGGTGTGAGGTGATACCTCATTGTAGTTTTGATTTGCATTTCTCTAATAATTAGTGCTGTTGAGCAGCTTTTCATGTGCGTCTTGGCCATCTCTGTGTCTCCTTTGAAGAAACGTCTCTTTAGATCTTCTGCCCATTTTTTGGGGGGTTGTTTGTTTTTTTAATATTAAGCTGCATGAGCTGTTTATATATATTGGAGATTAAACGTCTGTCCATTGATTCGTCTGCAACGATTTTCACCCATTCTGAGGGATGCCTTTTTCCATTCCCGTGCTTTTTAACAAAAAAGGAAAGAAAGGAAAAGAAGCAGAACACTAATGTGCGTAAAATATGCCTTTTGAAACGGTCGTTTTGAAATATGGACGTCCTTTGAATTTTTTGGTCGATATGTGACCCCAGGATTTGTTTTCAGGGCAGGTGTCATTTACAGGCCTGCAATGATTTTGAATATCAACTGACCATTAGCGTTGGGATTAAAGCTGCTGTTGTGTGAAACGGCCACAAGGTGGCAGCAGTTCACCCTTACCAAATCTGGTTACTAGGGCAAGAGAGCCTCAGTGGAAGTGGTGTTCTAGATTGGAGTTTAGAATGGAATGTGCCAGGAGAAAGCCCCTCACGTTTGTCTCACTACTTCTTGTTCGTGTTTTTAATTTAATTTTTTTATTTTTTATTACAGCAAGTTTGATTACAATGTTTGGCTTTTTGTAGGTGTGGAAGATGTGGTTCTTTTACACATATACAGATGTCTGTTCTTCCTGGGATCCTTTTCCCATGTACGTTATGACAGAATGTTGAGTAGTCCTCTCTTGGTATTCTGTAGGTCTTTGTTGATGATATATGTCACCTGTGTTTGTATATGTCTGTTAACCCCGATATCGTAATGAAACCAATCCTCACACCTTTCCATTGGTGAACCATAAGTTTGTTTAATGAATCTGTGATTGCCTTTCTCCGTGGAAATATCTGCCCTGGTATCCATTTTTAGGTAACACCTATAAGTGATATGATAGGATATGTGTCTTTCACTTTCTGACTTACTACAAGTCACGTGATTACTTCTAGACTCATCTACGGTGCTGCAAATGGCATTGTGTCCTTTTTTCCCTTGGCTTCTCTTCTGCCTTAGCGGGGTCCATTTTCAACAATGTGATTCCCTGAGGGTTGTGGATTAGCTGACCTGGGCAGCCTTACCCTGCCGGCCCGCCCTCCCCAGGTGTGCCTCGTTGAAGTCAATTTAAACAGAGCTCCAGGCAGCAATAGCCCCTGAAGCTGTGCCTGAATCCATATTCTCTGCCCCGTCAGCAGTCTCGGGGCTGTGCTGGTGGGAGGGAGGGAGGGGCCACAGCTTTGTGGGTGGCCCGGTGTGAGTGGGGTTCTGCTGGCCTTTCTGAAGGAGTTGCCAGGCTGCCGCCTGTAAAGAAGAGGTTGTGTCACCCATACCTTCCGCTGGAATTTCTCTCCGGACAGAGGTGAGGAAGGAAAAAAGCAGTGGGGGCCGGGACAGGAGGGGTATCTCAGGCAGGGCAATGGAAAGCTTCTGGAAGAGCGCCCGGGGCCAGGACCACCCTGGCTGGCCTGCAGGCACCAAGTGGCCTGCGTGCTGTCAATGGTGTGGCTCCACGGTCCTTCCTCTAGGCTTTCAAGCCCTTGTACATATTCAGGTGTTTTACCTGGAAAGGGTGGGAACAGTTCAGCAGCAGCTGGCCTGGGGCTCAGCTCACGTTTACTCACAGATGCCTCGGCACGGTCCCCCAGCTTTGCAATGAGGACGCTCCTTGCGTGGGGGGTGGGTTGATGGCTGTATGGGAGATGGTTCCCCACCTCTGACCAATTTCAGAATTGTTTACCACTGGAGCAAGTGCCCTGATAGGGTTTTCCTCTGTATAACTCGTGGGTTCAGGTTTTTTTTTACTTTTATGGTTCAAGTTAGATTTTATTCCTCTTTTATGTATTTATAGATATAAGCATGGAAATCATTCATTCCTATAAATACATCTGTGTGACGGGAAGAACTTTTTTCTGTTTTATTTTTAAATTTTATTTTTTAAAATTTTGAAATTTAATTTTATTTATTTTTTTATACAGCACGTTATTATTAGTTATGTATTTTATGCATATACATGTACTGAGGTCAATCCCACACTCCCAACTCATCCCACCACCACCACCCCATGGCTTCCCACACTTGGTGTCCATACGTTTGTTCTCTACCTCTGTGTCTCTATTTCTTCCCTGCAAACCAGTTCATCTGTACCATTTATAGGCTCCACATATATGCGTTAATATACAATATTTGTTTTCCTCTTTCTGACTTACTTCATTCTGTATGACAGTCCCTCGATCCATCGATGTCTCTACAAATGACCCAGTTTCATTCCTTTTTATGGCCGAGTAATATTCCATTTTATATATGTACCACATCTTTATCCATTCATCTGTCTGTGGGCATTTAGGTTGCTTCCATTACCTGGCTATTGTAAATAGTGCTGCAACGAATATTGTGGTGAATGTGCCTTTTTGAAATACGGTTTTCTCTGGGTATATGCCCAGAAGTGGGATTGCTGGATCAGATGGTAATTCTATTTCTAGTTTTTTAAAGGAAACTCCATACTGTTCTCCATAGGGACTGTATCAATTTACATTCCCACCAATAGTGGAAGAGGGCTCCTTTTGTCCACACCCTCCCCAGAATTGGTTGTTTGTAGATTTTCTGATGATGCCGATTCTAACAGGTGTGAGGTGATACCTCATTGTAGTTTTGATTTGCATTTCTCTAATAATTAGTGCTGTTGAGCCGCTTTTCATGTGCGTCTTGGCCATCTCTGTGTCTCCTTTGAAGAAACGTCTCTTTAGATCTTCTGCCCATTTTTTTTGGGTTGTTTGTTTTTTTAATATTAAGCTGCATGAGCTGTTTATATATATTGGAGATTAAACCTCTGTCCATTGATTCGTCTGCAACGATTTTCGCCCATTCTGAGGGATGCCTTTTTCCATTCCCGTGTTTTTTAACAAAAAAGGAAAGAAAGGAAAAGAAGCAGAACACTAATGTGCGTAAAATATGCCTTTTGAAATGGTCGTTTTGAAATATGGACGTCCTTTGAATTTTTTGGTCGATATGTGACCCCAGGATTTGTTTTCAGGGCAGGTGTCATTTACAGGCCTGCAATGATTTTGAATATCAACTGACCATTAGCATTGGGATTAAAGCTGCTGTTGTGTGAAACGGCCACAAGGTGGCAGCAGTTCACCCTTACCAAATCTGGTTACTAGGGCAAGAGAGCCTCAGTGGAAGTGGTGTTCTAGATTGGAATTTAGAATGGAATGTGCCAGGAGAAAGCCCCTCACTTTGTCTCACTACATCTTGTTCGTGTTTTTAATTTATTTATTTTTTATTTTTTATTACAGCAAGTTTGATTACAATGTTTGGCTTGTTGTAGGTGTGGAAGATGTGGTTCTTTTACACATATACAGATGTCTGTTCTTCCTGGGATCCTTTTCCCATGTACGTTATGACAGAATGTTGAGTAGTCCTCTGTTGGTATTCTATAGGTCTTTGGTGATTATATATGTCACCTGTGTTTGTATATGTCTGTTAACCCCGATATCGTAATGAAACCAATACTCACACCTTTCCATTGGTGAACCATAAGTGTGTTTAATGAATCTGTGATTGCCCTTCTCCGTGGAAATATCTGTCCTGGTATCCATTTCTAGGTAACACCTATAAGGGATATGATATGATATGTGTCTTTCACTTTCTTACTTACTACAAGTCACGTGATTACTTCTAGACTCATCTACGGTGCTGCAAATGGAATAGTGTCCTTTTTTTCCTTGGCTTCTCTTCTGCCTTAGCGGGGTCCATTTTCAACAATGTGATTCCCTGAGGGTTGTGGATTAGCTGACCTGGGCAGCCTTACACTGCCGACCCGCCCTCCCCAGGTGTGCCTCGTTGAGGTCAATATAAACAGTGCTCCAGGCAGCAATAGCCCCTGAAGCTGTGCCTGACTCCATATTCTCTGCCCCGTCAGCAGTCTCCGGGCTGTGCTGGTGGGAGGGAGTGAGGGGCCACAGCTTTGTGGGTGGCCCGGTGTGAGTGGGGTTCTGCTGGCCTTTCTGCAGGAGTTGCCAGGCTGCCGCCTGTAAAGAAGAGGATGTGTCACCCATAACTTCCGCTGGAATTTCTCTCCGGACAGAGGTGAGGAAGGAAAAAAGCAGTGGGGGCCGGGACAGGAGGGGTATCTCAGGCAGGGCAATGGAAAGCTTCTGGAAGAGCGCCAGGGTCCAGGACCAGTGGGCTGGCTGGCCTGCGGGCACCAAGTTGGCCTGCGTGCTGTAGCTGGTGTGGCTCCACGGTCCTTCCTCTAGGCTTTCAAGCCCTTGTACATATTCAGGTGTTTTACCTGGAAAGGGTGGGAACAGTTCAGCAGCAGCTGGCCTGGGGCTCAGCTCACGTTAACTCACAGATGCCTCGGCACGGTCCCCCAGCTTTGCAATGAGGACGCTCCTTGCGTGGGGGGTGGGTTGCTGGCTGTATGGGAGATGATTCCCCACCTCTGACCTATTTCAGAATTGTTTACCACTGGAGCAAGTGCCCTGATAGGGTTTTCCTCTGTATAACTCGTGGGTTCAGGATTTTTTTTTCTTTTATGGTTCAAGTTAGATTTTATTCCTCTTTTATGTATTTATAGATATAAGCATGGAAATAATTCATTCCTATAAATACATCTGTGTGACGGGAAGAACTTTTTTCTGTTTTATTTTTAAATTTTATTTTTTAAAATTTTGAAATTTAATTTTATTTATTTTTTTATACAGCACATTATTATTAGTTATGTATTTTATGCATATACATGTATACAGGTCAATCCCAAAATCCAAACTCATCCCACCACCACCACCCCATGGCTTCCCACACTTGGTGTCCATACGTTTGTTCTCTACCTCTGTGTCTCTATTTCGTCCCTGCAAACCAGTTCATCTGTACCATTTTTAGGCTCCACATATATGCGTTAATATACAATATTTGTTTTCCTCTTTCTGACTTACTTCATTCTGTATGACAGTCTCTCGATCCATTGATGTCTCTACAAATGACCCAGTTTCATTCCTTTTTATGGCCGAGTAATATTCCATTTTATATATGTACCACATCTTTATCCATTCATCTGTCTGTGGGCATTTAGGTTGCTTCCATTACCTGGCTATTGTAAATAGTGCTGCAACGAACATTGTGGTGAATGTGCCTTTTTGAAATAAGGTTTTCTCTGGGTATATGGCCAGAAGTGGGATTGCTGGATCAGATGGTAATTCTATTTCTAGTTTTTTTAAGGAAACTCCATACTGTTCTCCATAGTGACTGTATCAATTTACATTCCCACCAATAGTGGAAGAGGGCTCCTTTTGTCCACACCCTCCCCAGAATTGGTTGTTTGTAAATTTTCTGATGATGCCGATTCTAACAGGTGTGAGGTGATACCTCATTGTAGTTTTGATTTGCATTTCTCTAATAATTAGTGCTGTTGAGCAGCTTTTCATGTGCGTCTTGGCCATCTCTGTGTCTCCTTTGAAGAAACGTCTCTTTAGATCTTCTGCCCATTTTTTTTGGGTTGTTTGTTTTTTTAATATTAAGCTGCATGAGCTGTTTATATATATTGGAGATTAAACCTCTGTCCATTGATTCGTCTGCAACGATTTTCGCCCATTCTGAGGGATGCCTTTTTCCATTCCCGTATTTTTTAACAAAAAAGGAAAGAAAGGAAAAGAAGCAGAACACTAATGTGCGTAAAATATGCCTTTTGAAATGGTCGTTTTGAAATATGGACGTCCTTTGAAATTTTTGGTCGATATGTGACCCCAGGATTTGTTTTCAGGGCAGGTGTCATTTACAGGCCTGCAATGATTTTGAATATCAACTGACCATTAGCGTTGGGATTAAAGCTGCTGTTGTGTGAAACGGCCACAAGGTGGCAGCAGTTCACCCTTACCAAATCTGGTTACTAGGGCAAGAGAGCCTCAGGGAAGTGGTGTTCTAGATTGGAGTTTAGAATGGAATGTGCCAGGAGAAAGCCCCTCACGTTTGTCTTACTACTTCTTGTTCGTATTTTTAATTTAATTTTTTATTTTTTATTACAGCAAGTTTGATTACAATGTTTGGCTTGTTGTAGGTGTGGAAGATGTGGTTCTTTTACACATATACAGATGACTGTTCTTCCTGGGATCCTTTTCCCATGTACGTTATGACAGAATGTTGAGTAGTCCTCTCTTGGTATTCTGTAGGTCTTTGGTGATTATATATGTCACCTGTGATTGTACATGTCTGTTAACCCCGATATCGTAATGAAACCAATCCTCACACCTTTCCATTGGTGAACCATAAGTTTGTTTAATGAATCTGTGATTGCCCTTCTCCGTGGAAATATCTGCCCTGGTATCCATTTTTAGGTAACACCTATAAGTGATATGATATGATATGTGTCTTTCACTTTCTGACTTACTACAAGTCACGTGATTACTTCTAGACTCATCTACGGTGCTGCAAATGGCATTGTGTCCTTTTTTCCCTTGGCTTCTCTTCTGCCTTAGCGGGGTCCATTTTCAACAATGTGATTCCCTGAGGGTTGTGGATTAGCTGACCTGGGCAGCCTTACCCTGCCGGCCCGCCCTCCACAGGTGTGCCTCGTTGAGGTCAATTTAAACAGCGCTCCAGGCAGCAATAGCCCCTGAAGCTGTGCCTGAATCCATATTCTCTGCCCCGTCAGCAGTCTCGGGGCTGTGCTGGTGGGAGGGAGTGAGGGGCCACAGCTTTGTGGGTGGCCCGGTGTGAGTGGGGTTCTGCTGGCCTTTCTGCAGGAGTTGCCAGGCTGCCGCCTGTAAAGAAGAGGATGTGTCACTCATACTTTCCGCTGGAAATTCTCTCCGGACAGAGGTGAGGAAGGAAAAAAGCAGTGGGGGCCAGGACAGGAGGGGTATCACAGGCATGGCAATGGAAAGCTTCTGGAAGACCGCCCGGGGCCAGGACCACCCTGGCTGGCCTGCAGGCACCAAGTTGGCCTGCGTGCTGTCGCTGGTGTGGCTCCACGGTCCTTCCTCTAGGCTTTCAAGCCCTTGTACATATTCAGGTGTTTTACCTGGAAAGGGTGGGAACAGTTCAGCAGCAGCTGGCCTGGGGCTCAGCTTACGTTTACTCACAGATGCCTCGGCACGGCCCCCAGCTTTGCAATGAGGGCGCTCCTTGCGTGGGGGGGGGTTAATTGGCTGTATGGGAGATGATTCCCCACCTCTGACCAATTTCAGAATTGTTTACCACTGGAGCAAGTGCCCTGATAGGGTTTTCCTCTGTATAACTCGTGGGTTCAGGATTTTTTTTCTTTTATGTTTCAAGTTAGATTTTATTCCTCTTTTATGTATTTATAGATATAAGCATGGAAATCATTCATTGCTATAAATACATCTGTGTGACGGGAAGAACTTTTTTCTGTTTTATTTTTAAATTTTATTTTTTAAAATTTTGAAATTTAATATTATTTATTTTTTTTATACAGCACCTTATTATTAGTAATGTATTTTATGCATATACATGTATACAGGTCAATCCAAAACTCCCAACTCATCCCACCACCACCACCCCATGGCTTCCCACACTTGGTGTCCATACGTTTGTTCTCTACCTCTGTGTCTCTATTTCTTCCCTGCAAACCAGTTCATCTGTACCATTTTTAGGCTCCACATATATGCGTTAATATACAATATTTGTTTTCCTCTTTCTGACTTACTTCATTCTGTATGACAGTCTCTCGATCCATCGATGTCTCTACAAATGACCCAGTTTCATTCCTTTTAATGGCCGAGTAATATTCCATTTTATATATGTACCACATCTTTTTCCATTCATCTGTCTGTGGGCATTTAGGTTGCTTCCATTACCTGGCTATTTTAAATAGTGCTGCAACCAACATTGTGGTGAATGTGCCTTTTTGAAATACGGTTTTCTCTGGGTATATGCCCAGAAGTGGGATTGCTGGATCAGATGGTAATTCTATTTCAAGTTTTTTTAAGGAAACTCCATACTGTTCTCCATAGTGACTGTATCAATTTACATTCCCACCAATAGTGGAAGAGGGCTCCTTTTGTCCACACCCTCCCAAGAATTGGTTGTTTGTAGATTTTCTGATGATGCCGATTCTAACAGGTGTGAGGTGATACCTCATTGTAGTTTTGATTTGCATTTCTCCAATAATTAGTGCTGTTGAGCAGCTTTTCATGTGCGTCTTGGCCATCTCTGTGTCTCCTTTGAAGAAACGTCTCTTTAGATCTTCTGCCCATTTTTTTTGGGTTGTTTGTTTATTTAATATTATGCTGCATGAGCTGTTTATATATATTGGAGATTAAACCTCTGTCCATTGATTCGTCTGCAACGATTTTCGCCCATTCTGAGGGATGCCTTTTTCCATTCCCGTGTTTTTTAACAAAAAAGGAAAGAAAGGAAAAGAAGCAGAACACTAATGTTCGTAAAATATGCCTTTTGAAATGGTCGTTTTGAAATATGGACGTCCTTTGAATTTTTTGGTCGATATGTGACCCCAGGATTTGTTTTCAGGGCAGGTGTCATTTACAGGCCTGCAATGATTTTGAATATCAACTGACCATTAGCGTTGGGATTAAAGCTGCTGTTGTGTGAAACGGCCACAAGGTGGCAGCAGTTCACCCTTACCAAATCTGGTTACTAGGGCAAGAGAGCCTCAGTGGAAGTGGTGTTCTAGATTGGAGTTTAGAATGGAATGTGCCAGGAGAAAGCCCCTCACGTTTGTCTCACTACTTCTTGTTCGTGTTTTTAATTTAATTTTTTATTTTTTCTTACAGCAAATTTGATTACAATGTTTGGCTTGTTGTAGGTGTGGAAGATGTGGTTCTTTTACACATATACAGATGTCTGTTCTTCCTGGGATCCTTTTCCCATGTACGTTATGACAGAATGTTGAGTAGTCTTCTTTTGGTATTCTGTAGGTCATTGGTGATTATATATGTCACATGTGTTTGTAGATGTCTGTTAACCCCGATATCGTAATGAAACCAATCCTCACACCTTTCCATTGGTGAACCATAAGTTTGTTTAATGAATCTGTGATTGCCCTTTACCGTGGAAATATCTGCCCTGGTATCCATTTTTAGGTAACACCTATAAGTGATATGATAGGATATGTGTCTTTCACTTTCTGACTTACTACAAGTCACGTGATTACTTCTAGACTCATCTACGGTGCTGCAAATGGAATTGTGTCCTTTTTTTCCTTGGCTTCTCTTCTGCCTTAGCGGGGTCCATTTTCAACAATGTGATTCCCTGAGGGTTGTGGATTAGCTGACCTGGGCAGCCTTACCCTGCCGGCCCGCCCTCTTCAGGTGTGCCTCATTGAGGTCAATATAAACAGCGCTCCAGGCAGCAATAGCCCCTGAAGCTGTGCCTGACTCCATATTCTCTGCCCCGTCAGCAGTCTCGGGGCTGTGCTGGTGGGAGGGAGTGAGGGGCCACAGCTTTGTGGGTGGCCCGGTGTGAGTGGGGTTCTGCTGGCCTTTCTGCAGGAGTTGCCAGGCTGCCGCCTGTAAAGAAGAGGTTGTGTCACCCATACCTTCCGCTGGAATTTCTCTCCGGACAGTGGTGAGGAAGGAGAAAAGCAGTGGGGGCCGGGACAGGAGGGGTATCTCAGGCAGGGCAATGGAAAGCTTCTGGAAGAGCGCCCGGGGCCAGGACCACCCTGGCTGGCCTGCAGGCACCAAGTTGGCCTGCGTGCTGTCGCTGGTGTTGCTCCACGGACCTTCCTCTAGGCTTTCAATCCCTTGTACATATTCAGGTGTTTTACCTGGAAAGGGTGGGAACAGTTCAGCAGCAGCTGGCCTGGGGCTCAGCTCACGTTTATGCACAGATGCCTCGGCACGGTCCCCCAGCTTTGCAATGAGGACGCTCCTTGCATGGGGGGTGGGTTGCTGGCTGTATGGGAGATGATTCCCCACCTCTGACCAATTTCAGAATTGTTTACCACTGGAGCAAGTGCCCTGATAGGGCTTTCCTCTGTATAACTCGTGGGTTCAGGTTTTTTTTTCTTTAATGGTTCAAGTTAGATTTTATTCCTCTTTTATGTATTTATAGATATAAGCATGGAAATAATTCACTGCTATAAATACATCTGTGTGACGGGAAGAACTTTTTTCTGTTTTATTTTTAAATTTTATTTTTTAAAATTTTGAAATTTAATTTTATTTATTTTTTAAAACAGCACGTTATTATTAGTTATGTATTTTATGCATATATATGTATACAGGTCAATCCCAAACTCCCAACTCATCCCACCACCACCACCCCATGGCTTCCCACACTTGGTGTCCATACGTTTGTTCTCTACCTCTGTGTCTCTATTTCTTCCCTGCAAACCAGTTCATCTGTACCATTTTTAGTTTCCACATATATGCAATAATATACAATATTTGTTTTCCTCTTTCTGACTTACTTCATTCTGGATGACAGTCTCTCGATCCATCGATGTCTCTACAAAGGACCCAGTTTCATTCCTTTTTATGGCCGAGTAATATTCCATTTTATATATGTACCACATCTTTATCCATTCATCTGTCTGTGGGCATTTAGGTTGCTTCCATTACCTGGCTATTGTAAATAGTGCTGCAACGAACATTGTGGTGAATGTGCCTTTTTGAAATACGGTTTTCTCTGGGTATGTGCCCAGAAGTGGGATTGCTGGATCAGATGGTAATTCTATTTCTAGTTTTTTTAAGGAAACTCCATACTGTTCTCCATAGTGACTGTATCAATTTACATTCTCACCAATAGTGGAAGAGGGCTCCTTTTGTCCACACCCTCCCCAGAATTGGTTGTTTGTAGATTTTCTGATGATGCCTATTCTAACAGGTGTGAGGTGAAACCTCATTGTAGTTTTGATTTGCATTTCTCTAATAATTAGTGCTGTTGAGCAGCTTTTCATGTGCGTCTTGGCCATCTCTTTGTCTTCTTTGAAGAAACGTCTCTTTAGATCTTCTGCCCATTTTTGTATTGGGTTGTTTGTTTTTTTAATATTAAGCTGCATGAGCTGTTTATATATATTGGAGATTAAACCTCTGTCCATTGATACGTCTGCAATGATTTTCGCCCATTCTGAGGGATGCCTTTTTCCATTCCCGTGTTTTTTAACAAAAAAGGAAAGAAAGGAAAAGAAGCAGAACACTAATGTGCGTAAAATATGCCTTTTGAAACGGTCTTTTTGAAATATGGACGTCCTTTGAATTTTTTGGTCGATATGTGACCCCAGGATTTGTTTTCAGGGCAGGTGTCATTTACAGGCCTGCAATGATTTTGAATATCAACTGACCATTAGCGCTGGGATTAAAGCTGCTGTTGTGTGAAACGGCCACAAGGTGGCAGCAGTTCACCCTTACCAAATCTGGTTACTAGGGCAAGAGAGCCTCAGTGGAAGTGGTGTTCTAGATTGGAATTTAAAATGGAATGTGCCAGGAGAAAGCCCCTCACGTTTGTCTCACTACATCTTGTTCGTGTTTTTAATTTAATTTTTTTTATTTTTTATTACAGCAAGTTTGATTACAATGTTTGGATTGTTGTAGGTGTGGAAGATGTGGTTCATTTACACATATACAGATGTCTGTTCTTCCTGGGATCCTTTTCCCATGTACGTTATGACAGAATGTTGAGTAGTCCTCTCTTGGTATTCTGTAGGCCTTTGGTGATTATATATGTCACCTGTGTTTGTATATGTCTGTTAACCCCGATATCGTAATGAAACCAATCCTCACACCTTTCCATTGGTGAACCATAAGTTTGTTTAATGAATCTGTGATTGCCCTTCTCCGTGGAAATATCTGTCCTGGTATCCATTTCTAGGTAACACCTATAAGTGATATGATATGATATGTGTCTTTCACTTTCTGACTTACTACAAGTCACGTGATTACTTCTAGACTCATCTACGGTGCTGCAAATGGCATTGTGTCCTTCTTTCCCTTGGCTTCTCTTCTGCCTTAGCGGGGTCCATTTTCAACAATGTGATTCCCTGAGGGTTGTGGATTAGCTGACCTGGGCAGCCTTACCCTGCCGGCCCGCCCTCCCCAGGTGTGCCTCGTTGAGGTCAATATAAACAGAGCTCCAGGCAGCAATAGCCCCTGAAGCTGTGCCTGACTCCATATTCTCTGCCCCGTCAGCAGTCTCGGGGCTGTGCTGGTGGGAGGGAGTGAGGGGCCACAGCTTTGTGGGTGGCCCGGTGTGAGTGGGGTTCTGCTGGCCTTTCTGCAGGAGTTGCCAGGCTGCCGCCTGTAAAGAAGAGGATGTGTCACCCATACCTTCCGCTGGAATTTCTCTCCGGACAGAGGTGAGGAAGGAAAAAAGCAGTGGGGGCCGGGACAAGAGGGTTATCTCAGGCAGGGCAATGGAAAGCTTCTGGAAGAGCGCCAGGGTCCAGGACCAGTGGGCTGGCTGGCCTGCAGGCACCAAGTTGGCCTGCGTGCTGTCGCTGGTGTGGCTCCACGGTCCTTCCTCTAGGCTTTCAAGCCCTTGTACATATTCAGGTGTTGTACCTGGAAAGGGTGGGAACAGCTCAGCAGCAGCTGGCCTGGGGCTCAGCTCACGTTTACTCACAGATGCCTCGGCACGGTCCCCCAGCTTTGCAATGAGGACGCTCCTTGCGTGGGGGGTGTGTGGCTGGCTGTATGGGAGATGGTTCCCCACCTCTGACCAATTTCAGAATTGTTTACTGCTGGAGCAAGTGTCGTGATAGGGTTTTCCTCTGTATAACTCGTGGGTTCAATTTTTTTTTCTTTTATGGTTCAAGTTAGATTTTATTCCTCTTTTATGTATTTATAAATATAAGCATGGAAATAATTCATTCCTATAAATACATCTGTGTGACGGGAAGAATTTTTATTGTTTTATTTTTAAATTTTATTTTTTAAAATTTTGAAAGTTAATTTCATTTATGTTTTTATACAGCAGGTTATTATTAGTTATGTATTTTATGCATATACATGTATACAGGTCAATCCCTATCTCCCAACTCATCCCACCACCACCACCCCATGGCTTCCCACACTTGGTGTCCATACGTTTGTTCTCTACGTCTGTGTCTCTATTTCTTCCCTGCAAACCAGTTAATCTGTACCATTTTTAGGCTCCACATATATGCATTAATATACAATATTTGTTTTCCTCTTTCTGACTTACTTCATTCTGTATGACAGTCTCTCGATCCATCGATGTCTCTACAAATGACCCAGTTTCATTCCTTTTTATGGCCGAGTAATATTCCATTTTATATATGTACCACATCTTTATCCACTCATCTGTCTGTGGGCATTTAGGTTGCTTCCATTACCTGGCTATTGTAAATAGTGCTGCAACGAACATTGTGCTGAATGTGCCTTTTTGAAATACGATTTTCTCTGTGTATATGCCCAGAAGTGGGATTGCTGGATCAGATGATAATTCTATTTCTAATTTTTTTAAGGAAACTCCATACTGTTCTCCATAGTGACTGTATCAATTTACATTTCCACCAATAGTGGAAGAGGACTCCTTTTGTCCACACCCTCCCCAGAATTGGTTGTTTGTATATCTTCTGATGATGCCGATTCTAACAGGTGTGAGGTGATACCACATTGTAGTTTTGATTTGCATTTCTCTAATAATTCGTGCTGTTGAGCAGCTTTTCATGTGCGTCTTGGCCATCTCTGTGTCTCCTTTGAAGAAACGTCTATTTACATCTTCTGCCCATTTTTTTGGGGTTGTTTGTTTTTTTAATATTAAGCTGCATGAGCTGTTTATATATATTGGAGATTAAACCTGTGTCCATTGATTCGTTTGCAACGATTTTCACCCATCCTGAGGGATGCCTTTTTCCATTTCCGTTTTTTTTAACAAAAAAGGAAAGAAAGGAAAAGAAGCAGAACACTAATGTGCGTAAAATATGCCTTTTGAAACGGTCGTTTTGAAATATGGACGTCCTTTGAATTTTTTGGTCGATATGTGACCCCAGGATTTGTTTTCAGGGCAGGTGTCATTTACAGGCCTGCAATGATTTTGAATATCAACTGACCATTAGCATTGGGATTAAAGCTGCTGTTGTGTGAAACGGCCACAAGGTGGCAGCAGTTCAACCTTACCAAATCTGGTTACTAGGGCAAGAGAGCCTCAGTGGAAGTGGTGTTCTAGATTGGAGTTTAGAATGGAATGTGCCAGGAGAAAGCCCCTCACGTTTGTCTCACTATTTCTTGTTCGTGTTTTTAATTTAATTTTTTATTTTTTATTACAGCAAGTTTGATTACAATGTTTGGCTTGTTGTAGGTGTGGAAGATGTGGTTCTTTTACACATATACAGATGACTGTTCTTCCTGGGATTCTTTTCCCATGTACGTTATGACAGAATGTTGAGTAGTCCTCTCTTGGTATTCTGTAGGTCTTTGATGATTATATATGTCACCTGTGTTTGTATATGTCTGTTAACCCCAATATCGTAATGAAACCAATCCTCACACCTTTCCATTGGTGAACCATAAGTTTGTTTAATGAATCTGTGATTGCCCTTCTCCGTGGAAATATCTGCCCTGGTATCCATTTTTATGTAACACCTATAAGTGATATGATATGATATGTGTCTTTCACTTTCTGACTTACTACAAGTCACATGATTACTTCTAGACTCATCTACGGTGCTGCAAATGGCATTGTGTCCTTTTTTCCCTTGGCTTCTCTTCTGCCTTAGCGGGGTCCATTTTCAACAATGTGATTCCCTGAGGGTTGTGGATTAGCTGACCTGGGCAGCCTTACCCTGCCGGCCCGCCCTCCCCAGGTGTGCCTCGTTGAGGTCAATATAAACAGAGCTCCAGGCAGCAATAGCCCCTGAAGCTGTGCCTGACTCCATATTCTCTGCCCCGTCAGCAGTCTCGGGGCTGTGCTGGTGGGAGGGAGTGAGGGGCCACAGCTTTGTGGGTGGCCCGGTGTGAGTGGGGTTCTGCTGGCCTTTCTGCAGGAGTTGCCAGGCTGCCGCCTGTAAAGAAGAGGATGTGTCACCCATACCTTCCGCTGGAATTTCTCTCCGGACAGAGGTGAGGAAGGAAAAAAGCAGTGGGGTCCGGGACAGGAGGGGTATCTCAGGCAGGGCAATGGAAAGCTTCTGGAAGAGCGCCCGGGGCCAGGACCACCCTGGCTGGCCTGCAGGCACCAATTTGGCCTGCGTGCTGTCGCTGGTGTGGCTCCACGGTCCTTCCTCTAGGCTTTCAAGCCCTTGTACATATTCAGGTGTTTTACCTGGAAAGAGTGGGAACAGTTCAGCAGCAGCTGGCCTGGGGCTCAGCTCACGTTTACTCACAGATGCCTTGGCACGGTCCCCCAGCTTTGCAATGAGGACGCTCCTTGCGTGGGGGGTGGGTTGCTGGCTGTATGGGAGATGATTCCCCACCTCTGAGCAATTTCAGAATTGTTTACCACTGGAGCAAGTGCCCTGATAGGGTTTTCCTATGTATAACTTGTGGGTTCAGGATTTTTTTTTCTTTTATGGTTCAAGTTAGATTTTATTCCTCTTTTATGTATTTATAGATATAAGCATGGAAATCATTCATTCCTATAAATACATCTGTGTGAGGGGAAGAACTTTTTTCTGTTTTATTTTTAAATTTTATTTTTTAAAATTTTGAAATTTAATTTTATTTATTTTTTTTAAACAGCACGTTATTATTAGTTATGTATTTTATGCATATACATGTATACAGGTCAATCCCAAACTCCCAACTCATCCCACCACCACCACTCCATGGCTTCCCACACTTGGTGTCCATACGTTTGTTCTCTACCTCTGTGTCTCTATTTCTTCCCTGCAAACCAGTTCATCTGTACCATTTTTAGGCTCCACATATATGCGTTAATATACAATATTTGTTTTCCTCTTTCTGACTTACTTCATTCTGTATGACAGTCTCTCGATCCATCGATGTCTCTACAAATGACCCAGTTTCATTCCTTTTTATGGCCTAGTTATATTCCATTTTATATATGTACCACATCTTTATCCATTCATCTGTCTGTGGGCATTTAGGTTGCTTCCATTACCTGGCTATTGTAAATAGTGCTGCAACGAACATTGTGCTGAATGTGCCTTTTTGAAATACGGTTTTCTCTGGGTATATGCCCAGAAGTGGGATTGCTGGATCAGATGGTAATTCTATTTCTAGATTTTTTAAGGAACTCCATAGTGTTCTCCATAGTGACTGTATCAATTTACATTCCCACCAATAGTGGAAGAGG
Organism: Mesoplodon mirus; assembly: GCF_964341445.2. Classification (NCBI taxonomy): domain Eukaryota; kingdom Metazoa; phylum Chordata; class Mammalia; order Artiodactyla; family Ziphiidae; genus Mesoplodon; species Mesoplodon mirus. The sequence continues at coordinate 471,248 of NW_028295743.1, read as the reverse complement.
TCTCCTTTGGTCCACACACTCCCCAGAATTGGTTGTTTGTAGATTTTCTGATGATGCCGATTTTAACAGGTGTGAGGTGATACCTCATTATAGTTTTGATTTGCATTTCTCTAATAATTAGTGCTGTTGAGCAGCTTTTCTGTGCGTCTTGGCCATCTCGGTGTCTCCTTTGAAGAAACGTCTCTTTAGATCTTCTGCCCATTTTTTGGGGGTTGTTTGTTTTTTTAATATTATGCTGCATGAGCTGTTTATATATATTGGAGATTAAACCTCTGTCCATTGATTCGTCTGCAACGATTTTCGCCCATTCTGAGGGATGCCTTTTTCCATTCCCGTGTTTTTTAACAAAAAAGGAAAGAAAGGAAAAGAAGCAGAACACTAATGTGCGTAAAATATGCCTTTTGAAACGGTCTTTTTGAAATATGGACGTCCTTTGAATTTTTTGGTCGATATGTGACCCCAGGATTTGTTTTCAGGGCAGGTGTCATTTACAGGCCTGCAATGATTTTGAATATTTACTGACCATTAGCGTTGGGATTAAAGCTGCTGTTGTGTGAAACGGCCACAAGGTGGCAGCAGTTCACCCTTACCAAATCTGGTTACTAGGGCAAGAGAGCCTCAGTGGAAGTGGTGTTCTAGATTGGAGTTTAGAATGGAATGTGCCAGGAGAAAGCCCCTCACGTTTGTCTCACTACTTCTTGTTCGTGTTTTTAATTTAATTTTTTATTTTTTATTACAGCAAGTTTGATTACAATGTTTGGCTTGTTGTAGGTGTGGAAGATGTGGTTCTTTTACACATATACAGATGTCTGTTCTTCCTGGGATCCTTTTCCCATGTACGTTATGACAGAATGTTGAGTAGTCATCTCTTGGTATTCTGTAGGTCTTTGGTGATTATATATGTCACCTGTGTTTGTATATGTCTGTTAACCCCGATATCGTAATGAAACCAATCCTCACACCTTTCCATTGGTGAACCATAAGTTTGTTTAATGAATCTGTGATTGCCCTTCTCTGTGGAAATATCTGCCCTGGAATCCATTTTTAGGTAACACCTATAAGTGATATGATACGATATGTGTCTTTCACTTTCTGACTTACTACAAGTCACGTGATTACTTCTAGACTCATCTACGGTGCTGCAAATGGCATTGTGTCCTTTTTTCCCTTGGCTTCTCTTCTGCCTTAGCGGGGTCCATTTTCAACAATGTGATTCCCTGAGGGTTGTGGATTAGCTGACCTGGGCAGCCTTACCCTGCCGGCCCGCCCTCCCCAGGTGTGCCTCGTTGAGGTCAATATAAACAGAGCTCCAGGCAGCAATAGCCCCTGAAGCTGTGCCTGACTCCATATTCTCTGCCCCGTCAGCAGTCTCGGGGCTGTGCTGGTGGGAGGGAGTGAGGGGCCACAGCTTTGTGGGTGGCCCGGTGTGAGTGGGGTTCTGCTGGCCTTTCTGCAGGAGTTGCCAGGCTGCCGCCTGTAAAGAAGAGGATGTGTCACCCATACCTTCCGCTGGAATTTCTCTCCGGACAGAGGTGAGGAAGGAAAAAAGCAGTGGGGGCCGGGACAGGAGGGGTATCTCAGGCAGGGCAATGGAAAGCTTCTGGAAGAGCGCCCAGGGCCAGGACCACCCTGGCTGGCCTGCAGGCACCAAGTTGGCCTGTGTGCTGTCGCTGGTGTGGCTCCACGGTCCTTCCTCTAGGCTTTCAAGCCCTTGTACATATTCAGGTGTTTTACCTGGAAAGGGTGGGAACAGTTCTGCAGCAGCTGGCCTGGGGCTCAGCTCACGTTTACTCACAGATGCCTCGGCAGGGTCCACCAGCTTTGCAATGAGGACGCTCCTTGAGTGGAGATTGGGTTGCTGGCTGTATGGGAGATGGTTCCCCACTTCTGACCAATTTCAGAATTGTTTACCACTGGAGAAAGTGCCCTGATAGGGTTTTCCTCTGTATAACTCGTGGGTTCAGGTTTTTTTTTATTTTATGGTTCAAGTTAGATTTTATTCCTCTTTTATGTATTTATAGATATAAGCATGGAAATAATTCATTCCTATAAATACATCTGTGTGACGGGAAGAACTTTTTTCTGTTTTATTTTTAAATTTTATTTTTTAAAATTTTGAAATTTAATTTTATTTATTTTTTTTATACAGCACGTTATTATTAGTTATGTATTTTATGCATATACAAGTATACAGGTCAATCCCAAACTCCCAACTCATCCCACCACCACCACCCCATGGCTTCCCACACTTGGTGTCCATACGTTTGTTCTCTACCTCTGTGTCTCTATTTCTTCCCTGCAAACCAGTTCATCTGTACCATTTTTAGGCTCCACATATATGCATTAATATACAATATTTGTTTTCCTCTTTCTGACTTACTTCATTCTGTATGACAGTCTCTCGATCCATCGATGTCTCTACAAATGACCCAGTTTCATTCCTTTTTATGGCCGAGTAATATTCCATTTTATATATGTACCACCTCTTTATCCATTCTTCTGTCTGTGGGCATTTAGGGTGCTTCCATTACCTGGCTATTGTAAATAGTGCTGCAAAGAACATTGTGGTGAATGTGCCTTTTTGAAATACTCTATTCTCTGGGTATATGCCCAGAAGTGGGATTGCTGGATCAGATGGTAATTCTATTTCTAGTTTTTTTAAGGAAACTCCATACTCTTCTCCATAGTGACTGTATCAATTTACATTCCCACCAATAGTGGAAGAGGGCTCCTTTTGTCCACACCCTCCCCAGAATTGGTTGTTTGTAGATTTTCTGATGATGCCGATTCTAACAGGTGTGAGGTGATACCTCATTGTAGTTTTGATTTGCATTTCTCCAATAATTACTGCTGTTGAGCAGCTTTTCATGTGCATCTTGGCCATCTCTGTGTCTCCTTTGTAGAAACGTCTCTTTAGATCTTCTGCCCATTTTTTTTGGGGTTGTTTGTTTTTTTTAATATTAAGCTGCATGAGCTGTTTATATATATTGGAGATTAAACCTCTGTCCATTGATTCATCTGCAACGATTTTCGCCCATTCTGAGGGATGCCTTTTTCCATTCCCGTGTTTTTTAACAAAAAAGGAAAGAAAGGAAAAGAAGCAGAACACTAATGTGCGTAAAATATGCCTTTGGAAACGGTCGTTTTGAAATATGGACGTCCTTTGAATATTTTGGTCGATATATGACCCCAGGATTTGTTTTCAGGGCAGGTGTCATTTACAGGCCTGCAATGATTTTGAATATCAACTGACCATTAGCGTTGGGATTAAAGCTGCTGTTGTGTGAAACGGCCACAAGGTGGCAGCAGTTCACCCTTACCAAATCTGGTTACTAGGGCAAGAGAGCCTCAGTGGAAGTGGTGTTCTAGATTGGAGTTTAGAATGGAATGTGCCAGGAGAAAGCCCCTCACGTTTGTCTCACTACATCTTGTTCGTGTTTTTAATTTAATTTTTTATTTTTTATTACAGCAAGTTTGATTACAATGTTTGGCTTGTTGTAGGTGTGGAAGATGTGGTTCTTTTACACATATACACATGTCTGTTCTTCCTGGGATCCTTTTCCCATGTACGTTATGACAGAATGTTGAGTAGTCTTCTCTTGGTATTCCGTAGGTCTTTGGTGATTATATATGTCACCTGTGTTTGTATATGTCTGTTAACCCCGATATCGTAATGAAACCAATCCTCACACCTTTCCATTGATGAACCATAATTTTGTTTAATGAATCTGTGATTGCCCTTCTCCGTGGAAATATCTGCCCTGGTATCCATTTTTAGGTAACACCTATAAGTGATATGATATGTGTCTTTCACTTTCTGACTTACTACAAGTCACGTGATTACTTCTAGACTCATCTACGTTGCTGCAAATGGCATTGTGTCCTTTTTTCGCTTGGCTTCTCTTCTGACTTAGCGGGGTCCATTTTCAACAATGTGATTCCCTGAGGGTTGTGGATTAGCTGACCTGGGCAGCCTTACCCTGCTGGCCCGTCCTCCCCAGGTGTGCCTCTTTGAGGTCAATATAAACAGAGCTCCAGGCAGCAATAGCCCCTGAAGCTGTGCCTGATTCCATATTCTCTGCCCCGTCAGCAGTCTCGGGGCTGTGCTGGAGGGAGGGAGTGAGGGGCCACAGCTTTGTGGGTGGCCCGGTATTAGTGGGGTTCTGCTGGCCTTTCTGTAGGAGTTGCCAGGCTGCCGCTGTAAAGAAGAGGATGTGTCACCCATACCTTCCGCTGCAATTTCTCTCCGGACAGAGGTGAGGAAGGAAAAAAGAAGTGGGGGCCGGGACAGGAGCGGAATCTCAGGCAGGGCAATGGAAAGCTTCTGGAAGAGCGCCCGGGGCCAGGACCACCCTGGCTGCCCTGCAGGCACCAAGTTGGCCTGCGTGCTGTCGCTGGTGTGGCTCCACGGTCCTTCCTCTAGGCTTTCAAGCCCTTGTACATATTCAGGTGTTTTACCTGGAAAGGGTGGGAACAGTTCAGCAGCAGCTGGCCTGGGGCTCAGCTCACCTTTACTCACAGATGCCTCGGCACGGTCCCCCAGCTTTGCAATGAGGACGCTCCTTGCGTGGGAGGTGGGTGGCAGGCTGTATGGTAGATGGTTCCCCACCTCTGACCAATTTCAGAATTCTTTACCGCTGGAGCAAGAGGCGTGATAGGGTTTTCCTCTGTATAACTCGTGGGTTCACTTGTTTTTTCTTTTATGGTTCAAGTTAGATTTTATTCCTCTTTTATGTATTTTTAAATATAAGCATGGAAATAATTCATTCCCATAAATACATCTGTGTGACGGGAAGAATTTTTTCTGTTTTATTTTTAAATATTATTTTTTAAAATTTTGAAATTTAATTTTATTTATGTTTTTATACAGCAGGTTATTATTAGTTATGTATTTTATGCATATACATGTATACAGGTCAATCCCAATCTCCCAACTCATCCCACCACCACCACCCCATGGCTTCCCACACTTGGTGTCCATACGTTTGTTCTCTACCTCTGTGTCTCTATTTCGTCCCTGCAAACCAGTTCATCTGTACCATTTTTAGGCTCCACATATATGCATTAATATACAATATTTGTTTTCCTCTTTCTGACTTACTTCATTCTGTATGACAGACTCTCGATCCATCGATGTGTCTACAAATGACCCAGTTTCATTCTTTTTTATGTCCGGGTAATATTCCATTTATATATGTACCACATCTTTATCCATTTATCTGTCTGTGGGCATTTAGGTTGCTTACATTACCTGGCTATTGTAAATAGTGCTGCAACGAACATTGTGGTGAATGTGCCTTTTTGAAATACGGTTTTCTCTGGGTATATGACCAGAAGTGGGATTGCTGGATCAGATGGTAATTCTATTTCAAGTTTTTTTAAGGAAACTCCATACTGTTCTCCATAGTGACTGTATCAATTTACATTCCCACCAATAGTGGAAGAGGGCTCCTTTTGTCCACACCCTCCCAAGAATTGGTTGTTTGTAGATTTTCTGATGATGCCGATTCTAACAGGTGTGAGGTGATACCTCATTGTAGTTTTGATTTGCATTTCTCCAATAATTAGTGCTGTTGAGCAGCTTTTCATGTGCGTCTTGGCCATCTCTGTGTCTCCTTTGAAGAAACGTCTCTTTAGATCTTCTGCCCATTTTTTTTGGGTTGTTTGTTTTTTTAATATTATGCTGCATGAGCTGTTTATATATATTGGAGATTAAACCTCTGTCCATTGATTCGTCTGCAACGATTTTCGCCCATTCTGAGGGATGCCTTTTTCCATTCCCGTGTTTTTTAACAAAAAAGGAAAGAAAGGAAAAGAAGCAGAACACTAATGTGCGTAAAATATGCCTTTGGAAATGGTCGTTTTGAAATATGGACGTCCTTTGAATTTTTTAGTCGATATGTGAGCCCAGGATATGTTTTCAGGGCAGGTGTCATTTAGAGGCCTGAAATGATTTTGAATATCAACTGACCATTAGTGTTGGGATTAAAGCTGCTGTTGTGTGAAACGGCCACAAGGTGGCAGCAGTTCACCCTTACCAAATCTGGTTACTAGGGCAAGAGAGCCTCAGTGGAAGTGGTGTTCTAGATTGGAGTTTAGAATGGAATGTGCCAGGAGATAGCCCCTCTCGTTGGTCTCACTACATCTTGTTCGTGTTTTTAATTTAATTTTTTTTTATTTTTATTACAGCAAGTTTGATTACAATGTTTGGCTTGTTGTAGGTGTGGAAGATGTGGTTCTTTTACACATATACAGATGTCTGTTCTTCCTGGGATCCTTTTTCCCATGTACGTTATGACGGAATGTTGAGTAGTCCTCTCTTGGTATTCTGTAGGTCTTTGGTGATTATATATGTCACCTGTGTTTGTATATGTCTGTTAACCCCGATATCGTAATGAAACCAATCCTCACACCTTTCCATTGGTGAACCATAAGTTTGTTTAATGAAACTGTGATTGCCCTTCTCCATAGAAATATCTGCCCTGGTATCCATTTTTAGGTAACACCTATAAGTGATATGATAGTATATGTGTCTTTCACTTTCTGACTTACTACAAATCACGTGATTACTTCTAGACTCATCTACGGTGCTGCAAATGGCATTGTGTCCTTTTTTCCCTTGGCTTCTCTTCTGCCTTAGTGGGGTCCATTTTCAACAATGTGATTCCCTGAGGGTTGTGTGTTAGCTGACCTGGGCAGCCTTACGCTGCCGGCCCGCGCCCACCAAGTGTGCCTCGTTGAGGTCAATATAAACAGAGCTCCAGGCAGCAATAGCCCCTGAAGCTGTGCCTGACTCCATATTCTCTGCCCCGTCAGCAGTCTCGGGGCTGTGCTGGTGGGAGGGAGTGAGGGGCCACAGCTTTGTGGGTGGCCCGGTGTGAGTGGGGTTCTGCTGTCCTTTCTGCAGGAGTTGCCAGGCTGCCGCCTGTAAAGAAGAGGTTGTGTCACCCATACCTTCTGCTGGAATTTCTCTCCGGACAGAGGTGAGGAAGGAAAAAAGCAGTGGGGGCCGGGACAGGAGGGGTATCTCAGGCAGGGCAATGGAAAGCTTCTGGAAGAGCGCTAGGGTCCAGGACCACACTGGCTGGCCTGCAGGCACCAAGTTGGCCTGCGTGCTGTCGCTGGTGTTGCTCCACGGTCCTTCCTCTAGGCTTTCAAGCCCTTGTACATATTCAGGTGTTTTACCTGGAAAGGGTGGGAACAGTTCAGCAGCAGCTGGCCTGGGGCTCAGCTCACGTTTACTCACAGATGCCTCGGCACGGTCCCCCAGCTTTGCAATGAGGACGCTCCTTGCGTGGGGGGTGGGTTGCTGGCTGTATGGGAGATGGTTCCCCACCTCTGACCAATTTCAGAATTGTTTACCGCTGGAGCAAGTGCCGTGATAGGGTTTTCCTCTGTATAACTCGTGGGTTCAATTTTTTTTCTTTTATGGTTCAAGTTAGATTTTATTCCTCTTTTATGTATTTATAAATATAAGCATGGAAATAATTCATTCCTATAAATACATCTGTGTGACGGGAAGAATATTTTCTGTTTTATTTTTAAATTTTATTTTTTAAAATTTTGAAATTTAATTTTATTTATGTTTTTGTACAGCAGGTTATTATTAGTTATGTATTTTATGCATATACATGTATACAGGTCAATCCCAATCTCCCAACTCATCCCACCACCACCACCCCATGGCTTCCCACACTTGGTGTCCATACGTTTGTTCTCTACCTCTGTGTCTCTATTTCTTCCCTGCAAACCAGTTCATCTGTACCATTTTTTTAGGTTCCACATATATGCATTAATATACAATATTTGTTTTCCTCTTTCTGACTTACTTCATTCTGTATGACAGTCTCTCGATCCATCGATGTCTCTACAAATGACCCAGTTTCAATCCTTTTTATGGCCGAGTAATATTCCATTTCATATATGTACCACGTCTTTATCCATTCATCTGTCTGTGGGCATTTAGGTTGCTTCCATTACCTGGCTATTGTAAATAGTGCTGCAATGAACCTTGTGGTGAATGTGCCTTTTTGATGTACGGTTTTCTCTGGGTATATGCCCAGAAGTGGGATTGCCGGATCAGATGGAAATTCTATTTCTAGTTTTTTTAAGGAAACTCCATACTGTTCTCCATAGTGACTGTATCAATTTACATTCCCACCAATAGTGGAAGAGGGATCCTTTTGTCCACACCCTCCCCAGAATTGGTTGTTTGTAGATTTTCTGATGATGCCGATTCTAACAGGTGTGAGGTGATACCTCATTGTAGTTTTGATTTGCATTTCTCTAATAATTAGTGCTGTTGAGCAGCTTTTCATGTGCGTCTTGGCCATCTCTGTGTCTCCTTTGAAGAAACGTCTCTTTAGATCTTCTGCCCATTTTTTGGGGGGTTGTTTGTTTTTTTAATATTAAGCTGCATGAGCTGTTTATATATATTGGAGATTAAACCTCTGTCCATTGATTCGTCTGCAACGATTTTCACCCATTCTGAGGGATGCCTTTTTCCATTCCCGTGCTTTTTAACAAAAAAGGAAAGAAAGGAAAAGAAGCAGAACACTAATGTGCGTAAAATATGCCTTTTGAAACGGTCGTTTTGAAATATGGACGTCCTTTGAATTTTTTGGTCGATATGTGACCCCAGGATTTGTTTTCAGGGCAGGTGTCATTTACAGGCCTGCAATGATTTTGAATATCAACTGACCATTAGCGTTGGGATTAAAGCTGCTGTTGTGTGAAACGGCCACAAGGTGGCAGCAGTTCACCCTTACCAAATCTGGTTACTAGGGCAAGAGAGCCTCAGTGGAAGTGGTATTCTAGATTGGAGTTTAGAATGGAATGTGCCAGGAGAAAGCCCCTCACGTTTGTCTCACTACTTCTTGTTCGTGTTTTTAATTTAATTTTTTTATTTTTTATTACAGCAAGTTTGATTACAATGTTTGGCTTTTTGTAGGTGTGGAAGATGTGGTTCTTTTACACATATACAGATGTCTGTTCTTCCTGGGATCCTTTTCCCATGTACGTTATGACAGAATGTTGAGTAGTCCTCTCTTGGTATTCTGTAGGTCTTTGTTGATGATATATGTCACCTGTGTTTGTATATGTCTGTTAACCCCGATATCGTAATGAAACCAATCCTCACACCTTTCCATTGGTGAACCATAAGTTTGTTTAATGAATCTGTGATTGCCTTTCTCCGTGGAAATATCTGCCCTGGTATCCATTTTTAGGTAACACCTATAAGTGATATGATAGGATATGTGTCTTTCACTTTCTGACTTACTACAAGTCACGTGATTACTTCTAGACTCATCTACGGTGCTGCAAATGGCATTGTGTCCTTTTTTCCCTTGGCTTCTCTTCTGCCTTAGCGGGGTCCATTTTCAACAATGTGATTCCCTGAGGGTTGTGGATTAGCTGACCTGGGCAGCCTTACCCTGCCGGCCCGCCCTCCCCAGGTGTGCCTCGTTGAAGTCAATTTAAACAGAGCTCCAGGCAGCAATAGCCCCTGAAGCTGTGCCTGAATCCATATTCTCTGCCCCGTCAGCAGTCTCGGGGCTGTGCTGGTGGGAGGGAGGGAGGGGCCACAGCTTTGTGGGTGGCCCGGTGTGAGTGGGGTTCTGCTGGCCTTTCTGAAGGAGTTGCCAGGCTGCCGCCTGTAAAGAAGAGGTTGTGTCACCCATACCTTCCTCTGGAATTTCTCTCCGGACAGAGGTGAGGAAGGAAAAAAGCAGTGGGGGCCGGGACAGGAGGGGTATCTCAGGCAGGGCAATGGAAAGCTTCTGGAAGAGCGCCCGGGGCCAGGACCACCCTGGCTGGCCTGCAGGCACCAAGTTGGCCTGCGTGCTGTCAATGGTGTGGCTCCACGGTCCTTCCTCTAGGCTTTCAAGCCCTTGTACATATTCAGGTGTTTTACCTGGAAAGGGTGGGAACAGTTCAGCAGCAGCTGGCCTGGGGCTCAGCTCACGTTTACTCACAGATGCCTCGGCACGGTCCCCCAGCTTTGCAATGAGGACGCTCCTTGCGTGGGGGGTGGGTTGATGGCTGTATGGGAGATGGTTCCCCACCTCTGACCAATTTCAGAATTGTTTACCACTGGAGCAAGTGCCCTGATAGGGTTTTCCTCTGTATAACTCGTGGGTTCAGGTTTTTTTTTACTTTTATGGTTCAAGTTAGATTTTATTCCTCTTTTATGTATTTATAGATATAAGCATGGAAATCATTCATTCCTATAAATACATCTGTGTGACGGGAAGAACTTTTTTCTGTTTTATTTTTAAATTTTATTTTTTAAAATTTTGAAATTTAATTTTATTTATTTTTTTATACAGCACGTTATTATTAGTTATGTATTTTATGCATATACATGTACTGAGGTCAATCCCACACTCCCAACTCATCCCACCACCACCACCCCATGGCTTCCCACACTTGGTGTCCATACGTTTGTTCTCTACCTCTGTGTCTCTATTTCTTCCCTGCAAACCAGTTCATCTGTACCATTTATAGGCTCCACATATATGCGTTAATATACAATATTTGTTTTCCTCTTTCTGACTTACTTCATTCTGTATGACAGTCCCTCGATCCATCGATGTCTCTACACATGACCCAGTTTCATTCCTTTTTATGGCCGAGTAATATTCCATTTTATATATGTACCACATCTTTATCCATTCATCTGTCTGTGGGCATTTAGGTTGCTTCCATTACCTGGCTATTGTAAATAGTGCTGCAACGAACATTGTGGTGAATGTGCCTTTTTGAAATACGGTTTTCTCTGGGTATATGCCCAGAAGTGGGATTGCTGGATCAGATGGTAATTCTATTTCTAGTTTTTTAAAGGAAACTCCATACTGTTCTCCATAGTGACTGTATCAATTTACATTCCCACCAATAGTGGAAGAGGGCTCCTTTTGTCCACACCCTCCCCAGAATTGGTTGTTTGTAGATTTTCTGATGATGCCGATTCTAACAGGTGTGAGGTGATACCTCATTGTAGTTTTGATTTGCATTTCTCTAATAATTAGTGCTGTTGAGCCGCTTTTCATGTGCGTCTTGGCCATCTCTGTGTCTCCTTTGAAGAAACGTCTCTTTAGATCTTCTGCCCATTTTTTTTGGGTTGTTTGTTTTTTTAATATTAAGCTGCATGAGCTGTTTATATATATTGGAGATTAAACCTCTGTCCATTGATTCGTCTGCAACGATTTTCGCCCATTCTGAGGGATGCCTTTTTCCATTCCCGTGTTTTTTAACAAAAAAGGAAAGAAAGGAAAAGAAGCAGAACACTAATGTGCGTAAAATATGCCTTTTGAAATGGTCGTTTTGAAATATGGACGTCCTTTGAATTTTTTGGTCGATATGTGACCCCAGGATTTGTTTTCAGGGCAGGTGTCATTTACAGGCCTGCAATGATTTTGAATATCAACTGACCATTAGCATTGGGATTAAAGCTGCTGTTGTGTGAAACGGCCACAAGGTGGCAGCAGTTCACCCTTACCAAATCTGGTTACTAGGGCAAGAGAGCCTCAGTGGAAGTGGTGTTCTAGATTGGAATTTAGAATGGAATGTGCCAGGAGAAAGCCCCTCACTTTGTCTCACTACATCTTGTTCGTGTTTTTAATTTATTTATTTTTTATTTTTTATTACAGCAAGTTTGATTACAATGTTTGGCTTGTTGTAGGTGTGGAAGATGTGGTTCTTTTACACATATACAGATGTCTGTTCTTCCTGGGATCCTTTTCCCATGTACGTTATGACAGAATGTTGAGTAGTCCTCTGTTGGTATTCTATAGGTCTTTGGTGATTATATATGTCACCTGTGTTTGTATATGTCTGTTAACCCCGATATCGTAATGAAACCAATACTCACACCTTTCCATTGGTGAACCATAAGTGTGTTTAATGAATCTGTGATTGCCCTTCTCCGTGGAAATATCTGTCCTGGTATCCATTTCTAGGTAACACCTATAAGGGATATGATATGATATGTGTCTTTCACTTTCTTACTTACTACAAGTCACGTGATTACTTCTAGACTCATCTACGGTGCTGCAAATGGAATAGTGTCCTTTTTTTCCTTGGCTTCTCTTCTGCCTTAGCGGGGTCCATTTTCAACAATGTGATTCCCTGAGGGTTGTGGATTAGCTGACCTGGGCAGCCTTACACTGCCGACCCGCCCTCCCCAGGTGTGCCTCGTTGAGGTCAATATAAACAGTGCTCCAGGCAGCAATAGCCCCTGAAGCTGTGCCTGACTCCATATTCTCTGCCCCGTCAGCAGTCTCCGGGCTGTGCTGGTGGGAGGGAGTGAGGGGCCACAGCTTTGTGGGTGGCCCGGTGTGAGTGGGGTTCTGCTGGCCTTTCTGCAGGAGTTGCCAGGCTGCCGCCTGTAAAGAAGAGGATGTGTCACCCATAACTTCCGCTGGAATTTCTCTCCGGACAGAGGTGAGGAAGGAAAAAAGCAGTGGGGGCCGGGACAGGAGGGGTATCTCAGGCAGGGCAATGGAAAGCTTCTGGAAGAGCGCCAGGGTCCAGGACCAGTGGGCTGGCTGGCCTGCGGGCACCAAGTTGGCCTGCGTGCTGTAGCTGGTGTGGCTCCACGGTCCTTCCTCTAGGCTTTCAAGCCCTTGTACATATTCAGGTGTTTTACCTGGAAAGGGTGGGAACAGTTCAGCAGCAGCTGGCCTGGGGCTCAGCTCACGTTAACTCACAGATGCCTCGGCACGGTCCCCCAGCTTTGCAATGAGGACGCTCCTTGCGTGGGGGGTGGGTTGCTGGCTGTATGGGAGATGATTCCCCACCTCTGACCTATTTCAGAATTGTTTACCACTGGAGCAAGTGCCCTGATAGGGTTTTCCTCTGTATAACTCGTGGGTTCAGGATTTTTTTTTCTTTTATGGTTCAAGTTAGATTTTATTCCTCTTTTATGTATTTATAGATATAAGCATGGAAATAATTCATTCCTATAAATACATCTGTGTGACGGGAAGAACTTTTTTCTGTTTTATTTTTAAATTTTATTTTTTAAAATTTTGAAATTTAATTTTATTTATTTTTTTATACAGCACATTATTATTAGTTATGTATTTTATGCATATACATGTATACAGGTCAATCCCAAAATCCAAACTCATCCCACCACCACCACCCCATGGCTTCCCACACTTGGTGTCCATACGTTTGTTCTCTACCTCTGTGTCTCTATTTCGTCCCTGCAAACCAGTTCATCTGTACCATTTTTAGGCTCCACATATATGCGTTAATATACAATATTTGTTTTCCTCTTTCTGACATACTTCATTCTGTATGACAGTCTCTCGATCCATTGATGTCTCTACAAATGACCCAGTTTCATTCCTTTTTATGGCCGAGTAATATTCCATTTTATATATGTACCACATCTTTATCCATTCATCTGTCTGTGGGCATTTAGGTTGCTTCCATTACCTGGCTATTGTAAATAGTGCTGCAACGAACATTGTGGTGAATGTGCCTTTTTGAAATAAGGTTTTCTCTGGGTATATGGCCAGAAGTGGGATTGCTGGATCAGATGGTAATTCTATTTCTAGTTTTTTTAAGGAAACTCCATACTGTTCTCCATAGTGACTGTATCAATTTACATTCCCACCAATAGTGGAAGAGGGCTCCTTTTGTCCACACCCTCCCCAGAATTGGTTGTTTGTAAATTTTCTGATGATGCCGATTCTAACAGGTGTGAGGTGATACCTCATTGTAGTTTTGATTTGCATTTCTCTAATAATTAGTGCTGTTGAGCAGCTTTTCATGTGCGTCTTGGCCATCTCTGTGTCTCCTTTGAAGAAACGTCTCTTTAGATCTTCTGCCCATTTTTTTTGGGTTGTTTGTTTTTTTAATATTAAGCTGCATGAGCTGTTTATATATATTGGAGATTAAACCTCTGTCCATTGATTCGTCTGCAACGATTTTCGCCCATTCTGAGGGATGCCTTTTTCCATTCCCGTATTTTTTAACAAAAAAGGAAAGAAAGGAAAAGAAGCAGAACACTAATGTGCGTAAAATATGCCTTTTGAAATGGTCGTTTTGAAATATGGACGTCCTTTGAAATTTTTGGTCGATATGTGACCCCAGGATTTGTTTTCAGGGCAGGTGTCATTTACAGGCCTGCAATGATTTTGAATATCAACTGACCATTAGCGTTGGGATTAAAGCTGCTGTTGTGTGAAACGGCCACAAGGTGGCAGCAGTTCACCCTTACCAAATCTGGTTACTAGGGCAAGAGAGCCTCAGGGAAGTGGTGTTCTAGATTGGAGTTTAGAATGGAATGTGCCAGGAGAAAGCCCCTCACGTTTGTCTTACTACTTCTTGTTCGTATTTTTAATTTAATTTTTTATTTTTTATTACAGCAAGTTTGATTACAATGTTTGGCTTGTTGTAGGTGTGGAAGATGTGGTTCTTTTACACATATACAGATGACTGTTCTTCCTGGGATCCTTTTCCCATGTACGTTATGACAGAATGTTGAGTAGTCCTCTCTTGGTATTCTGTAGGTCTTTGGTGATTATATATGTCACCTGTGATTGTATATGTCTGTTAACCCCGATATCGTAATGAAACCAATCCTCACACCTTTCCATTGGTGAACCATAAGTTTGTTTAATGAATCTGTGATTGCCCTTCTCCGTGGAAATATCTGCCCTGGTATCCATTTTTAGGTAACACCTATAAGTGATATGATATGATATGTGTCTTTCACTTTCTGACTTACTACAAGTCACGTGATTATTTCTAGACTCATCTACGGTGCTGCAAATGGCATTGTGTCCTTTTTTCCCTTGGCTTCTCTTCTGCCTTAGCGGGGTCCATTTTCAACAATGTGATTCCCTGAGGGTTGTGGATTAGCTGACCTGGGCAGCCTTACCCTGCCGGCCCGCCCTCCACAGGTGTGCCTCGTTGAGGTCAATTTAAACAGCGCTCCAGGCAGCAATAGCCCCTGAAGCTGTGCCTGAATCCATATTCTCTGCCCCGTCAGCAGTCTCGGGGCTGTGCTGGTGGGAGGGAGTGAGGGGCCACAGCTTTGTGGGTGGCCCGGTGTGAGTGGGGTTCTTCTGGCCTTTCTGCAGGAGTTGCCAGGCTGCCGCCTGTAAAGAAGAGGATGTGTCACTCATACTTTCCGCTGGAAATTCTCTCCGGACAGAGGTGAGGAAGGAAAAAAGCAGTGGGGGCCAGGACAGGAGGGGTATCACAGGCATGGCAATGGAAAGCTTCTGGAAGACCGCCCGGGGCCAGGACCACCCTGGCTGGCCTGCAGGCACCAAGTTGGCCTGCGTGCTGTCGCTGGTGTGGCTCCACGGTCCTTCCTCTAGGCTTTCAAGCCCTTGTACATATTCAGGTGTTTTACCTGGAAAGGGTGGGAACAGTTCAGCAGCAGCTGGCCTGGGGCTCAGCTTACGTTTACTCACAGATGCCTCGGCACGGCCCCCAGCTTTGCAATGAGGACGCTCCTTGCGTGGGGGGGGGTTAATTGGCTGTATGGGAGATGATTCCCCACCTCTGACCAATTTCAGAATTGTTTACCACTGGAGCAAGTGCCCTGATAGGGTTTTCCTCTGTATAACTCGTGGGTTCAGGATTTTTTTTCTTTTATGTTTCAAGTTAGATTTTATTCCTCTTTTATGTATTTATAGATATAAGCATGGAAATCATTCATTGCTATAAATACATCTGTGTGACGGGAAGAACTTTTTTCTGTTTTATTTTTAAATTTTATTTTTTAAAATTTTGAAATTTAATTTTATTTATTTTTTTTATACAGCACCTTATTATTAGTAATGTATTTTATGCATATACATGTATACAGGTCAATCCAAAACTCCCAACTCATCCCACCACCACCACCCCATGGCTTCCCACACTTGGTGTCCATACGTTTGATCTCTACCTCTGTGTCTCTATTTCTTCCCTGCAAACCAGTTCATCTGTACCATTTTTAGGCTCCACATATATGCGTTAATATACAATATTTGTTTTCGTCTTTCTGACTTACTTCATTCTGTATGACAGTCTCTCGATCCATCGATGTCTCTACAAATGACCCAGTTTCATTCCTTTTAATGGCCGAGTAATATTCCATTTTATATATGTACCACATCTTTTTCCATTCATCTGTCTGTGGGCATTTAGGTTGCTTCCATTACCTGGCTATTTTAAATAGTGCTGCAACCAACATTGTGGTGAATGTGCCTTTTTGAAATACGGTTTTCTCTGGGTATATGCCCAGAAGTGGGATTGCTGGATCAGATGGTAATTCTATTTCAAGTTTTTTTAAGGAAACTCCATACTGTTCTCCATAGAGACTGTATCAATTTACATTCCCACCAATAGTGGAAGAGGGCTCCTTTTGTCCACACCCTCCCAAGAATTGGTTGTTTGTAGATTTTCTGATGATGCCGATTCTAACAGGTGTGAGGTGATACCTCATTGTAGTTTTGATTTGCATTTCTCCAATAATTAGTGCTGTTGAGCAGCTTTTCATGTGCGTCTTGGCCATCTCTGTGTCTCCTTTGAAGAAACGTCTCTTTAGATCTTCTGCCCATTTTTTTTGGGTTGTTTGTTTATTTAATATTATGCTGCATGAGCTGTTTATATATATTGGAGATTAAACCTCTGTCCATTGATTCGTCTGCAACGATTTTCGCCCATTCTGAGGGATGCCTTTTTCCATTCCCGTGTTTTTTAACAAA
Source organism: Mesoplodon mirus (assembly GCF_964341445.2). Lineage (NCBI taxonomy): Eukaryota > Metazoa > Chordata > Mammalia > Artiodactyla > Ziphiidae > Mesoplodon > Mesoplodon mirus. Next base: position 454,533 of record NW_028295743.1, on the reverse strand, counting down.
AAAGGAAAGAAAGGAAAAGAAGCAGAACACTAATGTTCGTAAAATATGCCTTTTGAAATGGTCGTTTTGAAATATGGACGTCCTTTGAATTTTTTGGTCGATATGTGACCCCAGGATTTGTTTTCAGGGCAGGTGTCATTTACAGGCCTGCAATGATTTTGAATATCAACTGACCATTAGCGTTGGGATTAAAGCTGCTGTTGTGTGAAACGGCCACAAGGTGGCAGCAGTTCACCCTTACCAAATCTGGTTACTAGGGCAAGAGAGCCTCAGTGGAAGTGGTGTTCTAGATTGGAGTTTAGAATGGAATGTGCCAGGAGAAAGCCCCTCACGTTTGTCTCACTACTTCTTGTTCGTGTTTTTAATTTAATTTTTTATTTTTTCTTACAGCAAATTTGATTACAATGTTTGGCTTGTTGTAGGTGTGGAAGATGTGGTTCTTTTACACATATACAGATGTCTGTTCTTCCTGGGATCCTTTTCCCATGTACGTTATGACAGAATGTTGAGTAGTCTTCTTTTGGTATTCTGTAGGTCATTGGTGATTATATATGTCACATGTGTTTGTAGATGTCTGTTAACCCCGATATCGTAATGAAACCAATCCTCACACCTTTCCATTGGTGAACCATAAGTTTGTTTAATGAATCTGTGATTGCCCTTTACCGTGGAAATATCTGCCCTGGTATCCATTTTTAGGTAACACCTATAAGTGATATGATAGGATATGTGTCTTTCACTTTCTGACTTACTACAAGTCACGTGATTACTTCTAGACTCATCTACGGTGCTGCAAATGGAATTGTGTCCTTTTTTTCCTTGGCTTCTCTTCTGCCTTAGCGGGGTCCATTTTCAACAATGTGATTCCCTGAGGGTTGTGGATTAGCTGACCTGGGCAGCCTTACCCTGCCGGCCCGCCCTCTTCAGGTGTGCCTCATTGAGGTCAATATAAACAGCGCTCCAGGCAGCAATAGCCCCTGAAGCTGTGCCTGACTCCATATTCTCTGCCCCGTCAGCAGTCTCGGGGCTGTGCTGGTGGGAGGGAGTGAGGGGCCACAGCTTTGTGGGTGGCCCGGTGTGAGTGGGGTTCTGCTGGCCTTTCTGCAGGAGTTGCCAGGCTGCCGCCTGTAAAGAAGAGGTTGTGTCACCCATACCTTCCGCTGGAATTTCTCTCCGGACAGTGGTGAGGAAGGAGAAAAGCAGTGGGGGCCGGGACAGGAGGGGTATCTCAGGCAGGGCAATGGAAAGCTTCTGGAAGAGCGCCCGGGGCCAGGACCACCCTGGCTGGCCTGCAGGCACCAAGTTGGCCTGCGTGCTGTCGCTGGTGTTGCTCCACGGACCTTCCTCTAGGCTTTCAAGCCCTTGTACATATTCAGGTGTTTTACCTGGAAAGGGTGGGAACAGTTCAGCAGCAGCTGGCCTGGGGCTCAGCTCACGTTTATGCACAGATGCCTCGGCACGGTCCCCCAGCTTTGCAATGAGGACGCTCCTTGCATGGGGGGTGGATTGCTGGCTGTATGGGAGATGATTCCCCACCTCTGACCAATTTCAGAATTGTTTACCACTGGAGCAAGTGCCCTGATAGGGCTTTCCTCTGTATAACTCGTGGGTTCAGGTTTTTTTTTCTTTAATGGTTCAAGTTAGATTTTATTCCTCTTTTATGTATTTATAGATATAAGCATGGAAATAATTCACTGCTATAAATACATCTGTGTGACGGGAAGAACTTTTTTCTGTTTTATTTTTAAATTTTATTTTTTAAAATTTTGAAATTTAATTTTATTTATTTTTTAAAACAGCACGTTATTATTAGTTATGTATTTTATGCATATATATGTATACAGGTCAATCCCAAACTCCCAACTCATCCGACCACCACCACCCCATGGCTTCCCACACTTGGTGTCCATACGTTTGTTCTCTACCTCTGTGTCTCTATTTCTTCCCTGCAAACCAGTTCATCTGTACCATTTTTAGTTTCCACATATATGCAATAATATACAATATTTGTTTTCCTCTTTCTGACTTACTTCATTCTGGATGACAGTCTCTCGATCCATCGATGTCTCTACAAAGGACCCAGTTTCATTCCTTTTTATGGCCGAGTAATATTCCATTTTATATATGTACCACATCTTTATCCATTCATCTGTCTGTGGGCATTTAGGTTGCTTCCATTACCTGGCTATTGTAAATAGTGCTGCAACGAACATTGTGGTGAATGTGCCTTTTTGAAATACGGTTTTCTCTGGGTATGTGCCCAGAAGTGGGATTGCTGGATCAGATGGTAATTCTATTTCTAGTTTTTTTAAGGAAACTCCATACTGTTCTCCATAGTGACTGTATCAATTTACATTCTCACCAATAGTGGAAGAGGGCTCCTTTTGTCCACACCCTCCCCAGAATTGGTTGTTTGTAGATTTTCTGATGATGCCTATTCTAACAGGTGTGAGGTGAAACCTCATTGTAGTTTTGATTTGCATTTCTCTAATAATTAGTGCTGTTGAGCAGCTTTTCATGTGCGTCTTGGCCATCTCTTTGTCTTCTTTGAAGAAACGTCTCTTTAGATCTTCTGCCCATTTTTGTATTGGGTTGTTTGTTTTTTTAATATTAAGCTGCATGAGCTGTTTATATATATTGGAGATTAAACCTCTGTCCATTGATACGTCTGCAATGATTTTCGCCCATTCTGAGGGATGCCTTTTTCCATTCCCGTGTTTTTTAACAAAAAAGGAAAGAAAGGAAAAGAAGCAGAACACTAATGTGCGTAAAATATGCCTTTTGAAACGGTCTTTTTGAAATATGGACGTCCTTTGAATTTTTTGGTCGATATGTGACCCCAGGATTTGTTTTCAGGGCAGGTGTCATTTACAGGCCTGCAATGATTTTGAATATCAACTGACCATTAGCGCTGGGATTAAAGCTGCTGTTGTGTGAAACGGCCACAAGGTGGCAGCAGTTCACCCTTACCAAATCTGGTTACTAGGGCAAGAGAGCCTCAGTGGAAGTGGTGTTCTAGATTGGAATTTAAAATGGAATGTGCCAGGAGAAAGCCCCTCACGTTTGTCTCACTACATCTTGTTCGTGTTTTTAATTTAATTTTTTTTATTTTTTATTACAGCAAGTTTGATTACAATGTTTGGATTGTTGTAGGTGTGGAAGATGTGGTTCTTTTACACATATACAGATGTCTGTTCTTCCTGGGATCCTTTTCCCATGTACGTTATGACAGAATGTTGAGTAGTCCTCTCTTGGTATTCTGTAGGCCTTTGGTGATTATATATGTCACCTGTGTTTGTATATGTCTGTTAACCCCGATATCGTAATGAAACCAATCCTCACACCTTTCCATTGGTGAACCATAAGTTTGTTTAATGAATCTGTGATTGCCCTTCTCCGTGGAAATATCTGTCCTGGTATCCATTTCTAGGTAACACCTATAAGTGATATGATATGATATGTGTCTTTCACTTTCTGACTTACTACAAGTCACGTGATTACTTCTAGACTCATCTACGGTGCTGCAAATGGCATTGTGTCCTTCTTTCCCTTGGCTTCTCTTCTGCCTTAGCGGGGTCCATTTTCAACAATGTGATTCCCTGAGGGTTGTGGATTAGCTGACCTGGGCAGCCTTACCCTGCCGGCCCGCCCTCCCCAGGTGTGCCTCGTTGAGGTCAATATAAACAGAGCTCCAGGCAGCAATAGCCCCTGAAGCTGTGCCTGACTCCATATTCTCTGCCCCGTCAGCAGTCTCGGGGCTGTGCTGGTGGGAGTGAGTGAGGGGCCACAGCTTTGTGGGTGGCCCGGTGTGAGTGGGGTTCTGCTGGCCTTTCTGCAGGAGTTGCCAGGCTGCCGCCTGTAAAGAAGAGGATGTGTCACCCATACCTTCCGCTGGAATTTCTCTCCGGACAGAGGTGAGGAAGGAAAAAAGCAGTGGGGGCCGGGACAAGAGGGTTATCTCAGGCAGGGCAATGGAAAGCTTCTGGAAGAGCGCCAGGGTCCAGGACCAGTGGGCTGGCTGGCCTGCAGGCACCAAGTTGGCCTGCGTGCTGTCGCTGGTGTGGCTCCACGGTCCTTCCTCTAGGCTTTCAAGCCCTTGTACATATTCAGGTGTTTTACCTGGAAAGGGTGGGAACAGCTCAGCAGCAGCTGGCCTGGGGCTCAGCTCACGTTTACTCACAGATGCCTCGGCACGGTCCCCCAGCTTTGCAATGAGGACGCTCCTTGCGTGGGGGGTGTGTGGCTGGCTGTATGGGAGATGGTTCCCCACCTCTGACCAATTTCAGAATTGTTTACTGCTGGAGCAAGTGTCGTGATAGGGTTTTCCTCTGTATAACTCGTGGGTTCAATTTTTTTTTCTTTTATGGTTCAAGTTAGATTTTATTCCTCTTTTATGTATTTATAAATATAAGCATGGAAATAATTCATTCCTATAAATACATCTGTGTGACGGGAAGAATTTTTATTGTTTTATTTTTAAATTTTATTTTTTAAAATTTTGAAAGTTAATTTCATTTATGTTTTTATACAGCAGGTTATTATTAGTTATGTATTTTATGCATATACATGTATACAGGTCAATCCCTATCTCCCAACTCATCCCACCACCACCACCCCATGGCTTCCCACACTTGGTGTCCATACGTTTGTTCTCTACGTCTGTGTCTCTATTTCTTCCCTGCAAACCAGTTAATCTGTACCATTTTTAGGCTCCACATATATGCATTAATATACAATATTTGTTTTCCTCTTTCTGACTTACTTCATTCTGTATGACAGTCTCTCGATCCATCGATGTCTCTACAAATGACCCAGTTTCATTCCTTTTTATGGCCGAGTAATATTCCATTTTATATATGTACCACATCTTTATCCACTCATCTGTCTGTGGGCATTTAGGTTGCTTCCATTACCTGGCTATTGTAAATAGTGCTGCAACGAACATTGTGCTGAATGTGCCTTTTTGAAATACGATTTTCTCTGTGTATATGCCCAGAAGTGGGATTGCTGGATCAGATGATAATTCTATTTCTAATTTTTTTAAGGAAACTCCATACTGTTCTCCATAGTGACTGTATCAATTTACATTTCCACCAATAGTGGAAGAGGACTCCTTTTGTCCACACCCTCCCCCGAATTGGTTGTTTGTATATCTTCTGATGATGCCGATTCTAACAGGTGTGAGGTGATACCACATTGTAGTTTTGATTTGCATTTCTCTAATAATTAGTGCTGTTGAGCAGCTTTTCATGTGCGTCTTGGCCATCTCTGTGTCTCCTTTGAAGAAACGTCTATTTACATCTTCTGCCCATTTTTTTGGGGTTGTTTGTTTTTTGAATATTAAGCTGCATGAGCTGTTTATATATATTGGAGATTAAACCTGTGTCCATTGATTCGTTTGCAACGATTTTCACCCATCCTGAGGGATGCCTTTTTCCATTCCCGTTTTTTTTAACAAAAAAGGAAAGAAAGGAAAAGAAGCAGAACACTAATGTGCGTAAAATATGCCTTTTGAAACGGTCGTTTTGAAATATGGACGTCCTTTGAATTTTTTGGTCGATATGTGACCCCAGGATTTGTTTTCAGGGCAGGTGTCATTTACAGGCCTGCAATGATTTTGAATATCAACTGACCATTAGCATTGGGATTAAAGCTGCTGTTGTGTGAAACGGCCACAAGGTGGCAGCAGTTCACCCTTACCAAATCTGGTTACTAGGGCAAGAGAGCCTCAGTGGAAGTGGTGTTCTAGATTGGAGTTTAGAATGGAATGTGCCAGGAGAAAGCCCCTCACGTTTGTCTCACTATTTCTTGTTCGTGTTTTTAATTTAATTTTTTATTTTTTATTACAGCAAGTTTGATTACAATGTTTGGCTTGTTGTAGGTGTGGAAGATGTGGTTCTTTTACACATATACAGATGACTGTTCTTCCTGGGATTCTTTTCCCATGTACGTTATGACAGAATGTTGAGTAGTCCTCTCTTGGTATTCTGTAGGTCTTTGATGATTATATATGTCACCTGTGTTTGTATATGTCTGTTAACCCCGATATCGTAATGAAACCAATCCTCACACCTTTCCATTGGTGAACCATAAGTTTGTTTAATGAATCTGTGATTGCCCTTCTACGTGGAAATATCTGCCCTGGTATCCATTTTTATGTAACACCTATAAGTGATATGATATGATATGTGTCTTTCACTTTCTGACTTACTACAAGTCACATGATTACTTCTAGACTCATCTACGGTGCTGCAAATGGCATTGTGTCCTTTTTTCCCTTGGCTTCTCTTCTGCCTTAGCGGGGTCCATTTTCAACAATGTGATTCCCTGAGGGTTGTGGATTAGCTGACCTGGGCAGCCTTACCCTGCCGGCCCGCCCTCCCCAGGTGTGCCTCGTTGAGGTCAATATAAACAGAGCTCCAGGCAGCAATAGCCCCTGAAGCTGTGCCTGACTCCATATTCTCTGCCCCGTCAGCAGTCTCGGGGCTGTGCTGGTGGGAGGGAGTGAGGGGCCACAGCTTTGTGGGTGGCCCGGTGTGAGTGGGGTTCTGCTGGCCTTTCTGCAGGAGTTGCCAGGCTGCCGCCTGTAAAGAAGAGGATGTGTCACCCATACCTTCCGCTGGAATTTCTCTCCGGACAGAGGTGAGGAAGGAAAAAAGCAGTGGGGTCCGGGACAGGAGGGGTATCTCAGGCAGGGCAATGGAAAGCTTCTGGAAGAGCGCCCGGGTCCAGGACCACCCTGGCTGGCCTGCAGGCACCAATTTGGCCTGCGTGCTGTCGCTGGTGTGGCTCCACGGTCCTTCCTCTAGGCTTTCAAGCCCTTGTACATATTCAGGTGTTTTACCTGGAAAGAGTGGGAACAGTTCAGCAGCAGCTGGCCTGGGGCTCAGCTCACGTTTACTCACAGATGCCTTGGCACGGTCCCCCAGCTTTGCAATGAGGACGCTCCTTGCGTGGGGGGTGGGTTGCTGGCTGTATGGGAGATGATTCCCCACCTCTGAGCAATTTCAGAATTGTTTACCACTGGAGCAAGTGCCCTGATAGGGTTTTCCTATGTATAACTTGTGGGTTCAGGATTTTTTTTTCTTTTATGGTTCAAGTTAGATTTTATTCCTCTTTTATGTATTTATAGATATAAGCATGGAAATCATTCATTCCTATAAATACATCTGTGTGAGGGGAAGAACTTTTTTCTGTTTTATTTTTAAATTTTATTTTTTAAAATTTTGAAATTTAATTTTATTTATTTTTTTAAACAGCACGTTATTATTAGTTATGTATTTTATGCATATACATGTATACAGGTCAATCCCAAACTCCCAACTCATCCCACCACCACCACTCCATGGCTTCCCACACTTGGTGTCCATACGTTTGTTCTCTACCTCTGTGTCTCTATTTCTTCCCTGCAAACCAGTTCATCTGTACCATTTTTAGGCTCCACATATATGCGTTAATATACAATATTTGTTTTCCTCTTTCTGACTTACTTCATTCTGTATGACAGTCTCTCGATCCATCGATGTCTCTACAAATGACCCAGTTTCATTCCTTTTTATGGCCTAGTTATATTCCATTTTTTATATGTACCACATCTTTATCCATTCATCTGTCTGTGGGCATTTAGGTTGCTTCCATTACCTGGCTATTGTAAATAGTGCTGCAACGAACATTGTGCTGAATGTGCCTTTTTGAAATACGGTTTTCTCTGGGTATATGCCCAGAAGTGGGATTGCTGGATCAGATGGTAATTCTATTTCTAGATTTTTTAAGGAACTCCATAGTGTTCTCCATAGTGACTGTATCAATTTACATTCCCACCAATAGTGGAAGAGGTCTCCTTTGGTCCACACACTCCCCAGAATTGGTTGTTTGTAGATTTTCTGATGATGCCGATTTTAACAGGTGTGAGGTGATACCTCATTATAGTTTTGATTTGCATTTCTCTAATAATTAGTGCTGTTGAGCAGCTTTTCTGTGCGTCTTGGCCATCTCTGTGTCTCCTTTGAAGAAACGTCTCTTTAGATCTTCTGCCCATTTTTTGGGGGTTGTTTGTTTTTTTAATATTATGCTGCATGAGCTGTTTATATATATTGGAGATTAAACCTCTGTCCATTGATTCGTCTGCAACGATTTTCGCCCATTCTGAGGGATGCCTTTTTCCATTCCCGTGTTTTTTAACAAAAAAGGAAAGAAAGGAAAAGAAGCAGAACACTAATGTGCGTAAAATATGCCTTTTGAAACGGTCGTTTTGAAATATGGACGTCCTTTGAATTTTTTGGTCGATATGTGACCCCAGGATTTGTTTTCAGGGCAGGTGTCATTTACAGGCCTGCAATGATTTTGAATATCTACTGACCATTAGCGTTGGGATTAAAGCTGCTGTTGTGTGAAACGGCCACAAGGTGGCAGCAGTTCACCCTTACCAAATCTGGTTACTAGGGCAAGAGAGCCTCAGTGCAAGTGGTGTTCTAGATTGGAGTTTAGAATGGAATGTGCCAGGAGAAAGCCCCTCACGTTTGTCTCACTACTTCTTGTTCGTGTTTTTAATTTAATTTTTTATTTTTTATTACAGCAAGTTTGATTACAATGTTTGGCTTGTTGTAGGTGTGGAAGATGTGGTTCTTTTACACATATACAGATGTCTGTTCTTCCTGGGATCCTTTTCCCATGTACGTTATGACAGAATGTTGAGTAGTCCTCTCTTGGTATTCTGTAGGTCTTTGGTGATTATATATGTCACCTGTGTTTGTATATGTCTGTTAACCCCGATATCGTAATGAAACCAATCCTCACACCTTTCCATTGGTGAACCATAAGTTTGTTTAATGAATCTGTGATTGCCCTTCTCCGTGGAAATATCTGTCCTGGTATCCATTTCTAGGTAACACCTATAAGTGATATGATATGATATGTGTCTTTCACTTTCTGACTTACTACAAGTCACGTGATTACTTCTAGACTCATCTACGGTGCTGCAAATGGCATTGTGTCCTTCTTTCCCTTGGCTTCTCTTCTGCCTTAGCGGGGTCCATTTTCAACAATGTGATTCCCTGAGGGTTGTGGATTAGCTGACCTGGGCAGCCTTACCCTGCCGGCCCGCCCTCCCCAGGTGTGCCTCGTTGAGGTCAATATAAACAGCGCTCCAGGCAGCAATAGCCCCTGAAGCTGTGCCTGACTCCATATTCTCTGCCCCGTCAGCAGTCTCGGGGCTGTGCTGGTGGGAGGGAGTGAGGGGCCACAGCTTTGTGGGTGGCCCGGTGTGAGTGGGGTTCTGCTGGCCTTTCTGCAGGAGTTGCCAGGCTGCCGCCTGTAAAGAAGAGGATGTGTCACCCATACCTTCCGCTGGAATTTCTCTCCGGACAGAGGTGAGGAAGGAAAAAAGCAGTGGGGGCCGGGACAAGAGGGTTATCTCAGGCAGGGCAATGGAAAGCTTCTGGAAGAGCGCCAGGGTCCAGGACCAGTGGGCTGGCTGGCCTGCAGGCACCAAGTTGGCCTGCGTGCTGTCGCTGGTGTGGCTCCACGGTCCTTCCTCTAGGCTTTCAAGCCCTTGTACATATTCAGGTGTTTTACCTGGAAAGGGTGGGAACAGCTCAGCAGCAGCTGGCCTGGGGCTCAGCTCACGTTTACTCACAGATGCCTCGGCACGGTCCCCCAGCTTTGCAATGAGGACGCTCCTTGCGTGGGGGGTGTGTGGCTGGCTGTATGGGAGATGGTTCCCCACCTCTGACCAATTTCAGAATTGTTTACTGCTGGAGCAAGTGTCGTGATAGGGTTTTCCTCTGTATAACTCGTGGGTTCAATTTTTTTTTCTTTTATGGTTCAAGTTAGATTTTATTCCTCTTTTATGTATTTATAAATATAAGCATGGAAATAATTCATTCCTATAAATACATCTGTGTCATGGGAAGAATTTTTATTGTTTTATTTTTAAATTTTATTTTTTAAAATTTTGAAAGTTAATTTCATTTATGTTTTTATACAGCAGGTTATTATTAGTTATGTATTTTATGCATATACATGTATACAGGTCAATCCCTATCTCCCAACTCATCCCACCACCACCACCCCATGGCTTCCCACACTTGGTGTCCATACGTTTGTTCTCTACGTCTGTGTCTCTATTTCTTCCCTGCAAACCAGTTAATCTGTACCATTTTTAGGCTCCACATATATGCATTAATATACAATATTTGTTTTCCTCTTTCTGACTTACTTCATTCTGTATGACAGTCTCTCGATCCATCGATGTCTCTACAAATGACCCAGTTTCATTCCTTTTTATGGCCGAGTAATATTCCATTTTATATATGTACCACATCTTTATCCACTCATCTGTCTGTGGGCATTTAGGTTGCTTCCATTACCTGGCTATTGTAAATAGTGCTGCAACGAACATTGTGCTGAATGTGCCTTTTTGAAATACGATTTTCTCTGTGTATATGCCCAGAAGTGGGATTGCTGGATCAGATGATAATTCTATTTCTAATTTTTTTAAGGAAACTCCATACTGTTCTCCATAGTGACTGTATCAATTTACATTTCCACCAATAGTGGAAGAGGACTCCTTTTGTCCACACCCTCCCCCGAATTGGTTGTTTGTATATCTTCTGATGATGCCGATTCTAACAGGTGTGAGGTGATACCACATTGTAGTTTTGATTTGCATTTCTCTAATAATTAGTGCTGTTGAGCAGCTTTTCATGTGCGTCTTGGCCATCTCTGTGTCTCCTTTGAAGAAACGTCTATTTACATCTTCTGCCCATTTTTTTGGGGTTGTTTGTTTTTTGAATATTAAGCTGCATGAGCTGTTTATATATATTGGAGATTAAACCTGTGTCCATTGATTCGTTTGCAACGATTTTCACCCATCCTGAGGGATGCCTTTTTCCATTCCCGTTTTTTTTAACAAAAAAGGAAAGAAAGGAAAAGAAGCAGAACACTAATGTGCGTAAAATATGCCTTTTGAAACGGTCGTTTTGAAATATGGACGTCCTTTGAATTTTTTGGTCGATATGTGACCCCAGGATTTGTTTTCAGGGCAGGTGTCATTTACAGGCCTGCAATGATTTTGAATATCAACTGACCATTAGCATTGGGATTAAAGCTGCTGTTGTGTGAAACGGCCACAAGGTGGCAGCAGTTCACCCTTACCAAATCTGGTTACTAGGGCAAGAGAGCCTCAGTGGAAGTGGTGTTCTAGATTGGAGTTTAGAATGGAATGTGCCAGGAGAAAGCCCCTCACGTTTGTCTCACTATTTCTTGTTCGTGTTTTTAATTTAATTTTTTATTTTTTATTACAGCAAGTTTGATTACAATGTTTGGCTTGTTGTAGGTGTGGAAGATGTGGTTCTTTTACACATATACAGATGACTGTTCTTCCTGGGATTCTTTTCCCATGTACGTTATGACAGAATGTTGAGTAGTCCTCTCTTGGTATTCTGTAGGTCTTTGATGATTATATATGTCACCTGTGTTTGTATATGTCTGTTAACCCCGATATCGTAATGAAACCAATCCTCACACCTTTCCATTGATGAACCATAAGTTTGTTTAATGAATCTGTGATTGCCCTTCTCCGTGGAAATATCTGCCCTGGTATCCATTTTTATGTAACACCTATAAGTGATATGATATGATATGTGTCTTTCACTTTCTGACTTACTACAAGTCACATGATTACTTCTAGACTCATCTACGGTGCTGCAAATGGCATTGTGTCCTTTTTTCCCTTGGCTTCTCTTCTGCCTTAGCGGGGTCCATTTTCAACAATGTGATTCCCTGAGGGTTGTGGATTAGCTGACCTGGGCAGCCTTACCCTGCCGGCCCGCCCTCCCCAGGTGTGCCTCGTTGAGGTCAATATAAACAGCGCTCCAGGCAGCAATAGCCCCTGAAGCTGTGCCTGACTCCATATTCTCTGCCCCGTCAGCAGTCTCGGGGCTGTGCTGGTGGGAGGGAGTGAGGGGCCACAGCTTTGTGGGTGGCCCTGTGTGAGTGGGGTCCTGCTGGCCTTTCTGCAGGAGTTGCCAGGCTGCCGCCTGTAAAGAAGAGTATGTGTCACCCATACCTTCCGCTGGAATTTCTCTCCGGACAGAGGTGAGGAAGGAAAAAAGCAGTGGGGGCCGGGACAAGAGGGGTATCTCAGGCAGGGCAATGGAAAGCTTCCGGAAGAGCGCCCAGGGCCAGGACCACCCTGGCTGGCCTGCATGTACCAAGTTGTCCTGCGTGCTGTCGCTGGTGTGGCTCCACGGTCCTTCCTCTAGGCTTTCAAGCCCTTGTACATATTCAGGTGTTTTACCTGGAAAGGGTGGGAACAGTTCAGCAGCAGCTGGCCTGGGGCTCAGCTCACGTTTACTCACAGATGCCTCGGCACGGTCCCCCAGCTTTACAATGAGGACGCTCCTTGCGTGGGGGGTGGGTTGATGGCTGTATGGGAGATGGTTCCCCACCTCTGACCAATTTCAGAATTGTTTACCACTGGAGCAAGTGCCCTGATAGGGTTTTCCTCTGTATAACTCGTGGGTTCAGGTTTTTTTTTTCTTTTATGGTTCAAGTTAGATTTTATTCCTCTTTTATGTATTTATAGATATAAGCATGGAAATAATTCATTCCTATAAATACATCTGTGTGACGGGAAGAACTTTTTTCTGTTTTATTTTTAAATTTTATTTTTTTAAATTTTGAAATTTAATTTTATTTATTTTTTTTATACAGCACGTTATTATTAGTTATGTATTTTATGCATATACATGTATACAGGTCAATCCCAAACTCCCAACTCATCCCACCACCACCACCCCATGGCTTCCCACACTTGGTGTCCATACGTTTGTTCTCTACCTCTGTGTCTCTATTTCTTCCCTGAAAACCAGTTCATCTGTACCATTTTTAGGCTCCACATATATGCATTAATATACAATATTTGTTTTCCTCTTTCTGACTTACTTCATTCTGTATGACAGTCTCTCGATCCATCGATGTCTCTACAAATGACCCAGTTTCATTCCTCTTAATGGCCGAGTAATATTCCATTTTATATATGTACCACATCTTTATCCATTCATCTGTCTGTGGGCATTTAGGTTGCTTCCATTACCTGGCTATTGTAAATAGTGCTGCAACGAACATTGTGGTGAATGTGCCTTTTTGAAATACGGTTTTCTCTGGGTATATGCCCAGAAGTGGGATTGCTGGATCAGATGGTAATTTTATTTCTAGTTTTTTTAAGGAAACTCCATACTGTTCTCCATAGTGACTGTATCAATTTACATTCCCACCAATAGTGGAAGAGGGCTCCTTTTGTCCACACCCTCCCCAGAATTGGTTGTTTGTAGATTTTCTGATGATGCCGATTCTAACAGGTGTGAGGTGAAACCTCATTGTAGTTTTGATTTGCATTTCTCTAATAATTAGTGCTGTTGAGCAGCTTTTCATGTGCGTCTTGGCCATCTCTGTGTCTTCTTTGAAGAAACGTCTCTTTAGATCTTCTGCCCATTTTTGTATTGGGTTGTTTGTTTATTTAATATTAAGCTGCATGAGCTGTTTATATATATTGGAGATTAAAGCTCTGTCCATTGATTCGTCTGCAATGATTTTCGCCCATTCTGAGGGATGCCTTTTTCCATTCCCGTGTTTTTTAACAAAAAAGGAAAGAAAGGAAAAGAAGCAGAACACTAATGTGCGTAAAATATGCCTTTTGAAACGGTCGTTTTGAAATATGGACGTCCTTTGAATTTTTTGGTCGATATGTGACCCCAGGATTTGTTTTCAGGGCAGGTGTCATTTACAGGCCTGCAATGATTTTGAATATCAACTGACCATTAGCGCTGGGATTAAAGCTGCTGTTGTGTGAAACGGCCACAAGGTGGCAGCAGTTCACTCTTACCAAATCTGGTTACTAGGGCAAGAGAGCCTCAGTGGAAGTGGTGTTCTAGATTGGAATTTAAAATGTAATGTGCCAGGAGAAAGCCCCTCACGTTTGTCTCACTACATCTTGTTCGTGTTTTTAATTTAATTTTTTTTTATTTTTTATTACAGCAAGTTTGATTACAATGTTTGGCTTGTTGTAGGTGTGGAAGATGTGGTTCTTTTACACATATACACATGTCTGTTCTTCCTGGGATCCTTTTCCCATGTACGTTATGACAGAATGTTGAGTAGTCCTCTCTTGGTATTCTGTACTTGTTTGGTGATTATATATGTCACCTGTGTTTGTATATGTCTGTTAACCCCGATATCGTAATGAAACCAATCCTCACACCTTTCCATTGGTGAACCATAAGTTTGTTTAATGAATCTGTGATTGCCCTTCTCCGTGGAAATATCTGTCCTGGTATCCATTTCTAGGTAACACCTATAAGTGATATGATATGATATGTGTCTTTCACTTTCTGACTTACTACAAGTCACGTGATTACTTCTAGACTCATCTACGGTGCTGCAAATGGCATTGTGTCCTTCTTTCCCTTGGCTTCTCTTCTGCCTTAGCGGGGTCCATTTTCAACAATGTGATTCCCTGAGGGTTGTGGATTAGCTGACCTGGGCAGCCTTACCCTGCCGGCCCGCCCTCCCCAGGTGTGCCTCGTTGAGGTCAATATAAACAGAGCTCCAGGCAGCAATAGCCCCTGAAGCTGTGCCTGACTCCATATTCTCTGCCCCGTCAGCAGTCTCGGGGCTGTGCTGGTGGGAGGGAGTGAGGGGCCACAGCTTTGTGGGTGGCCCGGTGTGAGTGGGGTTCTGCTGGCCTTTCTGCAGGAGTTGCCAGGCTGCCGCCTGTAAAGAAGAGGATGTGTCACCCATACCTTCCGCTGGAATTTCTCTCCGGACAGAGGTGAGGAAGGAAAAAAGCAGTGGGGGCCGGGACAAGAGGGTTATCTCAGGCAGGGCAATGGAAAGCTTCTGGAAGAGCGCCAGGGTCCAGGACCAGTGGGCTGGCTGGCCTGCAGGCACCAAGTTGGCCTGCGTGCTGTCGCTGGTGTGGCTCCACGGTCCTTCCTCTAGGCTTTCAAGCCCTTGTACATATTCAGGTGTTTTACCTGGAAAGGGTGGGAACAGCTCAGCAGCAGCTGGCCTGGGGCTCAGCTCACGTTTACTCACAGATGCCTCGGCACGGTCCCCCAGCTTTGCAATGAGGACGCTCCTTGCGTGGGGGGTGTGTGGCTGGCTGTATGGGAGATGGTTCCCCACCTCTGACCAATTTCAGAATTGTTTACTGCTGGAGCAAGTGTCGTGATAGGGTTTTCCTCTGTATAACTCGTGGGTTCAATTTTTTTTTCTTTTATGGTTCAAGTTAGATTTTATTCCTCTTTTATGTATTTATAAATATAAGCATGGAAATAATTCATTCCTATAAATACATCTGTGTGACGGGAAGAATTTTTATTGTTTTATTTTTAAATTTTATTTTTTAAAATTTTGAAAGTTAATTTCATTTATGTTTTTATACAGCAGGTTATTATTAGTTATGTATTTTATGCATATACATGTATACAGGTCAATCCCTATCTCCCAACTCATCCCACCACCACCACCCCATGGCTTCCCACACTTGGTGTCCATACGTTTGTTCTCTACGTCTGTGTCTCTATTTCTTCCCTGCAAACCAGTTAATCTGTACCATTTTTAGGCTCCACATATATGCATTAATATACAATATTTGTTTTCCTCTTTCTGACTTACTTCATTCTGTATGACAGTCTCTCGATCCATCGATGTCTCTACAAATGACCCAGTTTCATTCCTTTTTATGGCCGAGTAATATTCCATTTTATATATGTACCACATCTTTATCCACTCATCTGTCTGTGGGCATTTAGGTTGCTTCCATTACCTGGCTATTGTAAATAGTGCTGCAACGAACATTGTGCTGAATGTGCCTTTTTGAAATACGATTTTCTCTGTGTATATGCCCAGAAGTGGGATTGCTGGATCAGATGATAATTCTATTTCTAATTTTTTTAAGGAAACTCCATACTGTTCTCCATAGTGACTGTATCAATTTACATTTCCACCAATAGTGGAAGAGGACTCCTTTTGTCCACACCCTCCCCAGAATTGGTTGTTTGTATATCTTCTGATGATGCCGATTCTAACAGGTGTGAGGTGATACCACATTGTAGTTTTGATTTGCATTTCTCTAATAATTCGTGCTGTTGAGCAGCTTTTCATGTGCGTCTTGGCCATCTCTGTGTCTCCTTTGAAGAAACGTCTATTTACATCTTCTGCCCATTTTTTTGGGGTTGTTTGTTTTTTTAATATTAAGCTGCATGAGCTGTTTATATATATTGGAGATTAAACCTGTGTCCATTGATTCGTTTGCAACGATTTTCACCCATCCTGAGGGATGCCTTTTTCCATTCCCGTTTTTTTTAACAAAAAAGGAAAGAAAGGAAAAGAAGCAGAACACTAATGTGCGTAAAATATGCCTTTTGAAACGGTCGTTTTGAAATATGGACGTCCTTTGAATTTTTTGGTCGATATGTGACCCCAGGATTTGTTTTCAGGGCAGGTGTCATTTACAGGCCTGCAATGATTTTGAATATCAACTGACCATTAGCATTGGGATTAAAGCTGCTGTTGTGTGAAACGGCCACAAGGTGGCAGCAGTTCACCCTTACCAAATCTGGTTACTAGGGCAAGAGAGCCTCAGTGGAAGTGGTGTTCTAGATTGGAGTTTAGAATGGAATGTGCCAGGAGAAAGCCCCTCACGTTTGTCTCACTATTTCTTGTTCGTGTTTTTAATTTAATTTTTTATTTTTTATTACAGCAAGTTTGATTACAATGTTTGGCTTGTTGTAGGTGTGGAAGATGTGGTTCTTTTACACATATACAGATGACTGTTCTTCCTGGGATTCTTTTCCCATGTACGTTATGACAGAATGTTGAGTAGTCCTCTCTTGGTATTCTGTAGGTCTTTGATGATTATATATGTCACCTGTGTTTGTATATGTCTGTTAACCCCGATATCGTAATGAAACCAATCCTCACACCTTTCCATTGGTGAACCATAAGTTTGTTTAATGAATCTGTGATTGCCCTTCTCCGTGGAAATATCTGCCCTGGTATCCATTTTTATGTAACACCTATAAGTGATATGATATGATATGTGTCTTTCACTTTCTGACTTACTACAAGTCACATGATTACTTCTAGACTCATCTACGGTGCTGCAAATGGCATTGTGTCCTTTTTTCCCTTGGCTTCTCTTCTGCCTTAGCGGGGTCCATTTTCAACAATGTGATTCCCTGAGGGTTGTGGATTAGCTGACCTGGGCAGCCTTACCCTGCCGGCCCGCCCTCCCCAGGTGTGCCTCGTTGAGGTCAATATAAACAGAGCTCCAGGCAGCAATAGCCCCTGAAGCTGTGCCTGACTCCATATTCTCTGCCCCGTCAGCAGTCTCGGGGCTGTGCTGGTGGGAGGGAGTGAGGGGCCACAGCTTTGTGGGTGGCCCGGTGTGAGTGGGGTTCTGCTGGCCTTTCTGCAGGAGTTGCCAGGCTGCCGCCTGTAAAGAAGAGGATGTGTCACCCATACCTTCCGCTGGAATTTCTCTCCGGACAGAGGTGAGGAAGGAAAAAAGCAGTGGGGTCCGGGACAGGAGGGGTATCTCAGGCAGGGCAATGGAAAGCTTCTGGAAGAGCGCCCGGGTCCAGGACCACCCTGGCTGGCCTGCAGGCACCAATTTGGCCTGCGTGCTGTCGCTGGTGTGGCTCCACGGTCCTTCCTCTAGGCTTTCAAGCCCTTGTACATATTCAGGTGTTTTACCTGGAAAGAGTGGGAACAGTTCAGCAGCAGCTGGCCTGGGGCTCAGCTCACGTTTACTCACAGATGCCTTGGCACGGTCCCCCAGCTTTGCAATGAGGACGCTCCTTGCGTGGGGGGTGGGTTGCTGGCTGTATGGGAGATGATTCCCCACCTCTGAGCAATTTCAGAATTGTTTACCACTGGAGCAAGTGCCCTGATAGGGTTTTCCTATGTATAACTTGTGGGTTCAGGATTTTTTTTTCTTTTATGGTTCAAGTTAGATTTTATTCCTCTTTTATGTATTTATAGATATAAGCATGGAAATCATTCATTCCTATAAATACATCTGTGTGAGGGGAAGAACTTTTTTCTGTTTTATTTTTAAATTTTATTTTTTAAAATTTTGAAATTTAATTTTATTTATTTTTTTTAAACAGCACGTTATTATTAGTTATGTATTTTATGCATATACATGTATACAGGTCAATCCCAAACTCCCAACTCATCCCACCACCACCACTCCATGGCTTCCCACACTTGGTGTCCATACGTTTGTTCTCTACCTCTGTGTCTCTATTTCTTCCCTGCAAACCAGTTCATCTGTACCATTTTTAGGCTCCACATATATGCGTTAATATACAATATTTGTTTTCCTCTTTCTGACTTACTTCATTCTGTATGACAGTCTCTCGATCCATCGATGTCTCTACAAATGACCCAGTTTCATTCCTTTTTATGGCCTAGTTATATTCCATTTTATATATGTACCACATCTTTATCCATTCATCTGTCTGTGGGCATTTAGGTTGCTTCCATTACCTGGCTATTGTAAATAGTGCTGCAACGAACATTGTGCTGAATGTGCCTTTTTGAAATACGGTTTTCTCTGGGTATATGCCCAGAAGTGGGATTGCTGGATCAGATGGTAATTCTATTTCTAGATTTTTTAAGGAACTCCATAGTGTTCTCCATAGTGACTGTATCAATTTACATTCCCACCAATAGTGGAAGAGGTCTCCTTTGGTCCACACACTCCCCAGAATTGGTTGTTTGTAGATTTTCTGATGATGCCGATTTTAACAGGTGTGAGGTGATACCTCATTATAGTTTTGATTTGCATTTCTCTAATAATTAGTGCTGTTGAGCAGCTTTTCTGTGCGTCTTGGCCATCTCGGTGTCTCCTTTGAAGAAACGTCTCTTTAGATCTTCTGCCCATTTTTTGGGGGTTGTTTGTTTTTTTAATATTATGCTGCATGAGCTGTTTATATATATTGGAGATTAAACCTCTGTCCATTGATTCGTCTGCAACGATTTTCGCCCATTCTGAGGGATGCCTTTTTCCATTCCCGTGTTTTTTAACAAAAAAGGAAAGAAAGGAAAAGAAGCAGAACACTAATGTGCGTAAAATATGCCTTTTGAAACGGTCGTTTTGAAATATGGACGTCCTTTGAATTTTTTGGTCGATATGTGACCCCAGGATTTGTTTTCAGGGCAGGTGTCATTTACAGGCCTGCAATGATTTTGAATATTTACTGACCATTAGCGTTGGGATTAAAGCTGCTGTTGTGTGAAACGGCCACAAGGTGGCAGCAGTTCACCCTTACCAAATCTGGTTACTAGGGCAAGAGAGCCTCAGTGGAAGTGGTGTTCTAGATTGGAGTTTAGAATGGAATGTGCCAGGAGAAAGCCCCTCACGTTTGTCTCACTACTTCTTGTTCGTGTTTTTAATTTAATTTTTTATTTTTTATTACAGCAAGTTTGATTACAATGTTTGGCTTGTTGTAGGTGTGGAAGATGTGGTTCTTTTACACATATACAGATGTCTGTTCTTCCTGGGATCCTTTTCCCATGTACGTTATAACAGAATGTTGAGTAGTCCTCTCTTGGTATTCTGTAGGTCTTTGGTGATTATATATGTCACCTGTGTCTGTATATGTCTGTTAACCCCGATATCGTAATGAAACCAATCCTCACACCTTTCCATTGGTGAACCATAAGTTTGTTTAATGAATCTGTGATTGCCCTTCTCTGTGGAAATATCTGCCCTGGAATCCATTTTTAGGTAACACCTATAAGTGATATGATACGATATGTGTCTTTCACTTTCTGACTTACTACAAGTCACGTGATTACTTCTAGACTCATCTACGGTGCTGCAAATGGCATTGTGTCCTTTTTTCCCTTGGCTTCTCTTCTGCCTTAGCGGGGTCCATTTTCAACAATGTGATTCCCTGAGGGTTGTGGATTAGCTGACCTGGGCAGCCTTACCCTGCCGGCCCGCCCTCCCCAGGTGTGCCTCGTTGAGGTCAATATAAACAGAGCTCCAGGCAGCAATAGCCCCTGAAGCTGTGCCTGACTCCATATTCTCTGCCCCGTCAGCAGTCTCGGGGCTGTGCTGGTGGGAGGGAGTGAGGGGCCACAGCTTTGTGGGTGGCCCGGTGTGAGTGGGGTTCTGCTGGCCTTTCTGCAGGAGTTGCCAGGCTGCCGCCTGTAAAGAAGAGGATGTGTCACCCATACCTTCCGCTGGAATTTCTCTCCGGACAGAGGTGAGGAAGGAAAAAAGCAGTGGGGGCCGGGACAGGAGGGGTATCTCAGGCAGGGCAATGGAAAGCTTCTGGAAGAGCGCCCAGGGCCAGGACCACCCTGGCTGGCCTGCAGGCACCAAGTTGGCCTGTGTGCTGTCGCTGGTGTGGCTCCACGGTCCTTCCTCTAGGCTTTCAAGCCCTTGTACATATTCAGGTGTTTTACCTGGAAAGGGTGGGAACAGTTCTGCAGCAGCTGGCCTGGGGCTCAGCTCACGTTTACTCACAGATGCCTCGGCAGGGTCCACCAGCTTTGCAATGAGGACGCTCCTTGAGTGGAGATTGGGTTGCTGGCTGTATGGGAGATGGTTCCCCACTTCTGACCAATTTCAGAATTGTTTACCACTGGAGAAAGTGCCCTGATAGGGTTTTCCTCTGTATAACTCGTGGGTTCAGGTTTTTTTTTATTTTATGGTTCAAGTTAGATTTTATTCCTCTTTTATGTATTTATAGATATAAGCATGGAAATAATTCATTCCTATAAATACATCTGTGTGACGGGAAGAACTTTTTTCTGTTTTATTTTTAAATTTTAATTTTTAAAATTTTGAAATTTAATTTTATTTATTTTTTTTATACAGCACCTTATTATTAGTTATGTATTTTATGCATATACATGTATACAGGTCAATCCCAAACTCCCAACTCATCCCAACACCACCACCCCATGGCTTCCCACACTTGGTGTCCATACGTTTGTTCTCTACCTCTGTGTCTCTATTTCTTCCCTGCAAACCAGTTCATCTGTACCATTTTTAGGCTCCACATATATGCATTAATATACAATATTTGTTTTCCTCTTTCTGACTTACTTCATTCTGTATGACAGTCTCTCGATCCATCGATGTCTCTACAAATGACCCAGTTTCATTCCTTTTTATGGCCGAGTAATATTCCATTTTATATATGTACAACATCTTTATCCTCTCATCTGTCTGTGGGCATTTAGGTTACTTCCACTACCTGGGTATTGTAAATAGTGCTGCAACGAACATTGTGGTGAATGTGCCTTTTTGAAATACGGTTTTCTCTGGGTATATGCCCAGAAGTGGGATTGCTGGACCAGATGGTAATTCTATTTCTAATTTTTTGAAGGAAACTCCATACTGTTCTCCATAGTGACTGTATCAATTTACATTCCCACCAATAGTGGAAGAGGGCTCCTTTTGTCCACACCCTCCCCAGAATTGGTTGTTTGTAGATTTTCTGATGATGCCGATTCTAACAGGTGTGAGGTGATACCTCATTGTAGTTTTGATTTGCATTTCTCTAATAATTAGTGCTGTTGAGCAGCTTTTCATGTGTGTCTTGGCCATCTCTGTGTCTCCTTTGAAGAAACGTCTCTTTAGATCTTCTGCCCATTTTTTTGGGTTGTTTGTTTTTTTTAATATTAAGCTGCATGAGCTGTTTATATATATTGGAGATTAAACCTGTGTCCATTGATTCATTTGCAACGATTTTCACCCATCCTGAGGGATGCCATTTTCCATTCCCGTTTTTTTTAACAAAAAGGAAAGAAAGGAAAAGAAGCAGAACACTAATGTGCGTAAAATATGCCTTTTGAAACGGTCGTTTTGAAATATGGACGTCCTTTGAATTTTTTGGTCGATATGTGACCCCAGGATTTGTTTTCAGGGCAGGTGTCATTTACAGGCATGCAATGATTTTGAATATCAACTGACCATTAGCCTTGGGATTACAGCTGCTGTTGTGTGAAACGGCCACAAGGTGGCAGCAGTTCACCCTTACCAAATCTGGTTACTAGGGCAAGAGAGCCTCAGTGGAAGTGGTGTTCTAGATTGGAGTTTAGAATGGAATGTACCAGGAGAAAGCCGCTCACGTTTGTCTCACTACTTCTTGTTCGTGTTTTTAATTTAATTTTTTATTTTTTATTACAGCAAGTTTGATTACAATGTTTGGCTTGTTGTAGGTGTGGAAGATGTGGTTCTTTTACACATATACAGATGACTGTTCTTCCTGGGATTCTTTTCCCATGTACGTTATGACAGAATGTTGAGTAGTCCTCTCTTGGTATTCTGTAGGGCTTTGGTGATTATATATGTCACCTGTGTCTGTATATGTCTGTTAACCCCGATATCGTAATGAAACCAATCCTCACACCTTTCCATTGGTGAACCATAAGTTTGTTTAATGAATCTGTGATTGCCCTTCTCCGTGGAAATATCTGCCCTGGTATCCATTTTTAGGTAACACCTATAAGTGATATGATATGTGTCTTTCACTTTCTGACTTACTACAAGTCACGTGATTACTTCTAGACTCATCTACGGTGCTGCAAATGGCATTGTGTCCTTTTTTCCCTTGGCTTCTCTTCTGCCTTAGCGGGGTCCATTTTCAACAGTGTGATTCCCTGAGGGTTGTGGATTAGCTGACCTGGGCAGCCTTACCCTGCCGGCCCGCCCTCCCCAGGTGTGCCTCGTTGAGGTCAATATAAACAGAGCTCCAGGCAGCAATAGCCCCTGAAGCTGTGCCTGACTCCATATTCTCTGCCCCGTCAGCAGTCTCGGGGCTGTGCTGGTGGGAGGGAGTGAGGGGCCACAGCTTTGTGGGTGGCCCGGTGTGAGTGGGGTTCTGCTGGCCTTTCTGCAGGAGTTGCCAGGCTGCCGCCTGTAAAGAAGAGGATGTGTCACCCATACCTTCCGCTGGAATTTCTCTCCGGACAGAGGTGAGGAAGGAAAAAAGCAGTGGGGGCCGGGACGGGGGGGTATCTCAGGCAGGGCAATGGAAAACTTCTGGAAGAGCGCCCAGGGCCAGGACCACCCTGGCTGGCCTGCAGGCACCAAGTTGGCCTGTGTGCTGTCGCTGGTGTGGCTCCACGGTCCTTCCTCTAGGCTTTCAAGCCCTTGTACATATTCAGGTGTTTTACCTGGAAAGGGTGGGAACAGTTCAGCAGCAGCTGGCCTGGGGCTCAGCTCACGTTTACTCACAGATGCCTCGGCAGGGTCCACCAGCTTTGCAATGAGGACGCTCCTTGCGTGGAGGTTGGGTTGCTGGCTCTATGGGAGATGGTTCCCCACATCTGACCAATTTCAGAATTGTTTACCACTGGAGAAAGTGCCCTGATAGGGTTTTCCTCTGTATAACTCGTGGGTTCAGGTTTTTTTTTATTTTATGGTTCAAGTTAGATTTTATTCCTCTTTTATGTATTTATAGATATAAGCATGGAAATAATTCATTCCTATAAATACATCTGTGTGACGGGAAGAACTATTTTCTGTTTTATTTTTAAATTTTAATTTTTAAAATTTTGAAATTTAATTTTATTTATTTTTTTTATACAGCACCTTATTATTAGTTATGTATTTTATGCATATACATGTATACAGGTCAATCCCAAACTCCCAACTCATCCCACCACCACCACCCCATGGCTTCCCACACTTGGTGTCCATACGTTTGTTCTCTAACTCTGTGTCTCTATTTCTTCCCTGCAAACCAGTTCATCTGTACCATTTTTAGGCTCCACATATATGCATTAATATACAATATTTGTTTTCCTCTTTCTGACTTACTTCATTCTGTATGACAGTCTCTCGATCCATCGATGTCTCTACAAATGACCCAGTTTCATTCCTTTTTATGGCCGAGTAATATTCCATTTTATATATGTACCACATCTTTATCCACTCATCTGTCTGTGGGCATTTAGGTTACTTCCACTACCTGGGTATTGTAAATAGTGCTGCAACGAACATTGTGGTGAATCTGCCTTTTTGAAATACGGTTTTCTCTGGGTATATGCCCAGAAGTGGGATTGCTGGATCAGATGGTAATTCTATTTCTAATTTTTTGAAGGAAACTCCATACTGTTCTCCATAGTGACTGTATCAATTTACATTCCCACCAATAGTGGAAGAGGGCTCCTTTTGTCCACACCCTCCCCAGAATTGGTTGTTTGTAGATTTTCTGATGATGCCGATTCTAACAGGTGTGAGGTGATACCTCATTGTAGTTTTGATTTGCATTTCTCTAATAATTAGTGCTGTTGAGCAGCTTTTCATGTGTGTCTTGGCCATCTCTGTGTCTCCTTTGAAGAAACGTCTCTTTAGATCTTCTGCCCATTTTTTTGGGTTGTTTGTTTTTTTTAATATTAAGCTGCATGAGCTGTTTATATATATTGGAGATTAAACCTGTGTCCATTGATTCATTTGCAACGATTTTCACCCATCCTGAGGGATGCCTTTTTCCATTCCCGTTTTTTTTAACAAAAAGGAAAGAAAGGAAAAGAAGCAGAACACTAATGTGCGTAAAATATGCCTTTTGAAACGGTCGTTTTGAAATATGGACGTCCTTTGAATTTTTTGGTCGATATGTGACCCCAGGATTTGTTTTCAGGGCAGGTGTCATTTACAGGCATGCAATGATTTTGAATATCAACTGACCATTAGCCTTGGGATTACAGCTGCTGTTGTGTGAAACGGCCACAAGGTGGCAGCAGTTCACCCTTACCAAATCTGGTTACTAGGGCAAGAGAGCCTCAGTGGAAGTGGTGTTCTAGATTGGAGTTTAGAATGGAATGTACCAGGAGAAAGCCGCTCACGTTTGTCTCACTACTTCTTGTTCGTGTTTTTAATTTAATTTTTTATTTTTTATTACAGCAAGTTTGATTACAATGTTTGGCTTGTTGTAGGTGTGGAAGATGTGGTTCTTTTACACATATACAGATGACTGTTCTTCCTGGGATTCTTTTCCCATGTACGTTATGACAGAATGTTGAGTAGTCCTCTCTTGGTATTCTGTAGGTCTTTGGTGATTATATATGTCACCTGTGTCTGTATATGTCTGTTAACCCCGATATCGTAATGAAACCAATCCTCACACCTTTCCATTGGTGAACCATAAGTTTGTTTAATGAATCTGTGATTGCCCTTCTCCGTGGAAATATCTGCCCTGGTATCCATTTTTAGGTAACACCTATAAGTGATATGATATGTGTCTTTCACTTTCTGACTTACTACAAGTCACGTGATTACTTCTAGACTCATCTACGGTGCTGCAAATGGCATTGTGTCCTTTTTTCCCTTGGCTTCTCTTCTGCCTTAGCGGGGTCCATTTTCAACAGTGTGATTCCCTGAGGGTTGTGGATTAGCTGACCTGGGCAGCCTTACCCTGCCGGCCCGCCCTCCCCAGGTGTGCCTCGTTGAGGTCAATATAAACAGAGCTCCAGGCAGCAATAGCCCCTGAAGCTGTGCCTGACTCCATATTCTCTGCCCCGTCAGCAGTCTCGGGGCTGTGCTGGTGGGAGGGAGTGAGGGGCCACAGCTTTGTGGGTGGCCCGGTGTGAGTGGGGTTCTGCTGGCCTTTCTGCAGGAGTTGCCAGGCTGCCGCCTGTAAAGAAGAGGATGTGTCACCCATACCTTCCGCTGGAATTTCTCTCCGGACAGAGGTGAGGAAGGAAAAAAGCAGTGGGGGCCGGGACGGGGGGGTATCTCAGGCAGGGCAATGGAAAACTTCTGGAAGAGCGCCCAGGGCCAGGACCACCCTGGCTGGCCTGCAGGCACCAAGTTGGCCTGTGTGATGTCGCTGGTGTGGCTCCACGGTCCTTCCTCTAGGCTTTCAAGCCCTTGTACATATTCAGGTGTTTTACCTGGAAAGGGTGGGAACAGTTCAGCAGCAGCTGGCCTGGGGCTCAGCTCACGTTTACTCACAGATGCCTCGGCAGGGTCCACCAGCTTTGCAATGAGGACGCTCCTTGCGTGGAGGTTGGGTTGCTGGCTCTATGGGAGATGGTTCCCCACTTCTGACCAATTTCAGAATTGTTTACCACTGGAGAAAGTGCCCTGATAGGGTTTTCCTCTGTATAACTCGTGGGTTCAGGTTTTTTTTTTATTTTATGGTTCAAGTTAGATTTTATTCCTCTTTTATGTATTTATAGATATAAGCATGGAAATAATTCATTCCTATAAATACATCTGTGTGACGGGAAGAACTTTTTTCTGTTTTATTTTTAAATTTTATTTTTTAAAATTTTGAAATTTAATTTTATTTATTTTTTTTATACAGCACCTTATTATTAGTTATGTATTTTATGCATATACATGTATACAGGTCAATCCAAAACTCCCAACTCATCCCACCACCACCACCCCATGGCTTCCCACACTTGGTGTCCATACGTTTGTTCTCTAACTCTGTGTCTCTATTTCTTCCCTGCAAACCAGTTCATCTGTACCATTTTTAGGCTCCACATATATGCATTAATATACAATATTTGTTTTCCTCTTTCTGACTTACTTCATTCTGTATGAGAGTCTCTCGATCCATCGATGTCTCTACAAATGACCCAGTTTCATTCCTTTTTATGGCCGAGTAATATTCCATTTTATATATGTACCACATCTTTATCCACTCATCTGTCTGTGGGCATTTAGGTTACTTCCACTACCTGGGTATTGTAAATAGTGCTGCAACGAACATTGTGGTGAATGTGCCTTTTTGAAATACGGTTTTCTCTGGGTATATGCCCAGAAGTGGGATTGCTGGACCAGATGGTAATTCTATTTCTAATTTTTTGAAGGAAACTCCATACTGTTCTCCATAGTGACTGTATCAAGTTACATTCCCACCAATAGTGGAAGAGGGCTCCTTTTGTCCACACCCTCCCCAGAATTGGTTGTTTGTAGATTTTCTGATGATGCCGATTCTAACAGGTGTGAGGTGATACCTCATTGTAGTTTTGATTTGCATTTCTCTAATAATTAGTGCTGTTGAGCAGCTTTTCATGTGTGTCTTGGCCATCTCTGTGTCTCCTTTGAAGAAACGTCTCTTTAGATCTTCTGCCCATTTTTTTGGGTTGTTTGTTTTTTTTAATATTAAGCTGCATGAGCTGTTTATATATATTGGAGATTAAACCTGTGTCCATTGATTCATTTGCAACGATTTTCACCCATCCTGAGGGATGCCTTTTTCCATTCCCGTTTTTTTTAACAAAAAGGAAAGAAAGGAAAAGAAGCAGAACACTAATGTGCGTAAAATATGCCTTTTGAAACGGTCGTTTTGAAATATGGACGTCCTTTGAATTTTTTGGTCGATATGTGACCCCAGGATTTGTTTTCAGGGCAGTTGTCATTTACAGGCCTGCAATGATTTTGAATATCAACTGACCATTAGCCTTGGGATTACAGCTGCTGTTGTGTGAAACGGCCACAAGGTGGCAGCAGTTCACCCTTACCAAATCTGGTTACTAGGGCAAGAGAGCCTCAGTGGAAGTGGTGTTCTAGATTGGAGTTTAGAATGGAATGTACCAGGAGAAAGCCGCTCACGTTTGTCTCACTACTTCTTGTTCGTGTTTTTAATTTAATTTTTTATTTTTTATTACAGCAAGTTTGATTACAATGTTTGGCTTGTTGTAGGTGTGGAAGATGTGGTTCTTTTACACATATACAGATGACTGTTCTTCCTGGGATTCTTTTCCCATGTACGTTATGACAAAATGTTGAGTAGTCCTCTCTTGGTATTCTGTAGGTCTTTGGTGATTATATATGTCACCTGTGTCTGTATATGTCTGTTAACCCCGATATCGTAATGAAACCAATCCTCACACCTTTCCATTGGTGAACCATAAGTTTGTTTAATGAATCTGTGATTGCCCTTCTCCGTGGAAATATCTGCCCTGGTATCCATTTTTAGGTAACACCTATAAGTGATATGATATGTGTCTTTCACTTTCTGACTTACTACAAGTCACGTGATTACTTCTAGACTCATCTACGGTGCTGCAAATGGCATTGTGTCCTTTTTTCCCTTGGCTTCTCTTCTGCCTTAGCGGGGTCCATTTTCAACAGTGTGATTCCCTGAGGGTTGTGGATTAGCTGACCTGGGCAGCCTTACCCTGCCGGCCCGCCCTCCCCAGGTGTGCCTCGTTGAGGTCAATAAAAACAGAGCTCCAGGCAGCAATAGCCCCTGAAGCTGTGCCTGACTCCATATTCTCTGCCCCGTCAGCAGTCTCGGGGCTGTGCTGGTGGGAGGGAGTGAGGGGCCACAGCTTTGTGGGTGGCCCGGTGTGAGTGGGGTTCTTCTGGCCTTTCTGCAGGAGTTGCCAGGCTGCCGCCTGTAAAGAAGAGGATGTGTCACCCATACCTTCCGCTGGAATTTCTCTCCGGACAGAGGTGAGGAAGGAAAAAAGCAGTGGGGGCCGGGACGGGGGGGTATCTCAGGCAGGGCAATGGAAAACTTCTGGAAGAGCGCCCAGGGCCAGGACCACCCTGGCTGGCCTGCAGGCACCAAGTTGGCCTGTGTGCTGTCGCTGGTGTGGCTCCACGGTCCTTCCTCTAGGCTTTCAAGCCCTTGTACATATTCAGGTGTTTTACCTGGAAAGGGTGGGAACAGTTCAGCAGCAGCTGGCCTGGGGCTCAGCTCACGTTTACTCACAGATGCCTCGGCAGGGTCCACCAGCTTTGCAATGAGGACGCTCCTTGCGTGGAGGTTGGGTTGCTGGCTCTATGGGAGATGGTTCCCCACTTCTGACCAATTTCAGAATTGTTTACCACTGGAGAAAGTGCCCTGATAGGGTTTTCCTCTGTATAACTCGTGGGTTCAGGTTTTTTTTTTTTTATTTTATGGTTCAAGTTAGATTTTATTCCTCTTTTATGTATTTATAGATATAAGCATGGAAATAATTCATTCCTATAAATACATCTGTGTGACGGGAAGAACTTTTTTCTGTTTTATTTTTAAATTTTATTTTTAAAAATTTTGAAATTTAATTTTATTTATTTTTTTTATACAGCACCTTATTATTAGTTATGTATTTTATGCATATACATGTATACAGGTCAATCCCAAACTCCCAACTCATCCCACCACCACCACCCCATGGCTTCCCACACTTGGTGTCCATACGTTTGTTCTCTAACTCTGTGTCTCTATTTCTTCCCTGCAAACCAGTTCATCTGTACCATTTTTAGGCTCCACATATATGCATTAATATACAATATTTGTTTTCCTCTTTCTGACTTACTTCATTCTGTATGACAGTCTCTCGATCCATCGATGTCTCTACAAATGACCCAGTTTCATTCCTTTTTATGGCCGAGTAATATTCCATTTTATATATGTACCACATCTTTATCCACTCATCTGTCTGTGGGCATTTAGGTTACTTCCACTACCTGGGTATTGTAAATAGTGCTGCAACGAACATTGTGGTGAATGTGCCTTTTTGAAATACGGTTTTCTCTGGGTATATGCCCAGAAGTGGGATTGCTGGACCAGATGGTAATTCTATTTCTAATTTTTTGAAGGAAACTCCATACTGTTCTCCATAGTGACTGTATCAAGTTACATTCCCACCAATAGTGGAAGAGGGCTCCTTTTGTCCACACCCTCCCCAGAATTGGTTGTTTGTAGATTTTCTGATGATGCCGATTCTAACAGGTGTGAGGTGATACCTCATTGTAGTTTTGATTTGCATTTCTCTAATAATTAGTGCTGTTGAGCAGCTTTTCATGTGTGTCTTGGCCATCTCTGTGTCTCCTTTGAAGAAACGTCTCTTTAGATCTTCTGCCCATTTTTTTGGGTTGTTTGTTTTTTTTAATATTAAGCTGCATGAGCTGTTTATATATATTGGAGATTAAACCTGTGTCCATTGATTCATTTGCAACGATTATCACCCATCATGAGGGATGCCTTTTTCCATTCCCGTTTTTTTTAACAAAAAGGAAAGAAAGGAAAAGAAGCAGAACACTAATGTGCGTAAAATATGCCTTTTGAAACGGTCGTTTTGAAATATGGACGTCCTTTGAATTTTTTGGTCGATATGTGACCCCAGGATTTGTTTTCAGGGCAGGTGTCATTTACAGGCATGCAATGATTTTGAATATCAACTGACCATTAGCCTTGGGATTACAGCTGCTGTTGTGTGAAACGGCCACAAGGTGGCAGCAGTTCACCCTTACCAAATCTGGTTACTAGGGCAAGAGAGCCTCAGTGGAAGTGGTGTTCTAGATTGGAGTTTAGAATGGAATGTACCAGGAGAAAGCCGCTCACGTTTGTCTCACTACTTCTTGTTCGTGTTTTTAATTTAATTTTTTATTTTTTATTACAGCAAGTTTGATTACAATGTTTGGCTTGTTGTAGGTGTGGAAGATGTGGTTCTTTTACACATATACAGATGTCTGTTCTTCCTGGGATCCTTTTCCCATGTACGTTATGACAGAATGTTGAGTAGTCCTCTCTTGGTATTCTGTAGGTCTTTGGTGATGATGTATGTCACCTGTGTTTGTATATGTCTGTTAACCCCGATATCGTAATGAAACCAATCCTCACACCTTTCCATTGGTGAACCATAAGTTTGTTTCATGAATCTGTGATTGCCCTTCTCCGTGGAAATATCTGCCCTGGTATCCATTTTTAGGTAACACCTATAAGTGATATGATATGATATGTGTCTTTCACTTTCTGACTTACTACAAGTCACGTGATTACTTCTAGACTCATCTACGGTGCTGCAAATGGCATTGTGTCCTTTTTTCCCTTGGCTTCTCTTCTGCCTTAGCGGGGTCCATTTTCAACAGTGTGATTCCCTGAGGGTTGTGGATTAGCTGACCTGGGCAGCCTTACCCTGCCGGCCCGCCCTCCCCAGGTGTGCCTCGTTGAGGTCAATATAAACAGAGCTCCAGGCAGCAATAGCCCCTGAAGCTGTGCCTGACTCCATATTCTCTGCCCCGTCAGCAGTCTCGGGGCTGTGCTGGTGGGAGGGAGTGAGGGGCCACAGCTTTGTGGGTGGCCCGGTGTGAGTGGGGTTCTGCTGGCCTTTCTGCAGGAGTTGCCAGGCTGCCGCCTGTAAAGAAGAGGATGTGTCACCCATACCTTCCGCTGGAATTTCTCTCCGGACAGAGGTGAGGAAGGAAAAAAGCAGTGGGGGCCGGGACGGGGGGGTATCTCAGGCAGGGCAATGGAAAACTTCTGGAAGAGCGCCCAGGGCCAGGACCACCCTGGCTGGCCTGCAGGCACCAAGTTGGCCTGTGTGCTGTCGCTGGTGTGGCTCCACGGTCCTTCCTCTAGGCTTTCAAGCCCTTGTACATATTCAGGTGTTTTACCTGGAAAGGGTGGGAACAGTTCAGCAGCAGCTGGCCTGGGGCTCAGCTCACGTTTACTCACAGATGCCTCGGCAGGGTCCACCAGCTTTGCAATGAGGACGCTCCTTGCGTGGAGGTTGGGTTGCTGGCTGTATGGGAGATGGTTCCCCACTTCTGACCAATTTCAGAATTGTTTACCACTGGAGAAAGTGCCCTGATAGGGTTTTCCTCTGTATAACTCGTGGGTTCAGGTTTTTTTTTTATTTTATGGTTCAAGTTAGATTTTATTCCTCTTTTATGTATTTATAGATATAAGCATGGAAATAATTCATTCCTATAAATACATCTGTGTGACGGGAAGAAATTTTTTCTGTTTTATTTTTAAATTTTATTTTTTAAAATTTTGAAATTTAATTTTATTTATTTTTTTATACAGCACCTTATTATTAGTTATGTATTTTATGCATATACATGTATACAGGTCAATCCAAAACTCCCAACTCATCCCACCACCACCACCCCATGGCTTCCCACACTTGGTGTCCATACGTTTGTTCTCTAACTCTGTGTCTCTATTTCTTCCCTGCAAACCAGTTCATCTGTACCATTTTTAGGCTCCACATATATGCATTAATATACAATATTTGTTTTCCTCTTTCTGACTTACTTCATTCTGTATGAGAGTCTCTCGATCCATCGATGTCTCTACAAATGACCCAGTTTCATTCCTTTTTATGGCCGAGTAATATTCCATTTTATATATGTACCACATCTTTATCCACTCATCTGTCTGTGGGCATTTAGGTTACTTCCACTACCTGGGTATTGTAAATAGTGCTGCAACGAACATTGTGGTGAATGTGCCTTTTTGAAATACGGTTTTCTCTGGGTATATGCCCAGAAGTGGGATTGCTGGACCAGATGGTAATTCTATTTCTAATTTTTTGAAGGAAACTCCATACTGTTCTCCATAGTGACTGTATCAAGTTACATTCCCACCAATAGTGGAAGAGGGCTCCTTTTGTCCACACCCTCCCCAGAATTGGTTGTTTGTAGATTTTCTGATGATGCCGATTCTAACAGGTGTGAGGTGATACCTCATTGTAGTTTTGATTTGCATTTCTCTAATAATTAGTGCTGTTGAGCAGCTTTTCATGTGTGTCTTGGCCATCTCTGTGTCTCCTTTGAAGAAACGTCTCTTTAGATCTTCTGCCCATTTTTTTGGGTTGTTTGTTTTTTTTAATATTAAGCTGCATGAGCTGTTTATATATATTGGAGATTAAACCTGTGTCGATTGATTCATTTGCAACGATTTTCACCCATCCTGAGGGATGCCTTTTTCCATTCCCGTTTTTTTTAACAAAAAGGAAAGAAAGGAAAAGAAGCAGAACACTAATGTGCGTAAAATATGCCTTTTGAAACGGTCGTTTTGAAATATGGACGTCCTTTGAATTTTTTGGTCGATATGTGACCCCAGGATTTGTTTTCAGGGCAGTTGTCATTTACAGGCCTGCAATGATTTTGAATATCAACTGACCATTAGCCTTGGGATTACAGCTGCTGTTGTGTGAAACGGCCACAAGGTGGCAGCAGTTCACCCTTACCAAATCTGGTTACTAGGGCAAGAGAGCCTCAGTGGAAGTGGTGTTCTAGATTGGAGTTTAGAATGGAATGTACCAGGAGAAAGCCGCTCACGTTTGTCTCACTACTTCTTGTTCGTGTTTTTAATTTAATTTTTTATTTTTTATTACAGCAAGTTTGATTACAATGTTTGGCTTGTTGTAGGTGTGGAAGATGTGGTTCTTTTACACATATACAGATGACTGTTCTTCCTGGGATTCTTTTCCCATGTACGTTATGACAGAATGTTGAGTAGTCCTCTCTTGGTATTCTGTAGGTCTTTGGTGATTATATATGTCACCTGTGTCTGTATATGTCTGTTAACCCCGATATCGTAATGAAACCAATCCTCACACCTTTCCATTGGTGAACCATAAGTTTGTTTAATGAATCTGTGATTGCCCTTCTCCGTGGAAATATCTGCCCTGGTATCCATTTTTAGGTAACACCTATAAGTGATATGATATGTGTCTTTCACTTTCTGACTTACTACAAGTCACGTGATTACTTCTAGACTCATCTACGGTGCTGCAAATGGCATTGTGTCCTTTTTTCCCTTGGCTTCTCTTCTGCCTTAGCGGGGTCCATTTTCAACAGTGTGATTCCCTGAGGGTTGTGGATTAGCTGACCTGGGCAGCCTTACCCTGCCGGCCCGCCCTCCCCAGGTGTGCCTCGTTGAGGTCAATAAAAACAGAGCTCCAGGCAGCAATAGCCCCTGAAGCTGTGCCTGACTCCATATTCTCTGCCCCGTCAGCAGTCTCGGGGCTGTGCTGGTGGGAGGGAGTGAGGGGCCACAGCTTTGTGGGTGGCCCGGTGTGAGTGGGGTTCTTCTGGCCTTTCTGCAGGAGTTGCCAGGCTGCCGCCTGTAAAGAAGAGGATGTGTCACCCATACCTTCCGCTGGAATTTCTCTCCGGACAGAGGTGAGGAAGGAAAAAAGCAGTGGGGGCCGGGACGGGGGGGTATCTCAGGCAGGGCAATGGAAAACTTCTGGAAGAGCGCCCAGGGCCAGGACCACCCTGGCTGGCCTGCAGGCACCAAGTTGGCCTGTGTGCTGTCGCTGGTGTGGCTCCACGGTCCTTCCTCTAGGCTTTCAAGCCCTTGTACATATTCAGGTGTTTTACCTGGAAAGGGTGGGAACAGTTCAGCAGCAGCTGGCCTGGGGCTCAGCTCACGTTTACTCACAGATGCCTCGGCAGGGTCCACCAGCTTTGCAATGAGGACGCTCCTTGCGTGGAGGTTGGGTTGCTGGCTCTATGGGAGATGGTTCCCCACTTCTGACCAATTTCAGAATTGTTTACCACTGGAGAAAGTGCCCTGATAGGGTTTTCCTCTGTATAACTCGTGGGTTCAGGTTTTTTTTTTTTTATTTTATGGTTCAAGTTAGATTTTATTCCTCTTTTATGTATTTATAGATATAAGCATGGAAATAATTCATTCCTATAAATACATCTGTGTGACGGGAAGAACTTTTTTCTGTTTTATTTTTAAATTTTATTTTTAAAAATTTTGAAATTTAATTTTATTTATTTTTTTTTATACAGCACCTTATTATTAGTTATGTATTTTATGCATATACATGTATACAGGTCAATCCCAAACTCCCAACTCATCCCACCACCACCACCCCATGGCTTCCCACACTTGGTGTCCATACGTTTGTTCTCTAACTCTGTGTCTCTATTTCTTCCCTGCAAACCAGTTCATCTGTACCATTTTTAGGCTCCACATATATGCATTAATATACAATATTTGTTTTCCTCTTTCTGACTTACTTCATTCTGTATGACAGTCTCTCGATCCATCGATGTCTCTACAAATGACCCAGTTTCATTCCTTTTTATGGCCGAGTAATATTCCATTTTATATATGTACCACATCTTTATCCACTCATCTGTCTGTGGGCATTTAGGTTACTTCCACTACCTGGGTATTGTAAATAGTGCTGCAACGAACATTGTGGTGAATGTGCCTTTTTGAAATACGGTTTTCTCTGGGTATATGCCCAGAAGTGGGATTGCTGGACCAGATGGTAATTCTATTTCTAATTTTTTGAAGGAAACTCCATACTGTTCTCCATAGTGACTGTATCAAGTTACATTCCCACCAATAGTGGAAGAGGGCTCCTTTTGTCCACACCCTCCCCAGAATTGGTTGTTTGTAGATTTTCTGATGATGCCGATTCTAACAGGTGTGAGGTGATACCTCATTGTAGTTTTGATTTGCATTTCTCTAATAATTAGTGCTGTTGAGCAGCTTTTCATGTGTGTCTTGGCCATCTCTGTGTCTCCTTTGAAGAAACGTCTCTTTAGATCTTCTGCCCATTTTTTTGGGTTGTTTGTTTTTTTTAATATTAAGCTGCATGAGCTGTTTATATATATTGGAGATTAAACCTGTGTCCATTGATTCATTTGCAACGATTATCACCCATCCTGAGGGATGCCTTTTTCCATTCCCGTTTTTTTTAACAAAAAGGAAAGAAAGGAAAAGAAGCAGAACACTAATGTGCGTAAAATATGCCTTTTGAAACGGTCGTTTTGAAATATGGACGTCCTTTGAATTTTTTGGTCGATATGTGACCCCAGGATTTGTTTTCAGGGCAGGTGTCATTTACAGGCATGCAATGATTTTGAATATCAACTGACCATTAGCCTTGGGATTACAGCTGCTGTTGTGTGAAACGGCCACAAGGTGGCAGCAGTTCACCCTTACCAAATCTGGTTACTAGGGCAAGAGAGCCTCAGTGGAAGTGGTGTTCTAGATTGGAGTTTAGAATGGAATGTACCAGGAGAAAGCCGCTCACGTTTGTCTCACTACTTCTTGTTCGTGTTTTTAATTTAATTTTTTATTTTTTATTACAGCAAGTTTGATTACAATGTTTGGCTTGTTGTAGGTGTGGAAGATGTGGTTCTTTTACACATATACAGATGACTGTTCTTCCTGGGATTCTTTTCCCATGTACGTTATGACAGAATGTTGAGTAGTCCTCGCTTGGTATTCTGTAGGTCTTTGGTGATTATATATGTCACCTGTGTCTGTATATGTCTGTTAACCCCGATATCGTAATGAAACCAATCCTCACACCTTTCCATTGGTGAACCATAAGTTTGTTTAATGAATCTGTGATTGCCCTTCTCCGTGGAAATATCTGCCCTGGTATCCATTTTTAGGTAACACCTATAAGTGATATGATATGTGTCTTTCACTTTCTGACTTACTACAAGTCACGTGATTACTTCTAGACTCATCTACGGTGCTGCAAATGGCATTGTGTCCTTTTTTCCCTTGGCTTCTCTTCTGCCTTAGCGGGGTCCATTTTCAACAGTGTGATTCCCTGAGGGTTGTGGATTAGCTGACCTGGGCAGCCTTACCCTGCCGGCCCGCCCTCCCCAGGTGTGCCTCGTTGAGGTCAATATAAACAGAGATCCAGGCAGCAATTGCCCCTGAAGCTGTGCCTGACTCCATATTCTCTGCCCCGTCAGCAGTCTCGGGGCTGTGCTGGTGGGAGGGAGTGAGGGGCCACAGCTTTGTGGGTGGCCCGGTGTGAGTGGGGTTCTGCTGGCCTTTCTGCAGGAGTTGCCAGGCTGCCGCCTGTAAAGAAGAGGATGTGTCACCCATACCTTCCGCTGGAATTTCTCTCCGGACAGAGGTGAGGAAGGAAAAAAGCAGTGGGGGCCGGGACGGGGGGGTATCTCAGGCAGGGCAATGGAAACCTTCTGGAAGAGCGCCCAGGGCCAGGACCACCCTGGCTGGCCTGCAGGCACCAAGTTGGCCTGTGTGCTGTCGCTGGTGTGGCTCCACGGTCCTTCCTCTAGGCTTTCAAGCCCTTGTACATATTCAGGTGTTTTACCTGGAAAGGGTGGGAACAGTTCAGCAGCAGCTGGCCTGGGGCTCAGCTCACGTTTACTCACAGATGCCTCGGCAGGGTCCACCAGCTTTGCAATGAGGACGCTCCTTGCGTGGAGGTTGGGTTGCTGGCTGTATGGGAGATGGTTCCCCACTTCTGACCAATTTCAGAATTGTTTACCACTGGAGAAAGTGCCCTGATAGGGTTTTCCTCTGTATAACTCGTGGGTTCAGGTTTTTTTTTTATTTTATGGTTCAAGTTAGATTTTATTCCTCTTTTATGTATTTATAGATATAAGCATGGAAATAATTCATTCCTATAAATACATCTGTGTGACGGGAAGAACTTTTTTCTGTTTTATTTTTAAATTTTATTTTTTAAAATTTTGAAATTTAATTTTATTTATTTTTTTTATACAGCACGTTATTATTAGTTATGTATTTTATGCATATACATGTATACAGGTCAATCCCAAACTCCCAACTCATCCCACCACCACCACCCCATGGCTTCCCACACTTGGTGTCCATACGTTTGTTCTCTAACTCTGTGTCTCTATTTCTTCCCTGCAAACCAGTTCATCTGTACCATTTTTAGGCTCCACATATATGCATTAATATACAATATTTGTTTTCCTCTTTCTGACTTACTTCATTCTGTATGACAGTCTCTCGATCCATCGATGTCTCTACAAATGACCCAGTTTCATTCCTTTTTATGGCCGAGTAATATTCCATTTTATATATGTACCACATCTTTATCCACTCATCTGTCTGTGGGCATTTAGGTTACTTCCACTACCTGGGTATTGTAAATAGTGCTGCAACGAACATTGTGGTGAATGTGCCTTTTTGAAATACGGTTTTCTCTGGGTATATGCCCAGAAGTGGGATTGCTGGACCAGATGGTAATTCTATTTCTAATTTTTTGAAGGAAACTCCATACTGTTCTCCATAGTGACTGTATCAATTTACATTCCCACCAATAGTGGAAGAGGGCTCCTTTTGTCCACACCCTCCCCAGAATTGGTTGTTTGTAGATTTTCTGATGATGCCGATTCTAAGAGGTGTGAGGTGATACTTCATTGTAGTTTTGATTTGCATTTCTGTAATTATTAGTGCTGTTGAGCAGCTTTTCATGTGCGTCTTGGCCATCTCTGTGTCTCCTTTGAAGAAACGTCTCTTTAGATCTTCTGCCCATTTTTTGGGGGGTTGTTTGTTTTTTTAATATTAAGCTGCATGAGCTGTTTATATATATTGGAGATTAAACCTCTGTCCATTGATTCGTCTGCAATGATTTTCGCCCATTCTGAGGGATGCCTTTTTCCATTCCCGTGATTTTTAACAAAAAAGGAAAGAAAGGAAAAGAAGCAGAACACTAATGCGCGTAAAATATTCCTTTTGAAACGGTCGTTTTCAAATATGGACGTCCTTTGAATTTTTTGGTCGATATGTGACCCCAGGATTTGTTTTCAGGGCAGGTGTCATTTACAGGCCTGCAATGATTTTGAATATCAACTGACCATTAGCGTTGGTATTAAAGCTGCTGTTGTGTGAAACGGCCACAAGGTGGCAGCAGTTCACCCTTACCAAATCTGGTTACTAGGGCAAGAGAGCCTCAGTGGAAGTGGTGTTCTAGATTGGAGTTTAGAATGGAATGTGCCAGGAGAAAGCCCCTCACGTTTGTCTCACTACTACTTGTTCGTGTTTTTAAATTAATTTTTTATTTTTTATTACAGCAAGTTTGATTACAATGTTTGGCTTGTTGTAGGTGTGGAAGATGTGGTTCTTTTACACATATACAGATGTCTGTTCTTCCTGGGATCCTTTTCCCATGTACGTTATGACAGAATGTTGAGTAGTCATCTCTTGGTATTCTGTAGGTCTTTGGTGATTATATATGTCACCTGTGTTTGTATATGTCTGTTAACCCCGATATCGTAATGAAACCAATCCTCACACCTTTCCATTGGTGAACCATAAGTTTGTTTAATGAATCTGTGATTGCCCTGCTCCGTGGAAATATCTGCCCTGGTATCCATTTTTAGGTAACACCTATAAGTGATATGATATGATATGTGTCTTTAACTTTCTGACTTACTACAAGTCACGTGATTACTTCTAGACTAATCTACGGTGCTGCAAAAGGCATTGTGTCCTTTTTTCCCTTGGCTTCTCTTCTGCCTTAGCGGGGTCCATTTTCAACAATGTGATTCCCTGAGGGTTGTGGATTAGCTGACCTGGGCATCCTCACCCTGCCGGCCCGCCCTCCCCATGTGTGCCTCGTTGAGGTCAATATAAACAGAGCTCCACGCAGCAATAGCCCCTGAAGCTGTGCCTGACTCCATATTCTCTGCCCTGTCAGCAGTCTCGGGGCTGTGCTGGTGGGAGGGAGTTAGGGGCCACAGATTTGTGGGTGGCCCGGTGTGAGTGGGGTTCTGCTGGCCTTTCTGCAGGAGTTGACAGGCTGCCGCCTGTAAAGAAGAGGATGTGTCACTCATACCTTCCGCTGGAATTTCTCTCCGGACAGAGGTGAGGAAGGAAAAAAGCAGTGGGGTCCGGGACAAGAGGGGTATCTCAGGCAGGGCAATGGAGAGCTTCTGGAAGAGCGCCCGGGGCCAGGACCACCCTGGCTGGCCTGCAGGCACCAAGTTGGCCTGCGTGCTGTCGCTGGTGTGGCTCCACGGTCCTTCCTCTAGGCTTTCAAGCCCTTGTACATATTCAGGTGTTTTACCTGGAAAGGGTGGGAACAGTTCAGCAGCAGCTGGTCTGGGGCTCAGCTCACGTTTACTCACAGATGCCTCGGCATGGTCCCCCAGCTTTGCAATGAGGACGCTCCTTGCGTGGGGGGTGGGTTGCTGGCTGTATGGGAGATGGATCCCCACCTCTGACCAATTTCAGAGTTGTTTACCGCTGGAGCAAGTGCCGTGATAGGGTTTTCCTCTGTATAACTCGTGGGTTCACTTATTTTTTATTTTATGGTTCAAGTTAGATTTTATTCCTCTTTTATGTATTTATAAATATAAGCATGGAAATAATTCATTCCTATAAATACATCTGTGTGACGGGAAGAACTTTTTTCTGTTTTATTTTTAAATTTTATTTTTTAAAATTTTGAAATTTAATTTTATTTATTTTTTTTATACAGCACGTTATTATTAGTTATGTATTTTATGCATATACATGTATACAGGTCAATCCCAAACTCCCAACTCATCCCACCACCACCACCCCATGGCTTCCCACACTTGGTGTCCATACGTTTGTTCTCTACCTCTGTGTCTCTATTTCTTCCCTGCAAACCAGTTCATCTGTACCATTTTTAGGCTCCACATATATGCATTAATATACAATATTTGTTTTCCTCTTTCTGACTTACTTCATTCTGTATGACAGTCTCTCAATCCATCGGTGTCTCTCCAAATGACCCAGATTCATTCCTTTTTATGGCCGAGTAATATTCCATTTTATATATGTACCACATCTTTATCCATTCATCTGTCTGTGGGCATTTAGGTTGCTTCCATTACCTGGCTATTGTAAATAGTGCTGCAACGAACATTGTGGTGAATGTGCCTTTTTGAAATACGGTTTTCTCTGGGTATATGCCCAGAAGTGGGATTGCTGGATCAGATGGTAATTCTATTTCTAGTTTTTTTAAGGAAACTCCATACTGTTCTCCATAGTGACTGTATCAATTTACATTCCTACCAATAGTGGAAGAGGGCTCCTTTTGTCCACACCCTCCCCAGAATTGGTTGTTTGTAGATTTTCTGATGATGCCGATTCTAACAGGTGTGACGTGATATCTCATTGTAGTTTTGATTTGCATTTCTCTAATAATTAGTGCTGTTGAGCAGCTTTTCATGTGCGTCTTGGCCATCTCTGTGTCTTCTTTGAAGAAACGTCTCTTTAGATCTTCTGCCCATGTTTGTATTGGGTTGTTTGTTTTTTTAATATTAAGCTGCATGAGTTGTTTATATATATATTGGAGATTAAACCTCTGTCCATTGATTCGTCCGCCACGATTTTCGCCCATTCTGAGGGATGCCTTTTTCCATTCCCGTGTTTTTTAACAAAAAAGGAAAGAAAGGAAAAGAAGCAGAACACTAATGTGCGTAAAATATGCCTTTTGAAACGGTCGTTTTGAAATATGGACGTCCTTTGAATGTTTTGGTCGATATGTGACCCCAGGATTTGTTTTCAGGGCAGGTGTCATTTACAGGCCTGAAATGATTTTGAATATCAACTGACCACTAGCGCTGGGATTAAAGCTGCTGTTGTGTGAAACGGCCACAAGGTGGCAGCAGTTCACCCTTACCAAATCTGGTTACTAGGGCAAGAGAGCCTCAGTGGAAGTGGTGTTCTAGATTGGAATTTAGAATGGAATGTGCCAGGAGAAAGCCGCTCACGTTTGTCTCACTTCATCTTGTTCGTGTATTTAATTTAATTTTTTTTTATTTTTTATTACAGCAAGTTTGATTACAATGTTTGGCTTGTTGTAGGTGTGGAAGATGTGGTTCTTTTACACATATACAGATGTCTGTTCTTCCTGGGATCCTTTTCGCATGTACGTTATGACAGAATGTTGAGTAGTCCTCTCTTGGTATTCTGTAGGTCTTTGGTGATTATATATGTCACCTGTGTTTGTATATGTCTGTTAACCCCGATATCGTAATGAAACCAATCCTCACACCTTTCCATTGGTGAACCATAAGTTTGTTTAATGAATCTGTGATTGCCCTTCTCCGTGGAAATATCTGCCCTGGTATCCATTTTTAGGTAACACCTATAAGTGATATGATATGTGTCTTTCACTTTCTGACTTACTACAAGTCACGTGATTACTTCTAGACTCATCTACGGTGCTGCAAATGGCATTGTGTCCTTTTTTCCCTTGGCTTCTCTTCTGCCTTAGCGGGGTCCATTTTCAACAATGTGATTCCCTGAGGGTTGTGGATTAGCTGACCTGGGCAGCCTTACCCTGCCGGCCCGCCCTCCCCAGGTGTGCCTCGTTGAGGTCAATATAAACAGAGCTCCAGGCAGCAATAGCCCCTGAAGCTGTGCCTGACTCCATATTCTCTGCCCCGTCAGCAGTCTCGGGGCTGTGCTGGTGGGAGGGAGTGAGGGGCCACAGCTTTGTGGGTGGCCCGGTGTGAGTGGGGTTCTGCTGGCCTTTCTGCAGGAGTTGCCAGTCTGCCGCCTGTAATGGAGAGGTTGTTTCACACATACCTTCCGCTGGAATTTCTCTCCGGACAGAGGTGAGGAAGGAAAAAAGCAGTGGGGGCCGGGACAGGAGGGGTATCTCAGGCAGGGCAATGGAAAGATTCTGGAAGAGTGCCCGGGGCCAGGACCACCCTGGCTGGCCTGCAGGCACCAAGTTGGCCTGCGTGCTGTCGCTGGTGTGGCTCCATGGTCCTTCCTCTAGGCTTTCAAGCCCTTGTACATATTCATGTGTTTTACCTGGAAAGGGAAAGAACAGTTCAGCAGCAGCTGGCCTGGGGCTCAGCTCACGTTTACTCACAGATGCCTCGGCACGGTCCC
This sequence comes from Mesoplodon mirus, assembly GCF_964341445.2. Classification (NCBI taxonomy): domain Eukaryota; kingdom Metazoa; phylum Chordata; class Mammalia; order Artiodactyla; family Ziphiidae; genus Mesoplodon; species Mesoplodon mirus. The sequence continues at coordinate 412,165 of NW_028295743.1, read as the reverse complement.
CCAGCTTTGCAATGAGGACGCTCCTTGCGTGGGGGTTGGGTTGCTGGCTGTATGGGAGATGATTCCCCACCTCTGACCAATTTCAGAATTGTTTATCACTGGCGCAAGTGCCCTGATAGGGTTTTCCTCTGTATAACTCGTGGGTTCAGAATTTTTTTTTCTTTTATGGTTCAAGTTAGATTTTATTCCTCTTTTATGTATTTATAGATATAAGCATGGAAATAATTCATTCCTATAAATACATCTGTGTGACGGGAAGAACTTTTTTCTGTTTTATTTTTAAATTTTATTTTTTAAAATTTTGAAATTTTATTTTATTTATTTTTTTATACAGCACGTTATTATTAGTTATGTATTTTATGCATATACATGTATACAGGTCAATACCAAACTCCCAACTCATCCCACCACCACCACCCCATGGCTTCCCACACTTGGTGTCCATACGTTTGTTCTCTACCTCTGTGTCTCTATTTCTTCCCTGCAAACCAGTTCATCTGTACCATTTTTAGGCTCCACATATATGCGTTAATATACAATATTTGTTTTCCTCTTTCTGACTTACTTCATTCTGTATGACAGTCTCTCGATCCATCGATGTCTCTACAAATGACCCAGTTTCATTCCTTTTTATGGCCGAGTAATATTCCATTTTATATATGTACCACAACTTTATCCATTCATCTGTCTGTGGGCATTTAGGTTGCTTCCATTACCTGGCTATTGTAAATAGTGCTGCAACGAACATTGTGGTGAATGTGCCTTTTTGAAATACGGTTTTCTCTGGGTATATGCCCAGAAGTGGGATTGCTGGATCAGATGGTAATTCTATTTCTAGTTTTTTTAAGGAAACTCCATACTGTTCTCCATAGTGACTGTATCAATTTACATTCCCACCAATAGTGGAAGAGGGCTCCTTTTGTCCACACCCTCCCCAGAATTGGTTGTTTGTAGATTTTCTGATGATGCCGATTCTAACAGGTGTGAGGTGATACCTCATTGTAGTTTTGATTTGCATTTCTCTAATAATTCGTGCTGTTGAGCAGCTTTTCATGTGTGTCTTGGCCATCTCTGTGTCTCCTTTGAAGAAACGTCTCTTTAGATCTTCTGCCCATTTTTTGGGGGGTTGTTTTTTTTTTAATATTAAGCTGCATGAGCTTTTTATATATATTGGAGATTAAACCTCTGTCCATTGATTAGTCTGCAATGATTTTCGCCCATTCTGAGGGATGCCTTTATCCATTCCCGTGTTTTTTAACAAAAAAGGAAAGAAAGGAAAAGAAGCAGAACACTAATGTGCGTAAAATATGCCTTTTGAAACGGTCCTTTTGAAATATGGACGTCCTTTGAATTTTTTGGTCGATATGTCACCCCAGGATTTGTTTTCAGGTCAGGTGTCATTTACAGGCCTGCAATGATTTTGAATATCAACTGACCATTAGCGTTGGGATTAAAGCTGCTGTTGTGTGAAACGGCCACAAGGTGGCAGCAGTTCACCCTTACCAAATCTGGTTATTAGGGCAAGAGAGCATCAGAGGAAGTGGTGTTCTAGATTGGAGTTTAGAATGGAATGTGCCAGGAGAAAGCCCCTCACGTTTGTCTCACTACTTCTTGTTCGTATTTTTAATTTAATTTTTTATTTTTTATTACAGCAAGTTTGATTACAATTTTAACTTCTTGTAGGTGTGGAAGATGTGGTTCTTTTACACATATACAGATGACTGTACTTCCTGGGATCCTTTTCCTATGTACGTTATGAAAGAATGTTGAGTAGTCCTCTCTTGGTATTCTGTAGGTCTTTGGTGATTATATATGTCACCTGTGTTTGTATATGTCTGTTAACCCCGATATCGTAATGAAACCAATCCTCACACTTTTCCATTGGTGAACCATAAGTTTGTTTAATGAATCTGTGATTGCCCTTCTCCGTGGAAATATCTGCCCTGGTATCCATTTTTAGGTAACACCTATAAGTGATATGATATGATATGTGTCTTTCACTTTCCGACTTACTACAAGGCACGTGATTACTTCTAGACTCATCTACGGTGCTGCAAATGGCATTGGGTCCTTTTTTCCCTTGGCTTCTCTTCTGCCTTAGCGGTGTCCATTTTCAACAATGTGATTCCCTGAGGGTTGTGGATTAGCTGACCTGGGCAGCCTTACCCTGCCGGCCCGCCCTCCCCAGGTGTGCCTCTTTTAGGTCAATATAAACAGCGCTCCAGGCAGCAATAGCCACTGAAGCTGTGCCTGACTCCATGTACTCTGCCCCGTCAGCAGTCTCGGGGCTGTGCTGGTGGGAGGGAGTGAGGGGCCACAGATTTGTGTGTGGCCCGTTGTGAATGGGGTTATGCTGACCTTTCTGCAGGAGTTGCCATGCTGCCGCCTGTAAAGAGAGGATGTGTCACCCATACCTTCCGCTGGAATTTCTCTCCGGACAGAGGTGAGGAAGGAAAAAAGCAGTGGGGGCCGGGACAGGAGGGGTATCAAAGGCAGGGCAATGGAAAGCTTCTGGAAGAGCGCCCGGGGCCCGGACCACCCTGGCTGGCCTGCAGGCACCAAGTTGGCCTGCGTGCTGTCGCTGGTGTTGCACCACGGTCCTTCCTCTAGGCTTTCAAACCCTTGTACATATTCAGGTGTTTTACCTGGAAAGGGTGGGAACAGTTCAGCAGCAGCTGGCCTGGGGCTCAGCTCACGTTTACTCACAGATGCCTCGGCACGGTCCCCCAGCTTTGCAATGAGGACGCTCCTTGCGTGGGGGGTGGGTTGATGGCTGTATGGGAGATGGTTCCACACCTCTGACCAATTTCAGAATTGTTTACCGCTGGAGCAAGTGCCGTGATAGTGTATTCCTCTGTATAACTCGTGGGTTCAATTTTTTTTTTTCTTTTATGGTTCAAGTTAGATTTTATTCCTCTTTTATGTATTTATAGATATAAGCATGGAAATAATTCATTCCTATAAATACATCTGTGTGACGGGAAGAACTTTTTTCTGTTTTATTTTTAAATTTTATTTTTTAAAATTTTGAAATTTAATTTTATTTATATTTTTATACAGCAGGTTTTTATTAGTTATGTATTTTATGCATATACATGTATACAGGTCAATCCCAATCTCCCAACTCATCCCAGCACCACCACCCCATGGCTTCCCACACTTGGTGTCCATACGTTTGTTCTCTACCTCTGTGTCTCTATTTCTTCACTGCAAACCAGTTCATCTGTACCATTTTTTAGGTTCCACATATATGCATTAATATACAATATTTGTTTTCCTCTTTCTGACTTACTTCATTCTGTATGACAGTCTCTCGATCCATCAATGTCTCTACAAATGACCCAGTTTCATTCCTTTTTATGGCCGAGTAATATTCCATTTTATATATGTAACACATCTTTATCCATTCATCTGTCTGTGGGCATTTAGGTTGCTTCCATTACCTGGCTATTGTAAATAGTGCTGCAACGAACATTGTGGTGAATGTGCCTTTTTGAAATACGGTTTTCTCTGGGTATATGCCCAGAAGTGGGATTGCTGGATCAGATGGTAATTCTATTTCTAGTTTTTTTAAGGAAACTCCATACTGTTCTCCATAGTGACTGTATCACTTTACATTCCCACCAATAGTGGAAGAGGGCTCCTTTTGTCCACACCCTCCCCAGAATTGGTTGTTTGTAGATTTTCTGATGATGCCGATTCTAACAGGTGTGTGGTGATACCTCATTGTAGTTTTGATTTGCATTTCTCTAATAATTAGTGCTGTTGAGCAGCTTTTCATGTGCGTCTTGGCCATCTCTGTGTCTCCTTTGAAGAAACGTCTCTTTAGATCTTCTGCCCATTTTTGGGGGGGTTCTTTGGTTTTTTAATATTAAGCTGCATGAGCTGTTTATATATATTGGAGATTAAACCTCTGTCCATTGATTCGTCTGCAACGATTTTCGCCCATTCTGTGGGATGCCTTTTTCCATTCCCGTGTTTTTTAACAAAAAAGGAAAGAAAGGAAAAGAAGCAGAACACTAATGCGCGTAAAATATTCCTTTTGAAACGGTCGTTTTGAAATATGGACGTCCTTTGAATTTTTTGGTGGATATGTGACCCCAGGATTTGTTTTCAGGGCAGGTGTCATTTACAGGCCTGCAATGATTTTGAATATCAACTGACCTTTAGCGCTGGGATTAAAGCTGCTGTTGTGTGAAACCGCCACAAGGTGGCAGCAGTTCACCCTTACCAAATCTGGTTACTAGGGCAAGAGAGCCTCAGTGGAAGTGGTGTTCTAGATTGGAGTTTAGAATGGAATGTGCCAGGAGAAATCCCCTCACGTTTGTCTCACTACTTCTTGTTCGTGTTTTTAATTTAATTTTTTATTTTTTATTACAGCAAGTTTGATTACAATGTTTGGCTTGTTGTAGGTGTGGAAGATGTGGTTCTTTTACACATATACAGATGTCTGTTCTTCCTGGGATCCTTTTCCCATGTACGTTATGACAGAATGTTGAGTAGTCCTCTCTTGGTATTCTGTAGGTCTTTGGTGATTATATATGTCACCTGTGTTTGTATATGTCTGTTAACTCCGATATCGTAATGAAACCAATCCTCACACCTTTCCATTGGTGAACCATAAGTTTGTTTAATGAATCTGTGATTGCCCTTCTCCGTGGAAATATCTGCCCTGGTATCCATTTTTAGGTAACACCTATAAGTGATATGATATGATATGTGACTTTCACTTTCTGACTTACTACAAGTCACGTGATTACTTCTAGACTCATCTACGGTGCTGCAAATGGCATTGGGTCCTTTTTTCCCTTGGCTTCTCTTCTGCCTTAGCGGGGTCCATTTTCAACAATGTGATTCCCTGAGGGTTGTGGATTAGCTGACCTGGGCAGCCTTACCCTGCCGGCCCGCCCTCCCCAGTTGTGCTTCTTTGAGGTCAATATAAACAGCGCTCCAGGCAGCAATAGCCCCTGAAGCTGTGCCTGCCTCCATATTCTCTGCCCCGTCAGCAGTCTCGGGGCTGTGCTGGTGGGAGGGAGTGAGGGGCCACAGCTTTGTGTGTGTCCTGGTGTGAGTGGGGTTCTGCTGGCCTTTCTGCAGGAGTTGTCAGGCTGCCGCCTGTAAAGAAGACGATATGTCACCCATACCTTCCGCTGGAATTTCTCTGCGGACAGAGGTGAGGAAGGAAAAAAGCAGTGGGGTCCGGGACAGGAGGGGTATCTCAGGCAGGGCAATGGAAAGCTTCTGGAAGAGCACCAGGGTCCAGCACCACCCTGGCTGGCCTGCAGGCACCAAGTTGGCCTGCGTGCTGTCGCTGGTGTGGCTCCACGGTCCTTCCTCTAGGCTTTCAAGCCCTTGTACATATTCATCTGTTTTACCTGGAAAGGGTGGGAATAGTTCAGCAGCAGCTGGCCTGGGGCTCAGCTCACGTTTACTCCCAGATGCCTCGGCACGGTCCCCCAGCTTTGCAATGAGGACGCTCCTTGCGTGGGGGTTGGGTTGCTGGCTGTATGGGAGATGATTCCCCACCTCTGACCAATTTCAGAATTGTTTATCACTGGCGCAAGTGCCCTGATAGGGTTTTCCTCTGTATAACTCGTGGGTTCAGAATTTTTTTTTCTTTTATGGTTCAAGTTAGATTTTATTCCTCTTTTATGTATTTATAGATATAAGCATGGAAATCATTCATTCCTATAAATACATCTGTGTGACGGGAAGAACTTTTTTCTGTTTTATTTTTAAATTTTATTTTTTAAAATTTTGAAATTTAATTTTATTTATTTATTTATACAGCACGTTATTATTAGTTATGTATTTTATGCATATACATGTATACAGGTCAATCCCAAACTCCCAACTCATCCCACCACCACCACCCCATGGCTTCCCACACTTGGTGTCCAGACGTTTGTTCTCTACCTCTGTGTCTCTATTTCTTCCCTGCAAACCAGTTCATCTGTACCATTTTTAGGCTCCACATATATGCGTTAATATACAATATTTGTTTTCCTCTTTCTGACTTACTTCATTCTGTAGGACAGTCTCTCGATCCATCGATGTCTCTACAAATGACCCAGTTTCATTCCTTTTTATGGCCGAGTAATATTCCATTTTATATATGTACCACAACTTTATCCATTCATCTGTCTGTGGGCATTTAGGTTGCTTCCATTACCTGGCTATTGTAAATAGTGCTGCAACGAACATTGTGGTGAATGTGCCTTTTTGAAATACGGTTTTCTCTGGGTATATGCCCAGAAGTGGGATTGCTGGATCAGATGGTAATTCTATTTCTAGTTTTTTTAAGGAAACTCCATACTGTTCTCCATAGTGACTGTATCAATTTACATTCCCACCAATAGTGGAAGAGGGCTCCTTTTGTCCACACCCTCCCCAGAATTGGTTGTTTGTAGATTTTCTGATGATGCCGATTCTAACAGGTGTGAGGTGATACCTCATTGTAGTTTTGATTTGCATTTCTCTAATAATTAGTGCTGTTGAGCAGCTTTTCATGTGCGTCTTGGCCATCTCTGTGTCTCCTTTGAAGAAACGTCTCTTTAGATCTTCTGCCCAGTTTTGTATTGGGTTGTTTGTTTTTTTAATATTAAGCTGCATGAGCTTTTTATATATATTGGAGATTAAACCTCTGTCCATTGATTAGTCTGCAATGATTTTCGCCCATTCTGAGGGATGCCTTTTTCCATTCCCGTGTTTTTTAACAAAAAAGGAAAGAAAGGAAGAGAAGCAGAACACTAATGTGCGTAAAATATGCCTTTTGAAACGGTCCTTTTGAAATATGGACGTCCTTTGAATTTTTTGGTCGATATGTGACCCCAGGATTTGTTTTCAGGGCAGGTGTCATTTAAAGGCCTGCAATGATTTTGAATATCAACTGACCATTAGCGTTGGGATTAAAGCTGCTGTTGTGTGAAACGGCCACAAGGTGGCAGCAGTTCACCCTTACCAAATCTGCTTATTAGGGCAAGAGAGCATCAGAGGAAGTGGTGTTGTAGATTGGAGTTTAGAATGGAATGTGCCAGGAGAAAGCCCCTCACGTTTGTCTCACTACTTCTTGTTCGTATTTTTAATTTAATTTTTTATTTTTTATTACAGCAAGTTTGATTACAATGTTTGGCTTGTTGTAGGTGTGGAAGATGTGGTTCTTTTACACATATACAGATGTCTGTTCTTCCTGGGATCCTTTTCCCATGTACGTTATGACAGAATGTTGAGTAGTCCTCTCTTGGTATTCTGTAGGTCTTTGGTGATTATATATGTCACCTGTGTTTGTATATGTCTGTTAACCCCGATATCGTAATGAAACCAATCCTCACACTTTTCCATTGGTGAACCATAAGTTTGTTTAATGAATCTGTGATTGCCCTTCTCCGTGGAAATATCTGCCCTGGTATCCATTTTTAGGTAACACCTATAAGTGATATGATATGATATGTGTCTTTCACTTTCTGACTTACTACAAGGCACGTGATTACTTCTAGATTCATCTACGGTGCTGCAAATGGCATTGTGTCCTTTTTTCCGTTGGCTTCTCTTCTGCCTTAGCGGGGTCCATTTTCAACAATGTGATTCCCTGAGGGTTGTGGATTAGCTGACCTGGGCAGCCTTACCCTGCCGGCCCGCCCTCCCCTGGTGTGCCTCTTTGAGGTCAATATAAACAGAGCTCCAGGCAGCAATAGCCACTGAAGCTGTGCCTGACTCCATATACTCGGCCCCGTCAGCAGTCTCGGGGCTGTGCTGGTGGGAGGGAGTGAGGGGCCACAGCTTTGTGGGTGGCCCGTTGTGAGTGGGGTTCTGCTGGCCTTTCTGCTGGAGTTGCCAGGTTGCCGCCTGTAAAGAGAGGATGTGTCACCCATACCTTCTGCTGGAATTTCTCTCCGGACAGAGGTGAGGAAGGAAAAAAGCAGTGGGGGCCGGGACAGGAGGGGTATCAAAGGCAGGGCAATGGAAAGCTTCTGGAAGAGCGCCCGGGGCCCGGACCACCCTGGCTGGCCTGCAGGCACCAAGTTGGCCTGCGTGCTGTCGCTGGTGTTGCACCACGGTCCTTCCTCTAGGCTTTCAAACCCTTGTACATATTCAGGTGTTTTACCTGGAAAGGGTGGGAACAGTTCAGCAGCAGCTGGCCTGGGGCTCAGATCACGTTTACTCACAGATGCCTCTGCACGGTCCCCCAGCTTTGCAATGAGGACGCTCCTTGCGTGGGGGGTGGGTTGCTGGCTGTATGGGAGATGGTTCCACACTTCTGACCAATTTCAGAATTGTTGACCGCTGGAGCAAGTGCCGTGATAGTGTTTTCCTCTGTATAACTCGTGGGTTCAATTTTTTTTTTCTTTTATGGTTCAAGTTAGATTTTATTCCTCTTTTATGTATTTATAGATATAAGCATGGAAATAATTCATTCCTATAAATACATCTGTGTGACGGGAAGAACTTTTTTCTGTTTTATTTTTAAATTTTATTTTTTTAAATTTTGAAATTTAATTTTATTTATATTTTTATACAGCAGGTTATTATTAGTTATGTATTTTATGCATATACATGTATACAGGTCAATCCCAATCTCCCAACTCATCCCAGCACCACCACCCCATGGCTTCCCACACTTGGTGTCCATACGTTTGTTCTCTACCTCTGTGTCTCTATTTCTTCACTGCAAACCAGTTCATCTGTACCATTTTTTAGGTTCCACATATATGCATTAATATACAATATTTGTTTTCCTCTTTCTGACTTACTTCATTCTGTATGACAGTCTCTCGATCCATCGATGTCTCTACAAATGACCCAGTTTCATTCCTTTTTATGGCCGAGTAATATTCCATTTTATATATGTACCACATCTTTATCCATTCATCTGTCTGTGGGCATTTAGGTTGCTTCCATTACCTGGCTATTGTAAACAGTGCTGCAACGAACATTGTGGTGAATGTGCCTTTTTGAAATACGGTTTTCTCTGGGTATATGCCCAGAAGTGAGATTGCTGGATCAGATGGTAATTCTATTTCTAGTTTTTTTAAGCAAACTCCATACTGTTCTCCATAGTGACTGTATCAATTTACATTCCCACCAATAGTGGAAGAGGGCTCCTTTTGTCCACACCCTCCCCAGAATTGGTTGTTTGTAGATTTTCTGATGATGCCGATTCTAACAGGTGTGAGGTGATACCTCATTGTAGTTTTGATTTGCATTTCTCTAATAATTAGTGCTGTTGAGCAGCTTTTCATGTGCGTCTTGGCCATCTCTGTGTCTCCTTTGAAGAAACGTCTCTTTAGATCTTCTGCCCATTTTTTTGGGGTTGTTTGTTTTTTTAATATTAAGCTGCATGAGCTGTTTATGTATATTGGAGATTAAACCTCTGTCCATTGATTCGTTTGTCACGATTCTCACCCATTCTGAGGGAGGCCTTTTTCCATTCCCGTGTTTTTTAACAAAAAAGGAAAGAAAGGAGAAGAAGCAGAACACTAAGGTGCGTAAAATATGCCTTTTGAAACGGTCCTTTTGAACTATGGACGTTCTTTGAAATTTTTGGTCGGTATGTGAACCCAGGATTTGTTTTCAGGGCAGGTGTCATTTACAGGCCTGCAATGATTTTGAATATCAACTGACAATTAGCGTTGGGATTAAAGCTGCTGTTGTGTGAAACGGCCACAAGGTGGCAGCAGTTCACCCTTACCAAATCTGGTTACTAGGGCAAGAGAGCCTCAGTGGAAGTGGTGTTCTAGATTGGAATTTAGAATGGAATGTGCCAGGAGAAAGCCCCTCACGTTTGTCTCACTACATCTTCTTCGCCTTTTTAATAAAATTTTTTTTTATTTTTTATTACAGCAAGTTTGATTACAATGTTTGGCTTGTTGTAGGTGTGGAAGATGTGGTTCTTTTACACATATACAGATGTCTGTTCATCCTGGGATCCTTTTCCCATGTACGTTATGACAGAATGTTGAGTAGTCCTCTCTTGGTATTCTGTAGGTCTTTGGTGATTATATATGTCACCTGTGATTGTATATGTCTGTTAACCACGATATCGTAATGAAACCAATCCTCACACCTTTCCATTGGTGAACCATAAGTTTGTTTAATGAATCTGTGATTGCCCTTCTCCTTGGAAATATCTGCCCTGGTATCCATTTTTAGGTAACACCTATAAGTGATATGATATGATATGTGTCTTTCACTTTCTGACTTACTACAAGTCACGTGATTACTTCTAGACTCATCTACTGGGCTGCAAATGGCATTGGGTCCTTTTTTCCCTTGGCTTCTCTTGTGCCTTAGCGGGGTCCATTTTCAACAATGTGATTCCCTGAGGGTTGTGGATTAGCTGACCTGGGCAGCCTTACCCTGCCGGCCCGCCCTCCGCAGGTTTGCAACGTTGAGGTCAATATAAACAGCGCTCCAGGTAGCAATAGCCCCTGAAGCTGTGCCTGACTCCATATTCTCTGCCCCGTCAGCAGTCTCGGGGCTGTGCTGGTGGGAGGGAGTGAGGGGCCACAGCTTTGTGGGTGGCCCGGTGTGAGTGGGGTTCTGCTGGCCTTTCTGCAGGAGTTGCCAGGCTGCCGCCTGTAAAGAAGAGGATGTGTCACCCATACCTTCCACTGGAATTTCTCTCCGGACAGAGGTGAGGAAGGAAAAAAGCAGTGGGGGCCGGGACAGGAGGGGTATCTCAGGCAGGGCCACGGAATGCTTCTGGAAGAGTGCCAGGGTCCAGGACCACCCTGGCTGGCCTTCAGGCACCAAGTTGGCCTGCGTGCTGTCGCTGGTGTGGCTCCTCGGTCCTTCCTCTAGGCTTTCAAGCCCTTGTACATATTCAGGTGTCTTACCTGGAAAGGGTAGGAACAGTTCAGCAGCAGCTGGCCTGGGGCTCAGCTCACGTTTACTCACAGATGCCTCGGCACAGTCCCGAAGCTTTGCAATGAGGACGCTCCTTGCGTGGGGGGTGGGTTGCTGGCTGTATGGGAGATGGTTCCCCACCTCTGACCAATTTCAGAATTGTTTACCGCTGGAGCAAGTGCCATGATAGGGTATTCCTCTGTATAACTCGTGGGTTCAATTTTTTTTTCTTTTATGGTTCAAGTTAGATTTTATTCCTCTTTTATGTATTTATAAATATAAGCATGGAAATAATTCATTCCTGTAAATACATATGTGTGACGGGAAGAATTTTTTCTGTTTTATTTTTAAATTTTGTTTTTTAAAATTTTGAAATTTAATTTTATTTATGTTTTTATACAGCAGGTTATTATTAGTTATGTATTTTATGCATATACATGTATACAGGTCAATCCCAATCTCCCAACTCATCCCACCACCACCACCCCATGGCTTCCAACACTTGGTGTCCATACGTTTGTTCTCTACGTCTGTGTCTCTATTTCTTCCCTGCAAACCAGTTCATCTGTACCATTTTTTTAGGTTCCACATATATGCATTAATATACAATATTTGTTTTCCTCTTTCTGACTTACTTCATTCTGTATGACAGTCTCTCGATCCATCGATGTCTCTACAAATGACCCAGTTTCATTTATTTTTATGGCCGAGTAATATTCCATTTCATATATGTACCACATCTTTATCCATTCATCTGTCTGTGGGCATTTAGGTTGCTTCCATTACCTGGCTATTGTAAATAGTGCTGCAATGAACATTGTGGTGAATGTGCCTTTTTGATTTACGGTTTTCTCTGGGTATATGCCCAGAAGTGGGATTGCTGGATCAGATGGTAATTCTATTTCTAGTTTTTTTAAGGAAACTCCATACTGTTCTCCATAGTGACTGTATCAATTTACATTCCCACGAATAGTGGAAGAGGGCTCCTTTTGTCCACACCCTCCCCAGAATTGGTTGTTTGTAGATTTTCTGATGATGCCGATTCTAACAGGTGTGAGGTGATACCTCATTGTAGTTTTGATTTGCATTTCTCTAATAATTAGTGCTGTTGAGCAGCTTTTCATGGGCGTCTTGGCCATCTCTGTGTCTCCTTTGAAGAAACGTCTCTTTAGATCTTCTGCCCATTTTTGGATTGGGTTGTTTGTTTTTTTAATATTAAGCTGCATGAGTTGTTTATATATATTGGAGATTAAACCTCTGTCCATTGATTCGTCTGCAACGATTTTCGCCCATTCAGAGGGATGCCTTTTTCCATTCCCGTGTTTTTTAACAAAAAAGGAAAGAAAGGAGAAGAAGCAGAACACTAATGTGCGTAAAATATGCCTTTTGAAACGGTCCTTTTGAAATATGGACGTCCTTTGAATTTTTTGGTCGATATGTGACCCCAGGATTTGTTTTCAGGGCAGGTGTCATTTACAGGCCTGCAATGATTTTGAATATCAACTGACCATTAGCGTTGGGATTAAAGCTGCTGTTGTGTGAAACGGCCACAAGGTGGCAGCAGTTCACCCTTACCAAATCTGGTTACTAGGGCAAGAGAGCCTCAGTGGAAGTGGTGTTCTAGATTGGAATTTAGAATGGAATGTGCCAGGAGAAAGCCCCTCACGTTTGTCTCACTACATCTTCTTCGCGTTTTTAATTTAATTTTTTTTTTTTATTTTTTATTACAGCAAGTTTGATTACAATGTTTGGCTTGTTGTAGGTGTGGAAGATGTGGTTCTTTTACACATATACAGATGTCTGTTCTTCCTGGGATCCTTTTCCCATGTACGTTATGACAGAATGTTGAGTAGTCCTCTCTTGGTATTCTGTAGGACTTTGGTGATTATATATGTCACCTGTGATTGTATATGTCTGTTAACCACGATATCGTAATGAAACCAATCCTCACACCTTTCCATTGGTGAACCATATGTTTGTTTAATGAATCTGTGATTGCCCTTCTCCGTGGAAATATCTGCCCTGGTATCCATTTTTAGGTAACACCTATAAGTGATATGATATGATATGTGTCTTTCACTTTCTGACTTACTACAAGTCACGTGATTACTTCTAGACTCATCTACTGGGCTGCAAATGGCATTGTGTCCTTTTTTCCCTTGGCTTCTCTTCTGCCTTAGCGGGGTCCATTTTCAACAGTGTGATTCCCTGAGGGTTGTGGATTAGCTGACCTGGGCAGCCTTACCCTGCCGGCCCGCCCTCCGCAGGTTTGCCTCGTTGAGGTCAATATAAACAGCGCTCCAGGCAGCAATAGCCCCTGAAGCTGTGCCTGACTCCATATTCTCTGCCCCGTCAGCAGTCTCGGGGCTGTGCTGGTGGGAGGGAGTGAGGGGCCACAGCTTTGTGGGTGGCCTGGTGTGAGTGGGGTTCTGCTGGCCTATCTGCAGGAGTTGCCAGGCTGCCGCCTGTATAGAAGAGGATGTGTCACCCATACCTTCCACTGGAATTTCTCTCCGGACAGAGGTGAGGATGGAAAAATCAGTGGGGGCCGGGACAGGAGGGGTATATTAGGAAGGGCAATGGAAAGCTGCTGGAAGAGCGCCAGGGTCCAGGACCACCCTGGCTGGCATTCAGGCACCAAGTTGGCCTGCGTGCTGTCGCTGGTGTGGCTCCACGGTCCTTCCTCTAGGCTTTCAAGCCCTTGTACATATTCAGGTGTTTTACCTGGAAAGGGTGGGAACAGTTCAGCAGCAGCTGGCCTGGGGCTCAGCTCACGTTTACTCACAGATGCCTCGGCACGATCCCCTAGCTTTTCAATGAGGACGCTCCTTGCGTGGGGGGTGGGTTGCTGGCTGTATGGGAGATGGTTCCCCACCTCTGAACAATTTCAGAATTGTTTACCACTGGAGCAAGTGCCGTGATAGGGATTTCCTCTGTATAACTCGTGGGTTCACTTTTTTTTTCTTTTATGGTTCAAGTTAGATTTTATTCCTCTTTTATCTAATTATAAATATAAGCATGGAAATAATTCATTCCTATAAATACATCTGTGTGACGGGAAGAATTTTTTCTGTTTTATTTTTAAATTTAATTTTTTTAAAATTTTGAAATTTAATTTAATTTATGTTTTTATACAGCAGGTTATTATTAGTTATGTATTTTATGCATATACATGTATACAGGTCAATCCCAATCTCCCAACTCATCCCAGCACCACCACCCCATGGCTTCCCACACTTGGTGTCCATACGTTTGTTCTCTACCTCTGTGTCTCTATTTCTTCCCTGCAAACCAGTTCATCTGTACCATTTTTTTAGGTTCCACATATATGCATTAATATACAATATTTGTTTTCCTCTTTCTGACTTACTTCATTCTGTATGACAGTCTCTCGATCCATCAATGTCTCTACAAATGACCCAGTTTCATTCCATTTTATGGCCGAGTAATATTCCATTTTATATATGTACCACCTCTTTATCCATTCATCTGTCTGTGGGCATTTAGGTTGCTTCCATTACCTGGCTATTGTAAATAGTGCTGCAACGAACATTGTGGTGAATGTGCCTTTTTGAAATACGGTTTTCTCTGGGTATATGCCCAGAAGTGGGATTGCTGGATCAGATGGTAATTCTATTTCTAGTTTTTTTAAGGAAACTCCATACTGTTCTCCATAGAGACTGTATCAATTTACATTCCCACCAATATTGGAAGAGGACTCCTTTGGTCCACGCCCTCCCCAGAATTGGTTATTTGTAGATTTTCTGATGATGCCGATTCTAACAGATGTGAGGTGATACCTCATTGTAGTTTTGATTTGCATTTCTCTAATAATTAGTGCTGTTGAGCAGCTTTTCATGTGCGTCTTGGCCATCTCTGTGCCTCCTTTGAAGAAACGTCTCTTTAGATCTTCTGCCCATTTTTTTTGGGTTGTTTGTTTTTTTAATATTAAGCTGCCTGAGCTGTTTATATATATTGGAGATTAAACCTCTGTCCATTGATTCGTCTGCAACGATTTTCGCCCATTCTGAGGGATGCCTTTTTCCATTCCCGTGTTTTTTAACAAAAAAGGAAAGAAAGCAAAAGAAGCAGAACACTAATGTGCGTAAAATATGCCTTTTGAAACGGCCCTTTTGAAATATGGACGTCCTTTGAATTTTTTGGTCGATATGTGACCCCAGGATTTGTTTTCAGGGCAGGTGTCATTTACAGGCCTGCAATGATTTTGAATATCAACTGACCATTAGCGCTGGGATTAAAGCTGCTGTTGTGTGAAACGGCCACAAGGTGGCAGCAGTTCACCCTTACCAAATCTGGTTACTAGGGCAAGAGAGCCTCAGTGGAAGTGGTGTTCTAGATTGGAATTTAGAATGGAATGTGCCAGGAGAAAGCCCCTCACGTTTGTCTCACTACATCGTGTTCGTGTTTTTAATTTAATTTTTTTTTATTTTTTATTACAGCAAGTTTGATTACAATGTTTGGCTTGTTGTAGGTGTGCAAGATGTGGTTCTTTTACACATATACAGATGTCTGTTCTTCCTGGGATCCTTTTCCCATGTACGTTATGACAGAATGTTGAGTAGTCCTCTCTTGGTATTCTGTAGGTCTTTGGTGATTATATATGTCACCTGTGTTTGTATATGTCTGTTAACCCCGATATCGTAATGAAACCAATCCTCACACCTTTCCATTGGTGAACCATAAGTGTGTTTAATGAATCTGTGATTGACCTTCTCCATGGAAATATCTGCCCTGGTATCCATTTTTAGGTAACACTTATAAATGATATGATATGATATGTGTCTTTCACTTTCTGACTTACTACAAGTCACATGATTACTTCTAGACTCATCTACGGTGCTGCAAATGGCATTGTGTCCTTTTTTCCCTTGGCTTCTCTTCTGTCTTAGCGGGGACCATTTTCAACAATGTGATTCCCTGAGGGTTGTGGATTAGCTGACCTGGGCAGCCTTACCCTGCCGGCCCGCCCTCACCAGGTGTGCCTCATTGAGATCAATATAAACAGAGCTCCAGGCACCAATAGCCCCTGAAGTTGTGTCTGACCCCATATTCTCTGCCCCGTCAGCAGTCTCGGGGCTGTGCTGGTGGGAGGGAGTGAGGGGCCACAGCTTTGTGGGTGGCCAGGTGTGAGTGGGGTTCTGCTGGCCTTTCTGCAGGAGTTGTCAGGCTGCCGCCTGTAAAGAAGAGGATGTGTCACCCATTCCTTCCGCTGGAATTTCTCTCCGGACAGAGGTGAGGAAGGAAAAAAGCAGTGGGGGCCCGGACATGATGGGTATCTCTGGCAGGGCAATGGAAAGCTTCTGGAAGAGCGCCAGGGTCCAGGAACACCCTGGCTGGCCTGCAGGCATCATGTTGGCCTGTGTGCTGTCACTGGTGTTGCTCCAGGGTCCTTCCTGTAGGCTTTCAAGCCCTTGTACATATTCAGGTGTTTTACCTGGAAAGGGTGGGAACAGTTCAGCAGCAGCTGGCCTGGGGCTCAGCTCACGTTTACTCCCAGATGCCTCGGCACAGTCCCGAAGCTTTGCAATGAGGACGCTCCTTGCGTGGGGGGTCGGTTGCTGGCTGTATGGGAGATGGTTCCCGACCTCCGACCAATTTCAGAATTGTTTACCGCTGGAGCAAGTGCCGTGATAGGGTATTCCTCTGTATAACTAGTGGGTTCAATTTTTTTTTCTTTTATGGTTCAAGTTAGATTTTATTCCACTTTTATGTATTTATAAATATAAGCATGGAAATAATTCATTCCTGTAAATACATATGTGTGACGGGAAGAATTTTTTCTGTTTTATTTTTAAATTTTATTTTTTAAAATTTTGAAATTTAATTTTATTTATGTTTTTATACAGCAGGTTATTATTAGTTATGTATTTTATGTATATACATGTATACAGGTCAATCCCAAACTCCCAACTCATCCCACCACCACCACCCCAAGGCTTCCCACACTTGGTGTCCATACGTTTGTTCTCTACCTCTGTGTCTCTATTTCTTCCTTGCAAACCAGTTCATCTGTACCATTTTTAGGCTCCACATATATGCATTAATATACAATATTTGTTTTCCTCTTTCTGACTTACTTCATTCTGTATGACAGTCTCTCGATCCATCGATGTCTCTACAAATGACCCAGTTTCATTCCTTTTTATGGCCGAGTAATATTGCATTTTATATATGTACCACATCTTTACCCATTAATCTGTCTGTGGGCATTTAGGTTGCTTCCATTACCTGGCTATTGTAAATAGTGCTGCAACGAACATTGTGGTGAATATGCCTTTTTGAAATACGGTTTTCTCTGGGTATATGCCCAGAAGTGGGATTGCTGGATCAGATGGTAATTCTATTTCTAGTTTTTTTAAGGAAACTCCATACTGTTCTCCATAGTGACTGTATCAATTTACATTCCCACCAATAGTGGAAGAGGGCTCCTTTTGTGCACACCCTCCCCAGAATTGGTTGTTTGTAGATTTTCTGATGATGCCGATTCTAACAGGTGTGAGGTGATATCTCATTGTAGTTTTGATTTGCATTTCTCCAATAATTAGTGCTGTTGAGCAGCTTTTCATGTGCGTCTTGGCCATCTCTGTGTCTCCTTTGAAGAAACGTCTCTTTAGATCTTCTGCCCATTTTTTTTGGGGCTGTTTGTTTTTTTAATATTAAGCTGCACGAGCTGTTTATATATATTGGAGATTAAACCTCTGTCCATTGATTCGTCTGCAATGATTTTCGCCCATTCTGAGGGATGCCTTTTTCCATTCCCGTGTTTTTTAACAAAAAAGGAAAGAATGGAAAAGAAGCAGAACACTAATGTGCATAAAATATGCCTTTTGAAACGGCCGTTTTGAAATATGGACGTCCTTTGAATTTTTTGGTCGATATGTGACCCCAGGATTTGTTTTCAGGGCAGGTGTCATTTACAGGCCTGCAATGATTTTGAATATCAACTGACCATTAGCGTTGGGATTAAAGCTGCTGTTGTGTGAAACGGCCACAAGGTGGCAGCAGTTCACCCTTACCAAATCTGGTTACTAGGGCAAGAGGGCCTCAGTGGAAGTGGTGTTCTAGATTGGAATTTAGAAAGGAATGTGCCAGGAGAAAGCCCCTCACGTTTGTCTCACTACATCTTCTTCGCGTTTTTAATTTATTTTTTTTATTTTTTATTACAGCAAGTTTGATTACAGTGTTTGACTTGTTGTAGGTGTGGAAGATGTGGTTCTTTTAAACATATACAGAGGTCTGTTCTTCCTGGGATCATTTTCCCATGTACGTTATGACAGAATGTTGAGTAGTCCTCTCTTGGTATTCTGTAGGTCTTTGGTGATTATATATGTCACCTGTGTTTGTATATGTCTGTTAACCCCGATATCGTAATGAAACCAATCCTCACACCTTTCCATTGGTGAACCATAAGTGTGTTTAATGAATCTGTGATTGACCATCTCCGTGGAAATATCTGCCCTGGTATCCATTTTTAGGTAACACCTATAAATGATATGATATGATATGTGTCTTTCACTTTCTGACTTACTACAAGTCACATGATTACTTCTAGACTCATCTACGGTGCTGCAAATGGCATTGTGTCCTTTTTTCCCTTGGCTTCTCTTCTGCCTTTGCGGGGTCCATTTTCAACAATGTGATTCCCTGAGGGTTGTGGATTAGCTGACCTGGGCAGCCTTACCCTGCCGGCCCGCCCTCCCCAGGTGTGCCTCATTGAGATCAATATAAACAGAGCTCCAGGCAGCCATAGCCCCTGAAGCTGTGCCTGACTCCATATTCTCTGCCCCGTCAGCTGTATCGGGGCTGTGCTGTTGGGAGGGAGTGAGGGGCCACAGCTTTGTGGGTGGCACGGTGTGAGTGGGGTTCTGCTGGCCTTTCTGCAGGAGTTGTCAGGCTGCTGCCTGTAAAGAAGAGGATGTGTCACAAATACCTTCCGCTGGAATTTCTCTCCGGACAGAGGTGAGGAAGGAAAACAGCAGTGGGGGCTGGGACAGGAGGGGTATCACAGGCAGGGCAATGAAAAGCTTCTGGAAGAGCGCCAGGGTCCAGGAACACCCTGGCTGGCCTGCAGGCACCAAGTTGGCCTGCGTGCTGTCGCTGGTGTGGCTCCACGGTCCTTCCTGTAGGCTTTCAAGCCCTTGTACATATTCAGGTGTTTTACCTGGAAAGGGTAGGAAGAGTTCAGCAGCAGCTGGCCTGGGGCTCAGCTCACGTTTACTCACAGATGCCTCGGCACAGTCCCGAAGCTTTGCAATGAGGACGCTCCTTGCGTGGGGGGTGGGTTGCTGGCTGTATGGGAGATGGTTCCCAACCTCTGACCAATTTCAGAATTGTTTACCGCTGGAGCAAGTGCCGTGATAGGGTATTCCTCTGTAAAACTCGTGGGTTCATTTTTTTTTTCTTTTATGGTTCAAGTTAGATTTTATTCCTCTTTTATGTATTTATAAATATAAGCATGGAAATAATTCATTCCTGTAAATACATCTGTGTGACGGGAAGAATTTTTTCTGTTTTATTTTTAAATTTTATTTTTTAAAATTTTGAAATTTAATATTATTTATGTTTTTATACAGCAGGTTATTATTAGTTATGTATTTTATGCATATACATGTATACAGGTCAATCCCAATCTCCCAACTCATCCCAGCACCGCCACCCCATGGCTTCCCACACTTGGTGTCCATATGTTTGTTCTCTACCTCTGTGTCTCTATTTCTTCCCTGCAAACCAATTCATCTGTACCATTTTTTTAGGTTCCACATATATGCATTAATATACAATATTTGTTTTCCTCTTTCTGACTTACTTCTTTCTGTATGACAGTCTCTCGATCCATCGATGTCTCTACAAATGACCGAGTTTCATTCCTTTATATGGCCGAGTAATATTCCATTTCATATATGTACCACCTCTTTATCCATTCATCTGTCTGTGGGCATTTAGGTTGCTTCCATTACCTGGCTATTGTAAATAGTGCTTCAATGAACATTGTGGTGAATGTGCCTTTTTGATTTACGGTTTTCTCTGGGTATATGCCCAGAAGTGGGATTGCTGGATCAGATGGTAATTCTATTTCTAGTTTTTTTAAGGAAACTCCATACTCTTCTCCATAGTGACTGTATCAATTTACATTCCCACGAATAGTGGAAGAGGGCTCCTTTTGTCCACACCCTCCCCAGAATTGGTTGTTTGTAGATTTTCTGATGATGCCGATTCTAACAGGTGTGAGGTGATACCTCATTGTAGTTTTGATTTGCATTTCTCTAATAATTAGTGCTGTTGAGCAGCTTTTCATGTGCGTCTTGGCCATCTCTGTGTCTCCTTTGAAGAAACGTCTCTTTAGATCTTCTGCCCATTTTTGGATTGGGTTGTTTGTTTTTTTAATATTAAGCTGCATGTGTTGTTTTTATATATTGGAGATTAAACCTCTGTCCATTGATTCGTCTGCAACGATTTTCGCCCATTCTGAGGGATGCCTTTTTCCATTCCCGTGTTTTTTAACAAAAAAGGAAAGAAAGTAGAAGAAGCAGAACACTAATGTGCGTAAAATATGCCTTTTGAAACGGTCCTTTTGAAATATGGACGTCCTTTGAAATTTTTGGTCGATATGTGAACCCAGGATTTGTTTTCAGGGCAGGTGTCATTTACAGGCCTGCAATGATTTTGAATATCAACTGACCATTAGCCTTGGGATTAAAGCTGCTGTTGTGTGAAACGGCCACAAGGTGGCAGCAATTCACCCGTACCAAATCTGGTTACTAGGGCAAGAGAGCCTCAGTGGAAGTGGTGTTCTAGATTGGAGTTTAGAATGGAATGTGCCAGGAGAAAGCCCCTCACGTTTGTCTCACTACATCTTGTTCGTGTTTTTAATTTATTTATTTTTTATTTTTTATTACAGCAATTTTGATTACAATGTATGGCTTGTTGTAGGTGTGGAAGATGTGGTTCTTTTACACATATACAGATGACAGTTCTTCCTGGGATCCTTTTCCCATGTACGTTATGACAGAATGTTGAGTAGTCCTCTCTTGGTATTCTGTAGGTCTTTGGTGATTATATATGTCACCTGTGTTTGTATATGTCTGTTTACCCTGATATCGTAATGAAACCAATCCTCACACCTTTCCATTGGTGAACCATAAGTTTGTTTAATGAATCTGTGATTGCCCTTCTCCGTGGAAATATCTGCCCTGGTATCCATTTTTAGGTAACACCTATAAGTGATATGATATGATATGTGTCTTTCACTTTCTGACTTACTACAAGTCACGTGATTACTTCTAGACTCATCTACGTTGCTGCAAATGGCATTGTGTCCTTTTTTTCCTTGGCTTCTCTTCTGCCTTAGCGGGGTCCATTTTCAACAATGTGATTCCCTGAGGGTTGTGGATTAGCTGACCTGCGCAGCCTTACCCTGCCGGCTCGCCCTCCCCAGGTGTGCCTCGCTGAGGTCACTATAAACAGAGCTCCAGGCAGCCATAGCCCCTGAAGCTGTGCCTGACTCCATATTCTCTGCACCGTCAGCAGTCTCGGGGCTGTGCTGGTGGGAGGGAGTGAGGGGCCACAGCTTTGTGGGTGGCCCGGTGTGAGTGGGGTTCTGCTGGCCTTTCTGCAGGAGTTGCCAGGCTGCCGCCTGTAAAGAAGAGGTTGTGTCACCCATACCTTCCGCTGGAATTTCTCTCCGGACAGAGGTGAGGAAGGAAAACAGCAGTGGGGGCTGGGACAGGAGGAGTATCTCAGGCAGGGCAATGGAAAGCTTCTGGAAGAGCGCCAGGGTCCAGGACCACGCTGGCTGGCCTGCAGGCACCAAGTTGGCCTGCGTGCTGTCGCTGGTGTGGCTCCACGGTCCTTCCTGTAGGCTTTCAAGCCCTTGTACATATTCAGGTGTTTTACCTGGAAAGGGTAGGAAGAGTTCAGCAGCAGCTGGCCTGGGGCTCAGCTCACGTTTACTCACAGATGCCTCGGCACAGTCCCGAAGCTTTGCAATGAGGACGCTCCTTGCGTGGGGGGTGGGTTGCTGGCTGTATGGGAGATGGTTCCCAACCTCTGACCAATTTCAGAATTGTTTACCGCTGGAGCAAGTGCCGTGATAGGGTATTCCTCTGTAAAACTCGTGGGTTCATTTTTTTTTTCTTTTATGGTTCAAGTTAGATTTTATTCCTCTTTTATGTATTTATAAATATAAGCATGGAAATAATTCATTCCTGTAAATACATCTGTGTGACGGGAAGAATTTTTTCTGTTTTATTTTTAAATTTTATTTTTTAAAATTTTGAAATTTAATTTTATTTATGTTTTTATACAGCAGGTTATTATTAGTTATGTATTTTATGCATATACATGTATACAGGTCAATCCCAATCTCCCAACTCATCC
This sequence comes from Mesoplodon mirus, assembly GCF_964341445.2. Taxonomy (NCBI): domain Eukaryota; kingdom Metazoa; phylum Chordata; class Mammalia; order Artiodactyla; family Ziphiidae; genus Mesoplodon; species Mesoplodon mirus. The sequence goes on along the minus strand of NW_028295743.1, from coordinate 389,923 downwards.
CAGCACCGCCACCCCATGGCTTCCCACACTTGGTGTCCATATGTTTGTTCTCTACCTCTGTGTCTCTATTTCTTCCCTGCAAACCAATTCATCTGTACCATTTTTTTAGGTTCCACATATATGCATTAATATACAATATTTGTTTTCCTCTTTCTGACTTACTTCTTTCTGTATGACAGTCTCTCGATCCATCGATGTCTCTACAAATGACCGAGTTTCATTCCTTTATATGGCCGAGTAATATTCCATTTCATATATGTACCACCTCTTTATCCATTCATCTGTCTGTGGGCATTTAGGTTGCTTCCATTACCTGGCTATTGTAAATAGTGCTTCAATGAACATTGTGGTGAATGTGCCTTTTTGATTTACGGTTTTCTCTGGGTATATGCCCAGAAGTGGGATTGCTGGATCAGATGGTAATTCTATTTCTAGTTTTTTTAAGGAAACTCCATACTCTTCTCCATACTGACTGTATCAATTTACATTCCCACGAATAGTGGAAGAGGGCTCCTTTTGTCCACACCCTCCCCAGAATTGGTTGTTTGTAGATTTTCTGATGATGCCGATTCTAACAGGTGTGAGGTGATACCTCATTGTAGTTTTGATTTGCATTTCTCTAATAATTAGTGCTGTTGAGCAGCTTTTCATGTGCGTCTTGGCCATCTCTGTGTCTCCTTTGAAGAAACGTCTCTTTAGATCTTCTGCCCATTTTTGGATTGGGTTGTTTGTTTTTTTAATATTAAGCTGCATGTGTTGTTTATATATATTGGAGATTAAACCTCTGTCCATTGATTCGTCTGCAACGATTTTCGCCCATTCTGAGGGATGCCTTTTTCCATTCCCGTGTTTTTTAACAAAAAAGGAAAGAAATTAGAAGAAGCAGAACACTAATGTGCGTAAAATATGCCTTTTGAAACGGTCCTTTTGAAATATGGACGTCCTTTGAAATTTTTGGTCGATATATGACCCCAGGATTTGTTTTCAGGGCAGGTGTCATTTACAGGCCTGCAATGATTTTGAATATCAACTGACCATTAGCGTTGGGATTAAAGCTGCTGTTGTGTGAAACGGCCACAAGGTGGCAGCAATTCACCCGTACCAAATCTGGTTACTAGGGCAAGAGAGCCTCAGTGGAAGTGGTGTTCTAGATTGGAGTTTAGAATGGAATGTGCCAGGAGAAAGCCCCTCACGTTTGTCTCACTACTTCTTGTTCGTGTTTTTAATTTAATTTTTTATTTTTTTATTACAGCAAGTTTGATTACAGTGTTTGGCTTGTTGTAGGTGTGGAAGATGTGGTTCTTTAACACATATACAGATGACTGTTCTTCCTGGGATCCTTTTCCCATGTACGTTATGACAGAATGTTGAGTAGTCCTCTCCTGGTGTTCTGTAGGCCTTTGGTGATTATATATGTCACCTGTGTTTGTATATGTCTGTTAACCCCGATATCGTAATGAAAGCAATCCGCAAACCTTTCCATTGGTGAACAATAAATTTGTTTAATGAATCTGTGATTGCCCTTCTCCGTGGAAATATCTGCCCTGGTATCCATTTTTAGGTAACACCTATAAGTGATATGATATGATACGTGTCTTTCACTTTCTGACTTACTACAAGTCACATGATTACTTCTAGACTCATCTACTGGGCTGCAAATGGCATTTTATCCTTTTTTCCCTTGTCTTCTCTTCTGCCATAGCGGGTTCCATTTTCAACAATGTGATTCCCTGAGGGTTGTGGATTAGCTGACCTGGGCAGCCTTACACTGCCGGCCCGCCCTCCCCAGGTGTGCCTCGTTGAGGTCAATATAAACAGCGCTCCAGGCAGCAATAGCCCCTGAAGCTGTGCCTGACTCCATATTCTCTGCCTCGTCAGCAGTCTCGGGGCTGTGCTGGTGGGAGGGAGTGAGGGGCCACAGCTTTGTGGGTGGCCCGGTGTGAGTGGGGTTCTGCTGGCCTTTCTGCAGGAGTTGCCAGGCTGCCGCCTGTAAAGAAGAGGATGTGTCACCCATACCTTCCGCTGGAATTACTCTCCGGACAGAGGTGAGGAAGGAAAAAAGCAGTGGGGGCCGGGACAGGAGGAGTATCTCAGGCAGGGCAATGGAAAGCTTCTGGAAAAGCGGCCAGGGCCAGGACCACCCTGGCTGGCCTGCAGGCACCATGTTGGCCTGCGTGCTGTCGCTGGTGTGGCTCCACGGTCCTTCCTCTAGGCTTTCAAGCCCTTGTACATATTCAGGTGTTTTACCTGGAAAGGGTGGGAACAGTTCAGCAGCAGCTGGCCTGGGGCTAAGCTCACGTTTACTCACAGATGCCTCAGCACGGTCCCCCAGCTTTGCAATGAGGACGCTCCTTGCGTGGGGGGTGGGTTGCTGGCTGTATGGGAGATGGTTCCCCACCTCTGACCAATTTCAGAATTATTTACCGCTGGAGCAAGTGCCGTGATAGGGTTTTCCTCTGTATAACTCGTGGGTTCAATTTTTTTTTCTTTTATGGTTCAAGTTAGATTTTATTCCTCTTTTATGTATTTATAAATATAAGCATGGAAATAATTTATTCCTGTAAATACATATGTGTGATGGGAAGAATTTTTTCTGTTTTATTTTTAAATTTTATTTTTTAAAATTTTGAAATTTAATTTTATTTATGTTTTTATACAGCAGGTTATTATTAGTTATGTATTTTATGCATATACATGTATACAGGTCAATCCCAATCTCCCAACTCATCCCACCACCACCACCCCATGGCTTCCCACCCTTGGTGTCCATACGTTTGTTCTCTACCTCTGTGTCTCTATTTCTTCCCTGCAAACCAGTTCATCTGTACCATTTTTTTAGGTTCCACATATATGCATTAATATACAATATTTGTTTACCTCTTTCTGACTTACTTCATTCTGTATGACAGTCTCTCGATCCATCGATGTCTCTACAAATGACCCAGTTTCATTTCTTTTTATGGCCGAGTAATATTCCATTTCATATATGTACCACCTCTTTATCCATTCATCTGTCTGTGGGCATTTAGGTTGCTTCCATTACCTGGCTATTGTAAATAGTGCTGCAATGAACATTGTGGTGAATGGGCCTTTTTGATTTATGGTTTTCTCTGGGTATATGCCCAGAAGTGGGATTGCTGGATCAGATGGTAATTCTATTTCTAGTTTTTTTAAGGAAACTCCATACTGTTCTCCATAGTGACTGTATCAATTTACATTCCCACCAATAGTGGAAGAGGGCTCCTTTTGTCCACACCCTCCCCAGAATTGGTTGTTTGTAGATTTTCTGATGATGCCGATTCTAACAGGTGTGACGTGATACCTCATTGTAGTTTTGATTTGCATTTCTCTAATAATTAGTGCTGTTGAGCAGCTTTTCATGTGCGTCTTGGCCATCTCTGTGTCTCCTTTGAAGAAACGTCTCTTTAGATCTTCTGCCCATTTTTGGATTGGGTTGTTTGTTTTTTTAATATTAAGCTGCATGAGTTGTTTATATATATTGGAGATTAAACCTCTGTCCATTGATTCGTCTGCAACGATTTTCGCCCATTCTGAAGGATGCCTTTTTCCATTCCCGTGTTTTATAACAAAAAAGGAAAGAAAGGAGAAGAAGCAGAACACTCATGGGCGTAAAATATGCCTTTTGAAACGGTCGTTTTGAAATATGGACGTCCTTTGAAATTTTTGGTCGATATGTGACCCCAGGATTTGTTTTCAGGGCAGGTGTCATTTACAGGCCTGCAATGATTTTGAATATCAACTGACCATTAGCGTTGGGATTAAAGCTGCTGTTGTGTGAAACGGCCACAAGGTGGCAGCAGTTCACCCTTACCGAATCTGGTTACTAGGGCAAGAGAGCCTCAGTGGAAGTGGTGTTCTAGATTGGAATTTAGAATGGAATGTGCCAGGAGAAAGCCCCTCACGTTTGTCTCACTACATCTTCTTCGCGTTTTTAATTTAATTTTTTTTTTATTTTTTATTACAGCAAGTTTGATTACAATGTTTGGCTTGTTGTAGGTGTGGAAGATGTGGTTCTTTTACACATATACAGATGTCTGTTCTTCCTGGGATCCTTTTCCCATGTACGTTATGACAGAATGTTGAGTAGTCATCTCTTGGTATTCTGTAGGACTTTGGTGATTATATATGTCACCTGTGATTGTATATGTCTGTTAACCACGATATCGTAATGAAACCAATCCTCACACCTTTCCATTGGTGAACCATAAGTTTGTTTAATGAATCTGTGATTGCCCTTCTACGTGGAAATATCTGCCCTGGTATCCATTTTTAGGTAACACCTATAAGTGATATGATATGATATGTGTCTTTCACTTTCTGACTTACTACAAGTCACGTGATTACTTCTAGACTCATCTACTGGGCTGCAAATGGCATTGTGTCCTTTTTTCCCTTGGCTTCTCTTTTGCCTTAGCGGGGTCCATTTTCAACAATGTGATTCCCTGAGGGTTGTGGATTAGCTGACCTGGGCAGCCTTACCCTGCCGGCCCGCCCTCCGCAGGTTTGCCTTGTTGAGGTCAATATAAACAGCGCTCCAGGCAGCCATAGCCCCTGAAGCTGTGCCTGACTCCATATTCTCTGCCCCGTCAGCAGTCTCGGGGCTGTGCTGGTGGGAGGGAGTGAGGGGCCACAGCTTTGTGGGTGGCCCGGTGTGAGTGGGGTTCTGCTGGCCTATCTGCAGGAGTTGCCAGGCTTCCGCCTGTAAAGAAGAGGATGTGTCACCCATACCTTCCACTGGAATTTCTCTCCGGACAGAGGTGAGGATGCAAAAATCAGTGGGGGCCGGGACAGGAGGGGTATATTAGGCATGGCAATGGAAAGCTTCTGGAAGAGCGCCAGGGTCCAGGACCACCCTGGCTGGCATTCAGGCACCAAGTTGGTCTGCGTGCTGTTGCTTGTGTGGCTCCACGGTCCTTCCTCTAGGCTTTCAAGCCCTTGTACATATTCAGGTGTTTTACCTGGAAAGGGTGGGAACAGTTCAGCAGCAGCTGGCCTGGGGCTCAGCTCACGTTTACTCACAGATGCCTCGGCACGATCCCCCAGCTTTGCAATGAGGACGCTCCTTGCGTGGGGGGTGGGTTGCTGGCTGTATGGGAGATGGTTCCCCACCTCTGACCAATTTCAGAATTGTTTACCACTGGAGCAAGTGCCGTGATAGGGTTTTCCTCTGTATAACTCGTGGGTTCACTTTTTTTTTCTTTTATGGTTCAAGTTAGATTTTATTCCTCTTTTATCTAATTATAAATATAAGCATGGAAATAATTCATTCCTATAAATACATCTGTGTGACGGGAAGAATTTTTTCTGTTTTATTTTTAAATTTAATTTTTTTAAAATTTTGAAATTTAATTTTATATATGTTTTTATACAGCAGGTTATTATTAGTTATGTATTTTATGCATATACATGTATACAGGTCAATCCCAATCTCCCAACTCATCCCAGCACCACCACCCCATGGCTTCCCACACTTGGTGTCCATACGTTTGTTCTCTACCTCTGTGTCTCTATTTCTTCCCTGCAAACCAGTTCATCTGTACCATTTTTTTAGGTTCCACATATATGCATTAATATACAATATTTGTTTTCCTCTTTCTGACTTACTTCATTCTGTATGACAGTCTCTCGATCCATCAATGTCTCTACAAATGACCCAGTTTCATTCCATTTTATGGCCGAGTAATATTCCATTTTATATATGTACCACCTCTTTATCCATTCATCTGTCTGTGGGCATTTAGGTTGCTTCCATTACCTGGCTATTGTAAATAGTGCTGCAACGAACATTGTGGTGAATGTGCCTTTTTGATTTACGGTTTTCTCTGGGTATATGCCCAGAAGTGGGATTGCTGGATCAGATGGTAATTCTATTTCTAGTTTTTTTAAGGAAACTCCATACTGTTCTCCATAGAGACTGTATCAATTTACATTCCCACCAATATTGGAAGAGGACTCCTTTGGTCCACGCCCTCCCCAGAATTGGTTATTTGTAGATTTTCTGATGATGCCGATTCTAACAGGTGTGAGGTGATACCTCATTGAAGTTTTGATTTGCATTTCTGTAATAATTAGTGCTGTTGAGCAGCTTTCATATGCGTCTTGGCCATCTCTGTGTCTCCTTTGAAGAAACGTCTCTTTAGATCTTCTGCCCATTTTTTGCTGGGTTGTTTTTTTTTAATATTAAGCTGCCTGAGCTGTTTATATATATTGGAGATTAAACCTCTGTCCATTGTTTCGTATGCAACGATTTTCGCCCATTCTGAGGGATGCCTTTTTCCTTTCCCGTGTTTTTTAACAAAAAAGGAAAGAAAGCAAAAGAAGCAGAACACTAATGTGCGTAAAATATGCCTTTTGAAACGGCCCTTTTGAAATATGGATGTCCTTTGAATTTTTTGGTCGATATGTGACCCCAGGATTTGTTTTCAGGGCAGGTGTCATTTACAGGCCTGCAATGATTTTGAATATCAACTGACCATTAGCGCTGGGATTAAAGCTGCTGTTGTGTGAAACGGCCACAAGGTGGCAGCAGTTCACCCTTACCAAATCTGGTTACTAGGGCAAGAGAGCCTCAGTGGAAGTGGTGTTCTAGATTGGAATTTAGAATGGAATGTGCCAGGAGAAAGCCCCTCACGTTTGTCTCACTACATCTTCTTCGCGTTTTTAATTTATTTTTTTTTATTTTTTATTACAGCAAGTTTGATTACAGTGTTTGACTTGTTGTAGGTGTGGAAGATGTGGTTCTTTTACACATATACAGATGTCTGTTCTTCCTGGGATCATTTTCCCATGTACGTTATGACAGAATGTTGAGTAGTCCTCTCTTGGTATTCTGTAGGTCTTTGGTGATTATATATGTCACCTGTGTTTGTATATGTCTGTTAACCCCGATATCGTAATGAAACCAATCCTCACACCTTTCCATTGGTGAACCATAAGTGTGTTTAATGAATCTGTGATTGACCTTCTCCGTGGAAATATCTGCCCTGGTATCCATTTTTAGGTATCACCTATAAATGATATGATATGATATGTGTCTTTCACTTTCTGACTTACTACAAGTCACATGATTACTTCTAGACTCATCTACGGAGCTGCAAATGGCATTGTGTCCTTTTTTCCCTTGGCTTCTCTTCTGCCTTTGCGGGGTCCATTTTCAACAATGTGATTCCCTGAGGGTTGTGGATTAGCTGACCTGGGCATCCTTACCCTGCCGGCCCGCCCTCCCCAGGTGTGCCTCATTGAGATCAATATAAACAGAGCTCCAGGCAGCAATAGCCCCTGAAGCTGTGCCTGACTCCATATTCTCTGCCCTGTCAGCTGTATCGGGGCTGTGCTGGTGGGAGGGAGTGAGGGGCCACAGCATTGTGCGTGGCCCGGTGTGAGTGGGGTTCTGCTGGCCTTTCTGCAGGAGTTGTCAGGCTGCTGCCTGTAAAGAAGAGGATGTGTCACCCATACCTTCCGCTGGAATTTCTCTCCGGACAGAGGTGAGGAAGGAAAAAAGCAGTGGGGGCCGGGACAGGAGGGGTATCTCAGGCAGGGCACTGAAAACTTCTGGAAGAGCGCCAGGGTCCAGGAACACCCTGGCTGGCCTGCAGGCACCAAGTTGGCCTGCGTGCTGTCGCTGGTGTGGCTCCACAGTCCTTCCTCTAGGCTTTCAAGCCCTTGTACATATTCAGGTGTTTTACCTGGAAAGGGTAGGAACAGTTCAGCAGCAGCTGGCCTGGGGCTCAGCTCACGTTTACTCACAGATGCCTCGGCACAGTCCCGAAGCTTTGCAATGAGGACGCTCCTTGCGTGGGGGGTGGGTTGCTGGCTGTATGGGAGATGGTTCCCGACCTCCGACCAATTTCAGAATTGTTTACCGCTGGAGCAAGTGCCGTGATAGGGTATTCCTCTGTAAAACTCGTGGGTTCAATTTTTTTTTTCTTTTATGGTTCAAGTTAGATTTTATTCCTCTTTTATGTATTTATAAATATAAGCATGGAAATAATTCATTCCTGTAAATACATCTGTGTGACGGGAAGAATTTTTTGTGTTTTATTTTTATATTTTATTTTTTAAAATTTTGAAATTTAATTTTATTTATGTTTTTATACAGCAGGTTATTATTAGTTATGTATTTTATGCATATACATGTATACAGGTCAATCCCAATCTCCCAACTCATCCCAGCACCACCACCCCATGGCTTCCCACACTTGGTGTCCATATGTTTGTTCTCTACCTCTGTGTCTCTATTTCTTCCCTGCAAACCAGTTCATCTGTACCATTTTTTTAGGTTCCACATATATGCATTAATATACAATATTTGTTTTCCTCTTTCTGACTTACTTCATTCTGTATGACAGTCTCTCGATCCATCGATGTCTCTACAAATGGCCGAGTTTCATTCCTTTATATGGCCGAGTAATATTCCATTTCATATATGTACCACCTCTTTATCCATTCATCTGTCTGTGGGCATTTAGGTTGCTTCCATTACCTGGCTATTGTAAATAGTGCTGCAATGAACATTGTGGTGAATGTGCCTTTTTGATTTACGGTTTTCTCTGGGTTTATGCCCAGAAGTGGGATTGCTGGATCAGATGGTAATTCTATTTCTAGTTTTTTTAAGGAAACTCCATACTGTTCTCCATAGTGACTGTATCAATTTACATTCCCACCAATAGTGGAAGAGGGCTCCTTTTGTCCACACCCTCCCCAGAATTGGTTGTTTGTAGATTTTCTGATGATGCCGATTCTAACAGGTGTGAGGTGATACCTCATTGTAGTTTTGATTTGCATTTCTCTAATAATTAGTGCTGTTGAGCAGCTTTTCATGTGCGTCTTGGCCATCTCTGTGTCTCCTTTGAAGAAACGTCTCTTTAGATCTTCTGCCCATTTTTGGATTGGGATGTTTGTTTTTTTAATATTAAGCTGCATTAGTTGTTTATATATATTGGAGATTAAACCTCTGTCCATTGATTCGTCTGCAACGATTTTCGCCCATTCTGAGCGATGCCTTTTTCCATTCCCGTGTTTTTTAACAAAAAAGGAAAGAAAGGAAAAGAAGCAGAACACTAATGTGCGTAAAATATGCCTTTTGAAACGGTCGTTTTGAAATATGGATGTCCTTTGAATTTTTTGGTCGATATGTGACCCCAGGATTTATTTTCAGGGCAGGTGTCATTTACAGGCCTGCAATGATTTTGAATATCAACTGACCATAAGCGTTGGGGTTAAAGCTGCTGTTGTGTGAAACGGCCACAAGGTGGCAGCAGTTCACCCTTACCAAATCTGGTTACTAGGGCAAGAGAGCCTCAGTGGAAGTGGTGTTCTAGATTGGAGTTTAGAATGGAATGTGCCAGGAGAAAGCCCCTCACATTTGTCTCACTACATCTTGTTCGTGTTTTTAATTTAATTTTTTTATTTTTTATTACAGCAAGTTTGATTACAATGTTTGGCTTGTTGTAGGTGTGGAAGATGTGGTTCTTTTAGACATATACAGATGTCTGTTCTTCCTGGGATCCTTTTCCCATGTACGTTATGACAAAATGTTGAGGAGTCCTCTCGGTATTCTGTAGGTCTTTGGTGATTATATATGTCACCTGTGTTTGTATATGTCTGTTAACTCCGGTATCGTAATGAAACCAATCCTCACACCTTTCCATTGGTGAACCATAAGTTTGTTTAATGAATCTGTGATTGCCCTTCTCCGTGGAAATATCTGCCCTGGTATCCATTTTTAGGTAACACCTATAAGTGATATGATATGATATGTGTCTTTCACTTTCTGACTTACTACAAGTCACGTGATTACTTCTAGACTCATCTACGGTGCTGCAAATTGCATTGTGTCCTTTTTTCCCTTGGCTTCTCTTCTGCCTTAGCGGGGTCCATTTTCAACAATGTGATTCCCTGAGGGTTGTGGATTAGCTGACCTGGGCAGCCTTACCCTGCCGGCCCACCCTCCCCAGGTGTGCCTCGTTGAGGTCAATATAAACTGCGCTCCAGGCAGCAGTAGCCCCTGAAGCTGTGCCTGACTCCATATTCTCTGCCCCGTCAGCAGTCTCGGGGCTGTGCTGGTGGGAGGGAGTGAGGGGCCACAGCTTTGTGGGTGGCCCGGTGTGAGTGGGGTTCTGCTGGCCTTTCTGCAGGAGTTGCCAGGCGGCCGCCTGTAAAGAAGAGGTTGTGTCACCCATACCTTCCGCTGGAATTTCTCTCTGGACAGAGGTGAGGAAGGAAAAAAGCAGTGGGGGCCGGGACAGGAGGGGTATCCCAGGCAGGGCAATGGAAAGCTTCTGGAAGAGCGCCCGGGGCCAGGACCACCCTGGCTGGCCTGCAGGCACCAAGTTGGCCTGTGTCCTGTCGCTGGTGTGGCTCCACGGTCCTTCCTCTAGGATTTCAAGCCCTTGTACATATTCAGGTGTTTTACCTGGAAAGGGTGGGAACAGTTCAGCAGCAGCTGGCCTGGGGCTCAGCTCACGTTTACTCACAGATGCCTCGGCACGGTCCCCCAGCTTTGCAATGAGGACGCTCCTTGCATGGGGGGTGGGTGGCTGGCTGTATTGGAGATGGTTCCCCACCACTGACCAATTTCAGAATTGTTTACCGCTGGAGCAAGTGCCCTGATAGGGTTTTCCTCTGTATAACTCGTGGGTTCACTTTTTTTTTCTTTTATGGTTCAAGTTAGATTTTATTCCTCTTTTATGTATTTATAAATATAAGCATGGAAAAATTCATTCCTATAAATACATCTGTGTGACGGGAAGAAGTTTTTCTGTTTTATTTTTAAATTTTTTAAAATTTTGAAATTTAATTTTATTTATTTTTTTATACAGCACGTTATTATTAGTTATGTATTTTATGCATATACATGTATACAGGTCAATCCAAATCTCCCAACTCATCCCACCACCACCACACCATGGCTTCCCACACTTGGTGTCCATACGTTTGTTCTCTACCTCTGTGTCTCTATTTCTTCCCTGCAAACCAGTTCATCTGTACCATTTTTTTAGGTTCCACCTATATGCATTAATATACAATATTTGTTTTCCTCTTTCTGACTTACTTCATTCTGTATGACAGTCTCTCGATCCATCGATGTCTCTACAAATGACCCAGTTTTATTCCTTTTTATGGCCGAGTAATATTCCATTTCATATATGTACCACCTCTTTATCCATTCATCTGTCTGTGGGCATTTAGGTTGCTTCCATTACCTGGCTATTGTAAATAGTGCTGCAATGAACACTGTGGTGAATGTGCTTTTTTGATTTACCGTTTTCTCTGGGTATATGCCCAAAAGTGGGATTGCTGGATCAGATGGTAATTCTATTTCTAGCTTTTTAAGGAAACTCCATACTGTTCTCCATAGTGAGTGTATCAATTTACATTCCCACCAGTAGTGGAAGAGGGCTCCTTTTGACCACACCCTCCCCAGAATTGGTTGTTTGTAGATTTTCTGATGATGCCGATTCTAACAGGTGTGACGTGATACCTCATTGTAGTTTTGATTTGCATTTCTCTAATAATTAGTGCTGTTGAGCAGCTTTTCATGTGCGTCTTGGCCATCTCTGTGTCTTCTTTGAAGAAACGTCTCTTTAGATCTTCTGCCCATTTTTGTATTGGGGTGTTAGTTTTTTTAATATTAAGCTGCATGAGTTGTTTATATATATTGGAGTTTAAACCTCTGTCCATTGATTCGTCTGCAACGATTTTCGCCCATTCTGAGGTATGCCTTTTTCCATTCTCGTGTTTTTTAACAAAAAAGGAAAGAAAGCAAAAGAAGCAGAACACTAATGTGCGTAAAATATGCCTTTTGAAACGGTCGTTTTGAAATATGGATGTCCTTTGAATTTTTTGGTCGATATGTGACCCCTGGATTTGTTTTCAGGGCAGTTGTCATTTACAGGCCTGCAATGATTTTGAATATCAACTGACCATTAGCGCTGGGATTAAAGCTGCTGTTGTGTGAAACGGCCACAAGGTGGCAGCAGTTCACCCTTACCAAATCTGGTTACTAGGGCAAGAGAGCCTCAGTGGAAGTGGTGTTCTAGATTGGAATTTAGAATGGAATGTGCCAGGAGAAAGCCCCTCACGTTTGTCTCACTACATCGTGTTCGTGTTTATAATTTAATTTTTTTTTTATTTTTTATTACAGCAAGTTTGATTACAATGTTTGGCTTGTGGTAGGTGTGGAAGATGTGGTTCTTTTACACATATACAGATGTCTGTTCTTCCTGGGATCCTTTTCCCATGTACGTTATGACAGAATGTTGAGTAGTCCTCTCTTGGTATTCTGTAGGTCTTTGGTGATTATATATGTCACCTGTGTTTGTATATGTCTGTTAACCCCGATATCGTAATGAAACCAATCCTCACACCTTTCCATTGGTGTAACATAAGTGTGTTTAATGAATCTGTGATTGACCTTCTCCGTGGAAATATCTGCCCTGGTATCCATTTTTAGGTAACACCTATAAATGATATGATATGATATGTGTCTTTCACTTTCTGACTTACTACAAGTCACATGATTTCTTCTAGACTCATCTACGGTGCTGCAAATGGCATTGTGTACTTTTTTCCCTTGGCTTCTCTTCTGTCTTAGCGGGGACCATTTTCAACAATGTGATTCCCTGAGGGTTGTGGATTAGCTGACCTGGGCAGCCTTACCCTGCCGGCCCGCCCTCACCAGGTGTGCCTCATTGAGATCAATATAAAGAGAGCTCCAGGCAGCAATAGCCCCTGAAGTTGTGCCTGACTCCATATTCTCTGCCCCGTCAGCAGTATCGGGGCTGTGCTGGTGGGAGGGAGTGAGGGGCCACAGCTTTGTGGCTGGCCAGGTGTGAGTGGGGTTCTGCGGGCCTTTCTGCAGGAGTTGTCAGGCTGCCGCCTGTAAAGAAGAGGATGTGTCACCCATTCCTTCCGCTGGAATTTCTCTCCGGACAGAGGTGAGGAAGGAAAAAAGCAGTGGGGGCCCGGACATGAGGGGTATCTCAGGCAGGGCAATGGAAAGCTTCTGGAAGAGCGCCAGGGTCCAGGACCACCCTGGCTGGCCTGCAGGCACCATGTTGGCCTGTGTGCTGTCGCTGGTGTTGCTCCAGGGTCCTTCCTGTAGGCTTTCAAGCCCTTGTACATATTCAGGTGTTTTACCTGGAAAGGGTGGGAACAGTTCAGCAGCAGCTGGCCTGGGGCTCAGCTCACGTTTACTCACAGATGCCTCGGCACAGTCCCGAAGCTTTGCAATGAGGACGCTCCTTGCGTGGGGGGTCGGTTGCTGGCTGTATGGGAGATGGTTCCCGACCTCCGACCAATTTCAGAATTGTTTACCGCTGGAGCAAGTGCCGTGATAGGGTATTCCTCTGTATAACTCGTGGGTTCAATTTTTTTTTCTTTTATGGTTCAAGTTAGATTTTATTCCTCTTTTATGTATTTATAAATATAAGCATGGAAATAATTCATTCCTGTAAATACATCTGTGTGACGGGAAGAATTTTTTCTGTTTTATTTTTAAATTTTATTTTTTAAAATTTTGAAATTTAATTTTATTTATGTTTTTATACAGCAGGTTATTATTAGTTATGTATTTTATGTATATACATGTATACAGGTCAATCCCAAACTCCCAACTCATCCCACCACCACCACCCCATGGCTTCCCACACTTGGTGTCCATACGTTTGTTCTCTACCTCTGTGTCTCTATTTCTTCCTTGCAAACCAGTTCATCTGTACCATTTTTAGGCTCCACATATATGCATTAATATACAATATTTGTTTTCCTCTTTCTGACTTACTTCATTCTGTATGACAGTCTCTCGATCCATCGATGTCTCTACAAATGACCCAGTTTCATTCCTTTTTATGGCCGAGTAATATTGCATTTTATATATGTACCACATCTTTACCCATTCATCTGTCTGTGGGCATTTAGGTTGCTTCCATTACCTGGCTATTGTAAATAGTGCTGCAACGAACATTGTGGTGAATATGCCTTTTTGAAATACGGTTTTCTCTGGGTATATGCCCAGAAGTGGGATTGCTGGATCAGATGGTAATTCTATTTCTAGTTTTTTTAAGGAAACTCCATACTGTTCTCCATAGTGACTGTATCAATTTACATTCCCACCAATAGTGGAAGAGGGCTCCTTTTGTCCACACCCTCCCCAGAATTGGTTGTTTGTAGATTTTCTGATGATGCCGATTCTAACAGGTGTGAGGTGATATCTCATTGTAGTTTTGATTTGCATTTCTCCAATAATTAGTGCTGTTGAGCAGCTTTTCATGTGCGTCTTGGCCATCTCTGTGTCTCCTTTGAAGAAACGTCTCTTTAGATCTTCTGCCCATTTTTTTTTGGGTTGTTTGTTTTTTTTAATATTAAGCTGCACGAGCTGTTTATATATATTGGAGATTAAACCTCTGTCCATTGATTCGTCTGCAACGATTTTCGCCCATTCTGAGGGATGCCTTTTTCCATTCCCGTGTTTTTTAACAAAAAAGGAAAGAAAGGAAAAGAAGCAGAACACTAATGTGCGTAAAATATGCCTTTTGAAACGGTCGTTTTGAAATATGGACGTCCTTTGAATTTTTTGGTCGATATGTGAACCCAGGATTTGTTTTCAGGGCAGGTGTCATTTACAGGCCTGCAATGATTTTGAATATCAACTGACCATTAGCGTTGGGATTAAAGCTGCTGTTGTGTGAAACGGCCACAAGGTGGCAGCAGTTCACCCTTACCAAATCTGGTTACTAGGGCAAGAGGGCCTCAGTGGAAGTGGTGTTCTAGATTGGAATTTAGAATGGAATGTGCCAGGAGAAAGCCCCTCACGTTTGTCTCACTACATCTTCTTCGCGTTTTTAATTTATTTTTTTTTATTTTTTATTACAGCAAGTTTGATTACAGTGTTTGACTTGTTGTAGGTGTGGAAGATGTGGTTCTTTTACACATATACAGATGTCTGTTCTTCCTGGGATCATTTTCCCATGTACGTTATGACAGAATGTTGAGTAGTCCTCTCTTGGTATTCTGTAGGTCTTTGGTGATTATATATGTCACCTGTGTTTGTATATGTCTGTTAACCCCGATATCGTAATGATACCAATCCTCACACCTTTCCATTGGTGAACCATAAGTGTGTTTAATGAATCTGTGATTGACCTTCTCCGTGGAAATATCTGCCCTGGTATCCATTTTTAGGTAACACCTATAAATGATATGATATGATATGTGTCTTTCACATTCTGACTTACTACAAGTCACATGATTACTTCTAGACTCATCTACGGAGCTGCAAATGGCATTGTGTCCTTTTTTCCCTTGGCTTCTCTTCTGCCTTTGCGGGGTCCATTTTCAACAATGTGATTCCCTGAGGGTTGTGGATTAGCTGACCTGGGCAGCCTTACCCTGCCGGCCCGCCCTCCCCAGGTGTGCCTCATTGAGATCAATATAAAAAGAGCTCCAGGCAGCAATAGCCCCTGAAGTTGTGCCTGACTCCATATTCTCTGCCCCGTCAGCAGTATCGGGGCTGTGCTGGTGGGAGGGAGTGAGGGGCCAAAGCTTTGTGGCTGGCCAGGTGTGAGTGGGGTTCTGCGGGCCTTTCTGCAGGAGTTGTCAGGCTGCCGCCTGTAAAGAAGAGGATGTGTCACCCATTCCTTCCGCTGGAATTTCTCTCCGGACAGAGGTGAGGAAGGAAAAAAGCAGTGGGGGCCCGGACATGAGGGGTATCTCAGGCAGGGCAATGGAAAGCTTCTGGAAGAGCGCCAGGGTCCAGGACCACCCTGGCTGGCCTGCAGGCACCATGTTGGCCTGTGTGCTGTCGCTGGTGTTGCTCCAGGGTCCTTCCTGTAGGCTTTCAAGCCCTTGTACATATTCAGGTGTTTTACCTGGAAAGGGTGGGAACAGTTCAGCAGCAGCTGGCCTGGGGCTCAGCTCACGTTTACTCACAGATGCCTCGGCACAGTCCCGAAGCTTTGCAATGAGGACGCTCCTTGCGTGGGGGGTCGGTTGCTGGCTGTATGGGAGATGGTTCCCGACCTCCGACCAATTTCAGAATTGTTTACCGCTGGAGCAAGTGCCGTGATAGGGTATTCCTCTGTATAACTCGTGGGTTCAATTTTTTTTTCTTTTATGGTTCAAGTTAGATTTTATTCCTCTTTTATGTATTTATAAATATAAGCATGGAAATAATTCATTCCTGTAAATACATCTGTGTGACGGGAAGAATTTTTTCTGTTTTATTTTTAAATTTTATTTTTTAAAATTTTGAAATTTAATTTTATTTATGTTTTTATACAGCAGGTTATTATTAGTTATGTATTTTATGTATATACATGTATACAGGTCAATCCCAAACTCCCAACTCATCCCACCACCACCACCCCATGGCTTCCCACACTTGGTGTCCATACGTTTGTTCTCTACCTCTGTGTCTCTATTTCTTCCTTGCAAACCAGTTCATCTGTACCATTTTTAGGCTCCACATATATGCATTAATATACAATATTTGTTTTCCTCTTTCTGACTTACTTCATTCTGTATGACAGTCTCTCGATCCATCGATGTCTCTACAAATGACCCAGTTTCATTCCTTTTTATGGCCGAGTAATATTGCATTTTATATATGTACCACATCTTTACCCATTCATCTGTCTGTGGGCATTTAGGTTGCTTCCATTACCTGGCTATTGTAAATAGTGCTGCAACGAACATTGTGGTGAATATGCCTTTTTGAAATACGGTTTTCTCTGGGTATATGCCCAGAAGTGGGATTGCTGGATCAGATGGTAATTCTATTTCTAGTTTTTTTAAGGAAACTCCATACTGTTCTCCATAGTGACTGTATCAATTTACATTCCCACCAATAGTGGAAGAGGGCTCCTTTTGTCCACACCCTCCCCAGAATTGGTTGTTTGTAGATTTTCTGATGATGCCGATTCTAACAGGTGTGAGGTGATACCTCATTGAAGTTTTGATTTGCATTTCTCCAATAATTAGTGCTGTTGAGCAGCTTTTCATGTGCGTCTTGGCCATCTCTGTGTCTCCTTTGAAGAAACGTCTCTTTAGATCTTCTGCCCATTTTTTTTTGGGTTGTTTGTTTTTTTTAATATTAAGCTGCACGAGCTGTTTATATATATTGGAGATTAAACCTCTGTCCATTGATTCGTCTGCAACGATTTTCACCCATTCTGAGGGATGCCTTTTTCCATTCCCGTGTTTTTTAACAAAAAAGGAAAGAAAGGAAAAGAAGCAGAACACTAATGTGCGTAAAATATGCCTTTTGAAACGGTCGTTTTGAAATATGGACGTCCTTTGAATTTTTTGGTCGATATGTGAACCCAGGATTTGTTTTCAGGGCAGGTGTCATTTACAGGCCTGCAATGATTTTGAATATCAACTGACCATTAGCGTTGGGATTAAAGCTGCTGTTGTGTGAAACGGCCACAAGGTGGCAGCAGTTCACCCTTACCAAATCTGGTTACTAGGGCAAGAGGGCCTCAGTGGAAGTGGTGTTCTAGATTGGAATTTAGAATGGAATGTGCCAGGAGAAAGCCCCTCACGTTTGTCTCACTACATCTTCTTCGCGTTTTTAATTTATTTTTTTTTATTTTTTATTACAGCAAGTTTGATTACAGTGTTTGACTTGTTGTAGGTGTGGAAGATGTGGTTCTTTTACACATATACAGATGTCTGTTCTTCCTGGGATCATTTTCCCATGTACGTTATGACAGAATGTTGAGTAGTCCTCTCTTGGTATTCTGTAGGTCTTTGGTGATTATATATGTCACCTGTGTTTGTATATGTCTGTTAACCCCGATATCGTAATGAAACCAATCCTCACACCTTTCCATTGGTGAACCATAAGTGTGTTTAATGAATCTGTGATTGACCTTCTCCGTGGAAATATCTGCCCTGGTATCCATTTTTAGGTAACACCTATAAATGATATGATATGATATGTGTCTTTCACATTCTGACTTACTACAAGTCACATGATTACTTCTAGACTCATCTACGGAGCTGCAAATGGCATTGTGTCCTTTTTTCCCTTGGCTTCTCTTCTGCCTTTGCGGGGTCCATTTTCAACAATGTGATTCCCTGAGGGTTGTGGATTAGCTGACCTGGGCAGCCTTACCCTGCCGGCCCGCCCTCCCCAGGTGTGCCTCATTGAGATCAATATAAACAGAGCTCCAGGCAGCAATAGCCCCTGAAGCTGTGCCTGACTCCATATTCTCTGCCCCGTCAGCAGTCTCGGGGCTTTGCTGGTGGGAGGGAGTGAGGGGCCACAGCTTTGTGGGTGGCCCGGTGTGAGTGGGGTTCTGCTGGCCTTTCTGCAGGAGTTGTCAGGCTGCTGCCTGTAAAGAAGAGGATGTGTCACCCATACCTTCCGCTGGAATTTCTCTCCGGACAGAGGTGAGGAAGGAAAAAAGCAGTGGGGGCCGGGATAGGAGGGGTATCTCAGGCAGGGCACTGAAAACTTCTGGAAGAGCGCCAGGGTCCAGGAACACCCTGGCTGGCCTGCAGGCACCAAGTTGGCCTGCGTGCTGTCGCTGGTGTGGCTCCACGGTCCTTCCTCTAGGCTTTCAAGCCCTTGTACATATTCAGGTGTTTTACCTGGAAAGGGTGGGAACAGTTCAGCAGCAGCTGGCCTGGGGCTCAGCTCACGTTTACTCACAGATGCCTCAGCACGGTCCCCCAGCTTTGCAATGAGGACGCTCCTTGCGTGGGGTGTGGGTTGCTGGCTGTATGGGAGATGGTTCCCCACCTCTGACCAATTTGAGAATTGTTTACCACTGGAACAAGTGCCCTGTTAGGGTTTTCCTCTGTATAACTCGTGGGTTCAGGTTTTTTTTTTCTTTTATGGTTCAAGTTAGATTTTATTCCTCTTTTATGTATTTATAGATATAAGCATGGAAATAATTCATTCCTATAAATACATCTGTGTGATGGGAAGAACTATTTTCTGTTTTATTTTTAAATTTTATTTTTTAAAATTTTGAAATTTAATTTTATTTATTTATTTTATACAGCACGTTATTATTAGTTATGTATTTTATGCATATACATGTATACAGGTCAATCCCAAACTCCCAACTCATCCCACCACCACCACCCCATGGCTTCCCACACTTGGTGTCCATACGTTTGTTCTCTACCTCTGTGTCTCTATTTCTTCCCTGCAAACCAGTTCATCTGTACCATTTTTTTAGGTTCCACATATATGCATTAATATACAATATTTGTTTTCCTCTTTCTGACTTACTTCATTCTGTATGACAGTCTCTCGATCCATCGATGTCTCTACAAATGACCCAGTTTCATTCCTTTTTATGGCCGAGTAATATTCCATTTCATATATGTACCACATCTTTATCCATTCATCTGTCTGTGGGCATTTAGGTTGCTTCCATTACCTGGATATTGTAAATAGTGCTGCAATGAACATTGTGGTGAATGTGCCTTTTTGATGTACGGTTTTCTCTGGGTATATGCCCAGAAGTGGGATTGCCGGATCAGATGGAAATTCTATTTCTCGTTTTTTTAAGGAAACTCCATACTGTTCTCCATAGTGACTGTATCAATTTACATTCCCACCAATAGTGGAAAAGGGCTCCCTTTGTCCACACCCTCCCCAGAATTGGTTGTTTGTAGATTTTCTGATGATGCCGATTCTAACAGGTGTGAGGTGATACCTCATTGTAGTTTTGATTTGCATTTCTCTAATAATTAGTGCTGTTGAGCAGCTTTTCATGTGCGTCTTGGCCATCTCTGTGTCTCCTTTTAAGAAACGTCTCTTTAGATCTCCTGCCCATTTTTTGGGGGGTTGTTTGTTTTTTTAATATTAAGCTGCATGAGCTGTTTATATATATTGGAGATTAAACCTCTGTCCATTGATTCGTCTGCAACGATTTTCGCCCATTCTGAGGGATGCCTTTTTCCATTTCCGTGTTTTTTAACAAAAAAGGAAAGAAAGGAAAAGAAGCAGAACACTAATGTGCGTAAAATATGCCTTTTGAAACGGTCGTTTTGAAATATGGACGTCCTTTGAATTTTTTGGTCGATATGTGACCCCAGGATTTGTTTTCAGGGCAGGTGTCATTTACAGGCCTGCAATGATTTTGAATATCAACTGACCATTAGCGTTGGGATTAAAGCTGCTGTTGTGTGAAACGGCCACAAGGTGGCAGCAGTTCACCCTTACCAAATCTTGTTACTAGGGCAAGAGAGCCTCAGTGGAAGTGGTGTTCTAGATTGGAGTTTAGAATGGAATGTGCCAGGAGAAAGCCCCTCACGTTTGTCTCAGTACATCTTGTTCGTGTTTTTAATTTAATTTTTTATTTTTTATTACAGCAAGTTTGATTACAATGTTTGGCTTGTTGTAGGTGTGGAAGATGTGGTTCTTTTACACATATACACATGTATGTTCTTCCTGGGATCCTTTTCCCATGTACGTTATGACAGAATGTTGAGTAGTCTTCTCTTGGTATTCTGTAGGTCTTTGGTGATTATATATGTCACCTGTGTTTGTATATGTCTGTTAACCCCGATATCGTAATGAAACCAATCCTCACACCTTTCCATTGGTGAACCATAATTTTGTTTAATGAATCTGTGATTGCCCTTCTCCGTGGAAATATCTGCCCTGGTATCCATTTTTAGGTAACACCTATAAGTGATATGATATGTGTCTTTCAATTTCTGACTTACTACAAGTCACGTGATTACTTCTAGACTCATCTACGGTGCTGCAAAGGGCATTGTGTCCTTTTTTCGCTTGGCTTCTCTTCTGCCTTAGCGGGGTCCATTTTCAACAATGTGATTCCCTGAGGGTTGTGTGTTAGCTGACCTGGGCAGCCTTACCCTGCCGGCCCGCCCCCCCCAAGTGTGCCTCGTTGAGGTCAATATAAACAGAGGTCCACGCAGCAATAGCCCCTGAAGCTGTGCCTGACTCCATATTCTCTGCCCCGTCAGCAGTCTCGGGGCTGTGCTGGTGGGAGGGAGTGAGGGGCCACAGCTTTGTGGGTGGCCCGGTGTGAGTGGGGTTCTGCTGGCCTTTCTGCAGGAGTTGCCAGGCTGCCGCCTGTAAAGAAGTGGTTGTGTCACCCATACCTTCTGCTGGAATTTCTCTCCGGACAGAGGTGAGGAAGGAAAAAAGCAGTGGGGGCCGGGACAGGAGGGGTATCTCAGGCAGGGCAATGGAAAGGTTCTGGAAGAGCGCTAGGGTACAGGACCACCCTGGCTGGCCTGCAGGCACCAGGTTGGCCTGCGTGCTGTCGCTGGTGTTGCTCCAGGGTCCTTCCTCTAGGCTTTCAAGCCCTTGTACATATTCAGGTGTTTTACCTGGAAAGGGTGGGAACAGTTCAGCAGCAGCTGGTCTGGGGCTCAGCTCACGTTTACTCACAGATGCCTTGGCACGGTCCCCCAGCTTTGCAATGAGGACGCTCCTTGCGTGGGGGGTGGGTTGATGGCTGTATGGGAGATGGTTCCCCACCTCTGACCAATTTCAGAATTGTTTACCGCTGGAGCAAGTGCCGTGATAGGGTTTTCCTCTGTATAACTCGTGGGTTCAATTTTTTTTTCTTTTATGGTTCAAGTTAGATTTTATTCCTCTTTTATGTATTTATAAATATAAGCATGGAAATAATTCATTCCTATAAATACATCTGTGTGACGGGAAGAATATTTTCTGTTTTATTTTTAAATTTTATTTTTTAAAATTTTGAAATTTAATTTTATTTATGTTTTTGTACAGCAGGTTATTATTAGTTATGTATTTTATGCATATACATGTATACAGGTCAATCCCAATCTCCCAACTCATCCCACCACCACCACCCCATGGCTTCCCACCCTTGGTGTCCATACGTTTGTTCTCTACCTCTGTGTCTCTATTTCTTCCCTGCAAACCAGTTCATCTGTACCATTTTTTTAGGTTCCACATATATGCATTAATATACAATATTTGTTTTCCTCTTTCTGACTTACTTCATTCTGTATGACAGTCTCTCGATCCATCGATGTCTCTACAAATGACCCAGTTTCATTCCTTTTTATGGCCGAGTAATATTCCATTTCATATATGTACCACCTCTTTATCCATTCATCTGTCTGTGGGCATTTAGGTTGCTTCCATTACCTGGATATTGTAAATAGTGCTGCAATGAACATTGTGGTGAATGTGCCTTTTTGATGTACGGTTTTCTCTGGGTATATGCCCAGAAGTGGGATTGCCGGATCAGATGGAATTTCTATTTCTCGTTTTTTTAAGGAAACTCCATACTGTTCTCCATAGTGACTGTATCAATTTACATTCCCACCAATAGTGGAAGAGGGCTCCCTTTGTCCACACCCTCCCCAGAATTGGTTGTTTGTAGATTTTCTGATGATGCCGATTCTAACAGGTGTGAGGTGATACCTCATTGTAGTTTTGATTTGCATTTCTCTAATAATTAGTGCTGTTGAGCAGCTTTTCATGTGCGTCTTGGCCATCTCTGTGTCTCCTTTGAAGAAACGTCTCTTTAGATCTCCTGCCCATTTTTTGGGGGGTTGTTTGTTTTTTTAATATTAAGCTGCATGAGCTGTTTATATATATTGGAGATTAAACCTCTGTCCATTGATTCGTCTGCAACGATTTTCACCCATTCTGAGGGATGCCTTTTTCCATTCCCGTGTTTTTTAACAAAAAAGGAAAGAAAGGAAAAGAAGCAGAACACTAATGTGCGTAAAATATGCCTTTTGAAACGGTCGTTTTGAAATATGGATGTCCTTTGAATTTTTTGGTCGATATGTGACCCCAGGATTTATTTTCAGGGCAGGTGTCATTTACAGGCCTGCAATGATTTTGAATATCAACTGACCATAAGCGTTGGGATTAAAGCTGCTGTTGTGTGAAACGGCCACAAGGTGGCAGCAGTTCACCCTTACCAAATCTTGTTACTAGGGCAAGAGAGCCTCAGTGGAAGTGGTGTTCTAGATTGGAGTTTAGAATGGAATGTGCCAGGAGAAAGCCCCTCACATTTGTCTCACTACATCTTGTTCGTGTTTTTAATTTAATTTTTTTATTTTTTATTACAGCAAGTTTGATTACAATGTTTGGCTTGTTGTAGGTGTGGAAGATGTGGTTCTTTTAGACATATACAGATGTCTGTTCTTCCTGGGATCCTTTTCCCATGTACGTTATGACAGAATGTTGAGGAGTCCTCTCGGTATTCTGTAGGTCTTTGGTGATTATATATGTCACCTGTGTTTGTATATGTCTGTTAACTCCGGTATCGTAATGAAACCAATCCTCACACCTTTCCATTGGTGAACCATAAGTTTGTTTAATGAATCTGTGATTGCCCTTCTCCGTGGAAATATCTGCCCTGGTATCCATTTTTAGGTAACACCTATAAGTGATATGATATGATATGTGTCTTTCACTTTCTGACTTACTACAAGTCACGTGATTACTTCTAGACTCATCTACGGTGCTGCAAATTGCATTGTGTCCTTTTTTCCCTTGGCTTCTCTTCTGCCTTAGCGGGGTCCATTTTCAACAATGTGATTCCCTGAGGGTTGTGGATTAGCTGACCTGGGCAGCCTTACCCTGCCGGCCCGCCCTCCCCAGGTGTGCCTCGTTGAGGTCAATATAAACTGCGCTCCAGGCAGCAGTAGCCCCTGAAGCTGTGCCTGACTCCATATTCTCTGCCCCGTCAGCAGTCTCGGGGCTGTGCTGGTGGGAGGGAGTGAGGGGCCACAGCTTTGTGGGTGGCCCGGTGTGAGTGGGGTTCTGCTGGCCTTTCTGCAGGAGTTGCCAGGCTGCCGCCTGTAAAGAAGAGGTTGTGTCACCCATACCTTCCGCTGGAATTTCTCTGCGGACAGAGGTGAGGAAGGAAAAAAGCAGTGGGGGCCGGGACAGGAGGGGTATCTCAGGCAGGGCAATGGAAAGCTTCTGGAAGAGCGCCCGGGGCCAGGACCACCCTGGCTGGCCTGCAGGCACCAAGTTGGCCTGCGTCCTGTCGCTGGTGTGGCTCCACGGTCCTTCCTCTAGGATTTCAAGCCCTTGTACATATTCAGGTGTTTTACCTGGAAAGGGTGGGAACAGTTCAGCAGCAGCTGGCCTGGGGCTCAGCTCACGTTTACTCACAGATGCCTCGGCACGGTCCCCCAGCTTTGCAATGAGGACGCTCCTTGCATGGGGGGTGGGTGGCTGGCTGTATGGGAGATGGTTCCCCGCCACTGACCAATTTCAGAATTGTTTACCGCTGGAGCAAGTGCCCTGATAGGGTTTTCCTCTGTATAACTCGTGGGTTCACTTTTTTTTTCTTTTATGGTTCAAGTTAGATTTTATTCCTCTTTTATGTATTTATAAATATAAGCATGGAAAAATTCATTCCTATAAATACATCTGTGTGACGGGAAGAATTTTTTCTGTTTTATTTTTAAATTTTTTAAAATTTTGAAATTTAATTTTATTTATTTTTTTTATACAGCAGGTTATTATTAGTTATGTATTTTATGCATATACATGTATACAGGTCAATCCCAATCTCCCAACTCATCCCACCACCACCACACCATGGCTTCCCACACTTGGTGTCCATACGTTTTTTCTCTACCTCTGTGTCTCTATTTCTTCCCTGCAAACCAGTTCATCTGTACCATTTTTTAGGTTCCACCTATATGCATTAATATACAATATTTGTTTTCCTCTTTCTGACTTACTTCATTCTGTATGACAGTCTCTCGATCCATCGATGTCTCTACAAATGACCCAGTTTTATTCCTTTTTATGGCCGAGTAATATTCCATTTCATATATGTACCACCTCTTTATCCATTCATCTGTCTGTGGGCATTTAGGTTGCTTCCATTACCTGGCTATTGTAAATAGTGCTGCAATGAACACTGTGGTCAATGTGCTTTTTTGATTTACCGTTTTCTCTGGGTATATGCCCAAAAGTGGGATTGCTGGATCAGATGGTAATTCTATTTCTAGCTTTTTAAGGAAACTCCATACTGTTCTCCATAGTGACTGTATCAATTTACATTCCCACCAGTAGTGGAAGAGGGCTCCTTTTGTCCACACCCTCCCCAGAATTGGTTGTTTGTAGATTTTCTGATGATGCCGATTCTAACAGGTGTGACGTGATACCTCATTATAGTTTTGATTTGCATTTCTCTAATAATTAGTGCTGTTGAGCAGCTTTTCATGTGCGTCTTGGCCATCTCTGTGTCTTCTTTGAAGAAACGTCTCTTTAGATCTTCTGCCCATTTTTGTATTGGGGTGTTTGTTTTTTTAATATTAAGCTGCATGAGTTGTTTATATATATTGGAGATTAAACCTCTGTCCATTGATTCGTCTGCAACGATTTTCGCCCATTCTGAGGGATGCCTTTTTCCATTCTCGTGTTTTTTAACAAAAAAGGAAAGAAAGGAAAAGAAGCAGAACACTAATGTGCGTAAAATATGCCTTCTGAAACGGTCGTTTTGAAATATGGATGTCCTTTGAATTTTTTGGTCGATATGTGACCCCTGGATTTGTTTTCAGGGCAGTTGTCATTTACAGGCCTGCAATGATTTTGAATATCAACTGACCATTAACGTTGGGATTAAAGCTGCTGTTGTGTGAAACGGCCACAAGGTGGCAGCAGTTCACCCTTACCAAATCTGGTTACTAGGGCAAGAGAGCCTCAGTGGAAGTGGTGTTCTAGATTGGAGTTTAGAATGGAATGTGCCAGGAGAAAGCCCCTCACGTTTGTCTCACTACATCTTGTTCGTGTTTTTAATTTAATTTTTTTTATTTTTTATTACAGCAAGTTTGATTACAATGTTTGGCTTGTTGTAGGTGTGGAAGATGTGGTTCTTTTACACAGATACAGATGTCAGATCTTCCTGGGATCCTTTTCCCATGTACGTTATGACAGAATGTTGAGTAGTTCTCTCGGTATTCTGTTGGTCTTTGGTGATTATATATGTCACCTGTGTTTGTATATGTCTGTTACCTCCGATATCGTAATGAAACCAATCCTCACACCTTTCCATTGATGAACCATAAGTTTGTTTAATGAATCTGTGATTGCCCTTCTCCGTGGAAATATCTGCCCTGGTATCCATTTTTAGGTAACACCTATAAGTGATATGATATGATATGTGTCTTTCACTTTCTGACTTACTACAAGTCACGTGATTACTTCTAGACTCATCTACGGTGCTGCAAATGGCATTGTGTCCTTCTTTCCCTTGGCTTCTCTTCTGCCTTAGCGGGGTACATTTTCAACAATGTGATTCCCTGAGGGTTGTGGATTAGCTGACCTGGGCAGCCTTACACTGCCAGCCCGCCCTCCCCAGGTGTGCCTCGTTGAGGTCAATATAAACAGCGCTCCAGGCAGCAATAGCCCCTGAAGCTGTGCCTGACTCCATATTCTCTGCCCCGTCAGCAGTCTCGGGGCTGTGTTGGTGGGAGGGAGTGAGGGGCCACAGCTTTGTGGGTGGCCCGGTGTGAGTGAGGTTCTGCTGGCCTTTCTGCAGGAGTTGCCAGGCTGCCGCCTGTAAAGAAGAGGTTGTGTCACCCATACCTTCCGCTGGAATTTCTCTCCGGACAGAGGTGAGGAAGGAAAAAAGCAGTGGGGGCCGGGACAGGAGGGGTATCTCAGGCAGGGCAATGGAAAGCTTCTGGAAGTGCGCCCGGGGCCACGACCACCCTGGCTGGCCTGCAGGCACCAAGTTGGCCTGCGTGCTGTCCCTGGTGTGGCTCCACGGTCCTTCCTCTAGGCTTTCAAGCCCTTGTACATATTCAGGTGTTTTACCTGGAAAGGGTGGGAACAGTTCAGCAGCAGCTGGCCTGGGGCTCAGCTCACGTTTACTCACAGATGCCTCGGCACGGTCCCCCAGCTTTGCAATGAGGACGCTCCTTGCGTGGGGGGTGGGTTGCTGGCTGTATGGGAGACGGTTCCCCACCTCTGACCAATTTCACAATTGTTTACCACTGGAGCAAGTGCCCTGATAGGGTTTTCCTCTGTATAACTCGTGGGTTCAGGTTTTTTTTTTATTTTATGGTTCAAGTTAGATTTTATTCCTCTTTTATGTATTTATAGATATAAGCATGGAAATAATTCATTCCTATAAATACATCTGTGTGACGGGAAGAACTTTTTTCTGTTTTATTTTTAAATTTTATTTTTTAAAATTTTGAAATTTAATTGTATTTATTTTTTTTATACAGCACGTTATTATTAGTTATGTATTTTATGCATATACAAGTATACAGGTCAATCCCAAACTCCCAACTCATCCCACCACCACCACCCCATGGCTTCCCACACTTGGTGTCCATACGTTTGTTCTCTACCTCTGTGTCTCTATTTCTTCCCTGCAAACCAGTTCATCTGTACCATTTTTAGGCTCCACATATATGCATTAATATACAATATTTGTTTTCCTCTTTCTGACATACTTCATTCTGTATGACAGTCTCTCGATCCATCGATGTCTCTACAAATGACCCAGTTTCATTCCTTTTTATGGCCGAGTAATATTCCATTTTATATATGTACCACCTCTTTATCCATTCTTCTGTCTGTGGGCATTTAGGTTGCTTCCATTACCTGGCTATTGTAAATAGTGCTGCAACGAACATTGTGGTGAATGTGCCTTTTTGAATTACGGTATTCTCTGGGTATATGCCCAGAAGTGGGTTTGCTGGATCAGATGGTAATTCTATTTCTAGTTTTTTTAAGGAAACTCCATACTGTTCTCCATAGTGACTGTATCAATTTACATTCCCACCAATAGTGGAAGAGGGCTCCTTTTGTCCACACCCTCCCCAGAATTGGTTGTTTGTAGATTTTCTGATGATGCCGATTCTAACAGGTGTGAGGTGATACCTCATTGTAGTTTTGATTTGCATTTCTCCAATAATTACTGCTGTTGAGCAGCTTTTCATGTGCGTCTTGGCCATCTCTGTGTCTCCTTTGTAGAAACGTCTCTTTAGATCTTCTGCCCATTTTTTTGGGGTTGTTTGTTTTTTTTAATATTAAGCTGCATGAGCTGTTTATATATATTGGCGATTGAACCTCTGTCCATTGATTCGTCTGCAACAATTTTCGCCCATTCTGAGCGATGCCTTTTTCCATTCCCGTGTTTTTTAACAAAAAAGGAAAGAAAGGAAAAGAAGCAGAACACTAATGTGCGTAAAATATGCCTTTTGAAACGGTCGTTTTGAAATATGGACGTCCTTTGAATATTTTGGTCGATATGTGACCCCAGGATTTGTTTTCAGGGCAGGTGTCATTTACAGGCCTGCAATGATTTTGAATATCAACTGACCATTAGCGTTGGGATTAAAGCTGCTGTTGTGTGAAACGGCCACAAGGTGGCAGCAGTTCACCCTTACCAAATCTGGTTACTAGGGCAAGAGAGCCTCAGTGGAAGTGGTGTTCTAGATTGGAGTTTAGAATGGAATGTGCCAGGAGAAAGCCCCTCACGTTTGTCTCAGTACATCTTGTTCGTGTTTTTAATTTAATTTTTTATTTTTTATTACAGCAAGTTTGATTACAATGTTTGGCTTGTTGTAGGTGTGGAAGATGTGGTTCTTTTACACATATACACATGTCTGTTCTTCCTGGGATCCTTTTCCCATGTACGTTATGACAGAATGTTGAGTAGTCTTCTCTTGGTATTCTGTAGGTCTTTGGTGATTATATATGTCACCTGTGTTTGTATATGTCTGTTAACCCCGATATCGTAATGAAACCAAACCTCACACCTTTCCATTGGTGAACCATAATTTTGTTTAATGAATCTGTGATTGCCCTTCTCCGTGGAAATATCTGCCCTGGTATCCATTTTTAGGTAACACCTATAAGTGATATGATATGTGTCTTTCACTTTCTGACTTACTACAAGTCACGTGATTACTTCTAGACTCATCTACGGTGTTGCAAAGGTCATTGTGTCCTTTTTTCGCTTGGCTTCTCTTCTGCCTTAGCGGGGTCCATTTTCAACAATGTGATTCCCTGAGGGTTGTGTGTTAGCTGACCTGGGCAGCCTTACCCTGCCGGCCCGCCCCCCTCAAGTGTGCCTCGTTGAGGTCAATATAAACAGAGCTCCACGCAGCTATAGCCCCTGAAGCTGTGCCTGACTCCATATTCTCTGCCCCGTCAGCAGTCTCGGGGCTGTGCTGGTGGGAGGGAGTGAGGGGCCACAGCTTTGTGGGTG
The DNA here is from genome assembly GCF_964341445.2 of Mesoplodon mirus. NCBI lineage: Eukaryota > Metazoa > Chordata > Mammalia > Artiodactyla > Ziphiidae > Mesoplodon > Mesoplodon mirus. Next base: position 360,719 of record NW_028295743.1, on the reverse strand, counting down.
GCCCGGTGTGAGTGGGGTTCTGCTGGCCTTTCTGCAGGAGTTGCCAGGCTGCCGCCTGTAAAGAAGTGGTTGTGTCACCCATACCTTCTGTTGGAATTTCTCTCCGGACAGAGGTGAGGAAGGAAAAAAGCAGTGGGGGCCGGGACAGGAGGGGTATCTCAGGCAGGGCAATGGAAAGGTTCTGGAAGAGCGCTAGGGTCCAGGACCACCCTGGCTGGCCTGCAGGCACCAGGTTGGCCTGCGTGCTGTCGCTGGTGTTGCTCCAGGGTCCTTCCTCTAGGCTTTCAAGCCCTTGTACATATTCAGGTGTTTTACCTGGAAAGGGTGGGAACAGTTCAGCAGCAGCTGGTCTGGGGCTCAGCTCACGTTTACTCACAGATGCCTCGGCACGGTCCCCCAGCTTTGCAATGAGGACGCTCCTTGCGTGGGGGGTGGGTTGATGGCTGTATGGGAGATGGTTCCCCACCTCTGACCAATTTCAGAATTGTTTACCGCTGGAGCAAGTGCCGTGATAGGGTTTTCCTGTGTATAACTCGTGGGTTCAATTTTTTTTCTTTTATGGTTCAAGTTAGATTTTATTCCTCTTTTATGTATTTATAAATATAAGCATGGAAATAATTCATTCCTATAAATACATCTGTGTGACGGGAAGAATATTTTCTGTTTTATTTTTAAATTTTATTTTTTAAAATTTTGAAATTTAATTTTATTTATGTTTTTGTACAGCAGGTTATTATTAGTTATGTATTTTATGCATATACATGTATACAGGTCAATCCCAATCTCCCAACTCATCCCACCACCACCACCCCATGGCTTCCCACCCTTGGTGTCCATACGTTTGTTCTCTACCTCTGTGTCTCTATTTCTTCCCTGCAAACCAGTTCATCTGTACCATTTTTTTAGGTTCCACATATATGCATTAATATACAATATTTGTTTTCCTCTTTCTGACTTACTTCATTCTGTATGACAGTCTCTCGATCCATCGATGTCTCTACAAATGACCCAGTTTCATTCCTTTTTATGGCCGAGTAATATTCCATTTCATATATGTACCACATCTTTATCCATTCATCTGTCTGTGGGCATTTAGGTTGCTTCCATTACCTGGATATTGTAAATAGTGCTGCAATGAACATTGTGGTGAATGTGCCTTTTTGATGTACGGTTTTCTCTGGGTATATGCCCAGAAGTGGGATTGCCGGATCAGATGGAAATTCTATTTCTCGTTTTTTTAAGGAAACTCCATACTGTTCTCCATAGTGACTGTATCAATTTACATTCCCACCAATAGTGGAAGAGGGCTCCCTTTGTCCACACCCTCCCCAGAATTGGTTGTTTGTAGATTTTCTGATGATGCCGATTCTAACAGGTGTGAGGTGATACCTCATTGTAGTTTTGATTTGCATTTCTCTAATAATTAGTGCTGTTGAGCAGCTTTTCATGTGCGTCTTGGCCATCTCTGTGTCTCCTTTGAAGAAACGTCTCTTTAGATCTCCTGCCCATTTTTTGGGGGGTTGTTTGTTTTTTTAATATTAAGCTGCATGAGCTGTTTATATATATTGGAGATTAAACCTCTGTCCATTGATTCGTCTGCAACGATTTTCACCCATTCTGAGGGATGCCTTTTTCCATTCCCGTGTTTTTTAACAAAAAAGGAAAGAAAGGAAAAGAAGCAGAACACTAATGTGCGTAAAATATGCCTTTTGAAACGGTCGTTTTGAAATATGGACGTCCTTTGAATTTTTTGGTCGATATGTGACCCCAGGATTTGTTTTCAGGGCAGGTGTCATTTACAGGCCTGCAATGATTTTGAATATCAACTGACCATTAGCGTTGGGATTAAAGCTGCTGTTGTGTGAAACGGCCACAAGGTGGCAGCAGTTCACCCTTACCAAATCTGGTTACTAGGGCAAGAGAGCCTCAGTGGAAGTGGTGTTCTAGATTGGAGTTTAGAATGGAATGTGCCAGGAGAAAGCCCCTCACGTTTGTCTCACTACTTCTTGTTCTTGTTTTTAATTTAATTTTTTATTTTTTATTACAGCAAGTTTGATTACAATGTTTGGCTTGTTGTAGGTGTGGAAGATGTGGTTCTTTTACACATATACAGATGTCTGTTCTTCCTGGGATCCTTTTCCCATGTACGTTATGACAGAATGTTGAGTAGTCCTCTCTTGGTATTCTGTAGGTCTTTGGTGATGATGTATGTCACCTGTGTTTGTATATGTCTGTTAACCCCGATATCGTAATGAAACCAATCCTCACACCTTTCCATTGGTGAACCATAAGTTTGTTTCATGAATCTGTGATTGCCCTTCTCCGTGGAAATATCTGCCCTGGTATCCATTTTTAGGTAACACCTATAAGTGATATGATATGATATGTGTCTTTCACTTTCTGACTTACTACAAGTCACGTGATTACTTCTAGACTTATCTACGGTGCTGCAAATTGCATTGTGTCCTTTTTTCCCTTGGCTTCTCTTCTACCTTAGCGGGGTCCATTCTCAACAATGTGATTCCCTGAGGGTTGTGGATTAGCTGACCTGGGCAGCCTTACCCTGCCGGCCCGCCCTCTCCAGGTGTGCCTCCTTGAGGTCAATATAAACAGCGCTCCAGGCAGCAATAGCCCCTGAAGCTGTGCCTGACTCCATATTCTCTGCCCCGTCAGCAGTCTCGGGGCTGTGCTGGTGGGAGGGAGTGAGGGGCCACAGCTTTTTGGGTGGCCTGGTGTGAGTGGGGTTCTGCTGGCCTTTCTGCAGGAGTTGCCAGGCTGCCGCCTGTAAAGAAGAGGTTGTGTCACCCATACCTTCCGCTGGAATTTCTCTCCGGACAGAGGTGAGGAAGGAAAAAAGCAGTGGGGGCCGGGACAGGAGGGGTATCTCAGGCAGGGCAATGGAAAGCTTCTGGAAGAGCGCCCGGGGCCAGGACCACCCTGGCTGGCCTGCAGGCACCAAGTTGGCCTGCGTGCTGTCGCTGGTGTGGCTCCACGGTCCTTCCTCTAGGCTTTCAAGCCCTTGTACATATTCAGGTGTTTTACCTGGAAAGGGTGGGAACAGTTCAGCAGCAGCTGGCCTGGGGCTCAGCTCACGTTTACTCACAGATGCCTCGGCACGGTCCCCCAGCTTTGCAATGAGGACGCTCCTTGCGTGGGGGGTAGGTTGATGGCTGTATGGGAGATGGTTCCCCACCTCTGACCAATTTCAGAATTGTTTACCACTGCAGCAAGTGCCCTGATAGGGTTTTCCTCTGTATAACTCGTGGGTTCAGGTTTTTTTTTTCTTTTATGGTTCAAGTTAGATTTTATTCTTCTTTTATGTATTTATAGATATAAGCATGGAAATAATTCATTCCTATAAATACATCTGTGTGACGGGAAGAACTTTTTTCTGTTTTATTTTTAAATTTTATTTTTTAGAATTTTGAAATTTAATTTTATTTATTTTTTTTATACAGCACGTTATTATTAGTTATGTATTTTATGCATATACATGTACACAGGTCAATCCCAAACTCCCAACTCATCCCACCACCACCACCCCATGGCTTCCCACACTTGGTGTCCATACGTTTGTTCTCTAACTCTGTGTCTCTATTTCCGCCCTGCAAACCAGTTCATCTGTACCATTTTTAGGCTCCACATATATGCATTAATATACAATATTTGTTTTCCTCTTTCTGACTTACTTCATTCTGTATGACAGTCTCTCGATCCATCGATGTCTCTACAAATGACCCAGTTTCATTCCTTTTTATGGCCGAGTAATATTCCATTTTATATATGTACCACATCTTTATCCATTCATCTGTCTGTGGGCATTTAGGTTGCTTCCATTACCTGGCTATTGTAAATAGTGCTGCAACGAACATTGTGGTGAATGTGCCTTTTTGATTTACGGTTTTCTCTGGGTATATGCCCAGAAGTGGGATTGCTGGATCAGATGGTAATTCTATTTCTAGTTTTTTTAAGGAAACTCCATACTGTTCTCCATAGTGACTGTATCAATTTACATTCCCACCAATAGTGGAAGAGGGCTCCTTTTGTCCACACCCTCCCCAGAATTGGTTGTTTGTAGATTTTCTGATGATGCCGATTCTAACAGGTGTGAGGTGAAACCTCATTGTAGTTTTGATTTGCATTTCTCTGATAATTAGTGCTGTTGAGCAGCTTTTCATGTGCGTCTTGGCCATCTCTGTGTCTCCTTTGAAGAAACGTCTCTTTAGATCTTCTGCCCATTTTTTTTGGGTTGTTTGTTTTTTTTTAATATTAAGGTGCATGAGTTGTTTATATATATTGGAGATTAAACCTCTGTCCATTGATTCGTCTGCAACGATTTTCGCCCATTCTGAGGGATGCCTTTTTCCATTCCCGTGTTTTTTAACAAAAAAGGAAAGAAAGGAAAAGAAGCAGAACACTAATGTGCGTAAAATATGCCTTTTGAAACGGTCGTTTTGAAATATGGACGTCCTTTGAATATTTTGGTCGATATGTGACCCCAGGATTTGTTTTCAGGGCAGGTGTCATTTACAGGCCTGCAATGATTTTGAATATCAACTGACCATTAGCGTTGGGATTAAAGCTGCTGTTGTGTGAAACGGCCACAAGGTGGCAGCAGTTCACCCTTACCAAATCTGGTTACTAGGGCAAGAGAGCCTCAGTGGAAGTGGTGTTCTAGATTGGAGTTTAGAATGGAATGTGCCAGGAGAAAGCCCCTCACGTTTGTCTCACTACTTCTTGTTCGTGTTTTTAATTATTTTTTTATTTTTTATTACTGCAAGTTTGATTACAATGTTTGGCTTGTTGTAGGTGTGGAAGATGTGGTTCTTTTACACATATACACATGTCTGTTCTTCCTGGGATCCTTTTCCCATGTACATTATGACAGAATGTTGAGTAGTCCTCTCTTGGTATTCTGTAGGTGTTTGGTGTTTATATATGTCACCTGTGTTTGTATATGTCTGTTAACCCCAATATCGTAATGAAACCAATCCTCACACCTTTCCATTGGTGAACCATAAGTTTGTTTAATGAATCTGTGATTGCCCTTCTCCGTGGAAATATCTGCCCTGGTATCCATTTTTAGGTAACACCTATAAGTGATATGATATGATATGTGTCTTTCACTTTCTGACTTACTACAAGTCACGTGATTACTTCTAGACTTATCTACGGTGCTGCAAATGGCATTGTGTCCTTTTTTCCCTTGGCTTCTCTTCTGCCTTAGCGGGGTCCATTCTCAAAAATGTGATTCCCTGAGGGTTGTGGATTAGCTGACCTGGGCAGCCTTACCCTGCCGGCCCGCCCTCCCCAGGTGTGCCTCTTTGAGGTCAATATAAACGGCGCTCCAGGCAGCAATAGCCCCTGAAGCTGTGCCTGACTCCATATTCTCTGCCCCGTCAGCAGTCTCGGGGCTGTGCTGGTGGGAGGGAGTGAGGGGCCACAGCTTTGTTGGTGGCCCGGTGTGAGTGGGGTTCTGCTGGCCTTTCTGCAGGAGTTGCCAGGCTGCCGCCTGTAAAGAAGAGGATGTGTCACCCATACCTTCCGCTGGAATTTCTCTCCGGACAGAGGTGAGGAAGGAAAAAAGCAGTGGGGGCCGGGACAGGAGGGGTATCTCAGGCAGGGCAATGGAAAGCTTCTGGAAGAGCGCCCGGGGCCAGGACCACCCTGGCTGGCCTGCAGGCACCAAGTTGGCCTGCGTGCTGTCGCTGGTGTGGCTCCACGGTCCTTCCTCTAGGCTTTCAAGCCCTTGTACATATTCAGGTGTTTTACCTGGAAAGGGTGGGAACAGTTCAGCAGCAGCTGGCCTGGGGCTCAGCTCACGTTTACTCACAGATGCCTCGGCACGGTCCCCCAGCTTTGCAATGAGGACGCTCCATGCGTGGGGGGTGGGTTGATGGCTGTATGGGAGATGGTTCCCCACCTCTGACCAATTTCAGAATTGTTTGCCACTGGAGCAAGTGCCCTGATAGGGTTTTCCTCTGTATAACTCGTGGGTTCAGGTTTTTTTTTCTTTTATGGTTCAAGTTAGATTTTATTCCTCTTTTATGTATTTATAGATATAAGCATGGAAATAATTCATTCCTATAAATACATCTGTGTGACGGGAAGAACTTTTTTCTGTTTTATTTTTAAATTTTATTTTTTAAAATTTTGAAATTTAATTTTATTTATTTTTTTATACAGCACGTTATTATTAGTTATGTATTTTATGCATATACATGTACACAGGTCTATCCCAAACTCCCAACTCATCCCACCACCACCACCCCATGGCTTCCCACACTTGGTGTCCTTACGTTTGTTCTCTAACTCTGTGTCTCTATTTCTTCCCTGCAAACCAGTTCATCTGTACCATTTTTAGGCTCCACATATATGCATTAATATACAATATTTGTTTTCCTCTTTCTGACTTACTTCATTCTGTATGACAGTCTCTCGATCCATCGATGTCTCTACAAATGACCCAGTTTCATTCCTTTTTATGGCCGAGTAATATTCCATTTCATATATGTACCACATCTTTATCCATTCATCTGTCTGTGGGCATTTAGGTTGCTTCCATTACCTGGCTATTGTAAATAGTGCTGCAACGAACATTGTGGTGAATGTGCCTTTTTGATTTACGGTTTTCTCTGGGTATATGCCCAGAAGTGGGATTGCTGGATCAGAGGGTAATTCTATTTCTAGTTTTCTTAAGGAAACTCCATACTGTTCTCCATAGTGACTGTATCAATTTACATTCCCACCAATAGTGGAAGAGGGCTCCTTTTGTCCACACCCTCCCCAGAATTGGTTGTTTGTAGATTTTCTGATGATGCCGATTCTAACAGGTGTGAGGTGAAACCTCATTGTAGTTTTGATTTGCATTTCTCTGATAATTAGTGCTGTTGAGCAGCTTTTCATGTGCGTCTTGGCCATCTCTGTGTCTCCTTTGAAGAAACGTCTCTTTAGATCTTCTGAACATTTTTTTTTTGGGTTGTTTGTTTTTTTAATATTAAGCTGCATGAGCTGTTTATATATATTGGAGATTAAGCCTCTGTCCATTGATTCGTCTGCAACGATTTTCGCCCATTCTGAGGGATGCCTTTTTCCATTCCCGTGTTTTTTAACAAAAAAGGAAAGAAAGGAAAAGAAGCAGAACACTAATGTGCGTAAAATATGCCTTTTGAAACGGCCGTTTTGAAATATGGACGTCCTTTGAATATTTTGGTCGATATGTGACCCCAGGATTTGTTTTCAGGGCAGGTGTCATTTACAGGCCTGCAATGATTTTGAATATCAACTGACCATTAGCGTTGGGATTAAAGCTGCTGTTGTGTGAAACGGCCACAAGGTGGCAGCAGTTCACCCTTACCAAATCTGGTTACTAGGGCAAGAGAGCCTCAGTGGAAGTGGTGTTCTAGATTGGAGTTTAGAATGGAATGTGCCAGGAGAAAGCCCCTCACGTTTGTCTCACTACTTCTTGTTCGTGTTTTTAATTTAATTTTTTATTTTTTCTTACAGCAAGTTTGATTACAATGTTTGGCTTGTTGTAGGTGTGGAAGATGTGGTTCTTTTACACATATACACATGTCTGTTCTTCCTGGGATCCTTTTCCCATGTACGTTATGACAGAATGTTGAGTAGTCCTCTCTTGGTATTCTGTAGGTCTTTGGTGATTATATATGTCACCTGTGTTTGTAGATGTCTGTTAACCCCGATATCGTAATGAAACCAATCCTCACACCTTTCCTTTGGTGAACCATAAGTTTGTTTAATGAATCTGTGATTGCCCTTCTCCGTGGAAATATCTGCCCTGGTATCCATTTTTAGGTAACACCTATAAGTGATATGATATGATATGTGTCTTTCACTTTCTGACTTACTACAAGTCACGTGATTACTTCTAGACTCATCTACGGTGCTGCAAATGGCATTGTGTCCTTTTTTCCCTTGGCTTCTCTTCTGCCTTAGCGGGGTCCATTTTCAACAATGTGATTCCCTGAGGGTTGTGGATTAGCTGACCTGGGCAGCCTTACCCTGCCGGCCCGCCCTACCCAGGTGTGCCTCGTTGAGGTCAATATAAACAGCGCTCTAGGCAGCAATAGCCCCTGAAGCTGTGCCTGACTCCATATTCTCTGCCCCGTCAGCAGTCTCGGGGCTGTGTTGGTGGGAGGGAGTGAGGGGCCACAGCTTGGTGGGTGGCCCGGTGTGAATGGGGTTCTGCTGGCCTTTCTGCAGGAGTTGCCAGGCTGCCGCCTGTAAAGAAGAGGTTGTGTCACCCATATCTTCCGCTGGAATTTCTCTCCGGACAGAGGTGAGGATGGGAAAAAGCAGTGGGGTCCGGGACAGGAGGGGTATCTCAGGCAGGGCAATGGAAAGCTTCTGGAAGAGCGCCCGGGGCCAGGACCACACTGGCTGGCCTGCAGGCACCAAGTTCGCCTGCGTGCTGTCGCTGGTGTGGCTCCACGGTCCTTCCTCTAGGCTTTCAAGCCCTTGTACATATTCAGGTGTTTTACCTGGAAAGGGTGGGAACAGTTCAGCAGCAGCTGGCCTGGGGCTCAGCTCACGTTTACTCACAGATGCCTCGGCACGGTCCCCCAGCTTTGCAATGAGGACGCTCCTTGCGTGGGGGTTAGGTTGATGGCTGTATGGGAGATGGTTCCCCACCTCTGACCAATTTCAGAATTGTTTACCACTGCAGCAAGTGCCCTGATAGGGTTTTCCTCTGTATAACTCGTGGGTTCAGGTTTTTTTTTTCTTTTATGGTTCAAGTTAGATTTTATTCTTCTTTTATGTATTTATAGATATAAGCATGGAAATAATTCATTCCTATAAATACATCTGTGTGACGGGAAGAACTTTTTTCTGTTTTATTTTTAAATTTTATTTTTTAAAATTTTGAAATTTAATTTTATTTATTTTTTTTATACAGCACGTTATTATTAGTTATGTATTTTATGCATATACATGTACACAGGTCAATCCCAAACTCCCAACTCATCCCACCACCACCACCCCATGGCTTCCCACACTTGGTGTCCATACGTTTGTTCTCTACCTCTGTGTCTCTATTTCCGCCCTGCAAACCAGTTCATCTGTACCATTTTTAGGCTCCACATATATGCATTAATATACAATATTTGTTTTCCTCTTTCTGACTTACTTCATTCTGTATGACAGTCTCTCGATCCATCGATGTCTCTACAAATGACCCAGTTTCATTCCTTTTTATGGCCGAGTAATATTCCATTTTATATATGTACCACATCTTTATCCATTCATCTGTCTGTGGGCATTAAGGTTGCTTCCATTACCTGGCTATTGTAAATAGTGCTGCAACGAACATTGTGGTGAATGTGCCTTTTTGATTTACGGTTTTCTCTGGGTATATGCCCAGAAGTGGGATTGCTGGATCAGATGGTAATTCTATTTCTAGTTTTTTTAAGGAAACTCCATACTGTTCTCCATAGTGACTGTATCAATTTACATTCCCACCAATAGTGGAAGAGGGCTCCTTTTGTCCACACCCTCCCCAGAATTGGTTGTTTGTAGATTTTCTGATGATGCCGATTCTAACAGGTGTGAGGTGAAACCTCATTGTAGTTTTGATTTGCATTTCTCTGATAATTAGTGCTGTTGAGCAGCTTTTCATGTGCGTCTTGGCCATCTCTGTGTCTCCTTTGAAGAAACGTCTCTTTAGATCTTCTGCCCATTTTTTTTGGGTTGTTTGTTTTTTTTTAATATTAAGGTGCATGAGTTGTTTATATATATTGGAGATTAAACCTCTGTCCATTGATTCGTCTGCAACGATTTTCGCCCATTCTGAGGGATGCCTTTTTCCATTCCCGTGTTTTTTAACAAAAAAGGAAAGAAAGGAAAAGAAGCAGAACACTAATGTGCGTAAAATATGCCTTTTGAAACGGTCGTTTTGAAATATGGACGTCCTTTGAATATTTTGGTCGATATGTGACCCCAGGATTTGTTTTCAGGGCAGGTGTCATTTACAGGCCTGCAATGATTTTGAATATCAACTGACCATTAGCGTTGGGATTAAAGCTGCTGTTGTGTGAAACGGCCACAAGGTGGCAGCAGTTCACCCTTACCAAATCTGGTTACTAGGGCAAGAGAGCCTCAGTGGAAGTGGTGTTCTAGATTGGAGTTTAGAATGGAATGTGCCAGGAGAAAGCCCCTCACGTTTGTCTCACTACTTCTTGTTCGTGTTTTTAATTATTTTTTTATTTTTTATTACTGCAAGTTTGATTACAATGTTTGGCTTGTTGTAGGTGTGGAAGATGTGGTTCTTTTACACATATACACATGTCTGTTCTTCCTGGGATCCTTTTCCCATGTACATTATGACAGAATGTTGAGTAGTCCTCTCTTGGTATTCTGTAGGTGTTTGGTGTTTATATATGTCACCTGTGTTTGTATATGTCTGTTAACCCCAATATCGTAATGAAACCAATCCTCACACCTTTCCATTGGTGAACCATAAGTTTGTTTAATGAATCTGTGATTGCCCTTCTCCGTGGAAATATCTGCCCTGGTATCCATTTTTAGGTAACACCTATAAGTGATATGATATGATATGTGTCTTTCACTTTCTGACTTACTACAAGTCACGTGATTACTTCTAGACTTATCTACGGTGCTGCAAATGGCATTGTGTCCTTTTTTCCCTTGGCTTCTCTTCTGCCTTAGCGGGGTCCATTCTCAAAAATGTGATTCCCTGAGGGTTGTGGATTAGCTGACCTGGGCAGCCTTACCCTGCCGGCCCGCCCTCCCCAGGTGTGCCTCTTTGAGGTCAATATAAACAGCGCTCCAGGCAGCAATAGCCCCTGAAGCTGTGCCTGACTCCATATTCTCTGCCCCGTCAGCAGTCTCGGGGCTGTGCTGGTGGGAGGGAGTGAGGGGCCACAGCTTTGTTGGTGGCCCGGTGTGAGTGGGGTTCTGCTGGCCTTTCTGCAGGAGTTGCCAGGCTGCCGCCTGTAAAGAAGAGGATGTGTCACCCATACCTTCCGCTGGAATTTCTCTCCGGACAGAGGTGAGGAAGGAAAAAAGCAGTGGGGGCCGGGACAGGAGGGGTATCTCAGGCAGGGCAATGGAAAGCTTCTGGAAGAGCGCCCGGGGCCAGGACCACCCTGGCTGGCCTGCAGGCACCAAGTTGGCCTGCGTGCTGTCGCTGGTGTGGCTCCACGGTCCTTCCTCTAGGCTTTCAAGCCCTTGTACATATTCAGGTGTTTTACCTGGAAAGGGTGGGAACAGTTCAGCAGCAGCTGGCCTGGGGCTCAGCTCACGTTTACTCACAGATGCCTCGGCACGGTCCCCCAGCTTTGCAATGAGGACGCTCCATGCGTGGGGGGTGGGTTGATGGCTGTATGGGAGATGGTTCCCCACCTCTGACCAATTTCAGAATTGTTTGCCACTGGAGCAAGTGCCCTGATAGGGTTTTCCTCTGTATAACTCGTGGGTTCAGGTTTTTTTTTCTTTTATGGTTCAAGTTAGATTTTATTCCTCTTTTATGTATTTATAGATATAAGCATGGAAATAATTCATTCCTATAAATACATCTGTGTGACGGGAAGAACTTTTTTCTGTTTTATTTTTAAATTTTATTTTTTAAAATTTTGAAATTTAATTTTATTTATTTTTTTATACAGCACGTTATTATTAGTTATGTATTTTATGCATATACATGTACACAGGTCTATCCCAAACTCCCAACTCATCCCACCACCACCACCCCATGGCTTCCCACACTTGGTGTCCTTACGTTTGTTCTCTAACTCTGTGTCTCTATTTCTTCCCTGCAAACCAGTTCATCTGTACCATTTTTAGGCTCCACATATATGCATTAATATACAATATTTGTTTTCCTCTTTCTGACTTACTTCATTCTGTATGACAGTCTCTCGATCCATCGATGTCTCTACAAATGACCCAGTTTCATTCCTTTTTATGGCCGAGTAATATTCCATTTCATATATGTACCACATCTTTATCCATTCATCTGTCTGTGGGCATTTAGGTTGCTTCCATTACCTGGCTATTGTAAATAGTGCTGCAACGAACATTGTGGTGAATGTGCCTTTTTGATTTACGGTTTTCTCTGGGTATATGCCCAGAAGTGGGATTGCTGGATCAGAGGGTAATTCTATTTCTAGTTTTCTTAAGGAAACTCCATACTGTTCTCCATAGTGACTGTATCAATTTACATTCCCACCAATAGTGGAAGAGGGCTCCTTTTGTCCACACCCTCCCCAGAATTGGTTGTTTGTAGATTTTCTGATGATGCCGATTCTAACAGGTGTGAGGTGAAACCTCATTGTAGTTTTGATTTGCATTTCTCTGATAATTAGTGCTGTTGAGCAGCTTTTCATGTGCGTCTTGGCCATCTCTGTGTCTCCTTTGAAGAAACGTCTCTTTAGATCTTCTGAACATTTTTTTTTGGGTTGTTTGTTTTTTTAATATTAAGCTGCATGAGCTGTTTATATATATTGGAGATTAAGCCTCTGTCCATTGATTCGTCTGCAACGATTTTCGCCCATTCTGAGGGATGCCTTTTTCCATTCCCGTGTTTTTTAACAAAAAAGGAAAGAAAGGAAAAGAAGCAGAACACTAATGTGCGTAAAATATGCCTTTTGAAACGGCCGTTTTGAAATATGGACGTCCTTTGAATATTTTGGTCGATATGTGACCCCAGGATTTGTTTTCAGGGCAGGTGTCATTTACAGGCCTGCAATGATTTTGAATATCAACTGACCATTAGCGTTGGGATTAAAGCTGCTGTTGTGTGAAACGGCCACAAGGTGGCAGCAGTTCACCCTTACCAAATCTGGTTACTAGGGCAAGAGAGCCTCAGTGGAAGTGGTGTTCTAGATTGGAGTTTAGAATGGAATGTGCCAGGAGAAAGCCCCTCACGTTTGTCTCACTACTTCTTGTTCGTGTTTTTAATTTAATTTTTTATTTTTTCTTACAGCAAGTTTGATTACAATGTTTGGCTTGTTGTAGGTGTGGAAGATGTGGTTCTTTTACACATATACACATGTCTGTTCTTCCTGGGATCCTTTTCCCATGTACGTTATGACAGAATGTTGAGTAGTCCTCTCTTGGTATTCTGTAGGTCTTTGGTGATTATATATGTCACCTGTGTTTGTAGATGTCTGTTAACCCCGATATCGTAATGAAACCAATCCTCACACCTTTCCTTTGGTGAACCATAAGTTTGTTTAATGAATCTGTGATTGCCCTTCTCCGTGGAAATATCTGCCCTGGTATCCATTTTTAGGTAACACCTATAAGTGATATGATATGATATGTGTCTTTCACTTTCTGACTTACTACAAGTCACGTGATTACTTCTAGACTCATCTACGGTGCTGCAAATGGCATTGTGTCCTTTTTTCCCTTGGCTTCTCTTCTGCCTTAGCGGGGTCCATTTTCAACAATGTGATTCCCTGAGGGTTGTGGATTAGCTGACCTGGGCAGCCTTACCCTGCCGGCCCGCCCTACCCAGGTGTGCCTCGTTGAGGTCAATATAAACAGCGCTCTAGGCAGCAATAGCCCCTGAAGCTGTGCCTGACTCCATATTCTCTGCCCCGTCAGCAGTCTCGGGGCTGTGTTGGTGGGAGGGAGTGAGGGGCCACAGCTTGGTGGGTGGCCCGGTGTGAATGGGGTTCTGCTGGCCTTTCTGCAGGAGTTGCCAGGCTGCCGCCTGTAAAGAAGAGGTTGTGTCACCCATATCTTCCGCTGGAATTTCTCTCCGGACAGAGGTGAGGATGGGAAAAAGCAGTGGGGTCCGGGACAGGAGGGGTATCTCAGGCAGGGCAATGGAAAGCTTCTGGAAGAGCGCCCGGGGCCAGGACCACACTGGCTGGCCTGCAGGCACCAAGTTCGACTGCGTGCTGTCGCTGGTGTGGCTCCACGGTCCTTCCTCTAGGCTTTCAAGCCCTTGTACATATTCAGGTGTTTTACCTGGAAAGGGTGGGAAGAGTTCAGCAGCAGCTGGCCTGGGGCTCAGCTCACGTTTACTCACAGATGCCTCGGCACGGTCCCCCAGCTTTGCAATGAGGACGCTCCTTGCGTGGGGGGTGTGTTGATGGCTGTATGGGAGATGCTTCCCCACCCCTGACCAATTTCAGAATTGTTTACCACTGGAGCAAGTGCCCTGATAGGGTTTTCCTCTGTATAACTCGTGGGTTCAGGTTTTTTTTTCTTTTATGGTTCAAGTTAGATTTTATTCCTCTTTTATGTATTTATAGATATAAGCATGGAAATAATTCATTCCTATAAATACATCTGTGTGACGGGAAGAACGTTTTTCTGTTTTATTTTTAAATTTTATTTTTTAAAATTTTGAAATTTAATTTTATTTATTTTTTTTATACAGCACGTTATTATTAGTTATGTATTTTATGCATATACATGTACACAGGTCAATCCCAAACTCCCAACTCATCCCACCACCACCACCCAATGGCTTCCCACACTTGATGTCCATACGTTTGTTCTCTACCTCTGTGTCTCTATTTCTTCCCTGCAAACCAGTTCACCTGTACCATTTGTAGGCTCCACATATATGCATTAATATACAATATTTTTTTTCCTCTTTCTGACTTACTTCATTCTGTATGACAGTCTCTCGATCCATCGATGTCTCTACAAATGACCCAGTTTCATTCCTTTTTATGGCCGAGTAATATTCCATTTCATATATGTACCACATCTTTATCCATTCATCTGTCTGTGGGCATTAAGGTTGCTTCCATTACCTGGCTATTGTAAATAGTGCTGCAGTGAACATTGTGGTGAATGTGCCTTTTTGATTTATGGTTTTCTCTGGGTATATGCCCAGAAGTGGGATTGCTGGATCAGATGGTAATTCTATTTCTAGTTTTTTTAAGGAAACTCCATACTGTTCTCCATAGTGACTGTATCAATTTACATTCCCACCAATAGTGGAAGAGGGCTCCTTTTGTCCACACCCTCCCCAGAATTGGTTGTTTGTAGATTTTCTGATGATGCCGATTCTAACAGGTGTGAGGTGAAACCTCATTGTAGTTTTGATTTGCATTTCTCTGATAATTAGTGCTGTTGAGCAGCTTTTCATGTGCGTCTAGGCCATCTCTGTCTCTCCTTTGAAGAAACGTCTCTTTAGATCTTCTGGCCATTTTTTTTGGGTTGTTTGTTTTTTTAATATTAAGCTGCATGAGCTGTTTATATATATTGGAGATTAAACCTCTGTCCATTGATTCATCTGCAACGATTTTCGTCCATTCTGAGGGATGCCTTTTTCCATTGCCGTGTTTTTTTAACAAAAAAGGAAAGAAAGGAAAAGAAGCAGAACACTAATGTGCGTAAAATATGCCTTTTGAAACGGTCGTTTTGAAATATGGACGTCCTTTGAATATTTTGGTCGATATGTGACCCCAGGATTTGTTTTCAGGGCAGGTGTCATTTACAGGCCTGCAATGATTTTGAATATCAACTGACCATTAGCGTTGGGATTAAAGCTGCTGTTGTGTGAAACGGCCACAAGGTGGCAGCAGTTCACCCTTACCAAATCTGGTTACTAGGGCAAGAGAGCCTCAGTGGAAGTGGTGTTCTAGATTGGAGTTTAGAATGGAATGTGCCAGGAGAAAGCCCCTCACGTTTGTCTCACTACTTCTTGTTCGTGTTTTTGATTTAATTTTTTATTTTTTCTTACAGCAAGTTTGATTACAATGTTTGGCTTGTTGTAGGTGTGGAAGATGTGGTTCTTTTACACATATACACATGTCTGTTCTTCCTGGGATCCTTTTCCCATGTACGTTATGACAGAATGTTGAGTAGTCCTCTCTTGGTATTCTGTAGGTCTTTGGTGATTATATATGTCACCTGTGTTTGTAGATGTCTGTTAACCCCGATATCGTAATGAAACCAATCCTCACACCTTTCCTTTGGTGAACCATAAGTTTGTTTAATGAATCTGTGATTGCCCTTCTCCGTGGAAATATCTGCCCTGGTATCCATTTTTAGGTAACACCTATAAGTGATATGATATGATATGTGTCTTTCACTTTCTGACTTACTACAAGTCACGTGATTACTTCTAGACTCATCTACGGTGCTGCAAATGGCATTGTGTCCTTTTTTCCCTTGGCTTCTCTTCTGCCTTAGCGGGGTCCATTTTCAACAATGTGATTCCCTGAGGGTTGTGGATTAGCTGACCTGGGCAGCCTTACCCTGCCGGCCCGCCCTACCCAGGTGTGCCTCGTTGAGGTCAATATAAACAGCGCTCTAGGCAGCAATAGCCCCTGAAGCTGTGCCTGACTCCATATTCTCTGCCCCGTCAGCAGTCTCGGGGCTGTGTTGGTGGGAGGGAGTGAGGGGCCACAGCTTGGTGGGTGGCCCGGTGTGAATGGGGTTCTGCTGGCCTTTCTGCAGGAGTTGCCAGGCTGCCGCCTGTAAAGAAGAGGTTGTGTCACCCATATCTTCCGCTGGAATTTCTCTCCGGACAGAGGTGAGGATGGGAAAAAGCAGTGGGGTCCTGGACAGGAGGGGTATCTCAGGCAGGGCAATGGAAAGCTTCTGGAAGAGCGCCCGGGGCCAGGACCACACTGGCTGGCCTGCAGGCACCAAGTTCGCCTGCGTGCTGTCGCTGGTGTGGCTCCACGGTCCTTCCTCTAGGCTTTCAAGCCCTTGTACATATTCAGGTGTTTTACCTGGAAAGGGTGGGAAGAGTTCAGCAGCAGCTGGCCTGGGGCTCAGCTCACGTTTACTCACAGATGCCTCGGCACGGTCCCCCAGCTTTGCAATGAGGACGCTCCTTGCGTGGGGGGTGTGTTGATGGCTGTATGGGAGATGCTTCCCCACCTCTGACCAATTTCAGAATTGTTTACCACTGGAGCAAGTGCCCTGATAGGGTTTTCCTCTGTATAACTCGTGGGTTCAGGTTTTTTTTTCTTTTATGGTTCAAGTTAGATTTTATTCCTCTTTTATGTATTTATAGATATAAGCATGGAAATAATTCATTCCTATAAATACATCTGTGTGACGGGAAGAACGTTTTTCTGTTTTATTTTTAAATTTTATTTTTTAAAATTTTGAAATTTAATTTTATTTATTTTTTTTATACAGCACGTTATTATTAGTTATGTATTTTATGCATATACATGTACACAGGTCAATCCCAAACTCCCAACTCATCCCACCACCACCACCCAATGGCTTCCCACACTTGATGTCCATACGTTTGTTCTCTACCTCTGTGTCTCTATTTCTTCCCTGCAAACCAGTTCACCTGTACCATTTGTAGGCTCCACATATATGCATTAATATACAATTTTTTTTTCCTCTTTCTGACTTACTTCATTCTGTATGACAGTCTCTCGATCCATCGATGTCTCTACAAATGACCCAGTTTCATTCCTTTTTATGGCCGAGTAATATTCCATTTCATATATGTACCACATCTTTATCCATTCATCTGTCTGTGGGCATTTAGGTTGCTTCCATTACCTGGCTATTGTAAATAGTGCTGCAAAGAACATTGTGGTGAATGTGCCTTTTTGATTTATGGTTTTCTCTGGGTATATGCCCAGAAGTGGGATTGCTGGATCAGATGGTAATTCTATTTCTAGTTTTTTTAAGGAAACTCCATACTGTTCTCCATAGTGACTGTATCAATTTACATTCCCACCAATAGTGGAAGAGGGCTCCTTTTGTCCACACCCTCCCCAGAATTGGTTGTTTGTAGATTTTCTGATGATGCCGATTCTAACAGGTGTGAGGTGAAACCTCATTGTAGTTTTGATTTGCATTTCTCTGATAATTAGTGCTGTTGAGCAGCTTTTCATGTGCGTCTAGGCCATCTCTGTCTCTCCTTTGAAGAAACGTCTCTTTAGATCTTCTGGCCATTTTTTTTGGGTTGTTTGTTTTTTTAATATTAAGCTGCATGAGCTGTTTATATATATTGGAGATTAAACCTCTGTCCATTGATTCATCTGCAACGATTTTCGTCCATTCTGAGGGATGCCTTTTTCCATTGCCGTGTTTTTTTAAGAAAAAAGGAAAGAAAGGAAAAGAAGCAGAACACTAATGTGCGTAAAATATGCCTTTTGAAACGGTCGTTTTGAAATATGGACGTCCTTTGAATATTTTGGTCGATATGTGACCCCAGGATTTGTTTTCAGGGCAGGTGTCATTTACAGGCCTGCAATGATTTTGAATATCAACTGACCATTAGCGTTGGGATTAAAGCTGCTGTTGTGTGAAACGGCCACAAGGTGGCAGCAGTTCACCCTTACCAAATCTGGTTACTAGGGCAAGAGAGCCTCAGTGGAAGTGGTGTTCTAGATTGGAGTTTAGAATGGAATGTGCCAGGAGAAAGCCCCTCACGTTTGTCTCACTACTTCTTGTTCGTGTTTTTGATTTATTTTTTTATTTTTTCTTACAGCAAGTTTGATTACAATGTTTGGCTTGTTGTAGGTGTGGAAGATGTGGTTCTTTTACACATATACACATGTCTGTTCTTCCTGGGATCCTTTTCCCATGTACGTTATGACAGAATGTTGAGTAGTCCTCTCTTGGTATTCTGTAGGTCTTTGGTGATTATATATGTCACCTGTGTTTGTAGATGTCTGTTAACCCCGATATCGTAATGAAACCAATCCTCACACCTTTCCTTTGGTGAACCATAAGTTTGTTTAATGAATCTGTGATTGCCCTTCTCCGTGGAAATATCTGCCCTGGTATCCATTTTTAGGTAACACCTATAAGTGATATGATATGATATGTGTCTTTCACTTTCTGACTTACTACAAGTCACGTGATTACTTCTAGACTCATCTACGGTGCTGCAAATTGCATTGTGTCCTTTTTTCCCTTGGCTTCTCTTCTGCCTTAGCGGGGTCCATTTTCAACAATGTGATTCCCTGAGGGTTGTGGATTAGCTGACCTGGGCAGCCTTACCCTGCCGGCCCGCCCTACCCAGGTGTGCCTCGTTGAGGTCAATATAAACAGCGCTCCAGGCAGCAATAGCCCCTGAAGCTGTGCCTGACTCCATATTCTCTGCCCCGTCAGCAGTCTCGGGGCTGTGCTGGTGGGAGGGAGTGAGGGGCCACAGCTTTGTGGGTGGCCCGGTGTGAGTGGGGTTCTGCTGGCCTTTCTGCAGGAGTTGCCAGGCTGCCGCCTGCAAAGAAGAGGTTGTGTCACCCATACCTTCCGCTGGAATTTCTCTCCGGACAGAGGTGAGGAAGGAAAAAAGCAGTGGGGTCCGGGACAGGAGGGGTATCTCAGGCAGGGCAATGGAAAGCTTCTGGAAGAGCGCCCGGGGCCAGGACCACCCTGGCTGGCCTGCAGGCACCAAGTTGGCCTGCGTGCTGTCGCTGGTGTGGCTCCACGGTCCTTCCTCTAGGCTTTCAAGCCCTTGTACATATTCAGGTGTTTTACCTGGAAAGGGTGGGAACAGTTCAGCAGCAGCTGGCCTGGGGCACAGCTCACGTTTACTCACAGATGCCTCGGCACGGTCCCCCAGCTTTGCAATGAGGACGCTCCTTGCGTGGGGGGTGGGTTGATGGCTGTATGGGAGATGGTTCCCCACCTCTGACCAATTTCAGAATTGTTTACCACTGGAGCAAGTGCCCTGATAGGGTTTTCCTCTGTATAACTCGTGGGTTCAGGTTTTTTTTTCTTTTATGGTTCAAGTTAGATTTTATTCCTCATTTATGTATTTATAGATATAAGCATGGAAATAATTCATTCCTATAAATACATCTGTGTGACGGGAAGAACGTTTTTCTGTTTTATTTTTAAATTTTATTTTTTAAAATTTTGAAATTTAATTTTATTTATTTTTTTATACAGCACGTTATTATTAGTTATGTATTTTATGCATATACATGTACACAGGTCAATCCCAAACTCCCAACTCATCCCACCACCACCCCCCCATGGCTTCCCACACTTGGTGTCCATACGTTTGTTCTCTACCTCTGTGTCTCTATTTCTTCCCTGCAAACCAGTTCACCTGTACCATTTGTAGGCTCCACATATATGCGTTAATATACAATATTTGTTTTCCTCTTTCTGACTTACTTCATTCTGTATGAGAGTCTCTCGATCCATCGATGTCTCTACAAATGACCCAGTTTCATTCCTTTTTATGGCCGAGTAATATTCCATTTCATATATGTACCACATCTTTATCCATTCATCTGTCTGTGGGCATTTAGGTTGCTTCCATTACCTGGCTATTGTAAATAGTGCTGCAATGAACATTGTGGTGAATGTGCCTTTTTGATTTACGGTTTTCTCTGGGTATATGCCCAGAAGTGGGATTGCTGGATCAGATGGTAATTCTATTTCTAGTTTTTTTAAGGAAACTCCATACTGTTCTCCATAGTGACTGTATCAATTTACATTCCCACCAATAGTGGAAGAGGGCTCCTTTTGTCCACACCCTCCCCAGAATTGGTTGTTTGTAGATTTTCTGATGATGCCGATTCTAACAGGTGTGAGGTGAAACCTCATCGTAGTTTTGATTTGCATTTCTCTGATAATTAGTGCTGTTGAGCAGCTTTTCATGTGCGTCTAGGCCATCTCTGTGTCTCCTTTGAAGAAACGTCTCTTTAGATCTTCTGGCCATTTTTTTTGGGTTGTTTGTTTTTTTAATATTAAGCTGCATGAGCTGTTTATATATATTGGAGATTAAACCTCTGTCCATTGATTCGTCTGCAACGATTTTCGCCCATTCTGAGGGATGCCTTTTTCCATTCCCGTGTTTTTTAACAAAAAAGGAAAGAAAGGAAAAGAAGCAGAACACTAATGTGCGTAAAATATGCCTTTTGAAACGGTCGTTTTGAAATATGGACGTCCTTTGAATATTTTGGTCGATATGTGACCCCAGGATTTGTTTTCAGGGCAGGTGTCATTTACAGGCATGCAATGATTTTGAATATCAACTGACCATTAGCGTTGGGATTAAAGCTGCTGTTGTGTGAAACGGCCACAAGGTGGCAGCAGTTCACCCTTACCAAATCTGGTTACTAGGGCAAGAGAGCCTCAGTGGAAGTGGTGTTCTAGATTGGGGTTTAGAATGGAATGTGCCAGGAGAAAGCCCCTCACGTTTGTCTCACTACTTCTTGTTCGTGTTTTTAATTTAATTTTTTATTTTTTCTTACAGCAAGTTTGATTACAACGTTTGGCTTGTTGTAGGTGTGGAAGATGTGGTTCTTTTACACATATACACATGTCTGTTCTTCCTGGGATCCTTTTCCCATGTACGTTATGACAGAATGTTGAGTAGTCCTCTCTTGGTATTCTGTAGGTCTTTGGTGATTATATATGTCACCTGTGTTTGTAGATGTCTGTTAACCCCGATATCGTAATGAAACCAATCCTCACACCTTTCCTTTGGTGAACCATAAGTTTGTTTAATGAATCTGTGATTGCCCTTCTCCGTGGAAATATCTGCCCTGGTATCCATTTTTAGGTAACACCTATAAGTGATATGATATGATATGTGTCTTTCACTTTCTGACTTACTACAAGTCACGTGATTACTTCTAGACTCATCTACGGTGCTGCAAATGGCATTGTGTCCTTTTTTCCCTTGGCTTCTCTTCTGCCTTAGCGGGGTCCATTTTCAACAATGTGATTCCCTGAGGGTTGTGGATTAGCTGACCTGGGCAGCCTTACCCTGCCGGCCCGCCCTACCCAGTTGTGCCTCGTTGAGGTCAATATAAACAGCGCTCCAGGCAGCAATAGCCCCTGAAGCTGTGCCTGACTCCATATTCTCTGCCCCGTCAGCAGTCTCGGGGCTGTGCTGGTGGGAGGGAGTGAGGGGCCACAGCTTTGTGGGTGGCCCGGTGTGAGTGGGGTTCTGCTGGCCTTTCTGCAGGAGTTGCCAGGCTGCCGCCTGCAAAGAAGAGATTGTGTCACCCATACCTTCCGCTGGAATTTATCTCCGGACAGAGGTGAGGAAGGAAAAAAGCAGTGGGGTCCGGGACAGGAGGGGTATCTCAGGCAGGGCAATGGAAAGCTTCTGGAAGAGCGCCCGGGGCCAGGACCACCCTGGCTGGCCTGCAGGCACCAAGTTGGCCTGCGTGCTGTCGCTGGTGTGGCTCCACGTTCCTTCCTCTAGGCTTGCAAGCCCTTGTACATATTCAGGTGTTTTACCTGGAAAGGGTGGGAACAGTTCAGCAGCAGCTGGCCTGGGGCACAGCTCACGTTTACTCACAGATGCCTCGGCACGGTCCCCCAGCTTTGCAATGAGGACGCTCCTTGCGTGGGGGGTGGGTTGATGGCTGTATGGGAGATGGTTCCCCACCTCTGACCAATTTCAGAATTGTTTACCACTGGAGCAAGTGCCCTGATAGGGTTTTCCTCTGTATAACTCGTGGGTTCAGGTTTTTTTTTCTTTTATGGTTCAAGTTAGATTTTATTCCTCATTTATGTATTTATAGATATAAGCATGGAAATAATTCATTCCTATAAATACATCTGTGTGACGGGAAGAATTTTTTCTGTTTTATTTTTAAATATTTTTTTTTAAAATTTTGAAATTTAATTTTATTTATGTTTTTATACAGCAGGTTATTATTAGTTATGTATTTTATGCATATACATGTATACAGGTCAATCCCAAACTCCCAACTCATCCCACCACCACCACCCCATGGCTTCCCACACTTGGTGTCCATACGTTTGTTCTCTTCCTCTGTGTCTATTTCTTCCCTGCAAACCAGTTCATCTGTACCATTTTTAGGCTCCACATATATGCGTTAATATACAATATTTGTTTTCCTCTTTCTGACTTACTTCATTCTGTATGACAGTCTCTCGATCCATCGATGTCTCTACAAATGACCCAGTTTCATTCCTTTTTATGGCCGAGTAATATTCCATTTCATATATGTACCACATCTTTATCCATTCATCTGTCTGTGGGCATTTAGGTTGCTTCCATTACCTGGCTATTGTAAATAGTGCTGCAATGAACATTGTGGTGAATGTGCCTTTTTGATTTACGGTTTTCTCTGGGTATATGCCCAGAAGTGGGATTGCTGGATCAGATGGTAATTCTATTTCTAGTTTTTTTAAGGAAACTCCATACTGTTCTCCATAGTGACTGTATCAATTTACATTCCCACCAATAGTGGAAGAGGGCTCCTTTTGTCCACACCCTCCCCAGAATTGGTTGTTTGTAGATTTTCTGATGATGCCGATTCTAACAGGTGTGAGGTGAAACCTCATTGTAGTTTTGATTTGCATTTCTCTGATAGTTAGTGCTGTTGAGCAGCTTTTCATGTGCGTCTAGGCCATCTCTGTGTCTCCTTTGAAGAAACGTCTCTTTAGATCTTCTGGCCATTTTTTTGGGTTGTTTGTTTTTTTAATATTAAGCTGCATGAGCTGTTTATATATATTGGAGATTAAACCTCTGTCCATTGATTCGTTTGCAATGATTTTCGCCCATTCTGAGGGATGCCTTTTTCCATTCCCGTGTTTTTTAACAAAAAAGGAAAGAAAGGAAATGAAGCAGAACACTAATGTGCGTATAATATGCCTTTTGAAACGGTCGTTTTGCAATATGGACGTCCTTTGAATATTTTGGTCGATATGTGACCCCAGGATTTGTTTTCAGGGCAGGTGTCATTTACAGGCCTGCAATGATTTTGAATATCAACTGACCATTAGCGTTGGGATTAAAGCTGCTGTTGTGTGAAACGGCCACAAGGTGGCAGCATTTCACCCTTACCAAATCTGGTTACTAGGGCAAGAGAGCCTCAGTGGAAGTGGTGTTCTAGATTGGAGTTTAGAATGGAATGTGCCAGGAGAAAGCCCCTCAAGTTTGTCTCACTACTTCTTGATCGTGTTTTTAATTTAATTTTTTATTTTTTCTTACAGCAAGTTTGATTACAATGTTTGGCTTGTTGTAGGTGTGGAAGATGTGGTTCTTTTACACATATACACATGTCTGTTCTTCCTGGGATCCTTTTCCCATGTACGTTATGACAGAATGTTGAGTAGTCCTCTCTTGGTATTCTGTAGGTCTTTGGTGATTATATATGTCACCTGTGTTTGTAGATGTCTGTTAACCCCGATATCGTAATGAAACCAATCCTCACACCTTTCCTTTGGTGAACCATAAGTTTGTTTAATGAATCTGTGATTGCCCTTCTCCGTGGAAATATCTGCCCTGGTATCCATTTTTAGGTAACACCTATAAGTGATATGATATGATATGTGTCTTTCACTTTCTGACTTACTACAAGTCACGTGATTACTTCTAGACTCATCTACGGTGCTGCAAATGGCATTGTGTCCTTTTTTCCCTTGGCTTCTCTTCTGCCTTAGCGGGGTCCATTTTCAACAATGTGATTCCCTGAGGGTTGTGGATTAGCTGAACTGGGCAGCCATAACCTGCCGGCCCGCCCTCCCCAGGTGTGCATCGTTGAGATCAATATAAACAGCGCTCCAGGCAGCAATAGCCCCTGAAGCTGTGCCTGACTCCATATTCTCTGCCCCGTCAGCAGTCTCGGGGCTGTGTTGGTGGGAGGGAGTGAGGGGCCACAGCTTTGTGGGTGGCCCGGTGTGAGTGGGGTTCTGCTGGCCTTTCTGCAGGAGTTGCCAGGCTGCCGCCTGTAAAGAAGAGGTTGTGTCACCCATATCTTCCGCTGGAATTTCTCTCCGGACAGAGGTGAGGAAGGAAAAAAGCAGTGGGGTCCGGGACAGGAGGGGTATCTCAGGCAGGGCAATGGAAACCTTCTGGAAGAGCGCACGGGGCCAGGACCACCCTGGCTGGCCTGCAGGCACCAAGTTCGCCTGCGTGCTGTCGCTGGTGTGGCTCCACGGTCCTGCCTCTAGGCTTTCAAGCCCTTGTACATATTCAGGTGTTTTACCTGGAAAGGGTGGGAAGAGTTCAGCAGCAGCTGGCCTGGGGCTCAGCTCACGTTTACTCACAGATGCCTCGGCACGGTCCCCCAGCTTTGCAATGAGGACGCTCCTTGCGTGGGGGGTGGGTTGATGGCTGTATGGGAGAAGGTTCCCCACCTCTGACCAATTTCAGAATTGTTTACCACTGGAGCAAGTGCCCTGATAGGGTTTTCCTCTGTATAACTCGTGGGTTCAGGTTTTTTTTTCTTTTATGGTTCAAGTTAGATTTTATTCCTCTTTTATGTATTTATAGATATAAGCATGGAAATAATTCATTCCTATAAATACATCTGTGTGACGGGAAGAACTTTTTTCTGTTTTATTTTTAAATTTTATTTTTTAAAATTTTGAAATTTAATTTTATTTATTTTTTTTATACAGCACGTTATTATTAGTTATGTATTTTATGCATATACATGTACACAGGTCAATCCCAAACTCCCAACTCATCCCACCACCACCACCCCATGGCTTCCCACACTTGGTGTCCATACGTTTGTTCTCTACCTCTGTGTCTCTATTTCTTCCCTGCAAACCAGTTCACCTGTACCATTTTTATGCTCCACATATATACATTAATATACAATATTTGTTTTCCTCTTTCTGACTTACTTCATTCTGTATGACAGTCTCTCGATCCATCGATGTCTCTACAAATGACCCAGTTTCATTCCTTTTTAGGGCCGAGTGATATTCCATTTCATATATGTACCACATCTTTATCCATTCATCTGTCTGTGGGCATTTAGGTTGCTTCCATTACCTGGCTATTGTAAATAGTGCTGCAACGAACATTGTGGTGAATGTGCCTTTTTGATTTACGGTTTTCTCTGGGTATATGCCCAGAAGTGGGATTGCTGGATCAGATGGTAATTCTATTTCTAGTTTTTTTAAGGAAACTCCATACTGTTCTCCATAGTGACTGTATCAATTTACATTCCCACCAATAGTGGAAGAGGGCTCCTTTTGTCCACACCCTCCCCAGAATTGGTTGTTTGTAGATTTTCTGATGATGCCGATTCTAACAGGTGTGAGGTGAAACCTCTTTGTAGTTTTGATTTGCATTTCTCTGATAATTAGTGCTGTTGAGCAGCTTTTCATGTGCGTCTAGGCCATCTCTGTGTCTCCTTTGAAGAAACGTCTCTTTAGATCTTCTGGCCATTTTTTTTGGGTTGTTTGTTTTTTTAATATTAAGCTGCATGAGCTGTTTATATATATTGGAGATTAAACCTCTGTCCATTGATTCGTCTGCAACGATTTTCGCCCATTCTGAGGGATGCCTTTTTCCATTCCCGTGTTTTTTAACAAAAAAGGGAAGAAAGGAAAAGAAGCAGAACACTAATGTGCGTAAAATATGCCTTTTGAAATGGTCGTTTTGAAATATGGAAGACCTTTGAATTTTTTGGTTGATGTGTGACCCCAGGATTTGTTTTCAGGGCAGGTGTCATTTACAGGCCTGCAATGATTTTGAATATCAACTGACCATTAGCGTTGGGATTAAAGCTGCTGTTGTGTGAAACGGCCACAAGGTGGCAGCAGTTCACCCTTACCAAATCTGGTTAGTAGGGCAAGAGAGCCTCAGTGGAAGTGGTGTTCTAGATTGGAGTTTAGAATGGAATGTGCCAGGAGAAAGCCCCTCACGTTTGTCTCACTACTTCTTGTTCGTATTTTTAATTTAATTTTTTATTTTTTCTTACAGCAAGTTTGATTACAACGTTTGGCTTGTTGTAGGTGTGGAAGATGTGGTTCTTTTACACATATACACATGTCTGTTCTTCCTGGGATCCTTTTCCCATGTACGTTATGACAGAATGTTGAGTAGTCCTCTCTTGGTATTCTGTAGGTCTTTGGTGATTATATATGTCACCTGTGTTTGTAGATGTCTGTTAACCCCGATATCGTAATGAAACCAATCCTCACACCTTTCCTTTGGTGAACCATAAGTTTGTTTAATGAATCTGTGATTGCCCTTCTCCGTGGAAATATCTGCCCTGGTATCCATTTTTAGGTAACACCTATAAGTGATATGATATGATATGTGTCTTTCACTTTCTGACTTACTACAAGTCACGTGATTACTTCTAGACTCATCTACGGTGCTGCAAATGGCATTGTGTCCTTTTTTCCCTTGGCTTCTCTTCTGCCTTAGCGGGGTCCATTTTCAACAATGTGATTCCCTGAGGGTTGTGGATTAGCTGACCTGGGCAGCCTTACCCTGCCGGCCCGCCCTACCAAGGTGTGCCTCGTTGAGGTCAATATAAACAGCGCTCCAGGCAGCAATAGCCCCTGAAGCTGTGCCTGACTCCATATTCTCTGCCCCGTCAGCAGTCTCGGGGCTGTGCTGGTGGGAGGGAGTGAGGGGCCACAGCTTTGTGGGTGGCCCGGTGTGAGTGGGGTTCTGCTGGCCTTTCTGCAGGAGTTGCCAGGCTGCCGCCTGCAAAGAAGAGGTTGTGTCACCCAAACCTTCCGCTGGAATTTCTCTCCGGACAGAGGTGAGGAAGGAAAAAAGCAGTGGGGTCCGGGACAGGAGGGGTATCTCAGGCAGGGCAATGGAAAGCTTCTGGAAGAGCGCCCGGGGCCAGGACCACCCTGGCTGGCCTGCAGGCACCAAGTTGGCCTGCGTGCTGTCGCTGGTGTGGCTCCACGGTCCTTCCTCTAGGCTTTCAAGCCCTTGTACATATTCAGGTGTTTTACCTGGAAAGGGTGGGAACAGTTCAGCAGCAGCTGGCCTGGGGCACAGCTCACGTTTACTCACAGATGCCTCGGCACGGTCCCCCAGCTTTGCAATGAGGACGCTCCTTGCGTGGGGGGTGGGTTGATGGCTGTATGGGAGATGGTTCCCCACCTCTGACCAATTTCAGAATTGTTTACCACTGGAGCAAGTGCCCTGATAGGGTTTTCCTCTGTATAACTCGTGGGTTCAGGTTTTTTTTTCTTTTATGGTTCAAGTTAGATTTTATTCCTCATTTATGTATTTATAGATATAAGCATGGAAATAATTCATTCCTATAAATACATCTGTGTGACGGGAAGAACTTTTTTCTGTTTTATTTTTAAATATTTTTTTTTTAAATTTTGAAATTTAATTTTATTTATGTTTTTATACAGCAGGTTATTATTAGTTATGTATTTTATGCATATACATGTATACAGATCAATCCCAAACTCCCAACTCATCCCACCACCACCACCCCATGGCTTCCCACACTTGGTGTCCATACGTTTGTTCTCTTCCTCTGTGTCTATTTCTTCCCTGCAAACCAGTTCATCTGTACCATTTTTAGGCTCCACATATATGCGTTAATATACAATATTTGTTTTCCTCTTTCTGACTTACTTCATTCTGTATGACAGTCTCTCGATCCATCGATGTCTCTACAAATGACCCAGTTTCATTCCTTTTTATGGCCGAGTAATATTCCATTTCATATATGTACCACATCTTTATCCATTCATCTGTCTGTGGGCATTTAGGTTGCTTCCATTACCTGGCTATTGTAAATAGTGCTGCAATGAACATTGTGGTGAATGTGCCTTTTTGATTTACGGTTTTCTCTGGGTATATGCCCAGAAGTGGGATTGCTGGATCAGATGGTAATTCTATTTCTAGTTTTTTTAAGGAAACTCCATACTGTTCTCCATAGTGACTGTATCAATTTACATTCCCACCAATAGTGGAAGAGGGCTCCTTTTGTCCACACCCTCCCCAGAATTGGTTGTTTGTAGATTTTCTGATGATGCCGATTCTAACAGGTGTGAGGTGAAACCTCATTGTAGTTTTGATTTGCATTTCTCTGATAATTAGTGCTGTTGAGCAGCTTTTCATGTGCGTCTAGGCCATCTCTGTGTCTCCTTTGAAGAAACGTCTCTTTAGATCTTCTGGCCATTTTTTTGGGTTGTTTGTTTTTTTAATATTAAGCTGCATGAGCTGTTTATATATATTGGAGATTAAACCTCTGTCCATTGATTCGTCTGCAATGATTTTCGCCCATTCTGAGGGATGCCTTTTTCCATTCCCGTGTTTTTTAACAAAAAAGGAAAGAAAGGAAATGAAGCAGAACACTAATGTGCGTAAAATATGCCTTTTGAAACGGTCGTTTTGCAATATGGACGTCCTTTGAATATTTTGGTCGATATGTGACCCCAGGATTTGTTTTCAGGGCAGGTGTCATTTACAGGCCTGCAATGATTTTGAATATCAACTGACCATTAGCGTTGGGATTAAAGCTGCTGTTGTGTGAAACGGCCACAAGGTGGCAGCATTTCACCCTTACCAAATCTGGTTACTAGGGCAAGAGAGCCTCAGTGGAAGTGGTGTTCTAGATTGGAGTTTAGAATGGAATGTGCCAGGAGAAAGCCCCTCACGTTTGTCTCACTACTTCTTGTTCGTGTTTTTAATTTAATTTTTTATTTTTTCTTACAGCAAGTTTGATTACAATGTTTGGCTTGTTGTAGGTGTGGAAGATGTGGTTCTTTTACACATATACACATGTCTGTTCTTCCTGGGATCCTTTTCCCATGTACGTTATGACAGAATGTTGAGTAGTCCTCTCTTGGTATTCTGTAGGTCTTTGGTGATTATATATGTCACCTGTGTTTGTAGATGTCTGTTAACCCCGATATCGTAATGAAACCAATCCTCACACCTTTCCTTTGGTGAACCATAAGTTTGTTTAATGAATCTGTGATTGGCCTTCTCCGTGGAAATATCTGCCCTGGTATCCATTTTTAGGTAACACCTATAAGTGATATGATATGATATGTGTCTTTCACTTTCTGACTTACTACAAGTCACGTGATTACTTCTAGACTCATCTACGGTGCTGCAAATGGCATTGTGTCCTTTTTTCCCTTGGCTTCTCTTCTGCCTTAGCGGGGTCCATTTTCAACAATGTGATTCCCTGTGGGTTGTGGATTAGCTGACCTGGGCAGCCTAACCCTGCCGGCCCGCCCTACCAAGGTGTGCCTCGTTGAGGTCAATATAAACAGCGCTCCAGGCAGCAATAGCCCCTGAAGCTGTGCCTGACTCCATATTCTCTGCCCCGTCAGCAGTCTCGGGGCTGTGCTGGTGGGAGGGAGTGAGGGGCCACAGCTTTGTGGGTGGCCCGGTGTGAGTGGGGTTCTGCTGGCCTTTCTGCAGGAGTTGCCAGGCTGCCGCCTGTAAAGAAGAGGTTGTGTCACCCTTACCTTCCGCTGGAATTTCTCTCCGGACAGAGGTGAGGAAGGAAAAAAGCAGTGGGGTCCGGGACAGGAGGGGTATCT
Organism: Mesoplodon mirus; assembly: GCF_964341445.2. Classification (NCBI taxonomy): domain Eukaryota; kingdom Metazoa; phylum Chordata; class Mammalia; order Artiodactyla; family Ziphiidae; genus Mesoplodon; species Mesoplodon mirus. The sequence continues at coordinate 330,557 of NW_028295743.1, read as the reverse complement.
CAGGCAGGGCAATGGAAAGCTTCTGGAAGAGCGCCCGGGGCCAGGACCACCCTGGCTGACCTGCAGGCACCAAGTTGGCCTGCGTGCTGTCGCTGGTGTGGCTCCACGGTCCTTCCTCTAGGCTTTCAAGCCCTTGTACATATTCAGGTGTTTTACCTGGAAAGGGTGGGAACAGTTCAGCAGCAGCTGGCCTGGGGCTCAGCTCACGTTTACTCACAGATGCCTCGGCACGGTCCCCCAGCTTTGCAATGAGGACGCTCCTTGCGTGGGGGGTGGGTTGATGGCTGTATGGGAGATGGTTCCCCACCTCTGACCAATTTCAGAATTGTTTACCACTGGAGCAAGTGCCCTGATAGGGTTTTCCTCTGTATAACTCGTGGGTTCAGGTTTTTTTTTCTTTTATGGTTCAAGTTAGATTTTATTCCTCATTTATGTATTTATAGATATAAGCATGGAAATAATTCATTCCTATAAATACATCTGTGTGACGGGAAGAACGTTTTTCTGTTTTATTTTTAAATTTTATTTATTAAAATTTTGAAATTTAATTTTATTTATGTTTTTATACAGCAGGTTATTATTAGTTATGTATTTTATGCATATACATGTATACAGGTCAATCCCAAACTCCCAACTCATCCCACCACCACCACCCCATGGCTTCCCACACTTGGTGTCCATACGTTTGTTCTCTACCTCTGTGTCTCTATTTCTTCCCTGCAAACCAGTTCACCTGTACCATTTCTAGGCTCCACATATATGCATTAATATACAATATTTGTTTTCCTCTTTCTGACTTACTTCATTCTGTATGACAGTCTCTCGATCCATCGATGTCTCTACAAATGACCCAGTTTCATTCCTTTTTATGGCCGAGTAATATTCCATTTCATATATGTACCACATCTTTATCCATTCATCTGTCTGTGGGCATTTAGGTTGCTTCCATTACCTGGCTATTGTAAATAGTGCTGCAATGAACATTGTGGTGAATGTGCCTTTTGATTTACGGTTTTCTCTGGGTATATGCCCAGAAGTGGGATTGCTGGATCAGATGGTAATTCTATTTCTAGTTTTTTTAAGGAAACTCCATACTGTTCTCCATAGTGACTGTATCAATTTACATTCCCACCAATAGTGGAAGAGGGCTCCTTTTGTCCACACCCTCCCCAGAATTGGTTGTTTGTAGATTTCCTGATGATGCCGATTCTAACAGGTGTGAGGTGAAACCTCATTGTAGTTTTGATTTGCATTTCTCTGATAATTAGTGCTGTTGAGCAGCTTTTCATGTGCGTCTAGGCCATCTCTGTGTCTCCTTTGAAGAAACGTCTCTTTAGATCTTCTGGCCATTTTTTTTGGGTTGTTTGTTTTTTTAATATTAAGCTGCATGAGCTGTTTATATATATTGGAGATTAAACCTCTGTCCATTGATTCGTCTGCAACGATTTTCGCCCATTCTGAGGGATGCCTTTTTCCATTCCCGTGTTTTTTAACAAAAAAGGAAAGAAAGGAAAAGAAGCAGAACACTAATGTGCGTAAAATATGCCTTTTGAAACGGTCGTTTTGAAATATGGACGTCCTTTGAATATTTTGGTCGATATGTGACCCCAGGATTTGTTTTCAGGGCAGGTGTCATTTACAGGCCTGCAATGATTTTGAATATCAACTGACCATTAGCGTTGGGATTAAAGCTGCTGTTGTGTGAAACGGCCACAAGGTGGCAGCAGTTCACCCTTACCAAATCTGGTTACTAGGGCAAGAGAGCCTCAGTGGAAGTGGTGTTCTAGATTGGAGTTTAGAATGGAATGTGCCAGGAGAAAGCCCCTCACGTTTGTCTCACTACTTCTTGTTCGTGTTTTTAATTTAATTTTTTATTTTTTCTTACAGCAAGTTTGATTACAATGTTTGGCTTGTTGTAGGTGTGGAAGATGTGGTTCTTTTACACATATACACATGTCTGTTCTTCCTGGGATCCTTTTCCCATGTACGTTATGACAGAATGTTGAGTAGTCCTCTCTTGGTATTCTGTAGGTCTTTGGTGATTATATATGTCACCTGTGTTTGTAGATGTCTGTTAACCCCGATATCGTAATGAAACCAATCCTCACACCTTTCCTTTGGTGAACCATAAGTTTGTTTAATGAATCTGTGATTGCCCTTCTCCGTGGAAATATCTGCCCTGGTATCCATTTTTAGGTAACACCTATAAGTGATATGATATGATATGTGTCTTTCACTTTCTGACTTACTACAAGTCACGTGATTACTTCTAGACTCATCTACGGTGCTGCAAATGGCATTGTGTCCTTTTTTCCCTTGGCTTCTCTTCTGCCTTAGCGGGGTCCATTTTCAACAATGTGATTCCCTGAGGGTTGTGGATTAGCTGACCTGGGCAGCCTTACCCTGCCGGCCCGCCCTACCCAGGTGTGCCTCGTTGAGGTCAATATAAACAGAGCTCCAGGCAGCAATAGCCCCTGAAGCTGTGCCTGACTCCATATTCTCTGCCCCGTCAGCAGTCTCGGGGCTGTGCTGGTGGGAGGGAGTGAGGGGCCACAGCTTTGTGGGTGGCCCGGTGTGAGTGGGGTTCTGCTGGCCTTTCTGCAGGAGTTGCCAGGGTGCCACCTGTAAAGAAGAGGTTGTGTCACCCATACCTTCCGCTGTAATTTCTCTCCGGACAGAGGTGAGGAAGGAAAAAAGCAGTGGGGTCCGGGACAGGAGGGGTATCTCAGGCAGGGCAATGGAAAGCTTCTGGAAGAGCGCCCGGGGCCAGGACCACCCTGGCTGGCCTGCAGGCACCAAGTTGGCCTGCGTGCTGTCGCTGGTGTGGCTCCACGGTCCTTCCTCTAGGCTTTCAAGCCCTTGTACATATTCAGGTGTTTTACCTGGAAAGGGTGGGAACAGTTCAGCAGCAGCTGGCCTGGGGCTCAGCTCACGTTTACTCACAGATGCCTCGGCACGGTCCCCCAGCTTTGCAATGAGGACGCTCCTTGCGTGGGGGGTGGGTTGATGGCTGTATGGGAGATGGTTCCCCACCTCTGACCAATTTCAGAATTGTTTACCACTGGAGCAAGTGCCCTGATAGGGTTTTCCTCTGTATAACTCGTGGGTTCAGGTTTTTTTTTCTTTTATGGTTCAAGTTAGATTTTATTCCTCATTTATGTATTTATAGATATAAGCATGGAAATAATTCATTCCTATAAATACATCTGTGTGACGGGAAGAACGTTTTTCTGTTTTATTTTTAAATTTTATTTATTAAAATTTTGAAATTTAATTTTATTTATTTTTTTATACAGCACGTTATTATTAGTTATGTATTTTATGCATATACATGCACACAGGTCAATCCCAAACTCCCAACTCATCCCACCACCACCACCCCATGGCTTCCCACACTTGGTGTCCATACGTTTGTTCTCTACCTCTGTGTCTCTATTTCTTCCCTGCAAACCAGTTCACCTGTACCATTTCTAGGCTCCACATATATGCATTAATATACAATATTTGTTTTCCTCTTTCTGACTTACTTCATTCTGTATGACAGTCTCTCGATCCATCGATGTCTCTACAAATGACCCAGTTTCATTCCTTTTTATGGCCGAGTAATATTCCATTTCATATATGTACCACATCTTTATCCATTCATCTGTCTGTGGGCATTTAGGTTGCTTCCATTACCTGGCTATTGTAAATAGTGCTGCAATGAACATTGTGGTGAATGTGCCTTTTTGATTTACGGTTTTCTCTGGGTATATGCCCAGAAGTGGGATTGCTGGATCAGATGGTAATTCTATTTCTAGTTTTTTTAAGGAAACTCCATACTGTTCTCCATAGTGACTGTATCAATTTACATTCCCACCAATAGTGGAAGAGGGCTCCTTTTGTCCACACCCTCCCCAGAATTGGTTGTTTGTAGATTTTCTGATGATGCCGATTCTAACAGGTGTGAGGTGAAACCTCATTGTAGTTTTGATTTGCATTTCTCTGATAATTAGTGCTGTTGAGCAGCTTTTCATGTGCGTCTAGGCCATCTCTGTGTCTCCTTTGAAGAAACGTCTCTTTAGATCTTCTGGCCATTTTTTTTGGGTTGTTTGTTTTTTTTAATATTAAGCTGCATGAGATGTTTATATATATTGGAGATTAAACCTCTGTCCATTGATTCGTCTGCAACGATTTTCGCCCATTCTGAGGGATGCCTTTTTCCATTCCCGTGTTTTTTAACAAAAAAGGAAAGAAAGGAAAAGAAGCAGAACACTAATGTGCGTAAAATATGCCTTTTGAAACGGTCGTTTTGAAATATGGACGTCCTTTGAATATTTTGGTCGATATTTGACCCCAGGATTTGTTTTCAGGGCAGGTGTCATTTACAGGCCTGAAATGATTTTGAATATCAACTGACCATTAGCGTTGGGATTAAAGCTGCTGTTGTGTGAAACGGCCACAAGGTGGCAGCAGTTCACCCTTACCAAATCTGGTTACTAGGGCAAGAGAGCCTCAGTGGAAGTGGTGTTCTAGATTGGAGTTTAGAATGGAATGTGCCAGGAGAAAGCCCCTCACGTTTGTCTCACTACTTCTTGTTCGTGTTTTTAATTTAATTTTTTATTTTTTCTTACAGCAAGTTTGATTACAATGTTTGGCTTGTTGTAGGTGTGGAAGATGTGGTTCTTTTACACATATACACATGTCTGTTCTTCCTGGGATCCTTTTCCCATGTACGTTATGACAGAATGTTGAGTAGTCCTCTCTTGGTATTCTGTAGGTCTTTGGTGATTATATATGTCACCTGTGTTTGTAGATGTCTGTTAACCCCGATATCGTAATGAAACCAATCCTCACACCTTTCCTTTGGTGAACCATAAGTTTGTTTAATGAATCTGTGATTGCCCTTCTCCGTGGAAATATCTGCCCTGGTATCCATTTTTAGGTAACACCTATAAGTGATATGATATGATATGTGTCTTTCACTTTCTGACTTACTACAAGTCACGTGATTACTTCTAGACTCATCTACGGTGCTGCAAATGGCATTGTGTCCTTTTTTCCCTTGGCTTCTCTTCTGCCTTAGCGGGGTCCATTTTCAACAATGTGATTCCCTGTGGGTTGTGGATTAGCTGACCTGGGCAGCCTTACCCTGCCGGCCCGCCCTCCCCAGGTGTGCCTCGTTGAGGTCAATATAAACAGCGCTCCAGGCAGCAATAGCCCCTGAAGCTGTGCCTGACTCCATATTCTCTGCCCCGTCAGCAGTCTCAGGGCTTTCCTGGTGGGAGGGAGTGAGGGGCCACAGCTTTGTGGGTGGCCCGTTGTGAGTGGGGTTCTGCTGGCCTTTCTGCAGGAGTTGCCAGGGTGCCACCTGTAAAGAAGAGGTTGTGTCACCCATACCTTCCGCTGTAATTTCTCTCCGGACAGAGGTGAGGAAGGAAAAAAGCAGTGGGGTCCGGGACAGGAGGGGTATCTCAGGCAGGGCAATGGAAAGCTTCTGGAAGAGCGCCCGGGGCCAGGACCACCCTGGCTGGCCTGCAGGCACCAAGTTGGCCTGCGTGCTGTCGCTGGTGTGGCTCCATGGTCCTTCCTCTAGGCTTTCAAGCCCTTGTACATATTCAGGTGTTTTACCTGGAAAGGGTGGGAACAGTTCAGCAGCAGCTGGCCTGGGGCACAGCTCACCTTTACTCACAGATGCCTCGGCACGGTCCCCCAGCTTTGCAATGAGGACGCTCCTTGCGTGGGGGGTGGGTTGATGGCTGTATGGGAGATGGTTCCCCACCTCTGACCAATTTCAGAATTGTTTACCACTGGAGCAAGTGCCCTGATAGGGTTTTCCTCTGTATAACTCGTGGGTTCAGGTTTTTTTTTTCTTTTATGGTTCAAGTTAGATTTTATTCCTCATTTATGTATTTATAGATATAAGCATGGAAATAATTCATTCCTATAAATACATCTGTGTGACGGGAAGAACGTTTTTCTGTTTTATTTTTAAATTTTATTTATTAAAATTTTGAAATTTAATTTTATTTATGTTTTTATACAGCAGGTTATTATTAGTTATGTATTTTATGCATATACATGTATACAGGTTAATCCCAAACTCCCAACTCATCCCACCACCACCACCCCATGGCTTCCCACACTTGGTGTCCATACGTTTGTTCTCTACCTCTGTGTCTCTATTTCTTCCCTGCAAACCAGTTCACCTGTACCATTTCTAGGCTCCACATATATGCATTAATATACAATATTTGTTTTCCTCTTTCTGACTTACTTCATTCTGTATGACAGTCTCTCGATCCATCGATGTCTCTACAAATGACCCAGTTTCATTCCTTTTTATGGCCGAGTAATATTCCATTTCATATATGTACCACATCTTTATCCATTCATCTGTCTGTGGGCATTTAGGTTGCTTCCATTACCTGGCTATTGTAAATAGTGCTGCAATGAACATTGTGGTGAATGTGCCTTTTGATTTACGGTTTTCTCTGGGTATATGCCCAGAAGTGGGATTGCTGGATCAGATGGTAATTCTATTTCTAGTTTTTTTAAGGAAACTCCATACTGTTCTCCATAGTGACTGTATCAATTTACATTCCCACCAATAGTGGAAGAGGGCTCCTTTTGTCCACACCCTCCCCAGAATTGGTTGTTTGTAGATTTCCTGATGATGCCGATTCTAACAGGTGTGAGGTGAAACCTCATTGTAGTTTTGATTTGCATTTCTCTGATAATTAGTGCTGTTGAGCAGCTTTTCATGTGCGTCTAGGCCATCTCTGTGTCTCCTTTGAAGAAACGTCTCTTTAGATCTTCTGGCCATTTTTTTTGGGTTGTTTGTTTTTTTAATATTAAGCTGCATGAGCTGTTTATATATATTGGAGATTAAACCTCTGTCCATTGATTCGTCTGCAACGATTTTCGCCCATTCTGAGGGATGCCTTTTTCCATTCCCGTGTTTTTTAACAAAAAAGGAAAGAAAGGAAAAGAAGCAGAACACTAATGTGCGTAAAATATGCCTTTTGAAACGGTCGTTTTGAAATATGGACGTCCTTTGAATATTTTGGTCGATATGTGACCCCAGGATTTGTTTTCAGGGCAGGTGTCATTTACAGGCCTGCAATGATTTTGAATATCAACTGACCATTAGCGTTGGGATTAAAGCTGCTGTTGTGTGAAACGGCCACAAGGTGGCAGCAGTTCACCCTTACCAAATCTGGTTACTAGGGCAAGAGAGCCTCAGTGGAAGTGGTGTTCTAGATTGGAGTTTAGAATGGAATGTGCCAGGAGAAAGCCCCTCACGTTTGTCTCACTACTTCTTGTTCGTGTTTTTAATTTAATTTTTTATTTTTTCTTACAGCAAGTTTGATTACAATGTTTGGCTTGTTGTAGGTGTGGAAGATGTGGTTCTTTTACACATATACACATGTCTGTTCTTCCTGGGATCCTTTTCCCATGTACGTTATGACAGAATGTTGAGTAGTCCTCTCTTGGTATTCTGTAGGTCTTTGGTGATTATATATGTCACCTGTGTTTGTAGATGTCTGTTAACCCCGATATCGTAATGAAACCAATCCTCACACCTTTCCATTGGTGAACCATAAGTTTGTTTAATGAATCTGTGATTGCCCTTCTCCGTGGAAATATCTGCCCTGGTATCCATTTTTAGGTAACACCTATAAGTGATATGATATGATATGTGTCTTTCACTTTCTGACTTACTACAAGTCACGTGATTACTTCTAGACTCATCTACGGTGCTGCAAATGGCATTGTGTCCTTTTTTCCCTTGGCTTCTCTTCTGCCTTAGCGGGGTCCATTTTCAACAATGTGATTCCCTGAGGGTTGTGGATTAGCTGACCTGGGCAGCCTTACCCTGCCGGCCCGCCCTACCCAGGTGTGCCTCGTTGAGGTCAATATAAACAGAGCTCCAGGCAGCAATAGCCCCTGAAGCTGTGCCTGACTCCATATTCTCTGCCCCGTCAGCAGTCTCGGGGCTGTGCTGGTGGGAGGGAGTGAGGGGCCACAGCTTTGTGGGTGGCCCGGTGTGAGTGGGGTTCTGCTGGCCTTTCTGCAGGAGTTGCCAGGGTGCCACCTGTAAAGAAGAGGTTGTGTCACCCATACCTTCCGCTGTAATTTCTCTCCGGACAGAGGTGAGGAAGGAAAAAAGCAGTGGGGTCCGGGACAGGAGGGGTATCTCAGGCAGGGCAATGGAAAGCTTCTGGAAGAGCGCCCGGGGCCAGGACCACCCTGGCTGGCCTGCAGGCACCAAGTTGGCCTGCGTGCTGTCGCTGGTGTGGCTCCATTGTCCTTCCTCTAGGCTTTCAAGCCCTTGTACATATTCAGGTGTTTTACCTGGAAAGGGTGGGAACAGTTCAGCAGCAGCTGGCCTGGGGCACAGCTCACCTTTACTCACAGATGCCTCGGCACGTTCCCCCAGCTTTGCAATGAGGACGCTCCTTGCGTGGGGGGTGGGTTGATGGCTGTATGGGAGATGGTTCCCCACCTCTGACCAATTTCAGAATTGTTTACCACTGGAGCAAGTGCCCTGATAGGGTTTTCCTCTGTATAACTCGTGGGTTCAGGTTTTTTTTTTCTTTTATGGTTCAAGTTAGATTTTATTCCTCATTTATGTATTTATAGATATAAGCATGGAAATAATTCATTCCTATAAATACATCTGTGTGACGGGAAGAACGTTTTTCTGTTTTATTTTTAAATTTTATTTATTAAAATTTTGAAATTTAATTTTATTTATTTTTTTATACAGCACGTTATTATTAGTTATGTATTTTATGCATATACATGCACACAGGTCAATCCCAAACTCCCAACTCATCCCACCACCACCACCCCATGGCTTCCCACACTTGGTGTCCATACGTTTGTTCTCTACCTCTGTGTCTCTATTTCTTCCCTGCAAACCAGTTCACCTGTACCATTTCTAGGCTCCACATATATGCATTAATATACAATATTTGTTTTCCTCTTTCTGACTTACTTCATTCTGTATGACAGTCTCTCGATCCATCGATGTCTCTACAAATGACCCAGTTTCATTCCTTTTTATGGCCGAGTAATATTCCATTTCATATATGTACCACATCTTTATCCATTCATCTGTCTGTGGGCATTTAGGTTGCTTCCATTACCTGGCTATTGTAAATAGTGCTGCAATGAACATTGTGGTGAATGTGCCTTTTGATTTACGGTTTTCTCTGGGTATATGCCCAGAAGTGGGATTGCTGGATCAGATGGTAATTCTATTTCTAGTTTTTTTAAGGAAACTCCATACTGTTCTCCATAGTGACTGTATCAATTTACATTCCCACCAATAGTGGAAGAGGGCTCCTTTTGTCCACACCCTCCCCAGAATTGGTTGTTTGTAGATTTTCTGATGATGCCGATTCTAACAGGTGTGAGGTGAAACCTCATTGTAGTTTTGATTTGCATTTCTCTGATAATTAGTGCTGTTGAGCAGCTTTTCATGTGCGTCTAGGCCATCTCTGTGTCTCCTTTGAAGAAACGTCTCTTTAGATCTTCTGGCCATTTTTTTTGGGTTGTTTGTTTTTTTAATATTAAGCTGCATGAGCTGTTTATATATATTGGAGATTAAACCTCTGTCCATTGATTCGTCTGCAATGATTTTCGCCCATTCTGAGGGATGCCTTTCCATTCCCGTGTTTTTTAACAAAAAAGGAAAGAAAGGAAAAGAAGCAGAACACTAATGTGCGTAAAATATGCCTTTTGAAACGGTCGTTTTGAAATATGGACGTCCTTTGAATATTTTGGTCGATATGTGACCCCAGGATTTGTTTTCAGGGCAGGTGTCATTTACAGGCCTGCAATGATTTTGAATATCAACTGACCATTAGCGTTGGGATTAAAGCTGCTGTTGTGTGAAACGGCCACAAGGTGGCAGCAGTTCACCCTTACCAAATCTGGTTACTAGGGCAAGAGAGCCTCAGTGGAAGTGGTGTTCTAGATTGGAGTTTAGAATGGAATGTGCCAGGAGAAAGCCCCTCACGTTTGTCTCACTACTTCTTGTTCGTGTTTTTAATTTAATTTTTTATTTTTTCTTACAGCAAGTTTGATTACAATGTTTGGCTTGTTGTAGGTGTGGAAGATGTGGTTCTTTTACACATATACACATGTCTGTTCTTCCTGGGATCCTTTTCCCATGTACGTTATGACAGAATGTTGAGTAGTCCTCTCTTGGTATTCTGTAGGTCTTTGGTGATTATATATGTCACCTGTGTTTGTAGATGTCTGTTAACCCCGATATCGTAATGAAACCAATCCTCACACCTTTCCTTTGGTGAACCATAAGTTTGTTTAATGAATCTGTGATTGCCCTTCTCCGTGGAAATATCTGCCCTGGTATCCATTTTTAGGTAACACCTATAAGTGATATGATATGATATGTGTCTTTCACTTTCTGACTTACTACAAGTCACGTGATTACTTCTAGACTCATCTACGGTGCTGCAAATGGCATTGTGTCCTTTTTTCCCTTGGCTTCTCTTCTGCCTTAGCGGGGTCCATTTTCAACAATGTGATTCCCTGAGGGTTGTGGATTAGCTGACCTGGGCAGCCTTACCCTGCCGGCCCGCCCTCCCCAGGTGTGCCTCGTTGAGGTCAATATAAACAGCGCTCCAGGCAGCAATAGCCCCTGAAGCTGTGCCTGACTCCATATTCTCTGCCCCGTCAGCAGTCTCGGGGCTGTGCTGGTGGGAGGGAGTGAGGGGCCACAGCTTTGTGGGTGGCCCGGTGTGAGTGGGGTTCTGCTGGCCTTTCTTCAGGAGTTGCCAGGCTGCCGCCTGCAAAGAAGAGGTTGTGTCACCCATACCTTCCGCTGGAATTTCTCTCCGGACAGAGGTGAGGAAGGAAAAAAGCAGTGGGGGCCGGGACAGGAGGGGTATCTCAGGCAGGGCAATGGAAAGCTTCTGGAAGAGCGCCCGGGGCCAGGACCACCCTGGCTGGCCTGCAGGCACCAAGTTCGCCTGCGTGCTGTCTCTGGTGTGGCTCCACGGTCCTTCCTCTAGGCTTTCAAGCCCTTGTACATATTCAGGTGTTTTACCTGGAAAGGGTGGGAACAGTTCAGCAGCAGCTGGCCTGGGGCTCAGCTCACGTTTACTCACAGATGCCTCGGCACGGTCCCCCAGCTTTGCAATGAGGACGCTCCTTGCGTGGGGGGTGGGTTGCTGGCTGTATGGGAGATGGTTCCCCACCTCTGACCAATTTCAGAATTGTTTACCGCTGGAACAAGTGCCGTGATAGGGTTTTCCTCTGTATAACTCGTCGGTTCAGTTTTTTTTTTCTTTTATGGTTCAAGTTAGATTTTATTCCTCTTTTATGTATTTATAGATATAATCATGGAAATAATTTATTCCTATAAATACATCTGTGTGACGGGAAGAACTTTTTTCTGTTTTATTTTTAAATTTTATTTTTTAAAATTTTGAAATTTAATTTTATTTATGTTTTTATACAGCAGGTTATTATTAGTTATGTATTTTATGCATATACATGTATACAGGTCAATCCCAATCTCCCAACTCATCCCACCACCACCACCCCATGGCTTCCCACACTTGGTGTCCATACGTTTGTTCTCTACCTCTGTGTCTCTATTTCTTCCCTGCAAACCAGTTCATCTGTACCATTTTTTTAGGTTCCACATATATGAATTAATATACAATATTTGTTTTACTCTTTCTGACTTACTTCATTCTGTATGACAGTCTCTCGATCCATCGATGTCTGTACAAATGACCCAGTTTCATTCCTTTTTATGGCTGAGTAATATTCCATTTCATATATGTACCACATCTTTATCCATTCATCTGTCTGAGGGTATTTAGGTTGCTTCCATTACCTGGCTATTGTAAATAGTGCTGCAATGAACATTGTGGTGAATGTGCCTTTTTGATTTACGGTTTTCTCTGGGTATATGCCCAGAAGTGGGATTGCTGGATCAGATGGTAATTCTATTTCTAGTTTTTTTAAGGAAACTCCATACTGTTCTCCATAGTGACTGTATCAATTTACATTCCCACCAATAGTGGAAGAGGGCTCCTTTTGTCCACACCCTCCCCAGAATTGGTTGTTTGTAGAATTTCTGATGATGCCGATTCTTACAGGTGTGAGGTGATACCTCATTGTAGTCTTGATTTGCATTTCTCTAATAATTAGTGCTGTTGAGCAGCTTTTCATGTGCGTCTTGGCCATCTCTGTGTCTTCTTTGAAGAAACGTCTCTTTAGATCTTCTGCCCATTTTTGTATTGGGTTGTTTGTTTTTTTTTAATATTAAGTTGCATGAGCTGTTTATATATATTGGAGATTAAACCTCTGTCCATTGATTCGTCTGCAACGATTTTCGCCCATTCTGAGGGATGCCTTTTTCCATTCCCGTGTTTTTTAACAAAAAAAGGAAAGAAAGGAAAAGAAGCAGAACACTAATGTGCGTAAAATATGCCTTTTGAAACGGTCGTTTTGAAATATGGACGTCCTTTGAATTTTTTGGTCGATATGTGACCCCAGGATTTGTTTTCAGGGCAGGTGTCATTTACAGGCCTGCAATGATTTTGAATATCAACTGACCATTAGCGCTGGGATTAAAGCTGCTGTTGTGTGAAACGGCCACAAGGTGGCAGCAGTTCACCCTTACCAAATCTGGTTACTAGGGCAAGAGAGCCTCAGTGGAAGTGGTGTTCTAGATTGGAATTTAGAATGGAATGTGCCAGGAGAAAGCCCCTCACGTTTGTCTCACTACATCTTGTTCGTGTTTTTAATTTAATTTTTTTTTATTTTTTATTACAGCAAGTTTGATTACAATATTTGGCTTGTTGTAGGTGTGGAAGATGTGGTTCTTTTACACATATACACATGTCTGTTCTTCCTGGGATCCTTTTCCCATGTACGTTATGACAGAATGTTGAGTAGTCCTCTCTTGGTATTCTGTAGGTCTTTGGTGATTATATATGTCACCTGTGTTTGTAGATGTCTGTTAACCCCGATATCGTAATGAAACCAATCCTCACACCTTTCCATTGGTGAACCATAAGTTTGTTTAATGAATCTGTGATTGCCCTTCTCCGTGGAAATATCTGCCCTGGTATCCATTTTTAGGTAACACCTATAAGTGATATGATATGTTATGTGTCTTTCACTTTCTGACTTACTACAAGTCACGTGATTACTTCTAGACTCATCTACGGTGCTGCAAATGGCATTGTGTCCTTTTTTTCCTTGGCTTCTCTTCTGCCTTAGTGGGGTCCATTTTCAACAATGTGATTCCCTGTGGGTTGTGGGTTAGTTGACCTGGGCAGCCTTACCCTGCCAGCCCGCCCTCCCCAGGTGTGCCTCGTTGAGGTCAATATAAACAGCGCTCCAGGCAGCAATAGCCCCTGAAGCTGTGCCTGACTCCATATTCTCTGCCCCGTCAGCAGTCTCGGGGCTGTGCTGGTGGGAGGGAGTGAGGGGCCACAGCTTTGTGGGTGGCCCGGTGTGAGTGGCGTTCTGCTGGCCTTTCTGCAGGAGTTGCCAGGCTGCCGCCTGTAAAGAAGAGGTTGTGTCACCCATACCTTCCGCTGGAATTTCTCTCCGGACAGAGGTGAGGAAGGAAAAAAGCAGTGGGGGCCGGGACAGGAGGGGTATCTCAGGCAGGGCAATGGAAAGCTTCTGGAAGAGCGCCCGGGGCCAGGACCACCCTGGCTGGCCTGCAGGCACGAAGTTCGCCTGTGTGCTGTCGCTGGTGTGGCTCCACGGTCCTTCCTCTAGGCTTTCAAGCCCTTGTACATATTCAGGTGTTTTACCTGGAAAGGGTGGGAACAGTTCAGCAGCAGCTGGCCTGGGGCTCAGCTCACGTTTACTCACAGATGCCTCGGCACGGTCCCCCAGCTTTGCAATGAGGACGCTCCTTGTGTGGGGGGTGGGTTGATGGCTGTATGGGAGATGGTTCCCCACCTCTGACCAATTTCAGAATTGTTTACCACTGGAGCAAGTGCCCTGATAGGGTTTTCCTCTGTATAACTCGTGGGTTCAGGTTTTTTTTTCTTTTATGGTTCAAGTTAGATTTTATTCCTCATTTATGTATTTATAGATATAAGCATGGAAATAATTCATTCCTATAAATACATCTGTGTGACGGGAAGAACGTTTTTCTGTTTTATTTTTAAATTTTATTTTTTAAAATTTTGAAATTTAATTTTATTTATTTTTTTTATACAGCACGTTATCACTAGTTATGTATTTTATGCATATACATGTACACAGGTCAATCCCAAACTCCCAACTCATCCCACCACCACCACCCCATGGCTTCCCACACTTGGTGTCCATACGTTTGTTCTCTACCTCTGTGTCTCTATTTCTTCCCTGCAAACCAGTTCACCTGTACCATTTGTAGGCTCCACATATATGCATTAATATACAATATTTGTTTTCCTCTTTCTGACTTACTTCATTCTGTATGAGAGTCTCTCGATCCATCGATGTCTCTACAAATGACCCAGTTTCATTCCTTTTTATGGCCGAGTAATATTCCATTTCATATATGTACCACATCTTTATCCATTCGTCTGTCTGTGGGCATTTAGGTTGCTTCCATTACCTGGCTATTGTAAATAGTGCTGCAATGAACATTGTGGTGAATGTGCCTTTTTGATTTACGGTTTTCTCTGGGTATATGCCCAGAAGTGGGATTGCTGGATCAGATGGTAATTCTATTTCTAGTTTTTTTAAGGAAACTCCATACTGTTCTCCATAGTGACTGTATCAATTTACATTCCCACCAATAGTGGAAGAGGGCTCCTTTTGTCCACACCCTCCCCAGAATTGGTTGTTTGTAGATTTTCTGATGATGCCGATTCTAACAGGTGTGAGGTGAAACCTCATTGTAGTTTTGATTTGCATTTCTCTGATAATTAGTGCTGTTGAGCAGCTTTTCATGTGCGTCTAGGCCATCTCTGTGTCTCCTTTGAAGAAACGTCTCTTTAGATCTTCTGGCCATTTTTTTTGGGTTGTTTGTTTTTTTAATATTAAGCTGCATGAGCTGTTTATATATATTGGAGATTAAACCTCTGTCCATTGATTCGTCTGCAACGATTTTTGCCCATTCTGAGGGATGCCTTTTTCCATTCCCGTGTTTTTTAACAAAAAAGGAAAGAAAGGAAAAGAAGCAGAACACTAATGTGCGTAAAATATGCCTTTTGAAACGGTCGTTTTGAAATATGGACGTCCTTTGAATATTTTGGTCGATATGTGACCCCAGGATTTGTTTTCAGGGCAGGTGTCATTTACAGGCCTGCAATGATTTTGAATATCAACTGACCATTAGCGTTGGGATTAAAGCTGCTGTTGTGTGAAACGGCCACAAGGTGGCAGCAGTTCACCCTTACCAAATCTGGTTACTAGGGCAAGAGAGCCTCAGTGGAAGTGGTGTTCTAGATTGGAGTTTAGAATGGAATGTGCCAGGAGAAAGCCCCTCACGTTTGTCTCACTACTTCTTGTTCGTGTTTTTAATTTAATTTTTTATTTTTTCTTACAGCAAGTTTGATTACAATGTTTGGCTTGTTGTAGATGTGGAAGATGTGGTTCTTTTACACATATACAGATGACTGTTCTTCCTGGGATCCTTTTCCCATGTACGTTATGACAGAATGTTGAGTAGTCCTCTCTTGGTATTCTGTAGGTCTTTGGTGATTATATATGTCACCTGTGTTTGTATATGTCTGTTAACCCCGATATCGTAATGAAACCAACCCTCACACCTTTCCATTGGTGAACCATAAGTTTGTTTAATGAATCTGTGATTGCCCTTCTCCGTGGAAATATCTGCCCTGGTATCCATTTTTAGGTAACACCTATAAATGATACGATATGTTATGTGTCTTTCACTTTCTGACTTACTACAAGTCACGTGATTACTTCTAGACTCATCTACGGTGCTGCAAATGGCATTGTGTCCTTTTTTTCCTTGGCTTCTCTTTTGCCTTAGTGGGGTCTATTTTCAACAATGTGATTCCCTGAGGGTTGTGGATTAGCTGACCTGGGCAGCCTTACCCTGCCGGCCCGCCCTCCCCAGGTGTGCCTCGTTGAGATCAATATAAACAGCGCTCCAGGCAGCAATAGCCCCTGAAGCTGTGCCTGACTCCATATTCTCTGCCCCGTCAGCAGTCTCGGGGCTGTGCTGGTGGGAGGGAGTGAGGGGCCACAGCTTTGTGGGTGGCCCGGTGTGAGTGGGGTCCTGCTGGCCTTTCTGCAGGAGATGCCAGGCTGCCGCCTGTAAAGAAGAGGATGTGTCACCCATACCTTCCGCTGGAATTTCTCTCCGGACAGAGGTGAGGAAGGAAAAAAGCAGTGGGGGCCGGGACAGGAGGGGTATCTCAGGCAGGGCAATGGAAAGCTTCTGGAAGAGCGCCCGGGGCCAGGACCACCCTGGCTGGCCTGCAGGCACCAAGTTCGCGTGCGTGCTGTCGCTGGTGTGGCTCCACGGTCCTTCCTCTAGGCTTTCAAGCCCTTGTACATATTCAGGTGTTTTACCTGGAAAGGGTGGGAACAGTTCAGCAGCAGCTGGCCTGGGGCTCAGCTCACGTTTACTCACAGATGCCTCGGCAGGGTCCACCAGCTTTGCAATGAGGACGCTCCTTGCGTGGGGGGGTGGGTTGCTGGCTGTATGGGAGATGGTTCCCCACCTCTGACCAATTTCAGAATTGTTTACCGCTGGAACAAGTGCCGTGATAGGGTTTTCCTCTGTATAACTCGTCGGTTCAGTTTTTTTTTCTTTTATGGTTCAAGTTAGATTTTATTCCTCTTTTATGTATTTATAGATATAATCATGGAAATAATTCATTCCTATAAATACATCTGTGTGACGGGAAGAACTTTTTTCTGTTTTATTTTTAAATTTTATTTTTTAAAATTTTGAAATTTAATTTTATTTATTTTTTTATACAGCAGGTTATTATTAGTTATGTATTTTATGCATATACATGTATACAGGTCAATCCCAAACTCCCAACTCATCCCACCACCACCACCCCATGGCTTCCCACACTAGGTGTCCATATGTTTGTTCTCTACCTCTGTGTCTCTATTTCTTCCCTGCAAACCAGTTCATCTGTACCATTTTTAGGCTCCACATATATGCATTAATATACAATATTTGTTTTCCTCTTTCTGACTTACTTCATTCTGTATGACAGTCTCTCGATCCATCGATGTCTCTACAAATGACCCAGTTTCATTCCTTTTTATGGCCGAGTAATATTCCATTTCATATATGTACCACATCTTTATCCATTCATCTGTCTGAGGGTATTTAGGTTGCTTCCATTAACTGGCTATTGTAAATAGTGCTGCAATGAACATTGTGGTGAATGTGCCTTTTTGATTTACGGTTTTCTCTGGGTATATGCCCAGAAGTGGTATTGCTGGATCAGATGGTAATTCTATTTCTAGTTATTTTAAGGAAAGTCCATAGTGTTCTCCATAGTGACTGTATCAATTTACATTCCCACCAATAGTGGAAGAGGGCTCCTTTTGTCCACACCCTCCCCAGAATTGGTTGTTTGTAGATTTTCTGATGATGCCGATTCTAACAGGTGTGAGGTGATACCTCATTGTAGTTTTGATTTGCATTTCTCTAATAATTAGTGCTGTTGAGCAGCTTTTCATGTGCGTCTTGGCCATCTCTGTGTCTCCATTGAAGAAACGTCTCTTTAGATCTTCTGCCCATTTTTTTTGGGTTGTTTTTTTTTTTTAATATTAAGCTGCATGAGCTGTTTATATATATTGGAGAATAAACCTCTGTCCATTGATTCGTCTGCAAGGATTTTCGCCCATTCTGAGGGATGCCTTTTTCCATTCCGGTGTTTTTTAACAAAAAAGGGAAGACAGGAAAAGAAGCAGAACACTAATGTGCGTCAAATATGCCTTTTAAAATGGTCGTTTTGAAATATGGACGTCCTTTGAATTTTTTGGTCGTTATGTGACCCGAGGATTTGTTTTCAGGGCAGGTATCTTTTACAGGCCTGCAATGATTTTGAATATCAACTGACCATTAGCGTTGGGATTAAAGCTGCTGTTGTGTGAAACGGCCACATGGTGGCAGCAGTTCACCCTTACCAATATATTTCCTGGGATATTTTAGGTGTACCCAGGTTGAGGTTCTTGTAAGCAGTGCAGCCGTCAATTTGGGGGTGGCTCTGTCTTATGGATTTTCAGTTTTCCCAAGGTATATTCCGTAGACTGGAAGTGTCCTTGGCTCTGTAGCTCTGTTGTTTACTTGTTTTAGGGAACACAATGCACTCCTCCAGTGAGGCAGTTGGCAACTTACATCCCGCCCATCAGCATAACAAGGCTCCCTGTTCTCCAGGGCCTGTCTTGCCTTTCTGGTTTTTACACATTTTGTGGATGTCCCTTTTGACCGGTGGGAAGTGATACTCCTTTGTAGTGCAGATTTGCATTGCCCGCTTGCTTGCTTGGCCAAAAAGGGCGTATGCGTTTTCTCCTGAATATATTCAGGAGAAAACGCATACGCCCTTTTTGCCCAAGTGCATCATTGTCGAAGTTGTGCCCCTCTTCCTGTGCTTTACAGGCGATTCCAACGTACCTCTTGAAATCTGTTTCCTGCTATTCTGCCTCGCTTTCAAGTCCGCCTCGTTGCCTTCCCTCAACAGATTTTTGGACGATAGTTGGCCTTGATTACTCTGCCAGTTTGTGAATTGCTGTGCCCCTGAGCTCCATTTTTCAACTCGTTTTTTGTGAGCTGAACGCAAGTCCAAACTTTTGGTTCAGGACCTCTACTGGTTCCCGGTGGGTGGCTGAGACTTTGGTTCATTCTTCTTCCTGCCGGGAAATTAGAGTGACATGTGCCCATCCAAATGCCTAACAGCTACTCTCTCATTGGTTCTCCCTCTTCCCTTTCCTCCTCTGCCAAATTGGCAACCTGTGCGAACCAGGAGCTTAAAGGGGCTGTCTCTCCAAGTTGGGAGATTGATAGGAAAGCAGTTGGAAAGTCAAACCGGAGCACCAGGAGAGGGGCTCTTCGTTGAGTTTTAGAAACCTTTCGTATTCACAGTGTGTCCATTCTCTAGGTTTCCCGTACACGTTATAGCTGTAGTAATATTCCCTTCCACCTGGAGAGCTGGGACCCATGGAATGGGTGCCATGCATTATTGCTTTAAAGGGTCTGCATTTGCTCACCCAATCTCACCAATCCTCTCAGTCCCAAGTGTCCAGCCTTATGCCACATCCAGCTGTCATTGTAGATAGGGTCATTCCAGGTTGCATCAGAGACCCTGAAGGAATTGTAAAGAATTTCCCTGTTTCTTTGTTCTGTTTTTGAAATTCCTTTTTAGAGTGGGTTTGAGCTGATTCTCGCTGCCATGTTTATGCCAGTCTAGACACACTTGATTCCCTTACGGAGACATATCAATACATAGGTTTTAAGATTCTTACTAGCCAGATCTATTCCTCTGCGGGAAATATGGGGTTTTGAGTCCCTTTCACTGAGGAAGGTGTAGGTCTTGTCTATTCCATAGTTGGTTTTTGGAACGGTACCTGTGCTTATATCAAACTCGGGTTTGATGCATCACCCCACCTCTCCTTCCCCCTTAAGCAGGCATAAGAGTGTTTTCTAAATGTGAGACTCTGTTCTCTTGCCTAACTCAGTTCATGTGTAGCCATGTTTACAGGATCTTCCTAAGTGATATCTTATGATAAGTTTCTTTTCCCGTGTGACTTCTTTCACTTAGAATCATCGTACCTGAATCCACTCATTTTGCTGCTACTGGTCTTATGACATTGATTTCGTGGCTGAGGGATATTCCATCGTACGTAAGTTCCACAATGTTTGGAACCATTTTTATATTTCCTGGGATATTTCAGGTGTACCCAGGTTGAGGTTCCTGTAAGCAGTGCAGCCCTCAATTTGGGGGTGGCTCTGTCTTATGGATTTTCAGTTTTCCCAAGGTATATTCCCTAGACTGGAAGTGCCCTTGGCTCTGTAGCTCTGTTGTTTACTTGTTTTAGGGGACACAATGCACTCCTCCAGTGAGGCAGTTGGCAACTTACATCCCGCCCATCAGCATAACAAGGCTCCCTGTTCTCCAGGGCCTGTCTTGCCTTTCTGGTTTTTACACATTTTGTGGATGTCCCTTTTGACCGGTGGGAAGTGATACTCCTTTGTAGTGCAGATTAGCATTGCCCGCTTGCTTGCTTGGCCAAAAAGGGCGTATGCGTTTTCTCCTGAATATATTCAGGAGAAAACGCATACGCCCTTTTTGGCCAAGTGCATCATTGTCGAAGTTGTGCCCCTCTTCCTGTGCTTTACAGGCGATTCCAACGTACCTCTTGAAATCTGTTTCCTGCTATTCTGCCTCGCTTTCAAGTCCGCCTCGTTGCCTTCCCTCAACAGATTTTTGGACGATAGTTGGCCTTGATTACTCTGCCAGTTTGTGAATTGCTGTGCCCCTGAGCTCCATTTATCAACTCGTTTTTTGTGAGCTGAACGCAAGTCCAAACTTTTGGTTCAGGACCTCTACTGGTTCCCGGTGGGTGGCTGAGACTTTGGTTCATTCTTCTTCCTGCCGGGAAATTAGAGTGACATGTGCCCATCCAAATGCCTAACAGCTACTCTCTCATTGGTTCTCCCTCTTCCCTTTCATCCTCTGCCAAATTGGCAACCTGTGCGAACCAGGAGCTTAAAGGGGCTGTCTCTCCAAGTTGGGAGATTGATAGGAAAGCAGTTGGAAAGTCAAACCGGAGCACCAGGAGAGGGGCTCTTCGTTGAGTTTTAGAAACCTTTCGTATTCACAGTGTGTCCATTCTCTAGGTTTCCCGTACACGTTATAGCTGTAGTAATATTCCCTTCCACCTGGAGAGCTGGGACCCATGGAATGGGTGCCATGCATTATTGCTTTAAAGGGTCTGCATTTGCTCACCCAATCTCACCAATCCTCTCAGTCCCAAGTGTCCAGCCTTATGCCACATCCAGCTGTCATTGTAGATAGGGTCATTCCAGGTTGCATCAGAGACCCTGAAGGAATTGTAAAGAATTTCCCTGTTTCTTTGTTCTGTTTTTGAAATTCCTTTTTAGAGTGGGTTTGAGCTGATTCTCGCGGCCATGTTTATGCCAGTCTAGACACACTTGATTCCCTTACGGAGACATATCAATACATAGGTTTTAAGATTCTTACTAGCCAGATCTATTCCTCTGCGGGAAATATGGGGTTTTGAGTCCCTTTCACTGAGGAAGGTGTAGGTCTTGTCTATTCCATAGTTGGTTTTTGGAACGGTACCTGTGCTTATATCAAACTCGGGTTTGATGCATCACCCCACCTCTCCTTCCCCCTTAAGCAGGCATAAGAGTGTTTTCTAAATGTGAGACTCTGTTCTCTTGCCTAACTCAGTTCATGTGTAGCCATGTTTACAGGATCTTCCTAAGTGATATCTTATGATAAGTTTCTTTTCCTGTGTGACTTCTTTCACTTAGAATCATCATACCTGAATCCACTCATTTTACTGCTACTGGTCTTATGACATTGATTTCGTGGCTGAGGGATATTCCATCGTACGTAAGTTCCACAATGTTTGGAACCATTTTTATATTTCCTGGGATATTTCAGGTGTACCCAGGTTGAGGTTCCTGTAAGCAGTGCAGGCCTCAATTTGGGGGTGGCTCTGTCTTATGGATTTTCAGTTTTCCCAAGGTATATTCCCTAGACTGGAAGTGCCCTTGGCTCTGTAGCTCTGTTGTTTACTTGTTTTAGGGGACACAATGCACTCCTCCACTGAGGCAGTTGGCAACTTACATCCCGCCCATCAGCATAACAAGGCTCCCTGTTCTCCAGGGCCTGTCTTGCCTTTCTGGTTTTTACACATTTTGTGGATGTCCCTTTTGACCGGTGGGAAGTGATACTTCTTTGTAGTGCAGATTTGCATTGCCCGCTTGCTTGCTTGGCCAAAAAGGGCGTATGCGTTTTCTCCTGAATATATTCAGGAGAAAACGCATACGCCCTTTTTGGCCAAGTGCATCATTGTCGAAGTTGTGCCCCTCTTCCTGTGCTTTACAGGCGATTCCAACGTACCTCTTGAAATCTGTTTCCTGCTATTCTGCCTCGCTTTCAAGTCCGCCTCGTTGCCTTCCCTCAACAGATTTTCGGACGATAGTTGGCCTTGATTACTCTGCCAGTTTGTGAATTGCTGTGCCCCTGAGCTCCATTTTTCAACTCGTTTTTTGTGAGCTGAACGCAAGTCCAAACTTTTGGTTCAGGACCTCTACTGGTTCCCGGTGGGTGGCTGAGACTTTGGTTCATTCTTCTTCCTGCCGGGAAATTAGAGTGACATGTGCCCATCCAAATGCCTAACAGCTACTCTCTCATTGGTTCTCCCTCTTCCCTTTCCTCCTCTGCCAAATTGGCAACCTGTGCGAACCAGGAGCTTAAAGGGGCTGTCTCTCCAAGTTGGGAGATTGATAGGAAAGCAGTTGGAAAGTCAAACCGGAGCACCAGGAGAGGGGCTCTTCGTTGAGTTTTAGAAACCTTTCGTATTCACAGTGTGTCCATTCTCTAGGTATCCCGTACACGTTATAGCTGTAGTAATATTCCCTTCCACCTGGAGAGCTGGGACCCATGGAATGGGGGCCATGCATTATTGCTTTAAAGGGTCTGCATTTGCTCACCCAATCTCACCAATCCTCTCAGTCCCAAGTGTCCAGCCTTATGCCACATCCAGCTGTCATTGTAGATAGGGTCATTCCAGGTTGCATCAGAGACCCTGAAGGAATTGTAAAGAATTTCCCTGTTTCTTTGTTCTGTTTTTGAAATTCCTTTTTAGAGTGGGTTTGAGCTGATTCTCGCTGCCATGTTTATGCCAGTCTAGACACACTTGATTCCCTTACGGAGACATATCAATACATAGGTTTTAAGATTCTTACTAGCCAGATCTATTCCTCTGCGGGAAATATGGGGTTTTGAGTCCCTTTCACTGAGGAAGGTGTAGGTCTTGTCTATTCCATAGTTGGTTTTTGGAACGGTACCTGTGCTTATATCAAACTCGGGTTTGATGCATCACCCCACCTCTCCTTCCCCCTTAAGCAGGCATAAGAGTGTTTTCTAAATGTGAGACTCTGTTCTCTTGCCTAACTCAGTTCATGTGTAGCCATGTTTACAGGATCTTCCTAAGTGATATCTTATGATAAGTTTCTTTTCCTGTGTGACTTCTTTCACTTAGAATCATCATACCTGAATCCACTCATTTTACTGCTACTGGTCTTATGACATTGATTTCGTGGCTGAGGGATATTCCATCGTACGTAAGTTCCACAATGTTTGGAACCACTTTTATATTTCCTGGGATATTTCAGGTGTACCCAGGTTGAGGTTCCTGTAAGCAGTGCAGGCCTCAATTTGGGGGTGGCTCTGTCTTATGGATTTTCAGTTTTCCCAAGGTATATTCCCTAGACTGGAAGTGCCCTTGGCTCTGTAGCTCTGTTGTTTACTTGTTTTAGGGGACACAATGCACTCCTCCACTGAGGCAGTTGGCAACTTACATCCCGCCCATCAGCATAACAAGGCTCCCTGTTCTCCAGGGCCTGTCTTGCCTTTCTGGTTTTTACACATTTTGTGGATGTCCCTTTTGACCGGTGGGAAGTGATACTTCTTTGTAGTGCAGATTTGCATTGCCCGCTTGCTTGCTTGGCCAAAAAGGGCGTATGCGTTTTCTCCTGAATATATTCAGGAGAAAACGCATACGCCCTTTTTGGCCAAGTGCATCATTGTCGAAGTTGTGCCCCTCTTCCTGTGCTTTACAGGCGATTCCAACGTACCTCTTGAAATCTGTTTCCTGCTATTCTGCCTCGCTTTCAAGTCCGCCTCGTTGCCTTCCCTCAACAGATTTTCGGACGATAGTTGGCCTTGATTACTCTGCCAGTTTGTGAATTGCTGTGCCCCTGAGCTCCATTTTTCAACTCGTTTTTTGTGAGCTGAACGCAAGTCCAAACTTTTGGTTCAGGACCTCTACTGGTTCCCGGTGGGTGGCTGAGACTTTGGTTCATTCTTCTTCCTGCCGGGAAATTAGAGTGACATGTGCCCATCCAAATGCCTAACAGCTACTCTCTCATTGGTTCTCCCTCTTCCCTTTCATCCTCTGCCAAATTGGCAACCTGTGCGAACCAGGAGCTTAAAGGGGCTGTCTCTCCAAGTTGGGAGATTGATAGGAAAGCAGTTGGAAAGTCAAACCGGAGCACCAGGAGAGGGGCTCTTCGTTGAGTTTTAGAAACCTTTCGTATTCACAGTGTGTCCATTCTCTAGGTATCCCGTACACGTTATAGCTGTAGTAATATTCCCTTCCACCTGGAGAGCTGGGACCCATGGAATGGGGGCCATGCATTATTGCTTTAAAGGGTCTGCATTTGCTCACCCAATCTCACCAATCCTCTCAGTCCCAAGTGTCCAGCCTTATGCCACATCCAGCTGTCATTGTAGATAGGGTCATTCCAGGTTGCATCAGAGACCCTGAAGGAATTGTAAAGAATTTCCCTGTTTCTTTGTTCTGTTTTTGAAATTCCTTTTTAGAGTGGGTTTGAGCTGATTCTCGCTGCCATGTTTATGCCAGTCTAGACACACTTGATTCCCTTACGGAGACATATCAATACATAGGTTTTAAGATTCTTACTAGCCAGATCTATTCCTCTGCGGGAAATATGGGGTTTTGAGTCCCTTTCACTGAGGAAGGTGTAGGTCTTGTCTATTCCATAGTTGGTTTTTGGAACGGTACCTGTGCTTATATCAAACTCGGGTTTGATGCATCACCCCACCTCTCCTTCCCCCTTAAGCAGGCATAAGAGTGTTTTCTAAATGTGAGACTCTGTTCTCTTGCCTAACTCAGTTCATGTGTAGCCATGTTTACAGGATCTTCCTAAGTGATATCTTATGATAAGTTTCTTTTCCTGTGTGACTTCTTTCACTTAGAATCATCGTACCTGAATCCACTCATTTTGCTGCTACTGGTCTTATGACGTTGATTTCGTGGCTGAGGGATATTCCATCGTACGTAAGTTCCACAATGTTTGGAACCATTTTTATATTTCCTGGGATATTTCAGGTGTACCCAGGTTGAGGTTCCTGTAAGCAGTGCAGCCCTCAATTTGGGGGTGGCTCTGTCTTATGGATTTTCAGTTTTCCCAAGGTATATTCCCTAGACTGGAAGTGCCCTTGGCTCTGTAGCTCTGTTGTTTACTTGTATTAGGGGACACAATGCACTCCACCACTGAGGCAGTTGGCAACTTACATCCCGCCCATCAGCATAACAAGGCTCCCTGTTCTCCAGGGCCTGTCTTGCCTTTCTGGTTTTTACACATTTTGTGGATGTCCCTTTTGACCGGTGGGAAGTGATACTTCTTTGTAGTGCAGATTTGCATTGCCCGCTTGCTTGCTTGGCCAAAAAGGGCGTATGCGTTTTCTCCTGAATATATTCAGGAGAAAACGCATACGCCCTTTTTGGCCAAGTGCATCATTGTCGAAGTTGTGCCCCTCTTCCTGTGCTTTACAGGTGATTCCAACGTACCTCTTGAAATCTGTTTCCTGCTATTCTGCCTCGCTTTCAAGTCCGCCTCGTTGCCTTCCCTCAACAGATTTTTGGACGATAGTTGGCCTTGATTACTCTGCCAGTTTGTGAATTGCTGTGCCCCTGAGCTCCATTTTTCAACTCGTTTTTTGTGAGCTGAACGCAAGTCCAAACATTTGGTTCAGGACCTATACTGGTTCCCGGTGGGTGGCTGAGACTTTGGTGAATTCTTCTTCCTGCCGGGAAATTAGAGTGACATGTGCCCATCCAAATGCCTAACAGCTACTCTCTCATTGGTTCTCCCTCTTCCCTTTCATCCTCTGCCAAATTGGCAACCTGTGCGAACCAGGAGCTTAAAGGGGCTGTCTCTCCAAGTTGGGAGATTGATAGGAAAGCAGTTGGAAAGTCAAACCGGAGCACCAGGAGAGGGGCTGTTCGTTGAGTTTTAGAAACCTTTCGTATTCACAGTGTGTCCATTCTCTAGGTTTCCCATACACGTTATAGCTGTAGTAATATTCCCTTCCACCTGGAGAGCTGGGACCCATGGAATGGGTGCCATGCATTATTGCTTTAAAGGGTCTGCATTTGCTCACCCAATCTCACCAATCCTCTCAGTCCCAAGTGTCCAGCCTTATGCCACATCCAGCTGTCATTGTAGATAGGGTCATTCCAGGTTGCATCAGAGACCCTGAAGGAATTGTAAAGAATTTCCCTGTTTCTTTGTTCTGTTTTTGAAATTCCTTTTTAGAGTGGGTTTGAGCTGATTCTCGCTGCCATGTTTATGCCAGTCTAGACACACTTGATTCCCTTACGGAGACATATCAATACATAGGTTTTAAGATTCTTACTAGTCAGATCTATTCCTCTGCGGGAAATATGGGGTTTTGAGTCCCTTTCACTGAGGAAGGTGTAGGTCTTGTCTATTCCATAGTTGGTTTTTGGAACGGTACCTGTGCTTATATCAAACTCGGGTTTGATGCATCACCCCACCTCTCCTTCCCCCTTAAGCAGGCATAAGAGTGTTTTCTAAATGTGAGACTCTGTTCTCTTGCCTAACTCAGTTCATGTGTAGCCATGTTTACAGGATCTTCCTAAGTGATATCTTATGATAAGTTTCTTTTCCTGTGTGACTTCTTTCCCTTAGAATCATCGTACCTGAATCCACTCATTTTGCTGCTACTGGTCTTATGACATTGATTTCGTGGCTGAGGGATATTCCATCGTACGTAAGTTCCACAATGTTTGGAACCATTTTTATATTTCCTGGGATATTTCTGGTGTACCCAGGTTGAGGTTCCTGTAAGCAGTGCAGCCCTCAATTTGGGGGTGGCTCTGTCTTATGGATTTTCAGTTTTCCCAAGGTATATTCCCTAGACTGGAAGTGCCCTTGGCTCTGTAGCTCTGTTGTTTACTTGTTTTAAGGAACACAATGCACTCCTCCAGTGAGGCAGTTGGCAACTTACATCCCGCCCATCAGCATAACAAGGCTCCCTGTTCTCCAGGGCCTGTCTTGCCTTTCTGGTTTTTACACATTTTGTGGATGTCCCTTTTGACCGGTGGGAAGTGATACTCCTTTGTAGTGCAGATTTGCATTGCCCGCTTGCTTGCTTGGCCAAAAAGGGCGTATGCGTTTTCTCCTGAATATATTCAGGAGAAAACGCATACGCCCTTTTTGGCCAAGTGCATCATTGTCGAAGTTGTGCCCCTCTTCCTGTGCTTTACAGGCGATTCCAACGTACCTCTTGAAATCTGTTTCCTGCTATTCTGCCTCGCTTTCAAGTCCGCCTCGTTGCCTTCCCTCAACAGATTTTTGGACGATAGTTGGCCTTGATTACTCTGCCAGTTTGTGAATTGCTGTGCCCCTGAGCTCCATTTTTCAACTCGTTTTTTGTGAGCTGAACGCAAGTCCAAACTTTTGGTTCAGGACCTCTACTGGTTCCCGGTGGGTGGCTGAGACTTTGGTTCATTCTTCTTCCTGCCGGGAAATTAGAGTGACATGTGCCCATCCAAATGCCTAACAGCTACTCTCTCATTGGTTCTCCCTCTTCCCTTTCCTCCTCTGCCAAATTGGCAACCTGTGCGAACCAGGAGCTTAAAGGGGCTGTCTCTCCAAGTTGGGAGATTGATAGGAAAGCAGTTGGAAAGTCAAACCGGAGCACCAGGAGAGAGGCTCTTCGTTGAGTTTTAGAAACCTTTCGTATTCACAGTGTGTCCATTCTCTAGGTTTCCCGTACACGTTATAGCTGTAGTAATATTCCCTTCCACCTGGAGAGCTGGGACCCATGGAATGGGTGCCATGCATTATTGATTTAAAGGGTCTGCATTTGCTCACCCAATCTCACCAATCCTCTCAGTCCCAAGTGTCCAGCCTTATGCCACATCCAGCTGTCATTGTAGATAGGGTCATTCCAGGTTGCATCAGAGACCCTGAAGGAATTGTAAAGAATTTCCCTGTTTCTTTGTTCTGTTTTTGAAATTCCTTTTTAGAGTGGGTTTGAGCTGATTCTCGCGGCCATGTTTATGCCAGTCTAGACACACTTGATTCCCTTACGGAGACATATCAATACATAGGTTTTAAGATTCTTACTAGTCAGATCTATTCCTCTGCGGGAAATATGGGGTTTTGAGTCCCTTTCACTGAGGAAGGTGTAGGTCTTGTCTATTCCATAGTTGGTTTTTGGAACGGTACCTGTGCTTATATCAAAGTCTGGTTTGATGCATCACCCCACCTCTCCTTCCCCCTTAAGCAGGCATAAGAGTGTTTTCTAAATGTGAGACTCTGTTCTCTTGCCTAACTCAGTTCATGTGTAGCCATGTTTACAGGATCTTCCTAAGTGATATCTTATGATAAGTTTCTTTTCCTGTGTGACTTCTTTCACTTAGAATCATCGTACCTGAATCCACTCATTTTGCTGCTACTGGTCTTATGATATTGATTTCGTGGCTGAGGGATATTCCATCGTACGTAAGTTCCACAATGTTTGGAACCATTTTTATATTTCCTGGGATATTTCTGGTGTACCCAGGTTGAGGTTCCTGTAAGCAGTGCAGCCCTCAATTTGGGGGTGGCTCTGTCTTATGGATTTTCAGTTTTCCCAAGGTATATTCCCTAGACTGGAAGTGCCCTTGGCTCTGTAGCTCTGTTGTTTACTTGTTTTAAGGAACACAATGCACTCCTCCAGTGAGGCAGTTGGCAACTTACATCCCGCCCATCAGCATAACAAGGCTCCCTGTTCTCCAGGGCCTGTCTTGCCTTTCTGGTTTTTACACATTTTGTGGATGTCCCTTTTGACCGGTGGGAAGTGATACTCCTTTGTAGTGCAGATTTGCATTGCCCGCTTGCTTGCTTGGCCAAAAAGGGCGTATGCGTTTTCTCCTGAATATATTCAGGAGAAAACGCATACGCCCTTTTTGGCCAAGTGCATCATTGTCGAAGTTGTGCCCCTCTTCCTGTGCTTTACAGGCGATTCCAACGTACCTCTTGAAATCTGTTTCCTGCTATTCTGCCTCGCTTTCAAGTCCGCCTCGTTGCCTTCCCTCAACAGATTTTTGGACGATAGTTGGCCTTGATTACTCTGCCAGTTTGTGAATTGCTGTGCCCCTGAGCTCCATTTTTCAACTCGTTTTTTGTGAGCTGAACGCAAGTCCAAACTTTTGGTTCAGGACCTCTACTGGTTCCCGGTGGGTGGCTGAGACTTTGGTTCATTCTTCTTCCTGCCGGGAAATTAGAGTGACATGTGCCCATCCAAATGCCTAACAGCTACTCTCTCATTGGTTCTCCCTCTTCCCTTTCCTCCTCTGCCAAATTGGCAACCTGTGCGAACCAGGAGCTTAAAGGGGCTGTCTCTCCAAGTTGGGAGATTGATAGGAAAGCAGTTGGAAAGTCAAACCGGAGCACCAGGAGAGGGGCTCTTCGTTGAGTTTTAGAAACCTTTCGTATTCACAGTGTGTCCATTCTCTAGGTTTCCCGTACACGTTATAGCTGTAGTAATATTCCCTTCCACCTGGAGAGCTGGGACCCATGGAATGGGTGCCATGCATTATTGATTTAAAGGGTCTGCATTTGCTCACCCAATCTCACCAATCCTCTCAGTCCCAAGTGTCCAGCCTTATGCCACATCCAGCTGTCATTGTAGATAGGGTCATTCCAGGTTGCATCAGAGACCCTGAAGGAATTGTAAAGAATTTCCCTGTTTCTTTGTTCTGTTTTTGAAATTCCTTTTTAGAGTGGGTTTGAGCTGATTCTCGCGGCCATGTTTATGCCAGTCTAGACACACTTGATTCCCTTACGGAGACATATCAATACATAGGTTTTAAGATTCTTACTAGTCAGATCTATTCCTCTGCGGGAAATATGGGGTTTTGAGTCCCTTTCACTGAGGAAGGTGTAGGTCTTGTCTATTCCATAGTTGGTTTTTGGAACGGTACCTGTGCTTATATCAAACTCGGGTTTGATGCATCACCCCACCTCTCCTTCCCCCTTAAGCAGGCATAAGAGTGTTTTCTAAATGTGAGACTCTGTTCTCTTGCCTAACTCAGTTCATGTGTAGCCATGTTTACAGGATCTTCCTAAGTGATATCTTATGATAAGTTTCTTTTCCTGTGTGACTTCTTTCCCTTAGAATCATCGTACCTGAATCCACTCATTTTGCTGCTACTGGTCTTATGACATTGATTTCGTGGCTGAGGGATATTCCATCGTACGTAAGTTCCACAATGTTTGGAACCATTTTTATATTTCCTGGGATATTTCTGGTGTACCCAGGTTGAGGTTCCTGTAAGCAGTGCAGCCCTCAATTTGGGGGTGGCTCTGTCTTATGGATTTTCAGTTTTCCCAAGGTATATTCCCTAGACTGGAAGTGCCCTTGGCTCTGTAGCTCTGTTGTTTACTTGTTTTAAGGAACACAATGCACTCCTCCAGTGAGGCAGTTGGCAACTTACATCCCGCCCATCAGCATAACAAGGCTCCCTGTTCTCCAGGGCCTGTCTTGCCTTTCTGGTTTTTACACATTTTGTGGATGTCCCTTTTGACCGGTGGGAAGTGATACTCCTTTGTAGTGCAGATTTGCATTGCCCGCTTGCTTGCTTGGCCAAAAAGGGCGTATGCGTTTTCTCCTGAATATATTCAGGAGAAAACGCATACGCCCTTTTTGGCCAAGTGCATCATTGTCGAAGTTGTGCCCCTCTTCCTGTGCTTTACAGGCGATTCCAACGTACCTCTTGAAATCTGTTTCCTGCTATTCTGCCTCGCTTTCAAGTCCGCCTCGTTGCCTTCCCTCAACAGATTTTTGGACGATAGTTGGCCTTGATTACTCTGCCAGTTTGTGAATTGCTGTGCCCCTGAGCTCCATTTTTCAACTCGTTTTTTGTGAGCTGAACGCAAGTCCAAACTTTTGGTTCAGGACCTCTACTGGTTCCCGGTGGGTGGCTGAGACTTTGGTTCATTCTTCTTCCTGCCGGGAAATTAGAGTGACATGTGCCCATCCAAATGCCTAACAGCTACTCTCTCATTGGTTCTCCCTCTTCCCTTTCCTCCTCTGCCAAATTGGCAACCTGTGCGAACCAGGAGCTTAAAGGGGCTGTCTCTCCAAGTTGGGAGATTGATAGGAAAGCAGTTGGAAAGTCAAACCGGAGCACCAGGAGAGGGGCTCTTCGTTGAGTTTTAGAAACCTTTCGTATTCACAGTGTGTCCATTCTCTAGGTTTCCCGTACACGTTATAGCTGTAGTAATATTCCCTTCCACCTGGAGAGCTGGGACCCATGGAATGGGTGCCATGCATTATTGATTTAAAGGGTCTGCATTTGCTCACCCAATCTCACCAATCCTCTCAGTCCCAAGTGTCCAGCCTTATGCCACATCCAGCTGTCATTGTAGATAGGGTCATTCC
Organism: Mesoplodon mirus; assembly: GCF_964341445.2. Classification (NCBI taxonomy): domain Eukaryota; kingdom Metazoa; phylum Chordata; class Mammalia; order Artiodactyla; family Ziphiidae; genus Mesoplodon; species Mesoplodon mirus. Next base: position 299,115 of record NW_028295743.1, on the reverse strand, counting down.
AGGTTGCATCAGAGACCCTGAAGGAATTGTAAAGAATTTCCCTGTTTCTTTGTTCTGTTTTTGAAATTCCTTTTTAGAGTGGGTTTGAGCTGATTCTCGCGGCCATGTTTATGCCAGTCTAGACACACTTGATTCCCTTACGGAGACATATCAATACATAGGTTTTAAGATTCTTACTAGTCAGATCTATTCCTCTGCGGGAAATATGGGGTTTTGAGTCCCTTTCACTGAGGAAGGTGTAGGTCTTGTCTATTCCATAGTTGGTTTTTGGAACGGTACCTGTGCTTATATCAAAGTCTGGTTTGATGCATCACCCCACCTCTCCTTCCCCCTTAAGCAGGCATAAGAGTGTTTTCTAAATGTGAGACTCTGTTCTCTTGCCTAACTCAGTTCATGTGTAGCCATGTTTACAGGATCTTCCTAAGTGATATCTTATGATAAGTTTCTTTTCCTGTGTGACTTCTTTCACTTAGAATCATCGTACCTGAATCCACTCATTTTGCTGCTACTGGTCTTATGATATTGATTTCGTGGCTGAGGGATATTCCATCGTACGTAAGTTCCACAATGTTTGGAACCATTTTTATATTTCCTGGGATATTTCTGGTGTACCCAGGTTGAGGTTCCTGTAAGCAGTGCAGCCCTCAATTTGGGGGTGGCTCTGTCTTATGGATTTTCAGTTTTCCCAAGGTATATTCCCTAGACTGGAAGTGCCCTTGGCTCTGTAGCTCTGTTGTTTACTTGTTTTAAGGAACACAATGCACTCCTCCAGTGAGGCAGTTGGCAACTTACATCCCGCCCATCAGCATAACAAGGCTCCCTGTTCTCCAGGGCCTGTCTTGCCTTTCTGGTTTTTACACATTTTGTGGATGTCCCTTTTGACCGGTGGGAAGTGATACTCCTTTGTAGTGCAGATTTGCATTGCCCGCTTGCTTGCTTGGCCAAAAAGGGCGTATGCGTTTTCTCCTGAATATATTCAGGAGAAAACGCATACGCCCTTTTTGGCCAAGTGCATCATTGTCGAAGTTGTGCCCCTCTTCCTGTGCTTTACAGGCGATTCCAACGTACCTCTTGAAATCTGTTTCCTGCTATTCTGCCTCGCTTTCAAGTCCGCCTCGTTGCCTTCCCTCAACAGATTTTTGGACGATAGTTGGCCTTGATTACTCTGCCAGTTTGTGAATTGCTGTGCCCCTGAGCTCCATTTATCAACTCGTTTTTTGTGAGCTGAACGCAAGTCCAAACTTTTGGTTCAGGACCTCTACTGGTTCCCGGTGGGTGGCTGAGACTTTGGTTCATTCTTCTTCCTGCCGGGAAATTAGAGTGACATGTGCCCATCCAAATGCCTAACAGCTACTCTCTCATTGGTTCTCCCTCTTCCCTTTCCTCCTCTGCCAAATTGGCAACCTGTGCGAACCAGGAGCTTAAAGGGGCTGTCTCTCCAAGTTGGGAGATTGATAGGAAAGCAGTTGGAAAGTCAAACCGGAGCACCAGGAGAGGGGCTCTTCGTTGAGTTTTAGAAACCTTTCGTATTCACAGTGTGTCCATTCTCTAGGTTTCCCGTACACGTTATAGCTGTAGTAATATTCCCTTCCACCTGGAGAGCTGGGACCCATGGAATGGGTGCCATGCATTATTGCTTTAAAGGGTCTGCATTTGCTCACCCAATCTCACCAATCCTCTCAGTCCCAAGTGTCCAGCCTTATGCCACATCCAGCTGTCATTGTAGATAGGGTCATTCCAGGTTGCATCAGAGACCCTGAAGGAATTGTAAAGAATTTCCCTGTTTCTTTGTTCTGTTTTTGAAATTCCTTTTTAGAGTGGGTTTGAGCTGATTCTCGCGGCCATGTTTATGCCAGTCTAGACACACTTGATTCCCTTACGGAGACATATCAATACATAGGTTTTAAGATTCTTACTAGTCAGATCTATTCCTCTGCGGGAAATATGGGGTTTTGAGTCCCTTTCACTGAGGAAGGTGTAGGTCTTGTCTATTCCATAGTTGGTTTTTGGAACGGTACCTGTGCTTATATCAAAGTCTGGTTTGATGCATCACCCCACCTCTCCTTCCCCCTTAAGCAGGCATAAGAGTGTTTTCTAAATGTGAGACTCTGTTCTCTTGCCTAACTCAGTTCATGTGTAGCCATGTTTACAGGATCTTCCTAAGTGATATCTTATGATAAGTTTCTTTTCCCGTGTGACTTCTTTCACTTAGAATCATCGTACCTGAATCCACTCATTTTGCTGCTACTGGTCTTATGACATTGATTTCGTGGCTGAGGGATATTCCATCGAACGTAAGTTCCACAATGTTTGGAACCATTTTTATATTTCCTGGGATATTTCTGGTGTACCCAGGTTGAGGTTCCTGTAAGCAGTGCAGCCCTCAATTTGGGGGTGGCTCTGTCTTATGGATTTTCAGTTTTCCCAAGGTATATTCCCTAGACTGGAAGTGCCCTTGGCTCTGTAGCTCTGTTGTTTACTTGTTTTAGGGGACACAATGCACTCCTCCAGTGAGGCAGTTGGCAACTTACATCCCGCCCATCAGCATAACAAGGCTCCCTGTTCTCCAGGGCCTGTCTTGCCTTTCTGGTTTTTACACATTTTGTGGATGTCCCTTTTGACCGGTGGGAAGTGATACTCCTTTGTAGTGCAGATTTGCATTGCCCGCTTGCTTGCTTGGCCAAAAAGGGCGTATGCGTTTTCTCCTGAATATATTCAGGAGAAAACGCATACGCCCTTTTTGGCCAAGTGCATCATTGTCGAAGTTGTGCCCCTCTTCCTGTGCTTTACAGGCGATTCCAACGTACCTCTTGAAATCTGTTTCCTGCTATTCTGCCTCGCTTTCAAGTCCGCCTCGTTGCCTTCCCTCAACAGATTTTTGGACGATAGTTGGCCTTGATTACTCTGCCAGTTTGTGAATTGCTGTGCCCCTGAGCTCCATTTATCAACTCGTTTTTTGTGAGCTGAACGCAAGTCCAAACTTTTGGTTCAGGACCTCTACTGGTTCCCGGTGGGTGGCTGAGACTTTGGTTCATTCTTCTTCCTGCCGGGAAATTAGAGTGACATGTGCCCATCCAAATGCCTAACAGCTACTCTCTCATTGGTTCTCCCTCTTCCCTTTCCTCCTCTGCCAAATTGGCAACCTGTGCGAACCAGGAGCTTAAAGGGGCTGTCTCTCCAAGTTGGGAGATTGATAGGAAAGCAGTTGGAAAGTCAAACCGGAGCACCAGGAGAGGGGCTCTTCGTTGAGTTTTAGAAACCTTTCGTATTCACAGTGTGTCCATTCTCTAGGTTTCCCGTACACGTTATAGCTGTAGTAATATTCCCTTCCACCTGGAGAGCTGGGACCCATGGAATGGGTGCCATGCATTATTGCTTTAAAGGGTCTGCATTTGCTCACCCAATCTCACCAATCCTCTCAGTCCCAAGTGTCCAGCCTTATGCCACATCCAGCTGTCATTGTAGATAGGGTCATTCCAGGTTGCATCAGAGACCCTGAAGGAATTGTAAAGAATTTCCCTGTTTCTTTGTTCTGTTTTTGAAATTCCTTTTTAGAGTGGGTTTGAGCTGATTCTCGCGGCCATGTTTATGCCAGTCTAGACACACTTGATTCCCTTACGGAGACATATCAATACATAGGTTTTAAGATTCTTACTAGTCAGATCTATTCCTCTGCGGGAAATATGGGGTTTTGAGTCCCTTTCACTGAGGAAGGTGTAGGTCTTGTCTATTCCATAGTTGGTTTTTGGAACGGTACCTGTGCTTATATCAAAGTCTGGTTTGATGCATCACCCCACCTCTCCTTCCCCCTTAAGCAGGCATAAGAGTGTTTTCTAAATGTGAGACTCTGTTCTCTTGCCTAACTCAGTTCATGTGTAGCCATGTTTACAGGATCTTCCTAAGTGATATCTTATGATAAGTTTCTTTTCCTGTGTGACTTCTTTCACTTAGAATCATCGTACCTGAATCCACTCATTTTGCTGCTACTGGTCTTATGATATTGATTTCGTGGCTGAGGGATATTCCATCGTACGTAAGTTCCACAATGTTTGGAACCATTTTTATATTTCCTGGGATATTTCTGGTGTACCCAGGTTGAGGTTCCTGTAAGCAGTGCAGCCCTCAATTTGGGGGTGGCTCTGTCTTATGGATTTTCAGTTTTCCCAAGGTATATTCCCTAGACTGGAAGTGCCCTTGGCTCTGTAGCTCTGTTGTTTACTTGTTTTAAGGAACACAATGCACTCCTCCAGTGAGGCAGTTGGCAACTTACATCCCGCCCATCAGCATAACAAGGCTCCCTGTTCTCCAGGGCCTGTCTTGCCTTTCTGGTTTTTACACATTTTGTGGATGTCCCTTTTGACCGGTGGGAAGTGATACTCCTTTGTAGTGCAGATTTGCATTGCCCGCTTGCTTGCTTGGCCAAAAAGGGCGTATGCGTTTTCTCCTGAATATATTCAGGAGAAAACGCATACGCCCTTTTTGGCCAAGTGCATCATTGTCGAAGTTGTGCCCCTCTTCCTGTGCTTTACAGGCGATTCCAACGTACCTCTTGAAATCTGTTTCCTGCTATTCTGCCTCGCTTTCAAGTCCGCCTCGTTGCCTTCCCTCAACAGATTTTTGGACGATAGTTGGCCTTGATTACTCTGCCAGTTTGTGAATTGCTGTGCCCCTGAGCTCCATTTATCAACTCGTTTTTTGTGAGCTGAACGCAAGTCCAAACTTTTGGTTCAGGACCTCTACTGGTTCCCGGTGGGTGGCTGAGACTTTGGTTCATTCTTCTTCCTGCCGGGAAATTAGAGTGACATGTGCCCATCCAAATGCCTAACAGCTACTCTCTCATTGGTTCTCCCTCTTCCCTTTCCTCCTCTGCCAAATTGGCAACCTGTGCGAACCAGGAGCTTAAAGGGGCTGTCTCTCCAAGTTGGGAGATTGATAGGAAAGCAGTTGGAAAGTCAAACCGGAGCACCAGGAGAGGGGCTCTTCGTTGAGTTTTAGAAACCTTTCGTATTCACAGTGTGTCCATTCTCTAGGTTTCCCGTACACGTTATAGCTGTAGTAATATTCCCTTCCACCTGGAGAGCTGGGACCCATGGAATGGGTGCCATGCATTATTGCTTTAAAGGGTCTGCATTTGCTCACCCAATCTCACCAATCCTCTCAGTCCCAAGTGTCCAGCCTTATGCCACATCCAGCTGTCATTGTAGATAGGGTCATTCCAGGTTGCATCAGAGACCCTGAAGGAATTGTAAAGAATTTCCCTGTTTCTTTGTTCTGTTTTTGAAATTCCTTTTTAGAGTGGGTTTGAGCTGATTCTCGCGGCCATGTTTATGCCAGTCTAGACACACTTGATTCCCTTACGGAGACATATCAATACATAGGTTTTAAGATTCTTACTAGTCAGATCTATTCCTCTGCGGGAAATATGGGGTTTTGAGTCCCTTTCACTGAGGAAGGTGTAGGTCTTGTCTATTCCATAGTTGGTTTTTGGAACGGTACCTGTGCTTATATCAAAGTCTGGTTTGATGCATCACCCCACCTCTCCTTCCCCCTTAAGCAGGCATAAGAGTGTTTTCTAAATGTGAGACTCTGTTCTCTTGCCTAACTCAGTTCATGTGTAGCCATGTTTACAGGATCTTCCTAAGTGATATCTTATGATAAGTTTCTTTTCCTGTGTGACTTCTTTCACTTAGAATCATCGTACCTGAATCCACTCATTTTGCTGCTACTGGTCTTATGATATTGATTTCGTGGCTGAGGGATATTCCATCGTACGTAAGTTCCACAATGTTTGGAACCATTTTTATATTTCCTGGGATATTTCAGGTGTACCCAGGTTGAGGTTCCTGTAAGCAGTGCAGCTCTCAATTTGGGGGTGGCTCTGTCTTATGGATTTTCAGTTTTCCCAAGGTATATTCCCTAGACTGGAAGTGCCCTTGGCTCTGTAGCTCTGTTGTTTACTTGTTTTAGGGGACACAATGCACTCCTCCAGTGAGGCAGTTGGCAACTTACATCCCGCCCATCAGCATAACAAGGCTCCCTGTTCTCCAGTGCCTGTCTTGCCTTTCTGGTTTTTACACATTTTGTGGATGTCCCTTTTGACCTGTGGGAAGTGATACTACTTTGTAGTGCAGATTTGCATTGCCCGCTTGCTTGCTTGGCCAAAAAGGGCGTATGCGTTTTCTCCTGAATATATTCAGGAGAAAACACATACGCCCTTTTTGGCCAAGTGCATCATTGTCGAAGTTGTGCCCCTCTTCCTGTGCTTTACAGGCGATTCCAACGTACCTCTTGAAATCTGTTTCCTGCTATTCTGCCTCGCTTTCAAGTCCGCCTCGTTGCCTTCCCTCAACAGATTTTTGGACGATAGTTGGCCTTGATTACTCTGCCAGTTTGTGAATTGCTGTGCCCCTGAGCTCCATTTTTCAACTCGTTTTTTGTGAGCTGAACGCAAGTCCAAACTTTTGGTTCAGGACCTCTACTGGTTCCCGGTGGGTGGCTGAGACTTTGGTTCATTCTTCTTCCTGCCGGGAAATTAGAGTGACATGTGCCCATCCAAATGCCTAACAGCTACTCTCTCATTGGTTCTCCCTCTTCCCTTTCATCCTCTGCCAAATTGGCAACCTGTGCGAACCAGGAGCTTAAAGGGGCTGTCTCTCCAAGTTGGGAGATTGATAGGAAAGCAGTTGGAAAGTCAAACCGGAGCACCAGGAGAGGGGCTCTTCGTTGAGTTTTAGAAACCTTTCGTATTCACAGTGTGTCCATTCTCTAGGTTTCCCGTACACGTTATAGCTGTAGTAATATTCCCTTCCACCTGGAGAGCTGGGACCCATGGAATGGGTGCCATGCATTATTGCTTTAAAGGGTCTGCATTTGCTCACCCAATCTCACCAATCCTCTCAGTCCCAAGTGTCCAGCCTTATGCCACATCCAGCTGTCATTGTAGATAGGGTCATTCCAGGTTGCATCAGAGACCCTGAAGGAATTGTAAAGAATTTCCCTGTTTCTTTGTTCTGTTTTTGAAATTCCTTTTTAGAGTGGGTTTGAGCTGATTCTCGCGGCCATGTTTATGCCAGTCTAGACACACTTGATTCCCTTACGGAGACATATCAATACATAGGTTTTAAGATTCTTACTAGTCAGATCTATTCCTCTGCGGGAAATATGGGGTTTTGAGTCCCTTTCACTGAGGAAGGTGTAGGTCTTGTCTATTCCATAGTTGGTTTTTGGAACGGTACCTGTGCTTATATCAAAGTCTGGTTTGATGCATCACCCCACCTCTCCTTCCCCCTTAAGCAGGCATAAGAGTGTTTTCTAAATGTGAGACTCTGTTCTCTTGCCTAACTCAGTTCATGTGTAGCCATGTTTACAGGATCTTCCTAAGTGATATCTTATGATAAGTTTCTTTTCCTGTGTGACTTCTTTCACTTAGAATCATCGTACCTGAATCCACTCATTTTGCTGCTACTGGTCTTATGATATTGATTTCGTGGCTGAGGGATATTCCATCGTACGTAAGTTCCACAATGTTTGGAACCATTTTTATATTTCCTGGGATATTTCAGGTGTACCCAGGTTGAGGTTCCTGTAAGCAGTGCAGCCCTCAATTTGGGGGTGGCTCTGTCTTATGGATTTTCAGTTTTCCCAAGGTATATTCCCTAGACTGGAAGTGCCCTTGGCTCTGTAGCTCTGTTGTTTACTTGTTTTAGGGAACACAATGCACTCCTCCAGTGAGGCAGTTGGCAACTTACATCCCGCCCATCAGCATAACAAGGCTCCCTGTTCTCCAGGGCCTGTCTTGCCTTTCTGGTTTTTACACATTTTGTGGATGTCCCTTTTGACCGGTGGGAAGTGATACTCCTTTGTAGTGCAGATTTGCATTGCCCGCTTGCTTGCTTGGCCAAAAAGGGCGTATGCGTTTTCTCCTGAATATATTCAGGAGAAAACGCATACGCCCTTTTTGGCCAAGTGCATCATTGTCGAAGTTGTGCCCCTCTTCCTGTGCTTTACAGGCGATTCCAACGTACCTCTTGAAATCTGTTTCCTGCTATTCTGCCTCGCTTTCAAGTCCGCCTCGTTGCCTTCCCTCAACAGATTTTTGGACGATAGTTGGCCTTGATTACTCTGCCAGTTTGTGAATTGCTGTGCCCCTGAGCTCCATTTTTCAACTCGTTTTTTGTGAGCTGAACGCAAGTCCAAACTTTTGGTTCAGGACCTCTACTGGTTCCCGGTGGGTGGCTGAGACTTTGGTTCATTCTTCTTCCTGCCGGGAAATTAGAGTGACATGTGCCCATCCAAATGCCTAACAGCTACTCTCTCATTGGTTCTCCCTCTTCCCTTTCCTCCTCTGCCAAATTGGCAACCTGTGCGAACCAGGAGCTTAAAGGGGCTGTCTCTCCAAGTTGGGAGATTGATAGGAAAGCAGTTGGAAAGTCAAACCGGAGCACCAGGAGAGGGGCTCTTCGTTGAGTTTTAGAAACCTTTCGTATTCACAGTGTGTCCATTCTCTAGGTTTCCCGTACACGTTATAGCTGTAGTAATATTCCCTTCCACCTGGAGAGCTGGGACCCATGGAATGGGTGCCATGCATTATTGCTTTAAAGGGTCTGCATTTGCTCACCCAATCTCACCAATCCTCTCAGTCCCAAGTGTCCAGCCTTATGCCACATCCAGCTGTCATTGTAGATAGGGTCATTCCAGGTTGCATCAGAGACCCTGAAGGAATTGTAAAGAATTTCCCTGTTTCTTTGTTCTGTTTTTGAAATTCCTTTTTAGAGTGGGTTTGAGCTGATTCTCGCGGCCATGTTTATGCCAGTCTAGACACACTTGATTCCCTTACGGAGACATATCAATACATAGGTTTTAAGATTCTTACTAGTCAGATCTATTCCTCTGCGGGAAATATGGGGTTTTGAGTCCCTTTCACTGAGGAAGGTGTAGGTCTTGTCTATTCCATAGTTGGTTTTTGGAACGGTACCTGTGCTTATATCAAAGTCTGGTTTGATGCATCACCCCACCTCTCCTTCCCCCTTAAGCAGGCATAAGAGTGTTTTCTAAATGTGAGACTCTGTTCTCTTGCCTAACTCAGTTCATGTGTAGCCATGTTTACAGGATCTTCCTAAGTGATATCTTATGATAAGTTTCTTTTCCTGTGTGACTTCTTTCACTTAGAATCATCGTACCTGAATCCACTCATTTTGCTGCTACTGGTCTTATGATATTGATTTCGTGGCTGAGGGATATTCCATCGTACGTAAGTTCCACAATGTTTGGAACCATTTTTATATTTCCTGGGATATTTCAGGTGTACCCAGGTTGAGGTTCCTGTAAGCAGTGCAGCTCTCAATTTGGGGGTGGCTCTGTCTTATGGATTTTCAGTTTTCCCAAGGTATATTCCCTAGACTGGAAGTGCCCTTGGCTCTGTAGCTCTGTTGTTTACTTGTTTTAGGGGACACAATGCACTCCTCCAGTGAGGCAGTTGGCAACTTACATCCCGCCCATCAGCATAACAAGGCTCCCTGTTCTCCAGGGCCTGTCTTGCCTTTCTGGTTTTTACACATTTTGTGGATGTCCCTTTTGACCGGTGGGAAGTGATACTCCTTTGTAGTGCAGATTTGCATTGCCCGCTTGCTTGCTTGGCCAAAAAGGGCGTATGCGTTTTCTCCTGAATATATTCAGGAGAAAACACATACGCCCTTTTTGGCCAAGTGCATCATTGTCGAAGTTGTGCCCCTCTTCCTGTGCTTTACAGGCGATTCCAACGTACCTCTTGAAATCTGTTTCCTGCTATTCTGCCTCGCTTTCAAGTCCGCCTCGTTGCCTTCCCTCAACAGATTTTTGGACGATAGTTGGCCTTGATTACTCTGCCAGTTTGTGAATTGCTGTGCCCCTGAGCTCCATTTTTCAACTCGTTTTTTGTGAGCTGAACGCAAGTCCAAACTTTTGGTTCAGGACCTCTACTGGTTCCCGGTGGGTGGCTGAGACTTTGGTTCATTCTTCTTCCTGCCGGGAAATTAGAGTGACATGTGCCCATCCAAATGCCTAACAGCTACTCTCTCATTGGTTCTCCCTCTTCCCTTTCATCCTCTGCCAAATTGGCAACCTGTGCGAACCAGGAGCTTAAAGGGGCTGTCTCTCCAAGTTGGGAGATTGATAGGAAAGCAGTTGGAAAGTCAAACCGGAGCACCAGGAGAGGGGCTCTTCGTTGAGTTTTAGAAACCTTTCGTATTCACAGTGTGTCCATTCTCTAGGTTTCCCGTACACGTTATAGCTGTAGTAATATTCCCTTCCACCTGGAGAGCTGGGACCCATGGAATGGGTGCCATGCATTATTGCTTTAAAGGGTCTGCATTTGCTCACCCAATCTCACCAATCCTCTCAGTCCCAAGTGTCCAGCCTTATGCCACATCCAGCTGTCATTGTAGATAGGGTCATTCCAGGTTGCATCAGAGACCCTGAAGGAATTGTAAAGAATTTCCCTGTTTCTTTGTTCTGTTTTTGAAATTCCTTTTTAGAGTGGGTTTGAGCTGATTCTCGCGGCCATGTTTATGCCAGTCTAGACACACTTGATTCCCTTACGGAGACATATCAATACATAGGTTTTAAGATTCTTACTAGTCAGATCTATTCCTCTGCGGGAAATATGGGGTTTTGAGTCCCTTTCACTGAGGAAGGTGTAGGTCTTGTCTATTCCATAGTTGGTTTTTGGAACGGTACCTGTGCTTATATCAAAGTCTGGTTTGATGCATCACCCCACCTCTCCTTCCCCCTTAAGCAGGCATAAGAGTGTTTTCTAAATGTGAGACTCTGTTCTCTTGCCTAACTCAGTTCATGTGTAGCCATGTTTACAGGATCTTCCTAAGTGATATCTTATGATAAGTTTCTTTTCCTGTGTGACTTCTTTCACTTAGAATCATCGTACCTGAATCCACTCATTTTGCTGCTACTGGTCTTATGATATTGATTTCGTGGCTGAGGGATATTCCATCGTACGTAAGTTCCACAATGTTTGGAACCATTTTTATATTTCCTGGGATATTTCAGGTGTACCCAGGTTGAGGTTCCTGTAAGCAGTGCAGCCCTCAATTTGGGGGTGGCTCTGTCTTATGGATTTTCAGTTTTCCCAAGGTATATTCCCTAGACTGGAAGTGCCCTTGGCTCTGTAGCTCTGTTGTTTACTTGTTTTAGGGAACACAATGCACTCCTCCAGTGAGGCAGTTGGCAACTTACATCCCGCCCATCAGCATAACAAGGCTCCCTGTTCTCCAGGGCCTGTCTTGCCTTTCTGGTTTTTACACATTTTGTGGATGTCCCTTTTGACCGGTGGGAAGTGATACTCCTTTGTAGTGCAGATTTGCATTGCCCGCTTGCTTGCTTGGCCAAAAAGGGCGTATGCGTTTTCTCCTGAATATATTCAGGAGAAAACGCATACGCCCTTTTTGGCCAAGTGCATCATTGTCGAAGTTGTGCCCCTCTTCCTGTGCTTTACAGGCGATTCCAACGTACCTCTTGAAATCTGTTTCCTGCTATTCTGCCTCGCTTTCAAGTCCGCCTCGTTGCCTTCCCTCAACAGATTTTTGGACGATAGTTGGCCTTGATTACTCTGCCAGTTTGTGAATTGCTGTGCCCCTGAGCTCCATTTTTCAACTCGTTTTTTGTGAGCTGAACGCAAGTCCAAACTTTTGGTTCAGGACCTCTACTGGTTCCCGGTGGGTGGCTGAGACTTTGGTTCATTCTTCTTCCTGCCGGGAAATTAGAGTGACATGTGCCCATCCAAATGCCTAACAGCTACTCTCTCATTGGTTCTCCCTCTTCCCTTTCCTCCTCTGCCAAATTGGCAACCTGTGCGAACCAGGAGCTTAAAGGGGCTGTCTCTCCAAGTTGGGAGATTGATAGGAAAGCAGTTGGAAAGTCAAACCGGAGCACCAGGAGAGGGGCTCTTCGTTGAGTTTTAGAAACCTTTCGTATTCACAGTGTGTCCATTCTCTAGGTTTCCCGTACACGTTATAGCTGTAGTAATATTCCCTTCCACCTGGAGAGCTGGGACCCATGGAATGGGTGCCATGCATTATTGCTTTAAAGGGTCTGCATTTGCTCACCCAATCTCACCAATCCTCTCAGTCCCAAGTGTCCAGCCTTATGCCACATCCAGCTGTCATTGTAGATAGGGTCATTCCAGGTTGCATCAGAGACCCTGAAGGAATTGTAAAGAATTTCCCTGTTTCTTTGTTCTGTTTTTGAAATTCCTTTTTAGAGTGGGTTTGAGCTGATTCTCGCGGCCATGTTTATGCCAGTCTAGACACACTTGATTCCCTTACGGAGACATATCAATACATAGGTTTTAAGATTCTTACTAGTCAGATCTATTCCTCTGCGGGAAATATGGGGTTTTGAGTCCCTTTCACTGAGGAAGGTGTAGGTCTTGTCTATTCCATAGTTGGTTTTTGGAACGGTACCTGTGCTTATATCAAAGTCTGGTTTGATGCATCACCCCACCTCTCCTTCCCCCTTAAGCAGGCATAAGAGTGTTTTCTAAATGTGAGACTCTGTTCTCTTGCCTAACTCAGTTCATGTGTAGCCATGTTTACAGGATCTTCCTAAGTGATATCTTATGATAAGTTTCTTTTCCTGTGTGACTTCTTTCACTTAGAATCATCGTACCTGAATCCACTCATTTTGCTGCTACTGGTCTTATGATATTGATTTCGTGGCTGAGGGATATTCCATCGTACGTAAGTTCCACAATGTTTGGAACCATTTTTATATTTCCTGGGATATTTCAGGTGTACCCAGGTTGAGGTTCCTGTAAGCAGTGCAGCTCTCAATTTGGGGGTGGCTCTGTCTTATGGATTTTCAGTTTTCCCAAGGTATATTCCCTAGACTGGAAGTGCCCTTGGCTCTGTAGCTCTGTTGTTTACTTGTTTTAGGGGACACAATGCACTCCTCCAGTGAGGCAGTTGGCAACTTACATCCCGCCCATCAGCATAACAAGGCTCCCTGTTCTCCAGTGCCTGTCTTGCCTTTCTGGTTTTTACACATTTTGTGGATGTCCATTTTGACCTGTGGGAAGTGATACTACTTTGTAGTGCAGATTTGCATTGCCCGCTTGCTTGCTTGGCCAAAAAGGGCGTATGCGTTTTCTCCTGAATATATTCAGGAGAAAACACATACGCCCTTTTTGGCCAAGTGCATCATTGTCGAAGTTGTGCCCCTCTTCCTGTGCTTTACAGGCGATTCCAACGTACCTCTTGAAATCTGTTTCCTGCTATTCTGCCTCGCTTTCAAGTCCGCCTCGTTGCCTTCCCTCAACAGATTTTTGGACGATAGTTGGCCTTGATTACTCTGCCAGTTTGTGAATTGCTGTGCCCCTGAGCTCCATTTTTCAACTCGTTTTTTGTGAGCTGAACGCAAGTCCAAACTTTTGGTTCAGGACCTCTACTGGTTCCCGGTGGGTGGCTGAGACTTTGGTTCATTCTTCTTCCTGCCGGGAAATTAGAGTGACATGTGCCCATCCAAATGCCTAACAGCTACTCTCTCATTGGTTCTCCCTCTTCCCTTTCATCCTCTGCCAAATTGGCAACCTGTGCGAACCAGGAGCTTAAAGGGGCTGTCTCTCCAAGTTGGGAGATTGATAGGAAAGCAGTTGGAAAGTCAAACCGGAGCACCAGGAGAGGGGCTCTTCGTTGAGTTTTAGAAACCTTTCGTATTCACAGTGTGTCCATTCTCTAGGTTTCCCGTACACGTTATAGCTGTAGTAATATTCCCTTCCACCTGGAGAGCTGGGACCCATGGAATGGGTGCCATGCATTATTGCTTTAAAGGGTCTGCATTTGCTCACCCAATCTCACCAATCCTCTCAGTCCCAAGTGTCCAGCCTTATGCCACATCCAGCTGTCATTGTAGATAGGGTCATTCCAGGTTGCATCAGAGACCCTGAAGGAATTGTAAAGAATTTCCCTGTTTCTTTGTTCTGTTTTTGAAATTCCTTTTTAGAGTGGGTTTGAGCTGATTCTCGCGGCCATGTTTATGCCAGTCTAGACACACTTGATTCCCTTACGGAGACATATCAATACATAGGTTTTAAGATTCTTACTAGTCAGATCTATTCCTCTGCGGGAAATATGGGGTTTTGAGTCCCTTTCACTGAGGAAGGTGTAGGTCTTGTCTATTCCATAGTTGGTTTTTGGAACGGTACCTGTGCTTATATCAAAGTCTGGTTTGATGCATCACCCCACCTCTCCTTCCCCCTTAAGCAGGCATAAGAGTGTTTTCTAAATGTGAGACTCTGTTCTCTTGCCTAACTCAGTTCATGTGTAGCCATGTTTACAGGATCTTCCTAAGTGATATCTTATGATAAGTTTCTTTTCCTGTGTGACTTCTTTCACTTAGAATCATCGTACCTGAATCCACTCATTTTGCTGCTACTGGTCTTATGATATTGATTTCGTGGCTGAGGGATATTCCATCGTACGTAAGTTCCACAATGTTTGGAACCATTTTTATATTTCCTGGGATATTTCAGGTGTACCCAGGTTGAGGTTCCTGTAAGCAGTGCAGCCCTCAATTTGGGGGTGGCTCTGTCTTATGGATTTTCAGTTTTCCCAAGGTATATTCCCTAGACTGGAAGTGCCCTTGGCTCTGTAGCTCTGTTGTTTACTTGTTTTAAGGAACACAATGCACTCCTCCAGTGAGGCAGTTGGCAACTTACATCCCGCCCATCAGCATAACAAGGCTCCCTGTTCTCCAGGGCCTGTCTTGCCTTTCTGGTTTTTACACATTTTGTGGATGTCCCTTTTGACCGGTGGGAAGTGATACTCCTTTGTAGTGCAGATTTGCATTGCCCGCTTGCTTGCTTGGCCAAAAAGGGCGTATGCGTTTTCTCCTGAATATATTCAGGAGAAAACGCATACGCCCTTTTTGGCCAAGTGCATCATTGTCGAAGTTGTGCCCCTCTTCCTGTGCTTTACAGGCGATTCCAACGTACCTCTTGAAATCTGTTTCCTGCTATTCTGCCTCGCTTTCAAGTCCGCCTCGTTGCCTTCCCTCAACAGATTTTTGGACGATAGTTGGCCTTGATTACTCTGCCAGTTTGTGAATTGCTGTGCCCCTGAGCTCCATTTTTCAACTCGTTTTTTGTGAGCTGAACGCAAGTCCAAACTTTTGGTTCAGGACCTCTACTGGTTCCCGGTGGGTGGCTGAGACTTTGGTTCATTCTTCTTCCTGCCGGGAAATTAGAGTGACATGTGCCCATCCAAATGCCTAACAGCTACTCTCTCATTGGTTCTCCCTCTTCCCTTTCCTCCTCTGCCAAATTGGCAACCTGTGCGAACCAGGAGCTTAAAGGGGCTGTCTCTCCAAGTTGGGAGATTGATAGGAAAGCAGTTGGAAAGTCAAACCGGAGCACCAGGAGAGGGGCTCTTCGTTGAGTTTTAGAAACCTTTCGTATTCACAGTGTGTCCATTCTCTAGGTTTCCCGTACACGTTATAGCTGTAGTAATATTCCCTTCCACCTGGAGAGCTGGGACCCATGGAATGGGTGCCATGCATTATTGCTTTAAAGGGTCTGCATTTGCTCACCCAATCTCACCAATCCTCTCAGTCCCAAGTGTCCAGCCTTATGCCACATCCAGCTGTCATTGTAGATAGGGTCATTCCAGGTTGCATCAGAGACCCTGAAGGAATTGTAAAGAATTTCCCTGTTTCTTTGTTCTGTTTTTGAAATTCCTTTTTAGAGTGGGTTTGAGCTGATTCTCGCTGCCATGTTTATGCCAGTCTAGACACACTTGATTCCCTTACGGAGACATATCAATACATAGGTTTTAAGATTCTTACTAGTCAGATCTATTCCTCTGCGGGAAATATTGGGTTTTGAGTCCCTTTCACTGAGGAAGGTGTAGGTCTTTTCTATTCCATAGTTGGTTTTTGGAAGGGTACCTGTGCTTATATCAAACTCAGGTTTGATGCATCACCCCACCTCTCCTTCCCCCTTAAGCAGGCATAAGAGTGTTTTCTAAATGTGAGACTCTGTTCTCTTGCCTAACTCAGTTCATGTGTAGCCATGTTTACAGGATCTTCCTAAGTGATATCTTATGATAAGTTTCTTTTCCCGTGTGACTTCTTTCACTTAGAATCATCGTACCTGAATCCACTCATTTTGCTGCTACTGGTCTTATGACATTGATTTCGTGGCTGAGGGATATTCCATCGAACGTAAGTTCCACAATGTTTGGAACCATTTTTATATTTCCTGGGATATTTCAGGTGTACCCAGGTTGAGGTTCCTGTAAGCAGTGCAGCCCTCAATTTGGGGGTGGCTCTGTCTTATGGATTTTCAGTTTTCCCAAGGTATATTCCCTAGACTGGAAGTGCCCTTGGCTCTGTAGCTCTGTTGTTTACTTGTTTTAGGGGACACAATGCACTCCTCCAGTGAGGCAGTTGGCAACTTACATCCCGCCCATCAGCATAACAAGGCTCCCTGTTCTCCAGGGCCTGTCTTGCCTTTCTGGTTTTTACACATTTTGTGGATGTCCCTTTTGACCGGTGGGAAGTGATACTCCTTTGTAGTGCAGATTTGCATTGCCCGCTTGCTTGCTTGGCCAAAAAGGGCGTATGCGTTTTCTCCTGAATATATTCAGGAGAAAACGCATACGCCCTTTTTGGCCAAGTGCATCATTGTCGAAGTTGTGCCCCTCTTCCTGTGCTTTACAGGCGATTCCAACGTACCTCTTGAAATCTGTTTCCTGCTATTCTGCCTCGCTTTCAAGTCCGCCTCGTTGCCTTCCCTCAACAGATTTTTGGACGATAGTTGGCCTTGATTACTCTGCCAGTTTGTGAATTGCTGTGCCCCTGAGCTCCATTTTACAACTCGTTTTTTGTGAGCTGAACGCAAGTCCAAACTTTTGGTTCAGGACCTATACTGGTTCCCGGTGGGTGGCTGAGACTTTGGTTCATTCTTCTTCCTGCCGGGAAATTAGAGTGACATGTGCCCATCCAAATGCCTAACAGCTACTCTCTCATTGGTTCTCCCTCTTCCCTTTCATCCTCTGCCAAATTGGCAACCTGTGCGAACCAGGAGCTTAAAGGGGCTGTCTCTCCAAGTTGGGAGATTGATAGGAAAGCAGTTGGAAAGTCAAACCGGAGCACCAGGAGAGGGGCTCTCCGTTGAGTTTTAGAAACCTTTCGTATTCACAGTGTGTCCATTCTCTAGGTTTCCCATACACGTTATAGCTGTAGTAATATTCCCTTCCACCTGGAGAGCTGGGACCCATGGAATGGGTGCCATGCATTATTGCTTTAAAGGGTCTGCATTTGCTCACCCAATCTCACCAATCCTCTCAGTCCCAAGTGTCCAGCCTTATGCCACATCCAGCTGTCATTGTAGATAGGGTCATTCCAGGTTGCATCAGAGACCCTGAAGGAATTGTAAAGAATTTCCCTGTTTCTTTGTTCTGTTTTTGAAATTCCTTTTTAGAGTGGGTTTCAGCTGATTCTCGTGGCCATGTTTATGCCAGTCTAGACACACTTGATTCCCTTACAGAGACATATCAATACATAGGTTTTAAGATTCTTACTAGTCAGATCTATTCCTCTGCGGGAAATATGGGGTTTTGAGTCCCTTTCACTGAGGAAGGTGTAGGTCTTGTCTATTCCATAGTTGGTTTTTGGAACGGTACCTGTGCTTATATCAAAGTCTGGTTTGATGCATCACCCCACCTCTCCTTCCCCCTTAAGCAGGCATAAGAGTGTTTTCTAAATGTGAGACTCTGTTCTCTTGCCTAACTCAGTTCATGTGTAGCCATGTTTACAGGATCTTCCTAAGTGATATCTTATGATAAGTTTCTTTTCCCGTGTGACTTCTTTCACTTAGAATCATCGTACCTGAATCCACTCATTTTGCTGCTACTGGTCTTATGACATTGATTTCGTGGCTGAGGGATATTCCATCGAACGTAAGTTCCACAATGTTTGGAACCATTTTTATATTTCCTGGGATATTTCTGGTGTACCCAGGTTGAGGTTCCTGTAAGCAGTGCAGCCCTCAATTTGGGGGTGGCTCTGTCTTATGGATTTTCAGTTTTCCCAAGGTATATTCCCTAGACTGGAAGTGCCCTTGGCTCTGTAGCTCTGTTGTTTACTTGTTTTAGGGGACACAATGCACTCCTCCAGTGAGGCAGTTGGCAACTTACATCCCGCCCATCAGCATAACAAGGCTCCCTGTTCTCCAGGGCCTGTCTTGCCTTTCTGGTTTTTACACATTTTGTGGATGTCCCTTTTGACCGGTGGGAAGTGATACTCCTTTGTAGTGCAGATTTGCATTGCCCGCTTGCTTGCTTGGCCAAAAAGGGCGTATGCGTTTTCTCCTGAATATATTCAGGAGAAAACGCATACGCCCTTTTTGGCCAAGTGCATCATTGTCGAAGTTGTGCCCCTCTTCCTGTGCTTTACAGGCGATTCCAACGTACCTCTTGAAATCTGTTTCCTGCTATTCTGCCTCGCTTTCAAGTCCGCCTCGTTGCCTTCCCTCAACAGATTTTTGGACGATAGTTGGCCTTGATTACTCTGCCAGTTTGTGAATTGCTGTGCCCCTGAGCTCCATTTTTCAACTCGTTTTTTGTGAGCTGAACGCAAGTCCAAACTTTTGGTTCAGAACCTCTACTGGTTCCCGGTGGGTGGCTGAGACTTTGGTTCATTCTTCTTCCTGCCGGGAAATTAGAGTGACATGTGCCCATCCAAATGCCTAACAGCTACTCTCTCATTGGTTCTCCCTCTTCCCTTTCATCCTCTGCCAAATTGGCAACCTGTGCGAACCAGGAGCTTAAAGGGGCTGTCTCTCCAAGCTGGGAGATTGATAGGAAAGCAGTTGGAAAGTCAAACCGGAGCACCAGGAGAGGGGCTCTCCGTTGAGTTTTAGAAACCTTTCGTATTCACAGTGTGTCCATTCTCTAGGTTTCCCATACACGTTATAGCTGTAGTAATATTCCCTTCCACCTGGAGAGCTGGGACCCATGGAATGGGTGCCATGCATTAATGCTTTAAAGGGTCTGCATTTGCTCACCCAATCTTACCAATCCTCTCAGTCCCAAGTGTCCAGCCTTATGCCACATCCAGCTGTCATTGTAGATAGGGTCATTCCAGGTTGCATCAGAGACCCTGAAGGAATTGTAAAGAATTTCCCTGTTTCTTTGTTCTGTTTTTGAAATTCCTTTTTAGAGTGGGTTTGAGCTGATTCTCGCGGCCATGTTTATGCCAGTCTAGACACACTTGATTCCCTTACGGAGACATATCAATACATAGGTTTTAAGATTCTTACTAGTCAGATCTATACCTCTGCGGGAAATATGGGGTTTTGAGTCCCTTTCACTGAGGAAGGTGTAGGTCTTGTCTATTCCATAGTTGGTTTTTGGAACGGTACCTGTGCTTATATCAAACTCGGGTTTGATGCATCACCCCACCTCTCCTTCCCCCTTAAGCAGGCATAAGAGTGTTTTCTAAATGTGAGACTCTGTTCTCTTGCCTAACTCAGTTCATGTGTAGCCATGTTTACAGGATCTTCCTAAGTGATATCTTATGATAAGTTTCTTTTCCCGTGTGACTTCTTTCACTTAGAATCATCGTACCTGAATCCACTCATTTTGCTGCTACTGGTCTTATGACATTGATTTCGTGGCTGAGGGATATTCCATCGAACGTAAGTTCCACAATGTTTGGAACCATTTTTATATTTCCTGGGATATTTCAGGTGTACCCAGGTTGAGGTTCCTGTAAGCAGTGCAGCCCTCAATTTGGGGGTGGCTCTGTCTTATGGATTTTCAGTTTTCCCAAGGTATATTCCCTAGACTGGAAGTGCCCTTGGCTCTGTAGCTCTGTTGTTTACTTGTTTTAGGGGACACAATGCACTCCTCCAGTGAGGCAGTTGGCAACTTACATCCCGCCCATCAGCATAACAAGGCTCCCTGTTCTCCAGGGCCTGTCTTGCCTTTCTGGTTTTTACACATTTTGTGGATGTCCCTTTTGACCGGTGGGAAGTGATACTCCTTTGTAGTGCAGATTTGCATTGCCCGCTTGCTTGCTTGGCCAAAAAGGGCGTATGCGTTTTCTCCTGAATATATTCAGGAGAAAACGCATACGCCCTTTTTGGCCAAGTGCATCATTGTCGAAGTTGTGCCCCTCTTCCTGTGCTTTACAGGCGATTCCAACGTACCTCTTGAAATCTGTTTCCTGCTATTCTGCCTCGCTTTCAAGTCCGCCTCGTTGCCTTCCCTCAACAGATTTTTGGACGATAGTTGGCCTTGATTACTCTGCCAGTTTGTGAATTGCTGTGCCCCTGAGCTCCATTTTACAACTCGTTTTTTGTGAGCTGAACGCAAGTCCAAACTTTTGGTTCAGGACCTATACTGGTTCCCGGTGGGTGGCTGAGACTTTGGTTCATTCTTCTTCCTGCCGGGAAATTAGAGTGACATGTGCCCATCCAAATGCCTAACAGCTACTCTCTCATTGGTTCTCCCTCTTCCCTTTCATCCTCTGCCAAATTGGCAACCTGTGCGAACCAGGAGCTTAAAGGGGCTGTCTCTCCAAGTTGGGAGATTGATAGGAAAGCAGTTGGAAAGTCAAACCGGAGCACCAGGAGAGGGGCTCTTCGTTGAGTTTTAGAAACCTTTCGTATTCACAGTGTGTCCATTCTCTAGGTTTCCCATACACGTTATAGCTGTAGTAATATTCCCTTCCACCTGGAGAGCTGGGACCCATGGAATGGGTGCCATGCATTATTGCTTTAAAGGGTCTGCATTTGCTCACCCAATCTCACCAATCCTCTCAGTCCCAAGTGTCCAGCCTTATGCCACATCCAGCTGTCATTGTAGATAGGGTCATTCCAGGTTGCATCAGAGACCCTGAAGGAATTGTAAAGAATTTCCCTGTTTCTTTGTTCTGTTTTTGAAATTCCTTTTTAGAGTGGGTTTGAGCTGATTCTCGCGGCCATGTTTATGCCAGTCTAGACACACT
Organism: Mesoplodon mirus; assembly: GCF_964341445.2. Taxonomy (NCBI): domain Eukaryota; kingdom Metazoa; phylum Chordata; class Mammalia; order Artiodactyla; family Ziphiidae; genus Mesoplodon; species Mesoplodon mirus. Next base: position 278,118 of record NW_028295743.1, on the reverse strand, counting down.
TGATTCCCTTACGGAGACATATCAATACATAGGTTTTAAGATTCTTACTAGTCAGATCTATTCCTCTGCGGGAAATATGGGGTTTTGAGTCCCTTTCACTGAGGAAGGTGGAGGTCTTGTCTATTCCATAGTTGGTTTTTGGAACGGTACCTGTGCTTATATCAAAGTCTGGTTTGATGCATCACCCCACCTCTCCTTCCCCCTTAAGCAGGCATAAGAGTGTTTTCTAAATGTGAGACTCTGTTCTCTTGCCTAACTCAGTTCATGTGTAGCCATGTTTACAGGATCTTCCTAAGTGATATCTTATGATAAGTTTCTTTTCCCGTGTGACTTCTTTCACTTAGAATCATCGTACCTGAATCCACTCATTTTGCTGCTACTGGTCTTATGACATTGATTTCGTGGCTGAGGGATATTCCATCGAACGTAAGTTCCACAATGTTTGGAACCATTTTTATATTTCCTGGGATATTTCAGGTGTACCCAGGTTGAGGTTCCTGTAAGCAGTGCAGCCCTCAATTTGGGGGTGGCTCTGTCTTATGGATTTTCAGTTTTCCCAAGGTATATTCCCTAGACTGGAAGTGCCCTTGGCTCTGTAGCTCTGTTGTTTACTTGTTTTAGGGGACACAATGCACTCCTCCAGTGAGGCAGTTGGCAACTTACATCCCGCCCATCAGCATAACAAGGCTCCCTGTTCTCCAGGGCCTGTCTTGCCTTTCTGGTTTTTACACATTTTGTGGATGTCCCTTTTGACCGGTGGGAAGTGATACTCCTTTGTAGTGCAGATTTGCATTGCCCGCTTGCTTGCTTGGCCAAAAAGGGCGTATGCGTTTTCTCCTGAATATATTCAGGAGAAAACGCATACGCCCTTTTTGGCCAAGTGCATCATTGTCGAAGTTGTGCCCCTCTTCCTGTGCTTTACAGGCGATTCCAACGTACCTCTTGAAATCTGTTTCCTGCTATTCTGCCTCGCTTTCAAGTCCGCCTCGTTGCCTTCCCTCAACAGATTTTTGGACGATAGTTGGCCTTGATTACTCTGCCAGTTTGTGAATTGCTGTGCCCCTGAGCTCCATTTTTCAACTCGTTTTTTGTGAGCTGAACGCAAGTCCAAACTTTTGGTTCAGGACCTCTACTGGTTCCCGGTGGGTGGCTGAGACTTTGGTTCATTCTTCTTCCTGCCGGGAAATTAGAGTGACATGTGCCCATCCAAATGCCTAACAGCTACTCTCTCATTGGTTCTCCCTCTTCCCTTTCATCCTCTGCCAAATTGGCAACCTGTGCGAACCAGGAGCTTAAAGGGGCTGTCTCTCCAAGCTGGGAGATTGATAGGAAAGCAGTTGGAAAGTCAAACCGGAGCACCAGGAGAGGGGCTCTTCGTTGAGTTTTAGAAACCTTTCGTATTCACAGTGTGTCCATTCTCTAGGTTTCCCGTACAAGTTATAGCTGTAGTAATATTCCCTTCAACCTGGAGAGCAGGGACCCATGGAATGGGTGCCATGCATTAATGCTTTAAAGGGTCTGCATTTGCTCACCCAATCTCACCAATCCTCTCAGTCCCAAGTGTCCAGCCTTATGCCACATCCAGCTGTCATTGTAGATAGGGTCATTCCAGGTTGCATCAGAGACCCTGAAGGAATTGTAAAGAATTTCCCTGTTTCTTTGTTCTGTTTTTGAAATTCCTTTTTAGAGTGGGTTTGAGCTGATTCTCGCGGCCATGTTTATGCCAGTCTAGACACACTTGATTCCCTTACGGAGACATATCAATACATAGGTTTTAAGTTTCTTACTAGTCAGATCTATTCCTCTGCGGGAAATATGGGGTTTTGAGTCCCTTTCACTGAGGAAGGTGGAGGTCTTGTCTATTCCATAGTTGGTTTTTGGAACGGTACCTGTGCTTATATCAAACTCGGGTTTGATGCATCACCCCACCTCTCCTTCCCCCTTAAGCAGGCATAAGAGTGTTTTCTAAATGTGAGACTCTGTTCTCTTGCCTAACTCAGTTCATGTGTAGCCATGTTTACAGGATCTTCCTAAGTGATATGTTATGATAAGTTTCTTTTCCCGTGTGACTTCTTTCACTTAGAATCATCGTACCTGAATCCACTCATTTTGCTGCTACTGGTCTTATGACATTGATTTCGTGGCTGAGGGATATTCCATCGTACGTAAGTTCCACAATGTTTGGAACCATTTTTATATTTCCTGGGATATTTCAGGTGTACCCAGGTTGAGGTTCCTGTAAGCAGTGCAGCCCTCAATTTGGGGGTGGCTCTGTCTTATGGATTTTCAGTTTTCCCAAGGTATATTCCCTAGACTGGAAGTGCCCTTGGCTCTGTAGCTCTGTTGTTTACTTGTTTTAGGGGACACAATGCACTCCTCCAGTGAGGCAGTTGGCAACTTACATCCCGCCCATCAGCATAACAAGGCTCCCTGTTCTCCAGGGCCTGTCTTGCCTTTCTGGTTTTTACACATTTTGTGGATGTCCCTTTTGACCGGTGGGAAGTGATACTCCTTTGTAGTGCAGATTTGCATTGCCTGCTTGCTTGCTTGGCCAAAAAGGGCGTATGCGTTTTCTCCTGAATATATTCAGGAGAAAACGCATACGCCCTTTTTGGCCAAGTGCATCATTGTCGAAGTTGTGCCCCTCTTCCTGTGCTTTACAGGCGATTCCAACGTACCTCTTGAAATCTGTTTCCTGCTATTCTGCCTCGCTTTCAAGTCCGCCTCGTTGCCTTCCCTCAACAGATTTTTGGACGATAGTTGGCCTTGATTACTCTGCCAGTTTGTGAATTGCTGTGCCCCTGAGCTCCATTTTTCAACTCGTTTTTTGTGAGCTGAACGCAAGTCCAAACTTTTGGTTCAGGACCTCTACTGGTTCCCGGTGGGTGGCTGAGACTTTGGTTCATTCTTCTTCCTGCCGGGAAACTAGAGTGACATGTGCCCATCCAAATGCCTAACAGCTACTCTCTCATTGGTTCTCCCTCTTCCCTTTCATCCTCCGCCAAATTGGCAACCTGTGCGAACCAGGAGCTTAAAGGGGCTGTCTCTCCAAGTTGGGAGATTGATAGGAAAGCAGTTGGAAAGTCAAACCGGAGCACCAGGAGAGGGGCTCTTCGTTGAGTTTTAGAAACCTTTCGTATTCACAGTGTGTCCATTCTCTAGGTTTCCCGTACACGTTATAGCTGTAGTAATATTCCCTTCCACCTGGAGAGCTGGGACCCATGGAATGGGGGCCATGCATTATTGCTTTAAAGGGTCTGCATTTGCTCACCCAATCTCACCAATCCTCTCAGTCCCAAGTGTCCAGCCTTATGCCACATCCAGCTGTCATTGTAGATAGGGTCATTCCAGGTTGCATCAGAGACCCTGAAGGAATTGTAAAGAATTTCCCTGTTTCTTTGTTCTGATTTTGAAATTCCTTTTTAGAGTGGGTTTGAGCTGATTCTCGCTGCCATGTTTATGCCAGTCTAGACACACTTGATTCCCTTACGGAGACATATCAATACATAGGTTTTAAGATTCTTACTAGTCAGATCTATTCCTCTGCGGGAAATATTGGGTTTTGAGTCCCTTTCACTGAGGAAGGTGTAGGTCTTTTCTATTCCATAGTTGGTTTTTGGAAGGGTACCTGTGCTTATATCAAACTCAGGTTTGATGCATCACCCCACCTCTCCTTCCCCCTTAAGCAGGCATAAGAGTGTTTTCTAAATGTGAGACTCTGTTCTCTTGCCTAACTCAGTTCATGTGTAGCCATGTTTACAGGATCTTCCTAAGTGATATCTTATGATAAGTTTCTTTTCCCGTGTGACTGCTTTCACTTAGAATCATCGTACCTGAATCCACTCATTTTGCTGCTACTGGTCTTATGACATTGATTTCGTGGCTGAGGGATATTCCATCGAACGTAAGTTCCACAATGTTTGGAACCATTTTTATATTTCCTGGGATATTTCAGGTGTACCCAGGTTGAGGTTCCTGTAAGCAGTGCAGCCCTCAATTTGGGGGTGGCTCTGTCTTATGGATTTTCAGTTTTCCCAAGGTATATTCCCTAGACTGGAAGTGCCCTTGGCTCTGTAGCTCTGTTGTTTACTTGTTTTAGGGGACACAATGCACTCCTCCAGTGAGGCAGTTGGCAACTTACATCCCGCCCATCAGCATAACAAGGCTCCCTGTTCTCCAGGGCCTGTCTTGCCTTTCTGGTTTTTACACATTTTGTGGATGTCCCTTTTGACCGGTGGGAAGTGATACTCCTTTGTAGTGCAGATTTGCATTGCCCGCTTGCTTGCTTGGCCAAAAAGGGCGTATGCGTTTTCTCCTGAATATATTCAGGAGAAAACACATACGCCCTTTTTGGCCAAGTGCATCATTGTCGAAGTTGTGCCCCTCTTCCTGTGCTTTACAGGCGATTCCAATGTACCTCTTGAAATCTGTTTCCTGCTATTCTGCCTCGCTTTCAAGTCCGCCTCGTTGCCTTCCCTCAACAGATTTTTGGACGATAGTTGGCCTTGATTACTCTGCCAGTTTGTGAATTGCTGTGCCCCTGAGCTCCATTTTACAACTCGTTTTTTGTGAGCTGAACGCAAGTCCAAACTTTTGGTTCAGGACCTATACTGGTTCCCGGTGGGTGGCTGAGACTTTGGTTCATTCTTCTTCCTGCCGGGAAATTAGAGTGACATGTGCCCATCCAAATGCCTAACAGCTACTCTCTCATTGGTTCTCCCTCTTCCCTTTCATCCTCTGCCAAATTGGCAACCTGTGCGAACCAGGAGCTTAAAGGGGCTGTCTCTCCAAGTTGGGAGATTGATAGGAAAGCAGTTGGAAAGTCAAACCGGAGCACCAGGAGAGGGGCTCTCCGTTGAGTTTTAGAAACCTTTCGTATTCACAGTGTGTCCATTCTCTAGGTTTCCCATACACGTTATAGCTGTAGTAATATTCCCTTCCACCTGGAGAGCTGGGACCCATGGAATGGGTGCCATGCATTATTGCTTTAAAGGGTCTGCATTTGCTCACCCAATCTCACCAATCCTCTCAGTCCCAAGTGTCCAGCCTTATGCCACATCCAGCTGTCATTGTAGATAGGGTCATTCCAGGTTGCATCAGAGACCCTGAAGGAATTGTAAAGAATTTCCCTGTTTCTTTGTTCTGTTTTTGAAATTCCTTTTTAGAGTGGGTTTGAGCTGATTCTTGCTGCCCTGTTTATGCCAGTCTAGACACACTTGATTCCCTTACGGAGACATATAAGTACATAGGTTTTAAGATTCTTACTAGTCAGATCTATTCCTCTGCAGGAAATATGGGGTTTTGAGTCCCTTTCACTGAGGAAGGTGGAGGTCTTGTCTATTCCATAGTTGGTTTTTGGAACGGTACCTGTGCTTATATCAAACTCTGGTTTGATGCATCACCCCACCTCTCCTTCCCCCTTAAGCAGGCATAAGAGTGTTTTCTAAATGTGAGACTCTGTTCTCTTGCCTAACTCAGTTCATGTGTAGCCATGTTTACAGGATCTTCCTAAGTGATATCTTATGATAAGTTTCTTTTCCCGTGTGACTTCTTTCACTTAGAATCATCGTACCTGAATCCAATCATTTTGCTGCTACTGGTCTTATGACATTGATTTCGTGGCTGAGGGATATTCCATCGTACGTAAGTTCCACAATGTTTGGAACCATTTTTATATTTCCTGGGATATTTCAGGTGTACCCAGGTTGAGGTTCCTGTAAGCAGTGCAGCCCTCAATTTGGGGGTGGCTCTGTCTTATGGATTTTCAGTTTTCCCAAGGTATATTCCCTAGACTGGAAGTGCCCTTGGCTCTGTAGCTCTGATGTTTACTTGTTTTAGGGGACACAATGCACTCCTCCAGTGAGGCAGTTGGCAACTTACATCCCGCCCATCAGCATAACAAGGCTCCCTGTTCTCCAGGGCCTGTCTTGCCTTTCTGGTTTTTACACATTTTGTGGATGTCCCTTTTGACCGGTGGGAAGTGATACTCCTTTGTAGTGCAGATTTGCATTGCCCGCTTGCTTGCTTGGTCAAAAAGGGCGTATGCGTTTTCTCCTGAATATATTCAGGAGAAAACGCATACGCCCTTTTTGGCCAAGTGCATCATTGTCGAAGTTGTGCCCCTCTTCCTGTGCTTTACAGGCGATTCCAACGTACCTCTTGAAATCTGTTTCCTGCTATTCTGCCTCGCTTTCAAGTCCGCCTCGTTGCCTTCCCTCAACAGATTTTTGGACGATAGTTGGCCTTGATTACTCTGCCAGTTTGTGAATTGCTGTGCCCCTGAGCTCCATTTTACAACTCGTTTTTTGTGAGCTGAACGCAAGTCCAAACTTTTGGTTCAGGACCTCTACTGGTTCCCGGTGGGTGGCTGAGACTTTGGTTCATTCTTCTTCCTGCCGGGAAATTAGAGTGACATGTGCCCATCCAAATGCCTAACAGCTACTCTCTCATTGGTTCTCCCTCTTCCCTTTCATCCTCTGCCAAATTGGCAACCTGTGCGAACCAGGAGCTTAAAGGGGCTGTCTCTCCAAGTTGGGAGATTGATAGGAAAGCAGTTGGAAAGTCAAACCGGAGCACCAGGAGAGGGGCTCTTCGTTGAGTTTTAGAAACCTTTCGTATTCACAGTGTGTCCATTCTCTAGGTTTCCTGTACACGTTATATCTGTAGTAATATTCCCTTCAACCTGGAGAGCTGGGACCCATGGAATGGGTGCCATGCATTAATGCTTTAAAGGGTCTGCATTTGCTCACCCAATCTCACCAAACCTCTCAGTCCCAAGTGTCCAGCCTTATGCCACATCCAGCTGACATTGTAGATAGGGTCATTCCAGGTTGCATCAGAGACCCTGAAGGAATTGTAAAGAATTTCCCTGTTTCTTTGTTCTGTTTTTGAAATTCCTTTTTAGAGTGGGTTTGAGCTGATTCTCGCGGCCATGTTTATGCCAGTCTAGACACACTTGATTCCCTTACGGAGACATATCAATACATAGGTTTTAAGATTCTTACTAGTCAGATCTATTCCTCTGCGGGAAATATGGGGTTTTGAGTCCCTTTCACTGAGGAAGGTGTAGGTCTTGTCTATTCCATAGTTGGTTATTGGAACGGTACCTGTGCTTATATCAAAGTCTGGTGTGATGCATCACCCCACCTCTCCTTCCCCCTTAAGCAGGCATAAGAGTGTTTTCTAAATGTGAGACTCTGTTCTCTTGCCTAACTCAGTTCATGTGTAGCCATGTTTACAGGATCTTCCTAAGTGATATCTTATGATAAGTTTCTTTTCCTGTGTGACTTCTTTCACTTAGAATCATCGTACCTGAATCCAATCATTTTGCTGCTACTGGTCTTATGACATTGATTTCGTGGCTGAGGGATATTCCATCCTACGTAAGTTCCACAATGTTTGGAACCATTTTTATATTTCCTGGGATATTTCAGGTGTACCCAGGTTGAGGTTCCTGTAAGCAGTGCAGCCCTCAATTTGGGGGTGGCTCTGTCTTATGGATTTTCAGTTTTCCCAAGGTATATTCCCTAGACTGGAAGTGCCCTTGGCTCTGTAGCTCTGTTGTTTACTTGTTTTAGGGGACACAATGCACTCCTCCAGTGAGGCAGTTGGCAACTTACATCCCGCCCATCAGCATAACAAGGCTCCCTGTTCTCCAGGGCCTGTCTTGCCTTTCTGGTTTTTACACATTTTGTGGATGTCCCTTTTGACCGGTGGGAAGTGATACTCCGTTGTAGTGCAGATTTGCATTGCCCGCTTGCTTGCTTGGCCAAAAAGGGCGTATGCGTTTTCTCCTGAATATATTCAGGAGAAAACGCATACGCCCTTTTTGGCCAAGTGCATCATTGTCGAAGTTGTGCCCCTCTTCCTGTGCTTTACAGGCGATTCCAACGTACCTCTTGAAATCTGTTTCCTGCTATTCTGCCTCGCTTTCAAGTCCGCCTCGTTGCCTTCCCTCAACAGATTTTTGGACGATAGTTGGCCTTGATTACTCTGCCAGTTTGTGAATTGCTGTGCCCCTGAGCTCCATTTTTCAACTCGTTTTTTGTGAGCTGAACGCAAGTCCAAACTTTTGGTTCAGGACCTCTACTGGTTCCCGGTGGGTGGCTGAGACTTTGGTTCATTCTTCTTCCTGCCGGGAATTTAGAGTGACATGTGCCCATCCAAATGCCTAACAGCTACTCTCTCATTGGTTCTCCCTCTTCCCTTTCATCCTCTGCCAAATTGGCAACCTGTGCGAACCAGGAGCTTAAAGGGGCTGTCTCTCCAAGTTGGGAGATTGATAGGAAAGCAGTTGGAAAGTCAAACCGGAGCACCAGGAGAGGGGCTCTCCGTTGAGTTTTAGAAACCTTTCGTATTCACAGTGTGTCCATTCTCTAGGTTTCCCGTACACGTTATAGCTGTAGTAATATTCCCTTCCACCTGGAGAGCTGGGACCCATGGAATGGGTGCCATGCATTATTGCTTTAAAGGGTCTGCATTTGCTCACCCAATCTCACCAATCCTCTCAGTCCCAAGTGTCCAGCCTTATGCCACATCCAGCTGTCATTGTAGATAGGGTCATTCCAGGTTGCATCAGAGACCGTGAAGAAATTGTAAAGAATTTCCCTGTTTCTTTGTTCTGTTTTTGAAATTCCTTTTTAGAGTGGGTTTGAGCTGATTCTCGCGGCCATGTTTATGCCAGTCTAGACACACTTGATTCCCTTACGGAGACATATCAATACATAGGTTTTAAGATTCTTACTAGTCAGATCTATTCCTCTGCGGGAAATATGGGGTTTTGAGTCCCTTTCACTGAGGAAGGTGTAGGTCTTGTCTATTCCATAGTTGGTTTTTGGAACGGTACCTGTGCTTATATCAAACTCGGGTTTGATGCATCACCCCACCTCTCCTTCCCCCTTAAGCAGGCATAAGAGTGTTTTCTAAATGTGAGACTCTGTTCTCTTGCCTAACTCAGTTCATGTGTAGCCATGTTTACAGGATCTTCCTAAGTGATATCTTATGATAAGTTTCTTTTCCTGTGTGACTTCTTTCACTTAGAATCATCGTACCTGAATCCAATCATTTTGCTGCTACTGGTCTTATGACATTGATTTCGTGGCTGAGGGATATTCCATCGTACGTAAGTTCCACAATGTTTGGAACCATTTTTATATTTCCTGGGATATTTCAGGTGTACACAGGTTGAGGTTCCTGTAAGCAGTGCAGCCCTCAATTTGGGGGTGGCTCTGTCTTATGGATTTTCAGTTTTCCCAAGGTATATTCCCTAGACTGGAAGTGCCCTTGGCTCTGTAGCTCTGTTGTTTACTTGTTTTAGGGGACACAATGCACTCCTCCAGTGAGGCAGTTGGCAACTTACATCCCGCCCATCAGCATAACAAGGCTCCCTGTTCTCCAGGGCCTGTCTTGCCTTTCTGGTTTTTACACATTTTGTGGATGTCCCTTTTGACCGGTGGGAAGTGATACTCCTTTGTAGTGCAGATTTGCATTGCCCGCTTGCTTGCTTGGCCAAAAAGGGCGTATGCGTTTTCTCCTGAATATATTCAGGAGAAAACGCATACGCCCTTTTTGGCCAAGTGCATCATTGTCGAAGTTGTGCCCCTCTTCCTGTGCTTTACAGGCGATTCCAACGTACCTCTTGAAATCTGTTTCCTGCTATTCTGCCTCGCTTTCAAGTCCGCCTCGTTGCCTTCCCTCAACAGATTTTTGGACGATAGTTGGCCTTGATTACTCTGCCAGTTTGTGAATTGCTGTGCCCCTGAGCTCCATTTTTCAACTCGTTTTTTGTGAGCTGAACGCAAGTCCAAACTTTTGGTTCAGGACCTCTACTGGTTCCCGGTGGGTGGCTGAGACTTTGGTTCATTCTTCTTCCTGCCGGGAAATTAGAGTGACATGTGCCCATCCAAATGCCTAACAGCTACTCTCTCATTGGTTCTCCCTCTTCCCTTTCATCCTCTGCCAAATTGGCAACCTGTGCGAACCAGGAGCTTAAAGGGGCTGTCTCTCCAAGTTGGGAGATTGATAGGAAAGCAGTTGGAAACTCAAACCGGAGCACCAGGAGAGGGGCTCTCCGTTGAGTTTTAGAAACCTTTCGTATTCACAGTGTGTCCATTCTCTAGGTTTCCCGTACACGTTATAGCTGTAGTAATATTCCCTTCCACCTGGAGAGCTGGGACCCATGGAATGGGTGCCATGCATTATTGCTTTAAAGGGTCTGCATTTGCTCACCCAATCTCACCAATCCTCTCAGTCCCAAGTGTCCAGCCTTATGCCACATCCAGCTGTCATTGTAGATAGGGTCATTCCAGGTTGCATCAGAGACCCTGAAGGAATTGTAAAGAATTTCCCTGTTTCTTTGTTCTGTTTTTGAAATTCCTTTTTAGAGTGGGTTTGAGCTGATTCTCGCGGCCATGTTTATGCCAGTCTAGACGCACTTGATTCCCTTACGGAGACATATCAATACGTAGGTTTTAAGATTCTTACTAGCCAGATCTATTCCTCTGCGGGAAATATGGGGTTTTGAGTCCCTTTCACTGAGGAAGGTGTAGGTCTTGTCTATTCCATAGTTGGTTTTTGGAACGGTACCTGTGCTTATATCAAAGTCTGGTTTGATGCATCACCCCACCTCTCCTTCCCCCTTAAGCAGGCATAAGAGTGTTTTCTAAATGTGAGACTCTGTTCTCTTGCCTAACTCAGTTCATGTGTAGCCATGTTTACAGGATCTTCCTAAGTGATATCTTATGATAAGTTTCTTTTCCCGTGTGACTTCTTTCACTTAGAATCATCGTACCTGAATCCACTCATTTTGCTGCTACTGGTCTTATGACATTGATTTCGTGGCTGAGGGATATTCCATCGTACGTAAGTTCCACAATGTTTGGAACCATTTTTATATTTCCTGGGATATTTCAGGTGTACACAGGTTGAGGTTCCTGTAAGCAGTGCAGCCCTCAATTTGGGGGTGGCTCTGTCTTATGGATTTTCAGTTTTCCCAAGGTATATTCCCTAGACTGGAAGTGCCCTTGGCTCTGTAGCTCTGTTGTTTACTTGTTTTAGGGGACACAATGCACTCCTCCAGTGAGGCAGTTGGCAACTTACATCCCGCCCATCAGCATAACAAGGCTCCCTGTTCTCCAGGGCCTGTCTTGCCTTTCTGGTTTTTACACATTTTGTGGATGTCCCTTTTGACCGGTGGGAAGTGATACTCCTTTGTAGTGCAGATTTGCATTGCCCGCTTGCTTGCTTGGCCAAAAAGGGCGTATGCGTTTTCTCCTGAATATATTCAGGAGAAAACGCATACGCCCTTTTTGGCCAAGTGCATCATTGTCGAAGTTGTGCCCCTCTTCCTGTGCTTTACAGGCGATTCCAACGTACCTCTTGAAATCTGTTTCCTGCTATTCTGCCTCGCTTTCAAGTCCGCCTCGTTGCCTTCCCTCAACAGATTTTTGGACGATAGTTGGCCTTGATTACTCTGCCAGTTTGTGAATTGCTGTGCCCCTGAGCTCCATTTTTCAACTCGTTTTTTGTGAGCTGAACGCAAGTCCAAACTTTTGGTTCAGGACCTCTACTGGTTCCCGGTGGGTGGCTGAGACTTTGGTTCATTCTTCTTCCTGCCGGGAAATTAGAGAGACATGTGCCCATCCAAATGCCTAACAGCTACTCTCTCATTGGTTCTCCCTCTTCCCTTTCATCCTCTGCCAAATTGGCAACCTGTGCGAACCAGGAGCTTAAAGGGGCTGTCTCTCCAAGTTGGGAGATTGATAGGAAAGCAGTTGGAAAGTCAAACCGGAGCACCAGGAGAGGGGCTCTCCGTTGAGTTTTAGAAACCTTTCGTATTCACAGTGTGTCCATTCTCTAGGTTTCCCGTACACGTTATAGCTGTAGTAATATTCCCTTCCACCTGGAGAGCTGGGACCCATGGAATGGGTGCCATGCATTATTGCTTTAAAGGGTCTGCATTTACTCACCCAATCTCACCAATCCTCTCAGTCCCAAGTGTCCAGCCTTATGCCACATCCAGCTGTCATTGTAGATAGGGTCATTCCAGGTTGCATCAGAGACCCTGAAGGAATTGTAAAGAATTTCCCTGTTTCTTTGTTCTGTTTTTGAAATTCCTTTTTAGAGTGGGTTTGAGCTGATTCTCGCGGCCATGTTTATGCCAGTCTAGACGCACTTGATTCCCTTACGGAGACATATCAATACGTAGGTTTTAAGATTCTTACTAGCCAGATCTATTCCTCTGCGGGAAATATGGGGTTTTGAGTCCCTTTCACTGAGGAAGGTGTAGGTCTTGTCTATTCCATAGTTGGTTTTTGGAACGGTACCTGTGCTTATATCAAAGTCTGGTTTGATGCATCACCCCACCTCTCCTTCCCCCTTAAGCAGGCATAAGAGTGTTTTCTAAATGTGAGACTCTGTTCTCTTGCCTAACTCAGTTCATGTGTAGCCATGTTTACAGGATCTTCCTAAGTGATATCTTATGATAAGTTTCTTTTCCCGTGTGACTTCTTTCACTTAGAATCATCGTACCTGAATCCACTCATTTTGCTGCTACTGGTCTTATGACATTGATTTCGTGGCTGAGGGATATTCCATCGTACGTAAGTTCCACAATGTTTGGAACCATTTTTATACTTCCTGGGATATTTCAGGTGTACCCAGGTTGAGGTTCCTGTAAGCAGTGCAGCCCTCAATTTGGGGGTGGCTCTGTCTTATGGATTTTCAGTTTTCCCAAGGTATATTCCCTAGACTGGAAGTGCCCTTGGCTCTGTAGCTCTGTTGTTTACTTGTTTTAGGGGACACAATGCACTCCTCCAGTGAGGCAGTTGGCAACTTACATCCCGCCCATCAGCATAACAAGGCTCCCTGTTCTCCAGGGCCTGTCTTGCCTTTCTGGTTTTTACACATTTTGTGGATGTCCCTTTTGACCGGTGGGAAGTGATACTCCTTTGTAGTGCAGATTTGTATTGCCCGCTTGCTTGCTTGGCCAAAAAGGGCGTATGCGTTTTCTCCTGAATATATTCAGGAGAAAACGCATACGCCCTTTTTGGCCAAGTGCATCATTGTCGAAGTTGTGCCCCTCTTCCTGTGCTTTACAGGCGATTCCAACGTACCTCTTGAATTCTGTTTCCTGCTATTCTGCCTCGCTTTCAAGTCCGCCTCGTTGCCTTCCCTCAACAGATTTTTGGACGATAGTTGGCCTTGATTACTCTGCCAGTTTGTGAATTGCTGTGCCCCTGAGCTCCATTTTTCAACTCGTTTTTTGTGAGCTGAACGCAAGTCCAAACTTTTGGTTCAGGACCTCTACTGGTTCCCGGTGGGTGGCTGAGACTTTGGTTTATTCTTCTTCCTGCCGGGAAATTAGAGAGACATGTGCCCATCCAAATGCCTAACAGCTACTCTCTCATTGGTTCTCCCTCTTCCCTTTCATCCTCTGCCAAATTGGCAACCTGTGCGAACCAGGAGCTTAAAGGGGCTGTCTCTCCAAGTTGGGAGATTGATAGGAAAGCAGTTGGAAAGTCAAACCGGAGCACCAGGAGAGGGGCTCTCCGTTGAGTTTTAGAAACCTTTCGTATTCACAGTGTGTCCATTCTCTAGGTTTCCCGTACACGTTATAGCTGTAGTAATATTCCCTTCCACCTGGAGAGCTGGGACCCATGGAATGGGTGCCATGCATTATTGCTTTAAAGGGTCTGCATTTACTCACCCAATCTCACCAATCCTCTCAGTCCCAAGTGTCCAGCCTTATGCCACATCCAGCTGTCATTGTAGATAGGGTCATTCCAGGTTGCATCAGAGACCCTGAAGGAATTGTAAAGAATTTCCCTGTTTCTTTGTTCTGTTTTTGAAATTCCTTTTTAGAGTGGGTTTGAGCTGATTCTCGCGGCCATGTTTATGCCAGTCTAGACGCACTTGATTCCCTTACGGAGACATATCAATACGTAGGTTTTAAGATTCTTACTAGCCAGATCTATTCCTCTGCGGGAAATATGGGGTTTTGAGTCCCTTTCACTGAGGAAGGTGTAGGTCTTGTCTATTCCATAGTTGGTTTTTGGAACGGTACCTGTGCTTATATCAAAGTCTGGTTTGATGCATCACCCCACCTCTCCTTCCCCCTTAAGCAGGCATAAGAGTGTTTTCTAAATGTGAGACTCTGTTCTCTTGCCTAACTCAGTTCATGTGTAGCCATGTTTACAGGATCTTCCTAAGTGATATGTTATGATAAGTTTCTTTTCCCGTGTGACTTCTTTCACTTAGAATCATCGTACCTGAATCCACTCATTTTGCTGCTACTGGTCTTATGACATTGATTTCGTGGCTGAGGGATATTCCATCCTACGTAAGTTCCACAATGTTTGGAACCATTTTTATATTTCCTGGGATATTTCAGGTGTACCCAGGTTGAGGTTCCTGTAAGCAGTGCAGCCCTCAATTTGGGGGTGGCTCTGTCTTATGGATTTTCAGTTTTCCCAAGGTATATTCCCTAGACTGGAAGTGCCCTTGGCTCTGTAGCTCTGTTGTTTACTTGTTTTAGGGGACACAATGCACTCCTCCAGTGAGGCAGTTGGCAACTTACATCCCGCCCATCAGCATAACAAGGCTCCCTGTTCTCCAGTGCCTGTCTTGCCTTTCTGGTTTTTACACATTTTGTGGATGTCCCTTTTGACCGGTGGGAAGTGATACTCCTTTGTAGTGCAGATTTGCATTGCCCGCTTGCTTGCTTGGCCAAAAAGGGCGTATGCGTTTTCTCCTGAATATATTCAGGAGAAAACGCATACGCCCTTTTTGGCCAAGTGCATCATTGTCGAAGTTGTGCCCCTCTTCCTGTGCTTTACAGGCGATTCCAACGTACCTCTTGAAATCTGTTTCCTGCTATTCTGCCTCGCTTTCAAGTCCGCCTCGTTGCCTTCCCTCAACAGATTTTTGGACGATAGTTGGCCTTGATTACTCTGCCAGTTTGTGAATTGCTGTGCCCCTGAGCTCCATTTTTCAACTCGTTTTTTGTGAGCTGAACGCAAGTCCAAACTTTTGGTTCAGGACCTCTACTGGTTCCCGGTGGGTGGCTGAGACTTTGGTTCATTCTTCTTCCTGCCGGGAAATTAGAGTGACATGTGCCCATCCAAATGCCTAACAGCTACTCTCTCATTGGTTCTCCCTCTTCCCTTTCATCCTCTGCCAAATTGGCAACCTGTGCGAACCAGGAGCTTAAAGGGGCTGTCTCTCCAAGTTGGGAGATTGATAGGAAAGCAGTTGGAAAGTCAAACCGGAGCACCAGGAGAGGGGCTCTCCGTTGAGTTTTAGAAACCTTTCGTATTCACAGTGTGTCCATTCTCTAGGTTTCCCGTACACGTTATAGCTGTAGTAATATTCCCTTCCACCTGGAGAGCTGGGACCCATGGAATGGGTGCCATGCATTATTGCTTTAAAGGGTCTGCATTTGCTCACCCAATCTCACCAATCCTCTCAGTCCCAAGTGTCCAGCCTTATGCCACATCCAGCTGTCATTGTAGATAGGGTCATTCTAGGTTGCATCAGAGACCCTGAAGGAATTGTAAAGAATTTCCCTGTTTCTTTGTTCTGTTTTTGAAATTCCTTTTTAGAGTGGGTTTGAGCTGATTCTCGCTGCCATGTTTATGCCAGTCTAGACGCACTAGATTCCCTTACGGAGACATATCAATACGTAGGTTTTAAGATTCTTACTAGCCAGATCTATTCCTCTGCGGGAAATATGGGGTTTTGAGTCCCTTTCACTGAGGAAGGTGTAGGTCTTGTCTATTCCATAGTTGGTTTTTGGAACGGTACTTGTGCTTATATCAAAGTCTGGTTTGATGCATCACCCCACCTCTCCTTCCCCCTTAAGCAGGCATAAGAGTGTTTTCTAAATGTGAGACTCTGTTCTCTTGCCTAACTCAGTTCATGTGTAGCCATGTTTACAGGATCTTCCTAAGTGATATCTTATGATAAGTTTCTTTTCCCGTGTGACTTCTTTCACTTAGAATCATCGTACCTGAATCCACTCATTTTGCTGCTACTGGTCTTATGACCTTGATTTCGTGGCTGAGGGATATTCCATCGTACGTAAGTTCCACAATGTTTGGAAACATTTTTATATTTCCTGGGATATTTCAGGTGTACCCAGGTTGAGGTTCCTGCAAGCAGTGCAGCCCTCAATTTGGGGGTGGCTCTGTCTTATGGATTTTCAGTTTTCCCAAGGTATATTCCCTAGACTGGAAGTGCCCTTGGCTCTGTAGCTCTGTTGTTTACTTGTTTTAGGGGACACAATGCACTCCTCCAGTGAGGCAGTTGGCAACTTACATCCCGCCCATCAGCATAACAAGGCTCCCTGTTCTCCAGGGCCTGTCTTGCCTTTCTGGTTTTTATACATTTTGTGGATGTCCCTTTTGACCGGTGGGAAGTGATACTCCTTTGTAGTGCAGATTTGTATTGCCCGCTTGCTTGCTTGGCCAAAAAGGGCGTATGCGTTTTCTCCTGAATATATTCAGGAGAAAACGCATACGCCCTTTTTGGCCAAGTGCATCATTGTCGAAGTTGTGCCCCTCTTCCTGTGCTTTACAGGCGATTCCAACGTACCTCTTGAATTCTGTTTCCTGCTATTCTGCCTCGCTTTCAAGTCCGCCTCGTTGCCTTCCCTCAACAGATTTTTGGACGATAGTTGGCCTTGATTACTCTGCCAGTTTGTGAATTGCTGTGCCCCTGAGCTCCATTTTTCAACTCGTTTTTTGTGAGCTGAACGCAAGTCCAAACTTTTGGTTCAGGACCTCTACTGGTTCCCGGTGGGTGGCTGAGACTTTGGTTTATTCTTCTTCCTGCCGGGAAATTAGAGAGACATGTGCCCATCCAAATGCCTAACAGCTACTCTCTCATTGGTTCTCCCTCTTCCCTTTCATCCTCTGCCAAATTGGCAACCTGTGCGAACCAGGAGCTTAAAGGGGTTGTCTCTCCAAGTTGGGAGATTGATAGGAAAGCAGTTGGAAAGTCAAACCGGAGCACCAGGAGAGGGGCTCTCCGTTGAGTTTTAGAAACCTTTCGTATTCACAGTGTGTCCATTCTCTAGGTTTCCCGTACACGTTATAGCTGTAGTAATATTCCCTTCCACCTGGAGAGCTGGGACCCATGGAATGGGTGCCATGCATTATTGCTTTAAAGGGTCTGCATTTACTCACCCAATCTCACCAATCCTCTCAGTCCCAAGTGTCCAGCCTTATGCCACATCCAGCTGTCATTGTAGATAGGGTCATTCCAGGTTGCATCAGAGACCCTGAAGGAATTGTAAAGAATTTCCCTGTTTCTTTGTTCTGTTTTTGAAATTCCTTTTTAGAGTGGGTTTGAGCTGATTCTCGCGGCCATGTTTATGCCAGTCTAGACGCACTTGATTCCCTTACGGAGACATATCAATACGTAGGTTTTAAGATTCTTACTAGCCAGATCTATTCCTCTGCGGGAAATATGGGGTTTTGAGTCCCTTTCACTGAGGAAGGTGTAGGTCTTGTCTATTCCATAGTTGGTTTTTGGAACGGTACCTGTGCTTATATCAAAGTCTGGTTTGATGCATCACCCCACCTCTCCTTCCCCCTTAAGCAGGCATAAGAGTGTTTTCTAAATGTGAGACTCTGTTCTCTTGCCTAACTCAGTTCATGTGTAGCCATGTTTACAGGATCTTCCTAAGTGATATCTTATGATAAGTTTCTTTTCCCGTGTGACTTCTTTCACTTAGAATCATCGTACCTGAATCCACTCATTTTGCTGCTACTGGTCTTATGACATTGATTTCGTGGCTGAGGGATATTCCATCCTACGTAAGTTCCACAATGTTTGGAACCATTTTTATATTTCCTGGGATATTTCAGGTGTACCCAGGTTGAGGTTCCTGTAAGCAGTGCAGCCCTCAATTTGGGGGTGGCTCTGTCTTATGGATTTTCAGTTTTCCCAAGGTATATTCCCTAGACTGGAAGTGCCCTTGGCTCTGTAGCTCTGTTGTTTACTTGTTTTAGGGGACACAATGCACTCCTCCAGTGAGGCAGTTGGCAACTTACATCCCGCCCATCAGCATAACAAGGCTCCCTGTTCTCCAGGGCCTGTCTTGCCTTTCTGGTTTTTACACATTTTGTGGATGTCCCTTTTGACCGGTGGGAAGTGATACTCCTTTGTAGTGCAGATTTGCATTGCCCGCTTGCTTGCTTGGCCAAAAAGGGCGTATGCGTTTTCTCCTGAATATATTCAGGAGAAAACGCATACGCCCTTTTTGGCCAAGTGCATCATTGTCGAAGTTGTGCCCCTCTTCCTGTGCTTTACAGGCGATTCCAACGTACCTCTTGAAATCTGTTTCCTGCTATTCTGCCTCGCTTTCAAGTCCGCCTCGTTGCCTTCCCTCAACAGATTTTTGGACGATAGTTGGCCTTGATTACTCTGCCAGTTTGTGAATTGCTGTGCCCCTGAGCTCCATTTTTCAACTCGTTTTTTGTGAGCTGAACGCAAGTTCAAACTTTTGGTTCAGGACCTCTACTGGTTCCCGGTGGGTGGCTGAGACTTTGGTTCATTCTTCTTCCTGCCGGGAAATTAGAGTGACATGTGCCCATCCAAATGCCTAACAGCTACTCTCTCATTGGTTCTCCCTCTTCCCTTTCATCCTCTGCCAAATTGGCAACCTGTGCGAACCAGGAGCTTAAAGGGGCTGTCTCTCCAAGTTGGGAGATTGATAGGAAAGCAGTTGGAAAGTCAAACCGGAGCACCAGGAGAGGGGCTCTCCGTTGAGTTTTAGAAACCTTTCGTATTCACAGTGTGTCCATTCTCTAGGTTTCCCGTACACGTTATAGCTGTAGTAATATTCCCTTCCACCTGGAGAGCTGGGACCCATGGAATGGGTGCCATGCATTATTGCTTTAAAGGGTCTGCATTTGCTCACCCAATCTCACCAATCCTCTCAGTCCCAAGTGTCCAGCCTTATGCCACATCCAGCTGTCATTGTAGATAGGGTCATTCTAGGTTGCATCAGAGACCCTGAAGGAATTGTAAAGAATTTCCCTGTTTCTTTGTTCTGTTTTTGAAATTCCTTTTTAGAGTGGGTTTGAGCTGATTCTCGCTGCCATGTTTATGCCAGTCTAGACGCACTAGATTCCCTTACGGAGACATATCAATACGTAGGTTTTAAGATTCTTACTAGCCAGATCTATTCCTCTGCGGGAAATATGGGGTTTTGAGTCCCTTTCACTGAGGAAGGTGTAGGTCTTGTCTATTCCATAGTTGGTTTTTGGAACGGTACCTGTGCTTATATCAAAGTCTGGTTTGATGCATCACCCCACCTCTCCTTCCCCCTTAAGCAGGCATAAGAGTGTTTTCTAAATGTGAGACTCTGTTCTCTTGCCTAACTCAGTTCATGTGTAGCCATGTTTACAGGATCTTCCTAAGTGATATCTTATGATAAGTTTCTTTTCCCGTGTGACTTCTTTCACTTAGAATCATCGTACCTGAATCCACTCATTTTGCTGCTACTGGTCTTATGACATTGATTTCGTGGCTGAGGGATATTCCATCGTACGTAAGTTCCACAATGTTTGGAACCATTTTTATACTTCCTGGGATATTTCAGGTGTACCCAGGTTGAGGTTCCTGTAAGCAGTGCAGCCCTCAATTTGGGGGTGGCTCTGTCTTATGGATTTTCAGTTTTCCCAAGGTATATTCCCTAGACTGGAAGTGCCCTTGGCTCTGTAGCTCTGTTGTTTACTTGTTTTAGGGGACACAATGCACTCCTCCAGTGAGGCAGTTGGCAACTTACATCCCGCCCATCAGCATAACAAGGCTCCCTGTTCTCCAGGGCCTGTCTTGCCTTTCTGGTTTTTACACATTTTGTGGATGTCCCTTTTGACCGGTGGGAAGTGATACTCCTTTGTAGTGCAGATTTGCATTGCCCGCTTGCTTGCTTGGCCAAAAAGGGTGTATGCGTTTTCTCCTGAATATATTCAGGAGAAAACGCATACGCCCTTTTTGGCCAAGTGCATCATTGTCGAAGTTGTGCCCCTCTTCCTGTGCTTTACAGGCGATTCCAACGTACCTCTTGAAATCTGTTTCCTGCTATTCTGCCTCGCTTTCAAGTCCGCCTCATTGCCTTCCCTCAACAGATTTTTGGACGATAGTTGGCCTTGATTACTCTGCCAGTTTGTGAATTGCTGTGCCCCTGAGCTCCATTTTTCAACTCGTTTTTTGTGAGCTGAACGCAAGTCCAAACTTTTGGTTCAGGACCTCTACTGGTTCCCGGTGGGTGGCTGAGACTTTGGTTCATTCTTCTTCCTGCCGGGAAATTAGAGAGACATGTGACCATCCAAATGCCTAACAGCTACTCTCTCATTGGTTCTCCCTCTTCCCTTTCATCCTCTGCCAAATTGGCAACCTGTGCGAACCAGGAGCTTAAAGGGGCTGTCTCTCCAAGTTGGGAGATTGATAGGAAAGCAGTTGGAAAGTCAAACCGGAGCACCAGGAGAGGGGCTCTCCGTTGAGTTTTAGAAACCTTTCGTATTCACAGTGTGTCCATTCTCTAGGTTTCCCGTACACGTTATAGCTGTAGTAATATTCCCTTCCACCTGGAGAGCTGGGACCCATGGAATGGGTGCCATGCATTATTGCTTTAAAGGGTCTGCATTTACTCACCCAATCTCACCAATCCTCTCAGTCCCAAGTGTCCAGCCTTATGCCACATCCAGCTGTCATTGTAGATAGGGTCATTCCAGGTTGCATCAGAGACCCTGAAGGAATTGTAAAGAATTTCCCTGTTTCTTTGTTCTGTTTTTGAAATTCCTTTTTAGAGTGGGTTTGAGCTGATTCTCGCGGCCATGTTTATGCCAGTCTAGACGCACTTGATTCCCTTACGGAGACATATCAATACGTAGGTTTTAAGATTCTTACTAGCCAGATCTATTCCTCTGCGGGAAATATGGGGTTTTGAGTCCCTTTCACTGAGGAAGGTGTAGGTCTTGTCTATTCCATAGTTGGTTTTTGGAACGGTACCTGTGCTTATATCAAAGTCTGGTTTGATGCATCACCCCACCTCTCCTTCCCCCTTAAGCAGGCATAAGAGTGTTTTCTAAATGTGAGACTCTGTTCTCTTGCCTAACTCAGTTCATGTGTAGCCATGTTTACAGGATCTTCCTAAGTGATATCTTATGATAAGTTTCTTTTCCCGTGTGACTTCTTTCACTTAGAATCATCGTACCTGAATCCACTCATTTTGCTGCTACTGGTCTTATGACATTGATTTCGTGGCTGAGGGATATTCCATCGTACGTAAGTTCCACAATGTTTGGAACCATTTTTATATTTCCTGGGATATTTCAGGTGTACCCAGGTTGAGGTTCCTGCAAGCAGTGCAGCCCTCAATTTGGGGGTGGCTCTGTCTTATGGATTTTCAGTTTTCCCAAGGTATATTCCCTAGACTGGAAGTGCCCTTGGCTCTGTAGCTCTGTTGTTTACTTGTTTTAGGGGACACAATGCACTCCTCCAGTGAGGCAGTTGGCAACTTACATCCCGCCCATCAGCATAACAAGGCTCCCTGTTCTCCAGGGCCTGTCTTGCCTTTCTGGTTTTTACACATTTTGTGGATGTCCCTTTTGACCGGTGGGAAGTGATACTCCTTTGTAGTGCAGATTTGCATTGCCCGCTTGCTTGCTTGGCCAAAAAGGGCGTATGCGTTTTCTCCTGAATATATTCAGGAGAAAACGCATACGCCCTTTTTGGCCAAGTGCATCATTGTCGAAGTTGTGCCCCTCTTCCTGTGCTTTACAGGCGATTCCAACGTACCTCTTGAAATCTGTTTCCTGCTATTCTGCCTCGCTTTCAAGTCCGCCTCGTTGCCTTCCCTCAACAGATTTTTGGACGATAGTTGGCCTTGATTACTCTGCCAGTTTGTGAATTGCTGTGCCCCTGAGCTCCATTTTTCAACTCGTTTTTTGTGAGCTGAACGCAAGACCAAACTTTTGGTTCAGGACGTCTACTGGTTCCCGGTGGGTGGCTGAGACTTTGGTTCATTCTTCTTCCTGCCGGGAAATTAGAGAGACATGTGCCCATCTAAATGCCTAACAGCTACTCTCTCATTGGTTCTCCCTCTTCCCTTTTATCCTCTGCCAAATTGGCAACCTGTGCGAACCAGGAGCTTAAAGGGGTTGTCTCTCCAAGTTGGGAGATTGATAGGAAAGCAGTTGGAAAGTCAAACCGGAGCACCAGGAGAGGGGCTCTCCGTTGAGTTTTAGAAACCTTTCGTATTCACAGTGTGTCCATTCTCTAGGTTTCCCGTACACGTTATAGCTGTAGTAATATTCCCTTCCACCTGGAGAGCTGGGACCCATGGAATGGGTGCCATGCATTATTGCTTTAAAGGGTCTGCATTTGCTCACCCAATCTCACCAATCCTCTCAGTCCCAAGTGTCCAGCCTTATGCCACATCCAGCTGTCATTGTAGATAGGGTCATTCCAGGTTGCATCAGAGACCCTGAAGGAATTGTAAAGAATTTCCCTGTTTCTTTGTTCTGTTTTTGAAATTCCTTTTTAGAGTGGGTTTGAGCTGATTCTCGCGGCCATGTTTATGCCAGTCTAGACGCACTTGATTCCCTTACGGAGACATATCAATACGTAGGTTTTAAGATTCTTACTAGCCAGATCTATTCCTCTGCGGGAAATATGGGGTTTTGAGTCCCTTTCACTGAGGAAGGTGTAGGTCTTGTCTATTCCATAGTTGGTTTTTGGAACGGTACCTGTGCTTATATCAAACTCTGGTTTGATGCATCACCCCACCTCTCCTTCCCCCTTAAGCAGGCATAAGAGTGTTTTCTAAATGTGAGACTCTGTTCTCTTGCCTAACTCAGTTCATGTGTAGCCATGTTTACAGGATCTTCCTAAGTGATATCTTATGATAAGTTTCTTTTCCCGTGTGACTTCTTTCACTTAGAATCATCGTACCTGAATCCACTCATTTTGCTGCTACTGGTCTTATGACATTGATTTCGTGGCTGAGGGATATTCCATCGTACGTAAGTTCCACAATGTTTGGAACCATTTTTATTCTTCCTGGGATATTTCAGGTGTACCCAGGTTGAGGTTCCTGTAAGCAGTGCAGCCCTCAATTTGGGGGTGGCTCTGTCTTATGGATTTTCAGTTTTCCCAAGGTATATTCCCTAGACTGGAAGTGCCCTTGGCTCTGTAGCTCTGTTGTTTACTTGTTTTAGGGGACACAATGCACTCCTCCAGTGAGGCAGTTGGCAACTTACATCCCGCCCATCAGCATAACAAGGCTCCCTGTTCTCCAGGGCCTGTCTTGCCTTTCTGGTTTTTACACATTTTGTGGATGTCCCTTTTGACCGGTGGGAAGTGATACTCCTTTGTAGTGCAGATTTGCATTGCCCGCTTGCTTGCTTGGCCAAAAAGGGCGTATGCGTTTTCTCCTGAATATATTCAGGAGAAAACGCATACGCCCTTTTTGGCCAAGTGCATCATTGTCGAAGTTGTGCCCCTCTTCCTGTGCTTTACAGGCGATTCCAACGTACCTCTTGAAATCTGTTTCCTGCTATTCTGCCTCGCTTTCAAGTCCGCCTCGTTGCCTTCCCTCAACAGATTTTTGGACGATAGTTGGCCTTGATTACTCTGCCAGTTTGTGAATTGCTGTGCCCCTGAGCTCCATTTTTCAACTCGTTTTTTGTGAGCTGAACGCAAGTCCAAACTTTTGGTTCAGGACCTATACTGGTTCCCGGTGGGTGGCTGAGACTTTGGTTCATTCTTCTTCCTGCCGGGAAATTAGAGTGACATGTGCCCATCCAAATGCCTAACAGCTACTCTCTCATTGGTTCTCCCTCTTCCCTTTCATCCTCTGCCAAATTGGCAACCTGTGCGAACCAGGAGCTTAAAGGGGCTATCTCTCCAAGTTGGGAGATTGATAGGAAAGCAGTTGGAAAGTCAAACCGGAGCACCAGGAGAGGGGCTCTCCGTTGAGTTTTAGAAACCTTTCGTATTCACAGTGTGTCCATTCTCTAGGTTTCCCGTACAGGTTATAGCTGTAGTAATATTCCCTTCCACCTGGAGAGCTGGGACCCATGGAATGGGTGCCATGCATTATTGCTTTAAAGGGTCTGCATTTGCTCACCCAATCTCACCAATCCTCTCAGTCCCAAGTGTCCAGCCTTATGCCACATCCAGCTGTCATTGTAGATAGGGTCATTCCAGGTTGCATCAGAGACCCTGAAGGAATTGTAAAGAATTTCCCTGTTTCTTTGTTCTGTTTTTGAAATTCCTTTTTAGAGTGGGTTTGAGCTGATTCTCGCGGCCATGTTTATGCCAGTCTAGACGCACTTGATTCCCTTACGGAGACATATCAATACGTAGGTTTTAAGATTCTTACTAGCCAGATCTATTCCTCTGCGGGAAATATGGGGTTTTGAGTCCCTTTCACTGAGGAAGGTGTAGGTCTTGTCTATTCCATAGTTGGTTTTTGGAACGGTACCTGTGCTTATATCAAACTCTGGTTTGATGCATCACCCCACCTCTCCTTCCCCCTTAAGCAGGCATAAGAGTGTTTTCTAAATGTGAGACTCTGTTCTCTTGCCTAACTCAGTTCATGTGTAGCCATGTTTACAGGATCTTCCTAAGTGATATCTTATGATAAGTTTCTTTTCCCGTGTGACTTCTTTCACTTAGAATCATCGTACCTGAATCCACTCATTTTGCTGCTACTGGTCTTATGACATTGATTTCGTGGCTGAGGGATATTCCATCGTACGTAAGTTCCACAATGTTTGGAACCATTTTTATATTTCCTGGGATATTTCAGGTGTACCCAGGTTGAGGTTCCTGTAAGCAGTGCAGCCCTCAATTTGGGGGTGGCTCTGTCTTATGGATTTTCAGTTTTCCCAAGGTATATTCCCTAGACTGGAAGTGCCCTTGGCTCTGTAGCTCTGTTGTTTACTTGTTTTAGGGGACACAATGCACTCCTCCAGTGAGGCAGTTGGCAACTTACATCCCGCCCTTCAGCATAACAAGGCTCCCTGTTCTCCAGGGCCTGTCTTGCCTTTCTGGTTTTTACACATTTTGTGGATGTCCCTTTTGACCGGTGGGAAGTGATACTCCTTTGTAGTGCAGATTTGCATTGCCCGCTTGCTTGCTTGGCCAAAAAGGGCGTATGCGTTTTCTCCTGAATATATTCAGGAGAAAACGCATACGCCCTTTTTGGCCAAGTGCATCATTGTCGAAGTTGTGCCCCTCTTCCTGTGCTTTACAGGCGATTCCAACGTACCTCTTGAAATCTGTTTCCTGCTATTCTGCCTCGCTTTCAAGTCCGCCTCGTTGCCTTCCCTCAACAGATTTTTGGACGATAGTTGGCCTTGATTACTCTGCCAGTTTGTGAATTGCTGTGCCCCTGAGCTCCATTTTTCAACTCGTTTTTTGTGAGCTGAACGCAAGTCCAAACTTTTGGTTCAGGACCTCTACTGGTTCCCGGTGGGTGGCTGAGACTTTGGTTCATTCTTCTTCCTGCCGGGAAATTAGAGAGACATGTGACCATCCAAATGCCTAACAGCTACTCTCTCATTGGTTCTCCCTCTTCCCTTTCATCCTCTGCCAAATTGGCAACCTGTGCAAACCAGGAGCTTAAAGGGGCTGTCTCTCCAAGTTGGGAGATTGATAGGAAAGCAATTGGAATGTCAAACCGGAGCACCAGGAGAGGGGCTCTTCGTTGAGTTTTAGAAACCTTTCGTATTCACAGTGTGTCCATTCTCTAGGTATCCCATACACGTTATAGCTGTAGTAATATTCCCTTCCACCTGGAGAGCTGGGACCCATGGAATGGGTGCCATGCATTATTGCTTTAAAGGGTCTGCATTTGCTCACCCAATCTCACAAATCCTCTCAGTCCCAAGTGTCCAGCCTTATGCCACATCCAGCTGTCATTGTAGATAGGGTCATTCCAGGTTGCATCAGAGACCCTGAAGGAATTGTGAAGAATTTCCCTGTTTCTTTGTTCTGTTTTTGAAATTCCTTTTTAGAGTGGGTTTGAGCTGATTCTCGCTGCCATGTTTATGCCAGTCTAGACGCACTTGATTCCCTTACGGAGACATATCAATACGTAGGTTTTAAGATTCTTACTAGCCAGATCTATTCCTCTGCGGGAAATATGGGGTTTTGAGTCCCTTTCACTGAGGAAGGTGTAGGTCTTGTCTATTCCATAGTTGGTTTTTGGAACGGTACCTGTGCTTATATCAAAGTCTGGTTTGATGCATCACCCCACCTCTCCTTCCCCCTTAAGCAGGCATAAGAGTGTTTTCTAAATGTGAGACTCTGTTCTCTTGCCTAACTCAGTTCATGTGTAGCCATGTTTACAGGATCTTCCTAAGTGATATCTTATGATAAGTTTCTTTTCCTGTGTGACTTCTTTCAC
This sequence comes from Mesoplodon mirus, assembly GCF_964341445.2. Classification (NCBI taxonomy): domain Eukaryota; kingdom Metazoa; phylum Chordata; class Mammalia; order Artiodactyla; family Ziphiidae; genus Mesoplodon; species Mesoplodon mirus. The sequence goes on along the minus strand of NW_028295743.1, from coordinate 251,693 downwards.
TTAGAATCATCGTACCTGAATCCAATCATTTTGCTGCTACTGGTCTTATGACATTGATTTCGTGGCTGAGGGATATTCCATCGTACGTATGTTCCACAATGTTTGGAACCATTATTATACTTCCTGGGATATTTCAGGTGTACCCAGGTTGAGGTTCCTGTAAGCAGTGCAGCCCTCAATTTGGGGGTGGCTCTGTCTTATGGATTTTCAGTTTTCCCAAGGTATATTCCCTAGACTGGAAGTGCCCTTGGCTCTGTAGCTCTGTTGTTTACTTGTTTTAGGGGACACAATGCACTCCTCCAGTGAGGCAGTTGGCAACTTACATCCTGCCCATCAGCATAACAAGGCTCCCTGTTCTCCAGGGCCTGTCTTGCCTTTCTGGTTTTTACACATTTTGTGGATGTCCCTTTTGACCGGTGGGAAGTGATACTCCTTTGTAGTGCAGATTTGCATTGCCCGCTTGCTTGCTTGGCCAAAAAGGGCGTATGCGTTTTCTCCTGAATATATTCAGGAGAAAACGCATACGCCCTTTTTGGCCAAGTGCATCATTGTCGAAGTTGTGCCCCTCTTCCTGTGCTTTACAGGCGATTCCAACGTACCTCTTGAAATCTGTTTCCTGCTATTCTGCCTCGCTTTCAAGTCCGCCTCGTAGCCTTCCCTCAACAGATTTTTGGACGATAGTTGGCCTTGATTACTCTGCCAGTTTGTGAATTGCTGTGCCCCTGAGCTCCATTTTTCAACTCGTTTTTTGTGAGCTGAACGCAAGTCCAAACTTTTGGTTCAGGACGTCTACTGCTTCCCGGTGGGTGGCTGAGACTTTGGTTCATTCTTCTTCCTGCCGGGAAATTAGAGTGACATGTGCCCATCCAAATGCCTAACAGCTACTCTCTCATTGGTTTTCCCTCTTCCCTTTCATCCTCTGCCAAATTGGCAACCTGTGCGAACCAGGAGCTTAAAGGGGCTGTCTCTCCAAGTTGGGAGATTGATAGGAAAGCAGTTGGAAAGTCAAACCGGAGCACCAGGAGAGGGGCTCTTCGTTGAGTTTTAGAAACCTTTCGTATTCACAGTGTGTCCATTCTCTAGGTTTCCCGTACACGTTATAGCTGTAGTAATATTCCCTTCAACCTGGAGAGCTGGGACCCATGGAATGGGTGCCATGCATTAATGCTTTAAAGGGTCTGCATTTGCTCACCCAATCTCACCAATCCTCTCAGTCCCAAGTGTCCAGCCTTTTGCCACATCCAGCTGTCATTGTAGATAGGGTCATTCCAGGTTGCATCAGAGACCCTGAAGGAATTGTAAATAATTTCCCTGTTTCTTTGTTCTGTTTTTGAAATTCCTTTTTAGAGTGGGTTTGAGCTGATTCTCGCGGCCATGTTTATGCCAGTCTAGACACACTTGATTCCCTTACGGAGACATATCAATACATAGGTTTTAAGATTCTTACTAGTCAGATCTATTCCTCTGCGGGAAATATGGGGTTTTGAGTCCCTTTCACTGAGGAAGGTGTAGGTCTTGTCTATTCCATAGTTGGTTTTTGGAACGGTACCTGTGCTTATATCAAACCCGGGTTTGATGCATCACCCCACCTCTCCTTCCCCCTTAAGCAGGCATAAGAGTGTTTTCTAAATGTGAGACTCTGTTCTCTTGCCTAACTCAGTTCATGTGTAGCCATGTTTACAGGATCTTCCTAAGTGATATCTTATGATAAGTTTCTTTTCCCGTGTGACTTCTTTCACTTAGAATCATCGTACCTGAATCCACTCATTTTGCTGCTACTGGTCTTATGACATTGATTTCGTGGCTGAGGGATATTCCATCGTACGTAAGTTCCACAATGTTTGGAACCATTTTTATATTTCCTGGGATATTTCAGGTGTACCCAGGTTGAGGTTCCTGTAAGCAGTGCAGCCCTCAATTTGGGGGTGGCTCTGTCTTATGGATTTTCAGTTTTCCCAAGGTATATTCCCTAGACTGGAAGTGCCCTTGGCTCTGTAGCTCTGTTGTTTACTTGTTTTAGGGGACACAATGCACTCCTCCAGTGAGGCAGTTGGCAACTTACATCCCGCCCATCAGCATAACAAGGCTCCCTGTTCTCCAGGGCCTGTCTTGCCTTTCTGGTTTTTACACATTTTGTGGATGTCCCTTTTGACCGGTGGGAAGTGATACTCCTTTGTAGTGCAGATTTGCATTGCCCGCTTGCTTGCTTGGCCAAAAAGGGCGTATGCGTTTTCTCCTGAATATATTCAGGAGAAAACGCATACGCCCTTTTTGGCCAAGTGCATCATTGTCGAAGTTGTGCCCCTCTTCCTGTGCTTTACAGGCGATTCCAACGTACCTCTTGAAATCTGTTTCCTGCTATTCTGCCTCGCTTTCAAGTCCGCCTCGTTGCCTTCCCTCAACAGATTTTTGGACGATAGTTGGCCTTGATTACTCTGCCAGTTTGTGAATTGCTGTGCCCCTGAGCTCCATTTTTCAACTCGTTTTTTGTGAGCTGAACGCAATTCAAACTTTTGGTTCAGGACCTATATTGGTTCCCGGTGGGTGGCTGAGACTTTGGTTCATTCTTCTTCCTGCCGGGAAATTAGAGTGACATGTGCCCATCCAAATGCCTAACAGCTACTCTCTCATTGGTTCTCCCTCTTCCCTTTCATCCTCTGCCAAATTGGCAACCTGTGCGAACCAGGAGCTTAAAGGGGCTGTCTCTCCAAGTTGGGAGATTGATAGGAAAGCAGTTGGAAAGTCAAACCGGAGCACCAGGAGAGGGGCTCTTCGTTGAGTTTTAGAAACCTTTCGTATTCACAGTGTGTCCATTCTCTAGGTTTCCCGTACACGTTATAGCTGTAGTAATATTCCCTTTCACCTGGAGAGCTGGGACCCATGGAATGGGTGCCATGCATTAATGCTTTAAAGGGTCTGCATTTGCTCACCCAATCTCACCAATCCTCTCAGTCCCAAGTGCCCAGCCTTATGCCACATCCAGCTGTCATTGTAGATAGGGTCATTCCAGGTTGCATCAGAGACCCTGAAGGAATTGTAAAGAATTTCCCTGTTTCTTTGTTCTGTTTTTGAAATTCCTTTTTAGAGTGGGTTTGAGCTGATTCTCGCGGCCATGTTTATGCCAGTCTAGACACACTTGATTCCCTTACGGAGACATATCAATACATAGGTTTTAAGATTCTTACTAGTCAGATCTATTCCTCTGCGGGAAATATGGGGTTTTGAGTCCCTTTCACTGAGGAAGGTGTAGGTCTTGTCTATTCCATAGTTGGTTTTTGGAACGGTACCTGTGCTTATATCAAAGTCTGGTTTGATGCATCACCCCACCTCTCCTTCCCCCTTAAGCAGGCATAAGAGTGTTTTCTAAATGTGAGACTCTGTTCTCTTGCCTAACTCAGTTCATGTGTAGCCATGTTTACAGGATCTTCCTAAGTGATATCTTATGATAAGTTTCTTTTCCTGTGTGACTTCTTTCACTTAGAATCATCGTACCTGAATCCAATCATTTTGCTGCTACTGGTCTTATGACATTGATTTCGTGGCTGAGGGATATTCCATCGTACGTATGTTCCACAATGTTTGGAACCATTATTATACTTCCTGGGATATTTCAGGTGTACCCAGGTTGAGGTTCCTGTAAGCAGTGCAGCCCTCAATTTGGGGGTGGCTCTGTCTTATGGATTTTCAGTTTTCCCAAGGTATATTCCCTAGACTGGAAGTGCCCTTGGCTCTGTAGCTCTGTTGTTTACTTGTTTTAGGGGACACAATGCACTCCTCCAGTGAGGCAGTTGGCAACTTACATCCCGCCCATCAGCATAACAAGGCTCCCTGTTCTCCAGGGCCTGTCTTGCCTTTCTGGTTTTTACACATTTTGTGGATGTCCCTTTTGACCGGTGGGAAGTGATACTCCTTTGTAGTGCAGATTTGCATTGCCCGCTTGCTTGCTTGGCCAAAAAGGGCGTATGCGTTTTCTCCTGAATATATTCAGGAGAAAACGCATACGCCCTTTTTGGCCAAGTGCATCATTGTCGAAGTTGTGCCCCTCTTCCTGTGCTTTACAGGCGATTCCAACGTACCTCTTGAAATCTGTTTCCTGCTATTCTGCCTCGCTTTCAAGTCCGCCTCGTTGCCTTCCCTCAACAGATTTTTGGACGATAGTTGGCCTTGATTACTCTGCCAGTTTGTGAATTGCTGTGCCCCTGAGCTCCATTTTTCAACTCGTTTTTTGTGAGCTGAACGCAAGTCCAAACTTTTGGTTCAGGACGTCTACTGCTTCCCGGTGGGTGGCTGAGACTTTGGTTCATTCTTCTTCCTGCCGGGAAATTAGAGTGACATGTGCCCATCCAAATGCCTAACAGCTACTCTCTCATTGGTTTTCCCTCTTCCCTTTCATCCTCTGCCAAATTGGCAACCTGTGCGAACCAGGAGCTTAAAGGGGCTGTCTCTCCAAGTTGGGAGATTGATAGGAAAGCAGTTGGAAAGTCAAACCGGAGCACCAGGAGAGGGGCTCTTCGTTGAGTTTTAGAAACCTTTCGTATTCACAGTGTGTCCATTCTCTAGGTTTCCCGTACACGTTATAGCTGTAGTAATATTCCCTTCAACCTGGAGAGCTGGGACCCATGGAATGGGTGCCATGCATTAATGCTTTAAAGGGTCTGCATTTGCTCACCCAATCTCACCAATCCTCTCAGTCCCAAGTGTCCAGCCTTATGCCACATCCAGCTGTCATTGTAGATAGGGTCATTCCAGGTTGCATCAGAGACCCTGAAGGAATTGTAAATAATTTCCCTGTTTCTTTGTTCTGTTTTTGAAATTCCTTTTTAGAGTGGGTTTGAGCTGATTCTCGCGGCCATGTTTATGCCAGTCTAGACACACTTGATTCCCTTACGGAGACATATCAATACATAGGTTTTAAGATTCTTACTAGTCAGATCTATTCCTCTGCGGGAAATATGGGGTTTTGAGTCCCTTTCACTGAGGAAGGTGTAGGTCTTGTCTATTCCATAGTTGGTTTTTGGAACGGTACCTGTGCTTATATCAAACTCGGGTTTGATGCATCACCCCACCTCTCCTTCCCCCTTAAGCAGGCATAAGAGTGTTTTCTAAATGTGAGACTCTGTTCTCTTGCCTAACTCAGTTCATGTGTAGCCATGTTTACAGGATCTTCCTAAGTGATATCTTATGATAAGTTTCTTTTCCCGTGTGACTTCTTTCACTTAGAATCATCGTACCTGAATCCAATCATTTTGCTGCTACTGGTCTTATGACATTGATTTCGTGGCTGAGGGATATTCCATCGTACGTAAGTTCCACAATGTTTGGAACCATTTTTATATTTCCTGGGATATTTCAGGTGTACCCAGGTTGAGGTTCCTGTAAGCAGTGCAGCCCTCAATTTGGGGGTGGCTCTGTCTTATGGATTTTCAGTTTTCCCAAGGTATATTCCCTAGACTGGAAGTGCCCTTGGCTCTGTAGCTCTGTTGTTTACTTGTTTTAGGGGACACAATGCACTCCTCCAGTGAGGCAGTTGGCAACTTACATCCCGCCCATCAGCATAACAAGGCTCCCTGTTCTCCAGGGCCTGTCTTGCCTTTCTGGTTTTTACACATTTTGTGGATGTCCCTTTTGACCGGTGGGAAGTGATACTCCTTTGTAGTGCAGATTTGCATTGCCCGCTTGCTTGCTTGGCCAAAAAGGGCGTATGCGTTTTCTCCTGAATATATTCAGGAGAAAACGCATACGCCCTTTTTGGCCAAGTGCATCATTGTCGAAGTTGTGCCCCTCTTCCTGTGCTTTACAGGCGATTCCAACGTACCTCTTGAAATCTGTTTCCTGCTATTCTGCCTCGCTTTCAAGTCCGCCTCGTTGCCTTCCCTCAACAGATTTTTGGACGATAGTTGGCCTTGATTACTCTGCCAGTTTGTGAATTGCTGTGCCCCTGAGCTCCATTTTTCAACTCGTTTTTTGTGAGCTGAACGCAATTCAAACTTTTGGTTCAGGACCTATATTGGTTCCCGGTGGGTGGCTGAGACTTTGGTTCATTCTTCTTCCTGCCGGGAAATTAGAGTGACATGTGCCCATCCAAATGCCTAACAGCTACTCTCTCATTGGTTCTCCCTCTTCCCTTTCATCCTCTGCCAAATTGGCAACCTGTGCGAACCAGGAGCTTAAAGGGGCTGTCTCTCCAAGTTGGGAGATTGATAGGAAAGCAGTTGGAAAGTCAAACCGGAGCACCAGGAGAGGGGCTCTTCGTTGAGTTTTAGAAACCTTTCGTATTCACAGTGTGTCCATTCTCTAGGTTTCCCGTACACGTTATAGCTGTAGTAATATTCCCTTCCACCTGGAGAGCTGGGACCCATGGAATGGGTGCCATGCATTATTGCTTTAAAGGGTCTGCATTTGCTCACCCAATCTCACCAATCCTCTCAGTCCCAAGTGTCCAGCCTTATGCGACATCCAGCTGTCATTGTAGATAGGGTCATTCCAGGTTGCATCAGAGACCCTGAAGGAATTGTAAAGAATTTCCCTGTTTCTTTGTTCTGTTTTTGAAATTCCTTTTTAGAATGGGTTTGAGCTGATTCTCGCGGCCATGTTTATGCCAGTCTAGACACACTTGATTCCCTTATGGAGACATATCAATACATAGGTTTTAAGATTCTTACTAGTCAGATCTATTCCTCTGCGGGAAATATGGGGTTTTGAGTCCCTTTCACTGAGGAAGGTGTAGGTCTTGTCTATTCCATAGTTGGTTTTTGGAACGGTACCTGTGCTTATATCAAACTCGGGTTTGATGCATCACCCCACCTCTCCTTCCCCCTTAAGCAGGCATAAGAGTGTTTTCTAAATGTGAGACTCTGTTCTCTTGCCTAACTCAGTTCATGTGTAGCCATGTTTACAGGATCTTCCTAAGTGATATCTTATGATAAGTTTCTTTTCCTGTGTGACTTCTTTCACTTAGAATCATCGTACCTGAATGCACTCATTTTGCTGCTACTGGTCTTATGACATTGATTTCGTGGCTGAGGGATATTCCATCGTACGTAAGTTCCACAATGTTTGGAACCATTATTATATTTCCTGGGATATTTCAGGTGTACCCAGGTTGAGGTTCCTGTAAGCAGTGCAGCCCTCAATTTGGGGGTGGCTCTGTCTTATGGATTTTCAGTTTTCCCAAGGTATATTCCCTAGACTGGAAGTGCCCTTGGCTCTGTAGCTCTGTTGTTTACTTGTTTTAGGGGACACAATGCACTCCTCCAGTGAGGCAGTTGGCAACTTACATCCCGCCCATCAGCATAACAAGGCTCCCTGTTCTCCAGGGCCTGTCTTGCCTTTCTGGTTTTTACACATTTTGTGGATGTCCATTTTGACCTGTGGGAAGTGATACTACTTTGTAGTGCAGATTTGCATTGCCCGCTTGCTTGCTTGGCCAAAAAGGGCGTATGCGTTTTCTCCTGAATATATTCAGGAGAAAACGCATACGCCCTTTTTGGCCAAGTGCATCATTGTCGAAGTTGTGCCCCTCTTCCTGTGCTTTACAGGCGATTCCAACGTACCTCTTGAAATCTGTTTCCTGCTATTCTGCCTCGCTTTCAAGTCCGCCTCATTGCCTTCCCTCAACAGATTTTTGGACGATAGTTGGCCTTGATTACTCTGCCAGTTTGTGAATTGCTGTGCCCCTGAGCTCCATTTTTCAACTCGTTTTTTGTGAGCTGAACGCAAGTCCAAACTTTTGGTTCAGGACCTCTACTGGTTCCCGGTGGGTGGCTGAGACTTTGGTTCATTCTTCTTCCTGCCGGGAAATTAGAGTGACTTGTGCCCATCCAAATGCCTAACAGCTACTCTCTCATTGGTTCTCCCTCTTCCCTTTCATCCTCTGCCAAATTGGCAACCTGTGCGAACCAGGAGCTTAAAGGGGCTGTCTCTCCAAGTTGGGAGATTGATAGGAAAGCAGTTGGAAAGTCAAACCAGAGCACCAGGAGAGGGGCTCTCCGTTGAGTTTTAGAAACCTTTCGTATTCACAGTGTGTCCATTCTCTAGGTTTCCCGTACACGTTATAGCTGTAGTAATATTCCCTTCCACCTGGAGAGCTGGGACCCATGGAATGGGTGCCATGCATTATTGCTTTAAAGGGTCTGCATTTGCTCACCCAATCTCACCAATCCTCTCAGTCCCAAGTGTCCAGCCTTATGCCACATCCAGCTGTCATTGTAGATAGGGTCATTCCAGGTTGCATCAGAGACCCTGAAGGAATTGTAAAGAATTTCCCTGTTTCTTTGTTCTGTTTTTGAAATTCCTTTTTAGAGTGGGTTTGAGCTGATTCTCGCTGCCATGTTTATGCCAGTCTAGACGCACTTGATTCCCTTACGGAGACATATCAATACGTAGGTTTTAAGATTCTTACTAGCCAGATCTATTCCTCTGCGGGAAATATGGGGTTTTGAGTCCCTTTCACTGAGGAAGGTGTAGGTCTTGTCTATTCCATAGTTGGTTTTTGGAACGGTACCTGTGCTTATATCAAAGTCTGGTTTGATGCATCACCCCACCTCTCCTTCCCCCTTAAGCAGGCATAAGAGTGTTTTCTAAATGTGAGACTCTGTTCTCTTGCCTAACTCAGTTCATGTGTAGCCATGTTTACAGGATCTTCCTAAGTGATATCTTATGATAAGTTTCTTTTCCCGTGTGACTTCTTTCACTTAGAATCATCGTACCTGAATCCACTCATTTTGCTGCTACTGGTCTTATGACATTGATTTCGTGGCTGAGGGATATTCCATCGTACGTAAGTTCCACAATGTTTGGAACCATTTTTATATTTCCTGGGATATTTCAGGTGTACCCAGGTTGAGGTTCCTGTAAGCAGTGCAGCCCTCAATTTGGGGGTGGCTCTGTCTTATGGATTTTCAGTTTTCCCAAGGTATATTCCCTAGACTGGAAGTGCCCTTGGCTCTGTAGCTCTGTTGTTTACTTGTTTTAGGGGACACAATGCACTCCTCCAGTGAGGCAGTTGGCAACTTACATCCCGCCCATCAGCATAACAAGGCTCCCTGTTCTCCAGGGCCTGTCTTGCCTTTCTGGTTTTTACACATTTTGTGGATGTCCCTTTTGACCGGTGGGAAGTGATACTCCTTTGTAGTGCAGATTTGCATTGCCCGCTTGCTTGCTTGGCCAAAAAGGGCGTATGCGTTTTCTCCTGAATATATTCAGGAGAAAACGCATACGCCCTTTTTGGCCAAGTGCATCATTGTCGAAGTTGTGCCCCTCTTCCTGTGCTTTACAGGCGATTCCAACGTACCTCTTGAAATCTGTTTCCTGCTATTCTGCCTCGCTTTCAAGTCCGCCTCGTTGCCTTCCCTCAACAGATTTTTGGACGATAGTTGGCCTTGATTACTCTGCCAGTTTGTGAATTGCTGTGCCCCTGAGCTCCATTTTTCAACTCGTTTTTTGTGAGCTGAACGCAAGTCCAAACTTTTGGTTCAGGACCTCTACTGGTTCCCGGTGGGTGGCTGAGACTTTGGTTCATTCTTCTTCCTGCCGGGAAATTAGAGTGACTTGTGCCCATCCAAATGCCTAACAGCTACTCTCTCATTGGTTCTCCCTCTTCCCTTTCACCCTCTGCCAAATTGGCAACCTGTGCGAACCAGGAGCTTAAAGGGGCTGTCTCTCCAAGTTGGGAGATTGATAGGAAAGCAGTTGGAAAGTCAAACCGGAGCACCAGGAGAGGGGCTCTTCGTTGAGTTTTAGAAACCTTTCGTATTCACAGTGTGTCCATTCTCTAGGTTTCCCGTACACGTTATAGCTGTAGTAATATTCCCTTCAACCTGGAGAGCTGGGACCCATGGAATGGGTGCCATGCATTAATGCTTTAAAGGGTCTGCATTTGCTCACCCAATCTCACCAATCCTCTCAGTCCCAAGTGTCCAGCCTTATGCCACATCCAGCTGTCATTGTAGATAGGGTAATTCCAGGTTGCATCAGAGACCCTGAAGGAATTGTAAAGAATTTCCCTGTTTCTTTGTTCTGTTTTTGAAATTCCTTTTTAGAGTGGGTTTGAGCTGATTCTCGCGGCCATGTTTATGCCAGTCTAGACACACTTGATTCCCTTACGGAGACATATCAATACATAGGTTTTAAGATTCTTACTAGTCAGATCTATTCCTCTGTGGGAAATATGGGGTTTTGAGTCCCTTTCACTGAGGAAGGTGTAGGTCTTGTCTATTCCATAGTTGGTTTTTGGAACGGTACCTGTGCTTATATCAAACTCGGGTTTGATGCATCACCCCACCTCTCCTTCCCCCTTAAGCAGGCATAAGAGTGTTTTCTAAATGTGAGACTCTGTTCTCTTGCCTAACTCAGTTCATGTGTAGCCATGTTTACAGGATCTTCCTAAGTGATATCTTATGATAAGTTTCTTTTCCTGTGTGACTTCTTTCACTTAGAATCATCGTACCTGAATCCACTCATTTTGCTGCTACTGGTCTTATGACCTTGATTTCGTGGCTGAGGGATATTCCATCGTACGTAAGTTCCACAATGTTTGGAACCATTTTTATATTTCCTGGGATATTTCAGGTGTACCCAGGTTGAAGTTCCTGTAAGCAGTGCAGCCCTCAATTTGGGGGTGGCTCTGTCTTATGGATTTTCAGTTTTCCCAAGGTATATTCCCTAGACTGGAAGTGCCCTTGGCTCTGTAGCTCTGTTGTTTACTTGTTTTAGGGGACACAATGCACTCCTCCAGTGAGGCAGTTGGCAACTTACATCCCGCCCATCAGCATAACAAGGCTCCCTGTTCTCCAGGGCCTGTCTTGCCTTTCTGGTTTTTACACATTTTGTGGATGTCCCTTTTGACCGGTGGGAAGTGATACTCCTTTGTAGTGCAGATTTGCATTGCCCGCTTGCTTGCTTGGCCAAAAAGGGCGTATGCGTTTTCTCCTGAATATATTCAGGAGAAAACGCATACGCCCTTTTTGGCCAAGTGCATCATTGTCGAAGTTGTGCCCCTCTTCCTGTGCTTTACAGGCGATTCCAACGTACCTCTTGAAATCTGTTTCCTGCTATTCTGCCTCGCTTTCAAGTCCGCCTCGTTGCCTTCCCTCAACAGATTTTTGGACGATAGTTGGCCTTGATTACTCTGCCAGTTTGTGAATTGCTGTGCCCCTGAGCTCCATTTTTCAACTCGTTTTTTGTGAGCTGAACGCAAGTCCAAACTTTTGGTTCAGGACCTCTACTGGTTCCCGGTGGGTGGCTGAGACTTTGGTTCATTCTTCTTCCTGCCGGGAAATTAGAGTGACTTGTGCCCATCCAAATGCCTAACAGCTACTCTCTCATTGGTTCTCCCTCTTCCCTTTCATCCTCTGCCAAATTGGCAACCTGTGCAAACCAGGAGCTTAAAGGGGCTGTCTCTCCAAGTTGGGAGATTGATAGGAAAGCAATTGGAATGTCAAACCGGAGCACCAGGAGAGGGGCTCTTCGTTGAGTTTTAGAAACCTTTCGTATTCACAGTGTGTCCATTCTCTAGGTATCCTGTACACGTTATAGCTGTAGTAATATTCCCTTCCACCTGGAGAGCTGGGACCCATGGAATGGGTGCCATGCATTATTGCTTTAAAGGGTCTGCATTTGCTCACCCAATCTCACCAATCCTCTCAGTCCCAAGTGTCCAGCCTTATGCCACATCCAGCTGTCATTGTAGATAGGGTCATTCCAGGTTGCATCAGAGACCCTGAAGGAATTGTAAAGAATTTCCCTGTTTCTTTGTTCTGTTTTTGAAATTCCTTTTTAGAGTGGGTTTGAGCTGATTCTCGCTGCCATGTTTATGCCAGTCTAGACGCACTTGATTCCCTTACGGAGACATATCAATACGTAGGTTTTAAGATTCTTACTAGTCAGATCTATTCCTCTGCGGGAAATATGGGGTTTTGAGTCCCTTTCACTGAGGAAGGTGTAGGTCTTGTCTATTCCATAGTTGGTTTTTGGAACGGTACCTGTGCTTATATCAAAGTCTGGTTTGATGCATCACCCCACCTCTCCTTCCCCCTTAAGCAGGCATAAGAGTGTTTTCTAAATGTGAGACTCTGTTCTCTTGCCTAACTCAGTTCATGTGTAGCCATGTTTACAGGATCTTCCTAAGTGATATCTTATGATAAGTTTCTTTTCCTGTGTGACTTCTTTCACTTAGAATCATCGTACCTGAATCCACTCATTTTGCTGCTACTGGTCTTATGACCTTGATTTCGTGGCTGAGGGATATTCCATCGTACGTAAGTTCCACAATGTTTGGAACCATTTTTATATTTCCTGGGATATTTCAGGTGTACCCAGGTTGAGGTTCCTGCAAGCAGTGCAGCCCTCAATTTGGGGGTGGCTAAGTCTTATGGATTTTCAGTTTTCCCAAGGTATATTCCCTAGACTGGAAGTGCCCTTGGCTCTGTAGCTCTGTTGTTTACTTGTTTTAGGGGACACAATGCACTCCTCCAGTGAGGCAGTTGGCAACTTACATCCCGCCCATCAGCATAACAAGGCTCCCTGTTCTCCAGGGCCTGTCTTGCCTTTCTGGTTTTTACACATTTTGTGGATGTCCCTTTTGACCGGTGGGAAGTGATACTCCTTTGTAGTGCAGATTTGCATTGCCCGCTTGCTTGCTTGGCCAAAAAGGGCGTATGCGTTTTCTCCTGAATATATTCAGGAGAAAACACATACGCCCTTTTTGGCCAAGTGCATCATTGTCGAAGTTGTGCCCCTCTTCCTGTGCTTTACAGGCGATTCCAACGTACCTCTTGAATTCTGTTTCCTGCTATTCTGCCTCGCTTTCAAGTCCGCCTCGTTGCCTTCCCTCAACAGATTTTTGGACGATAGTTGGCCTTGATTACTCTGCCAGTTTGTGAATTGCTGTGCCCCTGAGCTCCATTTTTCAACTCGTTTTTTGTGAGCTGAACGCAAGTCCAAACTTTTGGTTCAGGACCTCTACTGGTTCCCGGTGGGTGGCTGAGACTTTGGTTCATTCTTCTTCCTGCCGGGAAATTAGAGTGACATGTGCCCATCCAAATGCCTAACAGCTACTCTCTCATTGGTTCTCCCTCTTCCCTTTCATCCTCTGCCAAATTGGCAACCTGTGCGAACCAGGAGCTTAAAGGGGCTGTCTCTCCAAGTTGGGAGATTGATAGGAAAGCAGTTGGAATGTCAAACCGGAGCACCAGGAGAGGGGCTCTTCATTGAGTTTTAGAAACCTTTCGTATTCACAGTGTGTCCATTCTCTAGGTTTCCCGTACACGTTATAGCTGTAGTAATATTCCCTTCCACCTGGAGAGCTGGGACCCATGGAATGGGTGCCATGCATTATTGCTTTAAAGGGTCTGCATTTGCTCACCCAATCTCACCAATCCTCTCAGTCCCAAGTGTCCAGCCTTATGCCACATCCAGCTGTCATTGTAGATAGGGTCATTCCAGGTTGCATCAGAGACCCTGAAGGAATTGTAAAGAATTTCCCTGTTTCTTTGTTCTGTTTCTGAAATTCCTTTTTAGAGTGGGTTTGAGCTGATTCTCGCGGCCATGTTTATGCCAGTCTAGACACACTTGATTCCCTTACGGAGACATATCAATACATAGGTTTTAAGATTCTTACTAGTCAGATCTATTCCTCTGCGGGAAATATGGGGTTTTGAGTCCCTTTCACTGAGGAAGGTGTAGGTCTTGTCTATTCCATAGTTGGTTTTTGGAACGGTACCTGTGCTTATATCAAAGTCTGGTTTGATGCATCACCCCACCTCTCCTTCCCCCTTAAGCAGGCATAAGTGTGTTTTCTAAATGTGAGACTCTGTTCTCTTGCCTAACTCAGTTCATGTGTAGCCATGTTTACAGGATCTTCCTAAGTGATATCTTATGATAAGTTTCTTTTCCCGTGTGACTTCTTTCACTTAGAATCATCGTACCTGAATCCAATCATTTTGCTGCTACTGGTCTTATGACCTTGATTTCGTGGCTGAGGGATATTCCATCGTACGTAAGTTCCACAATGTTTGGAACCATTTTTATATTTCCTGGGATATTTCAGGTGTACCCAGGTTGAGGTTCCTGTAAGCAGTGCAGCCCTCAATTTGGGGGTGGCTCTGTCTTATGGATTTTCAGTTTTCCCAAGGTATATTCCCTAGACTGGGAGTGCCCTTGGCTCTGTAGCTCTGTTGTTTACTTGTTTTAGGGGACACAATGCACTCCTCCAGTGAGGCAGTTGGCAACTTACATCCCGCCCATCAGCATAACAAGGCTCCCTGTTCTCCAGGGCCTGTCTTGCCTTTCTGGTTTTTACACATTTTGTGGATGTCCCTTTTGACCGGTGGGAAGTGATACTCCTTTGTAGTGCAGATTTGCATTGCCCGCTTGCTTGCTTGGCCAAAAAGGGCGTATGCGTTTTCTCTTGAATATATTCAGGAGAAAACGCATACCCCCTTTTTTCCAAGTGCATCATTGTCGAAGTTTTGCCCCTCTTCCTGTGCTTTACAGGCGATTCCAACGTACCTCTTGAAATCTGTTTCCTGCTATTCTGCCTCGCATTCAAGTCCGCCTCGTTGCCTTCCCTCAACAGATTTTTGGACGATAGTTGGCCTTGATTACTCTGCCAGTTTGTGAATTGCTGTGCCCCTGAGCTCCATTTTTCAACTCGTTTTTTGTGAGCTGAACGCAAGTCCAAACTTTTGGTTCAGGACCTCTACTGGTTCCCGGTGGGTGGCTGAGACTTTGGTTCATTTTTCTTCCTGCCGGGAAATTAGAGTGACTTGTGCCCATCCAAATGCCTAACAGCTACTCTCTCATTGGTTCTCCCTCTTCCCTTTCATCCTCTGCCAAATTGGCAACCTGTGCGAACCAGGAGCTTAAAGGGGCTGTCTCTCTAAGTTGGGAGATTGATAGGAAAGCAGTTGGAAAGTCAAACCGGAGCACCAGGAGAGGGGCTCTTCATTGAGTTTTAGAAACCTTTCGTATTCACAGTGTGTCCATTCTCTAGGTTTCCCGTACACGTTATAGCTGTAGTAATATTCCCTTCCACCTGGAGAGCTGGGACCCATGGAATGGGTGCCATGCATTATTGCTTTAAAGGGTCTGCATTTGCTCACCCAATCTCACCAATCCTCTCAGTCCCAAGTGTCCAGCCTTATGCCACATCCAGCTGTCATTGTAGATAGGGTCATTCCAGGTTGCATCAGAGACCCTGAAGGAATTGTAAAGAATTTCCCTGTTTCTTTGTTCTGTTTTTGAAATTCCTTTTTAGAGTGGGTTTGAGCTGATTCTCGCTGCCATGTTTATGCCAGTCTAGACGCACTTGATTCCCTTATGGAGACATATCAATACGTAGGTTTTAAGATTCTTACTAGCCAGATCTATTCCTCTGCGGGAAATATGGGGTTTTGAGTCCCTTTCACTGAGGAAGGTGTAGGTCTTGTCTATTCCATAGTTGGTTTTTGGAACGGTACCTGTGCTTATATCAAAGTCTGGTTTGATGCATCACCCCACCTCTCCTTCCCCCTTAAGCAGGCATAAGAGTGTTTTCTAAATGTGAGACTCTGTTCTCTTGCCTAACTCAGTTCATGTGTAGCCATGTTTACAGGATCTTCCTAAGTGATATCTTATGATAAGTTTCTTTTCCTGTGTGACTTCTTTCACTTAGAATCATCGTACCTGAATCCACTCATTTTGCTGCTACTGGTGTTATGACCTTGATTTCGTGGCTGAGGGATATTCCATCGTACGTAAGTTCCACAATGTTTGGAACCATTTTTATATTTCCTGGGATATTTCAGGTGTACCCAGGTTGAGGTTCCTGCAAGCAGTGCAGCCCTCAATTTGGGGGTGGCTCTGTCTTATGGATTTTCAGTTTTCCCAAGGTATATTCCCTAGACTGGAAGTGCCCTTGGCTCTGTAGCTCTGTTGTTTACTTGTTTTAGGGGACACAATGCACTCCTCCAGTGAGGCAGTTGGCAACTTACATCCCGCCCATCAGCATAACAAGGCTCCCTGTTCTCCAGGGCCTGTCTTGCCTTTCTGGTTTTTACACATTTTGTGGATGTCCCTTTTGACCGGTGGGAAGTGATACTCCTTTGTAGTGCAGATTTGCATTGCCCGCTTGCTTGCTTGGCCAAAAAGGGCGTAAGCGTTTTCTCCTGTATATATTCAGGAGAAAACGCATACACCCTTTTTGGCCAAGTGCATCATTGTCGAAGTTGTGCCCCTCTTCCTGTGCTTTACAGGCGATTCCAACGTACCTCTTGAAATCTGTTTCCTGCTATTCTGCCTCGCTTTCAAGTCCGCCTCGTTGCCTTCCCTCAACAGATTTTTGGACGATAGTTGGCCTTGATTACTCTGCCAGTTTGTGAATTGCTGTGCCCCTGAGCTCCATTTTTCAACTCGTTTTTTGTGAGCTGAACGCAAGTCCAAACTTTTGGTTCAGGACCTCTACTGGTTCCCGGTGGGTGGCTGAGACTTTGGTTCATTCTTCTCCCTGCCGGGAAATTAGAGTGACATGTGCCCATCCAAATGCCTAACAGCTACTCTCTCATTGGTTCTCCCTCTTCCCTTTCATCCTCTGCCAAATTGGCAACCTGTGCGAACCAGGAGCTTAAAGGGGCTGTCTCTCCAAGTTGGGAGATTGATAGGAAAGCAGTTGGAAAGTCAAACCGGAGCACCAGGAGAGGGGCTCTTCGTTGAGTTTTAGAAACCTTTCGTATTCACAGTGTGTCCATTCTCTAGGTTTCCCGTACACGTTATAGCTGTAGTAATATTCCCTTCCACCTGGAGAGCTGGGACCCATGGAATGGGTGCCATGCATTATTGCTTTAAAGGGTCTGCATTTGCTCACCCAATCTCACCAATCCTCTCAGTCCCAAGTGTCCAGCCTTATGCCACATCCAGCTGTCATTGTAGATAGGGTCATTCCAGGTTGCATCAGAGACCCTGAAGGAATTGTAAAGAATTTCCCTGTTTCTTTGTTCTGTTTTTGAAATTCCTTTTTAGAGTGGGTTTGAGCTGATTCTCGCTGCCATGTTTATGCCAGTCTAGACGCACTTGATTCCCTTATGGAGACATATCAATACGTAGGTTTTAAGATTCTTACTAGCCAGATCTATTCCTCTGCGGGAAATATGGGGTTTTGAGTCCCTTTCACTGAGGAAGGTGTAGGTCTTGTCTATTCCATAGTTGGTTTTTGGAACGGTACCTGTGCTTATATCAAAGTCTGGTTTGATGCATCACCCCACCTCTCCGTCCCCCTTAAGCAGGCATAAGAGTGTTTTCTAAATGTGAGACTCTGTTCTCTTGCCTAACTCAGTTCATGTGTAGCCATGTTTACAGGATCTTCCTAAGTGATATCTTATGATAAGTTTCTTTTCCCGTGTGACTTCTTTCACTTAGAATCATCGTACCTGAATCCACTCATTTTGCTGCTACTGGTCTTATGACCTTGATTTCGTGGCTGAGGGATATTCCATCGTACGTAAGTTCCACAATGTTTGGAACCATTTTTATATTTCCTGGGATATTTCAGGTGTACCCAGGTTGAGGTTCCTGTAAGCAGTGCAGCCCTCAATTTGGGGGTGGCTCTGTCTTATGGATTTTCAGTTTTCCCAAGGTATATTCCCTAGACTGGAAGTGCCCTTGGCTCTGTAGCTCTGTTGTTTACTTGTTTTAGGGGACACAATGCACTCCTCCAGTGAGGCAGTTGGCAACTTACATCCCGCCCATCAGCATAACAAGGCACCCTGTTCTCCAGGGCCTGTCTTGCCTTTCTGGTTTTTACACATTTTGTGGATGTCCCTTTTGACCGGTGGGAAGTGATACTCCTTTGTAGTGCAGATTTGCATTGCCCGCTTGCTTGCTTGGCCAAAAAGGGCGTATGCGTTTTCTCCTGAATATATTCAGGAGAAAACGCATACGCCCTTTTTGGCCAAGTGCATCATTGTCGAAGTTGTGCCCCTCTTCCTGTGCTTTACAGGCGATTCCAACGTACCTCTTGAAATCTGTTTCCTGCTATTCTGCCTCGCTTTCAAGTCCGCCTCGTTGCCTTCCCTCAACAGATTTTTGGACGATAGTTGGCCTTGATTACTCTGCCAGTTTGTGAATTGCTGTGCCCCTGAGCTCCATTTTTCAACTCGTTTTTTGTGAGCCGAACGCAAGTCCAAACTTTTGGTTCAGGATCTCTACTGGTTCCCGGTGGGTGGCTGAGACTTTGGTTCATTCTTCTTCCTGCCGGGAAATTAGAGTGACTTGTGCCCATCCAAATGCCTAACAGCTACTCTCTCATTGGTTCTCCCTCTTCCCTTTCATCCTCTGCCAAATTGGCAACCTGTGCGAACCAGGAGCTTAAAGGGGCTGTCTCTCCAAGTTGGGAGATTGATAGGAAAGCAGTTGGAAAGTAAAACCGGAGCACCAGGAGAGGGCTCTTCGTTGAGTTTTAGAAACCTTTCGTATTCACAGTGTGTCCATTCTCTAGGTATCCCGTACACGTTATAGCTGTAGTAATATTCCCTCCCACCTGGAGAGCTGGGACCCATGGAATGGGTGCCATGCATTATTGCTTTAAAGGGTCTGCATTTGCTCACCCAATCTCACCAATCCTCTCAGTCCCAAGTGTCCAGCCTTATGCCACATCCAGCTGTCATTGTAGATAGGGTCATTCCAGGTTGCATCAGAGACCCTGAAGGAATTGTAAAGAATTTCCCTGTTTCTTTGTTCTGTTTTTGAAATTCCTTTTTAGAGTGGGTTTGAGCTGATTCTCGCGGCCATGTTTATGCCAGTCTAGACGCACTTGATTCCCTTACGGAGACATATCAATACGTAGGTTTTAAGATTCTTACTAGTCAGATCTATTCCTCTGCGGGAAATATGGGGTTTTGAGTCCCTTTCACTGAGGAAGGTGTAGGTCTTGTCTATTCCATAGTTGGTTTTTGGAACGGTACCTGTGCTTATATCAAAGTCTGGTTTGATGCATCACCCCACCTCTCCTTCCCCCTTAAGCAGGCATAAGAGTGTTTTCTAAATGTGAGACTCTGTTCTCTTGCCTAACTCAGTTCATGTGTAGCCATGTTTACAGGATCTTCCTAAGTGATATCTTATGATAAGTTTCTTTTCCTGTGTGACTTCTTTCACTTAGAATCATCGTACCTGAATCCACTCATTTTGCTGCTACTGGTCTTATGACATTGATTTCGTGGCTGAGGGATATTCCATCGTACGTAAGTTCCACAATGTTTGGAACCATTTTTATATTTCCTGGGATATTTCAGGTGTACCCAGGTTGAGGTTCCTGCAAGCAGTGCAGCCCTCAATTTGGGGGTGGCTCTGTCTTATGGATTTTCAGTTTTCCCAAGGTATATTCCCTAGACTGGAAGTGCCCTTGGCTCTGTAGCTCTGTTGTTTACTTGTTTTAGGGGACACAATGCACTCCTCCAGTGAGGCAGTTGGCAACTTACATCCCGCCCATCAGCATAACAAGGCTCCCTGTTCTCCAGGGCCTGTCTTGCCTTTCTGGTTTTTACACATTTTGTGGATGTCCCTTTTGACCGGTGGGAAGTGATACTTCTTTGTAGTGCAGATTTGCATTGCCCGCTTGCTTGCTTGGCCAAAAAGGGCGTATGCGTTTTCTCCTGAATATATTCAGGAGAAAACGCATACGCCCTTTTTGGCCAAGTGCATCATTGTCGAAGTTGTGCCCCTCTTCCTGTGCTTTACAGGCGATTCCAACGTACCTCTTGAATTCTGTTTCCTGCTATTCTGCCTCGCTTTCAAGTCCGCCTCGTTGCCTTCCCTCAACAGATTTTTGGACGATAGTTGGCCTTGATTACTCTGCCAGTTTGTGAATTGCTGTGCCCCTGAGCTCCATTTTTCAACTCGTTTTTTGTGAGCTGAACGCAAGTCCAAACTTTTGGTTCAGGACTTCTACTGGTTCCCGGTGGGTGGCTGAGACTTTGGTTCATTCTTCTTCCTGCCGGGAAATTAGAGTGACATGTGCCCATCCAAATGCCTAACAGCTACTCTCTCATTGGTTCTCCCTCTTCCCTTTCATCCTCTGCCAAATTGGCAACCTGTGCGAACCAGGAGCTTAAAGGGGCTGTCTCTCCAAGTTGGGAGATTGATAGGAAAGCAGTTGGAAAGTCAAACCGGAGCACCAGGAGAGGGGCTCTTCATTGAGTTTTAGAAACCTTTCGTATTCACAGTGTGTCCATTCTCTAGGTTTCCCGTACACGTTATAGCTGTAGTAATATTCCCTTCCACCTGGAGAGCTGGGACCCATGGAATGGGTGCCATGCATTATTGCTTTAAAGGGTCTGCATTTGCTCACCCAATCTCACCAATCCTCTCAGTCCCAAGTGTCCAGCCTTATGCCACATCCAGCTGTCATTGTAGATAGGGTCATTCCAGGTTGCATCAGAGACCCTGAAGGAATTGTAAAGAATTTCCCTGTTTCTTTGTTCTGTTTTTGAAATTCCTTTTTAGAGTGGGTTTGAGCTGATTCTCGCGGCCATGTTTATGCCAGTCTAGACACACTTGATTCCCTTACGGAGACATATCAATACATAGGTTTTAAGATTCTTACTAGTCAGATCTATTCCTCTGCGTGAAATATGGGGTTTTGAGTCCCTTTCACTGAGGAAGGTGTAGGTCTTGTCTATTCCATAGTTGGTTTTTGGAACGGTACCTGTGCTTATATCAAACTCGGGTTTGATGCATCACCCCACCTCTCCTTCCCCCTTAAGCAGGCATAAGAGTGTTTTCTAAATGTGAGACTCTGTTCTCTTGCCTAACTCAGTTCAGGTGTAGCCATGTTTACAGGATCTTCCTAAGTGATATCTTATGATAAGTTTCTTTTCCCGTGTGACTTCTTTCACTTAGAATCATCGTACCTGAATCCACTCATTTTGCTGCTACTGGTCTTATGACCTTGATTTCGTGGCTGAGGGATATTCCATCGTACGTAAGTTCCACAATGTTTGGAACCATTTTTATATTTCCTGGGATATTTCAGGTGTACCCAGGTTGAGGTTCCTGTAAGCAGTGCAGCCCTCAATTTGGGGTTGGCTCTGTCTTATGGATTTTCAGTTTTCCCAAGGTATATTCCCTAGACTGGAAGTGCCCTTGGCTCTGTAGCTCTGTTGTTTACTTGTTTTAGGGGACACAATGCACTCCTCCAGTGAGGCAGTTGGCAACTTACATCCCGCCCATCAGCATAACAAGGCTCCCTGTTCTCCAGGGCCTGTCTTGCCTTTCTGGTTTTTACACATTTTGTGGATGTCCCTTTTGACCGGTGGGAAGTGATACTCCTTTGTAGTGCAGATTTGCATTGCCCGCTTGCTTGCTTGGCCAAAAAGGGCGTATGCGTTTTCTCCTGAATATATTCAGGAGAAAACGCATACGCCCTTTTTGGCCAAGTGCATCATTGTCGAAGTTGTGCCCCTCTTCCTGTGCTTTACAGGCGATTCCAACGTACCTCTTGAAATCTGTTTCCTGCTATTCTGCCTCGCTTTCAAGTCCGCCTCGTTGCCTTCCCTCAACAGATTTTTGGACGATAGTTGGCCTTGATTACTCTGCCAGTTTGTGAATTGCTGTGCCCCTGAGCTCCATTTTTCAACTCGTTTTTTGTGAGCCGAACGCAAGTCCAAACTTTTGGTTCAGGATCTCTACTGGTTCCCGGTGGGTGGCTGAGACTTTGGTTCATTCTTCTTCCTGCCGGGAAATTAGAGTGACATGTGCCCATCCAAATGCCTAACAGCTACTCTCTCATTGGTTCTCCCTCTTCCCTTTCATCCTCTGCCAAATTGGCAACCTGTGCGAACCAGGAGCTTAAAGGGGCTGTCTCTCCAAGTTGGGAGATTGATAGGAAAGCAGTTGGAAAGTCAAACCGGAGCACCAGGAGAGGGGCTCTTCGTTGAGTTTTAGAAACCTTTCGTATTCACAGTGTGTGCATTCTCTAGGTTTCCCGTACACGTTATAGCTGTAGTAATATTCCCTTCCACCTGGAGAGCTGGGACCCATGGAATGGGTGCCATGCATTATTGCTTTAAAGGGTCTGCATTTGCTCACCCAATCTCACCAATCCTCTCAGTCCCAAGTGTCCAGCCTTATGCCACATCCAGCTGTCATTGTAGATAGGGTCATTCCAGGTTGCATCAGAGACCCTGAAGGAATTGTAAAGAATTTCCCTGTTTCTTTGTTCTGTTTTTGAAATTCCTTTTTAGAGTGGGTTTGAGCTGATTCTCGCTGCCATGTTTATGCCAGTCTAGACGCACTTGATTCCCTTACGGAGACATATCTATACGTAGGTTTTAAGATTCTTACTAGCCAGATCTATTCCTCTGCGGGAAATATGGGATTTTGAGTCCCTTTCACTGAGGAAGGTGGAGGTCTTGTCTATTCCATAGTTGGTTTTTGGAACGGTACCTGTGCTTATATCAAAGTCTGGTTTGATGCATCACCCCACCTCTCCTTCCCCCTTAAGCAGGCATAAGAGTGTTTTCTAAATGTGAGACTCTGTTCTCTTGCCTAACTCAGTTCATGTGTAGCCATGTTTACAGGATCTTCCTAAGTGATATCTTATGATAAGTTTCTTTTCCCGTGTGACTTCTTTCACTTAGAATCATCGTACCTGAATCCACTCATTTTGCTGCTACTGGTCTTATGACCTTGATTTCGTGGCTGAGGGATATTCCATCGTACGTAAGTTCCACAATGTTTGGAACCATTTTTATATTTCCTGGGATATTTCAGGTGTACCCAGGTTGAGGTTCCTGTAAGCAGTGCAGCCCTCAATTTGGGGTTGGCTCTGTCTTATGGATTTTCAGTTTTCCCAAGGTATATTCCCTAGACTGGAAGTGCCCTTGGCTCTGTAGCTCTGTTGTTTACTTGTTTTAGGGGACACAATGCACTCCTCCAGTGAGGCAGTTGGCAACTTACATCCCGCCCATCAGCATAACAAGGCTCCCTGTTCTCCAGGGCCTGTCTTGCCTTTCTGGTTTTTACACATTTTGTGGATGTCCCTTTTGACCAGTGGGAAGTGATACTCCTTTGTAGTGCAGATTTGCATTGCCCGCTTGCTTGCTTGGCCAAAAAGGGCGTATGCGTTTTCTCCTGAATATATTCAGGAGAAAACGCATACGCCCTTTTTGGCCAAGTGCATCATTGTCGAAGTTGTGCCCCTCTTCCTGTGCTTTACAGGCGATTCCAACGTACCTCTTGAAATCTGTTTCCTGCTATTCTGCCTCGCTTTCAAGTCCGCCTCGTTGCCTTCCCTCAACAGATTTTTGGACGATAGTTGGCCTTGATTACTCTGCCAGTTTGTGAATTGCTGTGCCCCTGAGCTCCATTTTTCAACTCGTTTTTTGTGAGCCGAACGCAAGTCCAAACTTTTGGTTCAGGATCTCTACTGGTTCCCGGTGGGTGGCTGAGACTTTGGTTCATTCTTCTTCCTGCCGGGAAATTAGAGTGACATGTGCCCATCCAAATGCCTAACAGCTACTCTCTCATTGGTTCTCCCTCTTCCCTTTCATCCTCTGCCAAATTGGCAACCTGTGCGAACCAGGAGCTTAAAGGGGCTGTCTCTCCAAGTTGGGAGATTGATAGGAAAGCAGTTGGAAAGTCAAACCGGAGCACCAGGAGAGGGGCTCTTCGTTGAGTTTTAGAAACCTTTCGTATTCACAGTGTGTGCATTCTCTAGGTTTCCCGTACACGTTATAGCTGTAGTAATATTCCCTTCCACCTGGAGAGCTGGGACCCATGGAATGGGTGCCATGCATTATTGCTTTAAAGGGTCTGCATTTGCTCACCCAATCTCACCAATCCTCTCAGTCCCAAGTGTCCAGCCTTATGCCACATCCAGCTGTCATTGTAGATAGGGTCATTCCAGGTTGCATCAGAGACCCTGAAGGAATTGTAAAGAATTTCCCTGTTTCTTTGTTCTGTTTTTGAAATTCCTTTTTAGAGTGGGTTTGAGCTGATTCTCGCTGCCATGTTTATGCCAGTCTAGACGCACTTGATTCCCTTACGGAGACATATCTATACGTAGGTTTTAAGATTCTTACTAGCCAGATCTATTCCTCTGCGGGAAATATGGGATTTTGAGTCCCTTTCACTGAGGAAGGTGGAGGTCTTGTCTATTCCATAGTTGGTTTTTGGAACGGTACCTGTGCTTATATCAAAGTCTGGTTTGATGCATCACCCCACCTCTCCTTCCCCCTTAAGCAGGCATAAGAGTGTTTTCTAAATGTGAGACTCTGTTCTCTTGCCTAACTCAGTTCATGTGTAGCCATGTTTACAGGATCTTCCTAAGTGATATCTTATGATAAGTTTCTTTTCCCGTGTGACTTCTTTCACTTAGAATCATCGTACCTGAATCCACTCATTTTGCTGCTACTGGTCTTATGACCTTGATTTCGTGGCTGAGGGATATTCCATCGTACGTAAGTTCCACAATGTTTGGAACCATTTTTATATTTCCTGGGATATTTCAGGTGTACCCAGGTTGAGGTTCCTGTAAGCAGTGCAGCCCTCAATTTGGGGTTGGCTCTGTCTTATGGATTTTCAGTTTTCCCAAGGTATATTCCCTAGACTGGAAGTGCCCTTGGCTCTGTAGCTCTGTTGTTTACTTGTTTTAGGGGACACAATGCACTCCTCCAGTGAGGCAGTTGGCAACTTACATCCCGCCCATCAGCATAACAAGGCTCCCTGTTCTCCAGGGCCTGTCTTGCCTTTCTGGTTTTTACACATTTTGTGGATGTCCCTTTTGACCGGTGGGAAGTGATACTCCTTTGTAGTGCAGATTTGCATTGCCCGCTTGCTTGCTTGGCCAAAAAGGGCGTATGCGTTTTCTCCTGAATATATTCAGGAGAAAACGCATACGCCCTTTTTGGCCAAGTGCATCATTGTCGAAGTTGTGCCCCTCTTCCTGTGCTTTACAGGCGATTCCAACGTACCTCTTGAAATCTGTTTCCTGCTATTCTGCCTCGCTTTCAAGTCCGCCTCGTTGCCTTCCCTCAACAGATTTTTGGACGATAGTTGGCCTTGATTACTCTGCCAGTTTGTGAATTGCTGTGCCCCTGAGCTCCATTTTTCAACTCGTTTTTTGTGAGCTGAACGCAAGTCCAAACTTTTGGTTCAGGACCTCTACTGGTTCCCGGTGGGTGGCTGAGACTTTGGTTCATTCTTCTCCCTGCCGGGAAATTAGAGTGACATGTGCCCATCCAAATGCCTAACAGCTACTCTCTCATTGGTTCTCCCTCTTCCCTTTCATCCTCTGCCAAATTGGCAACCTGTGCGAACCAGGAGCTTAAAGGGGCTGTCTCTCCAAGTTGGGAGATTGATAGGAAAGCAGTTGGAAAGTCAAACCGGAGCACCAGGAGAGGGGCTCTTCGTTGAGTTTTAGAAACCTTTCGTATTCACAGTGTGTCCATTCTCTAGGTTTCCCGTACACGTTATAGCTGTAGTAATATTCCCTTCCACCTGGAGAGCTGGGACCCATGGAATGGGTGCCATGCATTATTGCTTTAAAGGGTCTGAATTTGCTCACCCAATCTCACCAATCCTCTCAGTCCCAAGTGTCCAGCCTTATGCCACATCCAGCTGTCATTGTAGATAGGGTCATTCCAGGTTGCATCAGAGACCCTGAAGGAATTGTAAAGAATTTCCCTGTTTCTTTGTTCTGTTTTTGAAATTCCTTTTTAGAGTGGGTTTGAGCTAATTCTCGCTGCCATGTTTATGCCAGTCTAGACGCACTTGATTCCCTTACGGAGACATATCAATACGTAGGTTTTAAGATTCTTACTAGCCAGATCTATTCCTCTGCGGGAAATATGGGGTTTTGAGTCCCTTTCACTGAGGAAGGTGTAGGTCTTGTCTATTCCATAGTTGGTTTTTGGAACGGTACCTGTGCTTATATCAAAGTCTGGTTTGATGCATCACCCCACCTCTCCTTCCCCCTTAAGCAGGCATAAGAGTGTTTTCTAAATGTGAGACTCTGTTCTCTTGCCTAACTCAGTTCATGTGTAGCCATGTTTACAGGATCTTCCTAAGTGATATCTTATGATAAGTTTCTTTTCCCGTGTGACTTCTTTCACTTAGAATCATCGTACCTGAATCCACTCATTTTGCTGCTACTGGTCTTATGACCTTGATTTCGTGGCTGAGGGATATTCCATCGTACGTAAGTTCCACAATGTTTGCAAACATTTTTATATTTCCTGGGATATTTCAGGTGTACCCAGGTTGAGGTTCCTGCAAGCAGTGCAGCCCTCAATTTGGGGGTGGCTCTGTCTTATGGATTTTCAGTTTTCCCAAGGTATATTCCCTAGACTGGAAGTGCCCTTGGCTCTGTAGCTCTGTTGTTTACTTGTTTTAGGGGACACAATGCACTCCTCCAGTGAGGCAGTTGGCAACTTACATCCCGCCCATCAGCATAACAAGGCTCCCTGTTCTCCAGGGCCTGTCTTGCCTTTCTGGTTTTTACACATTTTGTGGATGTCCCTTTTGACCGGTGGGAAGTGATACTCCTTTGTAGTGCAGATTTGCATTGCCCGCTTGCTTGCTTGGCCAAAAAGGGCGTATGCGTTTTCTCCTGAATATATTCAGGAGAAAACGCATACGCCCTTTTTGGCCAAGTGCATCATTGTCGAAGTTGTGCCCCTCTTCCTGTGCTTTACAGGCGATTCCAACGTACCTCTTGAAATCTGTTTCCTGCTATTCTGCCTCGCTTTCAAGTCCGCCTCGTTGCCTTCCCTCAACAGATTTTTGGACGATAGTTGGCCTTGATTACTCTGCCAGTTTGTGAATTGCTGTGCCCCTGAGCTCCATTTTTCAACTCGTTTTTTGTGAGCTGAACGCAAGTCCAAACTTTTGGTTCAGGATCTCTACTGGTTCCCGGTGGGTGGCTGAGACTTTGGTTCATTCTTCTTCCTGCCGGGAAATTAGAGTGACTTGTGCCCATCCAAATGCCTAACAGCTACTCTCTCATTGGTTCTCCCTCTTCCCTTTCATCCTCTGCCAAATTGGCAACCTGTGCGAACCAGGAGCTTAAAGGGGCTGTCTCTCCAAGTTGGGAGATTGATAGGAAAGCAGTTGGAAAGTCAAACCGGAGCACCAGGAGAGGGGCTCTTCGTTGAGTTTTAGAAACCTTTCGTATTCACAGTGTGTCCATTCTCTAGGTTTCCCGTACAAGTTATAGCTGTAGTAATATTCCCTTCCACCTGGAGAGCTGGGACCCATGGAATGGGTGCCATGCATTATTGCTTTAAAGGGTCTGCATTTGCTCACCCAATCTCACCAATCCTCTCAGTCCCAAGTGTCCAGCCTTATGCCACATCCAGCTGTCATTGTAGATAGGGTCATTCCAGGTTGCATCAGAGACCCTGAGGAATTGTAAAGAATTTCCCTGTTTCTTTGTTCTGTTTTTGAAATTCCTTTTTAGAGTGGGTTTGAGCTGATTCTCGCTGCCATGTTTATGCCAGTCTAGACGCACTAGATTCCCTTACGGAGACATATCAATACGTAGGTTTTAAGATTCTTACTAGCCAGATCTATTCCTCTGCGGGAAATATGGGGTTTTGAGTCCCTTTCACTGAGGAAGGTGTAGGTCTTGTCTATTCCATAGTTGGTTTTTGGAACGGTACCTGTGCTTATATCAAAGTCTGGTTTGATGCATCACCCCACCTCTCCTTCCCCCTTAAGCAGGCATAAGAGTGTTTTCTAAATGTGAGACTCTGTTCTCTTGCCTAACTCAGTTCATGTGTAGCCATGTTTACAGGATCTTCCTAAGTGATATCTTATGATAAGTTTCTTTTCCCGTGTGACTTCTTTCACTTAGAATCATCGTACCTGAATCCACTCATTTTGCTGCTACTGGTCTTATGACATTGATTTCGTGGCTGAGGGATATTCCATCGTACGTAAGTTCCACAATGTTTGGAACCATTTTTATATTTCCTGGGATATTTCAGGTGTACCCAGGTTGAGGTTCCTGCAAGCAGTGCAGCCCTCAATTTGGGGGTGGCTCTGTCTTATGGATTTTCAGTTTTCCCAAGGTATATTCCCTAGACTGGAAGTGCCCTTGGCTCTGTAGCTCTGTTGTTTACTTGTTTTAGGGGACACAATGCACTCCTCCAGTGAGGCAGTTGGCAACTTACATCCCGCCCATCAGCATAACAAGGCTCCCTGTTCTCCAGGGCCTGTCTTGCCTTTCTGGTTTTTACACATTTTGTGGATGTCCCTTTTGACCGGTGGGAAGTGATACTCCTTTGTAGTGCAGATTTGCATTGCCCGCTTGCTTGCTTGGCCAAAAAGGGCGTATGCGTTTTCTCCTGAATATATTCAGGAGAAAACGCATACGCCCTTTTTGGCCAAGTGCATCATTGTCGAAGTTGTGCCCCTCTTCCTGTGCTTTACAGGCGATTCCAACGTACCTCTTGAAATCTGTTTCCTGCTATTCTGCCTCGCTTTCAAGTCCGCCTCGTTGCCTTCCCTCAACAGATTTTTGGACGATAGTTGGCCTTGATTACTCTGCCAGTTTGTGAATTGCTGTGCCCCTGAGCTCCATTTTTCAACTCGTTTTTTGTGAGCTGAACGCAAGTCCAAACTTTTGGTTCAGGATCTCTACTGGTTCCCGGTGGGTGGCTGAGACTTTGGTTCATTCTTCTTCCTGCCGGGAAATTAGAGTGACTTGTGCCCATCCAAATGCCTAACAGCTACTCTCTCATTGGTTCTCCCTCTTCCCTTTCATCCTCTGCCAAATTGGCAACCTGTGCGAACCAGGAGCTTAAAGGGTCTGTCTCTCCAAGTTGGGAGATTGATAGGAAAGCAGTTGGAAAGTCAAACCGGAGCACCAGGAGAGGGGCTCTTCGTTGAGTTTTAGAAACCTTT
Source organism: Mesoplodon mirus (assembly GCF_964341445.2). Classification (NCBI taxonomy): domain Eukaryota; kingdom Metazoa; phylum Chordata; class Mammalia; order Artiodactyla; family Ziphiidae; genus Mesoplodon; species Mesoplodon mirus. The sequence continues at coordinate 222,818 of NW_028295743.1, read as the reverse complement.
CGTATTCACAGTGTGTCCATTCTCTAGGTTTCCCGTACAAGTTATAGCTGTAGTAATATTCCCTTCCACCTGGAGAGCTGGGACCCATGGAATGGGTGCCATGCATTATTGCTTTAAAGGGTCTGCATTTGCTCACCCAATCTCACCAATCCTCTCAGTCCCAAGTGTCCAGCCTTATGCCACATCCAGCTGTCATTGTAGATAGGGTCATTCCAGGTTGCATCAGAGACCCTGAAGGAATTGTAAAGAATTTCCCTGTTTCTTTGTTCTGTTTTTGAAATTCCTTTTTAGAGTGGGTTTGAGCTGATTCTCGCTGCCATGTTTATGCCAGTCTAGACGCACTAGATTCCCTTACGGAGACATATCAATACGTAGGTTTTAAGATTCTTACTAGCCAGATCTATTCCTCTGCGGGAAATATGGGGTTTTGAGTCCCTTTCACTGAGGAAGGTGTAGGTCTTGTCTATTCCATAGTTGGTTTTTGGAACGGTACCTGTGCTTATATCAAAGTCTGGTTTGATGCATCACCCCACCTCTCCTTCCCCCTTAAGCAGGCATAAGAGTGTTTTCTAAATGTGAGACTCTGTTCTCTTGCCTAACTCAGTTCATGTGTAGCCATGTTTACAGGATCTTCCTAAGTGATATCTTATGATAAGTTTCTTTTCCCGTGTGACTTCTTTCACTTAGAATCATCGTACCTGAATCCACTCATTTTGCTGCTACTGGTCTTATGACATTGATTTCGTGGCTGAGGGATATTCCATCGTACGTAAGTTCCACAATGTTTGGAACCATTTTTATATTTCCTGGGATATTTCAGGTGTACCCAGGTTGAGGTTCCTGCAAGCAGTGTAGCCCTCAATTTGGGGGTGGCTCTGTCTTATGGATTTTCAGTTTTCCCAAGGTATATTCCCTAGACTGGAAGTGCCCTTGGCTCTGTAGCTCTGTTGTTTACTTGTTTTAGGGGACACAATGCACTCCTCCAGTGAGGCAGTTGTCAACTTACATCCCGCCCATCAGCATAACAAGGCTCCCTGTTCTCCAGGGCCTGTCTTGCCTTTCTGGTTTTTACACATTTTGTGGATGTCCCTTTTGACCGGTGGGAAGTGATACTCCTTTGTAGTGCAGATTTGCATTGCCCGCTTGCTTGCTTGGCCAAAAAGGGCGTATGCGTTTTCTCCTGAATATATTCAGGAGAAAACGCATACGCCCTTTTTGGCCAAGTGCATCATTGTCGAAGTTGTGCCCCTCTTCCTGTGCTTTACAGGCGATTCCAACGTACCTCTTGAAATCTGTTTCCTGCTATTCTGCCTCGCTTTCAAGTCCGCCTCGTTGCCTTCCCTCAACAGATTTTTGGACGATAGTTGGCCTTGATTACTCTGCCAGTTTGTGAATTGCTGTGCCCCTGAGCTCCATTTTTCAACTCGTTTTTTGTGAGCTGAACGCAAGTCCAAACTTTTGGTTCAGGACCTCTACTGGTTCCCGGTGGGTGGCTGAGACTTTGGTTCATTCTTCTCCCTGCCGGGAAATTAGAGTGACATGTGCCCATCCAAATGCCTAACAGCTACTCTCTCATTGGTTCTCCCTCTTCCCTTTCATCCTCTGCCAAATTGGCAACCTGTGCGAACCAGGAGCTTAAAGGGGCTGTCTCTCCAAGTTGGGAGATTGATAGGAAAGCAGTTGGAAAGTCAAACTGGAGCACCAGGAGAGGGGCTCTTCGTTGAGTTTTAGAAACCTTTCGTATTCACAGTGTGTCCATTCTCTAGGTTTCCCGTACACGTTATAGCTGTAGTAATATTCCCTTCCACCTGGAGAGCTGGGACCCATGGAATGGGTGCCATGCATTATTGCTTTAAAGGGTCTGCATTTGCTCACCCAATCTCACCAATCCTCTCAGTCCCAAGTGTCCAGCCTTATGCCACATCCAGCTGTCATTGTAGATAGGGTAATTCCAGGTTGCATCAGAGACCCTGAAGGAATTGTAAAGAATTTCCCTGTTTCTTTGTTCTGTTTTTGAAATTCCTTTTTAGAGTGGGTTTGAGCTGATTCTCGCTGCCATGTTTATGCCAGTCTAGACGCACTTGATTCCCTTACGGAGACATATCAATACGTAGGTTTTAAGATTCTTACTAGCCAGATCTATTCCTCTGCGGGAAATATGGGGTTTTGAGTCCCTTTCACTGAGGAAGGTGTAGGTCTTGTCTATTCCATAGTTGGTTTTTGGAACGGTACCTGTGCTTATATCAAAGTCTGGTTTGATGCATCACCCCACCTCTCCTTCCCCCTTAAGCAGGCATAAGAGTGTTTTCTAAATGTGAGACTCTGTTCTCTTGCCTAACTCAGTTCATGTGTAGCCATGTTTACAGGATCTTCCTAAGTGATATCTTATGATAAGTTTCTTTTCTCGTGTGACTTCTTTCACTTAGAATCATCGTACCTGAATCCACTCATTTTGCTGCTACTGGTCTTATGACCTTGATTTCGTGGCTGAGGGATATTCCATCGTACGTAAGTTCCACAATGTTTGGAACCATTTTTATATTTCCTGGGATATTTCAGGTGTACCCAGGTTGAGGTTCCTGCAAGCAGTGCAGCCCTCAATTTGGGGGTGGCTCTGTCTTATGGATTTTCAGTTTTCCCAAGGTATATTCCCTAGACTGGAAGTGCCCTTGGCTCTGTAGCTCTGTTGTTTACTTGTTTTAGGGGACACAATGCACTCCTCCAGTGAGGCAGTTGGCAACTTACATCCCGCCCATCAGCATAACAAGGCTCCCTGTTCTCCAGGGCCTGTCTTGCCTTTCTGGTTTTTACACATTTTGTGGATGTCCCTTTTGACCGGTGGGAAGTGATACTCCTTTGTAGTGCAGATTTGCATTGCCCGCTTGCTTGCTTGGCCAAAAAGGGCGTATGCGTTTTCTCCTGAATATATTCAGGAGAAAACGCATACGCCCTTTTTGGCCAAGTGCATCATTGTCGAAGTTGTGCCCCTCTTCCTGTGCTTTACAGGCGATTCCAACGTACCTCTTGAAATCTGTTTCCTGCTATTCTGCCTCGCTTTCAAGTCCGCCTCGTTGCCTTCCCTCAACAGATTTTTGGACGATAGTTGGCCTTGATTACTCTGCCAGTTTGTGAATTGCTGTGCCCCTGAGTTCCATTTTTCAACTCGTTTTTTGTGAGCTGAACGCAAGTCCAAACTTTTGGTTCAGGACCTCTACTGGTTCCCGGTGGGTGGCTGAGACTTTGGTTCATTCTTCTTCCTGCCGGGAAATTAGAGTGACTTGTGCCCATCCAAATGCCTAACAGCTACTCTCTCATTGGTTCTCCCTCTTCCCTTTCATCCTCTGCCAAATTGGCAACCTGTGCGAACCAGGAGCTTAAAGGGGCTGTCTCTCCAAGTTGGGAGATTGATAGGAAAGCAGTTGGAAAGTCAAACCGGAGCACCAGGAGAGGGGCTCTTCGTTGAGTTTTAGAAACCTTTCGTATTCACAGTGTGTCCATTCTCTAGGTTTCCCGTACACGTTATAGCTGTAGTAATATTCCCTTCCACCTGGAGAGCTGGGACCCATGGAATGGGTGCCATGCATTATTGCTTTAAAGGGTCTGCATTTGCTCACCCAATCTCACCAATCCTCTCAGTCCCAAGTGTCCAGCCTTATGCCACATCCAGCTGTCATTGTAGATAGGGTCATTCCAGGTTGCATCAGAGACCCTGAAGGAATTGTAAAGAATTTCCCTGTTTCTTTGTTCTGTTTTTGAAATTCCTTTTTAGAGTGGGTTTGAGCTGATTCTCGCTGCCATGTTTATGCCAGTCTAGACGCACTTGATTCCCTTACGGAGACATATCAATACGTAGGTTTTAAGATTCTTACTAGCCAGATCTATTCCTCTGCGGGAAATATGGGGTTTTGAGTCCCTTTCACTGAGGAAGGTGTAGGTCTTGTCTATTCCATAGTTGGTTTTTGGAACGGTACCTGTGCTTATATCAAAGTCTGGTTTGATGCATCACCCCACCTCTCCTTCCCCCTTAAGCAGGCATAAGAGTGTTTTCTAAATGTGAGACTCTGTTCTCTTGCCTAACTCAGTTCATGTGTAGCCATGTTTACAGGATCTTCCTAAGTGATATCTTATGATAAGTTTCTTTTCCCGTGTGACTTCTTTCACTTAGAATCATCGTACCTGAATCCACTCATTTTGCTGCTACTGGTCTTATGACATTGATTTCGTGGCTGAGGGATATTCCATCGTACGTAATTTCCACAATGTTTGGAACCATTTTTATATTTCCTGGGATATTTCAGGTGTACCCAGGTTGAGGTTCCTGTAAGCAGTGCAGCCCTGAATTTGGGGGTGGCTCTGTCTTATGGATTTTCAGTTTTCCCAAGGTATATTCCCTAGACTGGAAGTGCCCTTGGCTCTGTAGCTCTGTTGTTTACTTGTTTTAGGGGACACAATGCACTCCTCCAGTGAGGCAGTTGGCAACTTACATCCCGCCCATCAGCATAACAAGGCTCCCTGTTCTCCAGGGCCTGTCTTGCCTTTCTGGTTTTTACACATTTTGTGGATGTCCCTTTTGTCCGGTGGGAAGTGATACTCCTTTGTAGTGCAGATTTGCATTGCCCGCTTGCTTGCTTGGCCAAAAAGGGCGTATGCGTTTTCTCCTGAATATATTCAGGAGAAAACGCATACGCCCTTTTTGGCCAAGTGCATCATTGTCGAAGTTGTGCCCCTCTTCCTGTGCTTTACAGGCGATTCCAACGTACCTCTTGAAATCTGTTTCCTGCTATTCTGCCTCGCTTTCAAGTCTGCCTCGTTGCCTTCCCTCAACAGATTTTTGGACGATAGTTGGCCTTGATTACTCTGCCAGTTTGTGAATTGCTGTGCCCCTGAGCTCCATTTTTCAACTCGTTTTTTGTGAGCTGAACGCAAGTCCAAACTTTTGGTTCAGGACCTCTACTGGTTCCCGGTGGGTGGCTGAGACTTTGGTTCATTCTTCTTCCTGCCGGGAAATTAGAGTGACTTGTGCCCATCCAAATGCCTAACAGCTACTCTCTCATTGGTTCTCCCTCTTCCCTTTCATCCTCTGCCAAATTGGCAACCTGTGCAAACCAGGAGCTTAAAGGGGCTGTCTCTCCAAGTTGGGAGATTGTTAGGAAAGCAATTGGAATGTCAAAGCGGAGCACCAGGAGAGGGGCTCTTCGTTGAGTTTTAGAAACCTTTCGTATTCACAGTGTGTCCATTCTCTAGGTATCCCGTACACGTTATAGCTGTAGTAATATTCCCTTCCACCTGGAGAGCTGGGACCCATGGAATGGGTGCCATGCATTATTGCTTTAAAGGGTCTGCATTTGCTCACCCAATCTCACCAATCCTCTCAGTCCCAAGTGTCCAGCCTTATGCCACATCCAGCTGTCATTGTAGATAGGGTCATTCCAGGTTGCATCAGAGACCCTGAAGGAATTGTAAAGAATTTCCCTGTTTCTTTGTTCTGTTTTTGAAATTCCTTTTTAGAGTGGGTTTGAGCTGATTCTCGCTGCCATGTTTATGCCAGTCTAGACGCACTTGATTCCCTTACGGAGACATATCAATACGTAGGTTTTAAGATTCTTACTAGTCAGATCTATTCCTCTGCGGGAAATATGGGGTTTTGAGTCCCTTTCACTGAGGAAGGTGTAGGTCTTGTCTATTCCATAGTTGGTTTTTGGAACGGTACCTGTGCTTATATCAAAGTCTGGTTTGATGCATCACCCCACCTCTCCTTCCCCCTTAAGCAGGCATAAGAGTGTTTTCTAAATGTGAGACTCTGTTCTCTTGCCTAACTCAGTTCATGTGTAGCCATGTTTACAGGATCTTCCTAAGTGATATCTTATGATAAGTTTCTTTTCCTGTGTGACTTCTTTCACTTAGAATCATCGTACCTGAATCCACTCATTTTGCTGCTACTGGTCTTATGACCTTGATTTCGTGGCTGAGGGATATTCCATCGTACGTAAGTTCCACAATGTTTGGAACCATTTTTATATTTCCTGGGATATTTCAGGTGTACCCAGGTTGAGGTTCCTGCAAGCAGTGCAGCCCTCAATTTGGGGGTGGCTCTGTCTTATGGATTTTCAGTTTTCCCAAGGTATATTCCCTAGACTGGAAGTGCCCTTGGCTCTGTAGCTCTGTTGTTTACTTGTTTTAGGGGACACAATGCACTCCTCCAGTGAGGCAGTTGGCAACTTACATCCCGCCCATCAGCATAACAAGGCTCCCTGTTCTCCAGGGCCTGTCTTGCCTTTCTGGTTTTTACACATTTTGTGGATGTCCCTTTTGACCGGTGGGAAGTGATACTCCTTTGTAGTGCAGATTTGCATTGCCCGCTTGCTTGCTTGGCCAAAAAGGGCGTATGCGTTTTCTCCTGAATATATTCAGGAGAAAACGCATACGCCCTTTTTGGCCAAGTGCATCATTGTCGAAGTTGTGCCCCTCTTCCTGTGCTTTACAGGCGATTCCAACGTACCTCTTGAATTCTGTTTCCTGCTCTTCTGCCTCGCTTTCAAGTCCGCCTCGTTGCCTTCCCTCAACAGATTTTTGGACGATAGTTGGCCTTGATTACTCTGCCAGTTTGTGAATTGCTGTGCCCATGAGCTCCATTTTTCAACTCGTTTTTTGTGAGCTGAACGCAAGTCCAAACTTTTGGTTCAGGACCTCTACTGGTTCCCGGTGGGTGGCTGAGACTTTGGTTCATTCTTCTTCCTGCCGGGAAATTAGAGTGACATGTGCCCATCCAAATGCCTAACAGCTACTCTCTCATTGGTTCTCCCTCTTCCCTTTCATCCTCTGCCAAATTGGCAACCTGTGCGAACCAGGAGCTTAAAGGGGCTGTCTCTCCAAGTTGGGAGATTGATAGGAAAGCAGTTGGAAAGTCAAACCGGAGCACCAGGAGAGGGGCTCTTCATTGAGTTTTAGAAACCTTTCGTATTCACAGTGTGTCCATTCTCTAGGTTTCCCGTACACGTTATAGCTGTAGTAATATTCCCTTCCACCTGGAGAGCTGGGACCCATGGAATGGGTGCCATGCATTATTGCTTTAAAGGGTCTGCATTTGCTCACCCAATCTCACCAATCCTCTCAGTCCCAAGTGTCCAGCCTTATGCCACATCCAGCTGTCATTGTAGATAGGGTCATTCCAGGTTGCATCAGAGACCCTGAAGGAATTGTAAAGAATTTCCCTGTTTCTTTGTTCTGTTTTTGAAATTCCTTTTTAGAGTGGGTTTGAGCTGATTCTCGCTGCCATGTTTATGCCAGTCTAGACGCACTTGATTCCCTTACGGAGACATATCAATACGTAGGTTTTAAGATTCTTACTAGTCAGATCTATTCCTCTGCGGGAAATATGGGGTTTTGAGTCCCTTTCACTGAGGAAGGTGTAGGTCTTGTCTATTCCATAGTTGGTTTTTGGAACGGTACCTGTGCTTATATCAAAGTCTGGTTTGATGCATCACCCCACCTCTCCTTCCCCCTTAAGCAGGCATAAGAGTGTTTTCTAAATGTGAGACTCTGTTCTCTTGCCTAACTCAGTTCATGTGTAGCCATGTTTACAGGATCTTCCTAAGTGATATCTTATGATAAGTTTCTTTTCCTGTGTGACTTCTTTCACTTAGAATCATCGTACCTGAATCCACTCATTTTGCTGCTACTGGTCTTATGACCTTGATTTCGTGGCTGAGGGATATTCCATCGTACGTAAGTTCCACAATGTTTGGAACCATTTTTATATTTCCTGGGATATTTCAGGTGTACCCAGGTTGAGGTTCCTGCAAGCAGTGCAGCCCTCAATTTGGGGGTGGCTCTGTCTTATGGATTTTCAGTTTTCCCAAGGTATATTCCCTAGACTGGAAGTGCCCTTGGCTCTGTAGCTCTGTTGTTTACTTGTTTTAGGGGACACAATGCACTCCTCCAGTGAGGCAGTTGGCAACTTACATCCCGCCCATCAGCATAACAAGGCTCCCTGTTCTCCAGGGCCTGTCTTGCCTTTCTGGTTTTTACACATTTTGTGGATGTCCCTTTTGACCGGTGGGAAGTGATACTCCTTTGTAGTGCAGATTTGCATTGCCCGCTTGCTTGCTTGGCCAAAAAGGGCGTATGCGTTTTCTCCTGAATATATTCAGGAGAAAACGCATACGCCCTTTTTGGCCAAGTGCATCATTGTCGAAGTTGTGCCCCTCTTCCTGTGCTTTACAGGCGATTCCAACGTACCTCTTGAATTCTGTTTCCTGCTCTTCTGCCTCGCTTTCAAGTCCGCCTCGTTGCCTTCCCTCAACAGATTTTTGGACGATAGTTGGCCTTGATTACTCTGCCAGTTTGTGAATTGCTGTGCCCATGAGCTCCATTTTTCAACTCGTTTTTTGTGAGCTGAACGCAAGTCCAAACTTTTGGTTCAGGACCTCTACTGGTTCCCGGTGGGTGGCTGAGACTTTGGTTCATTCTTCTTCCTGCCGGGAAATTAGAGTGACATGTGCCCATCCAAATGCCTAACAGCTACTCTCTCATTGGTTCTCCCTCTTCCCTTTCATCCTCTGCCAAATTGGCAACCTGTGCGAACCAGGAGCTTAAAGGGGCTGTCTCTCCAAGTTGGGAGATTGATAGGAAAGCAGTTGGAAAGTCAAACCGGAGCACCAGGAGAGGGGCTCTTCATTGAGTTTTAGAAACCTTTCGTATTCACAGTGTGTCCATTCTCTAGGTTTCCCGTACACGTTATAGCTGTAGTAATATTCCCTTCCACCTGGAGAGCTGGGACCCATGGAATGGGTGCCATGCATTATTGCTTTAAAGGGTCTGCATTTGCTCACCCAATCTCACCAATCCTCTCAGTCCCAAGTGTCCAGCCTTATGCCACATCCAGCTGTCATTGTAGATAGGGTCATTCCAGGTTGCATCAGAGACCCTGAAGGAATTGTAAAGAATTTCCCTGTTTCTTTGTTCTGTTTCTGAAATTCCTTTTTAGAGTGGGTTTGAGCTGATTCTCGCGGCCATGTTTATGCCAGTCTAGACACACTTGATTCCCTTACGGAGACATATCAATACATAGGTTTTAAGATTCTTACTAGTCAGATCTATTCCTCTGCGGGAAATATGGGGTTTTGAGTCCCTTTCACTGAGGAAGGTGTAGGTCTTGTCTATTCCATAGTTGGTTTTTGGAACGGTACCTGTGCTTATATCAAAGTCTGGTTTGATGCATCACCCCACCTCTCCTTCCCCCTTAAGCAGGCATAAGTGTGTTTTCTAAATGTGAGACTCTGTTCTCTTGCCTAACTCAGTTCATGTGTAGCCATGTTTACAGGATCTTCCTAAGTGATATCTTATGATAAGTTTCTTTTCCCGTGTGACTTCTTTCACTTAGAATCATCGTACCTGAATCCAATCATTTTGCTGCTACTGGTCTTATGACCTTGATTTCGTGGCTGAGGGATATTCCATCGTACGTAAGTTCCACAATGTTTGGAACCATTTTTATATTTCCTGGGATATTTCAGGTGTACCCAGGTTGAGGTTCCTGCAAGCAGTGCAGCCCTCAATTTGGGGGTGGCTCTGTCTTATGGATTTTCAGTTTTCCCAAGGTATATTCCCTAGACTGGAAGTGCCCTTGGCTCTGTAGCTCTGTTGTTTACTTGTTTTAGGGGACACAATGCACTCCTCCAGTGAGGCAGTTGGCAACTTACATCCCGCCCATCAGCATAACAAGGCTCCCTGTTCTCCAGGGCCTGTCTTGCCTTTCTGGTTTTTACACATTTTGTGGATGTCCCTTTTGACCGGTGGGAAGTGATACTCCTTTGTAGTGCAGATTTGCATTGCCCGCTTGCTTGCTTGGCCAAAAAGGGCGTATGCGTTTTCTCCTGAATATATTCAGGAGAAAACGCATACGCCCTTTTTGGCCAAGTGCATCATTGTCGAAGTTGTGCCCCTCTTCCTGTGCTTTACAGGCGATTCCAACGTACCTCTTGAATTCTGTTTCCTGCTCTTCTGCCTCGCTTTCAAGTCCGCCTCGTTGCCTTCCCTCAACAGATTTTTGGACGATAGTTGGCCTTGATTACTCTGCCAGTTTGTGAATTGCTGTGCCCATGAGCTCCATTTTTCAACTCGTTTTTTGTGAGCTGAACGCAAGTCCAAACTTTTGGTTCAGGACCTCTACTGGTTCCCGGTGGGTGGCTGAGACTTTGGTTCATTCTTCTTCCTGCCGGGAAATTAGAGTGACATGTGCCCATCCAAATGCCTAACAGCTACTCTCTCATTGGTTCTCCCTCTTCCCTTTCATCCTCTGCCAAATTGGCAACCTGTGCGAACCAGGAGCTTAAAGGGGCTGTCTCTCCAAGTTGGGAGATTGATAGGAAAGCAGTTGGAAAGTCAAACCGGAGCACCAGGAGAGGGGCTCTTCATTGAGTTTTAGAAACCTTTCGTATTCACAGTGTGTCCATTCTCTAGGTTTCCCGTACACGTTATAGCTGTAGTAATATTCCCTTCCACCTGGAGAGCTGGGACCCATGGAATGGGTGCCATGCATTATTGCTTTAAAGGGTCTGCATTTGCTCACCCAATCTCACCAATCCTCTCAGTCCCAAGTGTCCAGCCTTATGCCACATCCAGCTGTCATTGTAGATAGGGTCATTCCAGGTTGCATCAGAGACCCTGAAGGAATTGTAAAGAATTTCCCTGTTTCTTTGTTCTGTTTCTGAAATTCCTTTTTAGAGTGGGTTTGAGCTGATTCTCGCGGCCATGTTTATGCCAGTCTAGACACACTTGATTCCCTTACGGAGACATATCAATACATAGGTTTTAAGATTCTTACTAGTCAGATCTATTCCTCTGCGGGAAATATGGGGTTTTGAGTCCCTTTCACTGAGGAAGGTGTAGGTCTTGTCTATTCCATAGTTGGTTTTTGGAACGGTACCTGTGCTTATATCAAAGTCTGGTTTGATGCATCACCCCACCTCTCCTTCCCCCTTAAGCAGGCATAAGTGTGTTTTCTAAATGTGAGACTCTGTTCTCTTGCCTAACTCAGTTCATGTGTAGCCATGTTTACAGGATCTTCCTAAGTGATATCTTATGATAAGTTTCTTTTCCCGTGTGACTTCTTTCACTTAGAATCATCGTACCTGAATCCAATCATTTTGCTGCTACTGGTCTTATGACCTTGATTTCGTGGCTGAGGGATATTCCATCGTACGTAAGTTCCACAATGTTTGGAACCATTTTTATATTTCCTGGGATATTTCAGGTGTACCCAGGTTGAGGTTCCTGTAAGCAGTGCAGCCCTCAATTTGGGGGTGGCTCTGTCTTATGGATTTTCAGTTTTCCCAAGGTATATTCCCTAGACTGGAAGTGCCCTTGGCTCTGTAGCTCTGTTGTTTACTTGTTTTAGGGGACACAATGCACTCCTCCAGTGAGGCAGTTGGCAACTTACATCCCGCCCATCAGCATAACAAGGCTCCCTGTTCTCCAGGGCCTGTCTTGCCTTTCTGGTTTTTACACATTTTGTGGATGTCCCTTTTGACCGGTGGGAAGTGATACTCCTTTGTAGTGCAGATTTGCATTGCCCGCTTGCTTGCTTGGCCAAAAAGGGCGTATGCGTTTTCTCCTGAATATATTCAGGAGAAAACGCATACGCCCTTTTTGGCCAAGTGCATCATTGTCGAAGTTGTGCCCCTCTTCCTGTGCTTTACAGGCGATTCCAACGTACCTCTTGAAATCTGTTTCCTGCTATTCTGCCTCGCTTTCAAGTCCGCCTCGTTGCCTTCCCTCAACAGATTTTTGGACGATAGTTGGCCTTGATTACTCTGCCAGTTTGTGAATTGCTGTGCCCCTGAGCTCCATTTTTCAACTCGTTTTTTGTGAGCTGAACGCAAGTCCAAACTTTTGGTTCAGGACCTCTACTGGTTCCCGGTGGGTGGCTGAGACTTTGGTTCATTCTTCTTCCTGCCGGGAAATTAGAGTGACTTGTGCCCATCCAAATGCCTAACAGCTACTCTCTCATTGGTTCTCCCTCTTCCCTTTCATCCTCTGCCAAATTGGCAACCTGTGCGAACCAGGAGCTTAAAGGGGCTGTCTCTCCAAGTTGGGAGATTGATAGGAAAGCAGTTGGAATGTCAAACCGGAGCACCAGGAGAGGGGCTCTTCGTTGAGTTTTAGAAACCTTTCGTATTCACAGTGTGTCCATTCTCTAGGTTTCCCGTACACGTTATAGCTGTAGTAATATTCCCTTCCACCTGGAGAGCTGGGACCCATGGAATGGGTGCCATGCATTATTGCTTTAAAGGGTCTGCATTTGCTCACCCAATCTCACCAATCCTCTCAGTCCCAAGTGTCCAGCCTTATGCCACATCCAGCTGTCATTGTAGATAGGGTCATTCCAGGTTGCATCAGAGACCCTGAAGGAATTGTAAAGAATTTCCCTGTTTCTTTGTTCTGTTTTTGAAATTCCTTTTTAGAGTGGGTTTGAGCTGATTCTCGCTGCCATGTTTATGCCAGTCTAGACGCACTTGATTCCCTTATGGAGACATATCAATACGTAGGTTTTAAGATTCTTACTAGTCAGATCTATTCCTCTGCGGGAAATATGGGGTTTTGAGTCCCTTTCACTGAGGAAGGTGTAGGTCTTGTCTATTCCATAGTTGGTTTTTGGAACGGTACCTGTGCTTATATCAAAGTCTGGTTTGATGCATCACCCCACCTCTCCTTCCCCCTTAAGCAGGCATAAGAGTGTTTTCTAAATGTGAGACTCTGTTCTCTTGCCTAACTCAGTTCATGTGTAGCCATGTTTACAGGATCTTCCTAAGTGATATCTTATGATAAGTTTCTTTTCCTGTGTGACTTCTTTCACTTAGAATCATCGTACCTGAATCCACTCATTTTGCTGCTACTGGTCTTATGACCTTGATTTCGTGCCTGAGGGATATTCCATCGTACGTAAGTTCCACAATGTTTGGAACCATTTTTATATTTCCTGGGATATTTCAGGTGTACCCAGGTTGAGGTTCCTGCAAGCAGTGCAGCCCTCAATTTGGGGGTGGCTCTGTCTTATGGATTTTCAGTTTTCCCAAGGTATATTCCCTAGACTGGAAGTGCCCTTGGCTCTGTAGCTCTGTTGTTTACTTGTTTTAGGGGACACAATGCACTCCTCCAGTGAGGCAGTTGGCAACTTACATCCCGCCCATCAGCATAACAAGGCTCCCTGTTCTCCAGGGCCTGTCTTGCCTTTCTGGTTTTTACACATTTTGTGGATGTCCCTTTTGACCGGTGGGAAGTGATACTCCTTTGTAGTGCAGATTTGCATTGCCCGCTTGCTTGCTTGGCCAAAAAGGGCGTATGCGTTTTCTCCTGAATATATTCAGGAGAAAACGCATACGCCCTTTTTGGCCAAGTGCATCATTGTCGAAGTTGTGCCCCTCTTCCTGTGCTTTACAGGCGATTCCAACGTACCTCTTGAATTCTGTTTCCTGCTCTTCTGCCTCGCTTTCAAGTCCGCCTCGTTGCCTTCCCTCAACAGATTTTTGGACGATAGTTGGCCTTGATTACTCTGCCAGTTTGTGAATTGCTGTGCCCATGAGCTCCATTTTTCAACTCGTTTTTTGTGAGCTGAACGCAAGTCCAAACTTTTGGTTCAGGACCTCTACTGGTTCCCGGTGGGTGGCTGAGACTTTGGTTCATTCTTCTTCCTGCCGGGAAATTAGAGTGACATGTGCCCATCCAAATGCCTAACAGCTACTCTCTCATTGGTTCTCCCTCTTCCCTTTCATCCTCTGCCAAATTGGCAACCTGTGCGAACCAGGAGCTTAAAGGGGCTGTCTCTCCAAGTTGGGAGATTGATAGGAAAGCAGTTGGAAAGTCAAACCGGAGCACCAGGAGAGGGGCTCTTCATTGAGTTTTAGAAACCTTTCGTATTCACAGTGTGTCCATTCTCTAGGTTTCCCGTACACGTTATAGCTGTAGTAATATTCCCTTCCACCTGGAGAGCTGGGACCCATGGAATGGGTGCCATGCATTATTGCTTTAAAGGGTCTGCATTTGCTCACCCAATCTCACCAATCCTCTCAGTCCCAAGTGTCCAGCCTTATGCCACATCCAGCTGTCATTGTAGATAGGGTCATTCCAGGTTGCATCAGAGACCCTGAAGGAATTGTAAAGAATTTCCCTGTTTCTTTGTTCTGTTTTTGAAATTCCTTTTTAGAGTGGGTTTGAGCTGATTCTCGCTGCCATGTTTATGCCAGTCTAGACGCACTTGATTCCCTTACGGAGACATATCAATACGTAGGTTTTAAGATTCTTACTAGTCAGATCTATTCCTCTGCGGGAAATATGGGGTTTTGAGTCCCTTTCACTGAGGAAGGTGTAGGTCTTGTCTATTCCATAGTTGGTTTTTGGAACGGTACCTGTGCTTATATCAAAGTCTGGTTTGATGCATCACCCCACCTCTCCTTCCCCCTTAAGCAGGCATAAGAGTGTTTTCTAAATGTGAGACTCTGTTCTCTTGCCTAACTCAGTTCATGTGTAGCCATGTTTACAGGATCTTCCTAAGTGATATCTTATGATAAGTTTCTTTTCCTGTGTGACTTCTTTCACTTAGAATCATCGTACCTGAATCCACTCATTTTGCTGCTACTGGTCTTATGACCTTGATTTCGTGGCTGAGGGATATTCCATCGTACGTAAGTTCCACAATGTTTGGAACCATTTTTATATTTCCTGGGATATTTCAGGTGTACCCAGGTTGAGGTTCCTGCAAGCAGTGCAGCCCTCAATTTGGGGGTGGCTCTGTCTTATGGATTTTCAGTTTTCCCAAGGTATATTCCCTAGACTGGAAGTGCCCTTGGCTCTGTAGCTCTGTTGTTTACTTGTTTTAGGGGACACAATGCACTCCTCCAGTGAGGCAGTTGGCAACTTACATCCTGCCCATCAGCATAACAAGGCTCCCTGTTCTCCAGGGCCTGTCTTGCCTTTCTGGTTTTTACACATTTTGTGGATGTCCCTTTTGACCGGTGGGAAGTGATACTCCTTTGTAGTGCAGATTTGCATTGCCCGCTTGCTTGCTTGGCCAAAAAGGGCGTATGCGTTTTCTCCTGAATATATTCAGGAGAAAACGCATACGCCCTTTTTGGCCAAGTGCATCATTGTCGAAGTTGTGCCCCTCTTCCTGTGCTTTACAGGCGATTCCAACGTACCTCTTGAAATCTGTTTCCTGCTATTCTGCCTCGCTTTCAAGTCCGCCTCGTTGCCTTCCCTCAACAGATTTTTGGACGATAGTTGGCCTTGATTACTCTGCCAGTTTGTGAATTGCTGTGCCCATGAGCTCCATTTTTCAACTCGTTTTTTGTGAGCTGAACGCAAGTCCAAACTTTTGGTTCAGGACCTCTACTGGTTCCCGGTGGGTGGCTGAGACTTTGGTTCATTCTTCTTCCTGCCGGGAAATTAGAGTGACATGTGCCCATCCAAATGCCTAACAGCTACTCTCTCATTGGTTCTCCCTCTTCCCTTTCATCCTCTGCCAAATTGGCAACCTGTGCGAACCAGGAGCTTAAAGGGGCTGTCTCTCCAAGTTGGGAGATTGATAGGAAAGCAGTTGGAAAGTCAAACCGGAGCACCAGGAGAGGGGCTCTTCATTGAGTTTTAGAAACCTTTCGTATTCACAGTGTGTCCATTCTCTAGGTTTCCCGTACACGTTATAGCTGTAGTAATATTCCCTTCCACCTGGAGAGCTGGGACCCATGGAATGGGTGCCATGCATTATTGCTTTAAAGGGTCTGCATTTGCTCACCCAATCTCACCAATCCTCTCAGTCCCAAGTGTCCAGCCTTATGCCACATCCAGCTGTCATTGTAGATAGGGTCATTCCAGGTTGCATCAGAGACCCTGAAGGAATTGTAAAGAATTTCCCTGTTTCTTTGTTCTGTTTCTGAAATTCCTTTTTAGAGTGGGTTTGAGCTGATTCTCGCGGCCATGTTTATGCCAGTCTAGACACACTTGATTCCCTTACGGAGACATATCAATACATAGGTTTTAAGATTCTTACTAGTCAGATCTATTCCTCTGCGGGAAATATGGGGTTTTGAGTCCCTTTCACTGAGGAAGGTGTAGGTCTTGTCTATTCCATAGTTGGTTTTTGGAACGGTACCTGTGCTTATATCAAAGTCTGGTTTGATGCATCACCCCACCTCTCCTTCCCCCTTAAGCAGGCATAAGTGTGTTTTCTAAATGTGAGACTCTGTTCTCTTGCCTAACTCAGTTCATGTGTAGCCATGTTTACAGGATCTTCCTAAGTGATATCTTATGATAAGTTTCTTTTCCCGTGTGACTTCTTTCACTTAGAATCATCGTACCTGAATCCAATCATTTTGCTGCTACTGGTCTTATGACCTTGATTTCGTGGCTGAGGGATATTCCATCGTACGTAAGTTCCACAATGTTTGGAACCATTTTTATATTTCCTGGGATATTTCAGGTGTACCCAGGTTGAGGTTCCTGCAAGCAGTGCAGCCCTCAATTTGGGGGTGGCTCTGTCTTATGGATTTTCAGTTTTCCCAAGGTATATTCCCTAGACTGGAAGTGCCCTTGGCTCTGTAGCTCTGTTGTTTACTTGTTTTAGGGGACACAATGCACTCCTCCAGTGAGGCAGTTGGCAACTTACATCCCGCCCATCAGCATAACAAGGCTCCCTGTTCTCCAGGGCCTGTCTTGCCTTTCTGGTTTTTACACATTTTGTGGATGTCCCTTTTGACCGGTGGGAAGTGATACTCCTTTGTAGTGCAGATTTGCATTGCCCGCTTGCTTGCTTGGCCAAAAAGGGCGTATGCGTTTTCTCCTGAATATATTCAGGAGAAAACGCATACGCCCTTTTTGGCCAAGTGCATCATTGTCGAAGTTGTGCCCCTCTTCCTGTGCTTTACAGGCGATTCCAACGTACCTCTTGAATTCTGTTTCCTGCTCTTCTGCCTCGCTTTCAAGTCCGCCTCGTTGCCTTCCCTCAACAGATTTTTGGACGATAGTTGGCCTTGATTACTCTGCCAGTTTGTGAATTGCTGTGCCCATGAGCTCCATTTTTCAACTCGTTTTTTGTGAGCTGAACGCAAGTCCAAACTTTTGGTTCAGGACCTCTACTGGTTCCCGGTGGGTGGCTGAGACTTTGGTTCATTCTTCTTCCTGCCGGGAAATTAGAGTGACATGTGCCCATCCAAATGCCTAACAGCTACTCTCTCATTGGTTCTCCCTCTTCCCTTTCATCCTCTGCCAAATTGGCAACCTGTGCGAACCAGGAGCTTAAAGGGGCTGTCTCTCCAAGTTGGGAGATTGATAGGAAAGCAGTTGGAAAGTCAAACCGGAGCACCAGGAGAGGGGCTCTTCATTGAGTTTTAGAAACCTTTCGTATTCACAGTGTGTCCATTCTCTAGGTTTCCCGTACACGTTATAGCTGTAGTAATATTCCCTTCCACCTGGAGAGCTGGGACCCATGGAATGGGTGCCATGCATTATTGCTTTAAAGGGTCTGCATTTGCTCACCCAATCTCACCAATCCTCTCAGTCCCAAGTGTCCAGCCTTATGCCACATCCAGCTGTCATTGTAGATAGGGTCATTCCAGGTTGCATCAGAGACCCTGAAGGAATTGTAAAGAATTTCCCTGTTTCTTTGTTCTGTTTCTGAAATTCCTTTTTAGAGTGGGTTTGAGCTGATTCTCGCGGCCATGTTTATGCCAGTCTAGACACACTTGATTCCCTTACGGAGACATATCAATACATAGGTTTTAAGATTCTTACTAGTCAGATCTATTCCTCTGCGGGAAATATGGGGTTTTGAGTCCCTTTCACTGAGGAAGGTGTAGGTCTTGTCTATTCCATAGTTGGTTTTTGGAACGGTACCTGTGCTTATATCAAAGTCTGGTTTGATGCATCACCCCACCTCTCCTTCCCCCTTAAGCAGGCATAAGTGTGTTTTCTAAATGTGAGACTCTGTTCTCTTGCCTAACTCAGTTCATGTGTAGCCATGTTTACAGGATCTTCCTAAGTGATATCTTATGATAAGTTTCTTTTCCCGTGTGACTTCTTTCCCTTAGAATCATCGTACCTGAATCCACTCATTTTGCTGCTACTGGTCTTATGACCTTGATTTCGTGGCTGAGGGATATTCCATCGTACGTAAGTTCCACAATGTTTGGAACCATTTTTATATTTCCTGGTATATTTCAGGTGTACCCAGGTTGAGGTTCCTGTAAGCAGTGCAGCCCTCAATTTGGGGGTGGCTCTGTCTTATGGATTTTCAGTTTTCCCAAGGTATATTCCCTAGACTGGAAGTGCCCTTGGCTCTGTAGCTCTGTTGTTTACTTGTTTTAGGGGACACAATGCACTCCTCCAGTGAGGCAGTTGGCAACTTACATCCCGCCCATCAGCATAACAAGGCTCCCTGTTCTCCAGGGCCTGTCTTGCCTTTCTGGTTTTTACACATTTTGTGGATGTCCCTTTTGACCGGTGGGAAGTGATACTCCTTTGTAGTGCAGATTTGCATTGCCCGCTTGCTTGCTTGGCCAAAAAGGGCGTATGCGTTTTCTCCTGAATATATTCAGGAGAAAACGCATACGCCCTTTTTGGCCAAGTGCATCATTGTCGAAGTTGTGCCCCTCTTCCTGTGCTTTACAGGCGATTCCAACGTACCTCTTGAAATCTGTTTCCTGCTATTCTGCCTCGCTTTCAAGTCCGCCTCGTTGCCTTCCCTCAACAGATTTTTGGACGATAGTTGGCCTTGATTACTCTGCCAGTTTGTGAATTGCTGTGCCCCTGAGCTCCATTTTTCAACTCGTTTTTTGTGAGCCGAACGCAAGTCCAAACTTTTGGTTCAGGATCTCTACTGGTTCCCGGTGGGTGGCTGAGACTTTGGTTCATTCTTCTTCCTGCCGGGAAATTAGAGTGACTTGTGCCCATCCAAATGCCTAACAGCTACTCTCTCATTGGTTCTCCCTCTTCCCTTTCATCCTCTGCCAAATTGGCAACCTGTGCGAACCAGGAGCTTAAAGGGGCTGTCTCTCCAAGTTGGGAGATTGATAGGAAAGCAGTTGGAAAGTCAAACCGGAGCACCAGGAGAGGGGCTCTTCGTTGAGTTTTAGAAACCTTTCGTATTCACAGTGTGTCCATTCTCTAGGTATCCCGTACACGTTATAGCTGTAGTAATATTCCCTTCCACCTGGAGAGCTGGGACCCATGGAATGGGTGCCATGCATTATTGCTTTAAAGGGTCTGCATTTGCTCACCCAATCTCACCAATCCTCTCAGTCCCAAGTGTCCAGCCTTATGCCACATCCAGCTGTCATTGTAGATAGGGTCATTCCAGGTTGCATCAGAGACCCTGAAGGAATTGTAAAGAATTTCCCTGTTTCTTTGTTCTGTTTTTGAAATTCCTTTTTAGAGTGGGTTTGAGCTGATTCTCGCTGCCATGTTTATGCCAGTCTAGACGCACTTGATTCCCTTACGGAGACATATCAATACGTAGGTTTTAAGATTCTTACTAGTCAGATCTATTCCTCTGCGGGAAATATGGGGTTTTGAGTCCCTTTCACTGAGGAAGGTGTAGGTCTTGTCTATTCCATAGTTGGTTTTTGGAACGGTACCTGTGCTTATATCAAAGTCTGGTTTGATGCATCACCCCACCTCTCCTTCCCCCTTAAGCAGGCATAAGAGTGTTTTCTAAATGTGAGACTCTGTTCTCTTGCCTAACTCAGTTCATGTGTAGCCATGTTTACAGGATCTTCCTAAGTGATATCTTATGATAAGTTTCTTTTCCCGTGTGACTTCTTTCACTTAGAATCATCGTACGTGAATCCACTCATTTTGCTGCTACTGGTGTTATGACCTTGATTTCGTGGCTGAGGGATATTCCATCGTACGTAAGTTCCACAATGTTTGGAACCATTTTTATATTTCCTGGGATATTTCAGGTGTACCCAGGTTGAGGTTCCTGCAAGCAGTGCAGCCCTCAATTTGGGGGTGGCTCTGTCTTATGGATTTTCAGTTTTCCCAAGGTATATTCCCTAGACTGGAAGTGCCCTTGGCTCTGTAGCTCTGTTGTTTACTTGTTTTAGGGGACACAATGCACTCCTCCAGTGAGGCAGTTGGCAACTTACATCCCGCCCATCAGCATAACAAGGCTCCCTGTTCTCCAGGGCCTGTCTTGCCTTTCTGGTTTTTACACATTTTGTGGATGTCCCTTTTGACCGGTGGGAAGTGATACTCCTTTGTAGTGCAGATTTGCATTGCCCGCTTGCTTGCTTGGCCAAAAAGGGCGTATGCGTTTTCTCCTGAATATATTCAGGAGAAAACGCATACGCCCTTTTTGGCCAAGTGCATCATTGTCGAAGTTGTGCCCCTCTTCCTATGCTTTACAGGCGATTCCAACGTACCTCTTGAATTCTGTTTCCTGCTATTCTGCCTCGCTTTCAAGTCCGCCTCGTTGCCTTCCCTCAACAGATTTTTGGACGATAGTTGGCCTTGATTACTCTGCCAGTTTGTGAATTGCTGTGCCCCTGAGCTCCATTTTTCAACTCGTTTTTTGTGAGCTGAACGCAAGTCCAAACTTTTGGTTCAGGACCTCTACTGGTTCCCGGTGGGTGGCTGAGACTTTGGTTCATTCTTCTTCCTGCCGGGAAATTAGAGTGACATGTGCCCATCCAAATGCCTAACAGCTACTCTCTCATTGGTTCTCCCTCTTCCCTTTCATCCTCTGCCAAATTGGCAACCTGTGCGAACCAGGAGCTTAAAGGGGCTGTCTCTCCAAGTTGGGAGATTGATAGGAAAGCAGTTGGAAAGTCAAACCGGAGCACCAGGAGAGGGGCTCTTCATTGAGTTTTAGAAACCTTTGGATTCACAGTGTGTCCATTCTCTAGGTTTCCCGTACACGTTATAGCTGTAGTAATATTCCCTTCCACCTGGAGAGCTGGGACCCATGGAATGGGTGCCATGCATTATTGCTTTAAAGGGTCTGCATTTGCTCACCCAATCTCACCAATCCTCTCAGTCCCAAGTGTCCAGCCTTATGCCACATCCAGCTGTCATTGTAGATAGGGTCATTCCAGGTTGCATCAGAGACCCTGAAGGAATTGTAAAGAATTTCCCTGTTTCTTTGTTCTGTTTTTGAAATTCCTTTTTAGAGTGGGTTTGAGCTGATTCTCGCGGCCATGTTTATGCCAGTCTAGACACACTTGATTCCCTTACGGAGACATATCAATACATAGGTTTTAAGATTCTTACTAGTCAGATCTATTCCTCTGCGGGAAATATGGGGTTTTGAGTCCCTTTCACTGAGGAAGGTGTAAGTCTTCTCTATTCCATAGTTGGTTTTTGGAACGGTACCTGTGCTTATATCAAAGTCTGGTTTGATGCATCACCCCACCTCTCCTTCCCCCTTAAGCAGGCATAAGAGTGTTTTCTAAATGTGAGACTCTGTTCTCTTGCCTAACTCAGTTCAGGTGTAGCCATGTTTACAGGATCTTCCTAAGTGATATCTTATGATAAGTTTCTTTTCCCGTGTGACTTCTTTCACTTAGAATCATCGTACCTGAATCCAATCATTTTGCTGCTACTGGTCTTATGACCTTGATTTCGTGGCTGAGGGATATTCCATCGTACGTAAGTTCCACAATGTTTGGAACCATTTTTATATTTCCTGGGATATTTCAGGTGTACCCAGGTTGAGGTTACTGTAAGCAGTGCAGCCCTCAATTTGGGGGTGGCTCTGTCTTATGGATTTTCAGTTTTCCCAAGGTATATTCCCTAGACTGGAAGTGCCCTTGGCTCTGTAGCTCTGTTGTTTACTTGTTTTAGGGGACACAATGCACTCCTCCAGTGAGGCAGTTGGCAACTTACATCCCGCCCATCAGCATAACAAGGCTCCCTGTTCTCCAGGTCCTGTCTTGCCTTTCTGGTTTTTACACATTTTGTGGATGTCCCTTTTGACCGGTGGGAAGTGATACTCCTTTGTAGTGCAGATTTGCATTGCCCGCTTGCTTGCTTGGCCAAAAAGGGCGTATGCGTTTTCTCCTGAATATATTCAGGAGAAAACGCATACGCCCTTTTTGGCCAAGTGCATCATTGTCGAAGTTGTGCCCCTCTTCCTGTGCTTTACAGGCGATTCCAACGTACCTCTTGAAATCTGTTTCCTGCTATTCTGCCTCGCTTTCAAGTCCGCCTCGTTGCCTTCCCTCAACAGATTTTTGGACGATAGTTGGCCTTGATTACTCTGCCAGTTTGTGAATTGCTGTGCCCCTGAGCTCCATTTTTCAACTCGTTTTTTGTGAGCTGAACGCAAGTCCAAACTTTTGGTTCAGGACCTCTACTGGTTCCCGGTGGGTGGCTGAGACTTTGGTTCATTCTTCTTCCTGCCGGGAAATTAGAGTGACATGTGCCCATCCAAATGCCTAACAGCTACTCTCTCATTGGTTCTCCCTCTTCCCTTTCATAATCTGCCAAATTGGCAACCTGTGCGAACCAGGAGCTTAAAGGGGCTGTCTCTCCAAGTTGGGAGATTGATAGGAAAGCAGTTGGAAAGTCAAACCGGAGCACCAGGAGAGGGGCTCTTCGTTGAGTTTTAGAAACCTTTCGTATTCACAGTGTGTCCATTCTCTAGGTTTCCCGTACACGTTATAGCTGTAGTAATATTCCCTTCCACCTGGAGAGCTGGGACCCATGGAATGGGTGCCATGCATTATTGCTTTAAAGGGTCTGCATTTGCTCACCCAATCTCACCAATCCTCTCAGTCCCAAGTGTCCAGCCTTATGCCACATCCAGCTGTCATTGTAGATAGGGTCATTCCAGGTTGCATCAGAGACCCTGAAGGAATTGTAAAGAATTTCCCTGTTTCTTTGCTCTGTTTTTGAAATTCCTTTTTAGAGTGGGTTTGAGCTGATTCTCGCTGCCATGTTTATGCCAGTCTAGACGCACTTGATTCCCTTACGGAGACATATCAATACGTAGGTTTTAAGATTCTTACTAGCCAGATCTATTCCTCTGCGGGAAATATGGGGTTTTGAGTCCCTTTCACTGAGGAAGGTGTAGGTCTTGTCTATTCCATAGTTGGTTTTTGGAACGGTACCTGTGCTTATATCAAAGTCTGGTTTGATGCATCACCCCACCTCTCCTTCCCCCTTAAGCAGGCATAAGAGTGTTTTCTAAATGTGAGACTCTGTTCTCTTGCCTAACTCAGTTCATGTGTAGCCATGTTTACAGGATCTTCCTAAGTGATATCTTATGATAAGTTTCTTTTCCCGTGTGACTTCTTTCACTTAGAATCATCGTACCTGAATCCACTCATTTTGCTGCTACTGGTCTTATGACCTTGATTTCGTGGCTGAGGGATATTCCATCGTACGTAAGTTCCACAATGTTTGGAACCATTTTTATATTTCCTGGGATATTTCAGGTGTACCCAGGTTGAGGTTCCTGTAAGCAGTGCAGCCCTCAATTTGGGGGTGGCTCTGTCTTATGGATTTTCAGTTTTCCCAAGGTATATTCCCTAGACTGGAAGTGCCCTTGGCTCTGTAGCTCTGTTGTTTACTTGTTTTAGGGGACACAATGCACTCCTCCAGTGAGGCAGTTGGCAACTTACATCCCGCCCATCAGCATAACAAGGCTCCCTGTTCTCCAGGGCCTGTCTTGCCTTTCTGGTTTTTACACATTTTGTGGATGTCCCTTTTGACCGGTGGGAAGTGATACTCCTTTGTAGTGCAGATTTGCATTGCCCGCTTGCTTGCTTGGCCAAAAAGGGCGTATGCGTTTTCTCCTGAATATATTCAGGAGAAAACGCATACGCCCTTTTTGGCCAAGTGCATCATTGTCGAAGTTGTGCCCCTCTTCCTGTGCTTTACAGGCGATTCCAACGTACCTCTTGAAATCTGTTTCCTGCTATTCTGCCTCGCTTTCAAGTCCGCCTCGTTGCCTTCCCTCAACAGATTTTTGGACGATAGTTGGCCTTGATTACTCTGCCAGTTTGTGAATTGCTGTGCCCCTGAGCTCCATTTTTCAACTCGTTTTTTGTGAGCTGAACGCAAGTCCAAACTTTTGGTTCAGGATCTCTACTGGTTCCCGGTGGGTGGCTGAGACTTTGGTTCATTCTTCTTCCTGCCGGGAAATTAGAGTGACTTGTGCCCATCCAAATGCCTAACAGCTACTCTCTCATTGGTTCTCCCTCTTCCCTTTCATCCTCTGCCAAATTGGCAACCTGTGCGAACCAGGAGCTTAAAGGGGCTGTCTCTCCAAGTTGGGAGATTGATAGGAAAGCAGTTGGAAAGTCAAACCGGAGCACCAGGAGAGGGGCTCTTCGTTGAGTTTTAGAAACCTTTCGTATTCACAGTGTGTCCATTCTCTAGGTTTCCCGTACACGTTATAGCTGTAGTAATATTCCCTTCCACCTGGAGAGCTGGGACCCATGGAATGGGTGCCATGCATTATTGCTTTAAAGGGTCTGCATTTGCTCACCCAATCTCACCAATCCTCTCAGTCCCAAGTGTCCAGCCTTATGCCACATCCAGCTGTCATTGTAGATAGGGTCATTCCAGGTTGCATCAGAGACCCTGAAGGAATTGTAAAGAATTTCCCTGTTTCTTTGTTCTGTTTTTGAAATTCCTTTTTAGAGTGGGTTTGAGCTGATTCTCGCTGCCATGTTTATGCCAGTCTAGACGCACTAGATTCCCTTACGGAGACATATCAATACGTAGGTTTTAAGATTCTTACTAGCCAGATCTATTCCTCTGCGGGAAATATGGGGTTTTGAGTCCCTTTCACTGAGGAAGGTGTAGGTCTTGTCTATTCCATAGTTGGTTTTTGGAACGGTACCTGTGCTTATATCAAAGTCTGGTTTGATGCATCACCCCACCTCTCCTTCCCCCTTAAGCAGGCATAAGAGTGTTTTCTAAATGTGAGACTCTGTTCTCTTGCCTAACTCAGTTCATGTGTAGCCATGTTTACAGGATCTTCCTAAGTGATATCTTATGATAAGTTTCTTTTCCCGTGTGACTTCTTTCACTTAGAATCATCGTACCTGAATCCACTCATTTTGCTGCTACTGGTGTTATGACCTTGATTTCGTGGCTGAGGGATATTCCATCGTACGTAAGTTCCACAATGTTTGGAACCATTTTTATATTTCCTGGGATATTTCAGGTGTACCCAGGTTGAGGTTCCTGCAAGCAGTGCAGCCCTCAATTTGGGGGTGGCTCTGTCTTATGGATTTTCAGTTTTCCCAAGGTATATTCCCTAGACTGGAAGTGCCCTTGGCTCTGTAGCTCTGTTGTTTACTTGTTTTAGGGGACACAATGCACTCCTCCAGTGAGGCAGTTGGCAACTTACATCCCGCCCATCAGCATAACAAGGCTCCCTGTTCTCCAGGGCCTGTCTTGCCTTTCTGGTTTTTACACATTTTGTGGATGTCCCTTTTGACCGGTGGGAAGTGATACTCCTTTGTAGTGCAGATTTGCATTGCCCGCTTGCTTGCTTGGCCAAAAAGGGCGTATGCGTTTTCTCCTGAATATATTCAGGAGAAAACGCATACGCCCTTTTTGGCCAAGTGCATCATTGTCGAAGTTGTGCCCCTCTTCCTGTGCTTTACAGGCGATTCCAACGTACCTCTTGAAATCTGTTTCCTGCTATTCTGCCTCGCTTTCAAGTCCGCCTCGTTGCCTTCCCTCAACAGATTTTTGGACGATAGTTGGCCTTGATTACTCTGCCAGTTTGTGAATTGCTGTGCCCCTGAGCTCCATTTTTCAACTCGTTTTTTGTGAGCTGAACGCAAGTCCAAACTTTTGGTTCAGGATCTCTACTGGTTCCCGGTGGGTGGCTGAGACTTTGGTTCATTCTTCTTCCTGCCGGGAAATTAGAGTGACTTGTGCCCATCCAAATGCCTAACAGCTACTCTCTCATTGGTTCTCCCTCTTCCCTTTCATCCTCTGCCAAATTGGCAACCTGTGCGAACCAGGAGCTTAAAGGGGCTGTCTCTCCAAGTTGGGAGATTGATAGGAAAGCAGTTGGAAAGTCAAACCGGAGCACCAGGAGAGGGGCTCTTCGTTGAGTTTTAGAAACCTTTCGTATTCACAGTGTGTCCATTCTCTAGGTTTCCCGTACACGTTATAGCTGTAGTAATATTCCCTTCCACCTGGAGAGCTGGGACCCATGGAATGGGTGCCATGCATTATTGCTTTAAAGGGTCTGCATTTGCTCACCCAATCTCACCAATCCTCTCAGTCCCAAGTGTCCAGCCTTATGCCACATCCAGCTGTCATTGTAGATAGGGTCATTCCAGGTTGCATCAGAGACCCTGAAGGAATTGTAAAGAATTTCCCTGTTTCTTTGTTCTGTTTTTGAAATTCCTTTTTAGAGTGGGTTTGAGCTGATTCTCGCTGCCATGTTTATGCCAGTCTAGACGCACTAGATTCCCTTACGGAGACATATCAATACGTAGGTTTTAAGATTCTTACTAGCCAGATCTATTCCTCTGCGGGAAATATGGGGTTTTGAGTCCCTTTCACTGAGGAAGGTGTAGGTCTTGTCTATTCCATAGTTGGTTTTTGGAACGGTACCTGTGCTTATATCAAAGTCTGGTTTGATGCATCACCCCACCTCTCCTTCCCCCTTAAGCAGGCATAAGAGTGTTTTCTAAATGTGAGACTCTGTTCTCTTGCCTAACTCAGTTCATGTGTAGCCATGTTTACAGGATCTTCCTAAGTGATATCTTATGATAAGTTTCTTTTCCCGTGTGACTTCTTTCACTTAGAATCATCGTACCTGAATCCACTCATTTTGCTGCTACTGGTCTTATGACATTGATTTCGTGGCTGAGGGATATTCCATCGTACGTAAGTTCCACAATGTTTGGAACCATTTTTATATTTCCTGGGATATTTCAGGTGTACCCAGGTTGAGGTTCCTGCAAGCAGTGCAGCCCTCAATTTGGGGGTGGCTCTGTCTTATGGATTTTCAGTTTTCCCAAGGTATATTCCCTAGACTGGAAGTGCCCTTGGCTCTGTAGCTCTGTTGTTTACTTGTTTTAGGGGACACAATGCACTCCTCCAGTGAGGCAGTTGGCAACTTACATCCCGCCCATCAGCATAACAAGGCTCCCTGTTCTCCAGGGCCTGTCTTGCCTTTCTGGTTTTTACACATTTTGTGGATGTCCCTTTTGACCGGTGGGAAGTGATACTCCTTTGTAGTGCAGATTTGCATTGCCCGCTTGCTTGCTTGGCCAAAAAGGGCGTATGCGTTTTCTCCTGAATATATTCAGGAGAAAACGCATACGCCCTTTTTGGCCAAGTGCATCATTGTCGAAGTTGTGCCCCTCTTCCTGTGCTTTACAGGCGATTCCAACGTACCTCTTGAAATCTGTTTCCTGCTATTCTGCCTCGCTTTCAAGTCCGCCTCGTTGCCTTCCCTCAACAGATTTTTGGACGATAGTTGGCCTTGATTACTCTGCCAGTTTGTGAATTGCTGTGCCCCTGAGCTCCATTTTTCAACTCGTTTTTTGTGAGCTGAACGCAAGTCCAAACTTTTGGTTCAGGACCTCTACTGGTTCCCGGTGGGTGGCTGAGACTTTGGTTCATTCTTCTCCCTGCCGGGAAATTAGAGTGACATGTGCCCATCCAAATGCCTAACAGCTACTCTCTCATTGGTTCTCCCTCTTCCCTTTCATCCTCTGCCAAATTGGCAACCTGTGCGAACCAGGAGCTTAAAGGGGCTGTCTCTCCAAGTTGGGAGATTGATAGGAAAGCAGTTGGAAATCAAACCGGAGCACCAGGAGAGGGGCTCTTCGTTGAGTTTTAGAAACCTTTCGTATTCACAGTGTGTCCATTCTCTAGGTTTCCCGTACACGTTATAGCTGTAGTAATATTCCCTTCCACCTGGAGAGCTGGGACCCATGGAATGGGTGCCATGCATTATTGCTTTAAAGGGTCTGCATTTGCTCACCCAATCTCACCAATCCTCTCAGTCCCAAGTGTCCAGCCTTATGCCACATCCAGCTGTCATTGTAGATAGGGTCATTCCAGGTTGCATCAGAGACCCTGAAGGAATTGTAAAGAATTTCCCTGTTTCTTTGTTCTGTTTTTGAAATTCCTTTTTAGAGTGGGTTTGAGCTGATTCTCGCGGCCATGTTTATGCCAGTCTAGACGCACTTGATTCCCTTACGGAGACATATCAATACGTAGGTTTTAAGATTCTTACTAGCCAGATCTATTCCTCTGCGGGAAATATGGGGTTTTGAGTCCCTTTCACTGAGGAAGGTGTAGGTCTTGTCTATTCCATAGTTGGTTTTTGGAACGGTACCTGTGCTTATATCAAAGTCTGGTTTGATGCATCACCCCACCTCTCCTTCCCCCTTAAGCAGGCATAAGAGTGTTTTCTAAATGTGAGACTCTGTTCTCTTGCCTAACTCAGTTCATGTGTAGCCATGTTTACAGGATCTTCCTAAGTGATATCTTATGATAAGTTTCTTTTCCCGTGTGACTTCTTTCACTTAGAATCATCGTACCTGAATCCACTCATTTTGCTGCTACTGGTCTTATGACCTTGATTTCGTGGCTGAGGGATATTCCATCGTACGTAAGTTCCACAATGTTTGGAACCATTTTTATATTTCCTGGGATATTTCAGGTGTACCCAGGTTGAGGTTCCTGTAAGCAGTGCAGCCCTCAATTTGGGGGTGGCTCTGTCTTATGGATTTTCAGTTTTCCCAAGGTATATTCCCTAGACTGGAAGTGCCCTTGGCTCTGTAGCTCTGTTGTTTACTTGTTTTAGGGGACACAATGCACTCCTCCAGTGAGGCAGTTGGCAACTTACATCCCGCCCATCAGCATAACAAGGCTCCCTGTTCTCCAGGGCCTGTCTTGCCTTTCTGGTTTTTACACATTTTGTGGATGTCCCTTTTGACTGGTGGGAAGTGATACTCCTTTGTAGTGCAGATTTGCATTGCCCGCTTGCTTGCTTGGCCAAAAAGGGCGTATGCGTTTTCTCCTGAATATATTCAGGAGAAAACGCATACGCCCTTTTTGGCCAAGTGCATCATTGTCGAAGTTGTGCCCCTCTTCCTGTGCTTTACAGGCGATTCCAACGTACCTCTTGAAATCTGTTTCCTGCTATTCTGCCTCGCTTTCAAGTCCGCCTCGTTGCCTTCCCTCAACAGATTTTTGGACGATAGTTGGCCTTGATTACTCTGCCAGTTTGTGAATTGCTGTGCCCCTGAGCTCCATTTTTCAACTCGTTTTTTGTGAGCTGAACGCAAGTCCAAACTTTTGGTTCAGGACCTCTACTGGTTCCCGGTGGGTGGCTGAGACTTTGGTTCATTCTTCTTCCTGCCGGGAAATTAGAGTGACATGTGCCCATCCAAATGCCTAACAGCTACTCTCTCATTGGTTCTCCCTCTTCCCTTTCATCCTCTGCCAAATTGGCAACCTGTGCGAACCAGGAGCTTAAAGGGGCTGTCTCTCCAAGTTGGGAGATTGATAGGAAAGCAGTTGGAAAGTCAAACCGGAGCACCAGGAGAGGGGCTCTTCGTTGAGTTTTAGAAACCTTTCGTATTCACAGTGTGTCCATTCTCTAGGTTTCCCGTACACGTTATAGCTGTAGTAATATTCCCTTCCACCTGGAGAGCTGGGACCCATGGAATGGGTGCCATGCATTATTGCTTTAAAGGGTCTGCATTTGCTCACCCAATCTCACCAATCCTCTCAGTCCCAAGTGTCCAGCCTTATGCCACATCTAGCTGTCATTGTAGATAGGGTCATTCCAGGTTGCATCAGAGACCCTGAAGGAATTGTAAAGAATTTCCCTGTTTCTTTGTTCTGTTTTTGAAATTCCTTTTTAGAGTGGGTTTGAGCTGATTCTCGCTGCCATGTTTATGCCAGTCTAGACGCACTTGATTCCCTTACGGAGACATATCAATACGTAGGTTTTAAGATTCTTACTAGCCAGATCTATTCCTCTGCGGGAAATATGGGGTTTTGAGTCCCTTTCACTGAGGAAGGTGTAGGTCTTGTCTATTCCATAGTTGGTTTTTGGAACGGTACCTGTGCTTATATCAAAGTCTGGTTTGATGCATCACCCCACCTCTCCTTCCCCCTTAAGCAGGCATAAGAGTGTTTTCTAAATGTGAGACTCTGTTCTCTTGCCTAACTCAGTTCATGTGTAGCCATGTTTACAGGATCTTCCTAAGTGATATCTTATGATAAGTTTCTTTTCCCGTGTGACTTCTTTCACTTAGAATCATCGTACCTGAATCCACTCATTTTGCTGCTACTGGTCTTATGACATTGATTTCGTGGCTGAGGGATATTCCATCGTACGTAAGTTCCACAATGTTTGGAACCATTTTTATATTTCCTGGGATATTTCAGGTGTACCCAGGTTGAGGTTCCTGTAAGCAGTGCAGCCCTCAATTTGGGGGTGGCTCTGTCTTATGGATTTTCAGTTTTCCCAAGGTATATTCCCTAGACTGGAAGTGCCCTTGGCTCTGTAGCTCTGTTGTTTACTTGTTTTAGGGGACACAATGCACTCCTCCAGTGAGGCAGTTGGCAACTTACATCCCGCCCATCAGCATAACAAGGCTCCCTGTTCTCCAGGGCCTGTCTTGCCTTTCTGGTTTTTACACATTTTGTGGATGTCCCTTTTGACCGGTGGGAAGTGATACTCCTTTGTAGTGCAGATTTGCATTGCCCGCTTGCTTGCTTGGCCAAAAAGGGCGTATGCGTTTTCTCCTGAATATATTCAGGAGAAAACGCATACGCCCTTTTTGGCCAAGTGCATCATTGTCGAAGTTGTGCCCCTCTTCCTGTGCTTTACAGGCGATTCCAACGTACCTCTTGAAATCTGTTTCCTGCTATTCTGCCTCGCTTTCAAGTCCGCCTCGTTGCCTTCCCTCAACAGATTTTTGGACGATAGTTGGCCTTGATTACTCTGCCAGTTTGTGAATTGCTGTGCCCCTGAGCTCCATTTTTCAACTCGTTTTTTGTGAGCTGAACGCAAGTCCAAACTTTTGGTTCAGGACCTCTACTGGTTCCCGGTGGGTGGCTGAGACTTTGGTTCATTCTTCTTCCTGCCGGGAAATTAGAGTGACATGTGCCCATCCAAATTCCTAACAGCTACTCTCTCATTGGTTCTCCCTCTTCCCTTTCATCCTCTGCCAAATTGGCAACCTGTGCGAACCAGGAGCTTAAAGGGGCTGTCTCTCCAAGTTGGGAGATTGATAGGAAAGCAGTTGGAAAGTCAAACCGGAGCACCAGGAGAGGGGCTCTTCGTTGAGTTTTAGAAACCTTTCGTATTCACAGTGTGTCCATTCTCTACGTTTCCCGTACACGTTATAGCTGTAGTAATATTCCCTTCCACCTGGAGAGCTGGGACCCATGGAATGGGTGCCATGCATTATTGCTTTAAAGGGTCTGCATTTGCTCACCCAATCTCACCAATCCTCTCAGTCCCAAGTGTCCAGCCTTATGCCACATCCAGCTGTCATTGTAGATAGGGTCATTCCAGGTTGCATCAGAGACCCTGAAGGAATTGTAAAGAATTTCCCTGTTTCTTTGTTCTGTTTTTGAAATTCCTTTTTAGAGTGGGTTTGAGCTGATTCTCGCGGCCATGTTTATGCCAGTCTAGACGCACTTGATTCCCTTACGGAGACATATCAATACGTAGGTTTTAAGATTCTTACTAGCCAGATCTATTCCTCTGCGGGAAATATGGGGTTTTGAGTCCCTTTCACTGAGGAAGGTGTAGGTCTTGTCTATTCCATAGTTGGTTTTTGGAACGGTACCTGTGCTTATATCAAAGTCTGGTTTGATGCATCACCCCACCTCTCCTTCCCCCTTAAGCAGGCATAAGAGTGTTTTCTAAATGTGAGACTCTGTTCTCTTGCCTAACTCAGTTCATGTGTAGCCATGTTTACAGGATCTTCCTAAGTGATATCTTATGATAAGTTTCTTTTCCCGTGTGACTTCTTTCACTTAGAATCATCGTACCTGAATCCACTCATTTTGCTGCTACTGGTGTTATGACCTTGATTTCGTGGCTGAGGGATATTCCATCGTACGTAAGTTCCACAATGTTTGGAACCATTTTTATATTTCCTGGGATATTTCAGGTGTACCCAGGTTGAGGTTCCTGTAAGCAGTGCAGCCCTCAATTTGGGGGTGGCTCTGTCTTATGGATTTTCAGTTTTCCCAAGGTATATTCCCTAGACTGGAAGTGCCCTTGGCTCTGTAGCTCT
Source organism: Mesoplodon mirus (assembly GCF_964341445.2). Classification (NCBI taxonomy): domain Eukaryota; kingdom Metazoa; phylum Chordata; class Mammalia; order Artiodactyla; family Ziphiidae; genus Mesoplodon; species Mesoplodon mirus. Next base: position 190,572 of record NW_028295743.1, on the reverse strand, counting down.
GTTGTTTACTTGTTTTAGGGGACACAATGCACTCCTCCAGTGAGGCAGTTGGCAACTTACATCCCGCCCATCAGCATAACAAGGCTCCCTGTTCTCCAGGGCCTGTCTTGCCTTTCTGGTTTTTACACATTTTGTGGATGTCCCTTTTGACCGGTGGGAAGTGATACTCCTTTGTAGTGCAGATTTGCATTGCCCGCTTGCTTGCTTGGCCAAAAAGGGCGTATGCGTTTTCTCCTGAATATATTCAGGAGAAAACGCATACGCCCTTTTTGCCCAAGTGCATCATTGTCGAAGTTGTGCCCCTCTTCCTGTGCTTTACAGGCGATTCCAACGTACCTCTTGAAATCTGTTTCCTGCTATTCTGCCTCGCTTTCAAGTCCGCCTCGTTGCCTTCCCTCAACAGATTTTTGGACGATAGTTGGCCTTGATTACTCTGCCAGTTTGTGAATTGCTGTGCCCCTGAGCTCCATTTTTCAACTCGTTTTTTTGAGCTGAACGCAAGTCCAAACTTTTGGTTCAGGACGTCTACTGGTTCCCGGTGGGTGGCTGAGACTTTGGTTCATTCTTCTTCCTGCCAGGAAATTAGAGTGACATGTGCCCATCCAAATGCCTAACAGCTACTCTCTCATTGGTTCTCCCTCTTCCCTTTCATCCTCTGCCAAATTGGCAACCTGTGCGAACCAGGAGCTTAAAGGGGCTGTCTCTCCAAGTTGGGAGATTGATAGGAAAGCAGTTGGAAAGTCAAACCGGAGCACCAGGAGAGGGGCTCTTCGTTGAGTTATAGAAACCTTTCGTATTCACAGTGTGTCCATTCTCTAGGTTTCCCGTACACGTTATAGCTGTAGTAATATTCCCTTCCACCTGGAGAGCTGGGACCCATGGAATGGGTGCCATGCATTATTGCTTTAAAGGGTCTGCATTTGCTCACCCAATCTCACCAATCCTCTCAGTCCCAAGTGTCCAGCCTTATGCCACATCCAGCTGTCATTGTAGATAGGGTCATTCCAGGTTGCATCAGAGACCCTGAAGGAATTGTAAAGAATTTCCCTGTTTCTTTGTTCTGTTTTTGAAATTCCTTTTTAGAGTGGGTTTGAGCTGATTCTCGCTGCCATGTTTATGCCAGTCTAGACGCACTTGATTCCCTTACGGAGACATATCAATACGTAGGTTTTAAGATTCTTACTAGCCAGATCTATTCCTCTGCGGGAAATATGGGGTTTTGAGTCCCTTTCACTGAGGAAGGTGTAGGTCTTGTCTATTCCATAGTTGGTTTTTGGAACGGTACCTGTGCTTATATCAAAGTCTGGTTTGATGCATCACCCCACCTCTCCTTCCCCCTTAAGCAGGCATAAGAGTGTTTTCTAAATGTGAGACTCTGTTCTCTTGCCTAACTCAGTTCATGTGTAGCCATGTTTACAGGATCTTCCTAAGTGATATCTTATGATAAGTTTCTTTTCCCGTGTGACTTCTTTCACTTAGAATCATCGTACCTGAATCCACTCATTTTGCTGCTACTGGTCTTATGACATTGATTTCGTGGCTGAGGGATATTCCATCGTACGTAAGTTCCACAATGTTTGGAACCATTTTTATATTTCCTGGGATATTTCAGGTGTACCCAGGTTGAGGTTCCTGTAAGCAGTGCAGCCCTCAATTTGGGGGTGGCTCTGTCTTATGGATTTTCAGTTTTCCCAAGGTATATTCCCTAGACTGGAAGTGCCCTTGGCTCTGTAGCTCTGTTGTTTACTTGTTTTAGGGGACACAATGCACTCCTCCAGTGAGGCAGTTGGCAACTTACATCCCGCCCATCAGCATAACAAGGCTCCCTGTTCTCCAGGGCCTGTCTTGCCTTTCTGGTTTTTACACATTTTGTGGATGTCCCTTTTGACCGGTGGGAAGTGATACTCCTTTGTAGTGCAGATTTGCATTGCCCGCTTGCTTGCTTGGCCAAAAAGGGCGTATGCGTTTTCTCCTGAATATATTCAGGAGAAAACGCATACGCCCTTTTTGCCCAAGTGCATCATTGTCGAAGTTGTGCCCCTCTTCCTGTGCTTTACAGGCGATTCCAACGTACCTCTTGAAATCTGTTTCCTTCTATTCTGCCTCGCTTTCAAGTCCGCCTCGTTGCCTTCCCTCAACAGATTTTTGGACGATAGTTGGCCTTGATTACTCTGCCAGTTTGTGAATTGCTGTGCCCCTGAGCTCCATTTTTCAACTCGTTTTTTGTGAGCTGAACGCAAGTCCAAACTTTTGGTTCAGGACCTCTACTGGTTCCCGGTGGGTGGCTGAGACTTTGGTTCATTCTTCTTCCTGCCGGGAAATTAGAGTGACTTGTGCCCATCCAAATGCCTAACAGCTACTCTCTCATTGGTTCTCCCTCTTCCCTTTCATCCTCTGCCAAATTGGCAACCTGTGCGAACCAGGAGCTTAAAGGGGCTGTCTCTCCAAGTTGGGAGATTGATAGGAAAGCAGTTGGAAAGTCAAACCGGAGCACCAGGAGAGGGGCTCTTCGTTGAGTTTTAGAAACCTTTCGTATTCACAGTGTGTCCATTCTCTAGGTTTCCCGTACACGTTATAGCTGTAGTAATATTCCCTTCCACCTGGAGAGCTGGGACCCATGGAATGGGTGCCATGCATTATTGCTTTAAAGGGTCTGCATTTGCTCACCCAATCTCACCAATCCTCTCAGTCCCAAGTGTCCAGCCTTATGCCACATCCAGCTGTCATTGTAGATAGGGTCATTCCAGGTTGCATCAGAGACCCTGAAGGAATTGTAAAGAATTTCCCTGTTTCTTTGTTCTGTTTTTGAAATTCCTTTTTAGAGTGGGTTTGAGCTGATTCTCGCTGCCATGTTTATGCCAGTCTAGACGCACTTGATTCCCTTACGGAGACATATCAATACGTAGGTTTTAAGATTCTTACTAGCCAGATCTATTCCTCTGTGGGAAATATGGGGTTTTGAGTCCCTTTCACTGAGGAAGGTGTAGGTCTTGTCTATTCCATAGTTGGTTTTTGGAACGGTACCTGTGCTTATATCAAAGTCTGGTTTGATGCATCACCCCACCTCTCCTTCCCCCTTAAGCAGGCATAAGAGTGTTTTCTAAATGTGAGACTCTGTTCTCTTGCCTAACTCAGTTCATGTGTAGCCATGTTTACAGGATCTTCCTAAGTGATATCTTATGATAAGTTTCTTTTCCCGTGTGACTTCTTTCACTTAGAATCATCGTACCTGAATCCACTCATTTTGCTGCTACTGGTCTTATGACATTGATTTCGTGGCTGAGGGATATTCCATCGTACGTAAGTTCCACAATGTTTGGAACCATTTTTATATTTCCTGGGATATTTCAGGTGTACCCAGGTTGAGGTTCCTGTAAGCAGTGCAGCCCTCAATTTGGGGGTGGCTCTGTCTTATGGATTTTCAGTTTTCCCAAGGTATATTCCCTAGACTGGAAGTGCCCTTGGCTCTGTAGCTCTGTTGTTTACTTGTTTTAGGGGACACAATGCACTCCTCCAGTGAGGCAGTTGGCAACTTACATCCCGCCCATCAGCATAACAAGGCTCCCTGTTCTCCAGGGCCTGTCTTGCCTTTCTGGTTTTTACACATTTTGTGGATGTCCCTTTTGACCGGTGGGAAGTGATACTCCTTTGTAGTGCAGATTTGCATTACCCGCTTGCTTGCTTGGCCAAAAAGGGCGTATGCGTTTTCTCCTGAATATATTCAGGAGAAAACGCATACGCCCTTTTTGCCCAAGTGCATCATTGTCGAAGTTGTGCCCCTCTTCCTGTGCTTTACAGGCGATTCCAACGTACCTCTTGAAATCTGTTTCCTTCTATTCTGACTCGCTTTCAAGTCCGCCTCGTTGCCTTCCCTCAACAGATTTTTGGACGATAGTTGGCCTTGATTACTCTGCCAGTTTGTGAATTGCTGTGCCCCTGAGCTCCATTTTTCAACTCGTTTTTTGTGAGCTGAACGCAAGTCCAAACTTTTGGTTCAGGACCTCTACTGGTTCCCGGTGGGTGGCTGAGACTTTGGTTCATTCTTCTTCCTGCCGGGAAATTAGAGTGACTTGTGCCCATCCAAATGCCTAACAGCTACTCTCTCATTGGTTCTCCCTCTTCCCTTTCATCCTCTGCCAAATTGGCAACCTGTGCGAACCAGGAGCTTAAAGGGGCTGTCTCTCCAAGTTGGGAGATTGATAGGAAAGCAGTTGGAAAGTCAAACCGGAGCACCAGGAGAGGGGCTCTTCGTTGAGTTTTAGAAACCTTTCGTATTCACAGTGTGTCCATTCTCTAGGTTTCCCGTACACGTTATAGCTGTAGTAATATTCCCTTCCACCTGGAGAGCTGGGACCCATGGAATGGGTGCCATGCATTATTGCTTTAAAGGGTCTGCATTTGCTCACCCAATCTCACCAATCCTCTCAGTCCCAAGTGTCCAGCCTTATGCCACATCCAGCTGTCATTGTAGATAGGGTCATTCCAGGTTGCATCAGAGACCCTGAAGGAATTGTAAAGAATTTCCCTGTTTCTTTGTTCTGTTTTTGAAATTCCTTTTTAGAGTGGGTTTGAGCTGATTCTCGCTGCCATGTTTATGCCAGTCTAGACGCACTTGATTCCCTTACGGAGACATATCAATACGTAGGTTTTAAGATTCTTACTAGCCAGATCTATTCCTCTGCGGGAAATATGGGGTTTTGAGTCCCTTTCACTGAGGAAGGTGTAGGTCTTGTCTATTCCATAGTTGGTTTTTGGAACGGTACCTGTGCTTATATCAAAGTCTGGTTTGATGCATCACCCCACCTCTCCTTCCCCCTTAAGCAGGCATAAGAGTGTTTTCTAAATGTGAGACTCTGTTCTCTTGCCTAACTCAGTTCATGTGTAGCCATGTTTACAGGATCTTCCTAAGTGATATCTTATGATAAGTTTCTTTTCCCGTGTGACTTCTTTCACTTAGAATCATCGTACCTGAATCCACTCATTTTGCTGCTACTGGTCTTATGACATTGATTTCGTGGCTGAGGGATATTCCATCGTACGTAAGTTCCACAATGTTTGGAACCATTTTTATATTTCCTGGGATATTTCAGGTGTACCCAGGTTGAGGTTCCTGTAAGCAGTGCAGCCCTCAATTTGGGGGTGGCTCTGTCTTATGGATTTTCAGTTTTCCCAAGGTATATTCCCTAGACTGGAAGTGCCCTTGGCTCTGTAGCTCTGTTGTTTACTTGTTTTAGGGGACACAATGCACTCCTCCAGTGAGGCAGTTGGCAACTTACATCCCGCCCATCAGCATAACAAGGCTCCCTGTTCTCCAGGGCCTGTCTTGCCTTTCTGGTTTTTACACATTTTGTGGATGTCCCTTTTGACCGGTGGGAAGTGATACTCCTTTGTAGTGCAGATTTGCATTGCCCGCTTGCTTGCTTGGCCAAAAAGGGCGTATGCGTTTTCTCCTGAATATATTCAGGAGAAAACGCATACGCCCTTTTTGGCCAAGTGCATCATTGTCGAAGTTGTGCCCCTCTTCCTGTGCTTTACAGGCGATTCCAACGTACCTCTTGAAATCTGTTTCCTGCTATTCTGCCTCGCTTTCAAGTCCGCCTCGTTGCCTTCCCTCAACAGATTTTTGGACGATAGTTGGCCTTGATTACTCTGCCAGTTTGTGAATTGCTGTGCCCCTGAGCTCCATTTTTCAACTCGTTTTTTGTGAGCTGAACGCAAGTCCAAACTTTTGGTTCAGGACCTCTACTGGTTCCCGGTGGGTGGCTGAGACTTTGGTTCATTCTTCTTCCTGCCGGGAAATTAGAGTGACATGTGCCCATCCAAATGCCTAACAGCTACTCTCTCATTGGTTCTCCCTCTTCCCTTTCATCCTCTGCCAAATTGGCAACCTGTGCGAACCAGGAGCTTAAAGGGGCTGTCTCTCCAAGTTGGGAGATTGATAGGAAAGCAGTTGGAAAGTCAAACCGGAGCACCAGGAGAGGGGCTCTTCGTTGAGTTTTAGAAACCTTTCGTATTCACAGTGTGTCCATTCTCTAGGTTTCCCGTACACGTTATAGCTGTAGTAATATTCCCTTCCACCTGGAGAGCTGGGACCCATGGAATGGGTGCCATGCATTATTGCTTTAAAGGGTCTGCATTTGCTCACCCAATCTCACCAATCCTCTCAGTCCCAAGTGTCCAGCCTTATGCCACATCCAGCTGTCATTGTAGATAGGGTCATTCCAGGTTGCATCAGAGACCCTGAAGGAATTGTAAAGAATTTCCCTGTTTCTTTGTTCTGTTTTTGAAATTCCTTTTTAGAGTGGGTTTGAGCTGATTCTCGCGGCCATGTTTATGCCAGTCTAGACGCACTTGATTCCCTTACGGAGACATATCAATACGTAGGTTTTAAGATTCTTACTAGCCAGATCTATTCCTCTGCGGGAAATATGGGGTTTTGAGTCCCTTTCACTGAGGAAGGTGTAGGTCTTGTCTATTCCATAGTTGGTTTTTGGAACGGTACCTGTGCTTATATCAAAGTCTGGTTTGATGCATCACCCCACCTCTCCTTCCCCCTTAAGCAGGCATAAGAGTGTTTTCTAAATGTGAGACTCTGTTCTCTTGCCTAACTCAGTTCATGTGTAGCCATGTTTACAGGATCTTCCTAAGTGATATCTTATGATAAGTTTCTTTTCCCGTGTGACTTCTTTCCCTTAGAATCATCGTACCTGAATCCACTCATTTTGCTGCTACTGGTCTTATGACATTGATTTCGTGGCTGAGGGATATTCCATCGTACGTAAGTTCCACAATGTTTGGAACCATTTTTATATTTCCTGGGATATTTCAGGTGTACCCAGGTTGAGGTTCCTGTAAGCAGTGCAGCCCTCAATTTGGGGGTGGCTCTGTCTTATGGATTTTCAGTTTTCCCAAGGTATATTCCCTAGACTGGAAGTGCCCTTGGCTCTGTAGCTCTGTTGTTTACTTGTTTTAGGGGACACAATGCACTCCTCCAGTGAGGCAGTTGGCAACTTACATCCCGCCCATCAGCATAACAAGGCTCCCTGTTCTCCAGGGCCTGTCTTGCCTTTCTGGTTTTTACACATTTTGTGGATGTCCCTTTTGACCGGTGGGAAGTGATACTCCTTTGTAGTGCAGATTTGCATTGCCCGCTTGCTTGCTTGGCCAAAAAGGGCGTATGCGTTTTCTCCTGAATATATTCAGGAGAAAACACATACGCCCTTTTTGCCCAAGTGCATCATTGTCGAAGTTGTGCCCCTCTTCCTGTGCTTTACAGGCGATTCCAACGTACCTCTTGAAATCTGTTTCCTTCTATTCTGCCTCGCTTTCAAGTCTGCCTCGTTGCCTTCCCTCAACAGATTTTTGGACGATAGTTGGCCTTGATTACTCTGCCAGTTTGTGAATTGCTGTGCCCCTGAGCTCCATTTTTCAACTCGTTTTTTGTGAGCTGAACGCAAGTCCAAACTTTTGGTTCAGGACCTCTACTGGTTCCCGGTGGGTGGCTGAGACTTTGGTTCATTCTTCTTCCTGCCGGGAAATTAGAGTGACTTGTGCCCATCCAAATGCCTAACAGCTACTCTCTCATTGGTTCTCCCTCTTCCCTTTCATCCTCTGCCAAATTGGCAACCTGTGCGAACCAGGAGCTTAAAGGGGCTGTCTCTCCAAGTTGGGAGATTGATAGGAAAGCAGTTGGAAAGTCAAACCGGAGCACCAGGAGAGGGGCTCTTCGTTGAGTTTTAGAAACCTTTCGTATTCACAGTGTGTCCATTCTCTAGGTTTCCCGTACACGTTATAGCTGTAGTAATATTCCCTTCCACCTGGAGAGCTGGGACCCATGGAATGGGTGCCATGCATTATTGCTTTAAAGGGTCTGCATTTGCTCACCCAATCTCACCAATCCTCTCAGTCCCAAGTGTCCAGCCTTATGCCACATCCAGCTGTCATTGTAGATAGGGTCATTCCAGGTTGCATCAGAGACCCTGAAGGAATTGTAAAGAATTTCCCTGTTTCTTTGTTCTGTTTTTGAAATTCCTTTTTAGAGTGGGTTTGAGCTGATTCTCGCTGCCATGTTTATGCCAGTCTAGACGCACTTGATTCCCTTACGGAGACATATCAATACGTAGGTTTTAAGATTCTTACTAGCCAGATCTGTTCCTCTGCGGGAAATATGGGGTTTTGAGTCCCTTTCACTGAGGAAGGTGTAGGTCTTGTCTATTCCATAGTTGGTTTTTGGAACGGTACCTGTGCTTATATCAAAGTCTGGTTTGATGCATCACCCCACCTCTCCTTCCCCCTTAAGCAGGCATAAGAGTGTTTTCTAAATGTGAGACTCTGTTCTCTTGCCTAACTCAGTTCATGTGTAGCCATGTTTACAGGATCTTCCTAAGTGATATCTTATGATAAGTTTCTTTTCCCGTGTGACTTCTTTCACTTAGAATCATCGTACCTGAATCCACTCATTTTGCTGCTACTGGTCTTATGACATTGATTTCGTGGCTGAGGGATATTCCATCGTACGTAAGTTCCACAATGTTTGGAACCATTTTTATATTTCCTGGGATATTTCAGGTGTACCCAGGTTGAGGTTCCTGTAAGCAGTGCAGCCCTCAATTTGGGGGTGGCTCTGTCTTATGGATTTTCAGTTTTCCCAAGGTATATTCCCTAGACTGGAAGTGCCCTTGGCTCTGTAGCTCTGTTGTTTACTTGTTTTAGGGGACACAATGCACTCCTCCAGTGAGGCAGTTGGCAACTTACATCCCGCCCATCAGCATAACAAGGCTCCCTGTTCTCCAGGGCCTGTCTTGCCTTTCTGGTTTTTACACATTTTGTGGATGTCCCTTTTGACCGGTGGGAAGTGATACTCCTTTGTAGTGCAGATTTGCATTGCCCGCTTGCTTGCTTGGCCAAAAAGGGCGTATGCGTTTTCTCCTGAATATATTCAGGAGAAAACGCATACGCCCTTTTTGCCCAAGTGCATCATTGTCGAAGTTGTGCCCCTCTTCCTGTGCTTTACAGGCGATTCCAACGTACCTCTTGAAATCTGTTTCCTTCTATTCTGCCTCGCTTTCAAGTCCGCCTCGTTGCCTTCCCTCAACAGATTTTTGGACGATAGTTGGCCTTGATTACTCTGCCAGTTTGTGAATTGCTGTGCCCCTGAGCTCCATTTTTCAACTCGTTTTTTGTGAGCTGAACGCAAGTCCAAACTTTTGGTTCAGGACCTCTACTGGTTCCCGGTGGGTGGCTGAGACTTTGGTTCATTCTTCTTCCTGCCGGGAAATTAGAGTGACTTGTGCCCATCCAAATGCCTAACAGCTACTCTCTCATTGGTTCTCCCTCTTCCCTTTCATCCTCTGCCAAATTGGCAACCTGTGCGAACCAGGAGCTTAAAGGGGCTGTCTCTCCAAGTTGGGAGATTGATAGGAAAGCAGTTGGAAAGTCAAACCGGAGCACCAGGAGAGGGGCTCTTCGTTGAGTTTTAGAAACCTTTCGTATTCACAGTGTGTCCATTCTCTAGGTTTCCCGTACACGTTATAGCTGTAGTAATATTCCCTTCCACCTGGAGAGCTGGGACCCATGGAATGGGTGCCATGCATTATTGCTTTAAAGGGTCTGCATTTGCTCACCCAATCTCACCAATCCTCTCAGTCCCAAGTGTCCAGCCTTATGCCACATCCAGCTGTCATTGTAGATAGGGTCATTCCAGGTTGCATCAGAGACCCTGAAGGAATTGTAAAGAATTTCCCTGTTTCTTTGTTCTGTTTTTGAAATTCCTTTTTAGAGTGGGTTTGAGCTGATTCTCGCTGCCATGTTTATGCCAGTCTAGACGCACTTGATTCCCTTACGGAGACATATCAATACGTAGGATTTAAGATTCTTACTAGCCAGATCTATTCCTCTGCGGGAAATATGGGGTTTTGAGTCCCTTTCACTGAGGAAGGTGTAGGTCTTGTCTATTCCATAGTTGGTTTTTGGAACGGTACCTGTGCTTATATCAAAGTCTGGTTTGATGCATCACCCCACCTCTCCTTCCCCCTTAAGCAGGCATAAGAGTGTTTTCTAAATGTGAGACTCTGTTCTCTTGCCTAACTCAGTTCATGTGTAGCCATGTTTACAGGATCTTCCTAAGTGATATCTTATGATAAGTTTCTTTTCCCGTGTGACTTCTTTCACTTAGAATCATCGTACCTGAATCCACTCATTTTGCTGCTACTGGTCTTATGACATTGATTTCGTGGCTGAGGGATATTCCATCGTACGTAAGTTCCACAATGTTTGGAACCATTTTTATATTTCCTGGGATATTTCAGGTGTACCCAGGTTGAGGTTCCTGTAAGCAGTGCAGCCCTCAATTTGGGGGTGGCTCTGTCTTATGGATTTTCAGTTTTCCCAAGGTATATTCCCTAGACTGGAAGTGCACTTGGCTCTGTAGCTCTGTTGTTTACTTGTTTTAGGGGACACAATGCACTCCTCCAGTGAGGCAGTTGGCAACTTACATCCCGCCCATCAGCATAACAAGGCTCCCTGTTCTCCAGGGCCTGTCTTGCCTTTCTGGTTTTTACACATTTTGTGGATGTCCCTTTTGACCGGTGGGAAGTGATACTCCTTTGTTGTGCAGATTTGCATTGCCCGCTTGCTTGCTTGGCCAAAAAGGGCGTATGCGTTTTCTCCTGAATATATTCAGGAGAAAACGCATACGCCCTTTTTGGCCAAGTGCATCATTGTCGAAGTTGTGCCCCTCTTCCTGTGCTTTACAGGCGATTCCAACGTACCTCTTGAAATCTGTTTCCTGCTATTCTGCCTCGCTTTCAAGTCCGCCTCGTTGCCTTCCCTCAACAGATTTTTGGACGATAGTTGGCCTTGATTACTCTGCCAGTTTGTGAATTGCTGTGCCCCTGAGCTCCATTTTTCAACTCGTTTTTTGTGAGCTGAACGCAAGTCCAAACTTTTGGTTCAGGACCTCTACTGGTTCCCGGTGGGTGGCTGAGACTTTGGTTCATTCTTCTTCCTGCCGGGAAATTAGAGTGACTTGTGCCCATCCAAATGACTAACAGCTACTCTCTCATTGGTTCTCCCTCTTCCCTTTCATCCTCTGCCAAATTGGCAACCTGTGCGAACCAGGAGCTTAAAGGGGCTGTCTCTCCAAGTTGGGAGATTGATAGGAAAGCAGTTGGAAAGTCAAACCGGAGCACCAGGAGAGGGGCTCTTCGTTGAGTTTTAGAAACCTTTCGTATTCACAGTGTGTCCATTCTCTAGGTTTCCCGTACACGTTATAGCTGTAGTAATATTCCCTTCCACCTGGAGAGCTGGGACCCATGGAATGGGTGCCATGCATTATTGCTTTAAAGGGTCTGCATTTGCTCACCCAATCTCACCAATCCTCTCAGTCCCAAGTGTCCAGCCTTATGCCACATCCAGCTGTCATTGTAGATAGGGTCATTCCAGGTTGCATCAGAGACCCTGAAGGAATTGTAAAGAATTTCCCTGTTTCTTTGTTCTGTTTTTGAAATTCCTTTTTAGAGTGGGTTTGAGCTGATTCTCGCTGCCATGTTTATGCCAGTCTAGACGCACTTGATTCCCTTACGGAGACATATCAATACGTAGGTTTTAAGATTCTTACTAGCCAGATCTATTCCTCTGCGGGAAATATGGGGTTTTGAGTCCCTTTCACTGAGGAAGGTGTAGGTCTTGTCTATTCCATAGTTGGTTTTTGGAACAGTACCTGTGCTTATATCAAACTCTGGTTTGATGCATCACCCCACCTCTCCTTCCCCCTTAAGCAGGCATAAGAGTGTTTTCTAAATGTGAGACTCTGTTCTCTTGCCTAACTCAGTTCATGTGTAGCCATGTTTACAGGATCTTCCTAAGTGATATCTTATGATAAGTTTCTTTTCCCGTGTGACTTCTTTCACTTAGAATCATCGTACCTGAATCCACTCATTTTGCTGCTACTGGTCTTATGACATTGATTTCGTGGCTGAGGGATATTCCATCGTACGTAAGTTCCACAATGTTTGGAACCATTTTTATATTTCCTGGGATATTTCAGGTGTACCCAGGTTGAGGTTCCTGTAAGCAGTGCAGCCCTCAATTTGGGGGTGGCTCTGTCTTATGGATTTTCAGTTTTCCCAAGGTATATTCCCTAGACTGGAAGTGCCCTTGGCTCTGTAGCTCTGTTGTTTACTTGTTTTAGGGGACACAATGCACTCCTCCAGTGAGGCAGTTGGCAACTTACATCCCGCCCATCAGCATAACAAGGCTCCCTGTTCTCCAGGGCCTGTCTTGCCTTTCTGGTTTTTACACATTTTGTGGATGTCCCTTTTGACCGGTGGGAAGTGATACTCCTTTGTAGTGCAGATTTGCATTGCCCGCTTGCTTGCTTGGCCAAAAAGGGCGTATGCGTTTTCTCCTGAATATATTCAGGAGAAAACGCATACGCCCTTTTTGGCCAAGTGCATCATTGTCGAAGTTGTGCCCCTCTTCCTGTGCTTTACAGGCGATTCCAACGTACCTCTTGAAATCTGTTTCCTGCTATTCTGCCTCGCTTTCAAGTCCGCCTCGTTGCCTTCCCTCAACAGATTTTTGGACGATAGTTGGCCTTGATTACTCTGCCAGTTTGTGAATTGCTGTGCCCCTGAGCTCCATTTTTCAACTCGTTTTTTTGAGCTGAACGCAAGTCCAAACTTTTGGTTCAGGACCTCTACTGGTTCCCGGTGGGTGGCTGAGACTTTGGTTCATTCTTCTTCCTGCCGGGAAATTAGAGTGACATGTGCCCATCCAAATGACTAACAGCTACTCTCTCATTGGTTCTCCCTCTTCCCTTTCATCCTCTGCCAAATTGGCAACCTGTGCGAACCAGGAGCTTAAAGGGGCTGTCTCTCCAAGTTGGGAGATTGATAGGAAAGCAGTTGGAAAGTCAAACCGGAGCACCAGGAGAGGGGCTCTTCGTTGAGTTTTAGAAACCTTTCGTATTCACAGTGTGTCCATTCTCTAGGTTTCCCGTACACGTTATAGCTGTAGTAATATTCCCTTCCACCTGGAGAGCTGGGACCCATGGAATGGGTGCCATGCATTATTGCTTTAAAGGGTCTGCATTTGCTCACCCAATCTCACCAATCCTCTCAGTCCCAAGTGTCCAGCCTTATGCCACATCCAGCTGTCATTGTAGATAGGGTCATTCCAGGTTGCATCAGAGACCCTGAAGGAATTGTAAAGAATTTCCCTGTTTCTTTGTTCTGTTTTTGAAATTCCTTTTTAGAGTGGGTTTGAGCTGATTCTCGCTGCCATGTTTATGCCAGTCTAGACGCACTTGATTCCCTTACGGAGACATATCAATACGTAGGATTTAAGATTCTTACTAGCCAGATCTATTCCTCTGCGGGAAATATGGGGTTTTGAGTCCCTTTCACTGAGGAAGGTGTAGGTCTTGTCTATTCCATAGTTGGTTTTTGGAACGGTACCTGTGCTTATATCAAAGTCTGGTTTGATGCATCACCCCACCTCTCCTTCCCCCTTAAGCAGGCATAAGAGTGTTTTCTAAATGTGAGACTCTGTTCTCTTGCCTAACTCAGTTCATGTGTAGCCATGTTTACAGGATCTTCCTAAGTGATATCTTATGATAAGTTTCTTTTCCCGTGTGACTTCTTTCACTTAGAATCATCGTACCTGAATCCACTCATTTTGCTGCTACTGGTCTTATGACATTGATTTCGTGGCTGAGGGATATTCCATCGTACGTAAGTTCCACAATGTTTGGAACCATTTTTATATTTCCTGGGATATTTCAGGTGTACCCAGGTTGAGGTTCCTGTAAGCAGTGCAGCCCTCAATTTGGGGGTGGCTCTGTCTTATGGATTTTCAGTTTTCCCAAGGTATATTCCCTAGACTGGAAGTGCACTTGGCTCTGTAGCTCTGTTGTTTACTTGTTTTAGGGAACACAATGCACTCCTCCAGTGAGGCGGTTGGCAACTTACATCCCGCCCATCAGCATAACAAGGCTCCCTGTTCTCCAGGGCCTGTCTTGCCTTTCTGGTTTTTACACATTTTGTGGATGTCCCTTTTGACCGGTGGGAAGTGATACTCCTTTGTAGTGCAGATTTGCATTGCCCGCTTGCTTGCTTGGCCAAAAAGGGCGTATGCGTTTTCTCCTGAATATATTCAGGAGAAAACACATACGCCCTTTTTGCCCAAGTGCATCATTGTCGAAGTTGTGCCCCTCTTCCTGTGCTTTACAGGCGATTCCAACGTACCTCTTGAAATCTGTTTCCTTCTATTCTGCCTCGCTTTCAAGTCTGCCTCGTTGCCTTCCCTCAACAGATTTTTGGACGATAGTTGGCCTTGATTACTCTGCCAGTTTGTGAATTGCTGTGCCCCTGAGCTCCATTTTTCAACTCGTTTTTTGTGAGCTGAACGCAAGTCCAAACTTTTGGTTCAGGACCTCTACTGGTTCCCGGTGGGTGGCTGAGACTTTGGTTCATTCTTCTTCCTGCCGGGAAATTAGAGTGACTTGTGCCCATCCAAATGCCTAACAGCTACTCTCTCATTGGTTCTCCCTCTTCCCTTTCATCCTCTGCCAAATTGGCAACCTGTGCGAACCAGGAGCTTAAAGGGGCTGTCTCTCCAAGTTGGGAGATTGATAGGAAAGCAGTTGGAAAGTCAAACCGGAGCACCAGGAGAGGGGCTCTTCGTTGAGTTTTAGAAACCTTTCGTATTCACAGTGTGTCCATTCTCTAGGTTTCCCGTACACGTTATAGCTGTAGTAATATTCCCTTCCACCTGGAGAGCTGGGACCCATGGAATGGGTGCCATGCATTATTGCTTTAAAGGGTCTGCATTTGCTCACCCAATCTCACCAATCCTCTCAGTCCCAAGTGTCCAGCCTTATGCCACATCCAGCTGTCATTGTAGATAGGGTCATTCCAGGTTGCATCAGAGACCCTGAAGGAATTGTAAAGAATTTCCCTGTTTCTTTGTTCTGTTTTTGAAATTCCTTTTTAGAGTGGGTTTGAGCTGATTCTCGCTGCCATGTTTATGCCAGTCTAGACGCACTTGATTCCCTTACGGAGACATATCAATACGTAGGTTTTAAGATTCTTACTAGCCAGATCTGTTCCTCTGCGGGAAATATGGGGTTTTGAGTCCCTTTCACTGAGGAAGGTGTAGGTCTTGTCTATTCCATAGTTGGTTTTTGGAACGGTACCTGTGCTTATATCAAAGTCTGGTTTGATGCATCACCCCACCTCTCCTTCCCCCTTAAGCAGGCATAAGAGTGTTTTCTAAATGTGAGACTCTGTTCTCTTGCCTAACTCAGTTCATGTGTAGCCATGTTTACAGGATCTTCCTAAGTGATATCTTATGATAAGTTTCTTTTCCCGTGTGACTTCTTTCACTTAGAATCATCGTACCTGAATCCACTCATTTTGCTGCTACTGGTCTTATGACATTGATTTCGTGGCTGAGGGATATTCCATCGTACGTAAGTTCCACAATGTTTGGAACCATTTTTATATTTCCTGGGATATTTCAGGTGTACCCAGGTTGAGGTTCCTGTAAGCAGTGCAGCCCTCAATTTGGGGGTGGCTCTGTCTTATGGATTTTCAGTTTTCCCAAGGTATATTCCCTAGACTGGAAGTGCCCTTGGCTCTGTAGCTCTGTTGTTTACTTGTTTTAGGGGACACAATGCACTCCTCCAGTGAGGCAGTTGGCAACTTACATCCCGCCCATCAGCATAACAAGGCTCCCTGTTCTCCAGGGCCTGTCTTGCCTTTCTGGTTTTTACACATTTTGTGGATGTCCCTTTTGACCGGTGGGAAGTGATACTCCTTTGTAGTGCAGATTTGCATTGCCCGCTTGCTTGCTTGGCCAAAAAGGGCGTATGCGTTTTCTCCTGAATATATTCAGGAGAAAACGCATACGCCCTTTTTGCCCAAGTGCATCATTGTCGAAGTTGTGCCCCTCTTCCTGTGCTTTACAGGCGATTCCAACGTACCTCTTGAAATCTGTTTCCTTCTATTCTGCCTCGCTTTCAAGTCCGCCTCGTTGCCTTCCCTCAACAGATTTTTGGACGATAGTTGGCCTTGATTACTCTGCCAGTTTGTGAATTGCTGTGCCCCTGAGCTCCATTTTTCAACTCGTTTTTTGTGAGCTGAACGCAAGTCCAAACTTTTGGTTCAGGACCTCTACTGGTTCCCGGTGGGTGGCTGAGACTTTGGTTCATTCTTCTTCCTGCCGGGAAATTAGAGTGACTTGTGCCCATCCAAATGCCTAACAGCTACTCTCTCATTGGTTCTCCCTCTTCCCTTTCATCCTCTGCCAAATTGGCAACCTGTGCGAACCAGGAGCTTAAAGGGGCTGTCTCTCCAAGTTGGGAGATTGATAGGAAAGCAGTTGGAAAGTCAAACCGGAGCACCAGGAGAGGGGCTCTTCGTTGAGTTTTAGAAACCTTTCGTATTCACAGTGTGTCCATTCTCTAGGTTTCCCGTACACGTTATAGCTGTAGTAATATTCCCTTCCACCTGGAGAGCTGGGACCCATGGAATGGGTGCCATGCATTATTGCTTTAAAGGGTCTGCATTTGCTCACCCAATCTCACCAATCCTCTCAGTCCCAAGTGTCCAGCCTTATGCCACATCCAGCTGTCATTGTAGATAGGGTCATTCCAGGTTGCATCAGAGACCCTGAAGGAATTGTAAAGAATTTCCCTGTTTCTTTGTTCTGTTTTTGAAATTCCTTTTTAGAGTGGGTTTGAGCTGATTCTCGCTGCCATGTTTATGCCAGTCTAGACGCACTTGATTCCCTTACGGAGACATATCAATACGTAGGATTTAAGATTCTTACTAGCCAGATCTATTCCTCTGCGGGAAATATGGGGTTTTGAGTCCCTTTCACTGAGGAAGGTGTAGGTCTTGTCTATTCCATAGTTGGTTTTTGGAACGGTACCTGTGCTTATATCAAAGTCTGGTTTGATGCATCACCCCACCTCTCCTTCCCCCTTAAGCAGGCATAAGAGTGTTTTCTAAATGTGAGACTCTGTTCTCTTGCCTAACTCAGTTCATGTGTAGCCATGTTTACAGGATCTTCCTAAGTGATATCTTATGATAAGTTTCTTTTCCCGTGTGACTTCTTTCACTTAGAATCATCGTACCTGAATCCACTCATTTTGCTGCTACTGGTCTTATGACATTGATTTCGTGGCTGAGGGATATTCCATCGTACGTAAGTTCCACAATGTTTGGAACCATTTTTATATTTCCTGGGATATTTCAGGTGTACCCAGGTTGAGGTTCCTGTAAGCAGTGCAGCCCTCAATTTGGGGGTGGCTCTGTCTTATGGATTTTCAGTTTTCCCAAGGTATATTCCCTAGACTGGAAGTGCACTTGGCTCTGTAGCTCTGTTGTTTACTTGTTTTAGGGGACACAATGCACTCCTCCAGTGAGGCAGTTGGCAACTTACATCCCGCCCATCAGCATAACAAGGCTCCCTGTTCTCCAGGGCCTGTCTTGCCTTTCTGGTTTTTACACATTTTGTGGATGTCCCTTTTGACCGGTGGGAAGTGATACTCCTTTGTTGTGCAGATTTGCATTGCCCGCTTGCTTGCTTGGCCAAAAAGGGCGTATGCGTTTTCTCCTGAATATATTCAGGAGAAAACGCATACGCCCTTTTTGGCCAAGTGCATCATTGTCGAAGTTGTGCCCCTCTTCCTGTGCTTTACAGGCGATTCCAACGTACCTCTTGAAATCTGTTTCCTGCTATTCTGCCTCGCTTTCAAGTCCGCCTCGTTGCCTTCCCTCAACAGATTTTTGGACGATAGTTGGCCTTGATTACTCTGCCAGTTTGTGAATTGCTGTGCCCCTGAGCTCCATTTTTCAACTCGTTTTTTGTGAGCTGAACGCAAGTCCAAACTTTTGGTTCAGGACCTCTACTGGTTCCCGGTGGGTGGCTGAGACTTTGGTTCATTCTTCTTCCTGCCGGGAAATTAGAGTGACTTGTGCCCATCCAAATGACTAACAGCTACTCTCTCATTGGTTCTCCCTCTTCCCTTTCATCCTCTGCCAAATTGGCAACCTGTGCGAACCAGGAGCTTAAAGGGGCTGTCTCTCCAAGTTGGGAGATTGATAGGAAAGCAGTTGGAAAGTCAAACCGGAGCACCAGGAGAGGGGCTCTTCGTTGAGTTTTAGAAACCTTTCGTATTCACAGTGTGTCCATTCTCTAGGTTTCCCGTACACGTTATAGCTGTAGTAATATTCCCTTCCACCTGGAGAGCTGGGACCCATGGAATGGGTGCCATGCATTATTGCTTTAAAGGGTCTGCATTTGCTCACCCAATCTCACCAATCCTCTCAGTCCCAAGTGTCCAGCCTTATGCCACATCCAGCTGTCATTGTAGATAGGGTCATTCCAGGTTGCATCAGAGACCCTGAAGGAATTGTAAAGAATTTCCCTGTTTCTTTGTTCTGTTTTTGAAATTCCTTTTTAGAGTGGGTTTGAGCTGATTCTCGCTGCCATGTTTATGCCAGTCTAGACGCACTTGATTCCCTTACGGAGACATATCAATACGTAGGTTTTAAGATTCTTACTAGCCAGATCTATTCCTCTGCGGGAAATATGGGGTTTTGAGTCCCTTTCACTGAGGAAGGTGTAGGTCTTGTCTATTCCATAGTTGGTTTTTGGAACAGTACCTGTGCTTATATCAAACTCTGGTTTGATGCATCACCCCACCTCTCCTTCCCCCTTAAGCAGGCATAAGAGTGTTTTCTAAATGTGAGACTCTGTTCTCTTGCCTAACTCAGTTCATGTGTAGCCATGTTTACAGGATCTTCCTAAGTGATATCTTATGATAAGTTTCTTTTCCCGTGTGACTTCTTTCACTTAGAATCATCGTACCTGAATCCACTCATTTTGCTGCTACTGGTCTTATGACATTGATTTCGTGGCTGAGGGATATTCCATCGTACGTAAGTTCCACAATGTTTGGAACCATTTTTATATTTCCTGGGATATTTCAGGTGTACCCAGGTTGAGGTTCCTGTAAGCAGTGCAGCCCTCAATTTGGGGGTGGCTCTGTCTTATGGATTTTCAGTTTTCCCAAGGTATATTCCCTAGACTGGAAGTGCCCTTGGCTCTGTAGCTCTGTTGTTTACTTGTTTTAGGGGACACAATGCACTCCTCCAGTGAGGCAGTTGGCAACTTACATCCCGCCCATCAGCATAACAAGGCTCCCTGTTCTCCAGGGCCTGTCTTGCCTTTCTGGTTTTTACACATTTTGTGGATGTCCCTTTTGACCGGTGGGAAGTGATACTCCTTTGTAGTGCAGATTTGCATTGCCCGCTTGCTTGCTTGGCCAAAAAGGGCGTATGCGTTTTCTCCTGAATATATTCAGGAGAAAACGCATACGCCCTTTTTGGCCAAGTGCATCATTGTCGAAGTTGTGCCCCTCTTCCTGTGCTTTACAGGCGATTCCAACGTACCTCTTGAAATCTGTTTCCTGCTATTCTGCCTCGCTTTCAAGTCCGCCTCGTTGCCTTCCCTCAACAGATTTTTGGACGATAGTTGGCCTTGATTACTCTGCCAGTTTGTGAATTGCTGTGCCCCTGAGCTCCATTTTTCAACTCGTTTTTTTGAGCTGAACGCAAGTCCAAACTTTTGGTTCAGGACCTCTACTGGTTCCCGGTGGGTGGCTGAGACTTTGGTTCATTCTTCTTCCTGCCGGGAAATTAGAGTGACATGTGCCCATCCAAATGACTAACAGCTACTCTCTCATTGGTTCTCCCTCTTCCCTTTCATCCTCTGCCAAATTGGCAACCTGTGCGAACCAGGAGCTTAAAGGGGCTGTCTCTCCAAGTTGGGAGATTGATAGGAAAGCAGTTGGAAAGTCAAACCGGAGCACCAGGAGAGGGGCTCTTCGTTGAGTTTTAGAAACCTTTCGTATTCACAGTGTGTCCATTCTCTAGGTTTCCCGTACACGTTATAGCTGTAGTAATATTCCCTTCCACCTGGAGAGCTGGGACCCATGGAATGGGTGCCATGCATTATTGCTTTAAAGGGTCTGCATTTGCTCACCCAATCTCACCAATCCTCTCAGTCCCAAGTGTCCAGCCTTATGCCACATCCAGCTGTCATTGTAGATAGGGTCATTCCAGGTTGCATCAGAGACCCTGAAGGAATTGTAAAGAATTTCCCTGTTTCTTTGTTCTGTTTTTGAAATTCCTTTTTAGAGTGGGTTTGAGCTGATTCTCGCTGCCATGTTTATGCCAGTCTAGACGCACTTGATTCCCTTACGGAGACATATCAATACGTAGGTTTTAAGATTCTTACTAGCCAGATCTATTCCTCTGCGGGAAATATGGGGTTTTGAGTCCCTTTCACTGAGGAAGGTGTAGGTCTTGTCTATTCCATAGTTGGTTTTTGGAACGGTACCTGTGCTTATATCAAAGTCTGGTTTGATGCATCACCCCACCTCTCCTTCCCCCTTAAGCAGGCATAAGAGTGTTTTCTAAATGTGAGACTCTTTTCTCTTGCCTAACTCAGTTCATGTGTAGCCATGTTTACAGGATCTTCCTAAGTGATATCTTATGATAAGTTTCTTTTCCCGTGTGACTTCTTTCACTTAGAATCATCGTACCTGAATCCACTCATTTTGCTGCTACTGGTCTTATGACATTGATTTCGTGGCTGAGGGATATTCCATCGTACGTAAGTTCCACAATGTTTGGAACCATTTTTATATTTCCTGGGATATTTCAGGTGTACCCAGGTTGAGGTTCCTGTAAGCAGTGCAGCCCTCAATTTGGGGGTGGCTCTGTCTTATGGATTTTCAGTTTTCCCAAGGTATATTCCCTAGACTGGAAGTGCCCTTGGCTCTGTAGCTCTGTTGTTTACTTGTTTTAGGGGACACAATGCACTCCTCCAGTGAGGCAGTTGGCAACTTACATCCCGCCCATCAGCATAACAAGGCTCCCTGTTCTCCAGGGCCTGTCTTGCCTTTCTGGTTTTTACACATTTTGTGGATGTCCCTTTTGACCGGTGGGAAGTGATACTCCTTTGTTGTGCAGATTTGCATTGCCCGCTTGCTTGCTTGGCCAAAAAGGGCGTATGCGTTTTCTCCTGAATATATTCAGGAGAAAACGCATACGCCCTTTTTGGCCAAGTGCATCATTGTCGAAGTTGTGCCCCTCTTCCTGTGCTTTACAGGCGATTCCAACGTACCTCTTGAAATCTGTTTCCTGCTATTCTGCCTCGCTTTCAAGTCCGCCTCGTTGCCTTCCCTCAACAGATTTTTGGACGATAGTTGGCCTTGATTACTCTGCCAGTTTGTGAATTGCTGTGCCCCTGAGCTCCATTTTTCAACTCGTTTTTTGTGAGCTGAACGCAAGTCCAAACTTTTGGTTCAGGACCTCTACTGGTTCCCGGTGGGTGGCTGAGACTTTGGTTCATTCTTCTTCCTGCCGGGAAATTAGAGTGACTTGTGCCCATCCAAATGACTAACAGCTACTCTCTCATTGGTTCTCCCTCTTCCCTTTCATCCTCTGCCAAATTGGCAACCTGTGCGAACCAGGAGCTTAAAGGGGCTGTCTCTCCAAGTTGGGAGATTGATAGGAAAGCAGTTGGAAAGTCAAACCGGAGCACCAGGAGAGGGGCTCTTCGTTGAGTTTTAGAAACCTTTCGTATTCACAGTGTGTCCATTCTCTAGGTTTCCCGTACACGTTATAGCTGTAGTAATATTCCCTTCCACCTGGAGAGCTGGGACCCATGGAATGGGTGCCATGCATTATTGCTTTAAAGGGTCTGCATTTGCTCACCCAATCTCACCAATCCTCTCAGTCCCAAGTGTCCAGCCTTATGCCACATCCAGCTGTCATTGTAGATAGGGTCATTCCAGGTTGCATCAGAGACCCTGAAGGAATTGTAAAGAATTTCCCTGTTTCTTTGTTCTGTTTTTGAAATTCCTTTTTAGAGTGGGTTTGAGCTGATTCTCGCTGCCATGTTTATGCCAGTCTAGACGCACTTGATTCCCTTACGGAGACATATCAATACGTAGGTTTTAAGATTCTTACTAGCCAGATCTATTCCTCTGCGGGAAATATGGGGTTTTGAGTCCCTTTCACTGAGGAAGGTGTAGGTCTTGTCTATTCCATAGTTGGTTTTTGGAACGGTACCTGTGCTTATATCAAAGTCTGGTTTGATGCATCACCCCACCTCTCCTTCCCCCTTAAGCAGGCATAAGAGTGTTTTCTAAATGTGAGACTCTGTTCTCTTGCCTAACTCAGTTCATGTGTAGCCATGTTTACAGGATCTTCCTAAGTGATATCTTATGATAAGTTTCTTTTCCCGTGTGACTTCTTTCACTTAGAATCATCGTACCTGAATCCACTCATTTTGCTGCTACTGGTCTTATGACATTGATTTCGTGGCTGAGGGATATTCCATCGTACGTAAGTTCCACAATGTTTGGAACCATTTTTATATTTCCTGGGATATTTCAGGTGTACCCAGGTTGAGGTTCCTGTAAGCAGTGCAGCCCTCAATTTGGGGGTGGCTCTGTCTTATGGATTTTCAGTTTTCCCAAGGTATATTCCCTAGACTGGAAGTGCCCTTGGCTCTGTAGCTCTGTTGATTACTTGTTTTAGGGGACACAATGCACTCCTCCAGTGAGGCAGTTGGCAACTTACATCCCGCCCATCAGCATAACAAGGCTCCCTGTTCTCCAGGGCCTGTCTTGCCTTTCTGGTTTTTACACATTTTGTGGATGTCCCTTTTGACCGGTGGGAAGTGATACTCCTTTGTTGTGCAGATTTGCATTGCCCGCTTGCTTGCTTGGCCAAAAAGGGCGTATGCGTTTTCTCCTGAATATATTCAGGAGAAAACGCATACGCCCTTTTTGGCCAAGTGCATCATTGTCGAAGTTGTGCCCCTCTTCCTGTGCTTTACAGGCGATTCCAACGTACCTCTTGAAATCTGTTTCCTGCTATTCTGCCTCGCTTTCAAGTCCGCCTCGTTGCCTTCCCTCAACAGATTTTTGGACGATAGTTGGCCTTGATTACTCTGCCAGTTTGTGAATTGCTGTGCCCCTGAGCTCCATTTTTCAACTCGTTTTTTGTGAGCTGAACGCAAGTCCAAACTTTTGGTTCAGGACCTCTACTGGTTCCCGGTGGGTGGCTGAGACTTTGGTTCATTCTTCTTCCTGCCGGGAAATTAGAGTGACATGTGCCCATCCAAATGCCTAACAGCTACTCTCTCATTGGTTCTCCCTCTTCCCTTTCATCCTCTGCCAAATTGGCAACCTGTGCGAACCAGGAGCTTAAAGGGGCTGTCTCTCCAAGTTGGGAGATTGATAGGAAAGCAGTTGGAAAGTCAAACCGGAGCACCAGGAGAGGGGCTCTTCGTTGAGTTTTAGAAACCTTTCGTATTCACAGTGTGTCCATTCTCTAGGTTTCCCGTACACGTTATAGCTGTAGTAATATTCCCTTCCACCTGGAGAGCTGGGACCCATGGAATGGGTGCCATGCATTATTGCTTTAAAGGGTCTGCATTTGCTCACCCAATCTCACCAATCCTCTCAGTCCCAAGTGTCCAGCCTTATGCCACATCCAGCTGTCATTGTAGATAGGGTCATTCCAGGTTGCATCAGAGACCCTGAAGGAATTGTAAAGAATTTCCCTGTTTCTTTGTTCTGTTTTTGAAATTCCTTTTTAGAGTGGGTTTGAGCTGATTCTCGCTGCCATGTTTATGCCAGTCTAGACGCACTTGATTCCCTTACGGAGACATATCAATACGTAGGTTTTAAGATTCTTAGTAGCCAGATCTATTCCTCTGCGGGAAATATGGGGTTTTGAGTCCCTTTCACTGAGGAAAGTGTAGGTCTTGTCTATTCCATAGTTGGTTTTTGGAACGGTACCTGTGCTTATATCAAAGTCTGGTTTGATGCATCACCCCACCTCTCCTTCCCCCTTAAGCAGGCATAAGAGTGTTTTCTAAATGTGAGACTCTGTTCTCTTGCCTAACTCAGTTCATGTGTAGCCATGTTTACAGGATCTTCCTAAGTGATATCTTATGATAAGTTTCTTTTCCCGTGTGACTTCTTTCACTTAGAATCATCGTACCTGAATCCACTCATTTTGCTGCTACTGGTCTTATGACATTGATTTCGTGGCTGAGGGATATTCCATCGTACGTAAGTTCCACAATGTTTGGAACCATTTTTATATTTCCTGGGATATTTCAGGTGTACCCAGGTTGAGGTTCCTGTAAGCAGTGCAGCCCTCAATTTGGGGGTGGCTCTGCCTTATGGATTTTCAGTTTTCCCAAGGTATATTCCCCAGACTGGAAGTGCACTTGGCTCTGTAGCTCTGTTGTTTACTTATTTTAGGGGACACAATGCACTCCTCCAGTGAGGCAGTTGGCAACTTACATCCCGCCCATCAGCATAACAAGGCTCCCTGTTCTCCAGGGCCTGTCTTGCCTTTCTGGTTTTTACACATTTTGTGGATGTCCCTTTTGACCGGTGGGAAGTGATACTCCTTTGTTGTGCAGATTTGCATTGCCTGCTTGCTTGCTTGGCCAAAAAGGGCGTATGCGTTTTCTCCTGAATATATTCAGGAGAAAACGCATACGCCCTTTTTGGCCAAGTGCATCATTGTCGAAGTTGTGCCCCTCTTCCTGTGCTTTACAGGCGATTCCAACGTACCTCTTGAAATCTGTTTCCTGCTATTCTGCCTCGCTTTCAAGTCCGCCTCGTTGCCTTCCCTCAACAGATTTTTGGACGATAGTTGGCCTTGATTACTCTGCCAGTTTGTGAATTGATGTGCCCCTGAGCTCCATTTTTCAACTCGTTTTTTGTGAGCTGAACGCAAGTCCAAACTTTTGGTTCAGGACCTCTACTGGTTCCCGGTGGGTGGCTGAGACTTTGGTTCATTCTTCTTCCTGCCGGGAAATTAGAGTGACATGTGCCCATCCAAATGCCTAACAGCTACTCTCTCATTGGTTCTCCCTCTTCCCTTTCATCCTCTGCCAAATTGGCAACCTGTGCGAACCAGGAGCTTAAAGGGGCTGTCTCTCCAAGTTGGGAGATTGATAGGAAAGCAGTTGGAAAGTCAAACCGGAGCACCAGGAGAGGGGCTCTTCGTTGAGTTTTAGAAACCTTTCGTATTCACAGTGTGTCCATTCTCTAGGTTTCCCGTACACGTTATAGCTGTAGTAATATTCCCTTCCACCTGGAGAGCTGGGACCCATGGAATGGGTGCCATGCATTATTGCTTTAAAGGGTCTGCATTTGCTCACCCAATCTCACCAATCCTCTCAGTCCCAAGTGTCCAGCCTTATGCCACATCCAGCTGTCATTGTAGATAGGGTCATTCCAGGTTGCATCAGAGACCCTGAAGGAATTGTAAAGAATTTCCCTGTTTCTTTGTTCTGTTTTTGAAATTCCTTTTTAGAGTGGGTTTGAGCTGATTCTCGCTGCCATGTTTATGCCAGTCTAGACGCACTTGATTCCCTTACGGAGACATATCAATACGTAGGTTTTAAGATTCTTACTAGCCAGATCTATTCCTCTGCGGGAAATATGGGGTTTTGAGTCCCTTTCACTGAGGAAGGTGTAGGTCTTGTCTATTCCATAGTTGGTTTTTAGAACGGTACCTGTGCTTATATCAAACTCTGGTTTGATGCATCACCCCACCTCTCCTTCCCCCTTAAGCAGGCATAAGAGTGTTTTCTAAATGTGAGACTCTGTTCTCTTGCCTAACTCAGTTCATGTGTAGCCATGTTTACAGGATCTTCCTAAGTGATATCTTATGATAAGTTTCTTTTCCCGTGTGACTTCTTTCACTTAGAATCATCGTACCTGAATCCACTCATTTTGCTGCTACTGGTCTTATGACCTTGATTTCGTGGCTGAGGGATATTCCATCGTACGTAAGTTCCACAATGTTTGGAACCATTTTTATATTTCCTGGGATATTTCAGGTGTACCCAGGTTGAGGTTCCTGTAAGCAGTGCAGCCCTCAATTTGGGGGTGGCTCTGTCTTATGGATTTTCAGTTTTCCCAAGGTATATTCCCTAGACTGGAAGTGCCCTTGGCTCTGTAGCTCTGTTGTTTACTTGTTTTAGGGGACACAATGCACTCCTCCAGTGAGGCAGTTGGCAACTTACATCACGCCCATCAGCATAACAAGGCTCCCTGTTCTCCAGGGCCTGTGTTGCCTTTCTGGTTTTTACACATTTTGTGGATGTCCCTTTTGACCGGTGGGAAGTGATACTCCTTTGTAGTGCAGATTTGCATTGCCCGCTTGCTTGCTTGGCCAAAAAGGGCGTATGCGTTTTCTCCTGAATATATTCAGGAGAAAACGCATACGCCCTTTTTGGCCAAGTGCATCATTGTCGAAGTTGTGCCCCCCTTCCTGTGCTTTACAGGCGATTCTAACGTACCTCTTGAAATCTGTTTCCTGCTATTCTGCCTCGCTTTCAAGTCCGCCTCGTTGCCTTCCCTCAACAGATTTTTGGACGATAGTTGGCCTTGATTACTCTGCCAGTTTGTGAATTGCTGTGCCCCTGAGCTCCATTTTTCAACTCGTTTTTTGTGAGCTGAACGCAAGTCCAAACTTTTGGTTCAGGACGTCTACTGGTTCCCGGTGGGTGGCTGAGACTTTGGTGAATTCTTCTTCCTGCCGGGAAATTAGAGTGACATGTGCCCATCCAAATGCCTAACAGCTACTCTCTCATTGGTTCTCCCTCTTCCCTTTCATCCTCTGCCAAATTGGCAACCTGTGCGAACCAGGAGCTTAAAGGGGCTGTCTCTCCAATTTGGGAGATTGATAGGAAAGCAGTTGGAAAGTCAAACCGGAGCACCAGGAGAGGGGCTCTTCGTTGAGTTTTAGAAACCTTTCGTATTCACAGTGTGTCCATTTTCTAGGTTTCCCGTACACGTTATAGCTGTAGTAATATTCCCTTCCACCTGGAGAGCTGGGACCCATGGAATGGGTGCCATGCATTATTGCTTTAAAGGGTCTGCATTTGCTCACCCAATCTCACCAATCCTCTCAGTCCCAAGTGTCCAGCCTTATGCCACATCCAGCTGTCATTGTAGATAGGGTCATTCCAGGTTGCATCAGAGACCCTGAAGGAATTGTAAAGAATTTCCCTGTTTCTTTGTTCTGTTTTTGAAATTCCTTTTTAGAGTGGGTTTGAGCTGATTCTCGCTGCCATGTTTATGCCAGTCTAGACGCACTTGATTCCCTTACGGAGACATATCAATACGTAGGTTTTAAGATTCTTAGTAGCCAGATCTATTCCTCTGCGGGAAATATGGGGTTTTGAGTCCCATTCACTGAGGAAGGTGTAGGTCTTGTCTATTCCATAGTTGGTTTTTGGAACGGTACCTGTGCTTATATCAAAGTCTGGTTTGATGCATCACCCCACCTCTCCTTCCCCCTTAAGCAGGCATAAGAGTGTTTTCTAAATGTGAGACTCTGTTCTCTTGCCTAACTCAGTTCATGTGTAGCCATGTTTACAGGATCTTCCTAAGTGATATCTTATGATAAGTTTCTTTTCCCGTGTGACTTCTTTCACTTAGAATCATCGTACCTGAATCCACTCATTTTGCTGCTACTGGTCTTATGACCTTGATTTCGTGGCTGAGGGATATTCCATCGTACGTAAGTTCCACAATGTTTGGAACCATTTTTATATTTCCTGGGATATTTCAGGTGTACCCAGGTTGAGGTTCTTGTAAGCAGTGCAGCCCTCAATTTGGGGGTGGCTCTGTCTTATGGATTTTCAGTTTTCCCAAGGCATATTCCCTAGACTGGAAGTGCCCTTGGCTCTGTAGCTCTGTTGTTTACTTGTTTTAGGGAACACAATGCACTCCTCCAGTGAGGCAGTTGGCAACTTACATCCCGCCCATCAGCATAACAAGGCTCCCTGTTCTCCAGGGCCTGTCTTGCCTTTCTGGTTTTTACACATTTTGTGGATGTCCCTTTTGACCGGTGGGAAGTGATACTTCTTTGTAGTGCAGATTTGCATTGCCCGCTTGCTTGCTTGGCCAAAAAGGGCGTATGCGTTTTCTCCTGAATATATTCAGGAGAAAACGCATACGCCCTTTTTGGCCAAGTGCATCATTGTCGAAGTTGTGCCCCTCTTCCTGTGCTTTACAGGTGATTCTAACGTACCTCTTGAAATCTGTTTCCTGCTATTCTGCCTCGCATTCAAGTCCGCCTCGTTGCCTTCCCTCAACAGATTTTTGGACGATAGTTGGCCTTGATTACTCTGCCAGTTTGTGAATTGCTGTGCCCCTGAGCTCCATTTTTCAACTCGTTTTTTGTGAGCTGAACGCAAGTCCAAACATTTGGTTCAGGACCTATACTGGTTCCCGGTGGGTGGCTGAGACTTTGGTGAATTCTTCTTCCTGCCGGGAAATTAGAGTGACATGTGCCCATCCAAATGCCTAACAGCTACTCTCTCATTGGTTCTCCCTCTTCCCTTTCCTCCTCTGCCAAATGGGCAACCTGTGTGAACCAGGAGCTTAAAGGGGCTGTCTCTCCAAGTTGGGAGATTGATAGTAAAGCTGTTGGAAAGTCAAACCGGAGCACCAGGAGAGGGACTCTTCGTTGAGTTTTAGAAACCTTTCGTATTCACAGTGTGTCCATTCTCTAGGTTTCCCGTACATGTTATAGCTGTAGTAATATTCCCTTCAACCTGGAGAGGTGGGACCCATGGAATGGTTGCCATGCATTATTGCTTTAAAGGGTCTGCATTTGCTCACCCAATCTCACCAATCCTCTCAGTCCCAAGTGTCCAGCCTCATGCCACATCCAGCTGTCATCGTAGATAGGGTCATTCCAGGTTGCATCAGAGACCCTGAAGGAATTGTAAAGAATTTCCCTGTTTCTTTGTTCTGTTTTTGAAATTCCTTTTTAGAGTGGGTTTGAGGTGATTCTCGCTGCCATGTTTATGCCAGTCTAGACACACTTGATTCCCTTACGGAGACATATCAATACATAGGTTTTAAGATTCTTACTAGTCAGATCTATTCCTCTGCGGGAAATATGGGGTTTTGAGTCCCTTTCACTGAGGAAGGTGTAGGTCTTGTCTATTCCATAGTTGGTTTTTGGAACAGTACCTGTGCTTATATCAAACTCTGGTTTGATGCATCACCCCACCTCTCCTTCCCCCTTAAGCAGGCATAAGAGTGTTTTCTAAATGTGAGACTCTGTTCTCTTTGCTAACTCAGTTCATGTGTAGCCATGTTTACAGGATCTTCCTGAGTGATATCTTATGATAAGTTTCTTTTCCTGTGTGACTTCTTTCCCTTAGAATCATCGTACCTGAATCCACTCATTTTGCTGCTACTGGTCTTATGACATTGATTTCGTGGCTGAGGGATATTCCATCGTACGTAAGTTCCACAATGTTTGGAACCATTTTTATATTTCCTGGGATATTTCAGGTGTACCCAGGTTGAGGTTCTTGTAAGCAGTGCAGCCCTCAATTTGGGGGTGGCTCTGTCTTATGGATTTTCAGTTTTCCCAAGGCATATTCCCTAGACTGGAAGTGCCCTTGGCTCTGTAGCTCTGTTGTTTACTTGTTTTAGGGAACACAATGCACTCCTCCAGTGAGGCAGTTGGCAACTTACATCCCGCCCATCAGCATAACAAGGCTCCCTGTTCTCCAGGGCCTGTCTTGCCTTTCTGGTTTTTACACATTTTGTGGATGTCCCTTTTGACCGGTGGGAAGTGATACTTCTTTGTAGTGCAGATTTGCATTGCCCGCTTGCTTGCTTGGCCAAAAAGGGCGTATGCGTTTTCTCCTGAATATATTCAGGAGAAAACGCATACGCCCTTTTTGGCCAAGTGCATCATTGTCGAAGTTGTGCCCCTCTTCCTGTGCTTTACAGGCGATTCTAACGTACCTCTTGAAATCTGTTTCCTGCTATTCTGCCTCGCATTCAAGTCCGCCTCGTTGCCTTCCCTCAACAGATTTTTGGACGATAGTTGGCCTTGATTACTCTGCCAGTTTGTGAATTGCTGTGCCCCTGAGCTCCATTTTTCAACTCGTTTTTTGTGAGCTGAACGCAAGTCCAAACATTTGGTTCAGGACCTATACTGGTTCCCGGTGGGTGGCTGAGACTTTGGTTCATTCTTCTTCCTGCCGGGAAATTAGAGTGACATGTGCCCATCCAAATGCCTAACAGCTACTCTCTCATTGGTTCTCCCTCTTCCCTTTCCTCCTCTGCCAAATGGGCAACCTGTGTGAACCAGGAGCTTAAAGGGGCTGTCTCTCCAAGTTGGGAGATTGATAGTAAAGCTGTTGGAAAGTCAAACCGGAGCACCAGGAGAGGGACTCTTCGTTGAGTTTTAGAAACCTTTCGTATTCACAGTGTGTCCATTCTCTAGGTTTCCCGTACATGTTATAGCTGTAGTAATATTCCCTTCAACCTGGAGAGGTGGGACCCATGGAATGGTTGCCATGCATTATTGCTTTAAAGGGTCTGCATTTGCTCACCCAATCTCACCAATCCTCTCAGTCCCAAGTGTCCAGCCTCATGCCACATCCAGCTGTCATCGTAGATAGGGTCATTCCAGGTTGCATCAGAGACCCTGAAGGAATTGTAAAGAATTTCCCTGTTTCTTTGTTCTGTTTTTGAAATTCCTTTTTAGAGTGGGTTTGAGGTGATTCTCGCTGCCATGTTTATGCCAGTCTAGACACACTTGATTCCCTTACGGAGACATATCAATACATAGGTTTTAAGATTCTTACTAGTCAGATCTATTCCTCTGCGGGAAATATGGGGTTTTGAGTCCCTTTCACTGAGGAAGGTGTAGGTCTTGTCTATTCCATAGTTGGTTTTTGGAACAGTACCTGTGCTTATATCAAACTCTGGTTTGATGCATCACCCCACCTCTCCTTCCCCCTTAAGCAGGCATAAGAGTGTTTTCTAAATGTGAGACTCTGTTCTCTTTGCTAACTCAGTTCATGTGTAGCCATGTTTACAGGATCTTCCTAAGTGATATCTTATGATAAGTTTCTTTTCCTGTGTGACTTCTTTCCCTTAGAATCATCGTACCTGAATCCACTCATTTTGCTGCTACTGGTCTTATGACATTGATTTCGTGGCTGAGGGATATTCCATCGTACGTAAGTTCCACAATGTTTGGAACCATTTTTATATTTCCTGGGATATTTCAGGTGTACCCAGGTTGAGGTTCTTGTAAGCAGTGCAGCCCTCAATTTGGGGGTGGCTCTGTCTTATGGATTTTCAGTTTTCCCAAGGCATATTCCCTAGACTGGAAGTGCCCTTGGCTCTGTAGCTCTGTTGTTTACTTGTTTTAGGGAACACAATGCACTCCTCCAGTGAGGCGGTTGGCAACTTACATCCCGCCCATCAGCATAACAAGGCTCCCTGTTCTCCAGGGCCTGTCTTGCCTTTCTGGTTTTTACACATTTTGTGGATGTCCCTTTTGACCGGTGGGAAGTGATACTTCTTTGTAGTGCAGATTTGCATTGCCCGCTTGCTTGCTTGGCCAAAAAGGGCGTATGCGTTTTCTCCTGAATATATTCAGGAGAAAACGCATACGCCCTTTTTGGCCAAGTGCATCATTGTCGAAGTTGTGCCCCTCTTCCTGTGCTTTACAGGCGATTCTAACGTACCTCTTGAAATCTGTTTCCTGCTATTCTGCCTCGCATTCAAGTCCGCCTCGTTGCCTTCCCTCAACAGATTTTTGGACGATAGTTGGCCTTGATTACTCTGCCAGTTTGTGAATTGCTGTGCCCCTGAGCTCCATTTTTCAACTCGTTTTTTGTGAGCTGAACGCAAGTCCAAACATTTGGTTCAGGACCTATACTGGTTCCCGGTGGGTGGCTGAGACTTTGGTGAATTCTTCTTCCTGCCGGGAAATTAGAGTGACATGTGCCCATCCAAATGCCTAACAGCTACTCTCTCATTGGTTCTCCCTCTTCCCTTTCCTCCTCTGCCAAATGGGCAACGTGTGTGAACCAGGAGCTTAAAGGGGCTGTCTCTCCAAGTTGGGAGATTGATAGTAAAGCTGTTGGAAAGTCAAACCGGAGCACCAGGAGAGGGACTCTTCGTTGAGTTTTAGAAACCTGTCGTATTCACAGTGTGTCCATTCTCTAGGTTTCCCGTACATGTTATAGCTGTAGTAATATTCCCTTCAACCTGGAGAGGTGGGACCCATGGAATGGTTGCCATGCATTATTGCTTTAAAGGGTCTGCATTTGCTCACCCAATCTCACCAATCCTCTCAGTCCCAAGTGTCCAGCCTCATGCCACATCCAGCTGTCATCGTAGATAGGGTCATTCCAGGTTGCATCAGAGACCCTGAAGGAATTGTAAAGAATTTCCCTGTTTCTTTGTTCTGTTTTTGAAATTCCTTTTTAGAGTGGGTTTGAGGTGATTCTCGCTGCCATGTTTATGCCAGTCTAGACACACTTGATTCCCTTACGGAGACATATCAATACATAGGTTTTAAGATTCTTACTAGTCAGATCTATTCCTCTGCGGGAAATATGGGGTTTTGAGTCCCTTTCACTGAGGAAGGTGTAGGTCTTGTCTATTCCATAGTTGGTTTTTGGAACAGTACCTGTGCTTATATCAAACTCTGGTTTGATGCATCACCCCACCTCTCCTTCCCCCTTAAGCAGGCATAAGAGTGTTTTCTAAATGTGAGACTCTGTTCTCTTTGCTAACTCAGTTCATGTGTAGCCATGTTTACAGGATCTTCCTGAGTGATATCTTATGATAAGTTTCTTTTCCTGTGTGACTTCTTTCCCTTAGAATCATCGTACCTGAATCCACTCATTTTGCTGCTACTGGTCTTATGACATTGATTTCGTGGCTGAGGGATATTCCATCGTACGTAAGTTCCACAATGTTTGGAACCATTTTTATATTTCCTGGGATATTTCAGGTGTACCCAGGTTGAGGTTCTTGTAAGCAGTGCAGCCCTCAATTTGGGGGTGGCTCTGTCTTATGGATTTTCAGTTTTCCCAAGGCATATTCCCTAGACTGGAAGTGCCCTTGGCTCTGTAGCTCTGTTGTTTACTTGTTTTAGGGAACACAATGCACTCCTCCAGTGAGGCAGTTGGCAACTTACATCCCGCCCATCAGCATAACAAGGCTCCCTGTTCTCCAGGGCCTGTCTTGCCTTTCTGGTTTTTACACATTTTGTGGATGTCCCTTTTGACCGGTGGGAAGTGATACTTCTTTGTAGTGCAGATTTGCATTGCCCGCTTGCTTGCTTGGCCAAAAAGGGCGTATGCGTTTTCTCCTGAATATATTCAGGAGAAAACGCATACGCCCTTTTTGGCCAAGTGCATCATTGTCGAAGTTGTGCCCCTCTTCCTGTGCTTTACAGGCGATTCTAACGTACCTCTTGAAATCTGTTTCCTGCTATTCTGCCTCGCATTCAAGTCCGCCTCGTTGCCTTCCCTCAACAGATTTTTGGACGATAGTTGGCCTTGATTACTCTGCCAGTTTGTGAATTGCTGTGCCCCTGAGCTCCATTTTTCAACTCGTTTTTTGTGAGCTGAACGCAAGTCCAAACATTTGGTTCAGGACCTATACTGGTTCCCGGTGGGTGGCTGAGACTTTGGTTCATTCTTCTTCCTGCCGGGAAATTAGAGTGACATGTGCCCATCCAAATGCCTAACAGCTACTCTCTCATTGGTTCTCCCTCTTCCCTTTCCTCCTCTGCCAAATGGGCAACCTGTGTGAACCAGGAGCTTAAAGGGGCTGTCTCTCCAAGTTGGGAGATTGATAGTAAAGCTGTTGGAAAGTCAAACCGGAGCACCAGGAGAGGGACTCTTCGTTGAGTTTTAGAAACCTTTCGTATTCACAGTGTGTCCATTCTCTAGGTTTCCCGTACATGTTATAGCTGTAGTAATATTCCCTTCAACCTGGAGAGGTGGGACCCATGGAATGGTTGCCATGCATTATTGCTTTAAAGGGTCTGCATTTGCTCACCCAATCTCACCAATCCTCTCAGTCCCAAGTGTCCAGCCTCATGCCACATCCAGCTGTCATCGTAGATAGGGTCATTCCAGGTTGCATCAGAGACCCTGAAGGAATTGTAAAGAATTTCCCTGTTTCTTTGTTCTGTTTTTGAAATTCCTTTTTAGAGTGGGTTTGAGGTGATTCTCGCTGCCATGTTTATGCCAGTCTAGACACACTTGATTCCCTTACGGAGACATATCAATACATAGGTTTTAAGATTCTTACTAGTCAGATCTATTCCTCTGCGGGAAATATGGGGTTTTGAGTCCCTTTCACTGAGGAAGGTGTAGGTCTTGTCTATTCCATAGTTGGTTTTTGGAACAGTACCTGTGCTTATATCAAACTCTGGTTTGATGCATCACCCCACCTCTCCTTCCCCCTTAAGCAGGCATAAGAGTGTTTTCTAAATGTGAGACTCTGTTCTCTTTGCTAACTCAGTTCATGTGTAGCCATGTTTACAGGATCTTCCTAAGTGATATCTTATGATAAGTTTCTTTTCCTGTGTGACTTCTTTCCCTTAGAATCATCGTACCTGAATCCACTCATTTTGCTGCTACTGGTCTTATGACATTGATTTCGTGGCTGAGGGATATTCCATCGTACGTAAGTTCCACAATGTTTGGAACCATTTTTATATTTCCTGGGATATTTCAGGTGTACCCAGGTTGAGGTTCTTGTAAGCAGTGCAGCCCTCAATTTGGGGGTGGCTCTGTCTTATGGATTTTCAGTTTTCCCAAGGCATATTCCCTAGACTGGAAGTGCCCTTGGCTCTGTAGCTCTGTTGTTTACTTGTTTTAGGGAACACAATGCACTCCTCCAGTGAGGCGGTTGGCAACTTACATCCCGCCCATCAGCATAACAAGGCTCCCTGTTCTCCAGGGCCTGTCTTGCCTTTCTGGTTTTTACACATTTTGTGGATGTCCCTTTTGACCGGTGGGAAGTGATACTTCTTTGTAGTGCAGATTTGCATTGCCCGCTTGCTTGCTTGGCCAAAAAGGGCGTATGCGTTTTCTCCTGAATATATTCAGGAGAAAACGCATACGCCCTTTTTGGCCAAGTGCATCATTGTCGAAGTTGTGCCCCTCTTCCTGTGCTTTACAGGCGATTCTAACGTACCTCTTGAAATCTGTTTCCTGCTATTCTGCCTCGCATTCAAGTCCGCCTCGTTGCCTTCCCTCAACAGATTTTTGGACGATAGTTGGCCTTGATTACTCTGCCAGTTTGTGAATTGCTGTGCCCCTGAGCTCCATTTTTCAACTCGTTTTTTGTGAGCTGAACGCAAGTCCAAACATTTGGTTCAGGACCTATACTGGTTCCCGGTGGGTGGCTGAGACTTTGGTGAATTCTTCTTCCTGCCGGGAAATTAGAGTGACATGTGCCCATCCAAATGCCTAACAGCTACTCTCTCATTGGTTCTCCCTCTTCCCTTTCCTCCTCTGCCAAATGGGCAACGTGTGTGAACCAGGAGCTTAAAGGGGCTGTCTCTCCAAGTTGGGAGATTGATAGTAAAGCTGTTGGAAAGTCAAACCGGAGCACCAGGAGAGGGACTCTTCGTTGAGTTTTAGAAACCTGTCGTATTCACAGTGTGTCCATTCTCTAGGTTTCCCGTACATGTTATAGCTGTAGTAATATTCCCTTCAACCTGGAGAGGTGGGACCCATGGAATGGTTGCCATGCATTATTGCTTTAAAGGGTCTGCATTTGCTCACCCAATCTCACCAATCCTCTCAGTCCCAAGTGTCCAGCCTCATGCCACATCCAGCTGTCATCGTAGATAGGGTCATTCCAGGTTGCATCAGAGACCCTGAAGGAATTGTAAAGAATTTCCCTGTTTCTTTGTTCTGTTTTTGAAATTCCTTTTTAGAGTGGGTTTGAGCTGATTCTCGCTGCCATGTTTATGCCAGTCTAGACACACTTGATTCCCTTACGGAGACATATCAATACATAGGTTTTAAGATTCTTACTAGTCAGATCTATTCCTCTGCGGGAAATATGGGGTTTTGAGTCCCTTTCACTGAGGAAGGTGTAGGTCTTGTCTATTCCATAGTTGGTTTTTGGAACAGTACCTGTGCTTATATCAAACTCTGGTTTGATGCATCACCCCACCTCTCCTTCCCCCTTAAGCAGGCATAAGAGTGTTTTCTAAATGTGAGACTCTGTTCTCTTTGCTAACTCAGTTCATGTGTAGCCATGTTTACAGGATCTTCCTAAGTGATATCTTATGATAAGTTTCTTTTCCTGTGTGACTTCTTTCCCTTAGAATCATCGTACCTGAATCCACTCATTTTGCTGCTACTGGTCTTATGACATTGATTTCGTGGCTGAGGGATATTCCATCGTACGTAAGTTCCACAATGTTTGGAACCATTTTTATATTTCCTGGGATATTTCAGGTGTACCCAGGTTGAGGTTCTTGTAAGCAGTGCAGCCCTCAATTTGGGGGTGGCTCTGTCTTATGGATTTTCAGTTTTCCCAAGGCATATTCCCTAGACTGGAAGTGCCCTTGGCTCTGTAGCTCTGTTGTTTACTTGTTTTAGGGAACACAATGCACTCCTCCAGTGAGGCGGTTGGCAACTTACATCCCGCCCATCAGCATAACAAGGCTCCCTGTTCTCCAGGGCCTGTCTTGCCTTTCTGGTTTTTACACATTTTGTGGATGTCCCTTTTGACCGGTGGGAAGTGATACTTCTTTGTAGTGCAGATTTGCATTGCCCGCTTGCTTGCTTGGCCAAAAAGGGCGTATGCGTTTTCTCCTGAATATATTCAGGAGAAAACGCATACGCCCTTTTTGGCCAAGTGCATCATTGTCGAAGTTGTGCCCCTCTTCCTGTGCTTTACAGGCGATTCTAACGTACCTCTTGAAATCTGTTTCCTGCTATTCTGCCTCGCATTCAAGTCCGCCTCGTTGCCTTCCCTCAACAGAATTTTGGACGATAGTTGGCCTTGATTACTCTGCCAGTTTGTGAATTGCTGTGCCCCTGAGCTCCATTTTTCAACTCGTTTTTTGTGAGCTGAACGCAAGTCCAAACATTTGGTTCAGGACCTATACTGGTTCCCGGTGGGTGGCTGAGACTTTGGTGAATTCTTCTTCCTGCCGGGAAATTAGAGTGACATGTGCCCATCCAAATGCCTAACAGCTACTCTCTCATTGGTTCTCCCTCTTCCCTTTCCTCCTCTGCCAAATGGGCAACGTGTGTGAACCAGGAGCTTAAAGGGGCTGTCTCTCCAAGTTGGGAGATTGATAGTAAAGCTGTTGGAAAGTCAAACCGGAGCACCAGGAGAGGGACTCTTCGTTGAGTTTTAGAAACCTGTCGTATTCACAGTGTGTCCATTCTCTAGGTTTCCCGTACATGTTATAGCTGTAGTAATATTCCCTTCAACCTGGAGAGGTGGGACCCATGGAATGGTTGCCATGCATTATTGCTTTAAAGGGTCTGCATTTGCTCACCCAATCTCACCAATCCTCTCAGTCCCAAGTGTCCAGCCTCATGCCACATCCAGCTGTCATCGTAGATAGGGTCATTCCAGGTTGCATCAGAGACCCTGAAGGAATTGTAAAGAATTTCCCTGTTTCTTTGTTCTGTTTTTGAAATTCCTTTTTAGAGTGGGTTTGAGCTGATTCTCGCTGCCATGTTTATGCCAGTCTAGACACACTTGATTCCCTTACGGAGACATATCAATACATAGGTTTTAAGATTCTTACTAGTCAGATCTATTCCTCTGCGGGAAATATGGGGTTTTGAGTCCCTTTCACTGAGGAAGGTGTAGGTCTTGTCTATTCCATAGTTGGTTTTTGGAACAGTACCTGTGCTTATATCAAACTCTGGTTTGATGCATCACCCCACCTCTCCTTCCCCCTTAAGCAGGCATAAGAGTGTTTTCTAAATGTGAGACTCTGTTCTCTTTGCTAACTCAGTTCATGTGTAGCCATGTTTACAGGATCTTCCTAAGTGATATCTTATGATAAGTTTCTTTTCCTGTGTGACTTCTTTCCCTTAGAATCATCGTACCTGAATCCACTCATTTTGCTGCTACTGGTCTTATGACATTGATTTCGTGGCTGAGGGATATTCCATCGTACGTAAGTTCCACAATGTTTGGAACCATTTTTATATTTCCTGGGATATTTCAGGTGTACCCAGGTTGAGGTTCTTGTAAGCAGTGCAGCCCTCAATTTGGGGGTGGCTCTGTCTTATGGATTTTCAGTTTTCCCAAGGCATATTCCCTAGACTGGAAGTGCCCTTGGCTCTGTAGCTCTGTTGTTTACTTGTTTTAGGGAACACAATGCACTCCTCCAGTGAGGCAGTTGGCAACTTACATCCCGCCCATCAGCATAACAAGGCTCCCTGTTCTCCAGGGCCTGTCTTGCCTTTCTGGTTTTTACACATTTTGTGGATGTCCCTTTTGACCGGTGGGAAGTGATACTTCTTTGTAGTGCAGATTTGCATTGCCCGCTTGCTTGCTTGGCCAAAAAGGGCGTATGCGTTTTCTCCTGAATATATTCAGGAGAAAACGCATACGCCCTTTTTGGCCAAGTGCATCATTGTCGAAGTTGTGCCCCTCTTCCTGTGCTTTACAGGCGATTCTAACGTACCTCTTGAAATCTGTTTCCTGCTATTCTGCCTCGCATTCAAGTCCGCCTCGTTGCCTTCCCTCAACAGATTTTTGGACGATAGTTGGCCTTGATTACTCTGCCAGTTTGTGAATTGCTGTGCCCCTGAGCTCCATTTTTCAACTCGTTTTTTGTGAGCTGAACGCAAGTCCAAACATTTGGTTCAGGACCTATACTTGTTCCCGGTGGGTGGCTGAGACTTTGGTTCATTCTTCTTCCTGCCGGGAAATTAGAGTGACATGTGCCCATCCAAATGCCTAACAGCTACTCTCTCATTGGTTCTCCCTCTTCCCTTTCCTCCTCTGCCAAATGGGCAACCTGTGTGAACCAGGAGCTTAAAGGGGCTGTCTCTCCAAGTTGGGAGATTGATAGTAAAGCTGTTGGAAAGTCAAACCGGAGCACCAGGAGAGGGACTCTTCGTTGAGTTTTAGAAACCTGTCGTATTCACAGTGTGTCCATTCTCTAGGTTTCCCGTACATGTTATAGCTGTAGTAATATTCCCTTCAACCTGGAGAGGTGGGACCCATGGAATGGTTGCCATGCATTATTGCTTTAAAGGGTCTGCATTTGCTCACCCAATCTCACCAATCCTCTCAGTCCCAAGTGTCCAGCCTCATGCCACATCCAGCTGTCATCGTAGATAGGGTCATTCCAGGTTGCATCAGAGACCCTGAAGGAATTGTAAAGAATTTCCCTGTTTCTTTGTTCTGTTTTTGAAATTCCTTTTTAGAGTGGGTTTGAGCTGATTCTCGCTGCCATGTTTATGCCAGTCTAGACACACTTGATTCCCTTACGGAGACATATCAATACATAGGTTTTAAGATTCTTACTAGTCAGATCTATTCCTCTGCGGGAAATATGGGGTTTTGAGTCCCTTTCACTGAGGAAGGTGTAGGTCTTGTCTATTCCATAGTTGGTTTTTGGAACAGTACCTGTGCTTATATCAAACTCTGGTTTGATGCATCACCCCACCTCTCCTTCCCCCTTAAGCAGGCATAAGAGTGTTTTCTAAATGTGAGACTCTGTTCTCTTTGCTAACTCAGTTCATGTGTAGCCATGTTTACAGGATCTTCCTAAGTGATATCTTATGATAAGTTTCTTTTCCTGTGTGACTTCTTTCCCTTAGAATCATCGTACCTGAATCCACTCATTTTGCTGCTACTGGTCTTATGACATTGATTTCGTGGCTGAGGGATATTCCATCGTACGTAAGTTCCACAATGTTTGGAACCATTTTTATATTTCCTGGGATATTTCAGGTGTACCCAGGTTGAGGTTCTTGTAAGCAGTGCAGCCCTCAATTTGGGGGTGGCTCTGTCTTATGGATTTTCAGTTTTCCCAAGGCATATTCCCTAGACTGGAAGTGCCCTTGGCTCTGTAGCTCTGTTGTTTACTTGTTTTAGGGAACACAATGCACTCCTCCAGTGAGGCGGTTGGCAACTTACATCCCGCCCATCAGCATAACAAGGCTCCCTGTTCTCCAGGGCCTGTCTTGCCTTTCTGGTTTTTACACATTTTGTGGATGTCCCTTTTGACCGGTGGGAAGTGATACTTCTTTGTAGTGCAGATTTGCATTGCCCGCTTGCTTGCTTGGCCAAAAAGGGCGTATGCGTTTTCTCCTGAATATATTCAGGAGAAAACGCATACGCCCTTTTTGGCCAAGTGCATCATTGTCGAAGTTGTGCCCCTCTTCCTGTGCTTTACAGGCGATTCTAACGTACCTCTTGAAATCTGTTTCCTGCTATTCTGCCTCGCATTCAAGTCCGCCTCGTTGCCTTCCCTCAACAGAATTTTGGACGATAGTTGGCCTTGATTACTCTGCCAGTTTGTGAATTGCTGTGCCCCTGAGCTCCATTTTTCAACTCGTTTTTTGTGAGCTGAACGCAAGTCCAAACATTTGGTTCAGGACCTATACTGGTTCCCGGTGGGTGGCTGAGACTTTGGTGAATTCTTCTTCCTGCCGGGAAATTAGAGTGACATGTGCCCATCCAAATGCCTAACAGCTACTCTCTCATTGGTTCTCCCTCTTCCCTTTCCTCCTCTGCCAAATGGGCAACCTGTGTGAACCAGGAGCTTAAAGGGGCTGTCTCTCCAAGTTGGGAGATTGATAGTAAAGCTGTTGGAAAGTCAAACCGGAGCACCAGGAGAGGGACTCTTCGTTGAGTTTTAGAAACCTGTCGTATTCACAGTGTGTCCATTCTCTAGGTTTCCCGTACATGTTATAGCTGTAGTAATATTCCCTTCAACCTGGAGAGGTGGGACCCATGGAATGGTTGCCATGCATTATTGCTTTAAAGGGTCTGCATTTGCTCACCCAATCTCACCAATCCTCTCAGTCCCAAGTGTCCAGCCTCATGCCACATCCAGCTGTCATCGTAGATAGGGTCATTCCAGGTTGCATCAGAGACCCTGAAGGAATTGTAAAGAATTTCCCTGTTTCTTTGTTCTGTTTTTGAAATTCCTTTTTAGAGTGGGTTTGAGCTGATTCTCGCTGCCATGTTTATGCCAGTCTAGACACACTTGATTCCCTTACGGAGACATATCAATACATAGGTTTTAAGATTCTTACTAGTCAGATCTATTCCTCTGCGGGAAATATGGGGTTTTGAGTCCCTTTCACTGAGGAAGGTGTAGGTCTTGTCTATTCCATAGTTGGTTTTTGGAACAGTACCTGTGCTTATATCAAACTCTGGTTTGATGCATCACCCCACCTCTCCTTCCCCCTTAAGCAGGCATAAGAGTGTTTTCTAAATGTGAGACTCTGTTCTCTTTGCTAACTCAGTTCATGTGTAGCCATGTTTACAGGATCTTCCTAAGTGATATCTTATGATAAGTTTCTTTTCCTGTGTGACTTCTTTCCCTTAGAATCATCGTACCTGAATCCACTCATTTTGCTGCTACTGGTCTTATGACATTGATTTCGTGGCTGAGGGATATTCCATCGTACGTAAGTTCCACAATGTTTGGAACCATTTTTATATTTCCTGGGATATTTCAGGTGTACCCAGGTTGAGGTTCTTGTAAGCAGTGCAGCCCTCAATTTGGGGGTGGCCCTGTCTTATGGATTTTCAGTTTTCCCAAGGCATATTCCCTAGACTGGAAGTGCCCTTGGCTCTGTAGCTCTGTTGTTTACTTGTTTTAGGGAACACAATGCACTCCTCCAGTGAGGCAGTTGGCAACTTACATCCCGCCCATCAGCATAACAAGGCTCCCTGTTCTCCAGGGCCTGTCTTGCCTTTCTGGTTTTTACACATTTTGTGGATGTCCCTTTTGACCGGTGGGAAGTGATACTTCTTTGTAGTGCAGATTTGCATTGCCCGCTTGCTTGCTTGGCCAAAAAGGGCGTATGCGTTTTCTCCTGAATATATTCAGGAGAAAACGCATACGCCCTTTTTGGCCAAGTGCATCATTGTCGAAGTTGTGCCCCTCTTCCTGTGCTTTACAGGCGATTCTAACGTACCTCTTGAAATCTGTTTCCTGCTATTCTGCCTCGCATTCAAGTCCGCCTCGTTGCCTTCCCTCAACAGAATTTTGGACGATAGTTGGCCTTGATTACTCTGCCAGTTTGTGAATTGCTGTGCCCCTGAGCTCCATTTTTCAACTCGTTTTTTGTGAGCTGAACGCAAGTCCAAACATTTGGTTCAGGACCTATACTGGTTCCCGGTGGGTGGCTGAGACTTTGGTGAATTCTTCTTCCTGCCAGGAAATTAGAGTGACATGTGCCCATCCAAATGCCTAACAGCTACTCTCTCATTGGTTCTCCCTCTTCCCTTTCCTCCTCTGCCAAATGGGCAACCTGTGTGAACCAGGAGCTTAAAGGGGCTGTCTCTCCAAGTTGGGAGATTGATAGTAAAGCTGTTGGAAAGTCAAACCGGAGCACCAGGAGAGGGACTCTTCGTTGAGTTTTAGAAACCTGTCGTATTCACAGTGTGTCCATTCTCTAGGTTTCCCGTACATGTTATAGCTGTAGTAATATTCCCTTCAACCTGGAGAGCTGGGACCCATGGAATGGGTGCCATGCATTATTGCTTTAAAGGGTCTGCATTTGCTCACCCAATCTCACCAATCCTCTCAGTCCCAAGTGTCCAGCCTCATGCCACATCCAGCTGTCATCGTAGATAGGGTCATTCCAGGTTGCATCAGAGACCCTGAAGGAATTGTAAAGAATTTCCCTGTTTCTTTGTTCTGTTTTTGA
Source organism: Mesoplodon mirus (assembly GCF_964341445.2). NCBI lineage: Eukaryota > Metazoa > Chordata > Mammalia > Artiodactyla > Ziphiidae > Mesoplodon > Mesoplodon mirus. The sequence goes on along the minus strand of NW_028295743.1, from coordinate 147,768 downwards.
AATTCCTTTTTAGAGTGGGTTTGAGCTGATTCTCGCTGCCATGTTTATGCCAGTCTAGACACACTTGATTCCCTTACGGAGACATATCAATACATAGGTTTTAAGATTCTTACTAGTCAGATCTATTCCTCTGCGGGAAATATGGGGTTTTGAGTCCCTTTCACTGAGGAAGGTGTAGGTCTTGTCTATTCCATAGTTGGTTTTTGGAACAGTACCTGTGCTTATATCAAACTCTGGTTTGATGCATCACCCCACCTCTCCTTCCCCCTTAAGCAGGCATAAGAGTGTTTTCTAAATGTGAGACTCTGTTCTCTTTGCTAACTCAGTTCATGTGTAGCCATGTTTACAGGATCTTCCTAAGTGATATCTTATGATAAGTTTCTTTTCCTGTGTGACTTCTTTCCCTTAGAATCATCGTACCTGAATCCACTCATTTTGCTGCTACTGGTCTTATGACATTGATTTCGTGGCTGAGGGATATTCCATCGTACGTAAGTTCCACAATGTTTGGAACCATTTTTATATTTCCTGGGATATTTCAGGTGTACCCAGGTTGAGGTTCTTGTAAGCAGTGCAGCCCTCAATTTGGGGGTGGCTCTGTCTTATGGATTTTCAGTTTTCCCAAGGCATATTCCCTAGACTGGAAGTGCCCTTGGCTCTGTAGCTCTGTTGTTTACTTGTTTTAGGGAACACAATGCACTCCTCCAGTGAGGCAGTTGGCAACTTACATCCCGCCCATCAGCATAACAAGGCTCCCTGTTCTCCAGGGCCTGTCTTGCCTTTCTGGTTTTTACACATTTTGTGGATGTCCCTTTTGACCGGTGGGAAGTGATACTTCTTTGTAGTGCAGATTTGCATTGCCCGCTTGCTTGCTTGGCCAAAAAGGGCGTATGCGTTTTCTCCTGAATATATTCAGGAGAAAACGCATACGCCCTTTTTGGCCAAGTGCATCATTGTCGAAGTTGTGCCCCTCTTCCTGTGCTTTACAGGCGATTCTAACGTACCTCTTGAAATCTGTTTCCTGCTATTCTGCCTCGCATTCAAGTCCGCCTCGTTGCCTTCCCTCAACAGATTTTTGGACGATAGTTGGCCTTGATTACTCTGCCAGTTTGTGAATTGCTGTGCCCCTGAGCTCCATTTTTCAACTCGTTTTTTGTGAGCTGAACGCAAGTCCAAACATTTGGTTCAGGACCTATACTGGTTCCCGGTGGGTGGCTGAGACTTTGGTGAATTCTTCTTCCTGCCGGGAAATTAGAGTGACATGTGCCCATCCAAATGCCTAACAGCTACTCTCTCATTGGTTCTCCCTCTTCCCTTTCCTCCTCTGCCAAATGGGCAACCTGTGTGAACCAGGAGCTTAAAGGGGCTGTCTCTCCAAGTTGGGAGATTGATAGTAAAGCTGTTGGAAAGTCAAACCGGAGCACCAGGAGAGGGACTCTTCGTTGAGTTTTAGAAACCTGTCGTATTCACAGTGTGTCCATTCTCTAGGTTTCCCGTACATGTTATAGCTGTAGTAATATTCCCTTCAACCTGGAGAGGTGGGACCCATGGAATGGTTGCCATGCATTATTGCTTTAAAGGGTCTGCATTTGCTCACCCAATCTCACCAATCCTCTCAGTCCCAAGTGTCCAGCCTCATGCCACATCCAGCTGTCATCGTAGATAGGGTCATTCCAGGTTGCATCAGAGACCCTGAAGGAATTGTAAAGAATTTCCCTGTTTCTTTGTTCTGTTTTTGAAATTCCTTTTTAGAGTGGGTTTGAGCTGATTCTCGCTGCCATGTTTATGCCAGTCTAGACACACTTGATTCCCTTACGGAGACATATCAATACATAGGTTTTAAGATTCTTACTAGTCAGATCTATTCCTCTGCGGGAAATATGGGGTTTTGAGTCCCTTTCACTGAGGAAGGTGTAGGTCTTGTCTATTCCATAGTTGGTTTTTGGAACAGTACCTGTGCTTATATCAAACTCTGGTTTGATGCATCACCCCACCTCTCCTTCCCCCTTAAGCAGGCATAAGAGTGTTTTCTAAATGTGAGACTCTGTTCTCTTTGCTAACTCAGTTCATGTGTAGCCATGTTTACAGGATCTTCCTAAGTGATATCTTATGATAAGTTTCTTTTCCTGTGTGACTTCTTTCCCTTAGAATCATCGTACCTGAATCCACTCATTTTGCTGCTACTGGTCTTATGACATTGATTTCGTGGCTGAGGGATATTCCATCGTACGTAAGTTCCACAATGTTTGGAACCATTTTTATATTTCCTGGGATATTTCAGGTGTACCCAGGTTGAGGTTCTTGTAAGCAGTGCAGCCCTCAATTTGGGGGTGGCTCTGTCTTATGGATTTTCAGTTTTCCCAAGGCATATTCCCTAGACTGGAAGTGCCCTTGGCTCTGTAGCTCTGTTGTTTACTTGTTTTAGGGAACACAATGCACTCCTCCAGTGAGGCGGTTGGCAACTTACATCCCGCCCATCAGCATAACAAGGCTCCCTGTTCTCCAGGGCCTGTCTTGCCTTTCTGGTTTTTACACATTTTGTGGATGTCCCTTTTGACCGGTGGGAAGTGATACTTCTTTGTAGTGCAGATTTGCATTGCCCGCTTGCTTGCTTGGCCAAAAAGGGCGTATGCGTTTTCTCCTGAATATATTCAGGAGAAAACGCATACGCCCTTTTTGGCCAAGTGCATCATTGTCGAAGTTGTGCCCCTCTTCCTGTGCTTTACAGGCGATTCTAACGTACCTCTTGAAATCTGTTTCCTGCTATTCTGCCTCGCATTCAAGTCCGCCTCGTTGCCTTCCCTCAACAGATTTTTGGACGATAGTTGGCCTTGATTACTCTGCCAGTTTGTGAATTGCTGTGCCCCTGAGCTCCATTTTTCAACTCGTTTTTTGTGAGCTGAACGCAAGTCCAAACATTTGGTTCAGGACCTATACTGGTTCCCGGTGGGTGGCTGAGACTTTGGTGAATTCTTCTTCCTGCCGGGAAATTAGAGTGACATGTGCCCATCCAAATGCCTAACAGCTACTCTCTCATTGGTTCTCCCTCTTCCCTTTCCTCCTCTGCCAAATGGGCAACCTGTGTGAACCAGGAGCTTAAAGGGGCTGTCTCTCCAAGTTGGGAGATTGATAGTAAAGCTGTTGGAAAGTCAAACCAGAGCACCAGGAGAGGGACTCTTCGTTGAGTTTTAGAAACCTGTCGTATTCACAGTGTGTCCATTCTCTAGGTTTCCCGTACATGTTATAGCTGTAGTAATATTCCCTTCAACCTGGAGAGCTGGGACCCATGGAATGGGTGCCATGCATTATTGCTTTAAAGGGTCTGCATTTGCTCACCCAATCTCACCAATCCTCTCAGTCCCAAGTGTCCAGCCTCATGCCACATCCAGCTGTCATCGTAGATAGGGTCATTCCAGGTTGCATCAGAGACCCTGAAGGAATTGTAAAGAATTTCCCTGTTTCTTTGTTCTGTTTTTGAAATTCCTTTTTAGAGTGGGTTTGAGCTGATTCTCGCTGCCATGTTTATGCCAGTCTAGACACACTTGATTCCCTTACGGAGACATATCAATACATAGGTTTTAAGATTCTTACTAGTCAGATCTATTCCTCTGCGGGAAATATGGGGTTTTGAGTCCCTTTCACTGAGGAAGGTGTAGGTCTTGTCTATTCCATAGTTGGTTTTTGGAACAGTACCTGTGCTTATATCAAACTCTGGTTTGATGCATCACCCCACCTCTCCTTCCCCCTTAAGCAGGCATAAGAGTGTTTTCTAAATGTGAGACTCTGTTCTCTTTGCTAACTCAGTTCATGTGTAGCCATGTTTACAGGATCTTCCTAAGTGATATCTTATGATAAGTTTCTTTTCCTGTGTGACTTCTTTCCCTTAGAATCATCGTACCTGAATCCACTCATTTTGCTGCTACTGGTCTTATGACATTGATTTCGTGGCTGAGGGATATTCCATCGTACGTAAGTTCCACAATGTTTGGAACCATTTTTATATTTCCTGGGATATTTCAGGTGTACCCAGGTTGAGGTTCTTGTAAGCAGTGCAGCCCTCAATTTGGGGGTGGCTCTGTCTTATGGATTTTCAGTTTTCCCAAGGCATATTCCCTAGACTGGAAGTGCCCTTGGCTCTGTAGCTCTGTTGTTTACTTGTTTTAGGGAACACAATGCACTCCTCCAGTGAGGCAGTTGGCAACTTACATCCCGCCCATCAGCATAACAAGGCTCCCTGTTCTCCAGGGCCTGTCTTGCCTTTCTGGTTTTTACACATTTTGTGGATGTCCCTTTTGACCGGTGGGAAGTGATACTTCTTTGTAGTGCAGATTTGCATTGCCCGCTTGCTTGCTTGGCCAAAAAGGGCGTATGCGTTTTCTCCTGAATATATTCAGGAGAAAACGCATACGCCCTTTTTGGCCAAGTGCATCATTGTCGAAGTTGTGCCCCTCTTCCTGTGCTTTACAGGCGATTCTAACGTACCTCTTGAAATCTGTTTCCTGCTATTCTGCCTCGCATTCAAGTCCGCCTCGTTGCCTTCCCTCAACAGATTTTTGGACGATAGTTGGCCTTGATTACTCTGCCAGTTTGTGAATTGCTGTGCCCCTGAGCTCCATTTTTCAACTCGTTTTTTGTGAGCTGAACGCAAGTCCAAACATTTGGTTCAGGACCTATACTGGTTCCCGGTGGGTGGCTGAGACTTTGGTGAATTCTTCTTCCTGCTGGGAAATTAGAGTGACATGTGCCCATCCAAATGCCTAACAGCTACTCTCTCATTGGTTCTCCCTCTTCCCTTTCCTCCTCTGCCAAATGGGCAACCTGTGTGAACCAGGAGCTTAAAGGGGCTGTCTCTCCAAGTTGGGAGATTGATAGTAAAGCTGTTGGAAAGTCAAACCGGAGCACCAGGAGAGGGACTCTTCGTTGAGTTTTAGAAACCTGTCGTATTCACAGTGTGTCCATTCTCTAGGTTTCCCGTACATGTTATAGCTGTAGTAATATTCCCTTCAACCTGGAGAGGTGGGACCCATGGAATGGTTGCCATGCATTATTGCTTTAAAGGGTCTGCATTTGCTCACCCAATCTCACCAATCCTCTCAGTCCCAAGTGTCCAGCCTCATGCCACATCCAGCTGTCATCGTAGATAGGGTCATTCCAGGTTGCATCAGAGACCCTGAAGGAATTGTAAAGAATTTCCCTGTTTCTTTGTTCTGTTTTTGAAATTCCTTTTTAGAGTGGGTTTGAGCTGATTCTCGCTGCCATGTTTATGCCAGTCTAGACACACTTGATTCCCTTACGGAGACATATCAATACATAGGTTTTAAGATTCTTACTAGTCAGATCTATTCCTCTGCGGGAAATATGGGGTTTTGAGTCCCTTTCACTGAGGAAGGTGTAGGTCTTGTCTATTCCATAGTTGGTTTTTGGAACAGTACCTGTGCTTATATCAAACTCTGGTTTGATGCATCACCCCACCTCTCCTTCCCCCTTAAGCAGGCATAAGAGTGTTTTCTAAATGTGAGACTCTGTTCTCTTTGCTAACTCAGTTCATGTGTAGCCATGTTTACAGGATCTTCCTAAGTGATATCTTATGATAAGTTTCTTTTCCTGTGTGACTTCTTTCCCTTAGAATCATCGTACCTGAATCCACTCATTTTGCTGCTACTGGTCTTATGACATTGATTTCGTGGCTGAGGGATATTCCATCGTACGTAAGTTCCACAATGTTTGGAACCATTTTTATATTTCCTGGGATATTTCAGGTGTACCCAGGTTGAGGTTCTTGTAAGCAGTGCAGCCCTCAATTTGGGGGTGGCTCTGTCTTATGGATTTTCAGTTTTCCCAAGGCATATTCCCTAGACTGGAAGTGCCCTTGGCTCTGTAGCTCTGTTGTTTACTTGTTTTAGGGAACACAATGCACTCCTCCAGTGAGGCGGTTGGCAACTTACATCCCGCCCATCAGCATAACAAGGCTCCCTGTTCTCCAGGGCCTGTCTTGCCTTTCTGGTTTTTACACATTTTGTGGATGTCCCTTTTGACCGGTGGGAAGTGATACTTCTTTGTAGTGCAGATTTGCATTGCCCGCTTGCTTGCTTGGCCAAAAAGGGCGTATGCGTTTTCTCCTGAATATATTCAGGAGAAAACGCATACGCCCTTTTTGGCCAAGTGCATCATTGTCGAAGTTGTGCCCCTCTTCCTGTGCTTTACAGGCGATTCTAACGTACCTCTTGAAATCTGTTTCCTGCTATTCTGCCTCGCATTCAAGTCCGCCTCGTTGCCTTCCCTCAACAGATTTTTGGTCGATAGTTGGCCTTGATTACTCTGCCAGTTTGTGAATTGCTGTGCCCCTGAGCTCCATTTTTCAACTCGTTTTTTGTGAGCTGAACGCAAGTCCAAACATTTGGTTCAGGACCTATACTGGTTCCCGGTGGGTGGCTGAGACTTTGGTGAATTCTTCTTCCTGCCGGGAAATTAGAGTGACATGTGCCCATCCAAATGCCTAACAGCTACTCTCTCATTGGTTCTCCCTCTTCCCTTTCCTCCTCTGCCAAATGGGCAACCTGTGTGAACCAGGAGCTTAAAGGGGCTGTCTCTCCAAGTTGGGAGATTGATAGTAAAGCTGTTGGAAAGTCAAACCGGAGCACCAGGAGAGGGACTCTTCGTTGAGTTTTAGAAACCTTTCGTATTCACAGTGTGTCCATTCTCTAGGTTTCCCGTACATGTTATAGCTGTAGTAATATTCCCTTCAACCTGGAGAGGTGGGACCCATGGAATGGTTGCCATGCATTATTGCTTTAAAGGGTCTGCATTTGCTCACCCAATCTCACCTATCCTCTCAGTCCCAAGTGTCCAGCCTCATGCCACATCCAGCTGTCATCGTAGATAGGGTCATTCCAGGTTGCATCAGAGACCCTGAAGGAATTGTAAAGAATTTCCCTGTTTCTTTGTTCTGTTTTTGAAATTCCTTTTTAGAGTGGGTTTGAGCTGATTCTCGCTGTCATGTTTATGCCAGTCTAGACACACTTGATTCCCTTACGGAGACATATCAATACATAGGTTTTAAGATTCTTACTAGTCAGATCTATTCCTCTGCGGGAAATATGGGGTTTTGAGTCCCTTTCACTGAGGAAGGTGTAGGTCTTGTCTATTCCATAGTTGCTTTTTGGAACAGTACCTGTGCTTATATCAAACTCTGGTTTGATGCATCACCCCACCTCTCCTTCCCCCTTAAGCAGGCATAAGAGTGTTTTCTAAATGTGAGACTCTGTTCTCTTTGCTAACTCAGTTCATGTGTAGCCATGTTTACAGGATCTTCCTAAGTGATATCTTATGATAAGTTTCTTTTCCTGTGTGACTTCTTTCCCTTAGAATCATCGTACCTGAATCCACTCATTTTGCTGCTACTGGTCTTATGACATTGATTTCGTGGCTGAGGGATATTCCATCGTACGTAAGTTCCACAATGTTTGGAACCATTTTTATATTTCCTGGGATATTTCAGGTGTACCCAGGTTGAGGTTCTTGTAAGCAGTGCAGCCCTCAATTTGGGGGTGGCTCTGTCTTATGGATTTTCAGTTTTCCCAAGGCATATTCCCTAGACTGGAAGTGCCCTTGGCTCTGTAGCTCTGTTGTTTACTTGTTTTAGGGAACACAATGCACTCCTCCAGTGAGGCAGTTGGCAACTTACATCCCGCCCATCAGCATAACAAGGCTCCCTGTTCTCCAGGGCCTGTCTTGCCTTTCTGGTTTTTACACATTTTGTGGATGTCCCTTTTGACCGGTGGGAAGTGATACTTCTTTGTAGTGCAGATTTGCATTGCCCGCTTGCTTGCTTGGCCAAAAAGGGCGTATGCGTTTTCTCCTGAATATATTCAGGAGAAAACGCATACGCCCTTTTTGGCCAAGTGCATCATTGTCGAAGTTGTGCCCCTCTTCCTGTGCTTTACAGGCGATTCTAACGTACCTCTTGAAATCTGTTTCCTGCTATTCTGCCTCGCATTCAAGTCCGCCTCGTTGCCTTCCCTCAACAGATTTTTGGTCGATAGTTGGCCTTGATTACTCTGCCAGTTTGTGAATTGCTGTGCCCCTGAGCTCCATTTTTCAACTCGTTTTTTGTGAGCTGAACGCAAGTCCAAACATTTGGTTCAGGACCTATACTGGTTCCCGGTGGGTGGCTGAGACTTTGGTGAATTCTTCTTCCTGCCGGGAAATTAGAGTGACATGTGCCCATCCAAATGCCTAACAGCTACTCTCTCATTGGTTCTCCCTCTTCCCTTTCCTCCTCTGCCAAATGGGCAACCTGTGTGAACCAGGAGCTTAAAGGGGCTGTCTCTCCAAGTTGGGAGATTGATAGTAAAGCTGTTGGAAAGTCAAACCGGAGCACCAGGAGAGGGACTCTTCGTTGAGTTTTAGAAACCTGTCGTATTCACAGTGTGTCCATTCTCTAGGTTTCCCGTACATGTTATAGCTGTAGTAATATTCCCTTCAACCTGGAGAGGTGGGACCCATGGAATGGTTGCCATGCATTATTGCTTTAAAGGGTCTGCATTTGCTCACCCAATCTCACCAATCCTCTCAGTCCCAAGTGTCCAGCCTCATGCCACATCCAGCTGTCATCGTAGATAGGGTCATTCCAGGTTGCATCAGAGACCCTGAAGGAATTGTAAAGAATTTCCCTGTTTCTTTGTTCTGTTTTTGAAATTCCTTTTTAGAGTGGGTTTGAGCTGATTCTCGCTGCCATGTTTATGCCAGTCTAGACACACTTGATTCCCTTACGGAGACATATCAATACATAGGTTTTAAGATTCTTACTAGTCAGATCTATTCCTCTGCGGGAAATATGGGGTTTTGAGTCCCTTTCACTGAGGAAGGTGTAGGTCTTGTCTATTCCATAGTTGGTTTTTGGAACAGTACCTGTGCTTATATCAAACTCTGGTTTGATGCATCACCCCACCTCTCCTTCCCCCTTAAGCAGGCATAAGAGTGTTTTCTAAATGTGAGACTCTGTTCTCTTTGCTAACTCAGTTCATGTGTAGCCATGTTTACAGGATCTTCCTAAGTGATATCTTATGATAAGTTTCTTTTCCTGTGTGACTTCTTTCCCTTAGAATCATCGTACCTGAATCCACTCATTTTGCTGCTACTGGTCTTATGACATTGATTTCGTGGCTGAGGGATATTCCATCGTACGTAAGTTCCACAATGTTTGGAACCATTTTTATATTTCCTGGGATATTTCAGGTGTACCCAGGTTGAGGTTCTTGTAAGCAGTGCAGCCCTCAATTTGGGGGTGGCTCTGTCTTATGGATTTTCAGTTTTCCCAAGGCATATTCCCTAGACTGGAAGTGCCCTTGGCTCTGTAGCTCTGTTGTTTACTTGTTTTAGGGGACACAATGCACTCCTCCAGTGAGGCAGTTGGCAACTTACATCCCGCCCATCAGCATAACAAGGCTCCCTGTTCTCCAGGGCCTGTCTTGCCTTTCTGGTTTTTACACATTTTGTGGATGTCCCTTTTGACCGGTGGGAAGTGATACTTCTTTGTAGTGCAGATTTGCATTGCCCGCTTGCTTGCTTGGCCAAGAAGGGCGTATGCGTTTTCTCCTGAATATATTCAGGAGAAAACGCATACGCCCTTTTTGGCCAAGTGCATCATTGTCGAAGTTGTGCCCCTCTTCCTGTGCTTTACAGGCGATTCTAACGTACCTCTTGAAATCTGTTTCCTGCTATTCTGCCTCGCATTCAAGTCCGCCTCGTTGCCTTCCCTCAACAGATTTTTGGTCGATAGTTGGCCTTGATTACTCTGCCAGTTTGTGAATTGCTGTGCCCCTGAGCTCCATTTTTCAACTCGTTTTTTGTGAGCTGAACGCAAGTCCAAACATTTGGTTCAGGACCTATACTGGTTCCCGGTGGGTGGCTGAGACTTTGGTGAATTCTTCTTCCTGCCGGGAAATTAGAGTGACATGTGCCCATCCAAATGCCTAACAGCTACTCTCTCATTGGTTCTCCCTCTTCCCTTTCCTCCTCTGCCAAATGGGCAACCTGTGTGAACCAGGAGCTTAAAGGGGCTGTCTCTCCAAGTTGGGAGATTGATAGTAAAGCTGTTGGAAAGTCAAACCGGAGCACCAGGAGAGGGACTCTTCGTTGAGTTTTAGAAACCTGTCGTATTCACAGTGTGTCCATTCTCTAGGTTTCCCGTACATGTTATAGCTGTAGTAATATTCCCTTCAACCTGGAGAGGTGGGACCCATGGAATGGTTGCCATGCATTATTGCTTTAAAGGGTCTGCATTTGCTCACCCAATCTCACCAATCCTCTCAGTCCCAAGTGTCCAGCCTCATGCCACATCCAGCTGTCATCGTAGATAGGGTCATTCCAGGTTGCATCAGAGACCCTGAAGGAATTGTAAAGAATTTCCCTGTTTCTTTGTTCTGTTTTTGAAATTCCTTTTTAGAGTGGGTTTGAGCTGATTCTCGCTGCCATGTTTATGCCAGTCTAGACACACTTGATTCCCTTACGGAGACATATCAATACATAGGTTTTAAGATTCTTACTAGTCAGATCTATTCCTCTGCGGGAAATATGGGGTTTTGAGTCCCTTTCACTGAGGAAGGTGTAGGTCTTGTCTATTCCATAGTTGGTTTTTGGAACAGTACCTGTGCTTATATCAAACTCTGGTTTGATGCATCACCCCACCTCTCCTTCCCCCTTAAGCAGGCATAAGAGTGTTTTCTAAATGTGAGACTCTGTTCTCTTTGCTAACTCAGTTCATGTGTAGCCATGTTTACAGGATCTTCCTAAGTGATATCTTATGATAAGTTTCTTTTCCTGTGTGACTTCTTTCCCTTAGAATCATCGTACCTGAATCCACTCATTTTGCTGCTACTGGTCTTATGACATTGATTTCGTGGCTGAGGGATATTCCATCGTACGTAAGTTCCACAATGTTTGGAACCATTTTTATATTTCCTGGGATATTTCAGGTGTACCCAGGTTGAGGTTCTTGTAAGCAGTGCAGCCCTCAATTTGGGGGTGGCTCTGTCTTATGGATTTTCAGTTTTCCCAAGGCATATTCCCTAGACTGGAAGTGCCCTTGGCTCTGTAGCTCTGTTGTTTACTTGTTTTAGGGGACACAATGCACTCCTCCAGTGAGGCAGTTGGCAACTTACATCCCGCCCATCAGCATAACAAGGCTCCCTGTTCTCCAGGGCCTGTCTTGCCTTTCTGGTTTTTACACATTTTGTGGATGTCCCTTTTGACCGGTGGGAAGTGATACTTCTTTGTAGTGCAGATTTGCATTGCCCGCTTGCTTGCTTGGCCAAAAAGGGCGTATGCGTTTTCTCCTGAATATATTCAGGAGAAAACGCATACGCCCTTTTTGGCCAAGTGCATCATTGTCGAAGTTGTGCCCCTCTTCCTGTGCTTTACAGGCGATTCTAACGTACCTCTTGAAATCTGTTTCCTGCTATTCTGCCTCGCATTCAAGTCCGCCTCGTTGCCTTCCCTCAACAGATTTTTGGTCGATAGTTGGCCTTGATTACTCTGCCAGTTTGTGAATTGCTGTGCCCCTGAGCTCCATTTTTCAACTCGTTTTTTGTGAGCTGAACGCAAGTCCAAACATTTGGTTCAGGACCTATACTGGTTCCCGGTGGGTGGCTGAGACTTTGGTGAATTCTTCTTCCTGCCGGGAAATTAGAGTGACATGTGCCCATCCAAATGCCTAACAGCTACTCTCTCATTGGTTCTCCCTCTTCCCTTTCCTCCTCTGCCAAATGGGCAACCTGTGTGAACCAGGAGCTTAAAGGGGCTGTCTCTCCAAGTTGGGAGATTGATAGTAAAGCTGTTGGAAAGTCAAACCGGAGCACCAGGAGAGGGACTCTTCGTTGAGTTTTAGAAACCTGTCGTATTCACAGTGTGTCCATTCTCTAGGTTTCCCGTACATGTTATAGCTGTAGTAATATTCCCTTCAACCTGGAGAGGTGGGACCCATGGAATGGTTGCCATGCATTATTGCTTTAAAGGGTCTGCATTTGCTCACCCAATCTCACCAATCCTCTCAGTCCCAAGTGTCCAGCCTCATGCCACATCCAGCTGTCATCGTAGATAGGGTCATTCCAGGTTGCATCAGAGACCCTGAAGGAATTGTAAAGAATTTCCCTGTTTCTTTGTTCTGTTTTTGAAATTCCTTTTTAGAGTGGGTTTGAGCTGATTCTCGCTGCCATGTTTATGCCAGTCTAGACACACTTGATTCCCTTACGGAGACATATCAATACATAGGTTTTAAGATTCTTACTAGTCAGATCTATTCCTCTGCGGGAAATATGGGGTTTTGAGTCCCTTTCACTGAGGAAGGTGTAGGTCTTGTCTATTCCATAGTTGGTTTTTGGAACAGTACCTGTGCTTATATCAAACTCTGGTTTGATGCATCACCCCACCTCTCCTTCCCCCTTAAGCAGGCATAAGAGTGTTTTCTAAATGTGAGACTCTGTTCTCTTTGCTAACTCAGTTCATGTGTAGCCATGTTTACAGGATCTTCCTAAGTGATATCTTATGATAAGTTTCTTTTCCTGTGTGACTTCTTTCCCTTAGAATCATCGTACCTGAATCCACTCATTTTGCTGCTACTGGTCTTATGACATTGATTTCGTGGCTGAGGGATATTCCATCGTACGTAAGTTCCACAATGTTTGGAACCATTTTTATATTTCCTGGGATATTTCAGGTGTACCCAGGTTGAGGTTCTTGTAAGCAGTGCAGCCCTCAATTTGGGGGTGGCTCTGTCTTATGGATTTTCAGTTTTCCCAAGGCATATTCCCTAGACTGGAAGTGCCCTTGGCTCTGTAGCTCTGTTGTTTACTTGTTTTAGGGGACACAATGCACTCCTCCAGTGAGGCAGTTGGCAACTTACATCCCGCCCATCAGCATAACAAGGCTCCCTGTTCTCCAGGGCCTGTCTTGCCTTTCTGGTTTTTACACATTTTGTGGATGTCCCTTTTGACCGGTGGGAAGTGATACTTCTTTGTAGTGCAGATTTGCATTGCCCGCTTGCTTGCTTGGCCAAAAAGGGCGTATGCGTTTTCTCCTGAATATATTCAGGAGAAAACGCATACGCCCTTTTTGGCCAAGTGCATCATTGTCGAAGTTGTGCCCCTCTTCCTGTGCTTTACAGGCGATTCCAACGTACCTCTTGAAATCTGTTTCCTGCTATTCTGCCTCGCATTCAAGTCCGCCTCGTTGCCTTCCCTCAACAGATTTTTGGACGATAGTTGGCCTTGATTACTCTGCCAGTTTGTGAATTGCTGTGCCCCTGAGCTCCATTTTTCAACTCGTTTTTTGTGAGCTGAACGCAAGTCCAAACATTTGGTTCAGGACCTATACTGGTTCCCGGTGGGTGGCTGAGACTTTGGTGAATTCTTCTTCCTGCCGGGAAATTAGAGTGACATGTGCCCATCCAAATGCCTAACAGCTACTCTCTCATTGGTTCTCCCTCTTCCCTTTCCTCCTCTGCCAAATGGGCAACCTGTGTGAACCAGGAGCTTAAAGGGGCTGTCTCTCCAAGTTGGGAGATTGATAGTAAAGCTGTTGGAAAGTCAAACCGGAGCACCAGGAGAGGGACTCTTCGTTGAGTTTTAGAAACCTGTCGTATTCACAGTGTGTCCATTCTCTAGGTTTCCCGTACATGTTATAGCTGTAGTAATATTCCCTTCAACCTGGAGAGGTGGGACCCATGGAATGGTTGCCATGCATTATTGCTTTAAAGGGTCTGCATTTGCTCACCCAATCTCACCAATCCTCTCAGTCCCAAGTGTCCAGCCTCATGCCACATCCAGCTGTCATCGTAGATAGGGTCATTCCAGGTTGCATCAGAGACCCTGAAGGAATTGTAAAGAATTTCCCTGTTTCTTTGTTCTGTTTTTGAAATTCCTTTTTAGAGTGGGTTTGAGCTGATTCTCGCTGCCATGTTTATGCCAGTCTAGACACACTTGATTCCCTTACGGAGACATATCAATACATAGGTTTTAAGATTCTTACTAGTCAGATCTATTCCTCTGCGGGAAATATGGGGTTTTGAGTCCCTTTCACTGAGGAAGGTGTAGGTCTTGTCTATTCCATAGTTGCTTTTTGGAACAGTACCTGTGCTTATATCAAACTCTGGTTTGATGCATCACCCCACCTCTCCTTCCCCCTTAAGCAGGCATAAGAGTGTTTTCTAAATGTGAGACTCTGTTCTCTTTGCTAACTCAGTTCATGTGTAGCCATGTTTACAGGATCTTCCTAAGTGATATCTTATGATAAGTTTCTTTTCCTGTGTGACTTCTTTCCCTTAGAATCATCGTACCTGAATCCACTCATTTTGCTGCTACTGGTCTTATGACATTGATTTCGTGGCTGAGGGATATTCCATCGTACGTAAGTTCCACAATGTTTGGAACCATTTTTATATTTCCTGGGATATTTCAGGTGTACCCAGGTTGAGGTTCTTGTAAGCAGTGCAGCCCTCAATTTGGGGGTGGCTCTGTCTTATGGATTTTCAGTTTTCCCAAGGCATATTCCCTAGACTGGAAGTGCCCTTGGCTCTGTAGCTCTGTTGTTTACTTGTTTTAGGGAACACAATGCACTCCTCCAGTGAGGCAGTTGGCAACTTACATCCCGCCCATCAGCATAACAAGGCTCCCTGTTCTCCAGGGCCTGTCTTGCCTTTCTGGTTTTTACACATTTTGTGGATGTCCCTTTTGACCGGTGGGAAGTGATACTTCTTTGTAGTGCAGATTTGCATTGCCCGCTTGCTTGCTTGGCCAAAAAGGGCGTATGCGTTTTCTCCTGAATATATTCAGGAGAAAACGCATACGCCCTTTTTGGCCAAGTGCATCATTGTCGAAGTTGTGCCCCTCTTCCTGTGCTTTACAGGCGATTCTAACGTACCTCTTGAAATCTGTTTCCTGCTATTCTGCCTCGCATTCAAGTCCGCCTCGTTGCCTTCCCTCAACAGATTTTTGGTCGATAGTTGGCCTTGATTACTCTGCCAGTTTGTGAATTGCTGTGCCCCTGAGCTCCATTTTTCAACTCGTTTTTTGTGAGCTGAACGCAAGTCCAAACATTTGGTTCAGGACCTATACTGGTTCCCGGTGGGTGGCTGAGACTTTGGTGAATTCTTCTTCCTGCCGGGAAATTAGAGTGACATGTGCCCATCCAAATGCCTAACAGCTACTCTCTCATTGGTTCTCCCTCTTCCCTTTCCTCCTCTGCCAAATGGGCAACCTGTGTGAACCAGGAGCTTAAAGGGGCTGTCTCTCCAAGTTGGGAGATTGATAGTAAAGCTGTTGGAAAGTCAAACCGGAGCACCAGGAGAGGGACTCTTCGTTGAGTTTTAGAAACCTGTCGTATTCACAGTGTGTCCATTCTCTAGGTTTCCCGTACATGTTATAGCTGTAGTAATATTCCCTTCAACCTGGAGAGGTGGGACCCATGGAATGGTTGCCATGCATTATTGCTTTAAAGGGTCTGCATTTGCTCACCCAATCTCACCAATCCTCTCAGTCCCAAGTGTCCAGCCTCATGCCACATCCAGCTGTCATCGTAGATAGGGTCATTCCAGGTTGCATCAGAGACCCTGAAGGAATTGTAAAGAATTTCCCTGTTTCTTTGTTCTGTTTTTGAAATTCCTTTTTAGAGTGGGTTTGAGCTGATTCTCGCTGCCATGTTTATGCCAGTCTAGACACACTTGATTCCCTTACGGAGACATATCAATACATAGGTTTTAAGATTCTTACTAGTCAGATCTATTCCTCTGCGGGAAATATGGGGTTTTGAGTCCCTTTCACTGAGGAAGGTGTAGGTCTTGTCTATTCCATAGTTGCTTTTTGGAACAGTACCTGTGCTTATATCAAACTCTGGTTTGATGCATCACCCCACCTCTCCTTCCCCCTTAAGCAGGCATAAGAGTGTTTTCTAAATGTGAGACTCTGTTCTCTTTGCTAACTCAGTTCATGTGTAGCCATGTTTACAGGATCTTCCTAAGTGATATCTTATGATAAGTTTCTTTTCCTGTGTGACTTCTTTCCCTTAGAATCATCGTACCTGAATCCACTCATTTTGCTGCTACTGGTCTTATGACATTGATTTCGTGGCTGAGGGATATTCCATCGTACGTAAGTTCCACAATGTTTGGAACCATTTTTATATTTCCTGGGATATTTCAGGTGTACCCAGGTTGAGGTTCTTGTAAGCAGTGCAGCCCTCAATTTGGGGGTGGCTCTGTCTTATGGATTTTCAGTTTTCCCAAGGCATATTCCCTAGACTGGAAGTGCCCTTGGCTCTGTAGCTCTGTTGTTTACTTGTTTTAGGGAACACAATGCACTCCTCCAGTGAGGCAGTTGGCAACTTACATCCCGCCCATCAGCATAACAAGGCTCCCTGTTCTCCAGGGCCTGTCTTGCCTTTCTGGTTTTTACACATTTTGTGGATGTCCCTTTTGACCGGTGGGAAGTGATACTTCTTTGTAGTGCAGATTTGCATTGCCCGCTTGCTTGCTTGGCCAAAAAGGGCGTATGCGTTTTCTCCTGAATATATTCAGGAGAAAACGCATACGCCCTTTTTGGCCAAGTGCATCATTGTCGAAGTTGTGCCCCTCTTCCTGTGCTTTACAGGCGATTCCAACGTACCTCTTGAAATCTGTTTCCTGCTATTCTGCCTCGCATTCAAGTCCGCCTCGTTGCCTTCCCTCAACAGATTTTTGGACGATAGTTGGCCTTGATTACTCTGCCAGTTTGTGAATTGCTGTGCCCCTGAGCTCCATTTTTCAACTCGTTTTTTGTGAGCTGAACGCAAGTCCAAACATTTGGTTCAGGACCTATACTGGTTCCCGGTGGGTGGCTGAGACTTTGGTGAATTCTTCTTCCTGCCGGGAAATTAGAGTGACATGTGCCCATCCAAATGCCTAACAGCTACTCTCTCATTGGTTCTCCCTCTTCCCTTTCCTCCTCTGCCAAATGGGCAACGTGTGTGAACCAGGAGCTTAAAGGGGCTGTCTCTCCAAGTTGGGAGATTGATAGTAAAGCTGTTGGAAAGTCAAACCGGAGCACCAGGAGAGGGACTCTTCGTTGAGTTTTAGAAACCTGTCGTATTCACAGTGTGTCCATTCTCTAGGTTTCCCGTACATGTTATAGCTATAGTAATATTCCCTTCAACCTGGAGAGGTGGGACCCATGGAATGGTTGCCATGCATTATTGCTTTAAAGGGTCTGCATTTGCTCACCCAATCTCACCAATCCTCTCAGTCCCAAGTGTCCAGCCTCATGCCACATCCAGCTGTCATCGTAGATAGGGTCATTCCAGGTTGCATCAGAGACCCTGAAGGAATTGTAAAGAATTTCCCTGTTTCTTTGTTCTGTTTTTGAAATTCCTTTTTAGAGTGGGTTTGAGCTGATTCTCGCTGCCATGTTTATGCCAGTCTAGACACACTTGATTCCCTTACGGAGACATATCAATACATAGGTTTTAAGATTCTTACTAGTCAGATCTATTCCTCTGCGGGAAATATGGGGTTTTGAGTCCCTTTCACTGAGGAAGGTGTAGGTCTTGTCTATTCCATAGTTGCTTTTTGGAACAGTACCTGTGCTTATATCAAACTCTGGTTTGATGCATCACCCCACCTCTCCTTCCCCCTTAAGCAGGCATAAGAGTGTTTTCTAAATGTGAGACTCTGTTCTCTTTGCTAACTCAGTTCATGTGTAGCCATGTTTACAGGATCTTCCTAAGTGATATCTTATGATAAGTTTCTTTTCCTGTGTGACTTCTTTCCCTTAGAATCATCGTACCTGAATCCACTCATTTTGCTGCTACTGGTCTTATGACATTGATTTCGTGGCTGAGGGATATTCCATCGTACGTAAGTTCCACAATGTTTGGAACCATTTTTATATTTCCTGGGATATTTCAGGTGTACCCAGGTTGAGGTTCTTGTAAGCAGTGCAGCCCTCAATTTGGGGGTGGCTCTGTCTTATGGATTTTCAGTTTTCCCAAGGCATATTCCCTAGACTGGAAGTGCCCTTGGCTCTGTAGCTCTGTTGTTTACTTGTTTTAGGGGACACAAAGCACTCCTCCAGTGAGGCGGTTGGCAACTTACATCCCGCCCATCAGCATAACAAGGCTCCCTGTTCTCCAGGGCCTGTCTTGCCTTTCTGGTTTTTACACATTTTGTGGATGTCCCTTTTGACCGGTGGGAAGTGATACTTCTTTGTAGTGCAGATTTGCATTGCCCGCTTGCTTGCTTGGCCAAAAAGGGCGTATGCGTTTTCTCCTGAATATATTCAGGAGAAAACGCATACGCCCTTTTTGGCCAAGTGCATCATTGTCGAAGTTGTGCCCCTCTTCCTGTGCTTTACAGGCGATTCCAACGTACCTCTTGAAATCTGTTTCCTGCTATTCTGCCTCGCATTCAAGTCCGCCTCGTTGCCTTCCCTCAACAGATTTTTGGACGATAGTTGGCCTTGATTACTCTGCCAGTTTGTGAATTGCTGTGCCCCTGAGCTCCATTTTTCAACTCGTTTTTTGTGAGCTGAACGCAAGTCCAAACATTTGGTTCAGGACCTATACTGGTTCCCGGTGGGTGGCTGAGACTTTGGTGAATTCTTCTTCCTGCCGGGAAATTAGAGTGACATGTGCCCATCCAAATGCCTAACAGCTACTCTCTCATTGGTTCTCCCTCTTCCCTTTCCTCCTCTGCCAAATGGGCAACCTGTGTGAACCAGGAGCTTAAAGGGGCTGTCTCTCCAAGTTGGGAGATTGATAGTAAAGCTGTTGGAAAGTCAAACCGGAGCACCAGGAGAGGGACTCTTCGTTGAGTTTTAGAAACCTGTCGTATTCACAGTGTGTCCATTCTCTAGGTTTCCCGTACATGTTATAGCTGTAGTAATATTCCCTTCAACCTGGAGAGGTGGGACCCATGGAATGGTTGCCATGCATTATTGCTTTAAAGGGTCTGCATTTGCTCACCCAATCTCACCAATCCTCTCAGTCCCAAGTGTCCAGCCTCATGCCACATCCAGCTGTCATCGTAGATAGGGTCATTCCAGGTTGCATCAGAGACCCTGAAGGAATTGTAAAGAATTTCCCTGTTTCTTTGTTCTGTTTTTGAAATTCCTTTTTAGAGTGGGTTTGAGCTGATTCTCGCTGCCATGTTTATGCCAGTCTAGACACACTTGATTCCCTTACGGAGACATATCAATACATAGGTTTTAAGATTCTTACTAGTCAGATCTATTCCTCTGCGGGAAATATGGGGTTTTGAGTCCCTTTCACTGAGGAAGGTGTAGGTCTTGTCTATTCCATAGTTGCTTTTTGGAACAGTACCTGTGCTTATATCAAACTCTGGTTTGATGCATCACCCCACCTCTCCTTCCCCCTTAAGCAGGCATAAGAGTGTTTTCTAAATGTGAGACTCTGTTCTCTTTGCTAACTCAGTTCATGTGTAGCCATGTTTACAGGATCTTCCTAAGTGATATCTTATGATAAGTTTCTTTTCCTGTGTGACTTCTTTCCCTTAGAATCATCGTACCTGAATCCACTCATTTTGCTGCTACTGGTCTTATGACATTGATTTCGTGGCTGAGGGATATTCCATCGTACGTAAGTTCCACAATGTTTGGAACCATTTTTATATTTCCTGGGATATTTCAGGTGTACCCAGGTTGAGGTTCTTGTAAGCAGTGCAGCCCTCAATTTGGGGGTGGCTCTGTCTTATGGATTTTCAGTTTTCCCAAGGCATATTCCCTAGACTGGAAGTGCCCTTGGCTCTGTAGCTCTGTTGTTTACTTGTTTTAGGGAACACAATGCACTCCTCCAGTGAGGCGGTTGGCAACTTACATCCCGCCCATCAGCATAACAAGGCTCCCTGTTCTCCAGGGCCTGTCTTGCCTTTCTGGTTTTTACACATTTTGTGGATGTCCCTTTTGACCGGTGGGAAGTGATACTTCTTTGTAGTGCAGATTTGCATTGCCCGCTTGCTTGCTTGGCCAAAAAGGGCGTATGCGTTTTCTCCTGAATATATTCAGGAGAAAACGCATACGCCCTTTTTGGCCAAGTGCATCATTGTCGAAGTTGTGCCCCTCTTCCTGTGCTTTACAGGCGATTCCAACGTACCTCTTGAAATCTGTTTCCTGCTATTCTGCCTCGCATTCATGTCCGCCTCGTTGCCTTCCCTCAACAGATTTTTGGACGATAGTTGGCCTTGATTACTCTGCCAGTTTGTGAATTGCTGTGCCCCTGAGCTCCATTTTTCAACTCGTTTTTTGTGAGCTGAACGCAAGTCCAAACATTTGGTTCAGGACCTATACTGGTTCCCGGTGGGTGGCTGAGACTTTGGTGAATTCTTCTTCCTGCCGGGAAATTAGAGTGACATGTGCCCATCCAAATGCCTAACAGCTACTCTCTCATTGGTTCTCCCTCTTCCCTTTCCTCCTCTGCCAAATGGGCAACGTGTGTGAACCAGGAGCTTAAAGGGGCTGTCTCTCCAAGTTGGGAGATTGATAGTAAAGCTGTTGGAAAGTCAAACCGGAGCACCAGGAGAGGGACTCTTCGTTGAGTTTTAGAAACCTGTCGTATTCACAGTGTGTCCATTCTCTAGGTTTCCCGTACATGTTATAGCTGTAGTAATATTCCCTTCAACCTGGAGAGGTGGGACCCATGGAATGGTTGCCATGCATTATTGCTTTAAAGGGTCTGCATTTGCTCACCCAATCTCACCAATCCTCTCAGTCCCAAGTGTCCAGCCTCATGCCACATCCAGCTGTCATCGTAGATAGGGTCATTCCAGGTTGCATCAGAGACCCTGAAGGAATTGTAAAGAATTTCCCTGTTTCTTTGTTCTGTTTTTGAAATTCCTTTTTAGAGTGGGTTTGAGCTGATTCTCGCTGCCATGTTTATGCCAGTCTAGACACACTTGATTCCCTTACGGAGACATATCAATACATAGGTTTTAAGATTCTTACTAGTCAGATCTATTCCTCTGCGGGAAATATGGGGTTTTGAGTCCCTTTCACTGAGGAAGGTGTAGGTCTTGTCTATTCCATAGTTGCTTTTTGGAACAGTACCTGTGCTTATATCAAACTCTGGTTTGATGCATCACCCCACCTCTCCTTCCCCCTTAAGCAGGCATAAGAGTGTTTTCTAAATGTGAGACTCTGTTCTCTTGGCTAACTCAGTTCATGTGTAGCCATGTTTACAGGATCTTCCTAAGTGATATCTTATGATAAGTTTCTTTTCCTGTGTGACTTCTTTCCCTTAGAATCATCGTACCTGAATCCACTCATTTTGCTGCTACTGGTCTTATGACATTGATTTCGTGGCTGAGGGATATTCCATCGTACGTAAGTTCCACAATGTTTGGAACCATTTTTATATTTCCTGGGATATTTCAGGTGTACCCAGGTTGAGGTTCTTGTAAGCAGTGCAGCCCTCAATTTGGGGGTGGCTCTGTCTTATGGATTTTCAGTTTTCCCAAGGTATATTCCCTAGACTGGAAGTGCCCTTGGCTCTGTAGCTCTGTTGTTTACTTGTTTTAGGGAACACAATGCACTCCTCCAGTGAGGCGGTTGGCAACTTACATCCCGCCCATCAGCATAACAAGGCTCCCTGTTCTCCAGGGCCTGTCTTGCCTTTCTGGTTTTTACACATTTTGTGGATGTCCCTTTTGACCGGTGGGAAGTGATACTTCTTTGTAGTGCAGATTTGCATTGCCCGCTTGCTTGCTTGGCCAAAAAGGGCGTATGCGTTTTCTCCTGAATATATTCAGGAGAAAACGCATACGCCCTTTTTGGCCAAGTGCATCATTGTCGAAGTTGTGCCCCTCTTCCTGTGCTTTACAGGCGATTCTAACGTACCTCTTGAAATCTGTTTCCTGCTATTCTGCCTCGCATTCAAGTCCGCCTCGTTGCCTTCCCTCAACAGATTTTTGGACGATAGTTGGCCTTGATTACTCTGCCAGTTTGTGAATTGCTGTGCCCCTGAGCTCCATTTTTCAACTCGTTTTTTGTGAGCTGAACGCAAGTCCAAACATTTGGTTCAGGACCTATACTGGTTCCCGGTGGGTGGCTGAGACTTTGGTGAATTCTTCTTCCTGCCGGGAAATTAGAGTGACATGTGCCCATCCAAATGCCTAACAGCTACTCTCTCATTGGTTCTCCCTCTTCCCTTTCCTCCTCTGCCAAATGGGCAACCTGTGTGAACCAGGAGCTTAAAGGGGCTGTCTCTCCAAGTTGGGAGATTGATAGTAAAGCTGTTGGAAAGTCAAACCGGAGCACCAGGAGAGGGACTCTTCGTTGAGTTTTAGAAACCTGTCGTATTCACAGTGTGTCCATTCTCTAGGTTTCCCGTACATGTTATAGCTGTAGTAATATTCCCTTCAACCTGGAGAGGTGGGACCCATGGAATGGTTGCCATGCATTATTGCTTTAAAGGGTCTGCATTTGCTCACCCAATCTCACCAATCCTCTCAGTCCCAAGTGTCCAGCCTCATGCCACATCCAGCTGTCATCGTAGATAGGGTCATTCCAGGTTGCATCAGAGACCCTGAAGGAATTGTAAAGAATTTCCCTGTTTCTTTGTTCTGTTTTTGAAATTCCTTTTTAGAGTGGGTTTGAGCTGATTCTCGCTGCCATGTTTATGCCAGTCTAGACACACTTGATTCCCTTACGGAGACATATCAATACATAGGTTTTAAGATTCTTACTAGTCAGATCTATTCCTCTGCGGGAAATATGGGGTTTTGAGTCCCTTTCACTGAGGAAGGTGTAGGTCTTGTCTATTCCATAGTTGCTTTTTGGAACAGTACCTGTGCTTATATCAAACTCTGGTTTGATGCATCACCCCACCTCTCCTTCCCCCTTAAGCAGGCATAAGAGTGTTTTCTAAATGTGAGACTCTGTTCTCTTTGCTAACTCAGTTCATGTGTAGCCATGTTTACAGGATCTTCCTAAGTGATATCTTATGATAAGTTTCTTTTCCTGTGTGACTTCTTTCCCTTAGAATCATCGTACCTGAATCCACTCATTTTGCTGCTACTGGTCTTATGACATTGATTTCGTGGCTGAGGGATATTCCATCGTACGTAAGTTCCACAATGTTTGGAACCATTTTTATATTTCCTGGGATATTTCAGGTGTACCCAGGTTGAGGTTCTTGTAAGCAGTGCAGCCCTCAATTTGGGGGTGGCTCTGTCTTATGGATTTTCAGTTTTCCCAAGGTATATTCCCTAGACTGGAAGTGCCCTTGGCTCTGTAGCTCTGTTGTTTACTTGTTTTAGGGAACACAATGCACTCCTCCAGTGAGGCGGTTGGCAACTTACATCCCGCCCATCAGCATAACAAGGCTCCCTGTTCTCCAGGGCCTGTCTTGCCTTTCTGGTTTTTACACATTTTGTGGATGTCCCTTTTGACCGGTGGGAAGTGATACTTCTTTGTAGTGCAGATTTGCATTGCCCGCTTGCTTGCTTGGCCAAAAAGGGCGTATGCGTTTTCTCCTGAATATATTCAGGAGAAAACGCATACGCCCTTTTTGGCCAAGTGCATCATTGTCGAAGTTGTGCCCCTCTTCCTGTGCTTTACAGGCGATTCTAACGTACCTCTTGAAATCTGTTTCCTGCTATTCTGCCTCGCATTCAAGTCCGCCTCGTTGCCTTCCCTCAACAGATTTTTGGACGATAGTTGGCCTTGATTACTCTGCCAGTTTGTGAATTGCTGTGCCCCTGAGCTCCATTTTTCAACTCGTTTTTTGTGAGCTGAACGCAAGTCCAAACATTTGGTTCAGGACCTATACTGGTTCCCGGTGGGTGGCTGAGACTTTGGTGAATTCTTCTTCCTGCCGGGAAATTAGAGTGACATGTGCCCATCCAAATGCCTAACAGCTACTCTCTCATTGGTTCTCCCTCTTCCCTTTCCTCCTCTGCCAAATGGGCAACCTGTGTGAACCAGGAGCTTAAAGGGGCTGTCTCTCCAAGTTGGGAGATTGATAGTAAAGCTGTTGGAAAGTCAAACCGGAGCACCAGGAGAGGGACTCTTCGTTGAGTTTTAGAAACCTGTCGTATTCACAGTGTGTCCATTCTCTAGGTTTCCCGTACATGTTATAGCTGTAGTAATATTCCCTTCAACCTGGAGAGGTGGGACCCATGGAATGGTTGCCATGCATTATTGCTTTAAAGGGTCTGCATTTGCTCACCCAATCTCACCAATCCTCTCAGTCCCAAGTGTCCAGCCTCATGCCACATCCAGCTGTCATCGTAGATAGGGTCATTCCAGGTTGCATCAGAGACCCTGAAGGAATTGTAAAGAATTTCCCTGTTTCTTTGTTCTGTTTTTGAAATTCCTTTTTAGAGTGGGTTTGAGCTGATTCTCGCTGCCATGTTTATGCCAGTCTAGACACACTTGATTCCCTTACGGAGACATATCAATACATAGGTTTTAAGATTCTTACTAGTCAGATCTATTCCTCTGCGGGAAATATGGGGTTTTGAGTCCCTTTCACTGAGGAAGGTGTAGGTCTTGTCTATTCCATAGTTGGTTTTTGGAACAGTACCTGTGCTTATATCAAACTCTGGTTTGATGCATCACCCCACCTCTCCTTCCCCCTTAAGCAGGCATAAGAGTGTTTTCTAAATGTGAGACTCTGTTCTCTTGGCTAACTCAGTTCATGTGTAGCCATGTTTACAGGATCTTCCTAAGTGATATCTTATGATAAGTTTCTTTTCCTGTGTGACTTCTTTCCCTTAGAATCATCGTACCTGAATCCACTCATTTTGCTGCTACTGGTCTTATGACATTGATTTCGTGGCTGAGGGATATTCCATCGTACGTAAGTTCCACAATGTTTGGAACCATTTTTATATTTCCTGGGATATTTCAGGTGTACCCAGGTTGAGGTTCTTGTAAGCAGTGCAGCCCTCAATTTGGGGGTGGCTCTGTCTTATGGATTTTCAGTTTTCCCAAGGTATATTCCCTAGACTGGAAGTGCCCTTGGCTCTGTAGCTCTGTTGTTTACTTGTTTTAGGGAACACAATGCACTCCTCCAGTGAGGCGGTTGGCAACTTACATCCCGCCCATCAGCATAACAAGGCTCCCTGTTCTCCAGGGCCTGTCTTGCCTTTCTGGTTTTTACACATTTTGTGGATGTCCCTTTTGACCGGTGGGAAGTGATACTTCTTTGTAGTGCAGATTTGCATTGCCCGCTTGCTTGCTTGGCCAAAAAGGGCGTATGCGTTTTCTCCTGAATATATTCAGGAGAAAACGCATACGCCCTTTTTGGCCAAGTGCATCATTGTCGAAGTTGTGCCCCTCTTCCTGTGCTTTACAGGCGATTCTAACGTACCTCTTGAAATCTGTTTCCTGCTATTCTGCCTCGCATTCAAGTCCGCCTCGTTGCCTTCCCTCAACAGATTTTTGGACGATAGTTGGCCTTGATTACTCTGCCAGTTTGTGAATTGCTGTGCCCCTGAGCTCCATTTTTCAACTCGTTTTTTGTGAGCTGAACGCAAGTCCAAACATTTGGTTCAGGACCTATACTGGTTCCCGGTGGGTGGCTGAGACTTTGGTGAATTCTTCTTCCTGCCGGGAAATTAGAGTGACATGTGCCCATCCAAATGCCTAACAGCTACTCTCTCATTGGTTCTCCCTCTTCCCTTTCCTCCTCTGCCAAATGGGCAACCTGTGTGAACCAGGAGCTTAAAGGGGCTGTCTCTCCAAGTTGGGAGATTGATAGTAAAGCTGTTGGAAAGTCAAACCGGAGCACCAGGAGAGGGACTCTTCGTTGAGTTTTAGAAACCTGTCGTATTCACAGTGTGTCCATTCTCTAGGTTTCCCGTACATGTTATAGCTGTAGTAATATTCCCTTCAACCTGGAGAGGTGGGACCCATGGAATGGTTGCCATGCATTATTGCTTTAAAGGGTCTGCATTTGCTCACCCAATCTCACCAATCCTCTCAGTCCCAAGTGTCCAGCCTCATGCCACATCCAGCTGTCATCGTAGATAGGGTCATTCCAGGTTGCATCAGAGACCCTGAAGGAATTGTAAAGAATTTCCCTGTTTCTTTGTTCTGTTTTTGAAATTCCTTTTTAGAGTGGGTTTGAGCTGATTCTCGCTGCCATGTTTATGCCAGTCTAGACACACTTGATTCCCTTACGGAGACATATCAATACATAGGTTTTAAGATTCTTACTAGTCAGATCTATTCCTCTGCGGGAAATATGGGGTTTTGAGTCCCTTTCACTGAGGAAGGTGTAGGTCTTGTCTATTCCATAGTTGGTTTTTGGAACAGTACCTGTGCTTATATCAAACTCTGGTTTGATGCATCACCCCACCTCTCCTTCCCCCTTAAGCAGGCATAAGAGTGTTTTCTAAATGTGAGACTCTGTTCTCTTTGCTAACTCAGTTCATGTGTAGCCATGTTTACAGGATCTTCCTAAGTGATATCTTATGATAAGTTTCTTTTCCTGTGTGACTTCTTTCCCTTAGAATCATCGTACCTGAATCCACTCATTTTGCTGCTACTGGTCTTATGACATTGATTTCGTGGCTGAGGGATATTCCATCGTACGTAAGTTCCACAATGTTTGGAACCATTTTTATATTTCCTGGGATATTTCAGGTGTACCCAGGTTGAGGTTCTTGTAAGCAGTGCAGCCCTCAATTTGGGGGTGGCTCTGTCTTATGGATTTTCAGTTTTCCCAAGGTATATTCCCTAGACTGGAAGTGCCCTTGGCTCTGTAGCTCTGTTGTTTACTTGTTTTAGGGAACACAATGCACTCCTCCAGTGAGGCGGTTGGCAACTTACATCCCGCCCATCAGCATAACAAGGCTCCCTGTTCTCCAGGGCCTGTCTTGCCTTTCTGGTTTTTACACATTTTGTGGATGTCCCTTTTGACCGGTGGGAAGTGATACTTCTTTGTAGTGCAGATTTGCATTGCCCGCTTGCTTGCTTGGCCAAAAAGGGCGTATGCGTTTTCTCCTGAATATATTCAGGAGAAAACGCATACGCCCTTTTTGGCCAAGTGCATCATTGTCGAAGTTGTGCCCCTCTTCCTGTGCTTTACAGGCGATTCTAACGTACCTCTTGAAATCTGTTTCCTGCTATTCTGCCTCGCATTCAAGTCCGCCTCGTTGCCTTCCCTCAACAGATTTTTGGACGATAGTTGGCCTTGATTACTCTGCCAGTTTGTGAATTGCTGTGCCCCTGAGCTCCATTTTTCAACTCGTTTTTTGTGAGCTGAACGCAAGTCCAAACATTTGGTTCAGGACCTATACTGGTTCCCGGTGGGTGGCTGAGACTTTGGTGAATTCTTCTTCCTGCCGGGAAATTAGAGTGACATGTGCCCATCCAAATGCCTAACAGCTACTCTCTCATTGGTTCTCCCTCTTCCCTTTCCTCCTCTGCCAAATGGGCAACCTGTGTGAACCAGGAGCTTAAAGGGGCTGTCTCTCCAAGTTGGGAGATTGATAGTAAAGCTGTTGGAAAGTCAAACCGGAGCACCAGGAGAGGGACTCTTCGTTGAGTTTTAGAAACCTGTCGTATTCACAGTGTGTCCATTCTCTAGGTTTCCCGTACATGTTATAGCTGTAGTAATATTCCCTTCAACCTGGAGAGGTGGGACCCATGGAATGGTTGCCATGCATTATTGCTTTAAAGGGTCTGCATTTGCTCACCCAATCTCACCAATCCTCTCAGTCCCAAGTGTCCAGCCTCATGCCACATCCAGCTGTCATCGTAGATAGGGTCATTCCAGGTTGCATCAGAGACCCTGAAGGAATTGTAAAGAATTTCCCTGTTTCTTTGTTCTGTTTTTGAAATTCCTTTTTAGAGTGGGTTTGAGCTGATTCTCGCTGCCATGTTTATGCCAGTCTAGACACACTTGATTCCCTTACGGAGACATATCAATACATAGGTTTTAAGATTCTTACTAGTCAGATCTATTCCTCTGCGGGAAATATGGGGTTTTGAGTCCCTTTCACTGAGGAAGGTGTAGGTCTTGTCTATTCCATAGTTGGTTTTTGGAACAGTACCTGTGCTTATATCAAACTCTGGTTTGATGCATCACCCCACCTCTCCTTCCCCCTTAAGCAGGCATAAGAGTGTTTTCTAAATGTGAGACTCTGTTCTCTTTGCTAACTCAGTTCATGTGTAGCCATGTTTACAGGATCTTCCTAAGTGATATCTTATGATAAGTTTCTTTTCCTGTGTGACTTCTTTCCCTTAGAATCATCGTACCTGAATCCACTCATTTTGCTGCTACTGGTCTTATGACATTGATTTCGTGGCTGAGGGATATTCCATCGTACGTAAGTTCCACAATGTTTGGAACCATTTTTATATTTCCTGGGATATTTCAGGTGTACCCAGGTTGAGGTTCTTGTAAGCAGTGCAGCCCTCAATTTGGGGGTGGCTCTGTCTTATGGATTTTCAGTTTTCCCAAGGTATATTCCCTAGACTGGAAGTGCCCTTGGCTCTGTAGCTCTGTTGTTTACTTGTTTTAGGGAACACAATGCACTCCTCCAGTGAGGCGGTTGGCAACTTACATCCCGCCCATCAGCATAACAAGGCTCCCTGTTCTCCAGGGCCTGTCTTGCCTTTCTGGTTTTTACACATTTTGTGGATGTCCCTTTTGACCGGTGGGAAGTGATACTTCTTTGTAGTGCAGATTTGCATTGCCCGCTTGCTTGCTTGGCCAAAAAGGGCGTATGCGTTTTCTCCTGAATATATTCAGGAGAAAACGCATACGCCCTTTTTGGCCAAGTGCATCATTGTCGAAGTTGTGCCCCTCTTCCTGTGCTTTACAGGCGATTCTAACGTACCTCTTGAAATCTGTTTCCTGCTATTCTGCCTCGCATTCAAGTCCGCCTCGTTGCCTTCCCTCAACAGATTTTTGGACGATAGTTGGCCTTGATTACTCTGCCAGTTTGTGAATTGCTGTGCCCCTGAGCTCCATTTTTCAACTCGTTTTTTGTGAGCTGAACGCAAGTCCAAACATTTGGTTCAGGACCTATACTGGTTCCCGGTGGGTGGCTGAGACTTTGGTGAATTCTTCTTCCTGCCGGGAAATTAGAGTGACATGTGCCCATCCAAATGCCTAACAGCTACTCTCTCATTGGTTCTCCCTCTTCCCTTTCCTCCTCTGCCAAATGGGCAACCTGTGTGAACCAGGAGCTTAAAGGGGCTGTCTCTCCAAGTTGGGAGATTGATAGTAAAGCTGTTGGAAAGTCAAACCGGAGCACCAGGAGAGGGACTCTTCGTTGAGTTTTAGAAACCTGTCGTATTCACAGTGTGTCCATTCTCTAGGTTTCCCGTACATGTTATAGCTGTAGTAATATTCCCTTCAACCTGGAGAGGTGGGACCCATGGAATGGTTGCCATGCATTATTGCTTTAAAGGGTCTGCATTTGCTCACCCAATCTCACCAATCCTCTCAGTCCCAAGTGTCCAGCCTCATGCCACATCCAGCTGTCATCATAGATAGGGTCATTCCAGGTTGCATCAGAGACCCTGAAGGAATTGTAAAGAATTTCCCTGTTTCTTTGTTCTGTTTTTGAAATTCCTTTTTAGAGTGGGTTTGAGCTGATTCTCGCTGCCATGTTTATGCCAGTCTAGACACACTTGATTCCCTTACGGAGACATATCAATACATAGGTTTTAAGATTCTTACTAGTCAGATCTATTCCTCTGCGGGAAATATGGGGTTTTGAGTCCCTTTCACTGAGGAAGGTGTAGGTCTTGTCTATTCCATAGTTGGTTTTTGGAACAGTACCTGTGCTTATATCAAACTCTGGTTTGATGCATCACCCCACCTCTCCTTCCCCCTTAAGCAGGCATAAGAGTGTTTTCTAAATGTGAGACTCTGTTCTCTTTGCTAACTCAGTTCATGTGTAGCCATGTTTACAGGATCTTCCTAAGTGATATCTTATGATAAGTTTCTTTTCCTGTGTGACTTCTTTCCCTTAGAATCATCGTACCTGAATCCACTCATTTTGCTGCTACTGGTCTTATGACATTGATTTCGTGGCTGAGGGATATTCCATCGTACGTAAGTTCCACAATGTTTGGAACCATTTTTATATTTCCTGGGATATTTCAGGTGTACCCAGGTTGAGGTTCTTGTAAGCAGTGCAGCCCTCAATTTGGGGGTGGCTCTGTCTTATGGATTTTCAGTTTTCCCAAGGTATATTCCCTAGACTGGAAGTGCCCTTGGCTCTGTAGCTCTGTTGTTTACTTGTTTTAGGGAACACAATGCACTCCTCCAGTGAGGCGGTTGGCAACTTACATCCCGCCCATCAGCATAACAAGGCTCCCTGTTCTCCAGGGCCTGTCTTGCCTTTCTGGTTTTTACACATTTTGTGGATGTCCCTTTTGACCGGTGGGAAGTGATACTTCTTTGTAGTGCAGATTTGCATTGCCCGCTTGCTTGCTTGGCCAAAAAGGGCGTATGCGTTTTCTCCTGAATATATTCAGGAGAAAACGCATACGCCCTTTTTGGCCAAGTGCATCATTGTCGAAGTTGTGCCCCTCTTCCTGTGCTTTACAGGCGATTCTAACGTACCTCTTGAAATCTGTTTCCTGCTATTCTGCCTCGCATTCAAGTCCGCCTCGTTGCCTTCCCTCAACAGATTTTTGGACGATAGTTGGCCTTGATTACTCTGCCAGTTTGTGAATTGCTGTGCCCCTGAGC
This sequence comes from Mesoplodon mirus, assembly GCF_964341445.2. Classification (NCBI taxonomy): domain Eukaryota; kingdom Metazoa; phylum Chordata; class Mammalia; order Artiodactyla; family Ziphiidae; genus Mesoplodon; species Mesoplodon mirus. The sequence continues at coordinate 117,072 of NW_028295743.1, read as the reverse complement.
TCCATTTTTCAACTCGTTTTTTGTGAGCTGAACGCAAGTCCAAACATTTGGTTCAGGACCTATACTGGTTCCCGGTGGGTGGCTGAGACTTTGGTGAATTCTTCTTCCTGCCGGGAAATTAGAGTGACATGTGCCCATCCAAATGCCTAACAGCTACTCTCTCATTGGTTCTCCCTCTTCCCTTTCCTCCTCTGCCAAATGGGCAACCTGTGTGAACCAGGAGCTTAAAGGGGCTGTCTCTCCAAGTTGGGAGATTGATAGTAAAGCTGTTGGAAAGTCAAACCGGAGCACCAGGAGAGGGACTCTTCGTTGAGTTTTAGAAACCTGTCGTATTCACAGTGTGTCCATTCTCTAGGTTTCCCGTACATGTTATAGCTGTAGTAATATTCCCTTCAACCTGGAGAGGTGGGACCCATGGAATGGTTGCCATGCATTATTGCTTTAAAGGGTCTGCATTTGCTCACCCAATCTCACCAATCCTCTCAGTCCCAAGTGTCCAGCCTCATGCCACATCCAGCTGTCATCGTAGATAGGGTCATTCCAGGTTGCATCAGAGACCCTGAAGGAATTGTAAAGAATTTCCCTGTTTCTTTGTTCTGTTTTTGAAATTCCTTTTTAGAGTGGGTTTGAGCTGATTCTCGCTGCCACGTTTATGCCAGTCTAGACACACTTGATTCCCTTACGGAGACATATCAATACATAGGTTTTAAGATTCTTACTAGTCAGATCTATTCCTCTGCGGGAAATATGGGGTTTTGAGTCCCTTTCACTGAGGAAGGTGTAGGTCTTGTCTATTCCATAGTTGGTTTTTGGAACAGTACCTGTGCTTATATCAAACTCTGGTTTGATGCATCACCCCACCTCTCCTTCCCCCTTAAGCAGGCATAAGAGTGTTTTCTAAATGTGAGACTCTGTTCTCTTTGCTAACTCAGTTCATGTGTAGCCATGTTTACAGGATCTTCCTAAGTGATATCTTATGATAAGTTTCTTTTCCTGTGTGACTTCTTTCCCTTAGAATCATCGTACCTGAATCCACTCATTTTGCTGCTACTGGTCTTATGACATTGATTTCGTGGCTGAGGGATATTCCATCGTACGTAAGTTCCACAATGTTTGGAACCATTTTTATATTTCCTGGGATATTTCAGGTGTACCCAGGTTGAGGTTCTTGTAAGCAGTGCAGCCCTCAATTTGGGGGTGGCTCTGTCTTATGGATTTTCAGTTTTCCCAAGGTATATTCCCTAGACTGGAAGTGCCCTTGGCTCTGTAGCTCTGTTGTTTACTTGTTTTAGGGAACACAATGCACTCCTCCAGTGAGGCGGTTGGCAACTTACATCCTCCCATCAGCATAACAAGGCTCCCTGTTCTCCAGGGCCTGTCTTGCCTTTCTGGTTTTTACACATTTTGTGGATGTCCCTTTTGACCGGTGGGAAGTGATACTTCTTTGTAGTGCAGATTTGCATTGCCCGCTTGCTTGCTTGGCCAAAAAGGGCGTATGCGTTTTCTCCTGAATATATTCAGGAGAAAACGCATACGCCCTTTTTGGCCAAGTGCATCATTGTCGAAGTTGTGCCCCTCTTCCTGTGCTTTACAGGCGATTCTAACGTACCTCTTGAAATCTGTTTCCTGCTATTCTGCCTCGCATTCAAGTCCGCCTCGTTGCCTTCCCTCAACAGATTTTTGGACGATAGTTGGCCTTGATTACTCTGCCAGTTTGTGAATTGCTGTGCCCCTGAGCTCCATTTTTCAACTCGTTTTTTGTGAGCTGAACGCAAGTCCAAACATTTGGTTCAGGACCTATACTGGTTCCCGGTGGGTGGCTGAGACTTTGGTGAATTCTTCTTCCTGCCGGGAAATTAGAGTGACATGTGCCCATCCAAATGCCTAACAGCTACTCTCTCATTGGTTCTCCCTCTTCCCTTTCCTCCTCTGCCAAATGGGCAACCTGTGTGAACCAGGAGCTTAAAGGGGCTGTCTCTCCAAGTTGGGAGATTGATAGTAAAGCTGTTGGAAAGTCAAACCAGAGCACCAGGAGAGGGACTCTTCGTTGAGTTTTAGAAACCTTTCGTATTCACAGTGTGTCCATTCTCTAGGTTTCCCGTACATGTTATAGCTATAGTAATATTCCCTTCAACCTGGAGAGGTGGGACCCATGGAATGGTTGCCATGCATTATTGCTTTAAAGGGTCTGCATTTGCTCACCCAATCTCACCAATCCTCTCAGTCCCAAGTGTCCAGCCTCATGCCACATCCAGCTGTCATCGTAGATAGGGTCATTCCAGGTTGCATCAGAGACCCTGAAGGAATTGTAAAGAATTTCCCTGATTCTTTGTTCTGTTTTTGAAATTCCTTTTTAGAGTGGGTTTGAGCTGATTCTCGCTGCCATGTTTATGCCAGTCTAGACACACTTGATTCCCTTACGGAGACATATCAATACATAGGTTTTAAGATTCTTACTAGTCAGATCTATTCCTCTGCGGGAAATATGGGGTTTTGAGTCCCTTTCACTGAGGAAGGTGTAGGTCTTGTCTATTCCATAGTTGGTTTTTGGAACAGTACCTGTGCTTATATCAAACTCTGGTTTGATGCATCACCCCACCTCTCCTTCCCCCTTAAGCAGGCATAAGAGTGTTTTCTAAATGTGAGACTCTGTTCTCTTTGCTAACTCAGTTCATGTGTAGCCATGTTTACAGGATCTTCCTAAGTGATATCTTATGATAAGTTTCTTTTCCTGTGTGACTTCTTTCCCTTAGAATCATCGTACCTGAATCCACTCATTTTGCTGCTACTGGTCTTATGACATGGATTTCGTGGCTGAGGGATATTCCATCGTACGTAAGTTCCACAATGTTTGGAACCATTTTTATATTTCCTGGGATATTTCAGGTGTACCCAGGTTGAGGTTCTTGTAAGCAGTGCAGCCCTCAATTTGGGGGTGGCTCTGTCTTATGGATTTTCAGTTTTCCCAAGGTATATTCCCTAGACTGGAAGTGCCCTTGGCTCTGTAGCTCTGTTGTTTACTTGTTTTAGGGAACACAATGCACTCCTCCAGTGAGGCGGTTGGCAACTTACATCCCGCCCATCAGCATAACAAGGCTCCCTGTTCTCCAGGGCCTGTCTTGCCTTTCTGGTTTTTACACATTTTGTGGATGTCCCTTTTGACCAGTGGGAAGTGATACTTCTTTGTAGTGCAGATTTGCATTGCCCGCTTGCTTGCTTGGCCAAAAAGGGCGTATGCGTTTTCTCCTGAATATATTCAGGAGAAAACGCATACGCCCTTTTTGGCCAAGTGCATCATTGTCGAAGTTGTGCCCCTCTTCCTGTGCTTTACAGGCGATTCTAACGTACCTCTTGAAATCTGTTTCCTGCTATTCTGCCTCGCATTCAAGTCCGCCTCGTTGCCTTCCCACAACAGATTTTTGGACGATAGTTGGCCTTGATTACTCTGCCAGTTTGTGAATTGCTGTGCCCCTGAGCTCCATTTTTCAACTCGTTTTTGGTGAGCTGAACGCAAGTCCAAACATTTGGTTCAGGACCTATACTGGTTCCCGGTGGGTGGCTGAGACTTTGGTGAATTCTTCTTCCTGCCGGGAAATTAGAGTGACATGTGCCCATCCAAATGCCTAACAGCTACTCTCTCATTGGTTCTCCCTCTTCCCTTTCCTCCTCTGCCAAATGGGCAACCTGTGTGAACCAGGAGCTTAAAGGGGCTGTCTCTCCAAGTTGGGAGATTGATAGTAAAGCTGTTGGAAAGTCAAACCGGAGCACCAGGAGAGGGACTCTTCGTTGAGTTTTAGAAACCTGTCGTATTCACAGTGTGTCCATTCTCTAGGTTTCCCGTACATGTTATAGCTGTAGTAATATTCCCTTCAACCTGGAGAGGTGGGACCCATGGAATGGTTGCCATGCATTATTGCTTTAAAGGGTCTGCATTTGCTCACCCAATCTCACCAATCCTCTCAGTCCCAAGTGTCCAGCCTCATGCCACATCCAGCTGTCATCGTAGATAGGGTCATTCCAGGTTGCATCAGAGACCCTGAAGGAATTGTAAAGAATTTCCCTGTTTCTTTGTTCTGTTTTGGAAATTCCTTTTTAGAGTGGGTTTGAGCTGATTCTCGCTGCCATGTTTATGCCAGTCTAGACACACTTGATTCCCTTACGGAGACATATCAATACATAGGTTTTAAGATTCTTACTAGTCAGATCTATTCCTCTGCGGGAAATATGGGGTTTTGAGTCCCTTTCACTGAGGAAGGTGTAGGTCTTGTCTATTCCATAGTTGGTTTTTGGAACAGTACCTGTGCTTATATCAAACTCTGGTTTGATGCATCACCCCACCTCTCCTTCCCCCTTAAGCAGGCATAAGAGTGTTTTCTAAATGTGAGACCCTGTTCTCTTTGCTAACTCAGTTCATGTGTAGCCATGTTTACAGGATCTTCCTAAGTGATATCTTATGATAAGTTTCTTTTCCTGTGTGACTTCTTTCCCTTAGAATCATCGTACCTGAATCCACTCATTTTGCTGCTACTGGTCTTATGACATTGATTTCGTGGCTGAGGGATATTCCATCGTACGTAAGTTCCACAATGTTTGGAACCATTTTTATATTTCCTGGGATATTTCAGGTGTACCCAGGTTGAGGTTCTTGTAAGCAGTGCAGCCCTCAATTTGGGGGTGGCTCTGTCTTATGGATTTTCAGTTTTCCCAAGGTATATTCCCTAGACTGGAAGTGCCCTTGGCTCTGTAGCTCTGTTGTTTACTTGTTTTAGGGAACACAATGCACTCCTCCAGTGAGGCGGTTGGCAACTTACATCCCGCCCATCAGCATAACAAGGCTCCCTGTTCTCCAGGGCCTGTCTTGCCTTTCTGGTTTTTACACATTTTGTGGATGTCCCTTTTGACCGGTGGGAAGTGATACTTCTTTGTAGTGCAGATTTGCATTGCCCGCTTGCTTGCTTGGCCAAAAAGGGCGTATGCGTTTTCTCCTGAATATATTCAGGAGAAAACGCATACGCCCTTTTTGGCCAAGTGCATCATTGTCGAAGTTGTGCCCCTCTTCCTGTGCTTTACAGGCGATTCTAACGTACCTCTTGAAATCTGTTTCCTGCTATTCTGCCTCGCATTCAAGTCCGCCTCGTTGCCTTCCCTCAACAGAATTTTGGACGATAGTTGGCCTTGATTACTCTGCCAGTTTGTGAATTGCTGTGCCCCTGAGCTCCATTTTTCAACTCGTTTTTTGTGAGCTGAACGCAAGTCCAAACATTTGGTTCAGGACCTATACTGGTTCCCGGTGGGTGGCTGAGACTTTGGTGAATTCTTCTTCCTGCCGGGAAATTAGAGTGACATGTGCCCATCCAAATGCCTAACAGCTACTCTCTCATTGGTTCTCCCTCTTCCCTTTCCTCCTCTGCCAAATGGGCAACCTGTGTGAACCAGGAGCTTAAAGGGGCTGTCTCTCCAAGTTGGGAGATTGATAGTAAAGCTGTTGGAAAGTCAAACCGGAGCACCAGGAGAGGGACTCTTCGTTGAGTTTTAGAAACCTGTCGTATTCACAGTGTGTCCATTCTCTAGGTTTCCCGTACATGTTATAGCTGTAGTAATATTCCCTTCAACCTGGAGAGGTGGGACCCATGGAATGGTTGCCATGCATTATTGCTTTAAAGGGTCTGCATTTGCTCACCCAATCTCACCAATCCTCTCAGTCCCAAGTGTCCAGCCTCATGCCACATCCAGCTGTCATCGTAGATAGGGTCATTCCAGGTTGCATCAGAGACCCTGAAGGAATTGTAAAGAATTTCCCTGTTTCTTTGTTCTGTTTTTGAAATTCCTTTTTAGAGTGGGTTTGAGCTGATTCTCGCTGCCATGTTTATGCCAGTCTAGACACACTTGATTCCCTTACGGAGACATATCAATACATAGGTTTTAAGATTCTTACTAGTCAGATCTATTCCTCTGCGGGAAATATGGGGTTTTGAGTCCCTTTCACTGAGGAAGGTGTAGGTCTTGTCTATTCCATAGTTGGTTTTTGGAACAGTACCTGTGCTTATATCAAACTCTGGTTTGATGCATCACCCCACCTCTCCTTCCCCCTTAAGCAGGCATAAGAGTGTTTTCTAAATGTGAGACCCTGTTCTCTTTGCTAACTCAGTTCATGTGTAGCCATGTTTACAGGATCTTCCTAAGTGATATCTTATGATAAGTTTCTTTTCCTGTGTGACTTCTTTCCCTTAGAATCATCGTACCTGAATCCACTCATTTTGCTGCTACTGGTCTTATGACATTGATTTCGTGGCTGAGGGATATTCCATCGTACGTAAGTTCCACAATGTTTGGAACCATTTTTATATTTCCTGGGATATTTCAGGTGTACCCAGGTTGAGGTTCTTGTAAGCAGTGCAGCCCTCAATTTGGGGGTGGCTCTGTCTTATGGATTTTCAGTTTTCCCAAGGTATATTCCCTAGACTGGAAGTGCCCTTGGCTCTGTAGCTCTGTTGTTTACTTGTTTTAGGGAACACAATGCACTCCTCCAGTGAGGCGGTTGGCAACTTACATCCCGCCCATCAGCATAACAAGGCTCCCTGTTCTCCAGGGCCTGTCTTGCCTTTCTGGTTTTTACACATTTTGTGGATGTCCCTTTTGACCGGTGGGAAGTGATACTTCTTTGTAGTGCAGATTTGCATTGCCCGCTTGCTTGCTTGGCCAAAAAGGGCGTATGCGTTTTCTCCTGAATATATTCAGGAGAAAACGCATACGCCCTTTTTGGCCAAGTGCATCATTGTCGAAGTTGTGCCCCTCTTCCTGTGCTTTACAGGCGATTCTAACGTACCTCTTGAAATCTGTTTCCTGCTATTCTGCCTCGCATTCAAGTCCGCCTCGTTGCCTTCCCTCAACAGAATTTTGGACGATAGTTGGCCTTGATTACTCTGCCAGTTTGTGAATTGCTGTGCCCCTGAGCTCCATTTTTCAACTCGTTTTTTGTGAGCTGAACGCAAGTCCAAACATTTGGTTCAGGACCTATACTGGTTCCCGGTGGGTGGCTGAGACTTTGGTGAATTCTTCTTCCTGCCGGGAAATTAGAGTGACATGTGCCCATCCAAATGCCTAACAGCTACTCTCTCATTGGTTCTCCCTCTTCCCTTTCCTCCTCTGCCAAATGGGCAACCTGTGTGAACCAGGAGCTTAAAGGGGCTGTCTCTCCAAGTTGGGAGATTGATAGTAAAGCTGTTGGAAAGTCAAACCGGAGCACCAGGAGAGGGACTCTTCGTTGAGTTTTAGAAACCTGTCGTATTCACAGTGTGTCCATTCTCTAGGTTTCCCGTACATGTTATAGCTGTAGTAATATTCCCTTCAACCTGGAGAGGTGGGACCCATGGAATGGTTGCCATGCATTATTGCTTTAAAGGGTCTGCATTTGCTCACCCAATCTCACCAATCCTCTCAGTCCCAAGTGTCCAGCCTCATGCCACATCCAGCTGTCATCGTAGATAGGGTCATTCCAGGTTGCATCAGAGACCCTGAAGGAATTGTAAAGAATTTCCCTGTTTCTTTGTTCTGTTTTTGAAATTCCTTTTTAGAGTGGGTTTGAGCTGATTCTCGCTGCCATGTTTATGCCAGTCTAGACACACTTGATTCCCTTACGGAGACATATCAATACATAGGTTTTAAGATTCTTACTAGTCAGATCTATTCCTCTGCGGGAAATATGGGGTTTTGAGTCCCTTTCACTGAGGAAGGTGTAGGTCTTGTCTATTCCATAGTTGGTTTTTGGAACAGTACCTGTGCTTATATCAAACTCTGGTTTGATGCATCACCCCACCTCTCCTTCCCCCTTAAGCAGGCATAAGAGTGTTTTCTAAATGTGAGACTCTGTTCTCTTTGCTAACTCAGTTCATGTGTAGCCATGTTTACAGGATCTTCCTAAGTGATATCTTATGATAAGTTTCTTTTCCTGTGTGACTTCTTTCCCTTAGAATCATCGTACCTGAATCCACTCATTTTGCTGCTACTGGTCTTATGACATTGATTTCGTGGCTGAGGGATATTCCATCGTACGTAAGTTCCACAATGTTTGGAACCATTTTTATATTTCCTGGGATATTTCAGGTGTACCCAGGTTGAGGTTCTTGTAAGCAGTGCAGCCCTCAATTTGGGGGTGGCTCTGTCTTATGGATTTTCAGTTTTCCCAAGGCATATTCCCTAGACTGGAAGTGCCCGTGGCTCTGTAGCTCTGTTGTTTACTTGTTTTAGGGAACACAATGCACTCCTCCAGTGAGGCGGTTGGCAACTTACATCCCGCCCATCAGCATAACAAGGCTCCCTGTTCTCCAGGGCCTGTCTTGCCTTTCTGGTTTTTACACATTTTGTGGATGTCCCTTTTGACTGGTGGGAAGTGATACTTCTTTGTAGTGCAGATTTGCATTGCCCGCTTGCTTGCTTGGCCAAAAAGGGCGTATGCGTTTTCTCCTGAATATATTCAGGAGAAAACGCATACGCCCTTTTTGGCCAAGTGCATCATTGTCGAAGTTGTGCCCCTCTTCCTGTGCTTTACAGGCGATTCTAACGTACCTCTTGAAATCTGTTTCCTGCTATTCTGCCTCGCATTCAAGTCCGCCTCGTTGCCTTCCCTCAACAGATTTTTGGACGATAGTTGGCCTTGATTACTCTGCCAGTTTGTGAATTGCTGTGCCCCTGAGCTCCATTTTTCAACTCGTTTTTTGTGAGCTGAACGCAAGTCCAAACATTTGGTTCAGGACCTATACTGGTTCCCGGTGGGTGGCTGAGACTTTGGTGAATTCTTCTTCCTGCCGGGAAATTAGAGTGACATGTGCCCATCCAAATGCCTAACAGCTACTCTCTCATTGGTTCTCCCTCTTCCCTTTCCTCCTCTGCCAAATGGGCAACCTGTGTGAACCAGGAGCTTAAAGGGGCTGTCTCTCCAAGTTGGGAGATTGATAGTAAAGCTGTTGGAAAGTCAAACCGGAGCACCAGGAGAGGGACTCTTCGTTGAGTTTTAGAAACCTGTCGTATTCACAGTGTGTCCATTCTCTAGGTTTCCCGTACATGTTATAGCTGTAGTAATATTCCCTTCAACCTGGAGAGGTGGGACCCATGGAATGGTTGCCATGCATTATTGCTTTAAAGGGTCTGCATTTGCTCACCCAATCTCACCAATCCTCTCAGTCCCAAGTGTCCAGCCTCATGCCACATCCAGCTGTCATCGTAGATAGGGTCATTCCAGGTTGCATCAGAGACCCTGAAGGAATTGTAAAGAATTTCCCTGTTTCTTTGTTCTGTTTTTGAAATTCCTTTTTAGAGTGGGTTTGAGCTGATTCTCGCTGCCATGTTTATGCCAGTCTAGACACACTTGATTCCCTTACGGAGACATATCAATACATAGGTTTTAAGATTCTTACTAGTCAGATCTATTCCTCTGCGGGAAATATGGGGTTTTGAGTCCCTTTCACTGAGGAAGGTGTAGGTCTTGTCTATTCCATAGTTGGTTTTTGGAACAGTACCTGTGCTTATATCAAACTCTGGTTTGATGCATCACCCCACCTCTCCTTCCCCCTTAAGCAGGCATAAGAGTGTTTTCTAAATGTGAGACTCTGTTCTCTTTGCTAACTCAGTTCATGTGTAGCCATGTTTACAGGATCTTCCTAAGTGATATCTTATGATAAGTTTCTTTTCCTGTGTGACTTCTTTCCCTTAGAATCATCGTACCTGAATCCACTCATTTTGCTGCTACTGGTCTTATGACATGGATTTCGTGGCTGAGGGATATTCCATCGTACGTAAGTTCCACAATGTTTGGAACCATTTTTATATTTCCTGGGATATTTCAGGTGTACCCAGGTTGAGGTTCTTGTAAGCAGTGCAGCCCTCAATTTGGGGGTGGCTCTGTCTTATGGATTTTCAGTTTTCCCAAGGTATATTCCCTAGACTGGAAGTGCCCTTGGCTCTGTAGCTCTGTTGTTTACTTGTTTTAGGGAACACAATGCACTCCTCCAGTGAGGCAGTTGGCAACTTACATCCCGCCCATCAGCATAACAAGGCTCCCTGTTCTCCAGGGCCTGTCTTGCCTTTCTGGTTTTTACACATTTTGTGGATGTCCCTTTTGACCGGTGGGAAGTGATACTTCTTTGTAGTGCAGATTTGCATTGCCCGCTTGCTTGCTTGGCCAAAAAGGGCGTATGCGTTTTCTCCTGAATATATTCAGGAGAAAACGCATACGCCCTTTTTGGCCAAGTGCATCATTGTCGAAGTTGTGCCCCTCTTCCTGTGCTTTACAGGCGATTCTAACGTACCTCTTGAAATCTGTTTCCTGCTATTCTGCCTCGCATTCAAGTCCGCCTCGTTGCCTTCCCTCAACAGATTTTTGGACGATAGTTGGCCTTGATTACTCTGCCAGTTTGTGAATTGCTGTGCCCCTGAGCTCCATTTTTCAACTCGTTTTTTGTGAGCTGAACGCAAGTCCAAACATTTGGTTCAGGACCTATACTGGTTCCCGGTGGGTGGCTGAGACTTTGGTGAATTCTTCTTCCTGCCGGGAAATTAGAGTGACATGTGCCCATCCAAATGCCTAACAGCTACTCTCTCATTGGTTCTCCCTCTTCCCTTTCCTCCTCTGCCAAATGGGCAACCTGTGTGAACCAGGAGCTTAAAGGGGCTGTCTCTCCAAGTTGGGAGATTGATAGTAAAGCTGTTGGAAAGTCAAACCGGAGCACCAGGAGAGGGACTCTTCGTTGAGTTTTAGAAACCTGTCGTATTCACAGTGTGTCCATTCTCTAGGTTTCCCGTACATGTTATAGCTGTAGTAATATTCCCTTCAACCTGGAGAGGTGGGACCCATGGAATGGTTGCCATGCATTATTGCTTTAAAGGGTCTGCATTTGCTCACCCAATCTCACCAATCCTCTCAGTCCCAAGTGTCCAGCCTCATGCCACATCCAGCTGTCATCGTAGATAGGGTCATTCCAGGTTGCATCAGAGACCCTGAAGGAATTGTAAAGAATTTCCCTGTTTCTTTGTTCTGTTTTTGAAATTCCTTTTTAGAGTGGGTTTGAGCTGATTCTCGCTGCCATGTTTATGCCAGTCTAGACACACTTGATTCCCTTACGGAGACATATCAATACATAGGTTTTAAGATTCTTACTAGTCAGATCTATTCCTCTGCGGGAAATATGGGGTTTTGAGTCCCTTTCACTGAGGAAGGTGTAGGTCTTGTCTATTCCATAGTTGGTTTTTGGAACAGTACCTGTGCTTATATCAAACTCTGGTTTGATGCATCACCCCACCTCTCCTTCCCCCTTAAGCAGGCATAAGAGTGTTTTCTAAATGTGAGACTCTGTTCTCTTTGCTAACTCAGTTCATGTGTAGCCATGTTTACAGGATCTTCCTAAGTGATATCTTATGATAAGTTTCTTTTCCTGTGTGACTTCTTTCCCTTAGAATCATCGTACCTGAATCCACTCATTTTGCTGCTACTGGTCTTATGACATTGATTTCGTGGCTGAGGGATATTCCATCGTACGTAAGTTCCACAATGTTTGGAACCATTTTTATATTTCCTGGGATATTTCAGGTGTACCCAGGTTGAGGTTCTTGTAAGCAGTGCAGCCCTCAATTTGGGGGTGGCTCTGTCTTATGGATTTTCAGTTTTCCCAAGGCATATTCCCTAGACTGGAAGTGCCCGTGGCTCTGTAGCTCTGTTGTTTACTTGTTTTAGGGAACACAATGCACTCCTCCAGTGAGGCGGTTGGCAACTTACATCCCGCCCATCAGCATAACAAGGCTCCCTGTTCTCCAGGGCCTGTCTTGCCTTTCTGGTTTTTACACATTTTGTGGATGTCCCTTTTGACCGGTGGGAAGTGATACTTCTTTGTAGTGCAGATTTGCATTGCCCGCTTGCTTGCTTGGCCAAAAAGGGCGTATGCGTTTTCTCCTGAATATATTCAGGAGAAAACGCATAAGCCCTTTTTGGCCAAGTGCATCATTGTCGAAGTTGTGCCCCTCTTCCTGTGCTTTACAGGCGATTCTAACGTACCTCTTGAAATCTGTTTCCTGCTATTCTGCCTCGCATTCAAGTCCGCCTCGTTGCCTTCCCTCAACAGATTTTTGGACGATAGTTGGCCTTGATTACTCTGCCAGTTTGTGAATTGCTGTGCCCCTGAGCTCCATTTTTCAACTCGTTTTTTGTGAGCTGAACGCAAGTCCAAACATTTGGTTCAGGACCTATACTGGTTCCCGGTGGGTGGCTGAGACTTTGGTGAATTCTTCTTCCTGCCGGGAAATTAGAGTGACATGTGCCCATCCAAATGCCTAACAGCTACTCTCTCATTGGTTCTCCCTCTTCCCTTTCCTCCTCTGCCAAATGGGCAACCTGTGTGAACCAGGAGCTTAAAGGGGCTGTCTCTCCAAGTTGGGAGATTGATAGTAAAGCTGTTGGAAAGTCAAACCGGAGCACCAGGAGAGGGACTCTTCGTTGAGTTTTAGAAACCTGTCGTATTCACAGTGTGTCCATTCTCTAGGTTTCCCGTACATGTTATAGCTGTAGTAATATTCCCTTCAACCTGGAGAGGTGGGACCCATGGAATGGTTGCCATGCATTATTGCTTTAAAGGGTCTGCATTTGCTCACCCAATCTCACCAATCCTCTCAGTCCCAAGTGTCCAGCCTCATGCCACATCCAGCTGTCATCGTAGATAGGGTCATTCCAGGTTGCATCAGAGACCCTGAAGGAATTGTAAAGAATTTCCCTGTTTCTTTGTTCTGTTTTTGAAATTCCTTTTTAGAGTGGGTTTGAGCTGATTCTCGCTGCCATGTTTATGCCAGTCTAGACACACTTGATTCCCTTACGGAGACATATCAATACATAGGTTTTAAGATTCTTACTAGTCAGATCTATTCCTCTGCGGGAAATATGGGGTTTTGAGTCCCTTTCACTGAGGAAGGTGTAGGTCTTGTCTATTCCATAGTTGGTTTTTGGAACAGTACCTGTGCTTATATCAAACTCTGGTTTGATGCATCACCCCACCTCTCCTTCCCCCTTAAGCAGGCATAAGAGTGTTTTCTAAATGTGAGACTCTGTTCTCTTTGCTAACTCAGTTCATGTGTAGCCATGTTTACAGGATCTTCCTAAGTGATATCTTATGATAAGTTTCTTTTCCTGTGTGACTTCTTTCCCTTAGAATCATCGTACCTGAATCCACTCATTTTGCTGCTACTGGTCTTATGACATTGATTTCGTGGCTGAGGGATATTCCATCGTACGTAAGTTCCACAATGTTTGGAACCATTTTTATATTTCCTGGGATATTTCAGGTGTACCCAGGTTGAGGTTCTTGTAAGCAGTGCAGCCCTCAATTTGGGGGTGGCTCTGTCTTATGGATTTTCAGTTTTCCCAAGGTATATTCCCTAGACTGGAAGTGCCCTTGGCTCTGTAGCTCTGTTGTTTACTTGTTTTAGGGAACACAATGCACTCCTCCAGTGAGGCAGTTGGCAACTTACATCCCGCCCATCAGCATAACAAGGCTCCCTGTTCTCCAGGGCCTGTCTTGCCTTTCTGGTTTTTACACATTTTGTGGATGTCCCTTTTGACCGGTGGGAAGTGATACTTCTTTGTAGTGCAGATTTGCATTGCCCGCTTGCTTGCTTGGCCAAAAAGGGCGTATGCGTTTTCTCCTGAATATATTCAGGAGAAAACGCATACGCCCTTTTTGGCCAAGTGCATCATTGTCGAAGTTGTGCCCCTCTTCCTGTGCTTTACAGGCGATTCTAACGTACCTCTTGAAATCTGTTTCCTGCTATTCTGCCTCGCATTCAAGTCCGCCTCGTTGCCTTCCCTCAACAGATTTTTGGACGATAGTTGGCCTTGATTACTCTGCCAGTTTGTGAATTGCTGTGCCCCTGAGCTCCATTTTTCAACTCGTTTTTTGTGAGCTGAACGCAAGTCCAAACATTTGGTTCAGGACCTATACTGGTTCCCGGTGGGTGGCTGAGACTTTGGTGAATTCTTCTTCCTGCCGGGAAATTAGAGTGACATGTGCCCATCCAAATGCCTAACAGCTACTCTCTCATTGGTTCTCCCTCTTCCCTTTCCTCCTCTGCCAAATGGGCAACCTGTGTGAACCAGGAGCTTAAAGGGGCTGTCTCTCCAAGTTGGGAGATTGATAGTAAAGCTGTTGGAAAGTCAAACCGGAGCACCAGGAGAGGGACTCTTCGTTGAGTTTTAGAAACCTGTCGTATTCACAGTGTGTCCATTCTCTAGGTTTCCCGTACATGTTATAGCTGTAGTAATATTCCCTTCAACCTGGAGAGGTGGGACCCATGGAATGGTTGCCATGCATTATTGCTTTAAAGGGTCTGCATTTGCTCACCCAATCTCACCAATCCTCTCAGTCCCAAGTGTCCAGCCTCATGCCACATCCAGCTGTCATCGTAGATAGGGTCATTCCAGGTTGCATCAGAGACCCTGAAGGAATTGTAAAGAATTTCCCTGTTTCTTTGTTCTGTTTTTGAAATTCCTTTTTAGAGTGGGTTTGAGCTGATTCTCGCTGCCATGTTTATGCCAGTCTAGACACACTTGATTCCCTTACGGAGACATATCAATACATAGGTTTTAAGATTCTTACTAGTCAGATCTATTCCTCTGCGGGAAATATGGGGTTTTGAGTCCCTTTCACTGAGGAAGGTGTAGGTCTTGTCTATTCCATAGTTGGTTTTTGGAACAGTACCTGTGCTTATATCAAACTCTGGTTTGATGCATCACCCCACCTCTCCTTCCCCCTTAAGCAGGCATAAGAGTGTTTTCTAAATGTGAGACTCTGTTCTCTTTGCTAACTCAGTTCATGTGTAGCCATGTTTACAGGATCTTCCTAAGTGATATCTTATGATAAGTTTCTTTTCCTGTGTGACTTCTTTCCCTTAGAATCATCGTACCTGAATCCACTCATTTTGCTGCTACTGGTCTTATGACATTGATTTCGTGGCTGAGGGATATTCCATCGTACGTAAGTTCCACAATGTTTGGAACCATTTTTATATTTCCTGGGATATTTCAGGTGTACCCAGGTTGAGGTTCTTGTAAGCAGTGCAGCCCTCAATTTGGGGGTGGCTCTGTCTTATGGATTTTCAGTTTTCCCAAGGCATATTCCCTAGACTGGAAGTGCCCTTGGCTCTGTAGCTCTGTTGTTTACTTGTTTTAGGGAACACAATGCACTCCTCCAGTGAGGCAGTTGGCAACTTACATCCCGCCCATCAGCATAACAAGGCTCCCTGTTCTCCAGGGCCTGTCTTGCCTTTCTGGTTTTTACACATTTTGTGGATGTCCCTTTTGACCGGTGGGAAGTGATACTTCTTTGTAGTGCAGATTTGCATTGCCCGCTTGCTTGCTTGGCCAAAAAGGGCGTATGCGTTTTCTCCTGAATATATTCAGGAGAAAACGCATACGCCCTTTTTGGCCAAGTGCATCATTGTCGAAGTTGTGCCCCTCTTCCTGTGCTTTACAGGCGATTCTAACGTACCTCTTGAAATCTGTTTCCTGCTATTCTGCCTCGCATTCAAGTCCGCCTCGTTGCCTTCCCTCAACAGATTTTTGGACGATAGTTGGCCTTGATTACTCTGCCAGTTTGAGAATTGCTGTGCCCCTGAGCTCCATTTTTCAACTCGTTTTTTGTGAGCTGAACGCAAGTCCAAACATTTGGTTCAGGACCTATACTGGTTCCCGGTGGGTGGCTGAGACTTTGGTGAATTCTTCTTCCTGCCGGGAAATTAGAGTGACATGTGCCCATCCAAATGCCTAACAGCTACTCTCTCATTGGTTCTCCCTCTTCCCTTTCCTCCTCTGCCAAATGGGCAACCTGTGTGAACCAGGAGCTTAAAGGGGCTGTCTCTCCAAGTTGGGAGATTGATAGTAAAGCTGTTGGAAAGTCAAACCAGAGCACCAGGAGAGGGACTCTTCGTTGAGTTTTAGAAAACTTACGTATTCACAGTGTGTCCATTCTCTAGGTTTCCCGTACATGTTATAGCTGTAGTAATATTCCCTTCAACCTGGAGAGGTGGGACCCATGGAATGGTTGCCATGCATTATTGCTTTAAAGGGTCTGCATTTGCTCACCCAATCTCACCAATCCTCTCAGTCCCAAGTGTCCAGCCTCATGCCACATCCAGCTGTCATCGTAGATAGGGTCATTCCAGGTTGCATCAGAGACCCTGAAGGAATTGTAAAGAATTTCCCTGATTCTTTGTTCTGTTTTTGAAATTCCTTTTTAGAGTGGGTTTGAGCTGATTCTCGCTGCCATGTTTATGCCAGTCTAGACACACTTGATTCCCTTACGGAGACATATCAATACATAGGTTTTAAGATTCTTACTAGTCAGATCTATTCCTCTGCGGGAAATATGGGGTTTTGAGTCCCTTTCACTGAGGAAGGTGTAGGTCTTGTCTATTCCATAGTTGGTTTTTGGAACAGTACCTGTGCTTATATCAAACTCTGGTTTGATGCATCACCCCACCTCTCCTTCCCCCTTAAGCAGGCATAAGAGTGTTTTCTAAATGTGAGACTCTGTTCTCTTTGCTAACTCAGTTCATGTGTAGCCATGTTTACAGGATCTTCCTAAGTGATATCTTATGATAAGTTTCTTTTCCTGTGTGACTTCTTTCCCTTAGAATCATCGTACCTGAATCCACTCATTTTGCTGCTACTGGTCTTATGACATTGATTTCGTGGCTGAGGGATATTCCATCGTACGTAAGTTCCACAATGTTTGGAACCATTTTTATATTTCCTGGGATATTTCAGGTGTACCCAGGTTGAGGTTCTTGTAAGCAGTGCAGCCCTCAATTTGGGGGTGGCTCTGTCTTATGGATTTTCAGTTTTCCCAAGGTATATTCCCTAGACTGGAAGTGCCCTTGGCTCTGTAGCTCTGTTGTTTACTTGTTTTAGGGAACACAATGCACTCCTCCAGTGAGGCGGTTGGCAACTTACATCCCGCCCATCAGCATAACAAGGCTCCCTGTTCTCCAGGGCCTGTCTTGCCTTTCTGGTTTTTACACATTTTGTGGATGTCCCTTTTGACCGGTGGGAAGTGATACTTCTTTGTAGTGCAGATTTGCATTGCCCGCTTGCTTGCTTGGCCAAAAAGGGCGTATGCGTTTTCTCCTGAATATATTCAGGAGAAAACGCATACGCCCTTTTTGGCCAAGTGCATCATTGTCGAAGTTGTGCCCCTCTTCCTGTGCTTTACAGGCGATTCTAACGTACCTCTTGAAATCTGTTTCCTGCTATTCTGCCTCGCATTCAAGTCCGCCTCGTTGCCTTCCCTCAACAGATTTTTGGACGATAGTTGGCCTTGATTACTCTGCCAGTTTGTGAATTGCTGTGCCCCTGAGCTCCATTTTTCAACTCGTTTTTTGTGAGCTGAACGCAAGTCCAAACATTTGGTTCAGGACCTATACTGGTTCCCGGTGGGTGGCTGAGACTTTGGTGAATTCTTCTTCCTGCCGGGAAATTAGAGTGACATGTGCCCATCCAAATGCCTAACAGCTACTCTCTCATTGGTTCTCCCTCTTCCCTTTCCTCCTCTGCCAAATGGGCAACCTGTGTGAACCAGGAGCTTAAAGGGGCTGTCTCTCCAAGTTGGGAGATTGATAGTAAAGCTGTTGGAAAGTCAAACCGGAGCACCAGGAGAGGGACTCTTCGTTGAGTTTTAGAAACCTGTCGTATTCACAGTGTGTCCATTCTCTAGGTTTCCCGTACATGTTATAGCTGTAGTAATATTCCCTTCAACCTGGAGAGGTGGGACCCATGGAATGGTTGCCATGCATTATTGCTTTAAAGGGTCTGCATTTGCTCACCCAATCTCACCAATCCTCTCAGTCCCAAGTGTCCAGCCTCATGCCACATCCAGCTGTCATCGTAGATAGGGTCATTCCAGGTTGCATCAGAGACCCTGAAGGAATTGTAAAGAATTTCCCTGTTTCTTTGTTCTGTTTTTGAAATTCCTTTTTAGAGTGGGTTTGAGCTGATTCTCGCTGCCATGTTTATGCCAGTCTAGACACACTTGATTCCCTTACGGAGACATATCAATACATAGGTTTTAAGATTCTTACTAGTCAGATCTATTCCTCTGCGGGAAATATGGGGTTTTGAGTCCCTTTCACTGAGGAAGGTGTAGGTCTTGTCTATTCCATAGTTGGTTTTTGGAACAGTACCTGTGCTTATATCAAACTCTGGTTTGATGCATCACCCCACCTCTCCTTCCCCCTTAAGCAGGCATAAGAGTGTTTTCTAAATGTGAGACTCTGTTCTCTTTGCTAACTCAGTTCATGTGTAGCCATGTTTACAGGATCTTCCTAAGTGATATCTTATGATAAGTTTCTTTTCCTGTGTGACTTCTTTCCCTTAGAATCATCGTACCTGAATCCACTCATTTTGCTGCTACTGGTCTTATGACATTGATTTCGTGGCTGAGGGATATTCCATCGTACGTAAGTTCCACAATGTTTGGAACCATTTTTATATTTCCTGGGATATTTCAGGTGTACCCAGGTTGAGGTTCTAGTAAGCAGTGCAGCCCTCAATTTGGGGGTGGCTCTGTCTTATGGATTTTCAGTTTTCCCAAGGTATATTCCCTAGACTGGAAGTGCCCTTGGCTCTGTAGCTCTGTTGTTTACTTGTTTTAGGGAACACAATGCACTCCTCCAGTGAGGCAGTTTGCAACTTACATCCCGCCCATCAGCATAACAAGGCTCCCTGTTCTCCAGGGCCTGTCTTGCCTTTCTGGTTTTTACACATTTTGTGGATGTCCCTTTTGACCGGTGGGAAGTGATACTTCTTTGTAGTGCAGATTTGCATTGCCCGCTTGCTTGCTTGGCCAAAAAGGGCGTATGCGTTTTCTCCTGAATATATTCAGGAGAAAACGCATACGCCCTTTTTGGCCAAGTGCATCATTGTCGAAGTTGTGCCCCTCTTCCTGTGCTTTACAGGCGATTCTAACGTACCTCTTGAAATCTGTTTCCTGCTATTCTGCCTCGCATTCAAGTCCGCCTCGTTGCCTTCCCTCAACAGATTTTTGGACGATAGTTGGCCTTGATTACTCTGCCAGTTTGTGAATTGCTGTGCCCCTGAGCTCCATTTTTCAACTCGTTTTTTGTGAGCTGAACGCAAGTCCAAACATTTGGTTCAGGACCTATACTGGTTCCCGGTGGGTGGCTGAGACTTTGGTGAATTCTTCTTCCTGCCGGGAAATTAGAGTGACATGTGCCCATCCAAATGCCTAACAGCTACTCTCTCATTGGTTCTCCCTCTTCCCTTTCCTCCTCTGCCAAATGGGCAACCTGTGTGAACCAGGAGCTTAAAGGGGCTGTCTCTCCAAGTTGGGAGATTGATAGTAAAGCTGTTGGAAAGTCAAACCGGAGCACCAGGAGAGGGACTCTTCGTTGAGTTTTAGAAACCTGTCGTATTCACAGTGTGTCCATTCTCTAGGTTTCCCGTACATGTTATAGCTGTAGTAATATTCCCTTCAACCTGGAGAGGTGGGACCCATGGAATGGTTGCCATGCATTATTGCTTTAAAGGGTCTGCATTTGCTCACCCAATCTCACCAGTCCTCTCAGTCCCAAGTGTCCAGCCTCATGCCACATCCAGCTGTCATCGTAGATAGGGTCATTCCAGGTTGCATCAGAGACCCTGAAGGAATTGTAAAGAATTTCCCTGTTTCTTTGTTCTGTTTTTGAAATTCCTTTTTAGAGTGGGTTTGAGCTGATTCTCGCTGCCATGTTTATGCCAGTCTAGACACACTTGATTCCCTTACAGAGACATATCAATACATAGGTTTTAAGATTCTTACTAGTCAGATCTATTCCTCTGCGGGAAATATGGGGTTTTGAGTCCCTTTCACTGAGGAAGGTGTAGGTCTTGTCTATTCCATAGTTGCTTTTTGGAACAGTACCTGTGCTTATATCAAACTCTGGTTTGATGCATCACCCCACCTCTCCTTCCCCCTTAAGCAGGCATAAGAGTGTTTTCTAAATGTGAGACTCTGTTCTCTTTGCTAACTCAGTTCATGTGTAGCCATGTTTACAGGATCTTCCTAAGTGATATCTTATGATAAGTTTCTTTTCCTGTGTGACTTCTTTCCCTTAGAATCATCGTACCTGAATCCACTCATTTTGCTGCTACTGGTCTTATGACATTGATTTCGTGGCTGAGGGATATTCCATCGTACGTAAGTTCCACAATGTTTGGAACCATTTTTATATTTCCTGGGATATTTCAGGTGTACCCAGGTTGAGGTTCTAGTAAGCAGTGCAGCCCTCAATTTGGGGGTGGCTCTGTCTTATGGATTTTCAGTTTTCCCAAGGTATATTCCCTAGACTGGAAGTGCCCTTGGCTCTGTAGCTCTGTTGTTTACTTGTTTTAGGGAACACAATGCACTCCTCCAGTGAGGCAGTTTGCAACTTACATCCCGCCCATCAGCATAACAAGGCTCCCTGTTCTCCAGGGCCTGTCTTGCCTTTCTGGTTTTTACACATTTTGTGGATGTCCCTTTTGACCGGTGGGAAGTGATACTTCTTTGTAGTGCAGATTTGCATTGCCCGCTTGCTTGCTTGGCCAAAAAGGGCGTATGCGTTTTCTCCTGAATATATTCAGGAGAAAACGCATACGCCCTTTTTGGCCAAGTGCATCATTGTCGAAGTTGTGCCCCTCTTCCTGTGCTTTACAGGCGATTCTAACGTACCTCTTGAAATCTGTTTCCTGCTATTCTGCCTCGCATTCAAGTCCGCCTCGTTGCCTTCCCTCAACAGATTTTTGGACGATAGTTGGCCTTGATTACTCTGCCAGTTTGTGAATTGCTGTGCCCCTGAGCTCCATTTTTCAACTCGTTTTTTGTGAGCTGAACGCAAGTCCAAACATTTGGTTCAGGACCTATACTGGTTCCCGGTGGGTGGCTGAGACTTTGGTGAATTCTTCTTCCTGCCGGGAAATTAGAGTGACATGTGCCCATCCAAATGCCTAACAGCTACTCTCTCATTGGTTCTCCCTCTTCCCTTTCCTCCTCTGCCAAATGGGCAACCTGTGTGAACCAGGAGCTTAAAGGGGCTGTCTCTCCAAGTTGGGCGATTGATAGTAAAGCTGTTGGAAAGTCAAACCGGAGCACCAGGAGAGGGACTCTTCGTTGAGTTTTAGAAACCTGTCGTATTCACAGTGTGTCCATTCTCTAGGTTTCCCGTACATGTTATAGCTGTAGTAATATTCCCTTCAACCTGGAGAGGTGGGACCCATGGAATGGTTGCCATGCATTATTGCTTTAAAGGGTCTGCATTTGCTCACCCAATCTCACCAATCCTCTCAGTCCCAAGTGTCCAGCCTCATGCCACATCCAGCTGTCATCGTAGATAGGGTCATTCCAGGTTGCATCAGAGACCCTGAAGGAATTGTAAAGAATTTCCCTGTTTCTTTGTTCTGTTTTTGAAATTCCTTTTTAGAGTGGGTTTGAGCTGATTCTCGCTGCCATGTTTATGCCAGTCTAGACACACTTGATTCCCTTACAGAGACATATCAATACATAGGTTTTAAGATTCTTACTAGTCAGATCTATTCCTCTGCGGGAAATATGGGGTTTTGAGTCCCTTTCACTGAGGAAGGTGTAGGTCTTGTCTATTCCATAGTTGGTTTTTGGAACAGTACCTGTGCTTATATCAAACTCTGGTTTGATACATCACCCCACCTCTCCTTCCCCCTTAAGCAGGCATAAGAGTGTTTTCTAAATGTGAGACTCTGTTCTCTTTGCTAACTCAGTTCATGTGTAGCCATGTTTACAGGATCTTCCTAAGTGATATCTTATGATAAGTTTCTTTTCCTGTGTGACTTCTTTCCCTTAGAATCATCGTACCTGAATCCACTCATTTTGCTGCTACTGGTCTTATGACATTGATTTCGTGGCTGAGGGATATTCCATCGTACGTAAGTTCCACAATGTTTGGAACCATTTTTATATTTCCTGGGATATTTCAGGTGTACCCAGGTTGAGGTTCTTGTAAGCAGTGCAGCCCTCAATTTGGGGGTGGCTCTGTCTTATGGATTTTCAGTTTTCCCAAGGCATATTCCCTAGACTGGAAGTGCCCTTGGCTCTGTAGCTCTGTTGTTTACTTGTTTTAGGGAACACAATGCACTCCTCCAGTGAGGCGGTTGGCAACTTACATCCCGCCCATCAGCATAACAAGGCTCCCTGTTCTCCAGGGCCTGTCTTGCCTTTCTGGTTTTTACACATTTTGTGGATGTCCCTTTTGACCGGTGGGAAGTGATACTTCTTTGTAGTGCAGATTTGCATTGCCCGCTTGCTTGCTTGGCCAAAAAGGGCGTATGCGTTTTCTCCTGAATATATTCAGGAGAAAACGCATACGCCCTTTTTGGCCAAGTGCATCATTGTCGAAGTTGTGCCCCTCTTCCTGTGCTTTACAGGCGATTCTAACGTACCTCTTGAAATCTGTTTCCTGCTATTCTGCCTCGCATTCAAGTCCGCCTCGTTGCCTTCCCTCAACAGATTTTTGGACGATAGTTGGCCTTGATTACTCTGCCAGTTTGTGAATTGCTGTGCCCCTGAGCTCCATTTTTCAACTCGTTTTTTGTGAGCTGAACGCAAGTCCAAACATTTGGTTCAGGACCTATACTGGTTCCCGGTGGGTGGCTGAGACTTTGGTGAATTCTTCTTCCTGCCGGGAAATTAGAGTGACATGTGCCCATCCAAATGCCTAACAGCTACTCTCTCATTGGTTCTCCCTCTTCCCTTTCCTCCTCTGCCAAATGGGCAACCTGTGTGAACCAGGAGCTTAAAGGGGCTGTCTCTCCAAGTTGGGAGATTGATAGTAAAGCTGTTGGAAAGTCAAACCGGAGCACCAGGAGAGGGACTCTTCGTTGAGTTTTAGAAACCTTTCGTATTCACAGTGTGTCCATTCTCTAGGTTTCCCGTACATGTTATAGCTGTAGTAATATTCCCTTCAACCTGGAGAGGTGGGACCCATGGAATGGTTGCCATGCATTATTGCTTTAAAGGGTCTGCATTTGCTCACCCAATCTCACCAATCCTCTCAGTCCCAAGTGTCCAGCCTCATGCCACATCCAGCTGTCATCGTAGATAGGGTCATTCCAGGTTGCATCAGAGACCCTGAAGGAATTGTAAAGAATTTCCCTGATTCTTTGTTCTGTTTTTGAAATTCCTTTTTAGAGTGGGTTTGAGCTGATTCTCGCTGCCATGTTTATGCCAGTCTAGACACACTTGATTCCCTTACGGAGACATATCAATACATAGGTTTTAAGATTCTTACTAGTCAGATCTATTCCTCTGCGGGAAATATGGGGTTTTGAGTCCCTTTCACTGAGGAAGGTGTAGGTCTTGTCTATTCCATAGTTGGTTTTTGGAACAGTACCTGTGCTTATATCAAACTCTGGTTTGATGCATCACCCCACCTCTCCTTCCCCCGTAAGCAGGCATAAGAGTGTTTTCTAAATGTGAGACTCTGTTCTCTTTCCTAACTCAGTTCATGTGTTGCCATGTTTACAGGATCTTCCTAAGTGATATCTTATGATAAGTTTCTTTTCCTGTGTGACTTCTTTCCCTTAGAATCATCGTACCTGAATCCACTCATTTTGCTGCTACTGGTCTTATGACATTGATTTCGTGGCTGAGGGATATTCCATCGTACGTAAGTTCCACAATGTTTGGAACCATTTTTATATTTCCTGGGATATTTCAGGTGTACCCAGGTTGAGGTTCTTGTAAGCAGTGCAGCCCTCAATTTGGGGGTGGCTCTGTCTTATGGATTTTCAGTTTTCCCAAGGTATATTCCCTAGACTGGAAGTGCCCTTGGCTCTGTAGCTCTGTTGTTTACTTGTTTTAGGGAACACAATGCACTCCTCCAGTGAGGCAGTTGGCAACTTACATCCCGCCCATCAGCATAACAAGGCTCCCTGTTCTCCAGGGCCTGTCTTGCCTTTCTGGTTTTTACACATTTTGTGGATGTCCCTTTTGACCGGTGGGAAGTGATACTTCTTTGTAGTGCAGATTTGCATTGCCCGCTTGCTTGCTTGGCCAAAAAGGGCGTATGTGTTTTCTCCTGAATATATTCAGGAGAAAACGCATACGCCCTTTTTGGCCAAGTGCATCATTGTCGAAGTTGTGCCCCTCTTCCTGTGCTTTACAGGCGATTCTAACGTACCTCTTGAAATCTGTTTCCTGCTATTCTGCCTCGCATTCAAGTCCGCCTCGTTGCCTTCCCTCAACAGATTTTTGGACGATAGTTGGCCTTGATTACTCTGCCAGTTTGTGAATTGCTGTGCCCCTGAGCTCCATTTTTCAACTCGTTTTTTTGTGAGCTGAACGCAAGTCCAAACATTTGGTTCAGGACCTATACTGGTTCCCGGTGGGTGGCTGAGACTTTGGTGAATTCTTCTTCCTGCCGGGAAATTAGAGTGACATGTGCCCATCCAAATGCCTAACAGCTACTCTCTCATTGGTTCTCCCTCTTCCCTTTCCTCCTCTGCCAAATGGGCAACCTGTGTGAACCAGGAGCTTAAAGGGGCTGTCTCTCCAAGTTAGGAGATTGATAGTAAAGCTGTTGGAAAGTCAAACCGGAGCACCAGGAGAGGGACTCTTCGTTGAGTTTTAGAAACCTTTCGTATTCACAGTGTGTCCATTCTCTAGGTTTCCCGTACATGTTATAGCTGTAGTAATATTCCCTTCAACCTGGAGAGGTGGGACCCATGGAATGGTTGCCATGCATTATTGCTTTAAAGGGTCTGCATTTGCTCACCCAATCTCACCAATCCTCTCAGTCCCAAGTGTCCAGCCTCATGCCACATCCAGCTGTCATCGTAGATAGGGTCATTCCAGGTTGCATCAGAGACCCTGAAGGAATTGTAAAGAATTTCCCTGTTTCTTTGTTCTGTTTTGGAAATTCCTTTTTAGAGTGGGTTTGAGCTGATTCTCGCTGCCATGTTTATGCCAGTCTAGACACACTTGATTCCCTTACGGAGACATATCAATACATAGGTTTTAAGATTCTTACTAGTCAGATCTATTCCTCTGCGGGAAATATGGGGTTTTGAGTCCCTTTCACTGAGGAAGGTGTAGGTCTTGTCTATTCCATAGTTGGTTTTTGGAACAGTACCTGTGCTTATATCAAACTCTGGTTTGATGCATCACCCCACCTCTCCTTCCCCCTTAAGCAGGCATAAGAGTGTTTTCTAAATGTGAGACTCTGTTCTCTTTGCTAACTCAGTTCATGTGTAGCCATGTTTACAGGATCTTCCTAAGTGATATCTTATGATAAGTTTCTTTTCCTGTGTGACTTCTTTCCCTTAGAATCATCGTACCTGAATCCACTCATTTTGCTGCTACTGGTCTTATGACATTGATTTCGTGGCTGAGGGATATTCCATCGTACGTAAGTTCCACAATGTTTGGAACCATTTTTATATTTCCTGGGATATTTCAGGTGTACCCAGGTTGAGGTTCTTGTAAGCAGTGCAGCCCTCAATTTGGGGGTGGCTCTGTCTTATGGATTTTCAGTTTTCCCAAGGCATATTCCCTAGACAGGAAGTGCCCTTGGCTCTGTAGCTCTGTTGTTTACTTGTTTTAGGGAACACAATGCACTCCTCCAGTGAGGCGGTTGGCAACTTACATCCCGCCCATCAGCATAACAAGGCTCCCTGTTCTCCAGGGCCTGTCTTGCCTTTCTGGTTTTTACACATTTTGTGGATGTCCCTTTTGACTGGTGGGAAGTGATACTTCTTTGTAGTGCAGATTTGCATTGCCCGCTTGCTTGCTTGGCCAAAAAGGGTGTATGCGTTTTCTCCTGAATATATTCAGGAGAAAACGCATACGCCCTTTTTGGCCAAGTGCATCATTGTCGAAGTTGTGCCCCTCTTCCTGTGCTTTACAGGCGATTCTAACGTACCTCTTGAAATCTGTTTCCTGCTATTCTGCCTCGCATTCAAGTCCGCCTCGTTGCCTTCCCTCAACAGATTTTTGGACGATAGTTGGCCTTGATTACTCTGCCAGTTTGTGAATTGCTGTGCCCCTGAGCTCCATTTTTCAACTCGTTTTTTGTGAGCTGAACGCAAGTCCAAACATTTGGTTCAGGACCTATACTGGTTCCCGGTGGGTGGCTGAGACTTTGGTGAATTCTTCTTCCTGCCGGGAAATTAGAGTGACATGTGCCCATCCAAATGCCTAACAGCTACTCTCTCATTGGTTCTCCCTCTTCCCTTTCCTCCTCTGCCAAATGGGCAACCTGTGTGAACCAGGAGCTTAAAGGGGCTGTCTCTCCAAGTTGGGAGATTGATAGTAAAGCTGTTGGAAAGTCAAACCGGAGCACCAGGAGAGGGACTCTTCGTTGAGTTTTAGAAACCTGTCGTATTCACAGTGTGTCCATTCTCTAGGTTTCCCGTACATGTTATAGCTGTAGTAATATTCCCTTCAACCTGGAGAGGTGGGACCCATGGAATGGTTGCCATGCATTATTGCTTTAAAGGGTCTGCATTTGCTCACCCAATCTCACCAATCCTCTCAGTCCCAAGTGTCCAGCCTCATGCCACATCCAGCTGTCATCGTAGATAGGGTCATTCCAGGTTGCATCAGAGACCCTGAAGGAATTGTAAAGAATTTCCCTGATTCTTTGTTCTGTTTTTGAAATTCCTTTTTAGAGTGGGTTTGAGCTGATTCTCGCTGCCATGTTTATGCCAGTCTAGACACACTTGATTCCCTTACGGAGACATATCAATACATAGGTTTTAAGATTCTTACTAGTCAGATCTATTCCTCTGCGGGAAATATGGGGTTTTGAGTCCCTTTCACTGAGGAAGGTGTAGGTCTTGTCTATTCCATAGTTGGTTTTTGGAACAGTACCTGTGCTTATATCAAACTCTGGTTTGATGCATCACCCCACCTCTCCTTCCCCCTTAAGCAGGCATAAGAGTGTTTTCTAAATGTGAGACTCTGTTCTCTTTCCTAACTCAGTTCATGTGTTGCCATGTTTACAGGATCTTCCTAAGTGATATCTTATGATAAGTTTCTTTTCCTGTGTGACTTCTTTCCCTTAGAATCATCGTACCTGAATCCACTCATTTTGCTGCTACTGGTCTTATGACATTGATTTCGTGGCTGAGGGATATTCCATCGTACGTAAGTTCCACAATGTTTGGAACCATTTTTATATTTCCTGGGATATTTCAGGTGTACCCAGGTTGAGGTTCTTGTAAGCAGTGCAGCCCTCAATTTGGGGGTGGCTCTGTCTTATGGATTTTCAGTTTTCCCAAGGTATATTCCCTAGACTGGAAGTGCCCTTGGCTCTGTAGCTCTGTTGTTTACTTGTTTTAGGGAACACAATGCACTCCTCCAGTGAGGCGGTTGGCAACTTACATCCCGCCCATCAGCATAACAAGGCTCCCTGTTCTCCAGGGCCTGTCTTGCCTTTCTGGTTTTTACACATTTTGTGGATGTCCCTTTTGACCGGTGGGAAGTGATACTTCTTTGTAGTGCAGATTTGCATTGCCCGCTTGCTTGCTTGGCCAAAAAGGGCGTATGCGTTTTCTCCTGAATATATTCAGGAGAAAACGCATACGCCCTTTTTGGCCAAGTGCATCATTGTCGAAGTTGTGCCCCTCTTCCTGTGCTTTACAGGCGATTCTAACGTACCTCTTGAAATCTGTTTCCTGCTATTCTGCCTCGCATTCAAGTCCGCCTCGTTGCCTTCCCTCAACAGATTTTTGGACGATAGTTGGCCTTGATTACTCTGCCAGTTTGTGAATTGCTGTGCCCCTGAGCTCCATTTTTCAACTCGTTTTTTTGTGAGCTGAACGCAAGTCCAAACATTTGGTTCAGGACCTATACTGGTTCCCGGTGGGTGGCTGAGACTTTGGTGAATTCTTCTTCCTGCCGGGAAATTAGAGTGACATGTGCCCATCCAAATGCCTAACAGCTACTCTCTCATTGGTTCTCCCTCTTCCCTTTCCTCCTCTGCCAAATGGGCAACGTGTGTGAACCAGGAGCTTAAAGGGGCTGTCTCTCCAAGTTGGGAGATTGATAGTAAAGCTGTTGGAAAGTCAAACCGGAGCACCAGGAGAGGGACTCTTCGTTGAGTTTTAGAAACCTGTCGTATTCACAGTGTGTCCATTCTCTAGGTTTCCCGTACATGTTATAGCTGTAGTAATATTCCCTTCAACCTGGAGAGGTGGGACCCATGGAATGGTTGCCATGCATTATTGCTTTAAAGGGTCTGCATTTGCTCACCCAATCTCACCAATCCTCTCAGTCCCAAGTGTCCAGCCTCATGCCACATCCAGCTGTCATCGTAGATAGGGTCATTCCAGGTTGCATCAGAGACCCTGAAGGAATTGTAAAGAATTTCCCTGTTTCTTTGTTCTGTTTTTGAAATTCCTTTTTAGAGTGGGTTTGAGCTGATTCTCGCTGCCATGTTTATGCCAGTCTAGACACACTTGATTCCCTTACGGAGACATATCAATACATAGGTTTTAAGATTCTTACTAGTCAGATCTATTCCTCTGCGGGAAATATGGGGTTTTGAGTCCCTTTCACTGAGGAAGGTGTAGGTCTTGTCTATTCCATAGTTGGTTTTTGGAACAGTACCTGTGCTTATATCAAACTCTGGTTTGATGCATCACCCCACCTCTCCTTCCCCCTTAAGCAGGCATAAGAGTGTTTTCTAAATGTGAAACTCTGTTCTCTTTGCTAACTCAGTTCATGTGTAGCCATGTTTACAGGATCTTCCTAAGTGATATCTTATGATAAGTTTCTTTTCCTGTGTGACTTCTTTCCCTTAGAATCATCGTACCTGAATCCACTCATTTTGCTGCTACTGGTCTTATGACATTGATTTCGTGGCTGAGGGATATTCCATCGTACGTAAGTTCCACAATGTTTGGAACCATTTTTATATTTCCTGGGATATTTCAGGTGTACCCAGGTTGAGGTTCTTGTAAGCAGTGCAGCCCTCAATTTGGGGGTGGCTCTGTCTTATGGATTTTCAGTTTTCCCAAGGTATATTCCCTAGACTGGAAGTGCCCTTGGCTCTGTAGCTCTGTTGTTTACTTGTTTTAGGGAACACAATGCACTCCTCCAGTGAGGCAGTTGGCAACTTACATCCCGCCCATCAGCATAACAAGGCTCCCTGTTCTCCAGGGCCTGTCTTGCCTTTCTGGTTTTTACACATTTTGTGGATGTCCCTTTTGACCGGTGGGAAGTGATACTTCTTTGTAGTGCAGATTTGCATTGCCCGCTTGCTTGCTTGGCCAAAAAGGGCGTATGCGTTTTCTCCTGAATATATTCAGGAGAAAACGCATACGCCCTTTTTGGCCAAGTGCATCATTGTCGAAGTTGTGCCCCTCTTCCTGTGCTTTACAGGCGATTCTAACGTACCTCTTGAAATCTGTTTCCTGCTATTCTGCCTCGCATTCAAGTCCGCCTCGTTGCCTTCCCTCAACAGATTTTTGGACGATAGTTGGCCTTGATTACTCTGCCAGTTTGTGAATTGCTGTGCCCCTGAGCTCCATTTTTCAACTCGTTTTTTGTGAGCTGAACGCAAGTCCAAACATTTGGTTCAGGACCTATACTGGTTCCCGGTGGGTGGCTGAGACTTTGGTGAATTCTTCTTCCTGCTGGGAAATTAGAGTGACATGTGCCCATCCAAATGCCTAACAGCTACTCTCTCATTGGTTCTCCCTCTTCCCTTTCCTCCTCTGCCAAATGGGCAACCTGTGTGAACCAGGAGCTTAAAGGGGCTGTCTCTCCAAGTTGGGAGATTGATAGTAAAGCTGTTGGAAAGTCAAACCGGAGCACCAGGAGAGGGACTCTTCGTTGAGTTTTAGAAACCTGTCGTATTCACAGTGTGTCCATTCTCTAGGTTTCCCGTACATGTTATAGCTGTAGTAATATTCCCTTCAACCTGGAGAGGTGGGACCCATGGAATGGTTGCCATGCATTATTGCTTTAAAGGGTCTGCATTTGCTCACCCAATCTCACCAATCCTCTCAGTCCCAAGTGTCCAGCCTCATGCCACATCCAGCTGTCATCGTAGATAGGGTCATTCCAGGTTGCATCAGAGACCCTGAAGGAATTGTAAAGAATTTCCCTGTTTCTTTGTTCTGTTTTTGAAATTCCTTTTTAGAGTGGGTTTGAGCTGATTCTCGCTGCCATGTTTATGCCAGTCTAGACACACTTGATTCCCTTACGGAGACATATCAATACATAGGTTTTAAGATTCTTACTAGTCAGATCTATTCCTCTGCGGGAAATATGGGGTTTTGAGTCCCTTTCACTGAGGAAGGTGTAGGTCTTGTCTATTCCATGGTTGGTTTTTGGAACAGTACCTGTGCTTATATCAAACTCTGGTTTGATGCATCACCCCACCTCTCCTTCCCCCTTAAGCAGGCATAAGAGTGTTTTCTAAATGTGAAACTCTGTTCTCTTTGCTAACTCAGTTCATGTGTAGCCATGTTTACAGGATCTTCCTAAGTGATATCTTATGATAAGTTTCTTTTCCTGTGTGACTTCTTTCCCTTAGAATCATCGTACCTGAATCCACTCATTTTGCTGCTACTGGTCTTATGACATTGATTTCGTGGCTGAGGGATATTCCATCGTACGTAAGTTCCACAATGTTTGGAACCATTTTTATATTTCCTGGGATATTTCAGGTGTACCCAGGTTGAGGTTCTTGTAAGCAGTGCAGCCCTCAATTTGGGGGTGGCTCTGTCTTATGGATTTTCAGTTTTCCCAAGGTATATTCCCTAGACTGGAAGTGCCCTTGGCTCTGTAGCTCTGTTGTTTACTTGTTTTAGGGAACACAATGCACTCCTCCAGTGAGGCAGTTGGCAACTTACATCCCGCCCATCAGCATAACAAGGCTCCCTGTTCTCCAGGGCCTGTCTTGCCTTTCTGGTTTTTACACATTTTGTGGATGTCCCTTTTGACCGGTGGGAAGTGATACTTCTTTGTAGTGCAGATTTGCATTGCCCGCTTGCTTGCTTGGCCAAAAAGGGCGTATGCGTTTTCTCCTGAATATATTCAGGAGAAAACGCATACGCCCTTTTTGGCCAAGTGCATCATTGTCGAAGTTGTGCCCCTCTTCCTGTGCTTTACAGGCGATTCTAACGTACCTCTTGAAATCTGTTTCCTGCTATTCTGCCTCGCATTCAAGTCCGCCTCGTTGCCTTCCCTCAACAGATTTTTGGACGATAGTTGGCCTTGATTACTCTGCCAGTTTGTGAATTGCTGTGCCCCTGAGCTCCATTTTTCAACTCGTTTTTTGTGAGCTGAACGCAAGTCCAAACATTTGGTTCAGGACCTATACTGGTTCCCGGTGGGTGGCTGAGACTTTGGTGAATTCTTCTTCCTGCCGGGAAATTAGAGTGACATGTGCCCATCCAAATGCCTAACAGCTACTCTCTCATTGGTTCTCCCTCTTCCCTTTCCTCCTCTGCCAAATGGGCAACCTGTGTGAACCAGGAGCTTAAAGGGGCTGTCTCTCCAAGTTGGGAGATTGATAGTAAAGCTGTTGGAAAGTCAAACCGGAGCACCAGGAGAGGGACTCTTCGTTGAGTTTTAGAAACCTGTCGTATTCACAGTGTGTCCATTCTCTAGGTTTCCCGTACATGTTATAGCTGTAGTAATATTCCCTTCAACCTGGAGAGGTGGGACCCATGGAATGGTTGCCATGCATTATTGCTTTAAAGGGTCTGCATTTGCTCACCCAATCTCACCAATCCTCTCAGTCCCAAGTGTCCAGCCTCATGCCACATCCAGCTGTCATCGTAGATAGGGTCATTCCAGGTTGCATCAGAGACCCTGAAGGAATTGTAAAGAATTTCCCTGTTTCTTTGTTCTGTTTTTGAAATTCCTTTTTAGAGTGGGTTTGAGCTGATTCTCGCTGCCATGTTTATGCCAGTCTAGACACACTTGATTCCCTTACGGAGACATATCAATACATAGGTTTTAAGATTCTTACTAGTCAGATCTATTCCTCTGCGGGAAATATGGGGTTTTGAGTCCCTTTCACTGAGGAAGGTGTAGGTCTTGTCTATTCCATAGTTGGTTTTTGGAACAGTACCTGTGCTTATATCAAACTCTGGTTTGATGCATCACCCCACCTCTCCTTCCCCCTTAAGCAGGCATAAGAGTGTTTTCTAAATGTGAGACTCTGTTCTCTTTGCTAACTCAGTTCATGTGTAGCCATGTTTACAGGATCTTCCTAAGTGATATCTTATGATAAGTTTCTTTTCCTGTGTGACTTCTTTCCCTTAGAATCATCGTACCTGAATCCACTCATTTTGCTGCTACTGGTCTTATGACATTGATTTCGTGGCTGAGGGATATTCCATCGTACGTAAGTTCCACAATGTTTGGAACCATTTTTATATTTCCTGGGATATTTCAGGTGTACCCAGGTTGAGGTTCTTGTAAGCAGTGCAGCCCTCAATTTGGGGGTGGCTCTGTCTTATGGATTTTCAGTTTTCCCAAGGCATATTCCCTAGACTGGAAGTGCCCTTGGCTCTGTAGCTCTGTTGTTTACTTGTTTTAGGGAACACAATGCACTCCTCCAGTGAGGCGGTTGGCAACTTACATCCCGCCCATCAGCATAACAAGGCTCCCTGTTCTCCAGGGCCTGTCTTGCCTTTCTGGTTTTTACACATTTTGTGGATGTCCCTTTTGACCGGTGGGAAGTGATACTTCTTTGTAGTGCAGATTTGCATTGCCCGCTTGCTTGCTTGGCCAAAAAGGGCGTATGCGTTTTCTCCTGAATATATTCAGGAGAAAACGCATACGCCCTTTTTGGCCAAGTGCATCATTGTCGAAGTTGTGCCCCTCTTCCTGTGCTTTACAGGCGATTCTAACGTACCTCTTGAAATCTGTTTCCTGCTATTCTGCCTCGCATTCAAGTCCGCCTCGTTGCCTTCCCTCAACAGATTTTTGGACGATAGTTGGCCTTGATTACTCTGCCAGTTTGTGAATTGCTGTGCCCCTGAGCTCCATTTTTCAACTCGTTTTTTTGTGAGCTGAACGCAAGTCCAAACATTTGGTTCAGGACCTATACTGGTTCCCGGTGGGTGGCTGAGACTTTGGTGAATTCTTCTTCCTGCCGGGAAATTAGAGTGACATGTGCCCATCCAAATGCCTAACAGCTACTCTCTCATTGGTTCTCCCTCTTCCCTTTCCTCCTCTGCCAAATGGGCAACCTGTGTGAACCAGGAGCTTAAAGGGGCTGTCTCTCCAAGTTGGGAGATTGATAGTAAAGCTGTTGGAAAGTCAAACCGGAGCACCAGGAGAGGGACTCTTCGTTGAGTTTTAGAAACCTGTCGTATTCACAGTGTGTCCATTCTCTAGGTTTCCCGTACATGTTATAGCTGTAGTAATATTCCCTTCAACCTGGAGAGGTGGGACCCATGGAATGGTTGCCATGCATTATTGCTTTAAAGGGTCTGCATTTGCTCACCCAATCTCACCAATCCTCTCAGTCCCAAGTGTCCAGCCTCATGCCACATCCAGCTGTCATCGTAGATAGGGTCATTCCAGGTTGCATCAGAGACCCTGAAGGAATTGTAAAGAATTTCCCTGATTCTTTGTTCTGTTTTTGAAATTCCTTTTTAGAGTGGGTTTGAGCTGATTCTCGCTGCCATGTTTATGCCAGTCTAGACACACTTGATTCCCTTACGGAGACATATCAATACATAGGTTTTAAGATTCTTACTAGTCAGATCTATTCCTCTGCGGGAAATATGGGGTTTTGAGTCCCTTTCACTGAGGAAGGTGTAGGTCTTGTCTATTCCATAGTTGGTTTTTGGAACAGTACCTGTGCTTATATCAAACTCTGGTTTGATGCATCACCCCACCTCTCCTTCCCCCGTAAGCAGGCATAAGAGTGTTTTCTAAATGTGAGACTCTGTTCTCTTTGCTAACTCAGTTCATGTGTTGCCATGTTTACAGGATCTTCCTAAGTGATATCTTATGATAAGTTTCTTTTCCTGTGTGACTTCTTTCCCTTAGAATCATCGTACCTGAATCCACTCATTTTGCTGCTACTGGTCTTATGACATTGATTTCGTGGCTGAGGGATATTCCATCGTACGTAAGTTCCACAATGTTTGGAACCATTTTTATATTTCCTGGGATATTTCAGGTG
This sequence comes from Mesoplodon mirus, assembly GCF_964341445.2. Classification (NCBI taxonomy): domain Eukaryota; kingdom Metazoa; phylum Chordata; class Mammalia; order Artiodactyla; family Ziphiidae; genus Mesoplodon; species Mesoplodon mirus. The sequence continues at coordinate 82,878 of NW_028295743.1, read as the reverse complement.
TACCCAGGTTGAGGTTCTTGTAAGCAGTGCAGCCCTCAATTTGGGGGTGGCTCTGTCTTATGGATTTTCAGTTTTCCCAAGGTATATTCCCTAGACTGGAAGTGCCCTTGGCTCTGTAGCTCTGTTGTTTACTTGTTTTAGGGAACACAATGCACTCCTCCAGTGAGGCAGTTGGCAACTTACATCCCGCCCATCAGCATAACAAGGCTCCCTGTTCTCCAGGGCCTGTCTTGCCTTTCTGGTTTTTACACATTTTGTGGATGTCCCTTTTGACCGGTGGGAAGTGATACTTCTTTGTAGTGCAGATTTGCATTGCCCGCTTGCTTGCTTGGCCAAAAAGGGCGTATGCGTTTTCTCCTGAATATATTCAGGAGAAAACGCATACGCCCTTTTTGGCCAAGTGCATCATTGTCGAAGTTGTGCCCCTCTTCCTGTGCTTTACAGGCGATTCTAACGTACCTCTTGAAATCTGTTTCCTGCTATTCTGCCTCGCATTCAAGTCCGCCTCGTTGCCTTCCCTCAACAGATTTTTGGACGATAGTTGGCCTTGATTACTCTGCCAGTTTGTGAATTGCTGTGCCCCTGAGCTCCATTTTTCAACTCGTTTTTTGTGAGCTGAACGCAAGTCCAAACATTTGGTTCAGGACCTATACTGGTTCCCGGTGGGTGGCTGAGACTTTGGTGAATTCTTCTTCCTGCTGGGAAATTAGAGTGACATGTGCCCATCCAAATGCCTAACAGCTACTCTCTCATTGGTTCTCCCTCTTCCCTTTCCTCCTCTGCCAAATGGGCAACCTGTGTGAACCAGGAGCTTAAAGGGGCTGTCTCTCCAAGTTGGGAGATTGATAGTAAAGCTGTTGGAAAGTCAAACCGGAGCACCAGGAGAGGGACTCTTCGTTGAGTTTTAGAAACCTGTCGTATTCACAGTGTGTCCATTCTCTAGGTTTCCCGTACATGTTATAGCTGTAGTAATATTCCCTTCAACCTGGAGAGGTGGGACCCATGGAATGGTTGCCATGCATTATTGCTTTAAAGGGTCTGCATTTGCTCACCCAATCTCACCAATCCTCTCAGTCCCAAGTGTCCAGCCTCATGCCACATCCAGCTGTCATCGTAGATAGGGTCATTCCAGGTTGCATCAGAGACCCTGAAGGAATTGTAAAGAATTTCCCTGTTTCTTTGTTCTGTTTTTGAAATTCCTTTTTAGAGTGGGTTTGAGCTGATTCTCGCTGCCATGTTTATGCCAGTCTAGACACACTTGATTCCCTTACGGAGACATATCAATACATAGGTTTTAAGATTCTTACTAGTCAGATCTATTCCTCTGCGGGAAATATGGGGTTTTGAGTCCCTTTCACTGAGGAAGGTGTAGGTCTTGTCTATTCCATAGTTGGTTTTTGGAACAGTACCTGTGCTTATATCAAACTCTGGTTTGATGCATCACCCCACCTCTCCTTCCCCCTTAAGCAGGCATAAGAGTGTTTTCTAAATGTGAGACTCTGTTCTCTTTGCTAACTCAGTTCATGTGTAGCCATGTTTACAGGATCTTCCTAAGTGATATCTTATGATAAGTTTCTTTTCCTGTGTGACTTCTTTCCCTTAGAATCATCGTACCTGAATCCACTCATTTTGCTGCTACTGGTCTTATGACATTGATTTCGTGGCTGAGGGATATTCCATCGTACGTAAGTTCCACAATGTTTGGAACCATTTTTATATTTCCTGGGATATTTCAGGTGTACCCAGGTTGAGGTTCTTGTAAGCAGTGCAGCCCTCAATTTGGGGGTGGCTCTGTCTTATGGATTTTCAGTTTTCCCAAGGTATATTCCCTAGACTGGAAGTGCCCTTGGCTCTGTAGCTCTGTTGTTTACTTGTTTTAGGGAACACAATGCACTCCTCCAGTGAGGCGGTTGGCAACTTACATCCCGCCCATCAGCATAACAAGGCTCCCTGTTCTCCAGGGCCTGTCTTGCCTTTCTGGTTTTTACACATTTTGTGGATGTCCCTTTTGACCGGTGGGAAGTGATACTTCTTTGTAGTGCAGATTTGCATTGCCCGCTTGCTTGCTTGGCCAAAAAGGGCGTATGCGTTTTCTCCTGAATATATTCAGGAGAAAACGCATACGCCCTTTTTGGCCAAGTGCATCATTGTCGAAGTTGTGCCCCTCTTCCTGTGCTTTACAGGCGATTCTAACGTACCTCTTGAAATCTGTTTCCTGCTATTCTGCCTCGCATTCAAGTCCGCCTCGTTGCCTTCCCTCAACAGATTTTTGGACGATAGTTGGCCTTGATTACTCTGCCAGTTTGTGAATTGCTGTGCCCCTGAGCTCCATTTTTCAACTCGTTTTTTGTGAGCTGAACGCAAGTCCAAACATTTGGTTCAGGACCTATACTGGTTCCCGGTGGGTGGCTGAGACTTTGGTGAATTCTTCTTCCTGCTGGGAAATTAGAGTGACATGTGCCCATCCAAATGCCTAACAGCTACTCTCTCATTGGTTCTCCCTCTTCCCTTTCCTCCTCTGCCAAATGGGCAACCTGTGTGAACCAGGAGCTTAAAGGGGCTGTCTCTCCAAGTTGGGAGATTGATAGTAAAGCTGTTGGAAAGTCAAACCGGAGCACCAGGAGAGGGACTCTTCGTTGAGTTTTAGAAACCTGTCGTATTCACAGTGTGTCCATTCTCTAGGTTTCCCGTACATGTTATAGCTGTAGTAATATTCCCTTCAACCTGGAGAGGTGGGACCCATGGAATGGTTGCCATGCATTATTGCTTTAAAGGGTCTGCATTTGCTCACCCAATCTCACCAATCCTCTCAGTCCCAAGTGTCCAGCCTCATGCCACATCCAGCTGTCATCGTAGATAGGGTCATTCCAGGTTGCATCAGAGACCCTGAAGGAATTGTAAAGAATTTCCCTGTTTCTTTGTTCTGTTTTTGAAATTCCTTTTTAGAGTGGGTTTGAGCTGATTCTCGCTGCCATGTTTATGCCAGTCTAGACACACTTGATTCCCTTACGGAGACATATCAATACATAGGTTTTAAGATTCTTACTAGTCAGATCTATTCCTCTGCGGGAAATATGGGGTTTTGAGTCCCTTTCACTGAGGAAGGTGTAGGTCTTGTCTATTCCATAGTTGGTTTTTGGAACAGTACCTGTGCTTATATCAAACTCTGGTTTGATGCATCACCCCACCTCTCCTTCCCCCTTAAGCAGGCATAAGAGTGTTTTCTAAATGTGAGACTCTGTTCTCTTTGCTAACTCAGTTCATGTGTAGCCATGTTTACAGGATCTTCCTAAGTGATATCTTATGATAAGTTTCTTTTCCTGTGTGACTTCTTTCCCTTAGAATCATCGTACCTGAATCCACTCATTTTGCTGCTACTGGTCTTATGACATTGATTTCGTGGCTGAGGGATATTCCATCGTACGTAAGTTCCACAATGTTTGGAACCATTTTTATATTTCCTGGGATATTTCAGGTGTACCCAGGTTGAGGTTCTTGTAAGCAGTGCAGCCCTCAATTTGGGGGTGGCTCTGTCTTATGGATTTTCAGTTTTCCCAAGGCATATTCCCTAGACTGGAAGTGCCCTTGGCTCTGTAGCTCTGTTGTTTACTTGTTTTAGGGAACACAATGCACTCCTCCAGTGAGGCGGTTGGCAACTTACATCCCGCCCATCAGCATAACAAGGCTCCCTGTTCTCCAGGGCCTGTCTTGCCTTTCTGGTTTTTACACATTTTGTGGATGTCCCTTTTGACCGGTGGGAAGTGATACTTCTTTGTAGTGCAGATTTGCATTGCCCGCTTGCTTGCTTGGCCAAAAAGGGCGTATGCGTTTTCTCCTGAATATATTCAGGAGAAAACGCATACGCCCTTTTTGGCCAAGTGCATCATTGTCGAAGTTGTGCCCCTCTTCCTGTGCTTTACAGGCGATTCTAACGTACCTCTTGAAATCTGTTTCCTGCTATTCTGCCTCGCATTCAAGTCCGCCTCGTTGCCTTCCCTCAACAGATTTTTGGACGATAGTTGGCCTTGATTACTCTGCCAGTTTGTGAATTGCTGTGCCCCTGAGCTCCATTTTTCAACTCGTTTTTTGTGAGCTGAACGCAAGTCCAAACATTTGGTTCAGGACCTATACTGGTTCCCGGTGGGTGGCTGAGACTTTGGTGAATTCTTCTTCCTGCCGGGAAATTAGAGTGACATGTGCCCATCCAAATGCCTAACAGCTACTCTCTCATTGGTTCTCCCTCTTCCCTTTCCTCCTCTGCCAAATGGGCAACCTGTGTGAACCAGGAGCTTAAAGGGGCTGTCTCTCCAAGTTGGGAGATTGATAGTAAAGCTGTTGGAAAGTCAAACCGGAGCACCAGGAGAGGGACTCTTCGTTGAGTTTTAGAAACCTGTCGTATTCACAGTGTGTCCATTCTCTAGGTTTCCCGTACATGTTATAGCTGTAGTAATATTCCCTTCAACCTGGAGAGGTGGGACCCATGGAATGGTTGCCATGCATTATTGCTTTAAAGGGTCTGCATTTGCTCACCCAATCTCACCAATCCTCTCAGTCCCAAGTGTCCAGCCTCATGCCACATCCAGCTGTCATCGTAGATAGGGTCATTCCAGGTTGCATCAGAGACCCTGAAGGAATTGTAAAGAATTTCCCTGTTTCTTTGTTCTGTTTTTGAAATTCCTTTTTAGAGTGGGTTTGAGCTGATTCTCGCTGCCATGTTTATGCCAGTCTAGACACACTTGATTCCCTTACGGAGACATATCAATACATAGGTTTTAAGATTCTTACTAGTCAGATCTATTCCTCTGCGGGAAATATGGGGTTTTGAGTCCCTTTCACTGAGGAAGGTGTAGGTCTTGTCTATTCCATAGTTGGTTTTTGGAACAGTACCTGTGCTTATATCAAACTCTGGTTTGATGCATCACCCCACCTCTCCTTCCCCCTTAAGCAGGCATAAGAGTGTTTTCTAAATGTGAGACTCTGTTCTCTTTGCTAACTCAGTTCATGTGTAGCCATGTTTACAGGATCTTCCTAAGTGATATCTTATGATAAGTTTCTTTTCCTGTGTGACTTCTTTCCCTTAGAATCATCGTACCTGAATCCACTCATTTTGCTGCTACTGGTCTTATGACATTGATTTCGTGGCTGAGGGATATTCCATCGTACGTAAGTTCCACAATGTTTGGAACCATTTTTATATTTCCTGGGATATTTCAGGTGTACCCAGGTTGAGGTTCTTGTAAGCAGTGCAGCCCTCAATTTGGGGGTGGCTCTGTCTTATGGATTTTCAGTTTTCCCAAGGCATATTCCCTAGACTGGAAGTGCCCTTGGCTCTGTAGCTCTGTTGTTTACTTGTTTTAGGGAACACAATGCACTCCTCCAGTGAGGCGGTTGGCAACTTACATCCCGCCCATCAGCATAACAAGGCTCCCTGTTCTCCAGGGCCTGTCTTGCCTTTCTGGTTTTTACACATTTTGTGGATGTCCCTTTTGACCGGTGGGAAGTGATACTTCTTTGTAGTGCAGATTTGCATTGCCCGCTTGCTTGCTTGGCCAAAAAGGGCGTATGCGTTTTCTCCTGAATATATTCAGGAGAAAACGCATACGCCCTTTTTGGCCAAGTGCATCATTGTCGAAGTTGTGCCCCTCTTCCTGTGCTTTACAGGCGATTCTAACGTACCTCTTGAAATCTGTTTCCTGCTATTCTGCCTCGCATTCAAGTCCGCCTCGTTGCCTTCCCTCAACAGATTTTTGGACGATAGTTGGCCTTGATTACTCTGCCAGTTTGTGAATTGCTGTGCCCCTGAGCTCCATTTTTCAACTCGTTTTTTGTGAGCTGAACGCAAGTCCAAACATTTGGTTCAGGACCTATACTGGTTCCCGGTGGGTGGCTGAGACTTTGGTGAATTCTTCTTCCTGCTGGGAAATTAGAGTGACATGTGCCCATCCAAATGCCTAACAGCTACTCTCTCATTGGTTCTCCCTCTTCCCTTTCCTCCTCTGCCAAATGGGCAACCTGTGTGAACCAGGAGCTTAAAGGGGCTGTCTCTCCAAGTTGGGAGATTGATAGTAAAGCTGTTGGAAAGTCAAACCGGAGCACCAGGAGAGGGACTCTTCGTTGAGTTTTAGAAACCTGTCGTATTCACAGTGTGTCCATTCTCTAGGTTTCCCGTACATGTTATAGCTGTAGTAATATTCCCTTCAACCTGGAGAGGTGGGACCCATGGAATGGTTGCCATGCATTATTGCTTTAAAGGGTCTGCATTTGCTCACCCAATCTCACCAATCCTCTCAGTCCCAAGTGTCCAGCCTCATGCCACATCCAGCTGTCATCGTAGATAGGGTCATTCCAGGTTGCATCAGAGACCCTGAAGGAATTGTAAAGAATTTCCCTGTTTCTTTGTTCTGTTTTTGAAATTCCTTTTTAGAGTGGGTTTGAGCTGATTCTCGCTGCCATGTTTATGCCAGTCTAGACACACTTGATTCCCTTACGGAGACATATCAATACATAGGTTTTAAGATTCTTACTAGTCAGATCTATTCCTCTGCGGGAAATATGGGGTTTTGAGTCCCTTTCACTGAGGAAGGTGTAGGTCTTGTCTATTCCATAGTTGGTTTTTGGAACAGTACCTGTGCTTATATCAAACTCTGGTTTGATGCATCACCCCACCTCTCCTTCCCCCTTAAGCAGGCATAAGAGTGTTTTCTAAATGTGAGACTCTGTTCTCTTTGCTAACTCAGTTCATGTGTAGCCATGTTTACAGGATCTTCCTAAGTGATATCTTATGATAAGTTTCTTTTCCTGTGTGACTTCTTTCCCTTAGAATCATCGTACCTGAATCCACTCATTTTGCTGCTACTGGTCTTATGACATTGATTTCGTGGCTGAGGGATATTCCATCGTACGTAAGTTCCACAATGTTTGGAACCATTTTTATATTTCCTGGGATATTTCAGGTGTACCCAGGTTGAGGTTCTTGTAAGCAGTGCAGCCCTCAATTTGGGGGTGGCTCTGTCTTATGGATTTTCAGTTTTCCCAAGGCATATTCCCTAGACTGGAAGTGCCCTTGGCTCTGTAGCTCTGTTGTTTACTTGTTTTAGGGAACACAATGCACTCCTCCAGTGAGGCGGTTGGCAACTTACATCCTGCCCATCAGCATAACAAGGCTCCCTGTTCTCCAGGGCCTGTCTTGCCTTTCTGGTTTTTACACATTTTGTGGATGTCCCTTTTGACCGGTGGGAAGTGATACTTCTTTGTAGTGCAGATTTGCATTGCCCGCTTGCTTGCTTGGCCAAAAAGGGCGTATGCGTTTTCTCCTGAATATATTCAGGAGAAAACGCATACGCCCTTTTTGGCCAAGTGCATCATTGTCGAAGTTGTGCCCCTCTTCCTGTGCTTTACAGGCGATTCTAACGTACCTCTTGAAATCTGTTTCCTGCTATTCTGCCTCGCATTCAAGTCCGCCTCGTTGCCTTCCCTCAACAGATTTTTGGACGATAGTTGGCCTTGATTACTCTGCCAGTTTGTGAATTGCTGTGCCCCTGAGCTCCATTTTTCAACTCGTTTTTTGTGAGCTGAACGCAAGTCCAAACATTTGGTTCAGGACCTATACTGGTTCCCGGTGGGTGGCTGAGACTTTGGTGAATTCTTCTTCCTGCTGGGAAATTAGAGTGACATGTGCCCATCCAAATGCCTAACAGCTACTCTCTCATTGGTTCTCCCTCTTCCCTTTCCTCCTCTGCCAAATGGGCAACCTGTGTGAACCAGGAGCTTAAAGGGGCTGTCTCTCCAAGTTGGGAGATTGATAGTAAAGCTGTTGGAAAGTCAAACCGGAGCACCAGGAGAGGGACTCTTCGTTGAGTTTTAGAAACCTGTCGTATTCACAGTGTGTCCATTCTCTAGGTTTCCCGTACATGTTATAGCTGTAGTAATATTCCCTTCAACCTGGAGAGGTGGGACCCATGGAATGGTTGCCATGCATTATTGCTTTAAAGGGTCTGCATTTGCTCACCCAATCTCACCAATCCTCTCAGTCCCAAGTGTCCAGCCTCATGCCACATCCAGCTGTCATCGTAGATAGGGTCATTCCAGGTTGCATCAGAGACCCTGAAGGAATTGTAAAGAATTTCCCTGTTTCTTTGTTCTGTTTTTGAAATTCCTTTTTAGAGTGGGTTTGAGCTGATTCTCGCTGCCATGTTTATGCCAGTCTAGACACACTTGATTCCCTTACGGAGACATATCAATACATAGGTTTTAAGATTCTTACTAGTCAGATCTATTCCTCTGCGGGAAATATGGGGTTTTGAGTCCCTTTCACTGAGGAAGGTGTAGGTCTTGTCTATTCCATAGTTGGTTTTTGGAACAGTACCTGTGCTTATATCAAACTCTGGTTTGATGCATCACCCCACCTCTCCTTCCCCCTTAAGCAGGCATAAGAGTGTTTTCTAAATGTGAGACTCTGTTCTCTTTGCTAACTCAGTTCATGTGTAGCCATGTTTACAGGATCTTCCTAAGTGATATCTTATGATAAGTTTCTTTTCCTGTGTGACTTCTTTCCCTTAGAATCATCGTACCTGAATCCACTCATTTTGCTGCTACTGGTCTTATGACATTGATTTCGTGGCTGAGGGATATTCCATCGTACGTAAGTTCCACAATGTTTGGAACCATTTTTATATTTCCTGGGATATTTCAGGTGTACCCAGGTTGAGGTTCTTGTAAGCAGTGCAGCCCTCAATTTGGGGGTGGCTCTGTCTTATGGATTTTCAGTTTTCCCAAGGCATATTCCCTAGACTGGAAGTGCCCTTGGCTCTGTAGCTCTGTTGTTTACTTGTTTTAGGGAACACAATGCACTCCTCCAGTGAGGCGGTTGGCAACTTACATCCCGCCCATCAGCATAACAAGGCTCCCTGTTCTCCAGGGCCTGTCTTGCCTTTCTGGTTTTTACACATTTTGTGGATGTCCCTTTTGACCGGTGGGAAGTGATACTTCTTTGTAGTGCAGATTTGCATTGCCCGCTTGCTTGCTTGGCCAAAAAGGGCGTATGCGTTTTCTCCTGAATATATTCAGGAGAAAACGCATACGCCCTTTTTGGCCAAGTGCATCATTGTCGAAGTTGTGCCCCTCTTCCTGTGCTTTACAGGCGATTCTAACGTACCTCTTGAAATCTGTTTCCTGCTATTCTGCCTCGCATTCAAGTCCGCCTCGTTGCCTTCCCTCAACAGATTTTTGGACGATAGTTGGCCTTGATTACTCTGCCAGTTTGTGAATTGCTGTGCCCCTGAGCTCCATTTTTCAACTCGTTTTTGGTGAGCTGAACGCAAGTCCAAACATTTGGTTCAGGACCTATACTGGTTCCCGGTGGGTGGCTGAGACTTTGGTGAATTCTTCTTCCTGCCGGGAAATTAGAGTGACATGTGCCCATCCAAATGCCTAACAGCTACTCTCTCATTGGTTCTCCCTCTTCCCTTTCCTCCTCTGCCAAATGGGCAACCTGTGTGAACCAGGAGCTTAAAGGGGCTGTCTCTCCAAGTTGGGAGATTGATAGTAAAGCTGTTGGAAAGTCAAACCGGAGCACCAGGAGAGGGACTCTTCGTTGAGTTTTAGAAACCTGTCGTATTCACAGTGTGTCCATTCTCTAGGTTTCCCGTACATGTTATAGCTGTAGTAATATTCCCTTCAACCTGGAGAGGTGGGACCCATGGAATGGTTGCCATGCATTATTGCTTTAAAGGGTCTGCATTTGCTCACCCAATCTCACCAATCCTCTCAGTCCCAAGTGTCCAGCCTCATGCCACATCCAGCTGTCATCGTAGATAGGGTCATTCCAGGTTGCATCAGAGACCCTGAAGGAATTGTAAAGAATTTCCCTGTTTCTTTGTTCTGTTTTTGAAATTCCTTTTTAGAGTGGGTTTGAGCTGATTCTCGCTGCCATGTTTATGCCAGTCTAGACACACTTGATTCCCTTACGGAGACATATCAATACATAGGTTTTAAGATTCTTACTAGTCAGATCTATTCCTCTGCGGGAAATATGGGGTTTTGAGTCCCTTTCACTGAGGAAGGTGTAGGTCTTGTCTATTCCATAGTTGGTTTTTGGAACAGTACCTGTGCTTATATCAAACTCTGGTTTGATGCATCACCCCACCTCTCCTTCCCCCTTAAGCAGGCATAAGAGTGTTTTCTAAATGTGAGACTCTGTTCTCTTTGCTAACTCAGTTCATGTGTAGCCATGTTTACAGGATCTTCCTAAGTGATATCTTATGATAAGTTTCTTTTCCTGTGTGACTTCTTTCCCTTAGAATCATCGTACCTGAATCCACTCATTTTGCTGCTACTGGTCTTATGACATTGATTTCGTGGCTGAGGGATATTCCATCGTACGTAAGTTCCACAATGTTTGGAACCATTTTTATATTTCCTGGGATATTTCAGGTGTACCCAGGTTGAGGTTCTTGTAAGCAGTGCAGCCCTCAATTTGGGGGTGGCTCTGTCTTATGGATTTTCAGTTTTCCCAAGGCATATTCCCTAGACTGGAAGTGCCCTTGGCTCTGTAGCTCTGTTGTTTACTTGTTTTAGGGAACACAATGCACTCCTCCAGTGAGGCGGTTGGCAACTTACATCCCGCCCATCAGCATAACAAGGCTCCCTGTTCTCCAGGGCCTGTCTTGCCTTTCTGGTTTTTACACATTTTGTGGATGTCCCTTTTGACCGGTGGGAAGTGATACTTCTTTGTAGTGCAGATTTGCATTGCCCGCTTGCTTGCTTGGCCAAAAAGGGCGTATGCGTTTTCTCCTGAATATATTCAGGAGAAAACGCATACGCCCTTTTTGGCCAAGTGCATCATTGTCGAAGTTGTGCCCCTCTTCCTGTGCTTTACAGGCGATTCTAACGTACCTCTTGAAATCTGTTTCCTGCTATTCTGCCTCGCATTCAAGTCCGCCTCGTTGCCTTCCCTCAACAGATTTTTGGACGATAGTTGGCCTTGATTACTCTGCCAGTTTGTGAATTGCTGTGCCCCTGAGCTCCATTTTTCAACTCGTTTTTGGTGAGCTGAACGCAAGTCCAAACATTTGGTTCAGGACCTATACTGGTTCCCGGTGGGTGGCTGAGACTTTGGTGAATTCTTCTTCCTGCCGGGAAATTAGAGTGACATGTGCCCATCCAAATGCCTAACAGCTACTCTCTCATTGGTTCTCCCTCTTCCCTTTCCTCCTCTGCCAAATGGGCAACCTGTGTGAACCAGGAGCTTAAAGGGGCTGTCTCTCCAAGTTGGGAGATTGATAGTAAAGCTGTTGGAAAGTCAAACCGGAGCACCAGGAGAGGGACTCTTCGTTGAGTTTTAGAAACCTGTCGTATTCACAGTGTGTCCATTCTCTAGGTTTCCCGTACATGTTATAGCTGTAGTAATATTCCCTTCAACCTGGAGAGGTGGGACCCATGGAATGGTTGCCATGCATTATTGCTTTAAAGGGTCTGCATTTGCTCACCCAATCTCACCAATCCTCTCAGTCCCAAGTGTCCAGCCTCATGCCACATCCAGCTGTCATCGTAGATAGGGTCATTCCAGGTTGCATCAGAGACCCTGAAGGAATTGTAAAGAATTTCCCTGTTTCTTTGTTCTGTTTTTGAAATTCCTTTTTAGAGTGGGTTTGAGCTGATTCTCGCTGCCATGTTTATGCCAGTCTAGACACACTTGATTCCCTTACGGAGACATATCAATACATAGGTTTTAAGATTCTTACTAGTCAGATCTATTCCTCTGCGGGAAATATGGGGTTTTGAGTCCCTTTCACTGAGGAAGGTGTAGGTCTTGTCTATTCCATAGTTGGTTTTTGGAACAGTACCTGTGCTTATATCAAACTCTGGTTTGATGCATCACCCCACCTCTCCTTCCCCCTTAAGCAGGCATAAGAGTGTTTTCTAAATGTGAGACTCTGTTCTCTTTGCTAACTCAGTTCATGTGTAGCCATGTTTACAGGATCTTCCTAAGTGATATCTTATGATAAGTTTCTTTTCCTGTGTGACTTCTTTCCCTTAGAATCATCGTACCTGAATCCACTCATTTTGCTGCTACTGGTCTTATGACATTGATTTCGTGGCTGAGGGATATTCCATCGTACGTAAGTTCCACAATGTTTGGAACCATTTTTATATTTCCTGGGATATTTCAGGTGTACCCAGGTTGAGGTTCTTGTAAGCAGTGCAGCCCTCAATTTGGGGGTGGCTCTGTCTTATGGATTTTCAGTTTTCCCAAGGCATATTCCCTAGACTGGAAGTGCCCTTGGCTCTGTAGCTCTGTTGTTTACTTGTTTTAGGGAACACAATGCACTCCTCCAGTGAGGCGGTTGGCAACTTACATCCCGCCCATCAGCATAACAAGGCTCCCTGTTCTCCAGGGCCTGTCTTGCCTTTCTGGTTTTTACACATTTTGTGGATGTCCCTTTTGACCGGTGGGAAGTGATACTTCTTTGTAGTGCAGATTTGCATTGCCCGCTTGCTTGCTTGGCCAAAAAGGGCGTATGCGTTTTCTCCTGAATATATTCAGGAGAAAACGCATACGCCCTTTTTGGCCAAGTGCATCATTGTCGAAGTTGTGCCCCTCTTCCTGTGCTTTACAGGCGATTCTAACGTACCTCTTGAAATCTGTTTCCTGCTATTCTGCCTCGCATTCAAGTCCGCCTCGTTGCCTTCCCTCAACAGATTTTTGGACGATAGTTGGCCTTGATTACTCTGCCAGTTTGTGAATTGCTGTGCCCCTGAGCTCCATTTTTCAACTCGTTTTTGGTGAGCTGAACGCAAGTCCAAACATTTGGTTCAGGACCTATACTGGTTCCCGGTGGGTGGCTGAGACTTTGGTGAATTCTTCTTCCTGCCGGGAAATTAGAGTGACATGTGCCCATCCAAATGCCTAACAGCTACTCTCTCATTGGTTCTCCCTCTTCCCTTTCCTCCTCTGCCAAATGGGCAACCTGTGTGAACCAGGAGCTTAAAGGGGCTGTCTCTCCAAGTTGGGAGATTGATAGTAAAGCTGTTGGAAAGTCAAACCGGAGCACCAGGAGAGGGACTCTTCGTTGAGTTTTAGAAACCTGTCGTATTCACAGTGTGTCCATTCTCTAGGTTTCCCGTACATGTTATAGCTGTAGTAATATTCCCTTCAACCTGGAGAGGTGGGACCCATGGAATGGTTGCCATGCATTATTGCTTTAAAGGGTCTGCATTTGCTCACCCAATCTCACCAATCCTCTCAGTCCCAAGTGTCCAGCCTCATGCCACATCCAGCTGTCATCGTAGATAGGGTCATTCCAGGTTGCATCAGAGACCCTGAAGGAATTGTAAAGAATTTCCCTGATTCTTTGTTCTGTTTTTGAAATTCCTTTTTAGAGTGGGTTTGAGCTGATTCTCGCTGCCATGTTTATGCCAGTCTAGACACACTTGATTCCCTTACGGAGACATATCAATACATAGGTTTTAAGATTCTTACTAGTCAGATCTATTCCTCTGCGGGAAATATGGGGTTTTGAGTCCCTTTCACTGAGGAAGGTGTAGGTCTTGTCTATTCCATAGTTGGTTTTTGGAACAGTACCTGTGCTTATATCAAACTCTGGTTTGATGCATCACCCCACCTCTCCTTCCCCCGTAAGCAGGCATAAGAGTGTTTTCTAAATGTGAGACTCTGTTCTCTTTCCTAACTCAGTTCATGTGTTGCCATGTTTACAGGATCTTCCTAAGTGATATCTTATGATAAGTTTCTTTTCCTGTGTGACTTCTTTCCCTTAGAATCATCGTACCTGAATCCACTCATTTTGCTGCTACTGGTCTTATGACATTGATTTCGTGGCTGAGGGATATTCCATCGTACGTAAGTTCCACAATGTTTGGAACCATTTTTATATTTCCTGGGATATTTCAGGTGTACCCAGGTTGAGGTTCTTGTAAGCAGTGCAGCCCTCAATTTGGGGGTGGCTCTGTCTTATGGATTTTCAGTTTTCCCAAGGTATATTCCCTAGACTGGAAGTGCCCTTGGCTCTGTAGCTCTGTTGTTTACTTGTTTTAGGGAACACAATGCACTCCTCCAGTGAGGCGGTTGGCAACTTACATCCCGCCCATTAGCATAACAAGGCTCCCTGTTCTCCAGGGCCTGTCTTGCCTTTCTGGTTTTTACACATTTTGTGGATGTCCCTTTTGACCGGTGGGAAGTGATACTTCTTTGTAGTGCAGATTTGCATTGCCCGCTTGCTTGCTTGGCCAAAAAGGGCGTATGCGTTTTCTCCTGAATATATTCAGGAGAAAACGCATACGCCCTTTTTGGCCAAGTGCATCATTGTCGAAGTTGTGCCCCTCTTCCTGTGCTTTACAGGCGATTCTAACGTACCTCTTGAAATCTGTTTCCTGCTATTCTGCCTCGCATTCAAGTCCGCCTCGTTGCCTTCCCTCAACAGATTTTTGGACGATAGTTGGCCTTGATTACTCTGCCAGTTTGTGAATTGCTGTGCCCCTGAGCTCCATTTTTCAACTCGTTTTTTTGTGAGCTGAACGCAAGTCCAAACATTTGGTTCAGGACCTATACTGGTTCCCGGTGGGTGGCTGAGACTTTGGTGAATTCTTCTTCCTGCCGGGAAATTAGAGTGACATGTGCCCATCCAAATGCCTAACAGCTACTCTCTCATTGGTTCTCCCTCTTCCCTTTCCTCCTCTGCCAAATGGGCAACCTGTGTGAACCAGGAGCTTAAAGGGGCTGTCTCTCCAAGTTGGGAGATTGATAGTAAAGCTGTTGGAAAGTCAAACCGGAGCACCAGGAGAGGGACTCTTCGTTGAGTTTTAGAAACCTGTCGTATTCACAGTGTGTCCATTCTCTAGGTTTCCCGTACATGTTATAGCTGTAGTAATATTCCCTTCAACCTGGAGAGGTGGGACCCATGGAATGGTTGCCATGCATTATTGCTTTAAAGGGTCTGCATTTGCTCACCCAATCTCACCAATCCTCTCAGTCCCAAGTGTCCAGCCTCATGCCACATCCAGCTGTCATCGTAGATAGGGTCATTCCAGGTTGCATCAGAGACCCTGAAGGAATTGTAAAGAATTTCCCTGTTTCTTTGTTCTGTTTTTGAAATTCCTTTTTAGAGTGGGTTTGAGCTGATTCTCGCTGCCATGTTTATGCCAGTCTAGACACACTTGATTCCCTTACGGAGACATATCAATACATAGGTTTTAAGATTCTTACTAGTCAGATCTATTCCTCTGCGGGAAATATGGGGTTTTGAGTCCCTTTCACTGAGGAAGGTGTAGGTCTTGTCTATTCCATAGTTGGTTTTTGGAACAGTACCTGTGCTTATATCAAACTCTGGTTTGATGCATCACCCCACCTCTCCTTCCCCCTTAAGCAGGCATAAGAGTGTTTTCTAAATGTGAGACTCTGTTCTCTTTGCTAACTCAGTTCATGTGTAGCCATGTTTACAGGATCTTCCTAAGTGATATCTTATGATAAGTTTCTTTTCCTGTGTGACTTCTTTCCCTTAGAATCATCGTACCTGAATCCACTCATTTTGCTGCTACTGGTCTTATGACATTGATTTCGTGGCTGAGGGATATTCCATCGTACGTAAGTTCCACAATGTTTGGAACCATTTTTATATTTCCTGGGATATTTCAGGTGTACCCAGGTTGAGGTTCTTGTAAGCAGTGCAGCCCTCAATTTGGGGGTGGCTCTGTCTTATGGATTTTCAGTTTTCCCAAGGTATATTCCCTAGACTGGAAGTGCCCTTGGCTCTGTAGCTCTGTTGTTTACTTGTTTTAGGGAACACAATGCACTCCTCCAGTGAGGCGGTTGGCAACTTACATCCCGCCCATCAGCATAACAAGGCTCCCTGTTCTCCAGGGCCTGTCTTGCCTTTCTGGTTTTTACACATTTTGTGGATGTCCCTTTTGACCGGTGGGAAGTGATACTTCTTTGTAGTGCAGATTTGCATTGCCCGCTTGCTTGCTTGGCCAAAAAGGGCGTATGCGTTTTCTCCTGAATATATTCAGGAGAAAACGCATACGCCCTTTTTGGCCAAGTGCATCATTGTCGAAGTTGTGCCCCTCTTCCTGTGCTTTACAGGCGATTCTAACGTACCTCTTGAAATCTGTTTCCTGCTATTCTGCCTCGCATTCAAGTCCGCCTCGTTGCCTTCCCTCAACAGATTTTTGGACGATAGTTGGCCTTGATTACTCTGCCAGTTTGTGAATTGCTGTGCCCCTGAGCTCCATTTTTCAACTCGTTTTTTTGTGAGCTGAACGCAAGTCCAAACATTTGGTTCAGGGCCTATACTGGTTCCCGGTGGGTGGCTGAGACTTTGGTGAATTCTTCTTCCTGCCGGGAAATTAGAGTGACATGTGCCCATCCAAATGCCTAACAGCTACTCTCTCATTGGTTCTCCCTCTTCCCTTTCCTCCTCTGCCAAATGGGCAACCTGTGTGAACCAGGAGCTTAAAGGGGCTGTCTCTCCAAGTTGGGAGATTGATAGTAAAGCTGTTGGAAAGTCAAACCGGAGCACCAGGAGAGGGACTCTTCGTTGAGTTTTAGAAACCTGTCGTATTCACAGTGTGTCCATTCTCTAGGTTTCCCGTACATGTTATAGCTGTAGTAATATTCCCTTCAACCTGGAGAGGTGGGACCCATGGAATGGTTGCCATGCATTATTGCTTTAAAGGGTCTGCATTTGCTCACCCAATCTCACCAATCCTCTCAGTCCCAAGTGTCCAGCCTCATGCCACATCCAGCTGTCATCGTAGATAGGGTCATTCCAGGTTGCATCAGAGACCCTGAAGGAATTGTAAAGAATTTCCCTGTTTCTTTGTTCTGTTTTTGAAATTCCTTTTTAGAGTGGGTTTGAGCTGATTCTCGCTGCCATGTTTATGCCAGTCTAGACACACTTGATTCCCTTACGGAGACATATCAATACATAGGTTTTAAGATTCTTACTAGTCAGATCTATTCCTCTGCGGGAAATATGGGGTTTTGAGTCCCTTTCACTGAGGAAGGTGTAGGTCTTGTCTATTCCATAGTTGGTTTTTGGAACAGTACCTGTGCTTATATCAAACTCTGGTTTGATGCATCACCCCACCTCTCCTTCCCCCTTAAGCAGGCATAAGAGTGTTTTCTAAATGTGAGACTCTGTTCTCTTTGCTAACTCAGTTCATGTGTAGCCATGTTTACAGGATCTTCCTAAGTGATATCTTATGATAAGTTTCTTTTCCTGTGTGACTTCTTTCCCTTAGAATCATCGTACCTGAATCCACTCATTTTGCTGCTACTGGTCTTATGACATTGATTTCGTGGCTGAGGGATATTCCATCGTACGTAAGTTCCACAATGTTTGGAACCATTTTTATATTTCCTGGGATATTTCAGGTGTACCCAGGTTGAGGTTCTTGTAAGCAGTGCAGCCCTCAATTTGGGGGTGGCTCTGTCTTATGGATTTTCAGTTTTCCCAAGGCATATTCCCTAGACTGGAAGTGCCCTTGGCTCTGTAGCTCTGTTGTTTACTTGTTTTAGGGAACACAATGCACTCCTCCAGTGAGGCGGTTGGCAACTTACATCCCGCCCATCAGCATAACAAGGCTCCCTGTTCTCCAGGGCCTGTCTTGCCTTTCTGGTTTTTACACATTTTGTGGATGTCCCTTTTGACCGGTGGGAAGTGATACTTCTTTGTAGTGCAGATTTGCATTGCCCGCTTGCTTGCTTGGCCAAAAAGGGCGTATGCGTTTTCTCCTGAATATATTCAGGAGAAAACGCATACGCCCTTTTTGGCCAAGTGCATCATTGTCGAAGTTGTGCCCCTCTTCCTGTGCTTTACAGGCGATTCTAACGTACCTCTTGAAATCTGTTTCCTGCTATTCTGCCTCGCATTCAAGTCCGCCTCGTTGCCTTCCCTCAACAGATTTTTGGACGATAGTTGGCCTTGATTACTCTGCCAGTTTGTGAATTGCTGTGCCCCTGAGCTCCATTTTTCAACTCGTTTTTTTGTGAGCTGAACGCAAGTCCAAACATTTGGTTCAGGACCTATACTGGTTCCCGGTGGGTGGCTGAGACTTTGGTGAATTCTTCTTCCTGCCGGGAAATTAGAGTGACATGTGCCCATCCAAATGCCTAACAGCTACTCTCTCATTGGTTCTCCCTCTTCCCTTTCCTCCTCTGCCAAATGGGCAACCTGTGTGAACCAGGAGCTTAAAGGGGCTGTCTCTCCAAGTTGGGAGATTGATAGTAAAGCTGTTGGAAAGTCAAACCGGAGCACCAGGAGAGGGACTCTTCGTTGAGTTTTAGAAACCTGTCGTATTCACAGTGTGTCCATTCTCTAGGTTTCCCGTACATGTTATAGCTGTAGGAATATTCCCTTCAACCTGGAGAGGTGGGACCCATGGAATGGTTGCCATGCATTATTGCTTTAAAGGGTCTGCATTTGCTCACCCAATCTCACCAATCCTCTCAGTCCCAAGTGTCCAGCCTCATGCCACATCCAGCTGTCATCGTAGATAGGGTCATTCCAGGTTGCATCAGAGACCCTGAAGGAATTGTAAAGAATTTCCCTGTTTCTTTGTTCTGTTTTTGAAATTCCTTTTTAGAGTGGGTTTGAGCTGATTCTCGCTGCCATGTTTATGCCAGTCTAGACACACTTGATTCCCTTACGGAGACATATCAATACATAGGTTTTAAGATTCTTACTAGTCAGATCTATTCCTCTGCGGGAAATATGGGGTTTTGAGTCCCTTTCACTGAGGAAGGTGTAGGTCTTGTCTATTCCATAGTTGGTTTTTGGAACAGTACCTGTGCTTATATCAAACTCTGGTTTGATGCATCACCCCACCTCTCCTTCCCCCTTAAGCAGGCATAAGAGTGTTTTCTAAATGTGAGACTCTGTTCTCTTTGCTAACTCAGTTCATGTGTAGCCATGTTTACAGGATCTTCCTAAGTGATATCTTATGATAAGTTTCTTTTCCTGTGTGACTTCTTTCCCTTAGAATCATCGTACCTGAATCCACTCATTTTGCTGCTACTGGTCTTATGACATTGATTTCGTGGCTGAGGGATATTCCATCGTACGTAAGTTCCACAATGTTTGGAACCATTTTTATATTTCCTGGGATATTTCAGGTGTACCCAGGTTGAGGTTCTTGTAAGCAGTGCAGCCCTCAATTTGGGGGTGGCTCTGTCTTATGGATTTTCAGTTTTCCCAAGGCATATTCCCTAGACTGGAAGTGCCCTTGGCTCTGTAGCTCTGTTGTTTACTTGTTTTAGGGAACACAATGCACTCCTCCAGTGAGGCGGTTGGCAACTTACATCCCGCCCATCAGCATAACAAGGCTCCCTGTTCTCCAGGGCCTGTCTTGCCTTTCTGGTTTTTACACATTTTGTGGATGTCCCTTTTGACCGGTGGGAAGTGATACTTCTTTGTAGTGCAGATTTGCATTGCCCGCTTGCTTGCTTGGCCAAAAAGGGCGTATGCGTTTTCTCCTGAATATATTCAGGAGAAAACGCATACGCCCTTTTTGGCCAAGTGCATCATTGTCGAAGTTGTGCCCCTCTTCCTGTGCTTTACAGGCGATTCTAACGTACCTCTTGAAATCTGTTTCCTGCTATTCTGCCTCGCATTCAAGTCCGCCTCGTTGCCTTCCCTCAACAGATTTTTGGACGATAGTTGGCCTTGATTACTCTGCCAGTTTGTGAATTGCTGTGCCCCTGAGCTCCATTTTTCAACTCGTTTTTTTGTGAGCTGAACGCAAGTCCAAACATTTGGTTCAGGACCTATACTGGTTCCCGGTGGGTGGCTGAGACTTTGGTGAATTCTTCTTCCTGCCGGGAAATTAGAGTGACATGTGCCCATCCAAATGCCTAACAGCTACTCTCTCATTGGTTCTCCCTCTTCCCTTTCCTCCTCTGCCAAATGGGCAACCTGTGTGAACCAGGAGCTTAAAGGGGCTGTCTCTCCAAGTTGGGAGATTGATAGTAAAGCTGTTGGAAAGTCAAACCGGAGCACCAGGAGAGGGACTCTTCGTTGAGTTTTAGAAACCTGTCGTATTCACAGTGTGTCCATTCTCTAGGTTTCCCGTACATGTTATAGCTGTAGTAATATTCCCTTCAACCTGGAGAGGTGGGACCCATGGAATGGTTGCCATGCATTATTGCTTTAAAGGGTCTGCATTTGCTCACCCAATCTCACCAATCCTCTCAGTCCCAAGTGTCCAGCCTCATGCCACATCCAGCTGTCATCGTAGATAGGGTCATTCCAGGTTGCATCAGAGACCCTGAAGGAATTGTAAAGAATTTCCCTGATTCTTTGTTCTGTTTTTGAAATTCCTTTTTAGAGTGGGTTTGAGCTGATTCTCGCTGCCATGTTTATGCCAGTCTAGACACACTTGATTCCCTTACGGAGACATATCAATACATAGGTTTTAAGATTCTTACTAGTCAGATCTATTCCTCTGCGGGAAATATGGGGTTTTGAGTCCCTTTCACTGAGGAAGGTGTAGGTCTTGTCTATTCCATAGTTGGTTTTTGGAACAGTACCTGTGCTTATATCAAACTCTGGTTTGATGCATCACCCCACCTCTCCTTCCCCCGTAAGCAGGCATAAGAGTGTTTTCTAAATGTGAGACTCTGTTCTCTTTCCTAACTCAGTTCATGTGTTGCCATGTTTACAGGATCTTCCTAAGTGATATCTTATGATAAGTTTCTTTTCCTGTGTGACTTCTTTCCCTTAGAATCATCGTACCTGAATCCACTCATTTTGCTGCTACTGGTCTTATGACATTGATTTCGTGGCTGAGGGATATTCCATCGTACGTAAGTTCCACAATGTTTGGAACCATTTTTATATTTCCTGGGATATTTCAGGTGTACCCAGGTTGAGGTTCTTGTAAGCAGTGCAGCCCTCAATTTGGGGGTGGCTCTGTCTTATGGATTTTCAGTTTTCCCAAGGCATATTCCCTAGACTGGAAGTGCCCTTGGCTCTGTAGCTCTGTTGTTTACTTGTTTTAGGGAACACAATGCACTCCTCCAGTGAGGCGGTTGGCAACTTACATCCCGCCCATCAGCATAACAAGGCTCCCTGTTCTCCAGGGCCTGTCTTGCCTTTCTGGTTTTTACACATTTTGTGGATGTCCCTTTTGACCGGTGGGAAGTGATACTTCTTTGTAGTGCAGATTTGCATTGCCCGCTTGCTTGCTTGGCCAAAAAGGGCGTATGCGTTTTCTCCTGAATATATTCAGGAGAAAACGCATACGCCCTTTTTGGCCAAGTGCATCATTGTCGAAGTTGTGCCCCTCTTCCTGTGCTTTACAGGCGATTCTAACGTACCTCTTGAAATCTGTTTCCTGCTACTCTGCCTCGCATTCAAGTCCGCCTCGTTGCCTTCCCTCAACAGATTTTTGGACGATAGTTGGCCTTGATTACTCTGCCAGTTTGTGAATTGCTGTGCCCCTGAGCTCCATTTTTCAACTCGTTTTTTTGTGAGCTGAACGCAAGTCCAAACATTTGGTTCAGGACCTATACTGGTTCCCGGTGGGTGGCTGAGACTTTGGTGAATTCTTCTTCCTGCCGGGAAATTAGAGTGACATGTGCCCATCCAAATGCCTAACAGCTACTCTCTCATTGGTTCTCCCTCTTCCCTTTCCTCCTCTGCCAAATGGGCAACCTGTGTGAACCAGGAGCTTAAAGGGGCTGTCTCTCCAAGTTGGGAGATTGATAGTAAAGCTGTTGGAAAGTCAAACCGGAGCACCAGGAGAGGGACTCTTCGTTGAGTTTTAGAAACCTGTCGTATTCACAGTGTGTCCATTCTCTAGGTTTCCCGTACATGTTATAGCTGTAGTAATATTCCCTTCAACCTGGAGAGGTGGGACCCATGGAATGGTTGCCATGCATTATTGCTTTAAAGGGTCTGCATTTGCTCACCCAATCTCACCAATCCTCTCAGTCCCAAGTGTCCAGCCTCATGCCACATCCAGCTGTCATCGTAGATAGGGTCATTACAGGTTGCATCAGAGACCCTGAAGGAATTGTAAAGAATTTCCCTGATTCTTTGTTCTGTTTTTGAAATTCCTTTTTAGAGTGGGTTTGAGCTGATTCTCGCTGCCATGTTTATGCCAGTCTAGACACACTTGATTCCCTTACGGAGACATATCAATACATAGGTTTTAAGATTCTTACTAGTCAGATCTATTCCTCTGCGGGAAATATGGGGTTTTGAGTCCCTTTCACTGAGGAAGGTGTAGGTCTTGTCTATTCCATAGTTGGTTTTTGGAACAGTACCTGTGCTTATATCAAACTCTGGTTTGATGCATCACCCCACCTCTCCTTCCCCCGTAAGCAGGCATAAGAGTGTTTTCTAAATGTGAGACTCTGTTCTCTTTCCTAACTCAGTTCATGTGTTGCCATGTTTACAGGATCTTCCTAAGTGATATCTTATGATAAGTTTCTTTTCCTGTGTGACTTCTTTCCCTTAGAATCATCGTACCTGAATCCACTCATTTTGCTGCTACTGGTCTTATGACATTGATTTCGTGGCTGAGGGATATTCCATCGTACGTAAGTTCCACAATGTTTGGAACCATTTTTATATTTCCTGGGATATTTCAGGTGTACCCAGGTTGAGGTTCTTGTAAGCAGTGCAGCCCTCAATTTGGGGGTGGCTCTGTCTTATGGATTTTCAGTTTTCCCAAGGCATATTCCCTAGACTGGAAGTGCCCTTGGCTCTGTAGCTCTGTTGTTTACTTGTTTTAGGGAACACAATGCACTCCTCCAGTGAGGCGGTTGGCAACTTACATCCCGCCCATCAGCATAACAAGGCTCCCTGTTCTCCAGGGCCTGTCTTGCCTTTCTGGTTTTTACACATTTTGTGGATGTCCCTTTTGACCGGTGGGAAGTGATACTTCTTTGTAGTGCAGATTTGCATTGCCCGCTTGCTTGCTTGGCCAAAAAGGGCGTATGCGTTTTCTCCTGAATATATTCAGGAGAAAACGCATACGCCCTTTTTGGCCAAGTGCATCATTGTCGAAGTTGTGCCCCTCTTCCTGTGCTTTACAGGCGATTCTAACGTACCTCTTGAAATCTGTTTCCTGCTACTCTGCCTCGCATTCAAGTCCGCCTCGTTGCCTTCCCTCAACAGATTTTTGGACGATAGTTGGCCTTGATTACTCTGCCAGTTTGTGAATTGCTGTGCCCCTGAGCTCCATTTTTCAACTCGTTTTTTTGTGAGCTGAACACAAGTCCAAACATTTGGTTCAGGACCTATACTGGTTCCCGGTGGGTGGCTGAGACTTTGGTGAATTCTTCTTCCTGCCGGGAAATTAGAGTGACATGTGCCCATCCAAATGCCTAACAGCTACTCTCTCATTGGTTCTCCCTCTTCCCTTTCCTCCTCTGCCAAATGGGCAACCTGTGTGAACCAGGAGCTTAAAGGGGCTGTCTCTCCAAGTTGGGAGATTGATAGTAAAGCTGTTGGAAAGTCAAACCGGAGCACCAGGAGAGGGACTCTTCGTTGAGTTTTAGAAACCTGTCGTATTCACAGTGTGTCCATTCTCTAGGTTTCCCGTACATGTTATAGCTGTAGTAATATTCCCTTCAACCTGGAGAGGTGGGACCCATGGAATGGTTGCCATGCATTATTGCTTTAAAGGGTCTGCATTTGCTCACCCAATCTCACCAATCCTCTCAGTCCCAAGTGTCCAGCCTCATGCCACATCCAGCTGTCATCGTAGATAGGGTCATTCCAGGTTGCATCAGAGACCCTGAAGGAATTGTAAAGAATTTCCCTGATTCTTTGTTCTGTTTTTGAAATTCCTTTTTAGAGTGGGTTTGAGCTGATTCTCGCTGCCATGTTTATGCCAGTCTAGACACACTTGATTCCCTTACGGAGACATATCAATACATAGGTTTTAAGATTCTTACTAGTCAGATCTATTCCTCTGCGGGAAATATGGGGTTTTGAGTCCCTTTCACTGAGGAAGGTGTAGGTCTTGTCTATTCCATAGTTGGTTTTTGGAACAGTACCTGTGCTTATATCAAACTCTGGTTTGATGCATCACCCCACCTCTCCTTCCCCCGTAAGCAGGCATAAGAGTGTTTTCTAAATGTGAGACTCTGTTCTCTTTCCTAACTCAGTTCATGTGTTGCCATGTTTACAGGATCTTCCTAAGTGATATCTTATGATAAGTTTCTTTTCCTGTGTGACTTCTTTCCCTTAGAATCATCGTACCTGAATCCACTCATTTTGCTGCTACTGGTCTTATGACATTGATTTCGTGGCTGAGGGATATTCCATCGTACGTAAGTTCCACAATGTTTGGAACCATTTTTATATTTCCTGGGATATTTCAGGTGTACCCAGGTTGAGGTTCTTGTAAGCAGTGCAGCCCTCAATTTGGGGGTGGCTCTGTCTTATGGATTTTCAGTTTTCCCAAGGTATATTCCCTAGACTGGAAGTGCCCTTGGCTCTGTAGCTCTGTTGTTTACTTGTTTTAGGGAACACAATGCACTCCTCCAGTGAGGCGGTTGGCAACTTACATCCCGCCCATCAGCATAACAAGGCTCCCTGTTCTCCAGGGCCTGTCTTGCCTTTCTGGTTTTTACACATTTTGTGGATGTCCCTTTTGACCGGTGGGAAGTGATACTTCTTTGTAGTGCAGATTTGCATTGCCCGCTTGCTTGCTTGGCCAAAAAGGGCGTATGCGTTTTCTCCTGAATATATTCAGGAGAAAACGCATACGCCCTTTTTGGCCAAGTGCATCATTGTCGAAGTTGTGCCCCTCTTCCTGTGCTTTACAGGCGATTCTAACGTACCTCTTGAAATCTGTTTCCTGCTATTCTGCCTCGCATTCAAGTCCGCCTCGTTGCCTTCCCTCAACAGATTTTTGGACGATAGTTGGCCTTGATTACTCTGCCAGTTTGTGAATTGCTGTGCCCCTGAGCTCCATTTTTCAACTCGTTTTTTGTGAGCTGAACGCAAGTCCAAACATTTGGTTCAGGACCTATACTGGTTCCCGGTGGGTGGCTGAGACTTTGGTGAATTCTTCTTCCTGCCGGGAAATTAGAGTGACATGTGCCCATCCAAATGCC
Source organism: Mesoplodon mirus (assembly GCF_964341445.2). Taxonomy (NCBI): domain Eukaryota; kingdom Metazoa; phylum Chordata; class Mammalia; order Artiodactyla; family Ziphiidae; genus Mesoplodon; species Mesoplodon mirus. Next base: position 57,791 of record NW_028295743.1, on the reverse strand, counting down.
TAACAGCTACTCTCTCATTGGTTCTCCCTCTTCCCTTTCCTCCTCTGCCAAATGGGCAACCTGTGTGAACCAGGAGCTTAAAGGGGCTGTCTCTCCAAGTTGGGAGATTGATAGTAAAGCTGTTGGAAAGTCAAACCGGAGCACCAGGAGAGGGACTCTTCGTTGAGTTTTAGAAACCTGTCGTATTCACAGTGTGTCCATTCTCTAGGTTTCCCGTACATGTTATAGCTGTAGTAATATTCCCTTCAACCTGGAGAGGTGGGACCCATGGAATGGTTGCCATGCATTATTGCTTTAAAGGGTCTGCATTTGCTCACCCAATCTCACCAATCCTCTCAGTCCCAAGTGTCCAGCCTCATGCCACATCCAGCTGTCATCGTAGATAGGGTCATTCCAGGTTGCATCAGAGACCCTGAAGGAATTGTAAAGAATTTCCCTGTTTCTTTGTTCTGTTTTTGAAATTCCTTTTTAGAGTGGGTTTGAGCTGATTCTCGCTGCCATGTTTATGCCAGTCTAGACACACTTGATTCCCTTACGGAGACATATCAATACATAGGTTTTAAGATTCTTACTAGTCAGATCTATTCCTCTGCGGGAAATATGGGGTTTTGAGTCCCTTTCACTGAGGAAGGTGTAGGTCTTGTCTATTCCATAGTTGGTTTTTGGAACAGTACCTGTGCTTATATCAAACTCTGGTTTGATGCATCACCCCACCTCTCCTTCCCCCTTAAGCAGGCATAAGAGTGTTTTCTAAATGTGAGACTCTGTTCTCTTTGCTAACTCAGTTCATGTGTAGCCATGTTTACAGGATCTTCCTAAGTGATATCTTATGATAAGTTTCTTTTCCTGTGTGACTTCTTTCCCTTAGAATCATCGTACCTGAATCCACTCATTTTGCTGCTACTGGTCTTATGACATTGATTTCGTGGCTGAGGGATATTCCATCGTACGTAAGTTCCACAATGTTTGGAACCATTTTTATATTTCCTGGGATATTTCAGGTGTACCCAGGTTGAGGTTCTTGTAAGCAGTGCAGCCCTCAATTTGGGGGTGGCTCTGTCTTATGGATTTTCAGTTTTCCCAAGGCATATTCCCTAGACTGGAAGTGCCCTTGGCTCTGTAGCTCTGTTGTTTACTTGTTTTAGGGAACACAATGCACTCCTCCAGTGAGGCGGTTGGCAACTTACATCCCGCCCATCAGCATAACAAGGCTCCCTGTTCTCCAGGGCCTGTCTTGCCTTTCTGGTTTTTACACATTTTGTGGATGTCCCTTTTGACCGGTGGGAAGTGATACTTCTTTGTAGTGCAGATTTGCATTGCCCGCTTGCTTGCTTGGCCAAAAAGGGCGTATGCGTTTTCTCCTGAATATATTCAGGAGAAAACGCATACGCCCTTTTTGGCCAAGTGCATCATTGTCGAAGTTGTGCCCCTCTTCCTGTGCTTTACAGGCGATTCTAACGTACCTCTTGAAATCTGTTTCCTGCTACTCTGCCTCGCATTCAAGTCCGCCTCGTTGCCTTCCCTCAACAGATTTTTGGACGATAGTTGGCCTTGATTACTCTGCCAGTTTGTGAATTGCTGTGCCCCTGAGCTCCATTTTTCAACTCGTTTTTTTGTGAGCTGAACGCAAGTCCAAACATTTGGTTCAGGACCTATACTGGTTCCCGGTGGGTGGCTGAGACTTTGGTGAATTCTTCTTCCTGCCGGGAAATTAGAGTGACATGTGCCCATCCAAATGCCTAACAGCTACTCTCTCATTGGTTCTCCCTCTTCCCTTTCCTCCTCTGCCAAATGGGCAACCTGTGTGAACCAGGAGCTTAAAGGGGCTGTCTCTCCAAGTTGGGAGATTGATAGTAAAGCTGTTGGAAAGTCAAACCGGAGCACCAGGAGAGGGACTCTTCGTTGAGTTTTAGAAACCTGTCGTATTCACAGTGTGTCCATTCTCTAGGTTTCCCGTACATGTTATAGCTGTAGTAATATTCCCTTCAACCTGGAGAGGTGGGACCCATGGAATGGTTGCCATGCATTATTGCTTTAAAGGGTCTGCATTTGCTCACCCAATCTCACCAATCCTCTCAGTCCCAAGTGTCCAGCCTCATGCCACATCCAGCTGTCATCGTAGATAGGGTCATTCCAGGTTGCATCAGAGACCCTGAAGGAATTGTAAAGAATTTCCCTGATTCTTTGTTCTGTTTTTGAAATTCCTTTTTAGAGTGGGTTTGAGCTGATTCTCGCTGCCATGTTTATGCCAGTCTAGACACACTTGATTCCCTTACGGAGACATATCAATACATAGGTTTTAAGATTCTTACTAGTCAGATCTATTCCTCTGCGGGAAATATGGGGTTTTGAGTCCCTTTCACTGAGGAAGGTGTAGGTCTTGTCTATTCCATAGTTGGTTTTTGGAACAGTACCTGTGCTTATATCAAACTCTGGTTTGATGCATCACCCCACCTCTCCTTCCCCCGTAAGCAGGCATAAGAGTGTTTTCTAAATGTGAGACTCTGTTCTCTTTGCTAACTCAGTTCATGTGTTGCCATGTTTACAGGATCTTCCTAAGTGATATCTTATGATAAGTTTCTTTTCCTGTGTGACTTCTTTCCCTTAGAATCATCGTACCTGAATCCACTCATTTTGCTGCTACTGGTCTTATGACATTGATTTCGTGGCTGAGGGATATTCCATCGTACGTAAGTTCCACAATGTTTGGAACCATTTTTATATTTCCTGGGATATTTCAGGTGTACCCAGGTTGAGGTTCTTGTAAGCAGTGCAGCCCTCAATTTGGGGGTGGCTCTGTCTTATGGATTTTCAGTTTTCCCAAGGTATATTCCCTAGACTGGAAGTGCCCTTGGCTCTGTAGCTCTGTTGTTTACTTGTTTTAGGGAACACAATGCACTCCTCCAGTGAGGCGGTTGGCAACTTACATCCCGCCCATCAGCATAACAAGGCTCCCTGTTCTCCAGGGCCTGTCTTGCCTTTCTGGTTTTTACACATTTTGTGGATGTCCCTTTTGACCGGTGGGAAGTGATACTTCTTTGTAGTGCAGATTTGCATTGCCCGCTTGCTTGCTTGGCCAAAAAGGGCGTATGCGTTTTCTCCTGAATATATTCAGGAGAAAACGCATACGCCCTTTTTGGCCAAGTGCATCATTGTCGAAGTTGTGCCCCTCTTCCTGTGCTTTACAGGCGATTCTAACGTACCTCTTGAAATCTGTTTCCTGCTACTCTGCCTCGCATTCAAGTCCGCCTCGTTGCCTTCCCTCAACAGATTTTTGGACGATAGTTGGCCTTGATTACTCTGCCAGTTTGTGAATTGCTGTGCCCCTGAGCTCCATTTTTCAACTCGTTTTTTTGTGAGCTGAACGCAAGTCCAAACATTTGGTTCAGGACCTATACTGGTTCCCGGTGGGTGGCTGAGACTTTGGTGAATTCTTCTTCCTGCCGGGAAATTAGAGTGACATGTGCCCATCCAAATGCCTAACAGCTACTCTCTCATTGGTTCTCCCTCTTCCCTTTCCTCCTCTGCCAAATGGGCAACCTGTGTGAACCAGGAGCTTAAAGGGGCTGTCTCTCCAAGTTGGGAGATTGATAGTAAAGCTGTTGGAAAGTCAAACCGGAGCACCAGGAGAGGGACTCTTCGTTGAGTTTTAGAAACCTGTCGTATTCACAGTGTGTCCATTCTCTAGGTTTCCCGTACATGTTATAGCTGTAGTAATATTCCCTTCAACCTGGAGAGGTGGGACCCATGGAATGGTTGCCATGCATTATTGCTTTAAAGGGTCTGCATTTGCTCACCCAATCTCACCAATCCTCTCAGTCCCAAGTGTCCAGCCTCATGCCACATCCAGCTGTCATCGTAGATAGGGTCATTCCAGGTTGCATCAGAGACCCTGAAGGAATTGTAAAGAATTTCCCTGATTCTTTGTTCTGTTTTTGAAATTCCTTTTTAGAGTGGGTTTGAGCTGATTCTCGCTGCCATGTTTATGCCAGTCTAGACACACTTGATTCCCTTACGGAGACATATCAATACATAGGTTTTAAGATTCTTACTAGTCAGATCTATTCCTCTGCGGGAAATATGGGGTTTTGAGTCCCTTTCACTGAGGAAGGTGTAGGTCTTGTCTATTCCATAGTTGGTTTTTGGAACAGTACCTGTGCTTATATCAAACTCTGGTTTGATGCATCACCCCACCTCTCCTTCCCCCGTAAGCAGGCATAAGAGTGTTTTCTAAATGTGAGACTCTGTTCTCTTTCCTAACTCAGTTCATGTGTTGCCATGTTTACAGGATCTTCCTAAGTGATATCTTATGATAAGTTTCTTTTCCTGTGTGACTTCTTTCCCTTAGAATCATCGTACCTGAATCCACTCATTTTGCTGCTACTGGTCTTATGACATTGATTTCGTGGCTGAGGGATATTCCATCGTACGTAAGTTCCACAATGTTTGGAACCATTTTTATATTTCCTGGGATATTTCAGGTGTACCCAGGTTGAGGTTCTTGTAAGCAGTGCAGCCCTCAATTTGGGGGTGGCTCTGTCTTATGGATTTTCAGTTTTCCCAAGGTATATTCCCTAGACTGGAAGTGCCCTTGGCTCTGTAGCTCTGTTGTTTACTTGTTTTAGGGAACACAATGCACTCCTCCAGTGAGGCGGTTGGCAACTTACATCCCGCCCATCAGCATAACAAGGCTCCCTGTTCTCCAGGGCCTGTCTTGCCTTTCTGGTTTTTACACATTTTGTGGATGTCCCTTTTGACCGGTGGGAAGTGATACTTCTTTGTAGTGCAGATTTGCATTGCCCGCTTGCTTGCTTGGCCAAAAAGGGCGTATGCGTTTTCTCCTGAATATATTCAGGAGAAAACGCATACGCCCTTTTTGGCCAAGTGCATCATTGTCGAAGTTGTGCCCCTCTTCCTGTGCTTTACAGGCGATTCTAACGTACCTCTTGAAATCTGTTTCCTGCTACTCTGCCTCGCATTCAAGTCCGCCTCGTTGCCTTCCCTCAACAGATTTTTGGACGATAGTTGGCCTTGATTACTCTGCCAGTTTGTGAATTGCTGTGCCCCTGAGCTCCATTTTTCAACTCGTTTTTTTGTGAGCTGAACGCAAGTCCAAACATTTGGTTCAGGACCTATACTGGTTCCCGGTGGGTGGCTGAGACTTTGGTGAATTCTTCTTCCTGCCGGGAAATTAGAGTGACATGTGCCCATCCAAATGCCTAACAGCTACTCTCTCATTGGTTCTCCCTCTTCCCTTTCCTCCTCTGCCAAATGGGCAACCTGTGTGAACCAGGAGCTTAAAGGGGCTGTCTCTCCAAGTTGGGAGATTGATAGTAAAGCTGTTGGAAAGTCAAACCGGAGCACCAGGAGAGGGACTCTTCGTTGAGTTTTAGAAACCTGTCGTATTCACAGTGTGTCCATTCTCTAGGTTTCCCGTACATGTTATAGCTGTAGTAATATTCCCTTCAACCTGGAGAGGTGGGACCCATGGAATGGTTGCCATGCATTATTGCTTTAAAGGGTCTGCATTTGCTCACCCAATCTCACCAATCCTCTCAGTCCCAAGTGTCCAGCCTCATGCCACATCCAGCTGTCATCGTAGATAGGGTCATTCCAGGTTGCATCAGAGACCCTGAAGGAATTGTAAAGAATTTCCCTGATTCTTTGTTCTGTTTTTGAAATTCCTTTTTAGAGTGGGTTTGAGCTGATTCTCGCTGCCATGTTTATGCCAGTCTAGACACACTTGATTCCCTTACGGAGACATATCAATACATAGGTTTTAAGATTCTTACTAGTCAGATCTATTCCTCTGCGGGAAATATGGGGTTTTGAGTCCCTTTCACTGAGGAAGGTGTAGGTCTTGTCTATTCCATAGTTGGTTTTTGGAACAGTACCTGTGCTTATATCAAACTCTGGTTTGATGCATCACCCCACCTCTCCTTCCCCCGTAAGCAGGCATAAGAGTGTTTTCTAAATGTGAGACTCTGTTCTCTTTCCTAACTCAGTTCATGTGTTGCCATGTTTACAGGATCTTCCTAAGTGATATCTTATGATAAGTTTCTTTTCCTGTGTGACTTCTTTCCCTTAGAATCATCGTACCTGAATCCACTCATTTTGCTGCTACTGGTCTTATGACATTGATTTCGTGGCTGAGGGATATTCCATCGTACGTAAGTTCCACAATGTTTGGAACCATTTTTATATTTCCTGGGATATTTCAGGTGTACCCAGGTTGAGGTTCTTGTAAGCAGTGCAGCCCTCAATTTGGGGGTGGCTCTGTCTTATGGATTTTCAGTTTTCCCAAGGCATATTCCCTAGACTGGAAGTGCCCTTGGCTCTGTAGCTCTGTTGTTTACTTGTTTTAGGGAACACAATGCACTCCTCCAGTGAGGCGGTTGGCAACTTACATCCCGCCCATCAGCATAACAAGGCTCCCTGTTCTCCAGGGCCTGTCTTGCCTTTCTGGTTTTTACACATTTTGTGGATGTCCCTTTTGACCGGTGGGAAGTGATACTTCTTTGTAGTGCAGATTTGCATTGCCCGCTTGCTTGCTTGGCCAAAAAGGGCGTATGCGTTTTCTCCTGAATATATTCAGGAGAAAACGCATACGCCCTTTTTGGCCAAGTGCATCATTGTCGAAGTTGTGCCCCTCTTCCTGTGCTTTACAGGCGATTCTAACGTACCTCTTGAAATCTGTTTCCTGCTATTCTGCCTCGCATTCAAGTCCGCCTCGTTGCCTTCCCTCAACAGATTTTTGGACGATAGTTGGCCTTGATTACTCTGCCAGTTTGTGAATTGCTGTGCCCCTGAGCTCCATTTTTCAACTCGTTTTTTGTGAGCTGAACGCAAGTCCAAACATTTGGTTCAGGACCTATACTGGTTCCCGGTGGGTGGCTGAGACTTTGGTGAATTCTTCTTCCTGCCGGGAAATTAGAGTGACATGTGCCCATCCAAATGCCTAACAGCTACTCTCTCATTGGTTCTCCCTCTTCCCTTTCCTCCTCTGCCAAATGGGCAACCTGTGTGAACCAGGAGCTTAAAGGGGCTGTCTCTCCAAGTTGGGAGATTGATAGTAAAGCTGTTGGAAAGTCAAACCGGAGCACCAGGAGAGGGACTCTTCGTTGAGTTTTAGAAACCTGTCGTATTCACAGTGTGTCCATTCTCTAGGTTTCCCGTACATGTTATAGCTGTAGTAATATTCCCTTCAACCTGGAGAGGTGGGACCCATGGAATGGTTGCCATGCATTATTGCTTTAAAGGGTCTGCATTTGCTCACCCAATCTCACCAATCCTCTCAGTCCCAAGTGTCCAGCCTCATGCCACATCCAGCTGTCATCGTAGATAGGGTCATTCCAGGTTGCATCAGAGACCCTGAAGGAATTGTAAAGAATTTCCCTGTTTCTTTGTTCTGTTTTTGAAATTCCTTTTTAGAGTGGGTTTGAGCTGATTCTCGCTGCCATGTTTATGCCAGTCTAGACACACTTGATTCCCTTACGGAGACATATCAATACATAGGTTTTAAGATTCTTACTAGTCAGATCTATTCCTCTGCGGGAAATATGGGGTTTTGAGTCCCTTTCACTGAGGAAGGTGTAGGTCTTGTCTATTCCATAGTTGGTTTTTGGAACAGTACCTGTGCTTATATCAAACTCTGGTTTGATGCATCACCCCACCTCTCCTTCCCCCTTAAGCAGGCATAAGAGTGTTTTCTAAATGTGAGACTCTGTTCTCTTTGCTAACTCAGTTCATGTGTAGCCATGTTTACAGGATCTTCCTAAGTGATATCTTATGATAAGTTTCTTTTCCTGTGTGACTTCTTTCCCTTAGAATCATCGTACCTGAATCCACTCATTTTGCTGCTACTGGTCTTATGACATTGATTTCGTGGCTGAGGGATATTCCATCGTACGTAAGTTCCACAATGTTTGGAACCATTTTTATATTTCCTGGGATATTTCAGGTGTACCCAGGTTGAGGTTCTTGTAAGCAGTGCAGCCCTCAATTTGGGGGTGGCTCTGTCTTATGGATTTTCAGTTTTCCCAAGGCATATTCCCTAGACTGGAAGTGCCCTTGGCTCTGTAGCTCTGTTGTTTACTTGTTTTAGGGAACACAATGCACTCCTCCAGTGAGGCGGTTGGCAACTTACATCCCGCCCATCAGCATAACAAGGCTCCCTGTTCTCCAGGGCCTGTCTTGCCTTTCTGGTTTTTACACATTTTGTGGATGTCCCTTTTGACCGGTGGGAAGTGATACTTCTTTGTAGTGCAGATTTGCATTGCCCGCTTGCTTGCTTGGCCAAAAAGGGCGTATGCGTTTTCTCCTGAATATATTCAGGAGAAAACGCATACGCCCTTTTTGGCCAAGTGCATCATTGTCGAAGTTGTGCCCCTCTTCCTGTGCTTTACAGGCGATTCTAACGTACCTCTTGAAATCTGTTTCCTGCTATTCTGCCTCGCATTCAAGTCCGCCTCGTTGCCTTCCCTCAACAGATTTTTGGACGATAGTTGGCCTTGATTACTCTGCCAGTTTGTGAATTGCTGTGCCCCTGAGCTCCATTTTTCAACTCGTTTTTTGTGAGCTGAACGCAAGTCCAAACATTTGGTTCAGGACCTATACTGGTTCCCGGTGGGTGGCTGAGACTTTGGTGAATTCTTCTTCCTGCCGGGAAATTAGAGTGACATGTGCCCATCCAAATGCCTAACAGCTACTCTCTCATTGGTTCTCCCTCTTCCCTTTCCTCCTCTGCCAAATGGGCAACCTGTGTGAACCAGGAGCTTAAAGGGGCTGTCTCTCCAAGTTGGGAGATTGATAGTAAAGCTGTTGGAAAGTCAAACCGGAGCACCAGGAGAGGGACTCTTCGTTGAGTTTTAGAAACCTGTCGTATTCACAGTGTGTCCATTCTCTAGGTTTCCCGTACATGTTATAGCTGTAGTAATATTCCCTTCAACCTGGAGAGGTGGGACCCATGGAATGGTTGCCATGCATTATTGCTTTAAAGGGTCTGCATTTGCTCACCCAATCTCACCAATCCTCTCAGTCCCAAGTGTCCAGCCTCATGCCACATCCAGCTGTCATCGTAGATAGGGTCATTCCAGGTTGCATCAGAGACCCTGAAGGAATTGTAAAGAATTTCCCTGTTTCTTTGTTCTGTTTTTGAAATTCCTTTTTAGAGTGGGTTTGAGCTGATTCTCGCTGCCATGTTTATGCCAGTCTAGACACACTTGATTCCCTTACGGAGACATATCAATACATAGGTTTTAAGATTCTTACTAGTCAGATCTATTCCTCTGCGGGAAATATGGGGTTTTGAGTCCCTTTCACTGAGGAAGGTGTAGGTCTTGTCTATTCCATAGTTGGTTTTTGGAACAGTACCTGTGCTTATATCAAACTCTGGTTTGATGCATCACCCCACCTCTCCTTCCCCCTTAAGCAGGCATAAGAGTGTTTTCTAAATGTGAGACTCTGTTCTCTTTGCTAACTCAGTTCATGTGTAGCCATGTTTACAGGATCTTCCTAAGTGATATCTTATGATAAGTTTCTTTTCCTGTGTGACTTCTTTCCCTTAGAATCATCGTACCTGAATCCACTCATTTTGCTGCTACTGGTCTTATGACATTGATTTCGTGGCTGAGGGATATTCCATCGTACGTAAGTTCCACAATGTTTGGAACCATTTTTATATTTCCTGGGATATTTCAGGTGTACCCAGGTTGAGGTTCTTGTAAGCAGTGCAGCCCTCAATTTGGGGGTGGCTCTGTCTTATGGATTTTCAGTTTTCCCAAGGCATATTCCCTAGACTGGAAGTGCCCTTGGCTCTGTAGCTCTGTTGTTTACTTGTTTTAGGGAACACAATGCACTCCTCCAGTGAGGCGGTTGGCAACTTACATCCCGCCCATCAGCATAACAAGGCTCCCTGTTCTCCAGGGCCTGTCTTGCCTTTCTGGTTTTTACACATTTTGTGGATGTCCCTTTTGACCGGTGGGAAGTGATACTTCTTTGTAGTGCAGATTTGCATTGCCCGCTTGCTTGCTTGGCCAAAAAGGGCGTATGCGTTTTCTCCTGAATATATTCAGGAGAAAACGCATACGCCCTTTTTGGCCAAGTGCATCATTGTCGAAGTTGTGCCCCTCTTCCTGTGCTTTACAGGCGATTCTAACGTACCTCTTGAAATCTGTTTCCTGCTATTCTGCCTCGCATTCAAGTCCGCCTCGTTGCCTTCCCTCAACAGATTTTTGGACGATAGTTGGCCTTGATTACTCTGCCAGTTTGTGAATTGCTGTGCCCCTGAGCTCCATTTTTCAACTCGTTTTTTGTGAGCTGAACGCAAGTCCAAACATTTGGTTCAGGACCTATACTGGTTCCCGGTGGGTGGCTGAGACTTTGGTGAATTCTTCTTCCTGCCGGGAAATTAGAGTGACATGTGCCCATCCAAATGCCTAACAGCTACTCTCTCATTGGTTCTCCCTCTTCCCTTTCCTCCTCTGCCAAATGGGCAACCTGTGTGAACCAGGAGCTTAAAGGGGCTGTCTCTCCAAGTTGGGAGATTGATAGTAAAGCTGTTGGAAAGTCAAACCGGAGCACCAGGAGAGGGACTCTTCGTTGAGTTTTAGAAACCTGTCGTATTCACAGTGTGTCCATTCTCTAGGTTTCCCGTACATGTTATAGCTGTAGTAATATTCCCTTCAACCTGGAGAGGTGGGACCCATGGAATGGTTGCCATGCATTATTGCTTTAAAGGGTCTGCATTTGCTCACCCAATCTCACCAATCCTCTCAGTCCCAAGTGTCCAGCCTCATGCCACATCCAGCTGTCATCGTAGATAGGGTCATTCCAGGTTGCATCAGAGACCCTGAAGGAATTGTAAAGAATTTCCCTGTTTCTTTGTTCTGTTTTTGAAATTCCTTTTTAGAGTGGGTTTGAGCTGATTCTCGCTGCCATGTTTATGCCAGTCTAGACACACTTGATTCCCTTACGGAGACATATCAATACATAGGTTTTAAGATTCTTACTAGTCAGATCTATTCCTCTGCGGGAAATATGGGGTTTTGAGTCCCTTTCACTGAGGAAGGTGTAGGTCTTGTCTATTCCATAGTTGGTTTTTGGAACAGTACCTGTGCTTATATCAAACTCTGGTTTGATGCATCACCCCACCTCTCCTTCCCCCTTAAGCAGGCATAAGAGTGTTTTCTAAATGTGAGACTCTGTTCTCTTTGCTAACTCAGTTCATGTGTAGCCATGTTTACAGGATCTTCCTAAGTGATATCTTATGATAAGTTTCTTTTCCTGTGTGACTTCTTTCCCTTAGAATCATCGTACCTGAATCCACTCATTTTGCTGCTACTGGTCTTATGACATTGATTTCGTGGCTGAGGGATATTCCATCGTACGTAAGTTCCACAATGTTTGGAACCATTTTTATATTTCCTGGGATATTTCAGGTGTACCCAGGTTGAGGTTCTTGTAAGCAGTGCAGCCCTCAATTTGGGGGTGGCTCTGTCTTATGGATTTTCAGTTTTCCCAAGGCATATTCCCTAGACTGGAAGTGCCCTTGGCTCTGTAGCTCTGTTGTTTACTTGTTTTAGGGAACACAATGCACTCCTCCAGTGAGGCAGTTGGCAACTTACATCCCGCCCATCAGCATAACAAGGCTCCCTGTTCTCCAGGGCCTGTCTTGCCTTTCTGGTTTTTACACATTTTGTGGATGTCCCTTTTGACCGGTGGGAAGTGATACTTCTTTGTAGTGCAGATTTGCATTGCCCGCTTGCTTGCTTGGCCAAAAAGGGCGTATGCGTTTTCTCCTGAATATATTCAGGAGAAAACGCATACGCCCTTTTTGGCCAAGTGCATCATTGTCGAAGTTGTGCCCCTCTTCCTGTGCTTTACAGGCGATTCTAACGTACCTCTTGAAATCTGTTTCCTGCTATTCTGCCTCGCATTCAAGTCCGCCTCGTTGCCTTCCCTCAACAGATTTTTGGACGATAGTTGGCCTTGATTACTCTGCCAGTTTGTGAATTGCTGTGCCCCTGAGCTCCATTTTTCAACTCGTTTTTTGTGAGCTGAACGCAAGTCCAAACATTTGGTTCAGGACCTATACTGGTTCCCGGTGGGTGGCTGAGACTTTGGTGAATTCTTCTTCCTGCCGGGAAATTAGAGTGACATGTGCCCATCCAAATGCCTAACAGCTACTCTCTCATTGGTTCTCCCTCTTCCCTTTCCTCCTCTGCCAAATGGGCAACCTGTGTGAACCAGGAGCTTAAAGGGGCTGTCTCTCCAAGTTGGGAGATTGATAGTAAAGCTGTTGGAAAGTCAAACCGGAGCACCAGGAGAGGGACTCTTCGTTGAGTTTTAGAAACCTGTCGTATTCACAGTGTGTCCATTCTCTAGGTTTCCCGTACATGTTATAGCTGTAGTAATATTCCCTTCAACCTGGAGAGGTGGGACCCATGGAATGGTTGCCATGCATTATTGCTTTAAAGGGTCTGCATTTGCTCACCCAATCTCACCAATCCTCTCAGTCCCAAGTGTCCAGCCTCATGCCACATCCAGCTGTCATCGTAGATAGGGTCATTCCAGGTTGCATCAGAGACCCTGAAGGAATTGTAAAGAATTTCCCTGTTTCTTTGTTCTGTTTTTGAAATTCCTTTTTAGAGTGGGTTTGAGCTGATTCTCGCTGCCATGTTTATGCCAGTCTAGACACACTTGATTCCCTTACGGAGACATATCAATACATAGGTTTTAAGATTCTTACTAGTCAGATCTATTCCTCTGCGGGAAATATGGGGTTTTGAGTCCCTTTCACTGAGGAAGGTGTAGGTCTTGTCTATTCCATAGTTGGTTTTTGGAACAGTACCTGTGCTTATATCAAACTCTGGTTTGATGCATCACCCCACCTCTCCTTCCCCCTTAAGCAGGCATAAGAGTGTTTTCTAAATGTGAGACTCTGTTCTCTTTGCTAACTCAGTTCATGTGTAGCCATGTTTACAGGATCTTCCTAAGTGATATCTTATGATAAGTTTCTTTTCCTGTGTGACTTCTTTCCCTTAGAATCATCGTACCTGAATCCACTCATTTTGCTGCTACTGGTCTTATGACATTGATTTCGTGGCTGAGGGATATTCCATCGTACGTAAGTTCCACAATGTTTGGAACCATTTTTATATTTCCTGGGATATTTCAGGTGTACCCAGGTTGAGGTTCTTGTAAGCAGTGCAGCCCTCAATTTGGGGGTGGCTCTGTCTTATGGATTTTCAGTTTTCCCAAGGCATATTCCCTAGACTGGAAGTGCCCTTGGCTCTGTAGCTCTGTTGTTTACTTGTTTTAGGGAACACAATGCACTCCTCCAGTGAGGCGGTTGGCAACTTACATCCCGCCCATCAGCATAACAAGGCTCCCTGTTCTCCAGGGCCTGTCTTGCCTTTCTGGTTTTTACACATTTTGTGGATGTCCCTTTTGACCGGTGGGAAGTGATACTTCTTTGTAGTGCAGATTTGCATTGCCCGCTTGCTTGCTTGGCCAAAAAGGGCGTATGCGTTTTCTCCTGAATATATTCAGGAGAAAACGCATACGCCCTTTTTGGCCAAGTGCATCATTGTCGAAGTTGTGCCCCTCTTCCTGTGCTTTACAGGCGATTCTAACGTACCTCTTGAAATCTGTTTCCTGCTATTCTGCCTCGCATTCAAGTCCGCCTCGTTGCCTTCCCTCAACAGATTTTTGGACGATAGTTGGCCTTGATTACTCTGCCAGTTTGTGAATTGCTGTGCCCCTGAGCTCCATTTTTCAACTCGTTTTTTGTGAGCTGAACGCAAGTCCAAACATTTGGTTCAGGACCTATACTGGTTCCCGGTGGGTGGCTGAGACTTTGGTGAATTCTTCTTCCTGCCGGGAAATTAGAGTGACATGTGCCCATCCAAATGCCTAACAGCTACTCTCTCATTGGTTCTCCCTCTTCCCTTTCCTCCTCTGCCAAATGGGCAACCTGTGTGAACCAGGAGCTTAAAGGGGCTGTCTCTCCAAGTTGGGAGATTGATAGTAAAGCTGTTGGAAAGTCAAACCGGAGCACCAGGAGAGGGACTCTTCGTTGAGTTTTAGAAACCTGTCGTATTCACAGTGTGTCCATTCTCTAGGTTTCCCGTACATGTTATAGCTGTAGTAATATTCCCTTCAACCTGGAGAGGTGGGACCCATGGAATGGTTGCCATGCATTATTGCTTTAAAGGGTCTGCATTTGCTCACCCAATCTCACCAATCCTCTCAGTCCCAAGTGTCCAGCCTCATGCCACATCCAGCTGTCATCGTAGATAGGGTCATTCCAGGTTGCATCAGAGACCCTGAAGGAATTGTAAAGAATTTCCCTGTTTCTTTGTTCTGTTTTTGAAATTCCTTTTTAGAGTGGGTTTGAGCTGATTCTCGCTGCCATGTTTATGCCAGTCTAGACACACTTGATTCCCTTACGGAGACATATCAATACATAGGTTTTAAGATTCTTACTAGTCAGATCTATTCCTCTGCGGGAAATATGGGGTTTTGAGTCCCTTTCACTGAGGAAGGTGTAGGTCTTGTCTATTCCATAGTTGGTTTTTGGAACAGTACCTGTGCTTATATCAAACTCTGGTTTGATGCATCACCCCACCTCTCCTTCCCCCTTAAGCAGGCATAAGAGTGTTTTCTAAATGTGAGACTCTGTTCTCTTTGCTAACTCAGTTCATGTGTAGCCATGTTTACAGGATCTTCCTAAGTGATATCTTATGATAAGTTTCTTTTCCTGTGTGACTTCTTTCCCTTAGAATCATCGTACCTGAATCCACTCATTTTGCTGCTACTGGTCTTATGACATTGATTTCGTGGCTGAGGGATATTCCATCGTACGTAAGTTCCACAATGTTTGGAACCATTTTTATATTTCCTGGGATATTTCAGGTGTACCCAGGTTGAGGTTCTTGTAAGCAGTGCAGCCCTCAATTTGGGGGTGGCTCTGTCTTATGGATTTTCAGTTTTCCCAAGGCATATTCCCTAGACTGGAAGTGCCCTTGGCTCTGTAGCTCTGTTGTTTACTTGTTTTAGGGAACACAATGCACTCCTCCAGTGAGGCAGTTGGCAACTTACATCCCGCCCATCAGCATAACAAGGCTCCCTGTTCTCCAGGGCCTGTCTTGCCTTTCTGGTTTTTACACATTTTGTGGATGTCCCTTTTGACCGGTGGGAAGTGATACTTCTTTGTAGTGCAGATTTGCATTGCCCGCTTGCTTGCTTGGCCAAAAAGGGCGTATGCGTTTTCTCCTGAATATATTCAGGAGAAAACGCATACGCCCTTTTTGGCCAAGTGCATCATTGTCGAAGTTGTGCCCCTCTTCCTGTGCTTTACAGGCGATTCTAACGTACCTCTTGAAATCTGTTTCCTGCTATTCTGCCTCGCATTCAAGTCCGCCTCGTTGCCTTCCCTCAACAGATTTTTGGACGATAGTTGGCCTTGATTACTCTGCCAGTTTGTGAATTGCTGTGCCCCTGAGCTCCATTTTTCAACTCGTTTTTTGTGAGCTGAACGCAAGTCCAAACATTTGGTTCAGGACCTATACTGGTTCCCGGTGGGTGGCTGAGACTTTGGTGAATTCTTCTTCCTGCCGGGAAATTAGAGTGACATGTGCCCATCCAAATGCCTAACAGCTACTCTCTCATTGGTTCTCCCTCTTCCCTTTCCTCCTCTGCCAAATGGGCAACCTGTGTGAACCAGGAGCTTAAAGGGGCTGTCTCTCCAAGTTGGGAGATTGATAGTAAAGCTGTTGGAAAGTCAAACCGGAGCACCAGGAGAGGGACTCTTCGTTGAGTTTTAGAAACCTGTCGTATTCACAGTGTGTCCATTCTCTAGGTTTCCCGTACATGTTATAGCTGTAGTAATATTCCCTTCAACCTGGAGAGGTGGGACCCATGGAATGGTTGCCATGCATTATTGCTTTAAAGGGTCTGCATTTGCTCACCCAATCTCACCAATCCTCTCAGTCCCAAGTGTCCAGCCTCATGCCACATCCAGCTGTCATCGTAGATAGGGTCATTCCAGGTTGCATCAGAGACCCTGAAGGAATTGTAAAGAATTTCCCTGTTTCTTTGTTCTGTTTTTGAAATTCCTTTTTAGAGTGGGTTTGAGCTGATTCTCGCTGCCATGTTTATGCCAGTCTAGACACACTTGATTCCCTTATGGAGACATATCAATACATAGGTTTTAAGATTCTTACTAGTCAGATCTATTCCTCTGCGGGAAATATGGGGTTTTGAGTCCCTTTCACTGAGGAAGGTGTAGGTCTTGTCTATTCCATAGTTGGTTTTTGGAACAGTACCTGTGCTTATATCAAACTCTGGTTTGATGCATCACCCCACCTCTCCTTCCCCCTTAAGCAGGCATAAGAGTGTTTTCTAAATGTGAGACTCTGTTCTCTTTGCTAACTCAGTTCATGTGTAGCCATGTTTACAGGATCTTCCTAAGTGATATCTTATGATAAGTTTCTTTTCCTGTGTGACTTCTTTCCCTTAGAATCATCGTACCTGAATCCACTCATTTTGCTGCTACTGGTCTTATGACATTGATTTCGTGGCTGAGGGATATTCCATCGTACGTAAGTTCCACAATGTTTGGAACCATTTTTATATTTCCTGGGATATTTCAGGTGTACCCAGGTTGAGGTTCTTGTAAGCAGTGCAGCCCTCAATTTGGGGGTGGCTCTGTCTTATGGATTTTCAGTTTTCCCAAGGCATATTCCCTAGACTGGAAGTGCCCTTGGCTCTGTAGCTCTGTTGTTTACTTGTTTTAGGGAACACAATGCACTCCTCCAGTGAGGCAGTTGGCAACTTACATCCCGCCCATCAGCATAACAAGGCTCCCTGTTCTCCAGGGCCTGTCTTGCCTTTCTGGTTTTTACACATTTTGTGGATGTCCCTTTTGACCGGTGGGAAGTGATACTTCTTTGTAGTGCAGATTTGCATTGCCCGCTTGCTTGCTTGGCCAAAAAGGGCGTATGCGTTTTCTCCTGAATATATTCAGGAGAAAACGCATACGCCCTTTTTGGCCAAGTGCATCATTGTCGAAGTTGTGCCCCTCTTCCTGTGCTTTACAGGCGATTCTAACGTACCTCTTGAAATCTGTTTCCTGCTATTCTGCCTCGCATTCAAGTCCGCCTCGTTGCCTTCCCTCAACAGATTTTTGGACGATAGTTGGCCTTGATTACTCTGCCAGTTTGTGAATTGCTGTGCCCCTGAGCTCCATTTTTCAACTCGTTTTTTGTGAGCTGAACGCAAGTCCAAACATTTGGTTCAGGACCTATACTGGTTCCCGGTGGGTGGCTGAGACTTTGGTGAATTCTTCTTCCTGCCGGGAAATTAGAGTGACATGTGCCCATCCAAATGCCTAACAGCTACTCTCTCATTGGTTCTCCCTCTTCCCTTTCCTCCTCTGCCAAATGGGCAACCTGTGTGAACCAGGAGCTTAAAGGGGCTGTCTCTCCAAGTTGGGAGATTGATAGTAAAGCTGTTGGAAAGTCAAACCGGAGCACCAGGAGAGGGACTCTTCGTTGAGTTTTAGAAACCTGTCGTATTCACAGTGTGTCCATTCTCTAGGTTTCCCGTACATGTTATAGCTGTAGTAATATTCCCTTCAACCTGGAGAGGTGGGACCCATGGAATGGTTGCCATGCATTATTGCTTTAAAGGGTCTGCATTTGCTCACCCAATCTCACCAATCCTCTCAGTCCCAAGTGTCCAGCCTCATGCCACATCCAGCTGTCATCGTAGATAGGGTCATTCCAGGTTGCATCAGAGACCCTGAAGGAATTGTAAAGAATTTCCCTGTTTCTTTGTTCTGTTTTTGAAATTCCTTTTTAGAGTGGGTTTGAGCTGATTCTCGCTGCCATGTTTATGCCAGTCTAGACACACTTGATTCCCTTACGGAGACATATCAATACATAGGTTTTAAGATTCTTACTAGTCAGATCTATTCCTCTGCGGGAAATATGGGGTTTTGAGTCCCTTTCACTGAGGAAGGTGTAGGTCTTGTCTATTCCATAGTTGGTTTTTGGAACAGTACCTGTGCTTATATCAAACTCTGGTTTGATGCATCACCCCACCTCTCCTTCCCCCTTAAGCAGGCATAAGAGTGTTTTCTAAATGTGAGACTCTGTTCTCTTTGCTAACTCAGTTCATGTGTAGCCATGTTTACAGGATCTTCCTAAGTGATATCTTATGATAAGTTTCTTTTCCTGTGTGACTTCTTTCCCTTAGAATCATCGTACCTGAATCCACTCATTTTGCTGCTACTGGTCTTATGACATTGATTTCGTGGCTGAGGGATATTCCATCGTACGTAAGTTCCACAATGTTTGGAACCATTTTTATATTTCCTGGGATATTTCAGGTGTACCCAGGTTGAGGTTCTTGTAAGCAGTGCAGCCCTCAATTTGGGGGTGGCTCTGTCTTATGGATTTTCAGTTTTCCCAAGGCATATTCCCTAGACTGGAAGTGCCCTTGGCTCTGTAGCTCTGTTGTTTACTTGTTTTAGGGAACACAATGCACTCCTCCAGTGAGGCGGTTGGCAACTTACATCCCGCCCATCAGCATAACAAGGCTCCCTGTTCTCCAGGGCCTGTCTTGCCTTTCTGGTTTTTACACATTTTGTGGATGTCCCTTTTGACCGGTGGGAAGTGATACTTCTTTGTAGTGCAGATTTGCATTGCCCGCTTGCTTGCTTGGCCAAAAAGGGCGTATGCGTTTTCTCCTGAATATATTCAGGAGAAAACGCATACGCCCTTTTTGGCCAAGTGCATCATTGTCGAAGTTGTGCCCCTCTTCCTGTGCTTTACAGGCGATTCTAACGTACCTCTTGAAATCTGTTTCCTGCTATTCTGCCTCGCATTCAAGTCCGCCTCGTTGCCTTCCCTCAACAGATTTTTGGACGATAGTTGGCCTTGATTACTCTGCCAGTTTGTGAATTGCTGTGCCCCTGAGCTCCATTTTTCAACTCGTTTTTTGTGAGCTGAACGCAAGTCCAAACATTTGGTTCAGGACCTATACTGGTTCCCGGTGGGTGGCTGAGACTTTGGTGAATTCTTCTTCCTGCCGGGAAATTAGAGTGACATGTGCCCATCCAAATGCCTAACAGCTACTCTCTCATTGGTTCTCCCTCTTCCCTTTCCTCCTCTGCCAAATGGGCAACCTGTGTGAACCAGGAGCTTAAAGGGGCTGTCTCTCCAAGTTGGGAGATTGATAGTAAAGCTGTTGGAAAGTCAAACCGGAGCACCAGGAGAGGGACTCTTCGTTGAGTTTTAGAAACCTGTCGTATTCACAGTGTGTCCATTCTCTAGGTTTCCCGTACATGTTATAGCTGTAGTAATATTCCCTTCAACCTGGAGAGGTGGGACCCATGGAATGGTTGCCATGCATTATTGCTTTAAAGGGTCTGCATTTGCTCACCCAATCTCACCAATCCTCTCAGTCCCAAGTGTCCAGCCTCATGCCACATCCAGCTGTCATCGTAGATAGGGTCATTCCAGGTTGCATCAGAGACCCTGAAGGAATTGTAAAGAATTTCCCTGTTTCTTTGTTCTGTTTTTGAAATTCCTTTTTAGAGTGGGTTTGAGCTGATTCTCGCTGCCATGTTTATGCCAGTCTAGACACACTTGATTCCCTTACGGAGACATATCAATACATAGGTTTTAAGATTCTTACTAGTCAGATCTATTCCTCTGCGGGAAATATGGGGTTTTGAGTCCCTTTCACTGAGGAAGGTGTAGGTCTTGTCTATTCCATAGTTGGTTTTTGGAACAGTACCTGTGCTTATATCAAACTCTGGTTTGATGCATCACCCCACCTCTCCTTCCCCCTTAAGCAGGCATAAGAGTGTTTTCTAAATGTGAGACTCTGTTCTCTTTGCTAACTCAGTTCATGTGTAGCCATGTTTACAGGATCTTCCTAAGTGATATCTTATGATAAGTTTCTTTTCCTGTGTGACTTCTTTCCCTTAGAATCATCGTACCTGAATCCACTCATTTTGCTGCTACTGGTCTTATGACATTGATTTCGTGGCTGAGGGATATTCCATCGTACGTAAGTTCCACAATGTTTGGAACCATTTTTATATTTCCTGGGATATTTCAGGTGTACCCAGGTTGAGGTTCTTGTAAGCAGTGCAGCCCTCAATTTGGGGGTGGCTCTGTCTTATGGATTTTCAGTTTTCCCAAGGCATATTCCCTAGACTGGAAGTGCCCTTGGCTCTGTAGCTCTGTTGTTTACTTGTTTTAGGGAACACAATGCACTCCTCCAGTGAGGCAGTTGGCAACTTACATCCCGCCCATCAGCATAACAAGGCTCCCTGTTCTCCAGGGCCTGTCTTGCCTTTCTGGTTTTTACACATTTTGTGGATGTCCCTTTTGACCGGTGGGAAGTGATACTTCTTTGTAGTGCAGATTTGCATTGCCCGCTTGCTTGCTTGGCCAAAAAGGGCGTATGCGTTTTCTCCTGAATATATTCAGGAGAAAACGCATACGCCCTTTTTGGCCAAGTGCATCATTGTCGAAGTTGTGCCCCTCTTCCTGTGCTTTACAGGCGATTCTAACGTACCTCTTGAAATCTGTTTCCTGCTATTCTGCCTCGCATTCAAGTCCGCCTCGTTGCCTTCCCTCAACAGATTTTTGGACGATAGTTGGCCTTGATTACTCTGCCAGTTTGTGAATTGCTGTGCCCCTGAGCTCCATTTTTCAACTCGTTTTTTGTGAGCTGAACGCAAGTCCAAACATTTGGTTCAGGACCTATACTGGTTCCCGGTGGGTGGCTGAGACTTTGGTGAATTCTTCTTCCTGCCGGGAAATTAGAGTGACATGTGCCCATCCAAATGCCTAACAGCTACTCTCTCATTGGTTCTCCCTCTTCCCTTTCCTCCTCTGCCAAATGGGCAACCTGTGTGAACCAGGAGCTTAAAGGGGCTGTCTCTCCAAGTTGGGAGATTGATAGTAAAGCTGTTGGAAAGTCAAACCGGAGCACCAGGAGAGGGACTCTTCGTTGAGTTTTAGAAACCTGTCGTATTCACAGTGTGTCCATTCTCTAGGTTTCCCGTACATGTTATAGCTGTAGTAATATTCCCTTCAACCTGGAGAGGTGGGACCCATGGAATGGTTGCCATGCATTATTGCTTTAAAGGGTCTGCATTTGCTCACCCAATCTCACCAATCCTCTCAGTCCCAAGTGTCCAGCCTCATGCCACATCCAGCTGTCATCGTAGATAGGGTCATTCCAGGTTGCATCAGAGACCCTGAAGGAATTGTAAAGAATTTCCCTGTTTCTTTGTTCTGTTTTTGAAATTCCTTTTTAGAGTGGGTTTGAGCTGATTCTCGCTGCCATGTTTATGCCAGTCTAGACACACTTGATTCCCTTACGGAGACATATCAATACATAGGTTTTAAGATTCTTACTAGTCAGATCTATTCCTCTGCGGGAAATATGGGGTTTTGAGTCCCTTTCACTGAGGAAGGTGTAGGTCTTGTCTATTCCATAGTTGGTTTTTGGAACAGTACCTGTGCTTATATCAAACTCTGGTTTGATGCATCACCCCACCTCTCCTTCCCCCTTAAGCAGGCATAAGAGTGTTTTCTAAATGTGAGACTCTGTTCTCTTTGCTAACTCAGTTCATGTGTAGCCATGTTTACAGGATCTTCCTAAGTGATATCTTATGATAAGTTTCTTTTCCTGTGTGACTTCTTTCCCTTAGAATCATCGTACCTGAATCCACTCATTTTGCTGCTACTGGTCTTATGACATTGATTTCGTGGCTGAGGGATATTCCATCGTACGTAAGTTCCACAATGTTTGGAACCATTTTTATATTTCCTGGGATATTTCAGGTGTACCCAGGTTGAGGTTCTTGTAAGCAGTGCAGCCCTCAATTTGGGGGTGGCTCTGTCTTATGGATTTTCAGTTTTCCCAAGGCATATTCCCTAGACTGGAAGTGCCCTTGGCTCTGTAGCTCTGTTGTTTACTTGTTTTAGGGAACACAATGCACTCCTCCAGTGAGGCAGTTGGCAACTTACATCCCGCCCATCAGCATAACAAGGCTCCCTGTTCTCCAGGGCCTGTCTTGCCTTTCTGGTTTTTACACATTTTGTGGATGTCCCTTTTGACCGGTGGGAAGTGATACTTCTTTGTAGTGCAGATTTGCATTGCCCGCTTGCTTGCTTGGCCAAAAAGGGCGTATGCGTTTTCTCCTGAATATATTCAGGAGAAAACACATACGCCCTTTTTGGCCAAGTGCATCATTGTCGAAGTTGTGCCCCTCTTCCTGTGCTTTACAGGCGATTCTAACGTACCTCTTGAAATCTGTTTCCTGCTATTCTGCCTCGCATTCAAGTCCGCCTCGTTGCCTTCCCTCAACAGATTTTTGGACGATAGTTGGCCTTGATTACTCTGCCAGTTTGTGAATTGCTGTGCCCCTGAGCTCCATTTTTCAACTCGTTTTTTGTGAGCTGAACGCAAGTCCAAACATTTGGTTCAGGACCTATACTGGTTCCCGGTGGGTGGCTGAGACTTTGGTGAATTCTTCTTCCTGCCGGGAAATTAGAGTGACATGTGCCCATCCAAATGCCTAACAGCTACTCTCTCATTGGTTCTCCCTCTTCCCTTTCCTCCTCTGCCAAATGGGCAACCTGTGTGAACCAGGAGCTTAAAGGGGCTGTCTCTCCAAGTTGGGAGATTGATAGTAAAGCTGTTGGAAAGTCAAACCGGAGCACCAGGAGAGGGACTCTTCGTTGAGTTTTAGAAACCTGTCGTATTCACAGTGTGTCCATTCTCTAGGTTTCCCGTACATGTTATAGCTGTAGTAATATTCCCTTCAACCTGGAGAGGTGGGACCCATGGAATGGTTGCCATGCATTATTGCTTTAAAGGGTCTGCATTTGCTCACCCAATCTCACCAATCCTCTCAGTCCCAAGTGTCCAGCCTCATGCCACATCCAGCTGTCATCGTAGATAGGGTCATTCCAGGTTGCATCAGAGACCCTGAAGGAATTGTAAAGAATTTCCCTGTTTCTTTGTTCTGTTTTTGAAATTCCTTTTTAGAGTGGGTTTGAGCTGATTCTCGCTGCCATGTTTATGCCAGTCTAGACACACTTGATTCCCTTACGGAGACATATCAATACATAGGTTTTAAGATTCTTACTAGTCAGATCTATTCCTCTGCGGGAAATATGGGGTTTTGAGTCCCTTTCACTGAGGAAGGTGTACGTCTTGTCTATTCCATAGTTGGTTTTTGGAACAGTACCTGTGCTTATATCAAACTCTGGTTTGATGCATCACCCCACCTCTCCTTCCCCCTTAAGCAGGCATAAGAGTGTTTTCTAAATGTGAGACTCTGTTCTCTTTGCTAACTCAGTTCATGTGTAGCCATGTTTACAGGATCTTCCTAAGTGATATCTTATGATAAGTTTCTTTTCCTGTGTGACTTCTTTCCCTTAGAATCATCGTACCTGAATCCACTCATTTTGCTGCTACCGGTCTTATGACATTGATTTCGTGGCTGAGGGATATTCCATCGTACGTAAGTTCCACAATGTTTGGAACCATTTTTATATTTCCTGGGATATTTCAGGTGTACCCAGGTTGAGGTTCTTGTAAGCAGTGCAGCCCTCAATTTGGGGGTGGCTGTGTCTTATGGATTTTCAGTTTTCCCAAGGTATATTCCCTAGACTGGAAGTGCCCTTGGCTCTGTAGCTCTGTTGTTTACTTGTTTTAGGGAACACAATGCACTCCTCCAGTGAGGCGGTTGGCAACTTACATCCCGCCCATCAGCATAACAAGGCTCCCTGTTCTCCAGGGCCTGTCTTGCCTTTCTGGTTTTTACACATTTTGTGGATGTCCCTTTTGACCGGTGGGAAGTGATACTTCTTTGTAGTGCAGATTTGCATTGCCCGCTTGCTTGCTTGGCCAAAAAGGGCGTATGCGTTTTCTCCTGAATATATTCAGGAGAAAACGCATACGCCCTTTTTGGCCAAGTGCATCATTGTCGAAGTTGTGCCCCTCTTCCTGTGCTTTACAGGCGATTCTAACGTACCTCTTGAAATCTGTTTCCTGCTATTCTGCCTCGCATTCAAGTCCGCCTCGTTGCCTTCCCTCAACAGATTTTTGGACGATAGTTGGCCTTGATTACTCTGCCAGTTTGTGAATTGCTGTGCCCCTGAGCTCCATTTTTCAACTCGTTTTTTTGTGAGCTGAACGCAAGTCCAAACATTTGGTTCAGGGCCTATACTGGTTCCCGGTGGGTGGCTGAGACTTTGGTGAATTCTTCTTCCTGCCGGGAAATTAGAGTGACATGTGCCCATCCAAATGCCTAACAGCTACTCTCTCATTGGTTCTCCCTCTTCCCTTTCCTCCTCTGCCAAATGGGCAACCTGTGTGAACCAGGAGCTTAAAGGGGCTGTCTCTCCAAGTTGGGAGATTGATAGTAAAGCTGTTGGAAAGTCAAACCGGAGCACCAGGAGAGGGACTCTTCGTTGAGTTTTAGAAACCTGTCGTATTCACAGTGTGTCCATTCTCTAGGTTTCCCGTACATGTTATAGCTGTAGTAATATTCCCTTCAACCTGGAGAGGTGGGACCCATGGAATGGTTGCCATGCATTATTGCTTTAAAGGGTCTGCATTTGCTCACCCAATCTCACCAATCCTCTCAGTCCCAAGTGTCCAGCCTCATGCCACATCCAGCTGTCATCGTAGATAGGGTCATTCCAGGTTGCATCAGAAACCCTGAAGGAATTGTAAAGAATTTCCCTGTTTCTTTGTTCTGTTTTTGAAATTCCT
The DNA here is from genome assembly GCF_964341445.2 of Mesoplodon mirus. Classification (NCBI taxonomy): domain Eukaryota; kingdom Metazoa; phylum Chordata; class Mammalia; order Artiodactyla; family Ziphiidae; genus Mesoplodon; species Mesoplodon mirus. Next base: position 32,975 of record NW_028295743.1, on the reverse strand, counting down.
TTTTAGAGTGGGTTTGAGCTGATTCTCGCTGCCATGTTTATGCCAGTCTAGACACACTTGATTCCCTTACGGAGACATATCAATACATAGGTTTTAAGATTCTTACTAGTCAGATCTATTCCTCTGCGGGAAATATGGGGTTTTGAGTCCCTTTCACTGAGGAAGGTGTACGTCTTGTCTATTCCATAGTTGGTTTTTGGAACAGTACCTGTGCTTATATCAAACTCTGGTTTGATGCATCACCCCACCTCTCCTTCCCCCTTAAGCAGGCATAAGAGTGTTTTCTAAATGTGAGACTCTGTTCTCTTTGCTAACTCAGTTCATGTGTAGCCATGTTTACAGGATCTTCCTAAGTGATATCTTATGATAAGTTTCTTTTCCTGTGTGACTTCTTTCCCTTAGAATCATCGTACCTGAATCCACTCATTTTGCTGCTACCGGTCTTATGACATTGATTTCGTGGCTGAGGGATATTCCATCGTACGTAAGTTCCACAATGTTTGGAACCATTTTTATATTTCCTGGGATATTTCAGGTGTACCCAGGTTGAGGTTCTTGTAAGCAGTGCAGCCCTCAATTTGGGGGTGGCTCTGTCTTATGGATTTTCAGTTTTCCCAAGGTATATTCCCTAGACTGGAAGTGCCCTTGGCTCTGTAGCTCTGTTGTTTACTTGTTTTAGGGAACACAATGCACTCCTCCAGTGAGGCGGTTGGCAACTTACATCCCGCCCATCAGCATAACAAGGCTCCCTGTTCTCCAGGGCCTGTCTTGCCTTTCTGGTTTTTACACATTTTGTGGATGTCCCTTTTGACCGGTGGGAAGTGATACTTCTTTGTAGTGCAGATTTGCATTGCCCGCTTGCTTGCTTGGCCAAAAAGGGCGTATGCGTTTTCTCCTGAATATATTCAGGAGAAAACGCATACGCCCTTTTTGGCCAAGTGCATCATTGTCGAAGTTGTGCCCCTCTTCCTGTGCTTTACAGGCGATTCTAACGTACCTCTTGAAATCTGTTTCCTGCTATTCTGCCTCGCATTCAAGTCCGCCTCGTTGCCTTCCCTCAACAGATTTTTGGACGATAGTTGGCCTTGATTACTCTGCCAGTTTGTGAATTGCTGTGCCCCTGAGCTCCATTTTTCAACTCGTTTTTTGTGAGCTGAACGCAAGTCCAAACATTTGGTTCAGGACCTATACTGGTTCCCGGTGGGTGGCTGAGACTTTGGTGAATTCTTCTTCCTGCCGGGAAATTAGAGTGACATGTGCCCATCCAAATGCCTAACAGCTACTCTCTCATTGGTTCTCCCTCTTCCCTTTCCTCCTCTGCCAAATGGGCAACCTGTGTGAACCAGGAGCTTAAAGGGGCTGTCTCTCCAAGTTGGGAGATTGATAGTAAAGCTGTTGGAAAGTCAAACCGGAGCACCAGGAGAGGGACTCTTCGTTGAGTTTTAGAAACCTGTCGTATTCACAGTGTGTCCATTCTCTAGGTTTCCCGTACATGTTATAGCTGTAGTAATATTCCCTTCAACCTGGAGAGGTGGGACCCATGGAATGGTTGCCATGCATTATTGCTTTAAAGGGTCTGCATTTGCTCACCCAATCTCACCAATCCTCTCAGTCCCAAGTGTCCAGCCTCATGCCACATCCAGCTGTCATCGTAGATAGGGTCATTCCAGGTTGCATCAGAGACCCTGAAGGAATTGTAAAGAATTTCCCTGTTTCTTTGTTCTGTTTTTGAAATTCCTTTTTAGAGTGGGTTTGAGCTGATTCTCGCTGCCATGTTTATGCCAGTCTAGACACACTTGATTCCCTTACGGAGACATATCAATACATAGGTTTTAAGATTCTTACTAGTCAGATCTATTCCTCTGCGGGAAATATGGGGTTTTGAGTCCCTTTCACTGAGGAAGGTGTACGTCTTGTCTATTCCATAGTTGGTTTTTGGAACAGTACCTGTGCTTATATCAAACTCTGGTTTGATGCATCACCCCACCTCTCCTTCCCCCTTAAGCAGGCATAAGAGTGTTTTCTAAATGTGAGACTCTGTTCTCTTTGCTAACTCAGTTCATGTGTAGCCATGTTTACAGGATCTTCCTAAGTGATATCTTATGATAAGTTTCTTTTCCTGTGTGACTTCTTTCCCTTAGAATCATCGTACCTGAATCCACTCATTTTGCTGCTACTGGTCTTATGACATTGATTTCGTGGCTGAGGGATATTCCATCGTACGTAAGTTCCACAATGTTTGGAACCATTTTTATATTTCCTGGGATATTTCAGGTGTACCCAGGTTGAGGTTCTTGTAAGCAGTGCAGCCCTCAATTTGGGGGTGGCTCTGTCTTATGGATTTTCAGTTTTCCCAAGGCATATTCCCTAGACTGGAAGTGCCCTTGGCTCTGTAGCTCTGTTGTTTACTTGTTTTAGGGAACACAATGCACTCCTCCAGTGAGGCAGTTGGCAACTTACATCCCGCCCATCAGCATAACAAGGCTCCCTGTTCTCCAGGGCCTGTCTTGCCTTTCTGGTTTTTACACATTTTGTGGATGTCCCTTTTGACCGGTGGGAAGTGATACTTCTTTGTAGTGCAGATTTGCATTGCCCGCTTGCTTGCTTGGCCAAAAAGGGCGTATGCGTTTTCTCCTGAATATATTCAGGAGAAAACGCATACGCCCTTTTTGGCCAAGTGCATCATTGTCGAAGTTGTGCCCCTCTTCCTGTGCTTTACAGGCGATTCTAACGTACCTCTTGAAATCTGTTTCCTGCTATTCTGCCTCGCATTCAAGTCCGCCTCGTTGCCTTCCCTCAACAGATTTTTGGACGATAGTTGGCCTTGATTACTCTGCCAGTTTGTGAATTGCTGTGCCCCTGAGCTCCATTTTTCAACTCGTTTTTTTGTGAGCTGAACGCAAGTCCAAACATTTGGTTCAGGACCTATACTGGTTCCCGGTGGGTGGCTGAGACTTTGGTGAATTCTTCTTCCTGCCGGGAAATTAGAGTGACATGTGCCCATCCAAATGCCTAACAGCTACTCTCTCATTGGTTCTCCCTCTTCCCTTTCCTCCTCTGCCAAATGGGCAACCTGTGTGAACCAGGAGCTTAAAGGGGCTGTCTCTCCAAGTTGGGAGATTGATAGTAAAGCTGTTGGAAAGTCAAACCGGAGCACCAGGAGAGGGACTCTTCGTTGAGTTTTAGAAACCTGTCGTATTCACAGTGTGTCCATTCTCTAGGTTTCCCGTACATGTTATAGCTGTAGTAATATTCCCTTCAACCTGGAGAGGTGGGACCCATGGAATGGTTGCCATGCATTATTGCTTTAAAGGGTCTGCATTTGCTCACCCAATCTCACCAATCCTCTCAGTCCCAAGTGTCCAGCCTCATGCCACATCCAGCTGTCATCGTAGATAGGGTCATTCCAGGTTGCATCAGAAACCCTGAAGGAATTGTAAAGAATTTCCCTGTTTCTTTGTTCTGTTTTTGAAATTCCTTTTTAGAGTGGGTTTGAGCTGATTCTCGCTGCCATGTTTATGCCAGTCTAGACACACTTGATTCCCTTACGGAGACATATCAATACATAGGTTTTAAGATTCTTACTAGTCAGATCTATTCCTCTGCGGGAAATATGGGGTTTTGAGTCCCTTTCACTGAGGAAGGTGTAGGTCTTGTCTATTCCATAGTTGGTTTTTGGAACAGTACCTGTGCTTATATCAAACTCTGGTTTGATGCATCACCCCACCTCTCCTTCCCCCTTAAGCAGGCATAAGAGTGTTTTCTAAATGTGAGACTCTGTTCTCTTTGCTAACTCAGTTCATGTGTAGCCATGTTTACAGGATCTTCCTAAGTGATATCTTATGATAAGTTTCTTTTCCTGTGTGACTTCTTTCCCTTAGAATCATCGTACCTGAATCCACTCATTTTGCTGCTACCGGTCTTATGACATTGATTTCGTGGCTGAGGGATATTCCATCGTACGTAAGTTCCACAATGTTTGGAACCATTTTTATATTTCCTGGGATATTTCAGGTGTACCCAGGTTGAGGTTCTTGTAAGCAGTGCAGCCCTCAATTTGGGGGTGGCTCTGTCTTATGGATTTTCAGTTTTCCCAAGGTATATTCCCTAGACTGGAAGTGCCCTTGGCTCTGTAGCTCTGTTGTTTACTTGTTTTAGGGAACACAATGCACTCCTCCAGTGAGGCGGTTGGCAACTTACATCCCGCCCATCAGCATAACAAGGCTCCCTGTTCTCCAGGGCCTGTCTTGCCTTTCTGGTTTTTACACATTTTGTGGATGTCCCTTTTGACCGGTGGGAAGTGATACTTCTTTGTAGTGCAGATTTGCATTGCCCGCTTGCTTGCTTGGCCAAAAAGGGCGTATGCGTTTTCTCCTGAATATATTCAGGAGAAAACGCATACGCCCTTTTTGGCCAAGTGCATCATTGTCGAAGTTGTGCCCCTCTTCCTGTGCTTTACAGGCGATTCTAACGTACCTCTTGAAATCTGTTTCCTGCTATTCTGCCTCGCATTCAAGTCCGCCTCGTTGCCTTCCCTCAACAGATTTTTGGACGATAGTTGGCCTTGATTACTCTGCCAGTTTGTGAATTGCTGTGCCCCTGAGCTCCATTTTTCAACTCGTTTTTTTGTGAGCTGAACGCAAGTCCAAACATTTGGTTCAGGACCTATACTGGTTCCCGGTGGGTGGCTGAGACTTTGGTGAATTCTTCTTCCTGCCGGGAAATTAGAGTGACATGTGCCAATCCAAATGCCTAACAGCTACTCTCTCATTGGTTCTCCCTCTTCCCTTTCCTCCTCTGCCAAATGGGCAACCTGTGTGAACCAGGAGCTTAAAGGGGCTGTCTCTCCAAGTTGGGAGATTGATAGTAAAGCTGTTGGAAAGTCAAACCGGAGCACCAGGAGAGGGACTCTTCGTTGAGTTTTAGAAACCTGTCGTATTCACAGTGTGTCCATTCTCTAGGTTTCCCGTACATGTTATAGCTGTAGTAATATTCCCTTCAACCTGGAGAGGTGGGACCCATGGAATGGTTGCCATGCATTATTGCTTTAAAGGGTCTGCATTTGCTCACCCAATCTCACCAATCCTCTCAGTCCCAAGTGTCCAGCCTCATGCCACATCCAGCTGTCATCGTAGATAGGGTCATTCCAGGTTGCATCAGAAACCCTGAAGGAATTGTAAAGAATTTCCCTGTTTCTTTGTTCTGTTTTTGAAATTCCTTTTTAGAGTGGGTTTGAGCTGATTCTCGCTGCCATGTTTATGCCAGTCTAGACACACTTGATTCCCTTACGGAGACATATCAATACATAGGTTTTAAGATTCTTACTAGTCAGATCTATTCCTCTGCGGGAAATATGGGGTTTTGAGTCCCTTTCACTGAGGAAGGTGTACGTCTTGTCTATTCCATAGTTGGTTTTTGGAACAGTACCTGTGCTTATATCAAACTCTGGTTTGATGCATCACCCCACCTCTCCTTCCCCCTTAAGCAGGCATAAGAGTGTTTTCTAAATGTGAGACTCTGTTCTCTTTGCTAACTCAGTTCATGTGTAGCCATGTTTACAGGATCTTCCTAAGTGATATCTTATGATAAGTTTCTTTTCCTGTGTGACTTCTTTCCCTTAGAATCATCGTACCTGAATCCACTCATTTTGCTGCTACCGGTCTTATGACATTGATTTCGTGGCTGAGGGATATTCCATCGTACGTAAGTTCCACAATGTTTGGAACCATTTTTATATTTCCTGGGATATTTCAGGTGTACCCAGGTTGAGGTTCTTGTAAGCAGTGCAGCCCTCAATTTGGGGGTGGCTCTGTCTTATGGATTTTCAGTTTTCCCAAGGTATATTCCCTAGACTGGAAGTGCCCTTGGCTCTGTAGCTCTGTTGTTTACTTGTTTTAGGGAACACAATGCACTCCTCCAGTGAGGCGGTTGGCAACTTACATCCCGCCCATCAGCATAACAAGGCTCCCTGTTCTCCAGGGCCTGTCTTGCCTTTCTGGTTTTTACACATTTTGTGGATGTCCCTTTTGACCGGTGGGAAGTGATACTTCTTTGTAGTGCAGATTTGCATTGCCCGCTTGCTTGCTTGGCCAAAAAGGGCGTATGCGTTTTCTCCTGAATATATTCAGGAGAAAACGCATACGCCCTTTTTGGCCAAGTGCATCATTGTCGAAGTTGTGCCCCTCTTCCTGTGCTTTACAGGCGATTCTAACGTACCTCTTGAAATCTGTTTCCTGCTATTCTGCCTCGCATTCAAGTCCGCCTCGTTGCCTTCCCTCAACAGATTTTTGGACGATAGTTGGCCTTGATTACTCTGCCAGTTTGTGAATTGCTGTGCCCCTGAGCTCCATTTTTCAACTCGTTTTTTGTGAGCTGAACGCAAGTCCAAACATTTGGTTCAGGACCTATACTGGTTCCCGGTGGGTGGCTGAGACTTTGGTGAATTCTTCTTCCTGCCGGGAAATTAGAGTGACATGTGCCCATCCAAATGCCTAACAGCTACTCTCTCATTGGTTCTCCCTCTTCCCTTTCCTCCTCTGCCAAATGGGCAACCTGTGTGAACCAGGAGCTTAAAGGGGCTGTCTCTCCAAGTTGGGAGATTGATAGTAAAGCTGTTGGAAAGTCAAACCGGAGCACCAGGAGAGGGACTCTTCGTTGAGTTTTAGAAACCTGTCGTATTCACAGTGTGTCCATTCTCTAGGTTTCCCGTACATGTTATAGCTGTAGTAATATTCCCTTCAACCTGGAGAGGTGGGACCCATGGAATGGTTGCCATGCATTATTGCTTTAAAGGGTCTGCATTTGCTCACCCAATCTCACCAATCCTCTCAGTCCCAAGTGTCCAGCCTCATGCCACATCCAGCTGTCATCGTAGATAGGGTCATTCCAGGTTGCATCAGAGACCCTGAAGGAATTGTAAAGAATTTCCCTGTTTCTTTGTTCTGTTTTTGAAATTCCTTTTTAGAGTGGGTTTGAGCTGATTCTCGCTGCCATGTTTATGCCAGTCTAGACACACTTGATTCCCTTACGGAGACATATCAATACATAGGTTTTAAGATTCTTACTAGTCAGATCTATTCCTCTGCGGGAAATATGGGGTTTTGAGTCCCTTTCACTGAGGAAGGTGTAGGTCTTGTCTATTCCATAGTTGGTTTTTGGAACAGTACCTGTGCTTATATCAAACTCTGGTTTGATGCATCACCCCACCTCTCCTTCCCCCTTAAGCAGGCATAAGAGTGTTTTCTAAATGTGAGACTCTGTTCTCTTTGCTAACTCAGTTCATGTGTAGCCATGTTTACAGGATCTTCCTAAGTGATATCTTATGATAAGTTTCTTTTCCTGTGTGACTTCTTTCCCTTAGAATCATCGTACCTGAATCCACTCATTTTGCTGCTACTGGTCTTATGACATTGATTTCGTGGCTGAGGGATATTCCATCGTACGTAAGTTCCACAATGTTTGGAACCATTTTTATATTTCCTGGGATATTTCAGGTGTACCCAGGTTGAGGTTCTTGTAAGCAGTGCAGCCCTCAATTTGGGGGTGGCTCTGTCTTATGGATTTTCAGTTTTCCCAAGGCATATTCCCTAGACTGGAAGTGCCCTTGGCTCTGTAGCTCTGTTGTTTACTTGTTTTAGGGAACACAATGCACTCCTCCAGTGAGGCGGTTGGCAACTTACATCCCGCCCATCAGCATAACAAGGCTCCCTGTTCTCCAGGGCCTGTCTTGCCTTTCTGGTTTTTACACATTTTGTGGATGTCCCTTTTGACCGGTGGGAAGTGATACTTCTTTGTAGTGCAGATTTGCATTGCCCGCTTGCTTGCTTGGCCAAAAAGGGCGTATGCGTTTTCTCCTGAATATATTCAGGAGAAAACGCATACGCCCTTTTTGGCCAAGTGCATCATTGTCGAAGTTGTGCCCCTCTTCCTGTGCTTTACAGGCGATTCTAACGTACCTCTTGAAATCTGTTTCCTGCTATTCTGCCTCGCATTCAAGTCCGCCTCGTTGCCTTCCCTCAACAGATTTTTGGACGATAGTTGGCCTTGATTACTCTGCCAGTTTGTGAATTGCTGTGCCCCTGAGCTCCATTTTTCAACTCGTTTTTTGTGAGCTGAACGCAAGTCCAAACATTTGGTTCAGGACCTATACTGGTTCCCGGTGGGTGGCTGAGACTTTGGTGAATTCTTCTTCCTGCCGGGAAATTAGAGTGACATGTGCCCATCCAAATGCCTAACAGCTACTCTCTCATTGGTTCTCCCTCTTCCCTTTCCTCCTCTGCCAAATGGGCAACCTGTGTGAACCAGGAGCTTAAAGGGGCTGTCTCTCCAAGTTGGGAGATTGATAGTAAAGCTGTTGGAAAGTCAAACCGGAGCACCAGGAGAGGGACTCTTCGTTGAGTTTTAGAAACCTGTCGTATTCACAGTGTGTCCATTCTCTAGGTTTCCCGTACATGTTATAGCTGTAGTAATATTCCCTTCAACCTGGAGAGGTGGGACCCATGGAATGGTTGCCATGCATTATTGCTTTAAAGGGTCTGCATTTGCTCACCCAATCTCACCAATCCTCTCAGTCCCAAGTGTCCAGCCTCATGCCACATCCAGCTGTCATCGTAGATAGGGTCATTCCAGGTTGCATCAGAGACCCTGAAGGAATTGTAAAGAATTTCCCTGTTTCTTTGTTCTGTTTTTGAAATTCCTTTTTAGAGTGGGTTTGAGCTGATTCTCACTGCCATGTTTATGCCAGTCTAGACACACTTGATTCCCTTACGGAGACATATCAATACATAGGTTTTAAGATTCTTACTAGTCAGATCTATTCCTCTGCGGGAAATATGGGGTTTTGAGTCCCTTTCACTGAGGAAGGTGTAGGTCTTGTCTATTCCATAGTTGGTTTTTGGAACAGTACCTGTGCTTATATCAAACTCTGGTTTGATGCATCACCCCACCTCTCCTTCCCCCTTAAGCAGGCATAAGAGTGTTTTCTAAATGTGAGACTCTGTTCTCTTTGCTAACTCAGTTCATGTGTAGCCATGTTTACAGGATCTTCCTAAGTGATATCTTATGATAAGTTTCTTTTCCTGTGTGACTTCTTTCCCTTAGAATCATCGTACCTGAATCCACTCATTTTGCTGCTACCGGTCTTATGACATTGATTTCGTGGCTGAGGGATATTCCATCGTACGTAAGTTCCACAATGTTTGGAACCATTTTTATATTTCCTGGGATATTTCAGGTGTACCCAGGTTGAGGTTCTTGTAAGCAGTGCAGCCCTCAATTTGGGGGTGGCTGTGTCTTATGGATTTTCAGTTTTCCCAAGGTATATTCCCTAGACTGGAAGTGCCCTTGGCTCTGTAGCTCTGTTGTTTACTTGTTTTAGGGAACACAATGCACTCCTCCAGTGAGGCGGTTGGCAACTTACATCCCGCCCATCAGCATAACAAGGCTCCCTGTTCTCCAGGGCCTGTCTTGCCTTTCTGGTTTTTACACATTTTGTGGATGTCCCTTTTGACCGGTGGGAAGTGATACTTCTTTGTAGTGCAGATTTGCATTGCCCGCTTGCTTGCTTGGCCAAAAAGGGCGTATGCGTTTTCTCCTGAATATATTCAGGAGAAAACGCATACGCCCTTTTTGGCCAAGTGCATCATTGTCGAAGTTGTGCCCCTCTTCCTGTGCTTTACAGGCGATTCTAACGTACCTCTTGAAATCTGTTTCCTGCTATTCTGCCTCGCATTCAAGTCCGCCTCGTTGCCTTCCCTCAACAGATTTTTGGACGATAGTTGGCCTTGATTACTCTGCCAGTTTGTGAATTGCTGTGCCCCTGAGCTCCATTTTTCAACTCGTTTTTTTGTGAGCTGAACGCAAGTCCAAACATTTGGTTCAGGACCTATACTGGTTCCCGGTGGGTGGCTGAGACTTTGGTGAATTCTTCTTCCTGCCGGGAAATTAGAGTGACATGTGCCCATCCAAATGCCTAACAGCTACTCTCTCATTGGTTCTCCCTCTTCCCTTTCCTCCTCTGCCAAATGGGCAACCTGTGTGAACCAGGAGCTTAAAGGGGCTGTCTCTCCAAGTTGGGAGATTGATAGTAAAGCTGTTGGAAAGTCAAACCGGAGCACCAGGAGAGGGACTCTTCGTTGAGTTTTAGAAACCTGTCGTATTCACAGTGTGTCCATTCTCTAGGTTTCCTGTACATGTTATAGCTGTAGTAATATTCCCTTCAACCTGGAGAGGTGGGACCCATGGAATGGTTGCCATGCATTATTGCTTTAAAGGGTCTGCATTTGCTCACCCAATCTCACCAATCCTCTCAGTCCCAAGTGTCCAGCCTCATGCCACATCCAGCTGTCATCGTAGATAGGGTCATTCCAGGTTGCATCAGAAACCCTGAAGGAATTGTAAAGAATTTCCCTGTTTCTTTGTTCTGTTTTTGAAATTCCTTTTTAGAGTGGGTTTGAGCTGATTCTCGCTGCCATGTTTATGCCAGTCTAGACACACTTGATTCCCTTACGGAGACATATCAATACATAGGTTTTAAGATTCTTACTAGTCAGATCTATTCCTCTGCGGGAAATATGGGGTTTTGAGTCCCTTTCACTGAGGAAGGTGTAGGTCTTGTCTATTCCATAGTTGGTTTTTGGAACAGTACCTGTGCTTATATCAAACTCTGGTTTGATGCATCACCCCACCTCTCCTTCCCCCTTAAGCAGGCATAAGAGTGTTTTCTAAATGTGAGACTCTGTTCTCTTTGCTAACTCAGTTCATGTGTAGCCATGTTTACAGGATCTTCCTAAGTGATATCTTATGATAAGTTTCTTTCCCTGTGTGACTTCTTTCCCTTAGAATCATCGTACCTGAATCCACTCATTTTGCTGCTACTGGTCTTATGACATTGATTTCGTGGCTGAGGGATATTCCATCGTACGTAAGTTCCACAATGTTTGGAACCATTTTTATATTTCCTGGGATATTTCAGGTGTACCCAGGTTGAGGTTCTTGTAAGCAGTGCAGCCCTCAATTTGGGGGTGGCTCTGTCTTATGGATTTTCAGTTTTCCCAAGGTATATTCCCTAGACTGGAAGTGCCCTTGGCTCTGTAGCTCTGTTGTTTACTTGTTTTAGGGAACACAATGCACTCCTCCAGTGAGGCGGTTGGCAACTTACATCCCGCCCATCAGCATAACAAGGCTCCCTGTTCTCCAGGGCCTGTCTTGCCTTTCTGGTTTTTACACATTTTGTGGATGTCCCTTTTGACCGGTGGGAAGTGATACTTCTTTGTAGTGCAGATTTGCATTGCCCGCTTGCTTGCTTGGCCAAAAAGGGCGTATGCGTTTTCTCCTGAATATATTCAGGAGAAAACGCATACGCCCTTTTTGGCCAAGTGCATCATTGTCGAAGTTGTGCCCCTCTTCCTGTGCTTTACAGGCGATTCTAACGTACCTCTTGAAATCTGTTTCCTGCTATTCTGCCTCGCATTCAAGTCCGCCTCGTTGCCTTCCCTCAACAGATTTTTGGACGATAGTTGGCCTTGATTACTCTGCCAGTTTGTGAATTGCTGTGCCCCTGAGCTCCATTTTTCAACTCGTTTTTTTGTGAGCTGAACGCAAGTCCAAACATTTGGTTCAGGACCTATACTGGTTCCCGGTGGGTGGCTGAGACTTTGGTGAATTCTTCTTCCTGCCGGGAAATTAGAGTGACATGTGCCCATCCAAATGCCTAACAGCTACTCTCTCATTGGTTCTCCCTCTTCCCTTTCCTCCTCTGCCAAATGGGCAACCTGTGTGAACCAGGAGCTTAAAGGGGCTGTCTCTCCAAGTTGGGAGATTGATAGTAAAGCTGTTGGAAAGTCAAACCGGAGCACCAGGAGAGGGACTCTTCGTTGAGTTTTAGAAACCTGTCGTATTCACAGTGTGTCCATTCTCTAGGTTTCCCGTACATGTTATAGCTGTAGTAATATTCCCTTCAACCTGGAGAGGTGGGACCCATGGAATGGTTGCCATGCATTATTGCTTTAAAGGGTCTGCATTTGCTCACCCAATCTCACCAATCCTCTCAGTCCCAAGTGTCCAGCCTCATGCCACATCCAGCTGTCATCGTAGATAGGGTCATTCCAGGTTGCATCAGAGACCCTGAAGGAATTGTAAAGAATTTCCCTGTTTCTTTGTTCTGTTTTTGAAATTCCTTTTTAGAGTGGGTTTGAGCTGATTCTCGCTGCCATGTTTATGCCAGTCTAGACACACTTGATTCCCTTACGGAGACATATCAATACATAGGTTTTAAGATTCTTACTAGTCAGATCTATTCCTCTGCGGGAAATATGGGGTTTTGAGTCCCTTTCACTGAGGAAGGTGTAGGTCTTGTCTATTCCATAGTTGGTTTTTGGAACAGTACCTGTGCTTATATCAAACTCTGGTTTGATGCATCACCCCACCTCTCCTTCCCCCTTAAGCAGGCATAAGAGTGTTTTCTAAATGTGAGACTCTGTTCTCTTTGCTAACTCAGTTCATGTGTAGCCATGTTTACAGGATCTTCCTAAGTGATATCTTATGATAAGTTTCTTTCCCTGTGTGACTTCTTTCCCTTAGAATCATCGTACCTGAATCCACTCATTTTGCTGCTACTGGTCTTATGACATTGATTTCGTGGCTGAGGGATATTCCATCGTACGTAAGTTCCACAATGTTTGGAACCATTTTTATATTTCCTGGGATATTTCAGGTGTACCCAGGTTGAGGTTCTTGTAAGCAGTGCAGCCCTCAATTTGGGGGTGGCTCTGTCTTATGGATTTTCAGTTTTCCCAAGGTATATTCCCTAGACTGGAAGTGCCCTTGGCTCTGTAGCTCTGTTGTTTACTTGTTTTAGGGAACACAATGCACTCCTCCAGTGAGGCGGTTGGCAACTTACATCCCGCCCATCAGCATAACAAGGCTCCCTGTTCTCCAGGGCCTGTCTTGCCTTTCTGGTTTTTACACATTTTGTGGATGTCCCTTTTGACCGGTGGGAAGTGATACTTCTTTGTAGTGCAGATTTGCATTGCCCGCTTGCTTGCTTGGCCAAAAAGGGCGTATGCGTTTTCTCCTGAATATATTCAGGAGAAAACGCATACGCCCTTTTTGGCCAAGTGCATCATTGTCGAAGTTGTGCCCCTCTTCCTGTGCTTTACAGGCGATTCTAACGTACCTCTTGAAATCTGTTTCCTGCTATTCTGCCTCGCATTCAAGTCCGCCTCGTTGCCTTCCCTCAACAGATTTTTGGACGATAGTTGGCCTTGATTACTCTGCCAGTTTGTGAATTGCTGTGCCCCTGAGCTCCATTTTTCAACTCGTTTTTTGTGAGCTGAACGCAAGTCCAAACATTTGGTTCAGGACCTATACTGGTTCCCGGTGGGTGGCTGAGACTTTGGTGAATTCTTTTTCCTGCCGGGAAATTAGAGTGACATGTGCCCATCCAAATGCCTAACAGCTACTCTCTCATTGGTTCTCCCTCTTCCCTTTCCTCCTCTGCCAAATGGGCAACCTGTGTGAACCAGGAGCTTAAAGGGGCTGTCTCTCCAAGTTGGGAGATTGATAGTAAAGCTGTTGGAAAGTCAAACCGGAGCACCAGGAGAGGGACTCTTCGTTGAGTTTTAGAAACCTGTCGTATTCACAGTGTGTCCATTCTCTAGGTTTCCCGTACATGTTATAGCTGTAGTAATATTCCCTTCAACCTGGAGAGGTGGGACCCATGGAATGGTTGCCATGCATTATTGCTTTAAAGGGTCTGCATTTGCTCACCCAATCTCACCAATCCTCTCAGTCCCAAGTGTCCAGCCTCATGCCACATCCAGCTGTCATCGTAGATAGGGTCATTCCAGGTTGCATCAGAGACCCTGAAGGAATTGTAAAGAATTTCCCTGTTTCTTTGTTCTGTTTTTGAAATTCCTTTTTAGAGTGGGTTTGAGCTGATTCTCGCTGCCATGTTTATGCCAGTCTAGACACACTTGATTCCCTTACGGAGACATATCAATACATAGGTTTTAAGATTCTTACTAGTCAGATCTATTCCTCTGCGGGAAATATGGGGTTTTGAGTCCCTTTCACTGAGGAAGGTGTAGGTCTTGTCTATTCCATAGTTGGTTTTTGGAACAGTACCTGTGCTTATATCAAACTCTGGTTTGATGCATCACCCCACCTCTCCTTCCCCCTTAAGCAGGCATAAGAGTGTTTTCTAAATGTGAGACTCTGTTCTCTTTGCTAACTCAGTTCATGTGTAGCCATGTTTACAGGATCTTCCTAAGTGATATCTTATGATAAGTTTCTTTCCCTGTGTGACTTCTTTCCCTTAGAATCATCGTACCTGAATCCACTCATTTTGCTGCTACTGGTCTTATGACATTGATTTCGTGGCTGAGGGATATTCCATCGTACGTAAGTTCCACAATGTTTGGAACCATTTTTATATTTCCTGGGATATTTCAGGTGTACCCAGGTTGAGGTTCTTGTAAGCAGTGCAGCCCTCAATTTGGGGGTGGCTCTGTCTTATGGATTTTCAGTTTTCCCAAGGCATATTCCCTAGACTGGAAGTGCCCTTGGCTCTGTAGCTCTGTTGTTTACTTGTTTTAGGGAACACAATGCACTCCTCCAGTGAGGCGGTTGGCAACTTACATCCCGCCCATCAGCATAACAAGGCTCCCTGTTCTCCAGGGCCTGTCTTGCCTTTCTGGTTTTTACACATTTTGTGGATGTCCCTTTTGACCGGTGGGAAGTGATACTTCTTTGTAGTGCAGATTTGCATTGCCCGCTTGCTTGCTTGGCCAAAAAGGGCGTATGCGTTTTCTCCTGAATATATTCAGGAGAAAACGCATACGCCCTTTTTGGCCAAGTGCATCATTGTCGAAGTTGTGCCCCTCTTCCTGTGCTTTACAGGCGATTCTAACGTACCTCTTGAAATCTGTTTCCTGCTATTCTGCCTCGCATTCAAGTCCGCCTCGTTGCCTTCCCTCAACAGATTTTTGGACGATAGTTGGCCTTGATTACTCTGCCAGTTTGTGAATTGCTGTGCCCCTGAGCTCCATTTTTCAACTCGTTTTTTGTGAGCTGAACGCAAGTCCAAACATTTGGTTCAGGACCTATACTGGTTCCCGGTGGGTGGCTGAGACTTTGGTGAATTCTTCTTCCTGCCGGGAAATTAGAGTGACATGTGCCCATCCAAATGCCTAACAGCTACTCTCTCATTGGTTCTCCCTCTTCCCTTTCCTCCTCTGCCAAATGGGCAACCTGTGTGAACCAGGAGCTTAAAGGGGCTGTCTCTCCAAGTTGGGAGATTGATAGTAAAGCTGTTGGAAAGTCAAACCGGAGCACCAGGAGAGGGACTCTTCGTTGAGTTTTAGAAACCTGTCGTATTCACAGTGTGTCCATTCTCTAGGTTTCCCGTACATGTTATAGCTGTAGTAATATTCCCTTCAACCTGGAGAGGTGGGACCCATGGAATGGTTGCCATGCATTATTGCTTTAAAGGGTCTGCATTTGCTCACCCAATCTCACCAATCCTCTCAGTCCCAAGTGTCCAGCCTCATGCCACATCCAGCTGTCATCGTAGATAGGGTCATTCCAGGTTGCATCAGAGACCCTGAAGGAATTGTAAAGAATTTCCCTGTTTCTTTGTTCTGTTTTTGAAATTCCTTTTTAGAGTGGGTTTGAGGTGATTCTCGCTGCCATGTTTATGCCAGTCTAGACACACTTGATTCCCTTACGGAGACATATCAATACATAGGTTTTAAGATTCTTACTAGTCAGATCTATTCCTCTGCGGGAAATATGGGGTTTTGAGTCCCTTTCACTGAGGAAGGTGTAGGTCTTGTCTATTCCATAGTTGGTTTTTGGAACAGTACCTGTGCTTATATCAAACTCTGGTTTGATGCATCACCCCACCTCTCCTTCCCCCTTAAGCAGGCATAAGAGTGTTTTCTAAATGTGAGACTCTGTTCTCTTTGCTAACTCAGTTCATGTGTAGCCATGTTTACAGGATCTTCCTAAGTGATATCTTATGATAAGTTTCTTTTCCTGTGTGACTTCTTTCCCTTAGAATCATCGTACCTGAATCCACTCATTTTGCTGCTACTGGTCTTATGACATTGATTTCGTGGCTGAGGGATATTCCATCGTACGTAAGTTCCACAATGTTTGGAACCATTTTTATATTTCCTGGGATATTTCAGGTGTACCCAGGTTGAGGTTCTTGTAAGCAGTGCAGCCCTCAATTTGGGGGTGGCTCTGTCTTATGGATTTTCAGTTTTCCCAAGGCATATTCCCTAGACTGGAAGTGCCCTTGGCTCTGTAGCTCTGTTGTTTACTTGTTTTAGGGAACACAATGCACTCCTCCAGTGAGGCGGTTGGCAACTTACATCCCGCCCATCAGCATAACAAGGCTCCCTGTTCTCCAGGGCCTGTCTTGCCTTTCTGGTTTTTACACATTTTGTGGATGTCCCTTTTGACCGGTGGGAAGTGATACTTCTTTGTAGTGCAGATTTGCATTGCCCGCTTGCTTGCTTGGCCAAAAAGGGCGTATGCGTTTTCTCCTGAATATATTCAGGAGAAAACGCATACGCCCTTTTTGGCCAAGTGCATCATTGTCGAAGTTGTGCCCCTCTTCCTGTGCTTTACAGGCGATTCTAACGTACCTCTTGAAATCTGTTTCCTGCTATTCTGCCTCGCATTCAAGTCCGCCTCGTTGCCTTCCCTCAACAGATTTTTGGACGATAGTTGGCCTTGATTACTCTGCCAGTTTGTGAATTGCTGTGCCCCTGAGCTCCATTTTTCAACTCGTTTTTTGTGAGCTGAACGCAAGTCCAAACATTTGGTTCAGGACCTATACTGGTTCCCGGTGGGTGGCTGAGACTTTGGTGAATTCTTCTTCCTGCCGGGAAATTAGAGTGACATGTGCCCATCCAAATGCCTAACAGCTACTCTCTCATTGGTTCTCCCTCTTCCCTTTCCTCCTCTGCCAAATGGGCAACCTGTGTGAACCAGGAGCTTAAAGGGGCTGTCTCTCCAAGTTGGGAGATTGATAGTAAAGCTGTTGGAAAGTCAAACCGGAGCACCAGGAGAGGGACTCTTCGTTGAGTTTTAGAAACCTGTCGTATTCACAGTGTGTCCATTCTCTAGGTTTCCCGTACATGTTATAGCTGTAGTAATATTCCCTTCAACCTGGAGAGGTGGGACCCATGGAATGGTTGCCATGCATTATTGCTTTAAAGGGTCTGCATTTGCTCACCCAATCTCACCAATCCTCTCAGTCCCAAGTGTCCAGCCTCATGCCACATCCAGCTGTCATCGTAGATAGGGTCATTCCAGGTTGCATCAGAGACCCTGAAGGAATTGTAAAGAATTTCCCTGTTTCTTTGTTCTGTTTTTGAAATTCCTTTTTAGAGTGGGTTTGAGCTGATTCTCGCTGCCATGTTTATGCCAGTCTAGACACACTTGATTCCCTTACGGAGACATATCAATACATAGGTTTTAAGATTCTTACTAGTCAGATCTATTCCTCTGCGGGAAATATGGGGTTTTGAGTCCCTTTCACTGAGGAAGGTGTAGGTCTTGTCTATTCCATAGTTGGTTTTTGGAACAGTACCTGTGCTTATATCAAACTCTGGTTTGATGCATCACCCCACCTCTCCTTCCCCCTTAAGCAGGCATAAGAGTGTTTTCTAAATGTGAGACTCTGTTCTCTTTGCTAACTCAGTTCATGTGTAGCCATGTTTACAGGATCTTCCTAAGTGATATCTTATGATAAGTTTCTTTTCCTGTGTGACTTCTTTCCCTTAGAATCATCGTACCTGAATCCACTCATTTTGCTGCTACTGGTCTTATGACATTGATTTCGTGGCTGAGGGATATTCCATCGTACGTAAGTTCCACAATGTTTGGAACCATTTTTATATTTCCTGGGATATTTCAGGTGTACCCAGGTTGAGGTTCTTGTAAGCAGTGCAGCCCTCAATTTGGGGGTGGCTCTGTCTTATGGATTTTCAGTTTTCCCAAGGCATATTCCCTAGACTGGAAGTGCCCTTGGCTCTGTAGCTCTGTTGTTTACTTGTTTTAGGGAACACAATGCACTCCTCCAGTGAGGCGGTTGGCAACTTACATCCCGCCCATCAGCATAACAAGGCTCCCTGTTCTCCAGGGCCTGTCTTGCCTTTCTGGTTTTTACACATTTTGTGGATGTCCCTTTTGACCGGTGGGAAGTGATACTTCTTTGTAGTGCAGATTTGCATTGCCCGCTTGCTTGCTTGGCCAAAAAGGGCGTATGCGTTTTCTCCTGAATATATTCAGGAGAAAACGCATACGCCCTTTTTGGCCAAGTGCATCATTGTCGAAGTTGTGCCCCTCTTCCTGTGCTTTACAGGCGATTCTAACGTACCTCTTGAAATCTGTTTCCTGCTATTCTGCCTCGCATTCAAGTCCGCCTCGTTGCCTTCCCTCAACAGATTTTTGGACGATAGTTGGCCTTGATTACTCTGCCAGTTTGTGAATTGCTGTGCCCCTGAGCTCCATTTTTCAACTCGTTTTTTGTGAGCTGAACGCAAGTCCAAACATTTGGTTCAGGACCTATACTGGTTCCCGGTGGGTGGCTGAGACTTTGGTGAATTCTTCTTCCTGCCGGGAAATTAGAGTGACATGTGCCCATCCAAATGCCTAACAGCTACTCTCTCATTGGTTCTCCCTCTTCCCTTTCCTCCTCTGCCAAATGGGCAACCTGTGTGAACCAGGAGCTTAAAGGGGCTGTCTCTCCAAGTTGGGAGATTGATAGTAAAGCTGTTGGAAAGTCAAACCGGAGCACCAGGAGAGGGACTCTTCGTTGAGTTTTAGAAACCTGTCGTATTCACAGTGTGTCCATTCTCTAGGTTTCCCGTACATGTTATAGCTGTAGTAATATTCCCTTCAACCTGGAGAGGTGGGACCCATGGAATGGTTGCCATGCATTATTGCTTTAAAGGGTCTGCATTTGCTCACCCAATCTCACCAATCCTCTCAGTCCCAAGTGTCCAGCCTCATGCCACATCCAGCTGTCATCGTAGATAGGGTCATTCCAGGTTGCATCAGAGACCCTGAAGGAATTGTAAAGAATTTCCCTGTTTCTTTGTTCTGTTTTTGAAATTCCTTTTTAGAGTGGGTTTGAGCTGATTCTCGCTGCCATGTTTATGCCAGTCTAGACACACTTGATTCCCTTACGGAGACATATCAATACATAGGTTTTAAGATTCTTACTAGTCAGATCTATTCCTCTGCGGGAAATATGGGGTTTTGAGTCCCTTTCACTGAGGAAGGTGTAGGTCTTGTCTATTCCATAGTTGGTTTTTGGAACAGTACCTGTGCTTATATCAAACTCTGGTTTGATGCATCACCCCACCTCTCCTTCCCCCTTAAGCAGGCATAAGAGTGTTTTCTAAATGTGAGACTCTGTTCTCTTTGCTAACTCAGTTCATGTGTAGCCATGTTTACAGGATCTTCCTAAGTGATATCTTATGATAAGTTTCTTTTCCTGTGTGACTTCTTTCCCTTAGAATCATCGTACCTGAATCCACTCATTTTGCTGCTACTGGTCTTATGACATTGATTTCGTGGCTGAGGGATATTCCATCGTACGTAAGTTCCACAATGTTTGGAACCATTTTTATATTTCCTGGGATATTTCAGGTGTACCCAGGTTGAGGTTCTTGTAAGCAGTGCAGCCCTCAATTTGGGGGTGGCTCTGTCTTATGGATTTTCAGTTTTCCCAAGGCATATTCCCTAGACTGGAAGTGCCCGTGGCTCTGTAGCTCTGTTGTTTACTTGTTTTAGGGAACACAATGCACTCCTCCAGTGAGGCGGTTGGCAACTTACATCCCGCCCATCAGCATAACAAGGCTCCCTGTTCTCCAGGGCCTGTCTTGCCTTTCTGGTTTTTACACATTTTGTGGATGTCCCTTTTGACCGGTGGGAAGTGATACTTCTTTGTAGTGCAGATTTGCATTGCCCGCTTGCTTGCTTGGCCAAAAAGGGCGTATGCGTTTTCTCCTGAATATATTCAGGAGAAAACGCATACGCCCTTTTTGGCCAAGTGCATCATTGTCGAAGTTGTGCCCCTCTTCCTGTGCTTTACAGGCGATTCTAACGTACCTCTTGAAATCTGTTTCCTGCTATTCTGCCTCGCATTCAAGTCCGCCTCGTTGCCTTCCCTCAACAGATTTTTGGACGATAGTTGGCCTTGATTACTCTGCCAGTTTGTGAATTGCTGTGCCCCTGAGCTCCATTTTTCAACTCGTTTTTTGTGAGCTGAACGCAAGTCCAAACATTTGGTTCAGGACCTATACTGGTTCCCGGTGGGTGGCTGAGACTTTGGTGAATTCTTCTTCCTGCCGGGAA
This sequence comes from Mesoplodon mirus, assembly GCF_964341445.2. NCBI lineage: Eukaryota > Metazoa > Chordata > Mammalia > Artiodactyla > Ziphiidae > Mesoplodon > Mesoplodon mirus. Next base: position 12,599 of record NW_028295743.1, on the reverse strand, counting down.
ATTAGAGTGACATGTGCCCATCCAAATGCCTAACAGCTACTCTCTCATTGGTTCTCCCTCTTCCCTTTCCTCCTCTGCCAAATGGGCAACCTGTGTGAACCAGGAGCTTAAAGGGGCTGTCTCTCCAAGTTGGGAGATTGATAGTAAAGCTGTTGGAAAGTCAAACCGGAGCACCAGGAGAGGGACTCTTCGTTGAGTTTTAGAAACCTGTCGTATTCACAGTGTGTCCATTCTCTAGGTTTCCCGTACATGTTATAGCTGTAGTAATATTCCCTTCAACCTGGAGAGGTGGGACCCATGGAATGGTTGCCATGCATTATTGCTTTAAAGGGTCTGCATTTGCTCACCCAATCTCACCAATCCTCTCAGTCCCAAGTGTCCAGCCTCATGCCACATCCAGCTGTCATCGTAGATAGGGTCATTCCAGGTTGCATCAGAGACCCTGAAGGAATTGTAAAGAATTTCCCTGTTTCTTTGTTCTGTTTTTGAAATTCCTTTTTAGAGTGGGTTTGAGCTGATTCTCGCTGCCATGTTTATGCCAGTCTAGACACACTTGATTCCCTTACGGAGACATATCAATACATAGGTTTTAAGATTCTTACTAGTCAGATCTATTCCTCTGCGGGAAATATGGGGTTTTGAGTCCCTTTCACTGAGGAAGGTGTAGGTCTTGTCTATTCCATAGTTGGTTTTTGGAACAGTACCTGTGCTTATATCAAACTCTGGTTTGATGCATCACCCCACCTCTCCTTCCCCCTTAAGCAGGCATAAGAGTGTTTTCTAAATGTGAGACTCTGTTCTCTTTGCTAACTCAGTTCATGTGTAGCCATGTTTACAGGATCTTCCTAAGTGATATCTTATGATAAGTTTCTTTTCCTGTGTGACTTCTTTCCCTTAGAATCATCGTACCTGAATCCACTCATTTTGCTGCTACTGGTCTTATGACATTGATTTCGTGGCTGAGGGATATTCCATCGTACGTAAGTTCCACAATGTTTGGAACCATTTTTATATTTCCTGGGATATTTCAGGTGTACCCAGGTTGAGGTTCTTGTAAGCAGTGCAGCCCTCAATTTGGGGGTGGCTCTGTCTTATGGATTTTCAGTTTTCCCAAGGCATATTCCCTAGACTGGAAGTGCCCGTGGCTCTGTAGCTCTGTTGTTTACTTGTTTTAGGGAACACAATGCACTCCTCCAGTGAGGCGGTTGGCAACTTACATCCCGCCCATCAGCATAACAAGGCTCCCTGTTCTCCAGGGCCTGTCTTGCCTTTCTGGTTTTTACACATTTTGTGGATGTCCCTTTTGACCGGTGGGAAGTGATACTTCTTTGTAGTGCAGATTTGCATTGCCCGCTTGCTTGCTTGGCCAAAAAGGGCGTATGCGTTTTCTCCTGAATATATTCAGGAGAAAACGCATACGCCCTTTTTGGCCAAGTGCATCATTGTCGAAGTTGTGCCCCTCTTCCTGTGCTTTACAGGCGATTCTAACGTACCTCTTGAAATCTGTTTCCTGCTATTCTGCCTCGCATTCAAGTCCGCCTCGTTGCCTTCCCTCAACAGATTTTTGGACGATAGTTGGCCTTGATTACTCTGCCAGTTTGTGAATTGCTGTGCCCCTGAGCTCCATTTTTCAACTCGTTTTTTGTGAGCTGAACGCAAGTCCAAACATTTGGTTCAGGACCTATACTGGTTCCCGGTGGGTGGCTGAGACTTTGGTGAATTCTTCTTCCTGCCGGGAAATTAGAGTGACATGTGCCCATCCAAATGCCTAACAGCTACTCTCTCATTGGTTCTCCCTCTTCCCTTTCCTCCTCTGCCAAATGGGCAACCTGTGTGAACCAGGAGCTTAAAGGGGCTGTCTCTCCAAGTTGGGAGATTGATAGTAAAGCTGTTGGAAAGTCAAACCGGAGCACCAGGAGAGGGACTCTTCGTTGAGTTTTAGAAACCTGTCGTATTCACAGTGTGTCCATTCTCTAGGTTTCCCGTACATGTTATAGCTGTAGTAATATTCCCTTCAACCTGGAGAGGTGGGACCCATGGAATGGTTGCCATGCATTATTGCTTTAAAGGGTCTGCATTTGCTCACCCAATCTCACCAATCCTCTCAGTCCCAAGTGTCCAGCCTCATGCCACATCCAGCTGTCATCGTAGATAGGGTCATTCCAGGTTGCATCAGAGACCCTGAAGGAATTGTAAAGAATTTCCCTGTTTCTTTGTTCTGTTTTTGAAATTCCTTTTTAGAGTGGGTTTGAGCTGATTCTCGCTGCCATGTTTATGCCAGTCTAGACACACTTGATTCCCTTACGGAGACATATCAATACATAGGTTTTAAGATTCTTACTAGTCAGATCTATTCCTCTGCGGGAAATATGGGGTTTTGAGTCCCTTTCACTGAGGAAGGTGTAGGTCTTGTCTATTCCATAGTTGGTTTTTGGAACAGTACCTGTGCTTATATCAAACTCTGGTTTGATGCATCACCCCACCTCTCCTTCCCCCTTAAGCAGGCATAAGAGTGTTTTCTAAATGTGAGACTCTGTTCTCTTTGCTAACTCAGTTCATGTGTAGCCATGTTTACAGGATCTTCCTAAGTGATATCTTATGATAAGTTTCTTTTCCTGTGTGACTTCTTTCCCTTAGAATCATCGTACCTGAATCCACTCATTTTGCTGCTACTGGTCTTATGACATTGATTTCGTGGCTGAGGGATATTCCATCGTACGTAAGTTCCACAATGTTTGGAACCATTTTTATATTTCCTGGGATATTTCAGGTGTACCCAGGTTGAGGTTCTTGTAAGCAGTGCAGCCCTCAATTTGGGGGTGGCTCTGTCTTATGGATTTTCAGTTTTCCCAAGGCATATTCCCTAGACTGGAAGTGCCCGTGGCTCTGTAGCTCTGTTGTTTACTTGTTTTAGGGAACACAATGCACTCCTCCAGTGAGGCGGTTGGCAACTTACATCCCGCCCATCAGCATAACAAGGCTCCCTGTTCTCCAGGGCCTGTCTTGCCTTTCTGGTTTTTACACATTTTGTGGATGTCCCTTTTGACCGGTGGGAAGTGATACTTCTTTGTAGTGCAGATTTGCATTGCCCGCTTGCTTGCTTGGCCAAAAAGGGCGTATGCGTTTTCTCCTGAATATATTCAGGAGAAAACGCATACGCCCTTTTTGGCCAAGTGCATCATTGTCGAAGTTGTGCCCCTCTTCCTGTGCTTTACAGGCGATTCTAACGTACCTCTTGAAATCTGTTTCCTGCTATTCTGCCTCGCATTCAAGTCCGCCTCGTTGCCTTCCCTCAACAGATTTTTGGACGATAGTTGGCCTTGATTACTCTGCCAGTTTGTGAATTGCTGTGCCCCTGAGCTCCATTTTTCAACTCGTTTTTTGTGAGCTGAACGCAAGTCGAAACATTTGGTTCAGGACCTATACTGGTTCCCGGTGGGTGGCTGAGACTTTGGTGAATTCTTCTTCCTGCCGGGAAATTAGAGTGACATGTGCCCATCCAAATGCCTAACAGCTACTCTCTCATTGGTTCTCCCTCTTCCCTTTCCTCCTCTGCCAAATGGGCAACCTGTGTGAACCAGGAGCTTAAAGGGGCTGTCTCTCCAAGTTGGGAGATTGATAGTAAAGCTGTTGGAAAGTCAAACCGGAGCACCAGGAGAGGGACTCTTCGTTGAGTTTTAGAAACCTGTCGTATTCACAGTGTGTCCATTCTCTAGGTTTCCCGTACATGTTATAGCTGTAGGAATATTCCCTTCAACCTGGAGAGGTGGGACCCATGGAATGGTTGCCATGCATTATTGCTTTAAAGGGTCTGCATTTGCTCACCCAATCTCACCAATCCTCTCAGTCCCAAGTGTCCAGCCTCATGCCACATCCAGCTGTCATCGTAGATAGGGTCATTCCAGGTTGCATCAGAGACCCTGAAGGAATTGTAAAGAATTTCCCTGTTTCTTTGTTCTGTTTTTGAAATTCCTTTTTAGAGTGGGTTTGAGCTGATTCTCGCTGCCATGTTTATGCCAGTCTAGACACACTTGATTCCCTTACGGAGACATATCAATACATAGGTTTTAAGATTCTTACTAGTCAGATCTATTCCTCTGCGGGAAATATGGGGTTTTGAGTCCCTTTCACTGAGGAAGGTGTAGGTCTTGTCTATTCCATAGTTGGTTTTTGGAACAGTACCTGTGCTTATATCAAACTCTGGTTTGATGCATCACCCCACCTCTCCTTCCCCCTTAAGCAGGCATAAGAGTGTTTTCTAAATGTGAGACTCTGTTCTCTTTGCTAACTCAGTTCATGTGTAGCCATGTTTACAGGATCTTCCTAAGTGATATCTTATGATAAGTTTCTTTTCCTGTGTGACTTCTTTCCCTTAGAATCATCGTACCTGAATCCACTCATTTTGCTGCTACTGGTCTTATGACATTGATTTCGTGGCTGAGGGATATTCCGTCGTACGTAAGTTCCGCAATGTTTGGAACCATTTTTATATTTCCTGGGATATTTCAGGTGTACCCAGGTTGAGGTTCTTGTAAGCAGTGCAGCCCTCAATTTGGGGGTGGCTCTGTCTTATGGATTTTCAGTTTTCCCAAGGCATATTCCCTAGACTGGAAGTGCCCGTGGCTCTGTAGCTCTGTTGTTTACTTGTTTTAGGGAACACAATGCACTCCTCCAGTGAGGCGGTTGGCAACTTACATCCCGCCCATCAGCATAACAAGGCTCCCTGTTCTCCAGGGCCTGTCTTGCCTTTCTGGTTTTTACACATTTTGTGGATGTCCCTTTTGACCGGTGGGAAGTGATACTTCTTTGTAGTGCAGATTTGCATTGCCCGCTTGCTTGCTTGGCCAAAAAGGGCGTATGCGTTTTCTCCTGAATATATTCAGGAGAAAACGCATACGCCCTTTTTGGCCAAGTGCATCATTGTCGAAGTTGTGCCCCTCTTCCTGTGCTTTACAGGCGATTCTAACGTACCTCTTGAAATCTGTTTCCTGCTATTCTGCCTCGCATTCAAGTCCGCCTCGTTGCCTTCCCTCAACAGATTTTTGGACGATAGTTGGCCTTGATTACTCTGCCAGTTTGTGAATTGCTGTGCCCCTGAGCTCCATTTTTCAACTCGTTTTTTGTGAGCTGAACGCAAGTCCAAACATTTGGTTCAGGACCTATACTGGTTCCCGGTGGGTGGCTGAGACTTTGGTGAATTCTTCTTCCTGCCGGGAAATTAGAGTGACATGTGCCCATCCAAATGCCTAACAGCTACTCTCTCATTGGTTCTCCCTCTTCCCTTTCCTCCTCTGCCAAATGGGCAACCTGTGTGAACCAGGAGCTTAAAGGGGCTGTCTCTCCAAGTTGGGAGATTGATAGTAAAGCTGTTGGAAAGTCAAACCGGAGCACCAGGAGAGGGACTCTTCGTTGAGTTTTAGAAACCTGTCGTATTCACAGTGTGTCCATTCTCTAGGTTTCCCGTACATGTTATAGCTGTAGTAATATTCCCTTCAACCTGGAGAGGTGGGACCCATGGAATGGTTGCCATGCATTATTGCTTTAAAGGGTCTGCATTTGCTCACCCAATCTCACCAATCCTCTCAGTCCCAAGTGTCCAGCCTCATGCCACATCCAGCTGTCATCGTAGATAGGGTCATTCCAGGTTGCATCAGAGACCCTGAAGGAATTGTAAAGAATTTCCCTGTTTCTTTGTTCTGTTTTTGAAATTCCTTTTTAGAGTGGGTTTGAGCTGATTCTCGCTGCCATGTTTATGCCAGTCTAGACACACTTGATTCCCTTACGGAGACATATCAATACATAGGTTTTAAGATTCTTACTAGTCAGATCTATTCCTCTGCGGGAAATATGGGGTTTTGAGTCCCTTTCACTGAGGAAGGTGTAGGTCTTGTCTATTCCATAGTTGGTTTTTGGAACAGTACCTGTGCTTATATCAAACTCTGGTTTGATGCATCACCCCACCTCTCCTTCCCCCTTAAGCAGGCATAAGAGTGTTTTCTAAATGTGAGACTCTGTTCTCTTTGCTAACTCAGTTCATGTGTAGCCATGTTTACAGGATCTTCCTAAGTGATATCTTATGATAAGTTTCTTTTCCTGTGTGACTTCTTTCCCTTAGAATCATCGTACCTGAATCCACTCATTTTGCTGCTACTGGTCTTATGACATTGATTTCGTGGCTGAGGGATATTCCATCGTACGTAAGTTCCACAATGTTTGGAACCATTTTTATATTTCCTGGGATATTTCAGGTGTACCCAGGTTGAGGTTCTTCTAAGCAGTGCAGCCCTCAATTTGGGGGTGGCTCTGTCTTATGGATTTTCAGTTTTCCCAAGGTATATTCCCTAGACTGGAAGTGCCCTTGGCTCTGTAGCTCTGTTGTTTACTTGTTTAAGGGAACACAATGCACTCCTCCAGTGAGGCGGTTGGCAACTTACATCCCGCCCATCAGCATAACAAGGCTCCCTGTTCTCCGGGGCCTGTCTTGCCTTTCTGGTTTTTACACATTTTGTGGATGTCCCTTTTGACCGGTGGGAAGTGATACTTCTTTGTAGTGCAGATTTGCATTGCCCGCTTGCTTGCTTGGCCAAAAAGGGCGTATGCGTTTTCTCCTGAATATATTCAGGAGAAAACGCATACGCCCTTTTTGGCCAAGTGCATCATTGTCGAAGTTGTGCCCCTCTTCCTGTGCTTTACAGGCGATTCTAACGTACCTCTTGAAATCTGTTTCCTGCTATTCTGCCTCGCATTCAAGTCCGCCTCGTTGCCTTCCCTCAACAGATTTTTGGACGATAGTTGGCCTTGATTACTCTGCCAGTTTGTGAATTGCTGTGCCCCTGAGCTCCATTTTTCAACTCGTTTTTTGTGAGCTGAACGCAAGTCCAAACATTTGGTTCAGGACCTATACTGGTTCCCGGTGGGTGGCTGAGACTTTGGTGAATTCTTTTTCCTGCCGGGAAATTAGAGTGACATGTGCCCATCCAAATGCCTAACAGCTACTCTCTCATTGGTTCTCCCTCTTCCCTTTCCTCCTCTGCCAAATGGGCAACCTGTGTGAACCAGGAGCTTAAAGGGGCTGTCTCTCCAAGTTGGGAGATTGATAGTAAAGCTGTTGGAAAGTCAAACCGGAGCACCAGGAGAGGGACTCTTCGTTGAGTTTTAGAAACCTGTCGTATTCACAGTGTGTCCATTCTCTAGGTTTCCCGTACATGTTATAGCTGTAGTAATATTCCCTTCAACCTGGAGAGGTGGGACCCATGGAATGGTTGCCATGCATTATTGCTTTAAAGGGTCTGCATTTGCTCACCCAATCTCACCAATCCTCTCAGTCCCAAGTGTCCAGCCTCATGCCACATCCAGCTGTCATCGTAGATAGGGTCATTCCAGGTTGCATCAGAGACCCTGAAGGAATTGTAAAGAATTTCCCTGTTTCTTTGTTCTGTTTTTGAAATTCCTTTTTAGAGTGGGTTTGAGCTGATTCTCGCTGCCATGTTTATGCCAGTCTAGACACACTTGATTCCCTTACGGAGACATATCAATACATAGGTTTTAAGATTCTTACTAGTCAGATCTATTCCTCTGCGGGAAATATGGGGTTTTGAGTCCCTTTCACTGAGGAAGGTGTAGGTCTTGTCTATTCCATAGTTGGTTTTTGGAACAGTACCTGTGCTTATATCAAACTCTGGTTTGATGCATCACCCCACCTCTCCTTCCCCCTTAAGCAGGCATAAGAGTGTTTTCTAAATGTGAGACTCTGTTCTCTTTGCTAACTCAGTTCATGTGTAGCCATGTTTACAGGATCTTCCTAAGTGATATCTTATGATAAGTTTCTTTTCCTGTGTGACTTCTTTCCCTTAGAATCATCGTACCTGAATCCACTCATTTTGCTGCTACTGGTCTTATGACATTGATTTCGTGGCTGAGGGATATTCCATCGTACGTAAGTTCCACAATGTTTGGAACCATTTTTATATTTCCTGGGATATTTCAGGTGTACCCAGGTTGAGGTTCTTGTAAGCAGTGCAGCCCTCAATTTGGGGGTGGCTCTGTCTTATGGATTTTCAGTTTTCCCAAGGCATATTCCCTAGACTGGAAGTGCCCGTGGCTCTGTAGCTCTGTTGTTTACTTGTTTTAGGGAACACAATGCACTCCTCCAGTGAGGCGGTTGGCAACTTACATCCCGCCCATCAGCATAACAAGGCTCCCTGTTCTCCAGGGCCTGTCTTGCCTTTCTGGTTTTTACACATTTTGTGGATGTCCCTTTTGACCGGTGGGAAGTGATACTTCTTTGTAGTGCAGATTTGCATTGCCCGCTTGCTTGCTTGGCCAAAAAGGGCGTATGCGTTTTCTCCTGAATATATTCAGGAGAAAACGCATACGCCCTTTTTGGCCAAGTGCATCATTGTCGAAGTTGTGCCCCTCTTCCTGTGCTTTACAGGCGATTCTAACGTACCTCTTGAAATCTGTTTCCTGCTATTCTGCCTCGCATTCAAGTCCGCCTCGTTGCCTTCCCTCAACAGATTTTTGGACGATAGTTGGCCTTGATTACTCTGCCAGTTTGTGAATTGCTGTGCCCCTGAGCTCCATTTTTCAACTCGTTTTTTGTGAGCTGAACGCAAGTCCAAACATTTGGTTCAGGACCTATACTGGTTCCCGGTGGGTGGCTGAGACTTTGGTGAATTCTTCTTCCTGCCGGGAAATTAGAGTGACATGTGCCCATCCAAATGCCTAACAGCTACTCTCTCATTGGTTCTCCCTCTTCCCTTTCCTCCTCTGCCAAATGGGCAACCTGTGTGAACCAGGAGCTTAAAGGGGCTGTCTCTCCAAGTTGGGAGATTGATAGTAAAGCTGTTGGAAAGTCAAACCGGAGCACCAGGAGAGGGACTCTTCGTTGAGTTTTAGAAACCTGTCGTATTCACAGTGTGTCCATTCTCTAGGTTTCCCGTACATGTTATAGCTGTAGTAATATTCCCTTCAACCTGGAGAGGTGGGACCCATGGAATGGTTGCCATGCATTATTGCTTTAAAGGGTCTGCATTTGCTCACCCAATCTCACCAATCCTCTCAGTCCCAAGTGTCCAGCCTCATGCCACATCCAGCTGTCATCGTAGATAGGGTCATTCCAGGTTGCATCAGAGACCCTGAAGGAATTGTAAAGAATTTCCCTGTTTCTTTGTTCTGTTTTTGAAATTCCTTTTTAGAGTGGGTTTGAGCTGATTCTCGCTGCCATGTTTATGCCAGTCTAGACACACTTGATTCCCTTACGGAGACATATCAATACATAGGTTTTAAGATTCTTACTAGTCAGATCTATTCCTCTGCGGGAAATATGGGGTTTTGAGTCCCTTTCACTGAGGAAGGTGTAGGTCTTGTCTATTCCATAGTTGGTTTTTGGAACAGTACCTGTGCTTATATCAAACTCTGGTTTGATGCATCACCCCACCTCTCCTTCCCCCTTAAGCAGGCATAAGAGTGTTTTCTAAATGTGAGACTCTGTTCTCTTTGCTAACTCAGTTCATGTGTAGCCATGTTTACAGGATCTTCCTAAGTGATATCTTATGATAAGTTTCTTTTCCTGTGTGACTTCTTTCCCTTAGAATCATCGTACCTGAATCCACTCATTTTGCTGCTACTGGTCTTATGACATTGATTTCGTGGCTGAGGGATATTCCATCGTACGTAAGTTCCACAATGTTTGGAACCATTTTTATATTTCCTGGGATATTTCAGGTGTACCCAGGTTGAGGTTCTTCTAAGCAGTGCAGCCCTCAATTTGGGGGTGGCTCTGTCTTATGGATTTTCAGTTTTCCCAAGGTATATTCCCTAGACTGGAAGTGCCCTTGGCTCTGTAGCTCTGTTGTTTACTTGTTTAAGGGAACACAATGCACTCCTCCAGTGAGGCGGTTGGCAACTTACATCCCGCCCATCAGCATAACAAGGCTCCCTGTTCTCCGGGGCCTGTCTTGCCTTTCTGGTTTTTACACATTTTGTGGATGTCCCTTTTGACCGGTGGGAAGTGATACTTCTTTGTAGTGCAGATTTGCATTGCCCGCTTGCTTGCTTGGCCAAAAAGGGCGTATGCGTTTTCTCCTGAATATATTCAGGAGAAAACGCATACGCCCTTTTTGGCCAAGTGCATCATTGTCGAAGTTGTGCCCCTCTTCCTGTGCTTTACAGGCGATTCTAACGTACCTCTTGAAATCTGTTTCCTGCTATTCTGCCTCGCATTCAAGTCCGCCTCGTTGCCTTCCCTCAACAGATTTTTGGACGATAGTTGGCCTTGATTACTCTGCCAGTTTGTGAATTGCTGTGCCCCTGAGCTCCATTTTTCAACTCGTTTTTTGTGAGCTGAACGCAAGTCCAAACATTTGGTTCAGGACCTATACTGGTTCCCGGTGGGTGGCTGAGACTTTGGTGAATTCTTTTTCCTGCCGGGAAATTAGAGTGACATGTGCCCATCCAAATGCCTAACAGCTACTCTCTCATTGGTTCTCCCTCTTCCCTTTCCTCCTCTGCCAAATGGGCAACCTGTGTGAACCAGGAGCTTAAAGGGGCTGTCTCTCCAAGTTGGGAGATTGATAGTAAAGCTGTTGGAAAGTCAAACCGGAGCACCAGGAGAGGGACTCTTCGTTGAGTTTTAGAAACCTGTCGTATTCACAGTGTGTCCATTCTCTAGGTTTCCCGTACATGTTATAGCTGTAGTAATATTCCCTTCAACCTGGAGAGGTGGGACCCATGGAATGGTTGCCATGCATTATTGCTTTAAAGGGTCTGCATTTGCTCACCCAATCTCACCAATCCTCTCAGTCCCAAGTGTCCAGCCTCATGCCACATCCAGCTGTCATCGTAGATAGGGTCATTCCAGGTTGCATCAGAGACCCTGAAGGAATTGTAAAGAATTTCCCTGTTTCTTTGTTCTGTTTTTGAAATTCCTTTTTAGAGTGGGTTTGAGCTGATTCTCGCTGCCATGTTTATGCCAGTCTAGACACACTTGATTCCCTTACGGAGACATATCAATACATAGGTTTTAAGATTCTTACTAGTCAGATCTATTCCTCTGCGGGAAATATGGGGTTTTGAGTCCCTTTCACTGAGGAAGGTGTAGGTCTTGTCTATTCCATAGTTGGTTTTTGGAACAGTACCTGTGCTTATATCAAACTCTGGTTTGATGCATCACCCCACCTCTCCTTCCCCCTTAAGCAGGCATAAGAGTGTTTTCTAAATGTGAGACTCTGTTCTCTTTGCTAACTCAGTTCATGTGTAGCCATGTTTACAGGAACTTCCTAAGTGATATCTTATGATAAGTTTCTTTTCCTGTGTGACTTCTTTCCCTTAGAATCATCGTACCTGAATCCACTCATTTTGCTGCTACTGGTCTTATGACATTGATTTCGTGGCTGAGGGATATTCCATCGTACGTAAGTTCCACAATGTTTGGAACCATTTTTATATTTCCTGGGATATTTCAGGTGTACCCAGGTTGAGGTTCTTGTAAGCAGTGCAGCCCTCAATTTGGGGGTGGCTCTGTCTTATGGATTTTCAGTTTTCCCAAGGTATATTCCCTAGACTGGAAGTGCCCTTGGCTCTGTAGCTCTGTTGTTTACTTGTTTTAGGGAACACAATGCACTCCTCCAGTGAGGCGGTTGGCAACTTACATCCCGCCCATCAGCATAACAAGGCTCCCTGTTCTCCAGGGCCTGTCTTGCCTTTCTGGTTTTTACACATTTTGTGGATGTCCCTTTTGACCGGTGGGAAGTGATACTTCTTTGTAGTGCAGATTTGCATTGCCCGCTTGCTTGCTTGGCCAAAAAGGGCGTATGCGTTTTCTCCTGAATATATTCAGGAGAAAACGCATACGCCCTTTTTGGCCAAGTGCATCATTGTCGAAGTTGTGCCCCTCTTCCTGTGCTTTACAGGCGATTCTAACGTACCTCTTGAAATCTGTTTCCTGCTATTCTGCCTCGCATTCAAGTCCGCCTCGTTGCCTTCCCTCAACAGATTTTTGGACGATAGTTGGCCTTGATTACTCTGCCAGTTTGTGAATTGCTGTGCCCCTGAGCTCCATTTTTCAACTCGTTTTTTGTGAGCTGAACGCAAGTCCAAACATTTGGTTCAGGACCTATACTGGTTCCCGGTGGGTGGCTGAGACTTTGGTGAATTCTTCTTCCTGCCGGGAAATTAGAGTGACATGTGCCCATCCAAATGCCTAACAGCTACTCTCTCATTGGTTCTCCCTCTTCCCTTTCCTCCTCTGCCAAATGGGCAACCTGTGTGAACCAGGAGCTTAAAGGGGCTGTCTCTCCAAGTTGGGAGATTGATAGTAAAGCTGTTGGAAAGTCAAACCGGAGCACCAGGAGAGGGACTCTTCGTTGAGTTTTAGAAACCTGTCGTATTCACAGTGTGTCCATTCTCTAGGTTTCCCGTACATGTTATAGCTGTAGTAATATTCCCTTCAACCTGGAGAGGTGGGACCCATGGAATGGTTGCCATGCATTATTGCTTTAAAGGGTCTACATTTGCTCACCCAATCTCACCAATCCTCTCAGTCCCAAGTGTCCAGCCTCATGCCACATCCAGCTGTCATCGTAGATAGGGTCATTCCA